>NC_086447.1:580940905-582194239 GCF_028390025.1 Pseudophryne corroboree | reverse complement strand
AGAATAGCACTCTCTAGATTTGAATCAACCAAGTGAAATGGAAATTTAATGAAAAGGTCAATCTCACAGTTCCAAGTAACGATTTCCTCCTCCAACGCCAGGACCACACCAGGACCTTTGTCAAGGAGTCCACACCAGGACCTTTGTCAAGGAGTTCACAGCTTAGTCAAACAAACAGCATAGCATCACAGATCAATAGTGCAGTCAACTGGAACCAGAGGTGTTGCCTCACCGGCCCCTGTTAAATACCATCACTAATTGGCCCTTAGACACGCCCCCAGCGTTCAGGGAAGTGCGGTGGACCGCATTGCGTCACTTCCGGTATTCCCGGAGGTGTGCAGCAACCAAATATTTAAACAAATGTGGAATAAACAGAAATGGGAAACAGACGTGCAAGCAGCTATGTATTCAATAGACCATGTCATATCACACAATGCTTTAACTGCGGCGGGCGTCCCCGCCCGCGGGAGGCTACTTCCGGTCTCAACCGGAAATATGTTGCATCCATGGTAACCCGGGGACGACACTTATGCCGCGTCCCCGGTTACCTGGCGACGGCACGTGATGCGGTGCGCATGCGCCGCATCCATGGCAACCAATATGCCTATCGCACAGGATAGTGCATACACCGTTAGCGCTATCAGTTCGGAAAGTACATAGGTACATGCACACAAGCTGCGGTGCATATATTATACGGGGGGCGTATTTGGGGTGGCCAAATATTTACAATTAGATAAGGGATATATATCATAGACAATTTCTTACTGTATGCAGTTATGGTAGCTAGATCGGACAGCGATATTGTATAGTATATTATCAATACCTACAATGATATAGAATTATATGTTATGGTATCACAAAGGCCGATGAGGTCACAAAACAGGGATCGACATACAAGGGAAATGTGTACGGGGTAGAGGGGAAAGAGTTAAATCGTCAGAGCATATAACAACTAGATATATATAATAACAATGGACATGCAGGCGAAAACATGACTTATTTAAAAAAAATGGACAGTGGGCTATGCTCATTCATGCCCCTCGGGGCAATGGTATCGAGTTTGTATATCCTAGGACTTTCTCTTTTCCTCGGTATTAGGGCACGGTTGCCACCGCGTGGGAATGGCGGAATCCAGTCTATCAGTTTGGATCTTAGGTCAGAGACTTGATGTCTCAGTGTCATGAAGTGTCGGGCTACCGGTAATACCGCAGTCCCAGAGGTAATTGCTTGGTGTATCGAAGTTCTATGGTTAGCCATTCTATCTCGGAACCATCTGGTGGTCATTCCAACATAATATAGTCCACATGGGCATGTTAAAATGTATATTAAATGGTCCATGGAGCAGTGTAGTTTATATTTAATGGCGATTGGTCTTCCGGAGTGGAGATGGGGAAATGTGGGGCCCGTTAACATGCCCCTGCATGTGTTACAGCCTGTGCATCTGAAGCATCCCGGACGCCTCTCGTGTAACCACGTTGTGGTGTTTGGTCCTTCGTTGCCTGCCATTGGTCTTAGAAGAAGTTGTTTAAGGTTGGCCGCCTTACGGTAGGCCATCATAGGTGGAGGGCTTTTTCTTAATTTCAGATGATCATCAGTGGCAAGGATGGGCCAGTTCTTACGAATGGCACCCCTCACCTGATTAGAGTGATTGTCATATGTGGTCATAAAGACCATCCTGTCCATCGTGGGCTTCTCTTGTGCAGCACTGTTGGAAGGTTCAAATTTCCTCCTTGCCTTGGTCAAACATCTCTGTACACTGCTCCTCTCGTAGCCCCGTTCCAGAAATCTGGAGCTCATCTCCGTTAGTTGTAGTTCCATAAGGTCCTTATTGGAGTTATTACGCATGACCCTCAGGAATTGAGAAATTGGCAGATTACCCTTAAGGGCTAATTTATTAAGACCCTTTCTCGCGCTGACGACATGAGACAGCTACACCTTCGGGAATTACCCCCTGTTAGACAGGGTACAGAAAAATAGAAATAGAGAAAAACTTTCCAAGGGAGCTAGGTGCAATTCTCTGGTATGTTACAAATGTAAGTGTACATTAATCAGTCATCATTAAAAATATTTTTTTATTTTTAAAAATACAGTAAATTAAAACTGAGGTCTTCTGTGACAATGAATGATGCTTTATACATGTGATGGTTAGGTTGACATTATTCCATTCTAGTCATACAACGTTATGACAAGTATTCTTCCTTGAAGAAATGACAAAATCGCTGTCTATACAACCAACGCGTTTCGTCCAAAGGACTTCATCAGGGGGTTTTACAATCTAAGCAATATGAAAAAACATTTGTAAGTATCCAGCTTATATGTTTATGGTATCATTACACCACCTTACAAAGATATGTATACATACCAAGACATTGCAATACAGACATTCATCATAGCAAATCCTCACTAGGCAGATATAATGTTAGAATTATGTCAGACAAGAGTTCACCACATGGGATATCTGTAAAATCATTGTATATAACTTATAAATGTGCATAAAAATACCATTAAAATCAGGATACAATAGTGAGGAGGACTACACTGGTTGGTGAATTGAGAAGAATTCTCATGGGCCTATTTAAACCAAATTGAATGTAATTATTTGGAATGACCTAAGAATAAAATCAATTTTTATTCTTAATTAACAGAATGCAATATTATAATAATATCATATGTATGAGATTATACACCACTACGTCTGAGGTAGTTTGTTATATCGCAAATATATTTGAAACATGCGCTATTTAATTATACATAATTGGTAACATGCAGGATTTACAATTCCCACAGACGTATTCACTATTTCTGGCGTATATTAAATTAGAAAATATAGCTATGGTGACTGATGTTTATATTTCCACAATCACTTTACTTATATTAGCACATATTGCTCTTATTATATATACCAATAGAATTTTCATTGGGTAGAGCCCATAATAAAAAATTTTCACTGGATAGAATGTACTTACTGTAAATGGCACTATAATTTGAATGGCCACACTTGAAAACGTGATTGGAACATAAACAGCACACCTCGTTCTGATGGACGCAGTTAGCAGAAGTGCGTCACTGAAACGCAAGCCGCATCCTAGTTACACACATACTCTGGGATGTGTGGTCAGAGACAGGAAGTGGTAATAGGGCAATGGAACGCACGCCACGCCGTTCAGCCGAAGTGCATCACAGAAACTCAAGCCGCATCCTAGTTACACACACACACTAGGACGTGTGTTAATAACAGGTAGCGGAAGTAGGGCAGTGGAAAAAAATATTGGTGAAACAGTGTGAAAAACTGACATTATTCACACCCGATGGGGTATATTTACTAAGCTCCCGATTTTGACCGAGATGCCGTTTTTTCTTCAAAGTGTCATCTCGGTTAATCTCGGTCATTTACTAAACACTAATCACGGCAGTGATGAGGGCATTCGTAATTTTTTGCTAGTTCAGGTAAAAAATTACGAATGAATACACCATCGGTCAAAACGCGGCTGTTTAAGTATGAATCTCGGTCATTTACTAAGAAGTGCAAAGCAAAAAAAGAACAAACACTGCCGTGAAAAATTACAACTCGTAAAAAAGTGCTAAAAAAAAACAGAACTTTTTTTTTTATTCGTGTTTGGATAGGCATGCACGGATCCATGAGATCCGTGCATGTATATCAGTGGGAAGGGGTGGGAAAGTGCTTATTTTTAAAAAAAAAATTGCGTGGGGTCCCCCCTCCTAAGCATAACCAGCCTCGGGCTCTTTGAGCCGATCCTGGTTGCAGAAATATGGTGAAAAAAATGACAGGGGTTCCCCCATATTTAAGCAACCAGCATCGGGCTCTGCGCCTGGTCCTGGTCCCAAAAATACGGGGGACAAAAAGAGTAGGGGTCCCCCGTATTTTTAAAACCAGCACCGGGCTCCACTAGCTGGACAGATAATGCCACAGCCGGGGGTCACTTTTATATAGTGCCCTGCGGCCGTGGCATCAAAAATCCAACTAGTCACCCCTGGCCGGGGTACCCTGGGGGAGTGGGAACCCCTTCAATCAAGGGGTCCCCCCCCCCAGCCACCCAAGGGCCAGGGGTGAAGCCCGAGGCTGTCCCCCCCCATCCAATGGGCTGCGGATGGGAGGGCTGATAGCCTTTGTTGTAAAATAAAAGATATTGTTTTTAGTAGCAGTACTACAAGTCCCAGCAAGCCTCCCCCGCATGCTGGTACTTGGAGAACCACAAGTACCAGCATGCGGCGGAAAAACGGGCCCGCTGGTACCTGTAGTACTACCACTAAAAAAATACCCAAAAAAACACAAGACACACACACCGTGAAAGTATAATTTTATTACATACATACACACATACATACATACTTACCTTATGTTCCCACGCAGGTCGGTCCTCTTCTCCAGTAGAATCCAAGGGGTACCTGTTGAATAAATTCTACTCACCAGATCCAGTGGTCCAGGCTCCTCGGCAAATCCAGGGATAATCCACGTACTTGAATAAAACAAAAAAACGGTTGCCCGACCACGAACTGAAAGGTGACCCATGTTTGCACATGGGTCACCTTCCCACGAATGCCAGAAACCCACTTTGCCTTCTGGCTAAGTGGGTTTCTTCAGCCAATCAGGGAGTGCCACGTTGTAGCACTCTCCTTATCAGCTGTGTGCTCCTGTCCTCACTGACAGGCGGCACACGGCAGTGTTACAATGTAGCGCCTATGCGCTACATTGTAACCAATGATGGGAACTTTCTGCCCTGCGGTTGACCTAAAGTGACGTCACCGCTGAGCAGAAAGTTCCCATCATTGGTTACAATGTAGCGCATAGGCGCTACATTGTAACACTGCCGTGTGCCGCCTGTCAGTGAGGACAGCAGCACACAGCTGATCAGGAGGGTGCTACAACGTGGCACTCCCTGATTGGCTGAAGAAACCCACTTAGCCAGAAGGCAAAGTGGGTTTCTGGCATTCGTGGGAAGGTGACCCATGTGCAAACATGGGTCACCTTTCAGTTCGTGGTCGGGCAACCGTTTTTTTGTTTTATTCAAGTACGTGGATTATCCCTGGATTTGCCGAGGAGCCTGGACCCCTGGATCTCGTGAGTAGAATTTATTCAACAGGTAGCCCTTGGATTCTACTGGAGAAGAGGACCGACCTGCGTGAGAACATAAGGTAAGTATGTATGTATGTATGTGTGTATGTATGTAATAAAATTATACTTTCACGGTGTGTGTGTCTTGTGTTTTTTTGGGTATTTTTTTAGTGGTAGTACTACAGGTACCAGCGGGCCCGTTTTTCCGCCGCATGCTGGTACTTGTGGTTCTCCAAGTACCAGCATGCGGGGGAGGCTTGCTGGGACTTGTAGTACTGCTACTAAAAACAATATCTTTTATTTTACAACAAAGGCTATCAGCCCTCCCATCCGCAGCCCATTGGATGGGGGGGGACAGCCTCGGGCTTCACCCCTGGCCCTTGGGTGGCTGGGGGGGGGGGACCCCTTGATTGAAGGGGTCCCCACTCCCCCAGGGTACCCCGGCCAGGGGTGACTAGTTGGATTTTTGATGCCACGGCCGCAGGGCACTATATAAAAGTGACCCCCGGCTGTGGCATTATCTGTCCAGCTAGTGGAGCCCGGTGCTGGTTTTAAAAATACGGGGGACCCCTACTCTTTTTGTCCCCCGTATTTTTGGGACCAGGACCAGGCGCAGAGCCCGATGCTGGTTGCTTAAATATGGGGGAACCCCTGTCATTTTTTTCCCCATATTTCTGCAACCAGGATCGGCTCAAAGAGCCCGAGGCTGGTTATGCTTAGGAGGGGGGACCCCACGCATTTTTTTGGGGGATTTTACATTGTTTAATTAAAAAAAAAAAAAAAAAAGAACCCCAGCACGGATCACACAGATCCGGCCGAGATTGATTGTAAAAAAAAAAAGGCAGTGTTTTGCTAATCACTGCCGTAAAATTAGGTAAAAAAAAAACGAATGACATCGACATCGGAAGAAAAGAAAAACACGAATACGACAGCTTAGTAAATCCATCGTAATAAATTCAAAAAGTTGCAGTTTTACACTGTCGATGTCATTCGTGATTGAACTTTGACCTATTTTCGGGAATTACGAATGTTAGTAAATGTACCCCGATGTTTTAGCACCTCTAATTGGTTACCCCCCAAAATATATATAGGTCTGAAAGGCATTTTATTGGGCCGTGTATGCCCAGCATTAGATGAAGATTGGGTAGTACTTTATCTTTCTCCACTTTATCTCCAAGCTTTGGTACATCTCCCCTTAAATGTTGTTACATTTGTTAATATGTTTAATGTGTATATTATCTACCATTCAATATCAACCATATCAACTTCAAATACAGATCCTTACAAAACCTATATATTATACATATTTTATGCTTGTCTGAAGCTCCTTGTGGTTAAAGAACACGACTTAGAGATCTATTCATAATCACTATTGCCTCATTACACGTTCGTTAATTGTTAGAGGTCAGATGGGGCAGCCTACTAGTCAACTTTTCCTTTTTGGGGAGTTTCCCTGCGGGTACCTACAGTACGTCATCTTCAGACAGCATTGGTTTCTGGAGCCCTGCTCCTCCCCATACAAAGCAGGCCTGGGTTGCGAAGAGAGATCCGTTCAGATCCCTCCACACTTTCCGCGCTGCATGTCCTTTTGCAGTGCACATGCATGCATAGCATAACACATAGCTAACACATGTAAACTAACACTGTCATGTAAAATCAGCTGACAATAATTAGAAGTGGAATTGGCAGTGTTAGGGATTTTGGGGAGCTATATATATATATATATATATATATATATATATATATATATATATATATAATTGCTCAAAAAAATAAAGGGAACACTTAAACAACACATCCTAGATCTGAATGAATGAAATATTCTTATTAAATACTTTAGTTGAATGTGCTGACAACAAAATCACACAAAAATTATCAATGGAAATCAAATTTATTAACCCATGGAGGTCTGGATTTGGAGTCACACTCAAAATTAAAGTGGAAAAACACACTACAGGCTGATCCAACTTTGATGTAATGTCCTTAAAACAAGTCAAAATGAGGCTCAGTAGTGTGTGTGGCCTCCACATGCCTGTATGACCTCCCTACAATGCCTGGGCATGCTCCTGATGAGGTGGCGGATGGTCTCCTGAGGGATCTCCTCCCAGACCTGGACTAAAGCATCCGCCAACTCCTGGACAGTCTGTGGTGCAATGTGGCGTTGGTGGATGGAGCGAGACATGATGTCCCAGATGTGCTCAATTGGATTCATGTCAGGGGAATGGGTGCGCCAGTCCATAGCATCAATGCCTTCGTCTTGCAGGAACTGCTGACACACTCCAGCCACATGAGGTCTAGCATTGTCTTGCATTAGGAGGAACCCAGGGCCAACTGCACCAGCATATGGTCTCACAAGGGGTCTGAGGATCTCATCTCGGTACCTAATGGCAGTCAGGCTACCTCTGGCGAGCACATGGAGGGCTGTGTGGCCCCCCAAAGAAATACCACTACACACCATTACTGACCCACTGCCAAACCGGTCATGCTGGAGGATGTTGCAGGCAGCAGAATGTTCTCCTTGGCGTCTCCAGACTCTGTCACGTCTGTCACATGTGCTCATTGAGAACCTGCTTTCATCTGTGAAGAGCACAGGGCGCCAGTGGCGAATTTGCCAATCTTGGTGTTCTCTGGCAAATGCCAAACGTCCTGCACGGTGTTGGGCTGTAAGCACAACCCCCACCTGTGGACGTCGGGCCCTGATGCTACCCTCATGGAGTCTGTTTCTGATCGTTTGAGTAGACACATGCACATTTGTGGCTTGCTGGAGGTCATTTTGCAGGGCTCTGGCAGTGCTTCTCCTGCTCCTCCTTGCACAAAGGCGGAGGTAGCGGTCCTGCTGCTGGGTTGTTGCCCTCCTACGGCCTCCTCCACATCTCCTGATGTACTGGCCTGTCTCCTGGTAGCGCCTCCATGCTCTGGACACTACGCTGACAGACACAGCAAACCTTCTTGCCACAGCTCGCATTGATGTGCCATCCTGGATGAGCTGCACTACCTGAGCCACTTGTGTGGGTTGTAGACTCCGTCTCATGCTACCACTAGAGTGAAAGCACCGCCAGCTTTCAAAAGTGACCAAAACATCAGCCAGAAAGCATAGGAGCTGAGAAGTGGTCTGTGGTCACCACCTGCAGAACAACTCCTTTATTGGGGGGGGGGTCTTGCTAATTGCCTATAATTTCCACCTGTTGTCTATTCCATTTGCACAACAGCATGTGAAATTGATTGTCAATCAGTGTTGCTTCCTAAGTGGACAGTTTGATTTCACAGAAGTGTGATTGACTTGGAGTTACATTGGGGTATATGCAATTGCGGTCGAATTCGCGGCAATTTTCGCCGTTTTTTAATTCGACTCAATTCGACAGGTGAATCCCGGAAGGTGGCTTCCGGAATTCACCATATTCAATGAAAAACGGATTCGCCAGAGAAAATCGGCCGATTTGGCGGATTTTGCCGCGATTTTAAAAAACGGTAAAAAAACGTGAAAAACCCGGAAAAAAAATGGCGTGGGGTTCCCCCTCCAAAGCATAACCAGCCTCGGGCTCATCGAGCTGGTCCTGGTTCTAAAAATGCAGGGGAAAAATTGGCCAGGGATCCCCCGTATTTTTAAAACCAGCACCGGGCTCTGCGCCTGGTGCTGGTGCCAAAAATACGGGGGACAAAAAGAGTAGGGGTCCCCCGTATTTTTAACACCAGCATCGGGCTCCACTAGCTGGACAGATAATGCCACAGCCGGGGGTCACTTTTATGCCGTGCCCTGCGGCCGTGGCATTAAATATCCAACTAGTCACCCCTGGCCGGGGTACCCTGGGGGAGTGGGGACCCCTTCAATCAAGGGGTCCCCCCCCCCCAGCCACCCAAGGGCCAGGGGTGAAGCCCGAGGCTGTCCCCCCCCCATCCAATGGGCTGCGGATGGGGGGGCTGATAGCCTTTTGTGATAATAAAAAGATATTGTTTTTTCCAGCAGTACTACAAGTCCCAGCAAGCCTCCCCCGCAAGCTGGTACTTGGAGAACCACAAGTACCAGCATGCGGGAGAAAAACGGGTCCGCTGGTACCTGTAGTACTACTGGGAAAAAAATACCCAAATAAAAACAGGACACACACACCTTGATAGTAAAACTTTATTACACACTACCGACACACACATACTTACCTATGTTGACACGCCGACTGCCACGGTCTCCGACGATCCGAGGGTACCTGTGAAAAAATTATACTCACCTTCCAGCGTCCAGAGATAAATCCACGTCCAGAGAGTAAAATCAACGTACTTGTTTAAAAAAAAAAAAACGCAAAAACCCGCTCCATACCGGACTAGAAAGGGGTCCAATGTTTTCACATCAGACCCCTTTCTCCCGAATGCTGGGACATCACGTGACTCCTGTCACTGACGTCCCTTCAGCCAATCAGGAAGCGCTACTTCCGTGGCGCTCACCTGATTGGCTGTGCGCTGTCTGTACTGTGACAGCACATCGCAAAGCCGCTCCATTACTTTCAATGGTGGGAACTTTGCGGGTAGCGGTGGGGTCACCCGCCGGTCAGCCGCTGACCGGCGGGTGACCTTACCGCTAGCCGCTAAGTTCCCACCATTGAAAGTAATGGAGCGGCTTTGCGATGTGCTGTCACAGTACAGACAGCGCACAGCCAATCAGGTGAGCGCAACGAAGTTGCGCTTCCTGATTGGCTTAGAGACCTTTCTGTGACAGCTGTCACTGACGGGTCTCATTCGTGGAAAGGTGTCCCATGTGTCAGCATGGGACCCCTTTCAGTCCGGCATGGAGCGGGTGTTCGGTTTGTTTTTTTGCCAAGTACGTGGATTTATCTCTGGACCATGGCTGAGGTGAGTATATTGATCTTTTCTTTTCAGGTATCCGTGGATTCTACATGGAGAAGAGGACCGATGTCGGCGTGTGAACATAGGTAAGTATGTGTGTGTCGACGTATGAAATAAAGTTTTACTGTCGACGGTGTGTGTGTCCTGTTTTTATTTGGGTATTTTTTTCCCAGTAGTACTACAGGTACCAGCGGGCCCGTTTTTCTCCCGCATGCTGGTACTTGTGGTTCTCCAAGTACCAGCTTGCGGGGGAGGCTTGCTGGGACTTGTAGTACTACTGGAAAAAAACAATATCTTTTTATTATCACAAAAGGCTATCAGCCCCCCCATCCGCAGCCCATTGGATGGGGGGGGACAGCCTCGGGCTTCACCCCTGGCCCTTGGGTGGCTGGGGGGGGACACCCCTTGATTGAAGGGGTCCCCACTCCCCCAGGGTACCCCGGCCAGGGGTGACTAGTTGGATATTTAATGCCACGGCCGCAGGGCACGGCATAAAAGTGACCCCCGGCTGTGGCATTATCTGTCCAGCTAGTGGAGCCCGATGCTGGTGTTAAAAATACGGGGGACCCCTACTCTTTTTGTCCCCCGTATTTTTGGCACCAGCACCAGGCGCAGAGCCCGGTGCTGGTTTTAAAAATACGGGGGATCCCCTGTCAATTTTCCCCCCGCATTTTTAGAACCAGGACCAGCCCGAAGAGCCCGAGGCTGGTTATGCTTTGGAGGGGGGACCCCACGACATTTTTTTTTATGATTTCACCGTTCCAGCATAAAAAAAATAATAATAATATTTTAAAAAATATATAAATAATATTTGTGCCTTCAAAAAAAAAAAAAAAGTACCTAATCCCTTCTAATATAAATAGATCTGCTATTCCCCCCCAAAAAAACACAAAAAAAAACATGTTTAAATTTTTTTTATTTGTTTTCACCCTCCAAAGTGTGGCGGATTGAAAATGACGAATTTGCTGTCTAAAAGCACTGCTGTCGAATTTCCAAACTTGAATTGAATATGCTTTGGTCGAATTGCAGCACTTGTATCATTGCAGAAAAGTCGAATTTGCAAAAAGTCGAATTTCAAAAAGTCGAATTTTGAAAGTCCGTTTTTTGGTCGGAAAGCACTGAATTGCATAGGCGATTTTTTTTTTGGTCGAAAATGACCCGAAATTCGACAATTTCGGGAATTCGACCGCAATTGCATATACCCCATTGTGTTGTTTAAGTGTTCCCTTTATTTTTTTGAGCTATATATATATATACGCTGCGGTAATATGATTTCTCAATGCAACATTTTGTGGTGAGTCAGATACCACATTATCAGACCACTTTAGGGGTATATTAATGAATATGCCCATAAAACTGGAGCCCCACCCCACCCCACCCCATAGGTTTTATATTTTTATTCAGAATTTCATGATTAAAATAAAACTAGGAGATTATGAAAGCAAAATCAATTTCATGTAATTTTATGTGAAAGCATTTGATTTTATAAATGCAAGAGAATTTTAGTTATTTTGTGTTGTGTTCCCAGTTTTTTATCAGTCACTTAAAATGTTAAATTGAAATAAAATATCCAAACTGTTTCAAGTGAAAAAAATGCACCTTACCGTATGAAGTACAAATTTTACCACCCAGAAAAGCCAAATCAACAGCAGCTGTCAGTTGAACTGATGAACTGCACGCCAAAACAAAGCCTGGCTTGATAAACTCAGAAATAGATAATGAGCTGCTGAAAAAAGGTCATGCTGCGTTCAACCCATTTTATTATTATCCAAGTGGTTGTAAGTGGCCAGAACAGCCTCAGAGTGCCAAAAAAGCATCTCCAAGTTTCCAAGTAAGCCAGAGACCAAGCTTTCAACAAAAAAGGCAGCTGGATTACTGTGCTGCGGTTCAGTGGGCTGGCAGCAGCCATCAGCAAGGATTAGGTGAGAACACCTCACTGCAACACAATCCTACCCTATGCCAGGATGAGAATAGTATGATGGAACTCACATTTGCTGCTATACATGTAACTAAAAGAGCTTATTCACTGACAAGCATGGAAAATGCCCTAGATGGAAGGAGGGAACTGCATCTATCTTGTTGCTGTGATGCCATGATATCCTCATTCCTCACACACATATCATAGATTACACACTTGGCAGCATTACCATCCAGATATCTTTATGTCAGAAACTATTCTTTATAACAGGTTTCCTTCAGAAAAAAACTGGAATATGGTTGCCAAGAGCATCATGTTCATACACAACGGAGGTTTTTAGATTAATATGAGGGACATACTAACAAGACAGACATTTACTCGCCACGTCACAGGATTAAAACAGTTTTATGCAAAACTAGTGACCAGTGGGTAGATGTACTAAGCCTTGAAAAAAATCACGGTGATAAAGTACCAGCCAATCAGCTCTGACTGCCATGTAACACACTGGTGGGGGGTCTATTTATTAAGCCTTGGATGGAGATAAAGTGGACTGAGATAAAGTCCCAGCCAATCAGCTCCTAACTGCCATGTCACAGGCTGGGTTTGAAAATGACAGTTAGGAGATGGTTGGTTGGTAGTTTATCACTGTGAAATGTGATACTTTTCAAGGCTTGGTACATCTGGCCCTAAAACTTTAATGTGAATCAGAATTGTAATTTCTCTCAGCCACAACTACCAGTCAAACAGCACCCAAGCAGGATTAATTGCCGCTCTACAGTCCTGGAAGTCACAACAACTTTTCCTTCAGAAACTTATCTGCAGAAGATTAAAGAGATTTTCACTCTGCTATGTGGCCACTACCCTGCCGATAAGGTACACCGTCCTATGGTCCGTATACCTGGAGACTACTGACATTATGCAGTTACTGTAAGTGGCCTAATTCAAATGGATAAATAGTCTTGATGATCTCTTTAAAAAAAAAGAAAAAAATGCGTCTCATCAATAAAGTCATTAGTATTTATCTTACTGTATAAATAGACTGGTAATGGGTCAACAGTCAAAAAGGTCGACATGCACAAGGTTGACATGGTAAAAAAGTCAACAGCGTCAAAAGGTCGACACATGAAAAGGTCAACATTATTTTGTAACTTTTTGGGGGGTTTCAAATGTTACCTTTCAGTACCCCAATTAGTGCACCACGTCCCCATACTTCGGCCAAGGTGTCTTACTCCGCTGCCACTACGCTCGGCATAGGTTACTATTCCCAATTGCAGTCCACGTGGATGCTAAAGTATATAAAAGTTGAAAACAATTAATAATTTTTTTTAAATGTCGACCTTTTCATGTATCGACCATTTGAACATGTCGACCTTTTGACAGTATAAACCAAAATGCATGGCGACCATTTGGTGTTGACTTATTGACTGTCAACCTATCAACTTGATACCAATTAGACTATATGCTAAAGCCGCATCTAATTGTATAAACCAGTGGTACCCATACACAGTCCTCAAGGCACCTCAACAGTCCAGGTTTTAAGGCTATCATGCTTAGGATCAGGTGACTTATTTAGTACCTCAGTCAGTTTGATTTTACCATCTGTGCACAAGCAGGGATATACCTAAAACCTGGACTGTTGGGGTGCCTTGAGGGGTGCGCTTCGGAACCACTGGTATAAACTAATTGCATAAACTGCTTGTTGGTTCCTGAACCCTACTAGAATTGAACAATGCAATTATCAGACAATGGTCAATGGTCTTATGATTTATTATAATTTTGGAATAAACTCATACTTGCTGACCCTCTCTGTGCCCCCTACAGAAGAGTCCTGGAGGGGGAAAACCCTCTCTAAGGGAGGTAGCTTTGCATTCTCGTAATTGTGGCCCTGGGGGTCCCAGAGCAAGTCCCTGTGATGTTTCTTAAAATTAACGATTTTAGGAAAAATCAGACTAGCTCTGATTCTGTAACCACGTCTCATTTTCTGTTCAGCAATTGAATTCCAAAACCCTGCGCGGTGGTTTTTTTTTAATGTCCCGCCTGCAGTTGGATTCCCCCCATAAAGTAGCTAATCACAAATTGACTAATGGATTCTACTATCTCAGACATAAGGCAGTGCTGAGCGATCACAGGCCCTGATTCATGTCATACATACCGACTTTCTGCCCCCTGCCAGGTCGGTGCAAGAGGGATCGTGGCATCATCCAAGGTGGGCAGTGCGGGTGTTGCCCAGTTACTTTCTTTTTTGCTTTACTGACAGACATTAATCAGGCAAGCAGTGCGATCCAATTCACAGATTACTTTGGATTTATATCAGCAAACATTCCCACAAACTGTTGTTTCTTGAAGAACTGCTGACATAGAATACATTAGAATGCTACAACATTTTTTATATAAAATTGTATGGAACCACATTTTATTTCTCAAAATAGTTTGAACTATGCAAACCAACTATTGTCATAGGGACTGATGCTAAATAGGACATACATCCACCTGCACTGTGCACATATATGAGCGTATGGCCGTATGCAGATTTGCTCATAACTGATGCAATATCAGTAGTTGTATCCATTGCAGCTGCCTAAGAGGGCTGATGAAAATACACGCTGATGTTGGTGATAATGGCTGACTGCAAAGTTATCTTTAGAGCTGATACAGAATGTGCTAGGTTCATTGATCTTGCATATATTATGATTCTGTGGGCATATTTTAAAAATGGATACCCTTTACCATTGCTGCATCTCTTTACCAAAAGGTGACTGGCAGGATGATACCATATAAGGTTTCCTGCAACGTAAATATCCCCAGTGTGCTGGAGCCATAGATGGGACCCCCATACCCATTTTTGCCCCCAGAAACAACCCAGCCAATTACTATAACCGAAAAGGCTGGCACTCCATCATCCTGCAGGCTGTAGTGGACCATAAGTATTGGTAAGTAGTATGGTGTGTTTTAATCAGGGCCGGCTCCACGGTTTATAGCTCCCCGGGCGGGCAATAGGGGCGAGGCTGAAATGATGTGCGGTGCGCGATAACGTCATCGCGCACCGTACAGTAAAGGTCCTCTCCACGAAGGGAAACTAGACGCTACGTGTCTAGTTCCCTTCACGGCGGGGGGCAGCGGCAGCGGGGGGCACAGCACTGACAGCAGCAGCGGATCTTGCCATGGTGCGGCGCCCTCCGGAAGGCGGCGCACCGGGCAAAAGTCCTGCTTGCCCGTGGCAAGATCCGCTACTGGTTTTAATGTGAGTCATATGCTGGGTCCATGATGTGTATTGTTAAACACAGCTAATACGTATATTGTTCAGTTATACAGATGTCTTCATTGGCTGGCCGGGTCGTGCTCACGACTCCCGGGTACTTGGCAACTCTGAATTGTTCCAGATTGCAGAGGAGAACCAACATGGCTGGTTGTTCCTTAGAGAGGTAAATATATCTCTTTTGATGGGTTATATTTTTCACAGCAGAATAATAATACAATAGATTGCAATTATGGCATAGGGCTGGCCTTTTACGCTGTGTAGCAGGGGTGTTAAACTATAGCTGCTGTGGAACTGAACCTCCCAGCATGCCCCTGGCACAAATTTTCTATTTGGGGGTGCTGCAACTGTGGCAGGGAATGCTGGCATGTGTAGTTCCACAACAGCTGGAGGCACGCAATTTTGACACCGTTTTGTTTCACCATGGAATATGGGAAAGGTTTGCAGTGAGGATCCTCACAGCTGTGACCCCGAAGGTGGGTATGGATGGATGGATGGAGGGTAGGGATAGCCTGCAGAAAGGGAGGGTTAGACGGTGGGGGAGGGGTGGGAGGGTTTAGGATACTTATCTCACCCATGTCAGGATTAGATTGTTGGAATTCCTAATTATTCCCTGTACTTTCCTGAACATTATTTATGCCACCTATACTATACATATAATTTTTTTTTCCCCATTACAGAAATCAAAGTTCGTTGATGGGGTGGAGATCCTGGTGCACCTTATTGGAGATGCGGAATAGCCTTCACACAGCATCTCCACTCTCTCCGGAACAAGTGCATTTCACCCACACTCTCAGCTCGGCCAGGATGGTGGTGGAGTTTGGGAGACTGAAGGGGCGCTGGTGGTATCTACTAAAGTGCAATGACATTGCCATCACCCTGGTGCCGGATGTGGTTACTGCTTGCTGTATGATTTTATTGTTTATGAAAAAGTTATGTACATGTTACCTCACAGGTATCATTTTAAATATAACATATTTACAGTTTAAAAGGCGTCTAAAGGGGGCTACTCACAGAGCAATCCCAGCCTAAAATCTAAGCAATCTGACTAGATTGCTTAGATTTTAAGCATGATCTCTCCATGTGTACCCCCCACAGCGATAGCAATGCGCAGCCCCACGCATCACTATCGCTGGTGCTAGATTGGCTGGGTGAAATGAGCGGCCTCTTGTCATCCCCCCACATGCACAGCACACATCGTGCTGTGCTGAGCAGGGGGAGAGATGTGTGCTGCTCAGCACACATCTATCCCCACATCTGCCCGTGGATACGGACCTTTACATTTTTGAACATAAATAATACAAAAATAATGTGTGTGGACATTAGACACATAAATAGAAGGCACAATGGGGGTAATTCCAAGTTGATCGCAGCAGGAAATTTTTTAGCAGTTGGGCAAAACCATGTGCACTGCAGGGGGGGCAGATATAACATTTGCAGAAAGAGCTAGATTTGGGTGGGTTATAGTGTTTCTGTGCAGGGTAAATACTGGCTGCTTTATTTTTACACTGCAAATTAGATTGCAGATTGAACACACCACACCCAAATCTAACTCTCTCTGCACATGTTATATCTGCCTCCCCTGCAGTGCACATGGTTTTGCCCAACAGCTAAAAAATTTCCTGCTGCGATCAACTTGGAATTACCCCCAATGTGTGTAGGTAAAGGGCAGGTATGGCCTGTAAAGTGCTGAATACACATGAACATTTTAAAAAAGACAAAAGACGAAGAATAAAGATTATTTTCCACTGTAGGCACATAAATAGAGGGCATAATGCTTGTACATTTACCCTAACGTACACCCCTATCTGTAGAAGTGGCTGAGATAATGGCCAGGTATGGGCCGGACACTAGACAGGCCTGTAAAGTGCTGAATACACATGAACATTTTTCAAAAAGACAAAAGACGAAGAGTAAAGATTATTTACAACTGTCTGTAAGAAGTGCTGCCCAGTGGACAGTTATGAGTAGAGATGTGCACTTGAAATTTTTCGGGTTTTGTGTTTTGGTTTTGGGTTCGGTTCCGCGGCCGTGTTTTGGGTTCGACCGCGTTTTGGCAAAACCTCACCGAATTTTTTTTGTCGGATTCGGGTGAGTTTTGGATTCGGGTGTTTTTTTCAAAAAACACTAAAAAACAGCTTAAATCATAGAATTTGGGGGTCATTTTGATCCCAAAGTATTATTAACCTCAAAAACCATAATTTCCACTCATTTTCAGTCTATTCTGAATACCTCACACCTCACAATATTATTTTTAGTCCTAAAATTTGCACCGAGGTAGCTGTGTGAGTAAGATAAGCGACCCTAGTGGCCGACACAAACACCGGGCCCATCTAGGAGTGGCACTGCAGTGTCACGCAGGATGGTCCTTCCAAAAAACACTCCCCAAACAGCACATGACGCAAAGAAAAAAAGAGGCGCAATGAGGTAGCTGTGTGAATAAGATAAGCGACCCTAGTGGCCGACACAAACACCTGGCCCATCTAGGAGTGGCACTGCAGTGTCACGCAGGATGGCCCTTCCAAAAAACACTCCCCAAACAGCACATGATGCAAAGAAAAAAAGAGGCGCAATGAGGTAGCTGTGTGAGTAAGATAAGCGACCCTAGTGGCCGACACAAACACCGGGCCCATCTAGGAGTGGCACTGCAGTGTCACGCAGGATGGCCCTTCCAAAAAACACTCCCCAAACAGCACATGACGCAAAGAAAAAAAGAGGCGCAATGAGGTAGCTGTGTGAGTAAGATAAGCGACCCTAGTGGCCGACACAAACACCTGGCCCATCTAGGAGTGGCACTGCAGTGTCACGCAGGATGGCCCTTCCAAAAAACACTCCCCAAACAGCACATGACGCAAAGAAAAAAAGAGGCGCAATGAGGTAGCTGTGTGAGTAAGATAAGCGACCCTAGTGGCCGACACAAACACCTGGCCCATCTAGGAGTGGCACTGCAGTGTCACGCAGGATGGCTCTTCCAAAAAACACTCCCCAAACAGCACATGACGCAAAGAAAAAAAGAGGCGCAATGAGGTAGCTGTGTGAGTAAGATAAGCGACCCTAGTGGCCGACACAAACACCGGGCTCATCTAGGAGTGGCACTGCAGTGTCACGCAGGATGGCCCTTCCAAAAAACACTCCCCAAACAGCACATGACGCAAAGAAAAAAAGAGGCGCAATGAGGTAGCTGTGTGAGTAAGATAAGCGACCCTAGTGGCCGACACAAACACCGGGCCCATCTAGGAGTGGCACTGCAGTGTCACGCAGGATGGCCCTTCCAAAAAACACTCCCCAAACAGCACATGACACAAAGAAAAAAAGAGGCGCAATGAGGTAGCTGTGTGAGTAAGATAAGCGACCCTAGTGGCCGACACAAACACCTGGCCCATCTAGGAGTGGCACTGCAGTGTCACGCAGGATGGCCCTTCCAAAAAACCCTCCCCAAACAGCACATGACGCAAAGAAAAATTAAAGAAAAAAGAGGTGCAAGATGGAATTGTCCTTGGGCCCTCCCACCCACCCTTATGTTGTATAAACAGGACATGCACACTTTAACCAACCCATCATTTCAGTGACAGGGTCTGCCACACGACTGTGACTGAAATGACGGGTTGGTTTGGACCCCCACCGAAAAAGAAGCAATTAATCTCTCCTTGCACAAACTGGCTCTACAGAGGCAAGATGTCCACCTCATCATCATCCTCCGATATATCACCGTGTACATCCCCCTCCTCACAGATTATCAATTCGTCCCCACTGGAATCCACCATCTCAGCTCCCTGTGTACTTTGTGGAGGCAATTGCTGCTGGTCAATGTCTCCACGGAGGAATTGATTATAATTCATTTTAATGAACATCATCTTCTCCACATTTTCTGGAAGTAACCTCGTACGCCGATTGCTGACAAGGTGAGCGGCGGCACTAAACACTCTTTCGGAGTACACACTTGTGGGAGGGCAACTTAGGTAGAATAAAGCCAGTTTGTGCAAGGGCCTCCAAATTGCCTCTTTTTCCTGCCAGTATAAGTACGGACTGTGTGACGTGCCTACTTGGATGCGGTCACTCATATAATCCTCCACCATTCTTTCAATGGGGAGAGAATCATATGCAGTGACAGTAGACGACATGTCCGTAATCGTTGACAGGTCCTTCAGTCCGGACCAGATGTCAGCATCAGCAGTCGCTCCAGACTGCCCTGCATCACCGCCAGCGGGTGGGCTCGGAATTCTGAGCCTTTTCCTCGCACCCCCAGTTGTGGGAGAATGTGAAGGAGGAGATGTTGACAGGTCGCGTTCCGCTTGACTTGACAATTTTCTCACCAGCAGGTCTTTGAACCCCAGCAGACTTGTGTCTGCCGGAAAGAGAGATCCAAGGTAGGTTTTAAATCTAGGATCGAGCACGGTGGCCAAAATGTAGTGCTCTGATTTCAACAGATTGACCACCCGTGAATCCTTGTTAAGCGAATTAAGGGCTCCATCCACAAGTCCCACATGCCTAGCGGAATCGCTCCGTGTTAGCTCCTCCTTCAATGTCTCCAGCTTCTTCTGCAAAATCCTGATGAGGGGAATGACCTGACTCAGGCTGGCAGTGTCTGAACTGACTTCACGTGTGGCAAGTTCAAAGGGCAGCAGAACCTTGCACAACGTTGAAATCATTCTCCACTGCGCTTGAGACAGGTGCATTCCACCTCCTATATCGTGCTGAATTGTATAGGCTTGAATGGCCTTTTGCTGCTCCTCCAACCTCTGAAGCATATATAGGGTTGAATTCCACCTCGTTACCACTTCTTGCTTCAGATGATGGCAGGGCAGGTTCAGGCGTTTTTGGTGTTGCTCCAGTCTTCTGTACGTGGTGCCTGTACGCCGAAAGTGTCCCGCAATTCTTCTGGCCACCGACAGCAACTCTTGCACGCCCCTGTCGTTTTTTTAAAAATTCTGCACCACCAAATTCAAGGTATGTGCAAAACATGGGACGTGCTGGAATTTGCCCAGATTTAATGCACACACAATATTGCTGGCGTTGTCCGATGCCACAAATCCACAGGAGAGTCCAATTGGGGTAAGCCATTCCGCGATGATCTTCCTCAGTTGCCGTAAGAGGTTTTCAGCTGTGTGCGTATTCTGGAAACCGGTGATACAAAGCGTAGCCTGCCTAGGAAAGAGTTGGCGTTTGCGAGATGCTGCTACTGGTGCCGCCGCTGCTGTTCTTGCGGCGGGAGTCCATACATCTACCCAGTGGGCTGTCACAGTCATATAGTCCTGACCCTGCCCTGCTCCACTTGTCCACATGTCCGTGGTTAAGTGGACATTGGGTACAGCTGCATTTTTTAGGACACTGGTGACTCTTTTTCTGAGGTCTGTGTACATTTTCGGTATCGCCTGCCTAGAGAAATGGAACCTAGATGGTATTTGGTACCGGGGACACAGTACCTCCAACAAGCCTCTAGTTGGCTCTGCAGTAATGATGGATACCGGAACCACGTTTCTCACCACCCAGGATGCCAAGGCCTCAGTTATCCGCTTTGCAGCAGGATGACTGCTGTGATATTTCATCTTCCTCGCAAAGGACTGTTGGACAGTCAATTGCTTGGTGGAAGTAGTAAAAGTGGTCTTACGATTTCCCCTCTGGGATGACCATCGACTCCCAGCAGCAACAACAGCAGCGCCAGCAGCAGTAGGCGTTACACGCAAGGATGCATCGGAGGAATCCCAGGCAGGAGAGGAATCGTCAGAATTGCCAGTGACATGGCCTGCAGGACTATTGGCATTCCTGGGGAAGGAGGAAATTGACACTGAGGGAGTTGGTGGGGTGGTTTGCGTGAGCTTGGTTACAAGAGGAAGGGATTTACTGGTCAGTGGACTGCTTCCGCTGTCGCCCAAAGTTTTTGAACTTGTCACTGACTTATTATGAATGCGCTGCAGGTGACGTATAAGGGAGGATGTTCCGAGGTGGTTAACGTCCTTACCCCTACTTATTACAGCTTGACAAAGGCAACACACGGCTTGACAAATGTTGTCCTCATTTCTGTTGAAATACTTCCACACCAAAGAGCTGATTTTTTTGGTATTTTCACCAGGCATGTCAACGGCCATATTCCTCCCACGGACAACAGGTGTCTCCCCGGGTGCCTGACTTAAACAAACCACCTCACCATCAGAATCCTCCTTGTCAATTTCCTCCCCAGCGCCAGCAACACCCATATCCTCCTCATCCTGGTGTACTTCAACACTGACATCTTCAATCTGACTATCAGGAACTGGACTGCGGGTGCTCCTTCCAGCACTTGCAGGGGGCGTGCAAATGGTGGAAGGCGCATGCTCTTCACGTCCAGTGTTGGGAAGGTCAGGCATCGCAACCGACACAATTGGACTCTCCTTGTGGATTTGGGATTTCGAAGAACGCACAGTTCTTTGAGGTGCTTTTGCCAGCTTGAATCTTTTCATTTTTCTAGCGAGAGGCTGAGTGCTTCCATCCTCATGTGAAGCTGAACCACTAGCCATGAACATAGGCCAGGGCCTCAGCCGTTCCTTGCCACTCCGTGTGGTAAATGGCATATTGGCAAGTTTACGCTTCTCCTCCGACAATTTTATTTTAGATTTTGGAGTCCTTTTTTTACTGATATTTGGTGTTTTGGATTTTACATGCTCTGTACTATGACATTGGGCATCGGCCTTGGCAGACGACGTTGCTGGCATTTCATCGTCTCGGCCATGACTAGTGGCAGCAGCTTCAGCACGAGGTGGAAGTGGATCTTGATCTTTCCCTAATTTTGGAACCTCAACATTTTTGTTCTCCATATTTTAATAGGCACAACTAAAAGGCACCTCAGGTAAACAATGGAGATGGATGGATACTAGTATACTTATGGATGGACGAGCGACTGCCGACACAGAGGTAGCTACAGCCGTGGACTACCGTACTGTGTCTGCTGCTAATATAGACTGGATGATAATGAGATGAAATCAATATATATATATATAATATCACTAGTACTGCAGCCGGACAGGTATATATATTTATTATGTAATGACTGATGACGGACCTGCTGGACACTGTCAGCTCAGCAGCACCGCAGACTGCTACAGTAAGCTACTATAGTAGTATGTATAAAGAAGAAAGAAAAAAAAAAAAACCACGGGTAGGTGGTATACAATTATGGATGGACGAGCGACTGCCGATACAGAGGTAGCTACAGCCGTGGACTACCGTACTGTGTCTGCTGCTAATATAGACTGGATGATAATGAGATGAAATCAATATATATATATATAATATCACTAGTACTGCAGCCGGACAGGTAGATATATTTATTATGTAATGACTGATGACGGACCTGCTGGACACTGTCAGCTCAGCAGCACCGCAGACTGCTACAGTAAGCTACTATAGTAGTATGTATAAAGAAGAAAGAAAAAAAAAAAAAACCACGGGTAGGTGGTATACAATTATGGATGGACTGCCGAGTGCCGACACAGAGGTAGCTACAGCCGTGGACTACCGTACTGTGTCTGCTGCTAATATAGACTGGATGATAATGAGATGAAATCAATATATATTATATCACACTAGTACTGCAGCCGGACAGGTATATATTATATATTTATTATGTAATGACTGATGACGGACCTGCTGGACACTGTCAGCTCAGCAGCACCGCAGACTGCTACAGTAAGCTACTATAGTAGTATGTATAAAGAAGAAAGAAAAAATAAACAACCACGGGTAGGTGGTATACAATTATGGATGGACTGCCGAGTGCCGACACAGAGGTAGCTACAGCCGTGGACTAACGTACTGTGTCTGCTGATAATATAGACTGGATGATAATGAGATGAAATCAATATATATGTATATATAATATCACTAGTACTGCAGCCGGACAGGTATATATTATATATTTATTATGTAATGACTGATGACGGACCTGCTGGACACTGTCAGCTCAGCAGCACCGCAGACTGCTACAGTAAGCTACTATAGTAGTATGTATAAAGAAGAAAGAAAAAAAAAACAACCACGGGTAGGTGGTATACAATTATGGATGGACTGCCGAGTGCCGACACAGAGGTAGCTACAGCCGTGGACTAACGTACTGTGTCTGCTGATAATATAGACTGGATGATAATGAGATGAAATCAATATATATGTATATATAATATCACTAGTACTGCAGCCGGACAGGTATATATTATATATTTATTATGTAATGACTGATGACGGACCTGCTGGACACTGTCAGCTCAGCAGCACCGCAGACTGCTACAGTAAGCTACTATAGTAGTATGTATAAAGAAGAAAAAAAAAAAAAAACAACCACGGGTAGGTGGTATACAATTATGGATGGACTGCCGAGTGCCGACACAGAGGTAGCTACAGCCGTGGACTAACGTACTGTGTCTGATGATAATATAGACTGGATGATAATGAGATGAAATCAATATATATGTATATATAATATCACTAGTACTGCAGCCGGACAGGTATATATTATATATTTATTATGTAATGACTGATGACGGACCTGCTGGACACTGTCAGCTCAGCAGCACCGCAGACTGCTACAGTAAGCTACTATAGTAGTATGTATAAAGAAGAAAGAAAAAAAAAAAACAACCACGGGAAGGTGGTATACAATTATGGATGGACTGCCGAGTGCCGACACAGAGGTAGCTACAGCCGTGGACTAACGTACTGTGTCTGCTGATAATATAGACTGGATGATAATGAGATGAAATCAATATATATGTATATATAATATCACTAGTACTGCAGCCGGACAGGTATATATTATATATTTATTATGTAATGACTGATGACGGACCTGCTGGACACTGTCAGCTCAGCAGCACCGCAGACTGCTACAGTAAGCTACTATAGTAGTATGTATAAAGAAGAAAGAAAAAAAAAAAAAAACACGGGTAGGTGCTAGGTGGTATACAATATTATATATATATTATATACAATTATATATATATATATAATATATATTAAACTCATAAACTGGTGGTGATTATTAAACTGGTGGTCAGGTCACTGGTCACACTATCAGCAACTTGCAAGTAGTACTCCTGAGTCCTAAGCAGACAATCACAATATATATTATACTGGTGGTCAGTGTGGTCACAAACAATGGCAGTGTGGCTGGCACTCTGGCAGCAAAAGTGTGCACTGTACGTTATATGTACTCCTGAGTCCTGAGTCCTGCTCTCAGACTCTAACTGCTCCCCACTGTCAGTGTCTCCCCCACAAGTCAGATAATACAGTCACACTATCTCTCTCTATCACTTCAGCAAGTACTAGTAGTAGTAGTACTCCTCCTAATGCTCCCCAAATTACTACTGTGTCTCTCTCTGTCTCACTCTCTTCTCGAATCTCTATAAACGGAGAGGACGCCAGCCACGTCCTCTCCCTATGAATCTCAATGCACGTGTGAAAAATGGCGGCGACGCGTGGCTCCTTATATAGAATCCGAGTCTCGCGATAGAATCCGAGCCTCGCGAGAATCCGACAGCGTGATGATGACGTTCGGGCGCGCTCGGGTTAACCGAGCAAGGCGGAAAGATCCGAGTCGCTCGGACCCGTGTAAAAAAAACTGAAGTTCGGGCGGGTTCGGATTCCGAGGAACCGAACCCGCTCATCTCTAGTTATGAGTAGTGCTATCTGGATAAGTATACTCAGTGCATGTGGAGAATTATTCCCTGTGCATTCTGGATAAGTATACTCAGTGCATGTGGAGGATTATTCCCTGTGCCATCTGGATAAGTATACACAGTGCCATGTGGAGGATTATTCCCTGTGCCATCTGGATAAGTATACTCAGTGCATGTGGAGGATTATTCCCTGTGCCATCTGGATAAGTATACACAGTGCCATGTGGAGGATTATTCCCTGTGCCATCTGGATAAGCATACTCAGTGCATGTGGAGGATTATTCCCTGTGCCATCTGAATAAGTATACTCAGTGCATGTGGAGGATTATTCCCTGTGCCATCTGGATAAGTATACTCTGTGCCATGTGGAGGATTATTCCCTGTGCCATCTGAATAAGTATACTCAGTGCATGTGGTGGATTATTCCCTGTGCCATCTGGATAAGTATACTCAGTGCATGTGGAGGATTATTCCCTGTGCCATCTGGATAAGTATACTCAGTGCATGTGGAGGATTATTCCCTGTGCCATCTGGATAAGTATACTCAGTGCCATGTGGAGGATTATTCCCTGTGCCATCTGGATAAGTATACTCAGTGCATGTGGAGGATTATTCCCTGTGCCATCTGGATAAGTATACTCAGTGCATGTGGAGGATTATTCCCTGTGCCATCTGGATAAGTATACACAGTGCCATGTGGAGGATTATTCCCTGTGCCATCTGGATAAGTATACTCAGTGCATGTGGAGGATTATTCCCTGTGCCATCTGGATAAGTATACTCAGTGCCATGTGGAGGATTATTCCCTGTGCCATCTGGATAAGTATACTCAGTGCATGTGGAGGATTATTCCCTGTGTCATCTGGATAAGTATACTCAGTGCATGTGGAGGATTATACCCTGTGCCATCTGGATAAGTATACTCAGTGCCATGTGGAGGATTATTCCCTGTGCCATCTGGATAAGTATACTCAGTGCATGTGGAGGATTATTCCCTATGCCATCTGGATAAGTATACTCAGTGCATGTGGAGGATTATTCCCTGTGCCATCTGGATAAGCATACTCAGTGCCATGTGGAGGATTATTCCCTGTGCCATCTGGATAAGTATACTCAGTGCATGTGGAGGATTATTCCCTGTGCCATCTGGATAAGTATACTCAGTGCATGTGGAGGATTATTCCCTGTGCCATCTGGATAAGTATACTCAGTGCCACGTGGAGGATTATTCCCTGTGCCATCTGGATAAGTATACTCAGTGCATGTGGAGGATTATTCCCTGTGCCATCTGGATAAGTATACTCAGTGCCATGTGGAGGATTATTCCCTGTGCCATCTGGATAAGTATACTCAGTGCATGTGGAGGATTATTCCCTGTGCCATCTGGATAAGTATACTCAGTGTATGTGGAGGATTATTCCCTGTGCCATCTGGATAAGTATACTCAGTGCATGTGGAGGATTATTCCCTGTGCCATCTGGATAAGTATACTCAGTGCCATGTGGAGGATTATTCCCTGTGCCATCTGGATAAGTATACTCAGTGCCATGTGGAGGATTATTCCCTGTGCCATCTGGATAAGTATACTCAGTGCCATGTGGAGGATTATTCCCTGTGCCATCTGGATAAGTATACACAGTGCCATGTGGAGGATTATGCCCTTTGCCATCTGGATAAGTATATTCAGTGATGTGGAGGATTATTCCCTGTGCCATCTGGATAAGTATACTCAGTGCATGTGGAGGATTATTCCCTGTGCCATCTGGATAAGTATACTCAGTGAGATGTGGAGGATTATTCCCTGTGCCATCTGGACTATTATGCACAGTGGCATGTGGACTGCTATGCACTGTACCATCAGGACTGGTCTGCTTATTGGCATGTGGACTGCTACGCACAGGGCCGTGTGAAAAATTATTCCCTGTGCCATCTAGATAACTATGCACTGCGCCATAGTGAGTAGTATTCCCTGTGCCATCTAGATAACTATGCACTGCGCCATAGTGAGTAGTATTCTCTGTGCCATCTGGACTATTATGCACAGTGCCTTGTGGAGTAGCATTAGGTGGATTTGAGGGGTTTGTTTCCATAAACTGCATGCCTCTGCTATGTTGCTGGTAGTTGGAAAAATTACCCTCAGAATAGTGAGGAGGATACACTGGATAAGGGTGTGGAGGGTGCGGATTGTGTAATCTAGACACCAGACCATTAAGAAAAGACATCTGTGCCTCTCTGTTTTCCCTAGAAATGCGTTCATGCATATCCACAAGTGGCGTGAGAAATGGATTTTGTAACTCTTTCTCGTTGTCAAAAAAGCGCTGGAGTCGTGCATCCTCCTGTGCCTGCATTTCAGCATCGGAATCTCGCAGCTGATTGACCAGGATTCTTGTCATTATGTGCGTAGCTTGCTCCTTCTTTTGAGTTTTTTTCTTCCATTTAGGTACGTCAAAGACTACAAATGGAGGGAAAACAACAAATTTTATAAAATCAAATAGCAGTGATGTCAGCATATATGTGCTTGAGGCCTTCTTCCTCCTGCGCACTAGCTTCACACTGCAACATATACATTTTGAGTATTGGTCAAGACAAAGATATGTGTGAGTTATGGAAGTGTGCAATTATACAAACACTGCATGCTATGCACGATGTATCCTTTCTAAAGGATAAATCGTGCTATTAGCGTGCACTGTGTGCAGATGTGGCCTCTGATTTTGTTAGCAGTCGTTATTACTCATAAATGGTGCAACAGCTAATGTGACCTTCTGATATTGATGAAATACATACCAGTCAGGAACTGAATGTGTAACACAACACAACATTTAAAAATAATAACAAGTGTAAACAACATCATTGTGGAATATGGCCCATACTATATACTGGATTTTAAATAAAACAAAAATCTAAAGTGTGTGTAAAATAAAACAAAAACAACTTACTGTTCTACGCAACTTTGTGGTCTCACTCTCCACAGAAGTCGGTGTCCCAGCTGGAGTCCCTGTGCTGCTTCCACTGGCATCGACCTCAATAGTCCTGGTGACTGGGTCCCCCACAGCAGCCATCGGATAGGTGTCGCTGATCTCAGTGATATCATCACAGAACATTGGTGGCATCGGTGGAATGGATTGGCTGTTCTCCTGGGTAGCGCTTCGTGAGAATGCACAACTGGACGATGAAATGGCAATGGGATTAACCAGTGCAGAACATACCTACCTACTTTTAATGTCTCCTCTCCGGGAGAAGCCCGGAGAGGAGACGCTGCAGCAGATTTCGGGGAGGGGGGGCTGGGCTATGACACCATCAAGTCCTGCCCACACATCCAGAAAACGCAGCAATTCGCGGGTCCACGGGAAGGGGGCAGGGCTAAAATGACGCAGTTTTAACACCTTCCCCACTCCACGGACCCGTGAACTCAGGAGAGTATCTCTCCATCCTGTCCGCATCTAGGATGTGAGTAGGATGTGGGAGACCTGCCTACTCTTTCGGGGGTGCCGGGGGCTACCCCAAAAAACAGGAGCCTCCCGCAGCTTCCGGGAGAGTAGGCAAGTATGGTGCAGAATTGCCAAAAACTTCATTGCACTTATCATAGTAAGCCCACTCCATTCTAGCAGCACCACTTTTCCTCCTGTTGTGGTCGTAAACTTTGTTGTAGTATTTTCTAAGAGGTTTCAATGTATTCACTACCTGCTGCTGTGTGCGCTCAATGCCCCTTGAGGTAAGTATCTTGGCAATGTTGGTGTCCTTCACTGTCCCAGTGGTCTGCTTCCGGATCTCCTCCTCCCCTCTAATAGAAAGCAGCTCCCTTATCTCTTCCTCCTTCCAGTGCGCCATGCTGTCTCTCTCATCCGTCTCCCCTGCAGCACAATTGTGGCCTCAGACGCCAGTGCCATGCCCGCTCAGTCAATCAGAGAGACCCTGCTGCTCAGCCAATCGCCACTGCCCCACCAGCTCAGCCAATCAGCGCTGTTAACTGCGACCCGTTTCGAAAATACCGTGTCGGACCCTTTCAAACAGGCGGCAACCCGTGTACGATCCGGGAAAAACCCAGGTAGAAACTTGGGTCAAAGTCCCGGGTATTCAGTCCCAGGTTGACCCTTTCAGACAGAAAAAAATCCCGGGTCGACCTTTCCCGAGCCGGGAAATTACCGGGTTCTTTTCTCTGTCTGAAAGGGGTATAAGAGTAAAGACATTTTATTTCCATAAAGATATAAAGTATAAAAACATTTAAATAAAGCTTTCACTTTTACTAGACAATAAGGGCCATGTGTATGTTTCCATTATTCTATCTAATGCACACAAAACTAGTAATTTACAAGGGTTTCATTTGTATACAGAATGCAATTTATTAGTTTGTATTAGTTTATATTCCATTTTCTACCATCAGATGGCACTAGTGTACTAATGGATCATTCTCATGACTGTTTGGCAAACTTCAGTATACTGTACAAAACATTACCTTTACTAACAAGTTGGAAGTACTGTATGTCATGTCTTGTTTCTTTGCACAAGTAGTATAGTCTGGACCTGGGGTTCTCAATTCCAGTCCTCAAGCACCACCAACAGGTCATGATTATCTGCAGAGGCGGATTTAGATCTCATGGGGCCCTAAGCAAGATACCGATTTGGGGCCCCCTCCCTCAAATAATCCATAGCACTATATTTTCATTCCAATATATGCCCCTTACATTATCTGTCCTTTTTCCTCCTTTAATATTCTATTACTTTTCCCCTTCACTGATTGCACTATGTCCCCTCCCCTTAATTTCCATTATTACACCACAAAATGTGCGCTGACAGCCTGCTGGGGCCGGGCCGGCTCAGCCTCAGATATATCTTGCAAAAAAAGTCCTCTGCAGTGCTGCTCCTGATCATCATCGAAGGCCGCAGCCAGGCCCTCTGAGACTCGCCGGGCTCTAAGTGTGGGCTTGTCGCATACCCATTGCATTATTATATATATATATACAGTGTATGTATGTGTGTGTATATATATTTTATTATTATTAAAAATGTATACATGCCCCTGGAGTGATGGAAATGGGATGTGCCATGAGTCTGTAAGAGGAGGGGGCGGTGCGTGTGGTGGTGCCTGCTGCCGTGCAGGTGTAGTTTCGGTACTCACCAGGCGCCGCTCTCTCTCACCTTCAGGTACCGGAACCTTCAACGGACCTGGCAATCTTCAGTCGGATCTGGACACGGCGATTCCCTCACGGAGCTGACCGACAAACGAGCTGAGGAGAAAATAGTAGAGATGAGCGCCTGAAATTTTTCGGGTTTTGTGTTTTGGTTTTGGGTTCGGTTCCGCGGCCGTGTTTTGGGTTCGAACGCGTTTTGGCAAAACCTCACCGAATTTTTTTTGTCGGATTCGGGTGTGTTTTGGATTCGGGTGTTTTTTTCCAAAAACACTAAAAAACAGCTTAAATCATAGAATTTGGGGGTCATTTTGATCCCAAAGTATTATTAACCTCAAAAACCATAATTTACACTCATTTTCAGTCTATTCTGAATACCTCACACCTCACAATATTATTTTTAGTCCTAAAATTTGCACCGAGGTCGCTGTGTGAGTAAGATAAGCGACCCTAGTGGCCGACACAAACACCGGGCCCATCTAGGAGTGGCACTGCAGTGTCACGCAGGATGTCCCTTCCAAAAAACCCTCCCCAAACAGCACATGACGCAAAGAAAAAAAGAGGCGCAATGAGGTAGCTGTGTGAGTAAGATTAGCGACCCTAGTGGCCGACACAAACACCGGGCCCATCTAGGAGTGGCACTGCAGTGTCACGCAGGATGGCCCTTCCAAAAAACCCTCCCCAAACAGCACATGACGCAAAGAAAAAAAGAGGCGCAATGAGGTAGCTGTGTGAGTAAGATTAGCGACCCTAGTGGCCGACACAAACACCGGGCCCATCTAGGAGTGGCACTGCAGTGTCACGCAGGATGGCCCTTCCAAAAAACCCTCCCCAAACAGCACATGACGCAAAGAAAAAAAGAGGCGCAATGAGGTAGCTGACTGTGTGAGTAAGATTAGCGACCCTAGTGGCCGACACAAACACCGGGCCCATCTAGGAGTGGCACTGCAGTGTCACGCAGGATGTCCCTTCCAAAAAACCCTCCCCAAACAGCACATGACGCAAAGAAAAAAAGAGGCTTTTTACTGATATTTGGTGTTTTGGATTTGACATGCTCTGTACTATGACATTGGGCATCGGCCTTGGCAGACGACGTTGCTGGCATTTCATCGTCTCGGCCATGACTAGTGGCAGCAGCTTCAGCACGAGGTGGAAGTGGATCTTGATCTTTCCCTAATTTTGGAACCTCAACATTTTTGTTCTCCATATTTTAATAGGCACAACTAAAAGGCACCTCAGGTAAACAATGGAGATGGATGGATTGGATACTAGTATACAATTATGGACGGGCTGCCGAGTGCCGACACAGAGGTAGCCACAGCCGTGAACTACCGCACTGTACTGTGTCTGCTGCTAATATATAGACTGGTTGATAAAGAGATAGTATACTCGTAACTAGTATGTATGTATAAAGAAAGAAAAAAAAACCACGGTTAGGTCACTGGTATATACAATTATGGACGGGCTGCCGAGTGCCGACACAGAGGTAGCCACAGCCGTGAACTACCGCACTGTACTGTGTCTGCTGCTAATATATAGACTGGTTGATAAAGAGATAGTATACTCGTAACTAGTATGTATGTATAAAGAAAGAAAAAAAAACCACGGTTAGGTCACTGGTATATACAATTATGGACGGGCTGCCGAGTGCCGACACAGAGGTAGCCACAGCCGTGAACTACCGCACTGTACTGTGTCTGCTGCTAATATATAGACTGGTTGATAAAGAGATAGTATACTCGTAACTAGTATGTATGTATAAAGAAAGAAAAAAAAACCACGGTTAGGTCACTGGTATATACAATTATGGACGGGCTGCCGAGTGCCGACACAGAGGTAGCCACAGCCGTGAACTACCGCACTGTACTGTGTCTGCTGCTAATATATAGACTGGTTGATAAAGAGATAGTATACTCGTAACTAGTATGTATGTATAAAGAAAGAAAAAAAAAACCACGGTTAGGTCACTGGTATATACAATTATGGACGGGCTGCCGAGTGCCGACACAGAGGTAGCCACAGCCGTGAACTACCGCACTGTACTGTGTCTGCTGCTAATATATAGACTGGTTGATAAAGAGATAGTATACTCGTAACTAGTATGTATGTATAAAGAAAGAAAAAAAAACCACGGTTAGGTCACTGGTATATACAATTATGGACGGGCTGCGGAGTGCCGACACAGAGGTAGCCACAGCCGTGAACTACCGCACTGTACTGTGTCTGCTGCTAATATATAGACTGGTTGATAAAGAGATAGTATACTCGTAACTAGTATGTATGTATAAAGAAAGAAAAAAAAACCACGGTTAGGTCACTGGTATATACAATTATGGACGGGCTGCCGAGTGCCGACACAGAGGTAGCCACAGCCGTGAACTACCGCACTGTACTGTGTCTGCTGCTAATATATAGACTGGTTGATAAAGAGATAGTATACTCGTAACTAGTATGTATGTATAAAGAAAGAAAAAAAAACCACGGTTAGGTCACTGGTATATACAATTATGGACGGGCTGCCGAGTGCCGACACAGAGGTAGCCACAGCCGTGAACTACCGCACTGTACTGTGTCTGCTGCTAATATATAGACTGGTTGATAAAGAGATAGTATACTCGTAACTAGTATGTATGTATAAAGAAAGAAAAAAAAACCACGGTTAGGTCACTGGTATATACAATTATGGACGGGCTGCGGAGTGCCGACACAGAGGTAGCCACAGCCGTGAACTACCGCACTGTACTGTGTCTGCTGCTAATATAGACTGGTTGATAAAGAGATAGTATACTACTAATATTATATACTGGTGGTCAGGTCACTGGTCACTAGTCACACTGGCAGTGGCACTCCTGCAGCAAAAGTGTGCACTGTTTAATTTTAATATAATATTATTTATCATGTGCTCCTGGCTCCTGCTATAACAACCTGCAGTGCTCCCCAGTCTCCCCCACAATTATAAGCTTTATATACAATACATTGATGTGCAGCACACTGGGCTGAGCAGTGCACACAGACTGAGTCACTGTGTGACTGTGTATCGTTTTTTTCAGGCAGAGAACGGATATATTAAATAAAACAAACAACTGCACTGTCTCTGGTGGTCACTGGTCACTGTGGTCGTCAGTCACTAAACTCTGTCTGCACTCTCTTCTAATCTACAGTATCACAGCAATCTCTCTCTCTCTCTCTCTCTTCTAAATCTAATCTAAATGGAGAGGACGCCAGCCACGTCCTCTCCCTATCAATCTCAATGCACGTGTGAAAATGGCGGCGACGCGCGGCTCCTTATATAGAATCCGAGTCTCGCGAGAATCCGACAGCGTCATGATGACGTTCGGGCGCGCTCGGGTTAACCGAGCAAGGCGGGAAGATCCGAGTCGCTCGGACCCGTGAAAAAAAAAGTGAAGTTCGTGCGGGTTCGGATTCAAAGAAACCGAACCCGCTCATCTCTAGAAAATAGTCTACCTTAAGGGGGGTGTCAACCCTTCTTCCACCGGAAGAGGGGATACCCCAGGGGTGACGACGACCTTCACCGGTTGGGTGAAAGGTCATCACTGGCACAAAGCCTCAGCCACCCAGATTTCACACACTCACACTCTCGCGCGTAGTGTGATGAAGGGGATTCTCACGTCCGTGAGCAATCCCTATTCCGGCGCTCGGGGACAGACAAGGGACAAACATACACAGATGCTACCAGGGCCGGTGGAAGGTATCTCGGCACCCTAGGCAAAACGTAAGTCTACCCCCCCCCCCCCCATTCACGTGTAGTTACAGTAGTGACTCTTATTGATGTTGCGTCACACAGTAGTGCTTCTTATACACGTTACATCACAGAGTAGCGCCCCTTATTCACGTTATGCCACAGTAGAGCCCATGTACATTAAACCACACAGTAGAGTCAATGCACGTCCTGCCACACAGTAGTACTCCTTATACACATTATACCACACAGTAATAGTGCCCCTTATAACACTATTTGCCATAAAGTAATGCCCCCTATACATTATGTCACACAGTAATGCCACTTACACATTATGACACACACAGTAATGCCTCTTATAACATTATGCCACACAATAGTAATGCCCCTTACACATTATGCCACATTATAATTAGCTTGCGGTCCATGAGCTACGATTGGCTTGTGGATGGCTCCAGATTCAAAATGATGGTGTCGTTGTCTCACATAGCCAGTGCACCACCTATAAACATATATATATACACACACACACACAAAACCTTTTTATAATAATACAGTATATCCATTTCATGAAAAGTGAGTGCCTATTATGTTTCTTTCTTTGATTATAGTTGTAAATGCTAGTTACACCCCTTTGTATATATTGATTTTGTGTACCGTATCCCCTTTCCTTTTATTAAAAGTATATATATATATATATATACATATATATATAGTGGTCAAAGTGGAAATTTTGATGTGGGGGTATGGAAGAAAAGTAATGATTGCAATTATGCGTGCGCCTCTGGAAAAGGGGGCATGGCCTTCAGTGTAGTTTACAACACCATATACCCCTTATACACATTATGCACCACAATAGTAGGACCCCTTATATTATCTAGTACTGGTGCCCCTATCACATTATACCACACAGTATGAGCAGAAAATCACATTACACCACACAGTATGAGACGAAAATCACATTATAGCACACAGTATGAGCCGAAATTCACATTTTACCACACAGTATGAGCTGAAATTCACATTATACCACACAGTATGAGCTGAAATTCACATTATACCACACGGTATGAGCCGAAATTCACATTATAGCACACGGTATGAGCCGAAATTCACATTATAGCACACGGTATGAGCCGAAATTCACATTATAGCACACAGAATGAGCCGAAATTCACATTATGGCACACAGAATGAGCCGTAATTCACATTATAGCATACAGAATGAGCCGTAATTCACATTATAGCACACTGAATGAGCCGAAATTCACATTATGCCACATGGAATAGACAAAATTCAAGGAGAGTGACAGCTGGGACATAGGAACAGGGAGAGTGACAGCTGGGACATAGGAACAGGGAGAGTGACAGAGGGACAGGGAAAGTGACAGCGGGGACATAGGGACAGGGAGAGTGACAGAGGGACAGGGAAAGTGACAGCAGGGACAGGGAGAGTGACAGAGAGAGGGATAGCATGGGCAAACAGTAGGGACTAGGGAGAAAGGCAGCAGGGTAAGCAGTGGCGTAACTTCAGCTCAATTGCCAAGAGGCAAGAAAATTTTTGTGTCCCCCCCGCCCTTGCAAACAATTATTTGTATTTTACTGACTCCTTGCCCTGTGTGAGTGATAACCCCCCTTCCCCTGTGTGAGCCATGCACCCCCCCCCCCACACACACACACACACTTCTCCTGTGTGTGTGATATCACCCTCTTCCTCCTTTTCTGAGACACAGAGACAGAGAGAGGGAGAGAGCGAGAGAAAGGGAGAGAGAGTGGGAAAGAGAGAAAGAGACGAGGGAGAGACATGGAGAGAGAGACAGAGATAAGGAGAGAGAGAAGCGAGGTAGAGAGACGCAGAGACAGGGCGAGAGACAGGGAGAGGGGAAGAGAGATGAGGGAGAGAGACGAGGGAGAGAGGGAGATGAGAGAGAGAGAGATGGACGAGGAAGAGAGAGAGACGAGGGGGAGAGAGAGATGAGGGAGAGAGAAAGGCGAGGGAGAGACGGAGATGGGGAGAGAGGGGCGAGGGAGGGGAGACAGAGAAATAGATGCAAAGACAGGGACACGGAGGGGGTGATAGAGACAGTAGAGAGAGACAGGGAGAGACATGGAGACAGAGAAGCGAAGGAGAGGTAGAGAGATGCAGAGACAGGGAGAGATACAGGGAGAAGGAGAGAGACAGGGAGAGAGAGACGAGGGAGAGAGACAGATGGAGAGAAAGAGGGGGGAAAGAGAGACGTGGGAGACAGGGAGAGGGAGACAGAGATGGGGACACAGACAGGGAAAGGGAGAGAGAGAGATGGAGAGAAAGATGGGGAAAGAGAGACGCGGGAGAGAGACAGGGAGAGGGAGACAGGGAGAGAGAGACACACATGGAGATTAGAGACAGAGGGAGAGAGACGCAGAGACAGGGAGACAGAGCCGGGAGAAAGAGAGAGACAGGGAGAAAAAGGGAACAGCATAGGGTGAGGTGCATGGAACCTTTGCCACTCTGCGGGACTCTGAGTGATGAAGACGGGCACCAAGGGTGCCACACACTGGCGCTCCTCCTTATGTGACCGGGTGGCTGTGATCTCACCTCTAGAGTTTCCAGCACCAGAGCCGCAAACTTTCTGCACAGTCCACACTTACCCTCCCTCCTTGTCTGCCATGGTGCTCGCTGGTAGCTGCGGTGCGGCGCTTCTTCTGGCCTCGCTGTCCGGACGATGTACCCCTCTCTCAGTCAGGGCGGCTGGTCGTGGGGGCATCTCCTCTCCGTGTCCCCGGTCTCCACTCTGCTCCTCCTACTAATGTTCCCTGCCTCCCCATGTCTCGCTTATTCCGCAGCCCTCTCAGCTCTCAGGCAGCCACTGAATGGCAGTGAGTGGGTCCTTTTATATGTCCCCACCCGAGAGGGGGTCTTTTAGTGACCCCTTCACCCTGCTGTGATTGGTGGCACAGCGGGTCCTATGACCGTGGCGCTACTATTTCAAATGTGTTGCGGACCGGCAGCCAAGCAAGAGCGGTCCGCGGCAGATTTGAAATAGTAGTGGCGCCGTGGTCAGGAGCAAGAGCTCGATGCGGCGGGGGTCTTCAGACACGGTGCTCGAAGAAGTGCCGGTATGCCATACCGTTGAATACCGGTCCACTTCGAGCACTGTGTGTGTGTGTGTGTGTGTGTATATATATATAATATATATATATATATATATATATATATATATATATACACACATGCTCAAGTTCAGAATCTGGTATTCCCCTTACATCTACATGGATAGTGAAACTGGTAGCCCAGGGGGTCCCACATTCTGATCTTGAGTGTGTGTGTATATATATATATATATATATATATATATATAATATATATATATATTATTGCTGACTGTGGCTGGGACTGTTCGTGGCTATATGCTGAGGATGTAGTTGCAGGAGGTGGAGCCAGCCAGGGTCAGGTATCTACCACTTAAGGGTGCCAGGAGCAGGGGGGCGGCCAACAGTTGGTGGCAAGCCGCAAATGGCGACAATTGAAGGAGCGTGGAATGCTGGGGGCAGCGATCGGACCTCCCTCTCTACGGCTGCAGGGGGAGGAAGGAGAGAATGCTGCTGCCTGTCCGTATTTAGGACACAGCAGCATCGCGCTGCTGCTCCTGCTTGTTGCCGGGGTCCATCAGCAGAGGGGGCGCGGCAGACGCAGCTCACGCTGGCCGGGGTCCATTAGCAGAGGGGGCGCGGCAGATGCAGCTCATGCTGGAAGGGGGTTGCCGGGGTCCATCAGCAGAGGGGGCGCTGGCCGGGGGTGACTGATTGAGGCGGCTGCGGGCTGCGGCTGGTTAGACCCACACTGCGGTCGCCGCTAGCTAGCCCTTGCTGCACGTGAAGATTTTAGATAAAACTAATTCAGGAGGGATGTGCCGCCCTCCAGTGGCCGGCGCTCATAGGCAGCTGCCTAAAGCTGCCTAATGGTAGCGCCGGCCCTGGATGCTACTCACCGTTACAAGTCTTGCACTCCGATCTTCTCCACTTACAGGTCCCTGTAAGGAGGTAAAGAGAAAACAGCCGTGCAGGGCCAAGAACTACCCTAGTGTGCGTCCGCTACACTAGCTACATAAACAGAGCCCTCAAACTAGCTCGTGTGGGTGGTGCAACGTTGTGCACAAACTTAAAACAAACAGACACTTTGCCCTGCACGGTAACAACATACATCACAATATCGGATTACAAGATACCACGGTGCTGTCCCTTTAAATCCCTACCTACTGCTGGAAGGGGGTGGGCGCCACACAGCCTGCCCACCTCCTGTACACTTCCTTCTATGGGGCTCAGGTCAAGCGGACCTGCCTACCTAAACACCTCAGGGTGGCCTGGGCCTAGTGCCCAGTGCCACCTTTATTCACCTCGGGGGAACCGCTTATCTATTGGGCCTAGCGCCCCCTATTTGTGCATGGACCCGAGGCCCGACATTACCCACGGGCCTAGCGCCCGCCTAACTGGTCCCTCGTTGGGTGACCTGGGCCTGGTGCCCAGGGTCACCTTATGTCCCTAAGCCAAAAGGAACTAGGGCCTAATGCCCTCTAATGCTCCCACAGGTCTAATGCCTGAATTGCCCACGGGCCTAATGCCCTCCTAACATGCGCCACGGGCCGGGGGCCCGACCTCCTATCAGGGCCACGGGCCGGGGGGAACCCCGACTTCACATGCCCACGGACCCGGAGGGCCCGATCAAACATACCCACGGGCTGGGAGGGCCCGACTAACTGCCCACAGGCCGGAAGGGCCTGACTGTGCCCACGGGCCTAATGCCCGAACACCCAGTGGTCTAGGGAGGAAAGAGGGGAGGGAGAGAGAGTAGCCTCACTGAGGCCTCACCTGATCCGGGGGTCTCCGGCGCCCTCTTCTGCTGCCGACCCGTCCTGGCCAGTGGCGCCGCCTCCGCTCCTCAGCGTCCAGCCGCCGCTGGACATCTTCTTTTCTCTGGAGCTCGACGTCTTCTGGCCTCTTCAACGGCCACCGGAGCTCTTCTCTCTGCGGCCGTCGTCTACTCTCCCGCGCCGACTTCCTCCTCCGGATCCCGGCCGCTTCCTCTTCCGCGCGCTTCTCGTCCTCTTCGCGGGGCCTATGACGCGGCGAGGGCCGATTGGCTCACCTTGGCCGCCACTCCGGGAGCCGCGATTGGCTCAAGGAGGGCGCCAACATTTGAACGACTCCGCAGCCTCCGGTCCGGTGCAGGGAAAAGGGTAATCCCTGCACCGGACACCCGCCGCTCCTGCACACTGACAGGCGCTAGGGACAGACAAGCTGTCCCAGCGCTGTCAGAGACACCCTCCCGCAGGTGGAATGTGTCCTGTAAAACAGGACACATCTCCACAAGTCCATCAGAATTGTGAGAACATACAGTAAGTGGAACAGGGAATATATATATTCATACAGTGCCAGGTTTAGTATTGTCAAAAGTTTGTTGCAGTAGTATTACTGACATCTATGATTGGGAAGCAGTCAGGATCCCAGCTGTCGGGAACCTGGCAGTCAGAATACAAACGCCGGGATCCCGACACTAGTCTGAATGCCGACACCGGCATCCAGAAAGGGAGCAAGATCCCGATGCCGCAATCCCAACAACCGGGATCCAGAACGAGGAGACACCGCACCGCTACAGAGGTAAGCCGCACGGATGGGGTAGTTAGGTCGGGGGGGGGGGGTTAGAGTTAGGCTGCATCCCGGGAGTTAGGGTTAGGCTGCAGAGAGGGGGGGTTACCTCACAGTAGCGTCAGTTACTTACATTACACCGCACAGTAGTGTCAGTTACATTACACCGCACAGTGGCGTCCGTTACATTACACCACACAGTAGCGTCAGTTACATTACACCGCACAGTAGCGTCAGTTACATTACACCGCACAGTAGCAACCGTTACATTACACCGCACAGTAGCGTCAGTTACATTACACCGCACAGTAGCGACCGTTACAATACACTGCACAGTAGCGTCCGTTACATTACACCGCACAGTAGCGTCCATTACATTACACGTTACACTACAGTAGAGCTTCGTTTTATACATAATGCCATGGTATAGCCCCTAATACAAATTTGCCCACCCCTAGAACTGCCACTGACTGGATAAACTAGACTTATTTATAAATGGCATAACTATTGATAAAAACACTGGGGGTGGAGACAGAGGGGAGAGGGAGAGAGAAGGGGAGATGGGAGAGCGAGATAAATGGGATGGGGGGTGAGAGAGTGAAGGGGTGAGATGGGGGGGAGAGAGAGAAGAGACAGAGCAAGAAAGGGGAGAGAGAAGGGGGTGAGAGAGTAGAGATAGAGAGAGAAAGGGGGAGAGAGAGAAGGGGGTGAGAGAGAAGAGAGAAAGGGGAGAGAGAGAAGGGGGGTGAGAGAGGAGAGAGAAGAGAGTGAGAGAAAGAAAGAAAGAAAGAAAGAAAGAAAGAAAGGGGAGAGCGAGAGAAGGGGGTGAGAGAGGAGAGAGAGAGAAAGGGGGGAGAGAGAGAGGGGAGGTAGAGTGAAGGGGGGTGAGAGAGAGGGGAGAGAGACCTTCTCTGACATGGGCCTTCATTCCGAGTTGATCGCTCGCTAGCTTCTTTTAGCAGCCGTGCAAATGCATAGTCCCCGCCAACGGGGGAGTGTATTTTCGCTTTGCAAGTGTGTGAACGCCTGTGCAGCCGAGCTCTGCAAAAACAGTTTGTGCCGTTTCTGAGTAGCTCTGGACTTACTCAGCCCTTGCGATCACTACAGTCTTTTTGGTGCTGGAATGGACGTCACACACTCGCCCTCCACACGCTCGGACACGCCTGCGTTTTCCCTACCACTCCCAGAAAACGGTCAGTTGACACCCATAAACGCCCTCTTTCTGTCAATATCCTTGCGATCGGCTGTGTGAATGGATTCTTCATTAAATCCGCCGCTCAGCAACGATCCGCTTTGTACCCGTACCCGTAGAAGCCTGATCGCTGCGCTGTGAAAATCGGCAGCGTGCGATCAACTCGGAATGACTCCCATGGTCCCAGCTCCTTGTCCCGTGTCCCATTGCAAACAATTATGGTGTGAACAGCTCTGTATATTGTTAGTGGAACAGGCGCAGCAGCATGTAATAAATAGAGGGAGCGGGCCGGTATATTTTAGTGGATCGGGCGCCGCAGCATGCAATAAATAGAGGGAGAGTGCAGGTATATATAGCGGCACTCTCCCTCTGTTTATTACATGCTGCGGCGACCGATCCACTAACAATATACAGAGCAGTTCACACCATGAAAAAAAAAAATATATATATATAAAACATGAATACAGGACGGCACTCAGTGGACTTATGTGGGGGCAAGAAAATGCTCACAACTCCATGGATTTCAACGTTTCGGGTTTAATACCTGTCTTCAGGATACAGCAACCTGAAGACGGGTATTAAACCCGAAACGTTGATATCCATGGAGTTGTTGTGAGAGGTGCGGCTGCGGGGTGCGTGTGGTGGTGCCTGCTGCCGTGCAGGTGTAGACTCGGTACTCACCAGGCGCCGCTCTCTCTCACCTTCAGGTACCGGAACCTTCAACGGACCTGGAATTCTTCAGTCGGACCCGGACACGGCGATTCCCTCTCGGAGCTTACCGACGACCTAGCTGAGGAGAGAAGGGTTTACATTAAAGGGGGTATCGACCCTTCTTCCGCTGGAACAGGGGATACCCCAGGGGTGGCTGCGACCTTCACCGGCTGGGTGAATGGTCATCACCGGCACAAAGCCTCAGCTACCCAGCTTTCACACACTCGCGCTTTCGCACGTAGTGTGATGAAAGGGATTCTCACGTCCGTGAGCAATCCTAACTCCGGCGCTCGGAGACAAACAAGGGACAGACGTACACGGATGCTACTCACCGTCACAAGTCTTGCACTCCGATCTTCTCCACTTACAGGTCCCTGTAAGGAGGCAAAGAGAAACAGCCGTGCAGGGCCTAACTCTGACCTAGTGTCACACCCTATACTATCTACAACAGCGGAGCCCTCAAACTAGCTCTGTGGGTGTGGTGCAACACAACTATGCACAACTTACACAACACATACACTTTGCCCTGCACGATAACATATATCACACTATCGGAGTTACAACATAAAACGGTGCTGTCCCTTTATCTACCCGACCCAGAACACCCAGTAGTGGGGACCGCACAGCTCACCCACCTACCGTACTCTCAGGGTGGCCTGAGCCTAGCGCCCAGTACCACCTTTACTCACCTCAGGGAAACACTGCTTCGCTGGGCCTAGCGCCCCCTAACTGCCCACAGGCCGGAGGCCTGACTTTACCCACGGGCCTAGCGCCCGCCTACTTGCCGCCCGTTGGGTGACCTGGGCCTTGTGCCCAGGGTCACCTTATCGTATCCCTGATTTGGCCACAAATACCCTAGGGCCTAACGCCCTCTATTAGCCACAGGCCTAGTGCCTAGATTGTCCCCCGGCCTAGTGCCGCCTAACTGGTGCCGCATGAGTGGGGTGGCTTGGGCCTAATGCCCAAACCACCTCATCAAATATTGGGGGCCCAAACTCCTAACTGCGCCCAGGCCTAGCGCCTGAATTGTGTCCTCGGGCCTAATGCCCGTCCCTGGTGGTCGAGGGAGGAAAAGGGGAGGGGGAGGATAGCCTCACTGAGGCCTTACCTAACCTGGGGGCCTCCACCGTCTTCTGCCGCTGACCCGTCCTGGCCAGCGGCGCCTCCGTCTCTTCCCTGCGTCTAGCCGCCGCTGGACATCTTCTTTCTGCAGGCCGACGTCTTCTGGCCTCTTCCGCGGCCTCAGGACCTCCTCTCCCCGCGGTCGTCGTCTTCTCCTCGGCGCCGGATCCTCTTCTGCGCTCCGGCGCGCCGACGACCTCCTCCGCTGCTCCCGGCCGTGTCTTCTCTTCCGCCACGCGATCCTCTTCTTCTTCCTCCTGCGCGCGGGCTCCTCCTCTTCGCCGCTCTTCGGCGCGGCCTCCTGTCCGAACGGCTCCCGCCCGGCGTCTGACGTCAGACGCCGGGGCGGGGCCTATGACGCGGCGAGCGCCGATTGGCTCGCCGCGTCTCTCTCCTATTGGCTGCCGCTCCGGGAGCCGCGATTGGCTCCCGGAGGGCGCCAACATTCAAATGCCCCCGCAGTCTCTGGTCCGGTGCAGGGAAAAGGGTAATCCCTGCACCGGACACCCGCCGCCGCCACACACTGACAGGCGCTGGGGACAGACAAGCTGTCCCCGCGCTGTCAGAGACATTGTCCCGCAGGGGACACAGGCGCTCTGGCTGCTGCAGCTGGAATGTGTCCTGTAAAACAGGACACATTCCCACATTTCCCCCCCCTTTTTCCTTTGTAGTCCCTACAAAGTTCCTCACGACTTCCATTGTCCGCGGGTCAGGGAATTCAGAGGTCCCTCCGGCGAAGGTACATTCGGGGGCCCAGCCTGGACCAGCTGTGACCCCACATCCTTCCTCCTCCAGCTCCGGGTTCCTCTTACGTCCTGACCTCCATCGGCGGATCCTCTGGGGGAGTGGCATCTCCTCACGGTCGCTTGACGTTGGCCACCAAGGGGAATCTTCCTCCACGGGGACAACAGCCACCCACTCTTGGCCTCCGATACCGTCTGTGGCTTCGTCCCTGTCGTCCGGGTGTGGTATCGACCACCACCCAACAGCGGAATCCTCCGGGGCATCCGTTTCCTCCCGGGCAACAGCCACCACATGTCGCATTTCCTCGTGGGGCATCTCCAAAGGTCCTATCTCTTCCTCTGGAACGGGTCCTCCCACGGCATCGCAGTCCTGTCCCCGTACGTCGGTCCATTTCGGCACTCCTGACAGGTATTCTTGCTCCAGGACTATCTCCTCCTCTTTCCGGAGGGCATTCAACTGGGAGCATGACTCCACTCGATCCTGCCAGTCACTCTCGTCGGCGCTTCCGATGCCAGAGTCGTCCTCCATCTGTTCTGGGAGGGATTCGTCGGCGGACAGCTCACCGTAGTCCGAGTCCTCCTCCGATATCTGGACTGGGGTATTACTTTCCTCCTCAGCGTACTTCTTCGCTTCCGCTGGCACCTCTGCTTCCTCAGCGTACTCTTGCGCTTCCGCTGGCATCGTTACTTCCTCAGCGTACTCCTTCGCTTCCGCTGGCATCGTTACTTCCTCAGCGTACTCCTTTGCTTCCGCTGGCATTTCTTGGTACCCAGGACACTCCTGTTCCGCACGTCCTGGTCGTGGACGGTTCCATCGCGGGGAGATTCCGGACGTCTCAGTCACTGGGTCTTCACGCTTTTCTTCGCAGCGTGGTCTCTTCACCTCCCAGCCGTCCACCTCCGCCTCATGCGGGAAAGGATTCTGCCTTACTGGGGTCACTTTCTTGGGACAGAGTAGGTCCGCGGCATCTTCCCAAGGGCACTCACTGGCCGCATGTCCTGGTCGCCGACACTTCCAACAAGGGAGGGCCACTGCCACCTTCTCCAAGACGGGTTCCTGATCCACCTCCTTCACTGGGGAATCTTCACCCGTTGGTTCCGGCTCAGAGGAAATGGGCACCTGCGAACTAACTTCAAGCAAGGCCTTCCGCTCCATTTCCCTGGTTTCCTCCTCCCATCTCTGGGCGCGACCATCCGCAATCATCCGGTCTTCGTTCCACGGACAATCGGGAAGCGCATGTCCTCTCGCCTCGCAGAGCGCACACACAGGCTCTGCAGCCACCCGGTCCCAAAGCTGCTGACGAGACTCCGTCAGCTGCTTCACCGTGGCCTCGTAGTCCGTCCGGTCTTCAGTCCATGGACATTCCAGGAGCCGATGTCGGGGATCTCCACAGTTTTCACACCAGGAATCAACCTCGTCTTCGCTCAACTCTTCGTCCCAAGGACAACTGTTGTGCTCATGCCCGTAGTTTCCGCAGAGCAAACACCAGGACTCCTTCTTCGCTTGGCCCTTCTGACGTCTTCGGTCCGCTTCCTGGACCACCTTCTTTGGGGACGTCTCTCGCCAAGTACACTCGTCGGCAAAGTGACCTGTTTGCCGACATTTCTTGCAGGGCGTCACAGCGGCCTTCTTGCGCCCCTTCTCCCGGCGCTCTTCTTTTTCACGCTGGACCGACCGCTGCACCATCTTCAGGATGTCTGCCCCAGACACCGTCACCCAGTCGCTCTGGTCCGCACACGTCCGGGGGTGAGTCTTCTCCGGAGCCGTCCGCAGGGAGGTCTTCTTGGTGGCGTTCCACATCGTGTCCGTGATCCGGTCTCTCAGATCCTGCCGACTACGCCAAGTGTGAGAGGTGCGGCTGCGGGGTGCGTGTGGTGGTGCCTGCTGCCGTGCAGGTGTAGACTCGGTACTCACCAGGCGCCGCTCTCTCTCACCTTCAGGTACCGGAACCTTCAACGGACCTGGAATTCTTCAGTCGGACCCGGACACAGCGATTCCCTCTCGGAGCTTACCGACGACCTAGCTGAGGAGAGAAGGGTTTACATTAAAGGGGGTATCGACCCTTCTTCCGCTGGAACAGGGGATACCCCAGGGGTGGCTGCGACCTTCACCGGCTGGGTGAATGGTCATCACCGGCACAAAGCCTCAGCTACCCAGCTTTCACACACTCCCGCTTTCGCACGTAGTGTGATGAAAGGGATTCTCACGTCCGTGAGCAATCCTAACTCCGGCGCTCGGGGACAAACAAGGGACAGACGTACACGGATGCTACTCACCGTCACAAGTCTTGCACTCCGATCTTCTCCACTTACAGGTCCCTGTAAGGAGGCAAAGAGAAACAGCCGTGCAGGGCCTAACTCTGACCTAGTGTCACACCCTATACTATCTACAACAGCGGAGCCCTCAAACTAGCTCTGTGGGTGTGGTGCAACACAACTATGCACAACTTACACAACACATACACTTTGCCCTGCACGATAACATATATCACACTATCGGAGTTACAACATAAAACGGTGCTGTCCCTTTATCTACCCGACCCAGAACACCCAGTAGTGGGGACCGCACAGCTCACCCACCTACCGTACTCTCAGGGTGGCCTGAGCCTAGCGCCCAGTACCACCTTTACTCACCTCAGGGAAACACTGCTTTGCTGGGCCTAGCGCCCCCTAACTGCCCACAGGCCAGAGGCCTGACTTTACCCACGGGCCTAGCGCCCGCCTACTTGCCGCCCGTTGGGTGACCTGGGCCTTGTGCCCAGGGTCACCTTATCGTATCCCTGATTTGGCCACAAATACCCTAGGGCCTAACGCCCTCTATTAGCCACAGGCCTAGTGCCTAGATTGTCCCCCGGGCCTAGTGCCGCCTAACTGGTGCCGCATGAGTGGGGTGGCTTGGGCCTAATGCCCAAACCACCTCATCAAATATTGGGGGCCCAAACTCCTAACTGCGCCCAGGCCTAGCGCCTGAATTGTGTCCTCGGGCCTAATGCCCGTCCCTGGTGGTCGAGGGAGGAAAAGGGGAGGGGGAGGATAGCCTCACTGAGGCCTTACCTAACCTGGGGGCCTCCACCGTCTTCTGCCGCTGACCCGTCCTGGCCAGCGGCGCCTCCGTCTCTTCCCTGCGTCCAGCCGCCGCTGGACATCTTCTTTCTGCAGGCCGACGTCTTCTGGCCTCTTCCGCGGCCTCAGGACCTCCTCTCCCCGCGGTCGTCGTCTTCTCCTCGGCGCCGGATCCTCTTCTGCGCTCCGGCGCGCCGACGACCTCCTCCGCTGCTCCCGGCCGTGTCTTCTCTTCCGCCACGCGATCCTCTTCTTCTTCCTCCTGCGCGCGGGCTCCTCCTCTTCGCCGCTCTTCGGCGCGGCCTCCTGTCCGAACGGCTCCCGCCCGGCGTCTGACGTCAGACGCCGGGGGCGGGGCCTATGACGCGGCGAGCGCCGATTGGCTCGCCGCGTCTCTCTCCTATTGGCTGCCGCTCCGGGAGCCGCGATTGGCTCCCGGAGGGCGCCAACATTCAAATGCCCCCGCAGTCTCTGGTCCGGTGCAGGGAAAAGGGTAATCCCTGCACCGGACACCCGCCGCCGCCACACACTGACAGGCGCTGGGGACAGACAAGCTGTCCCCGCGCTGTCAGAGACATTGTCCCGCAGGGGACACAGGCGCTCTGGCTGCTGCAGCTGGAATGTGTCCTGTAAAACAGGACACATTCCCACATTGTGAGCATTTTTTTGCCCACACAGAAGTCCACTGAGTGCCGTCCTGTATGCATGTTATATTAACCTCTTCTTTGACTGGCACCTTGGCAAGCTGTATAGATATGGGAGTGCCAGCCATATGGATTTTTTATATAAACACACTGGCACTTTCCCCCTATTTTTACATGCCGTGGTACCCGATCCACTACCGCTGCATGCATATACATACACTCACCACAGCCAGGGTCGGTAGGAAGCGGTGAAGCTGCAGGCGGCCTCCGGTATGCGGCTTAGCAGCCCGGCTCTTCGTCATCAGCGGCGGCAGGGACAGGCAGCGTGGTGCGAAGTGACGGCGTCTCAGCGAGGATCGGCCAAGCGGCTGGCTAAACGGGGGCTGGAGGTTTTGGGTTGCTGCAGCCTGGTAATTGTTTAATTTGAGGGCACATTTTCAGCAGCATTTTTAGTCACTGCAACACCATATATTTTGTGCCCTTGACCTGAACTTCGGGGCCCCATACGGGTGTCCCCTTTGCCCCCCCCCGTCGCCAGGCCTGCATGTGTGAGCCACACGAGTGGAGGGCCGGGCGGGAGGAGGACCGTCACCATGGAGCCGCTGGGAGCCGGCGGACGGGCACATAGCCGAGTGAGAGGGAAGGGTCGGGCGGAGGAGCACTGTGGAGCCGCTGGGAGCCGGCGGGCGGGCACACAGGTGGGCGGAAAGGAAAGGCCGGGCGGAGAAGCACCGTGCAACCGCTGAGAGCCGGCGGGCGGCCGCGGACTGTACAGTGAGTGAAGGTGACTCACTGTCAGCAGCGGCGCCCTCCATACGTATGAGTCGGGCAGGCACTGAATAAGACACCCGCACCGCACTGTACTGTAACAGTAAGACACTGTCATGGGCACACAAGGAGCCGCCTTACCCGTGGCAGCTGGAGCGGGCACAGACACCTGTAGTGTCTCACTCCCAGGCAGCAGTTACAAGTGGGAGGGCCACGTCACGCACATTACTCTCCCCGTTCTCATCACCCACTCTCCCTTCAAAATAAAGTCTCCTGCAGCGCGGCTTCCGTGGCCGGGCCCCTGAGACTCGCCGGGCCCTAAGCGTGTGCCTCGGATGCCTAGTGGTAAATCCGCCCCTGATTATCTGGATTTCTTTAATCAAGCACAAGTGAGTTCATCTATTTTGCTGGGTCAATAATTTTCCCACAGAAGTAAAGGAAACAACTGTGCTTTAATAATAAAATGTAAAAATATATAGGACAAATTAAAAATAACAACTCTTGAAATTGCAAAAGATACAATATATATTTAAAAACAACAACAACAACATATATAATAGATAAAAGGCAAATGCCACCAAAAGTGATATTCAATTGTTTGAAAAGTCGGTTGGGTGTCTGTTTTTTCCTGTCTGAATACCCCCCTGTAAATCATAAAGTTGCACCAGCAGCCTGAAACATATCAAACCAGTGGCGCCACAAACTTTATAGGTTGGGGTGGGCCAAGTTATAATTTAACTTTGGCACCCCTAAATCGCTGAATGTTGGCCCATCAGGGGCAGCTGCACTTACCCGCCACACCACCTATTTGATGAAAGAGATTTATCTATCTATCTATCGATCATATATAGATAGCGCATCCGACAACTATAGTACTGTGAAGAAATGCAAAAGAAACTACCTTTCCCAGAAACCCTTGCCTGGGTCTTTCGAATAGCAGCCAGCCCATGGTTGCTGGTGGCCGCTGCCAACTTTACACTGCAGCTGGAAACTGATGTTCCAGGCTCTTATCATACATGGGGTGAAATGGGGGATGAGAGAAGCAGGGGGTGAGAGGAGCAGGTGATTAGATGGGGGTGTGAGAGAAGCAGGAGGTGAGATGGGGAAGTGAGAGGAGTAGGGGGTGAGATGGGAGAGTGAAGGGAGCAGGGCATGAGATGGAGGAGTGAGAAGAAGAGGCTGAAAGGGTAGCAGGGAGTGAGAGATGTAGGGGGTAAGTAAAGGAGAGAAAGATGCAGGTGATCAGACACAAAGGAAACTATATAGTTAGTAAAGGTTGCCTATAATTAAGATATGGACATATGAGTGAGAGTGACAAAGGAAACAATAAAGCAGAAGGGACACATGGAAGACATAGGATGGGTGAGCAAAGGTTGTTCAAAAGGGTGTGGTATCCCGGCAGCGGAATGCCGGTGAGGGGGAGATGATGAGCACAACAAGTCCCTTGCAGTCTCGTTGTGCTCGTCACAATTCGGGCTTGGTGGCACGGGTTCTATTCTACGAGTGGGAATAGTGAGGGGGCGGGATGTAGCGGGAGGTATTGTCAGGAGACCGCTGGTCACATAACTACATCCCGTTCAAAATACCCTGCTACATTGTGCATTGCATTTAAAATTAAACATGATCAAATCTCTATAGCTTGGGGGGGGGGGGGGGGGGGGCAGCACTACTGTGGGCAATGTGTGTGTAGAGGGCACTAATATGTGGGGTAATGTGAATAAGATTGTGCTACTGTGTGGCATAATTTGAATTGGGGGGTACTATCGTGTGACCAGCCACGTCCCTTCCTTGTGAGGCCTTCGTCGCGCACTGATCCTTTAGAAGGTGTGTGATATAGGGCACAAATGTATAGTTTCCAGGGGAGGTGCCAAACACCCTAGCATACCTCCCAACTTCACGGCTGTAGAAAGAGGGACTTTGGTGCGGCTCGCTGAAAAAAGAGGTGTGTCCTCAGGAAAGGGGCGTGGTTTCACAGGAGTTCCACGGTCGCGAGCCATGCCTTCAGTTTTCGTCACTGAGGGGGCATGCCCAGTGCTCTGTGAGCTACTGGCAGGCCCCCTCTCCCTCTGTCATCTGTGAATGTGACGTGCACATGTGCACAGCGTCTATTCACAGCTGCTCTGCTAAGCAACTGCCCCTGCTGCGGGACACTGCAGCCAGCGGGTGGGACAGTCGGGAGGTTCTGCCCTAGCACCAGCTCTAGCTCCACCTAATGAGTGTGTGTGTCTCGGGAAAAGGGGGGTTGGGGATGGGGGGCTTGGTGGCGGCAGGGGAGATGAGTTCCACCACCTCTCCATGACTACTTCAAGCCCTAATTATGAATAACCAACGTGGAAACTGTGGAGCACCACGTGTCATTGATGTGAGAGGTAAACGTCGGCTACCAAGGTGTGTGAGGGCCGACTGACATGCTACAATGGAGCAGCTCACTGTCAAAATGTGCCTGTTCCAACCTACCAGCTCTTTATTGAGTCACTCCCAGCCCGTCTAGCTGCTGTCCTTGCTGCCCACGTCGGTTCCTCTCTCTATTAGCTGGTGGTCATAATAATGTGACGCGAACGTGTGTAAGACAGTGGTATGTTTCAATTTTTGTACTTAATTTACAAAAGACTGACAGCACTGTTATTGCATCTGTCAACTCTCAGCAGATAACAGACATTTTAATTCGGTACCACTTGAGGGACATCAGTAGTTGTTGCAGACTTGTTTGTCAGGAGAATGGAACAGCATATGTGTCTATCTGAAGCAAGAATTAAACTGTACTGCTTGGAGTATTTGCCAATTTTTATTTCAAATGAATGAAATGTGTTATGGTGCAGTATGGGATTCTCAGTCATTCTGGATGAAATTGTGCAGTCAGCCCCGGTTAATGAATAGACTTACTGTCCAATGCACACAATTGTGAATAATGACTGATATTTGGAGACTGGATATCCATTGTTACATGCCCTGGATGACAAATTTAAACCAGTATTTCATGATAACATGCAAAATACAGCTTTACAAAACAACTTAGGAAATCTGCAGCACACAGAACTGGTTATTGATAAACTGAGATAAAGCTTCCTTATTATTATAACTTTACATAAAGCGACCACACTCATATGCAAATAATAAAACAGGAGCTTATACTTTAACTCAGAGATAAAGTATTGTAGTCACTGAGACCTTCTGGGAGCTCTGAACGCTGGTTATCATCATGGTCTTCCACTGATACCTTTCAACACTCTAGTGGGCAATGGATCTGGCCTACTGGCAGTTATGCGGAATCGATTACAGATGAGCAGCAGGCGTATTAGTAAAGGGAGAAAATGTAGTGGACTGACCAGCGGGGCAGGAGGTCAGAAGCATCTAGGTCCATACATCATTAAACTAGGGACGTAGCTAAGACATATAGGGCCCCATAGCAAATTCTCCCCCCCCCCCACTCACAGCAATGCTGCATTGCGCAAACAAAGGGTACTGCTACACTATTCATTAGCCCCCTGCAACCCGCCCCACCACAACCAACGGACACTGTGTGGGCGGGCACTCACCTCCTGTGGGGATGCGGTCAAGATGCCGCCGGCCGGAATCCCGGCGGTCGAAATACCGACGCCGGAATCCCGACCGCCACAATCCCGACAAATTCTCCCTCCGTGGGTGTCCACGACACACATAGAGGGAGAATATAATAGCGTGGCGAGCGTAGCGAGCCCGCAAGGGGCTGCATTCCGCTCGCCACCCCTGTCGGGATTGTGTGGTCGGGATTCCGGGGTCGGTATTTCGACCGCCGGGATTCCGGCCGGCGGCATTTAGTAATGATCCCCTCCTGTGCCCCGCAGCTTCTCCTCTATCAGTAGTGTGCTGCTGCAGGCACATCTGCTGTCAATGTCCTGACTGGCTGGCTCCGTGTCTCTCCATCCTCACTGATGTTGGGAGGAGCCAGACTAAGCAATGCCATAGCTCCTCCCAGCATCAGTGAGAACGGAGTGTCAGAGCCATCACTGACAGCGGATGTGCCTGCAGCAGCAGCAGCACCCTGCTGATAGAGGAGAAGCCATGGGGAACAGGTCTGTGGTAACGTTAGTGTGTGGCTAGCATGTAGAATATCCAGATGCAGGGGGAGGGGAGGGCAAGGCCGGGCCCTGGACGTGGCCAGGGCCCCGTAGCAACAGCATTCTCTACATCTACAATACCTACGCCTATGCATTAAACAAATGAGATCATTCGTACACTGAGAGCTGGTCCAGGCTTCTATCAGAGCTTGAAGTGCACTTACTAGACCTTATTGAGCTTTAAAGGAAGTCTACTGGCAGATTTCTCTATAAAACTTCAGGAGAAAATAGATATGATTATCCAGTAGAGGCAGGGTCAGAGTGACCCACAGGAGTACATAAGAAACACTCGGTGTGTCCCACTGCCTGTGGGCCCACCCCCTCCTCTAGGGATTAGATTTTGCACTTGAATTACACACTGGGGGTCATTCCAAGTTGTTCGCTCATTGCCGATTTTTGCTATACTGCGATTAGTCGCTATTTGCGCATGCGCATGGCACGCAGAGCGCATGCGCTTAGTTATTTTACTAAAAACTTAGCTGTTTTGCTGTAGCGTCTGCGGCGCTTTTCAGTCGCACTGGTGTTCGGTAAATGATTGACAAGAAAGGGGCGTTTCTGGGCGGCAACTCAGCGTTTTCCCGGCGTTGGCTAAAAAACGCAGGCATGTCAGGGAAAAACGCGGGAGTGTCTGGAGAAATGGGGGAGTGGCTGGCCGAACGCAGGGCGTGTTTGTGACGTCAAACCAGGAACTAAATGGGCTGAGCTGAACGCAGTGTAGGAGTAAGACTCGAGCTACTCAGAAACTGCTAAGAAATTTCTATTTGCAGTTCTGCTAATCTTTCGTTCGCTATTCTGCTAAGCTAAGATACACTCCCAGAGGGCGGCAGCCTAGCGTGTGCAATGCTGCTAAAAGCAGCTAGCGAGTGAACAACTCGGAATAAGGGCCACTATGCATATGTTACATTATACTGCACAGGACTATGGAGTACTTTCTATAGTGTATTGCTGTTATTAATCTGGCACATTATCCTGCTTGCATTAGCAGTATTTACTATATATATTTATCAAGGGGACCAGAACATGCACTACCGGTTAGCCAAGCCTCTATGGTGGGCCCCTAACACTGCATTTTCCTGGTGGGCCTTTCATGCCTCAGTCCTACACTGAGTAGAGGGAAACAGTTGACAGTCCATCATGGATCATTAACACTGCATACTAGGAAACATGTACATGGTGCTTTATGATTAGGTCTGTATACTGGCATACTGTAGTTGTAAGAAATAATAATAATAATAATTTAATAATAATTATATTTATATAGCGCTCTTTCTCCAATAGGACTCAAGGCGCTTAACAGATACATAGCATAATATAGTACAGAAAATAATGAAGTACAGAACAGATTTTCATAAAATACAGAAGCATGGAGATACTAAAGGGACAATTATGGGAATGCTTGAGTAAAAAGGAAAGTCTTGAGTCTACTTTTGAAGGATTCTATAGTTGGGGCCTCTCGCACTGTCCGGGGAAGTGAGTTCCATAGAGTCGGAGCCGCTTGACTAAAAGCTCGACCCCCAGATGAATTACGGGAGATTCTAGGTACTGCTAAAAGTCCTTCATCTACAGATCGCAGTAATCGAGTGGGGCAGTATGGGGTCAGTAGCTGCTTCAGGTACCTTGGGCCCTGGTCATGTAGTGCTTTGAAACTCAGTAAGCCAATCTTGAAGATGATTCGCCATCTTACAGGCAGCCAGTGAAGGGAGTAGAGTATGGGTGTTATGTGGCTAGAACGGGGCTGGTTGGTTAACAGCCTGGCAGCTGTGTTTTGCACCAGCTGTAAGCGGTGCAATTCTTTTGCTGGGAGACCAAGGTAGAGGGCATTACAGTAGTCTAATCGAGATGATACAAATGCGTGGATGACATTTGGCAGATCATCTGAGGGAATTAAGTGCTTGATTCTGGCTATGTTCCTCATGTGAAAGAATGAGGATTTGATTGTGGCTGATATCTGATGTTTAAGTGTCAAGCCACCATCCAGGACAACGCCAAGATTCCGCACACGATCAGTGGTTTGTAATTCCGAATCCCCGAGTGTAAGTCCAGTTGGTTGGCTATGCTGCAGTCTTGTCCTTTGATGTTGCGGTCCTATCATAAGGACCTCTGTTTTATCCGGGTTCAGTCGCAGCCAACTAGCACTCATTCACTCCTGGAGTTCAGCTAGACAGCCATTTAGGGTTGCTATTGGGTTATCAGTGCCCGGAGCAAAGGACAAGTACAGTTGTGTATCATCTGCATAGCAGTGGTAGACTAGCCCATGGCGCCTGATTATTTCACCCAGAGGGAGCATGTATACTGCAAAAAGCATGGGGGATAGCATAGAACCTTGTGGGACACCACATGGCAATGGCACTGGTGGTGATGAGTATAATCCAGACGATACTCTCTGTGACCTGCCTGTGAGAAATGATTTGAACCAATTTAGGACTGTGCCATCCAGTCCACAAAAATGTATCAGACGCTCAATCAGAAGCCCATGGTCCACGGTATCAAATGCTGCAGAGAGATCCAGAAGGATTAATATTGAACAGTCACCTCTGTCTCTTGCCATCAGAAGATCATTTAACACACAAACCAGGGCTGTTTCAGTGCTATGTCTTCTCCTGAATCATGATTGGAATGGATCATAGATATCATGAGTTGTCAGGCGGGTTTCCAGTTGATTTGCAACCACTTTCTTAATAACCTTTCCTAGAAAAGGAAGGTTTGATACCGGTCTATAGTTGGTCATGCAGTCGGGATCTAAATTAGATTTTTTAAGAAGAGGTCTAACAATTGCTTCCTTTAGGGGTCCAGGAAATATGCCTGTCTGCAAAGAGCATTGAACAATTTTTGCAAAGACAGGACCAATTATATCCATACAACCTATTAGAAGCTTGGTTGAGGCAGGGTCCAGATCACAGGTGGTGGGACGCAAAATCCGAGCAATTTCAGCAATGTCCTTTACATCCACTGGGTAAAAGCTGGTCCATGAAGGCAGGTGGCTTATATTGGCAGGTTTTGTAGTTTGACACTCCTTTGATGGCACTGTGAAGATTCCAGCCCGAATGGTGGATATTTTATCTGCAAAGAAGTTTGCAAACTCGTTGCATCTTGCCTGGGAGAGGGTTTCATCAGTCTGCAGGCATGCTGGCTTGCAAAGCATCTCCACTGTGCGGAAAAGTTGAGCTGGCCTATTGTTTGCTGCCGTGATCTCATTTGACAGAAACTGTGATTTCTTACGAGTGATTGTCGATTGATATTCTTCATTATGCTTTATTAGTTTTATTTTGACATCCACTAGGTTAGTCTTCCTCCATCGTCTTTCCAGTCTACGCCCCCTTTTCTGGAGCTCACTAACACTGTTGTCGAACCAGGGAGCTCGACGTTGTGGTTTACGAGGTCTTATACGCACAGGGGCGATAATATCAATTGCAGCCATAACATCCCTATTATAATAACGGACTAGGCAACAGGGATCTTCACAGGCACCCAGTATAGCAGAGAGATCCAGATTTGCTGCAAGAGCCTGGGGAGTCATACCACTCCTTGGACGACACCTGGTCAACTCCACGGGCAGAGATCTTATTTGAGGGGTTGCAACTGAGAACCAAAGGGCGTGGTGGTCTGACCAGATGACTGGGTTTATTTTTAGGTCAGTGACTTCTAATCCAATATGAAAGACAAGATCGAGAGTGTGACCACTTTTATGTGTGGCAGAAGGAATGACCTGTGTGAAGCCCAGACCATTCATTGTGCACAGGAGGTCTTGGCCAAGGCGAGAGAGCTCATCATCTACCCATGCATTGAAATCCCAAAGGATGAGCCATCTTTGATGTTCCAGAACCAGGCCAGCCACAGTGTCTGCAATTTCTTGTAGAAATATCTTTCCATCTCCAGGGGGCCGGTAAATGAGAAGTACTCTGAAACCTAATCCTGTCGAACTCCGGGCAGCAATGCACTCGAATGAGGAAGAGATGACAAGTCAAGTTGTTCCATCAGTTCATAGAGAGTAGTCTTAAACTTTTGGAAAACAGAAAACAAAACTTTTTTTGCTGTTGGTAAATCTGTTGTCTTGGTGAAAATCTTTGTGTTGGTCATTTTCTTGAGATTACTGTCTCCTGAGTAAGTTCCAAGTGACCAATGACTTGAGATCAGCTGCCACATATCCTCATGGTATAGTATGTCCGATGTCATGGTACATCCACATTACCAAGCTAATGTGATTTCACCGATGGCATGTATGGTACATCCACATTAACAGGGTTGGACTGGCCCACAGGGGAGCAGGGGAAACCACTGGTGGGCCCCACTGCCTGTGGGCCCTCCTCCTCCTCTAGGGATCAGGTTCTAGACTCTATCCTAGTGCACTTTCATTATGCATTATACTTATGTTACATTATACTTCACAAGAATATGGTTATTATATATTTACCAAGGGGAACAGAACATGTACTCTGTAATAGTTATCCAAACCTCTGTGGTGGCTGGCCAGGCCCCAGTGCAGCCTGGCTCCACCCTTAAGCATGAGCCTCTACAACAGCATTCCTCCGGTGGGCCCTGCATGCCCCAGTCCCACACTGCACATTACCAAGCTATGTGATTTCACCAATGGCATATATGGTCCATCTGTGTTTTCTTAGCTTTCTCGCTCAGTATTGCACTGAGGGGAGGAAGTTTGTTCTTTTACAGATGTAGCCACCTTTATCTTGACTGTTTCTCCGCCGAGACGGGCGTTTAGTCACGCTAAGGCGATAGCTGAGTTTAATCACAGGTAGGCGCGTTGAGGCGATCTAGATACTCATCATGCATTACACATCTCCACCACTGTGTGGCTAATGCTCCACTAATCCAGTACTTTCGATCGTACAGTATAGCGGCGGATTGATCTATAGCTTTGGCAATACTGTAGGCGTAACGGGAGGCGGTGGAAAAAGATGGTGACCTACAGTACTGTAGAGTACTGTACTGTATGTGTATGGAGTACTGTATGTGTATGGAGACGCAACTACAGTAATTGTGTAAAAGGAAGAATGTACAGGACAATGTATAAACACCGTGCTTTTAAAATACATGAGCGTCTGAGTTCGCTAATGCATAATGGGAATGGAGGGCTAGCAGGAGGCGGTGGAAAATACCGTGCTTTACAAATGCGAGCTTCCGAGTCCTCTAAGGCATAAACCAACACCAATGGGGTGGGGGCCGGGCGCTGTTTGCAGTACTTTCACACATGAAATTGGGAGTCTCTCATGAGGCGTCGTGGGCTAGGGGTGAAGGCTCCCACCTCCCACGCTGGGGGTCCAGGGTTCGAGATGTGATGTGCCTTCTTCTTTTTTTTTTAATTGTAATAATACACTGTATTATTTTATCTACATTGTAAGACAGTCAATGGAAAGGTGCACACAAGTTACATATAAATCAGAGTACATCTGCAGGAGCGATTCTTTACGCTAAATGCAACTAAACAGCGGGAATGAAATGAGGGTATTCTGACGCTACTAACTGAGCAAAACAGTACTGTAGATCTTCAGCGTTTGTGTATTGCACAGGACCTGAATTCCCTCCCTGTGCAGGCTCCCAGGGGGGAAGGGCGATGGGGGTAGGGGGAGACGATGGAAAATACTGTGCCTTTGAAATGCAATTACTGTACATGAGCGTCCGAGTCCACTACGGCATACTGTAAACCAACACCAATGGGAAAGAAGTGCCAACCTTTTTTTTAATGTGTTCCCGTGACATTCATTTTAAAAAAAAAATTTTTCTCTCTAATACATCCAATGGAAGGATGCACACAGGTTTCACATAAATCAAAGTACATCTGCAGGAGCGATTCTTTACGCTAAATGCAACTGCACAGCGGCAATGAGTAGAAATGAGTGTATTCTGACGCTACTAAGTGAGCAAAACAGTACTATACAGTAGATATTCGGCGTTTGTGTATTGCACATGACCTGAATTCCCTCCCTGTCTACTGCATGATCTGTGCAGGCTCTTAGGGGGGAAGGGCAATAGGCTAGCAGGAGGCGGTGGAAAATACCGTGCTTTACAAATGCGAGCGTCCGAGTCCTCTAAGGCATAAACCAACACCAATGGGGTGGGGGCCGGGCGCTGTTTGCAGTACTTTCACACATGAAATTGGGAGTCTCTCATGAGGCGTCGTGGGCTAGGGGTGAAGGTTCCCACCTCCCACGCTGGGGGTCCAGGGTTTGAGACGTGATGTGCCTTCTTTTTTTTTTTTTTTTTTTATTGTAATAATACACTGTATTATTTTATCAACATTGTAAGACAGTCAATGGAAAGGTGCACACAAGTTACATATAAATCAGAGTACATCTGCAGGAGCGATTCTTTACGCTAAATGCAACTGCACAGCGGCAATGAGTAGAAATGAGTGTATTCTGACGCTACTAAGTGAGCAAAACAGTACTATACAGTAGATATTCGGCGTTTGTGTATTGCACATGACCTGAATTCCCTCCCTGTCTACTGCATGATCTGTGCAGGCTCCCAGGGGGGAAGGGCAATAGGCTAGCAGGAGGCTACTGGGGACTCAGACTCATACAGTACTTGCATTTCAAAAGCACAGTATTTTCCACCGCCTCCCGCTTGCCCATCGCCCTTCCCCCCTGGGATCCTGCACAGGTCATGCAGTAGACAGGGAGGGAGTTATTCACGTAAACTAGGGCAAAGCTGCAGGAGCAGTTGTACTGTTTAGGGTCTATGCACCATATGGTATACATACAATTCTATAGCAGGGCAGACTCAATTGAAATGGCTACCGCCTGTGTCTCCTCGCCCAATGGAGGCCCTCGGCTATGGAGCAAGTAACAGCACAGATTTGGTAGGTCACGGGGCAATGCTGAAGGAGCGTCAGAATCCCCTAGCTAAAATACACAGGGGTGATAGGGATAAGTGAGGTCTTTGCGCATAACGATACACCGCAAAGTTCCCCATGGTTTTGATTATGCCTTTTCTTTGAACACGGCATTTTCCACTGCCTCACCCTACCCCCATCCCACTTTCCCCTTCCCCCCCTGGGAGCCTGCAAAGTACATGCAGTAGACAGGGAGGGAGTTCCGATCAGGTTACAAGACATGTGCAACAGTATACTACTGTATGTAGGAAAATCCACCGCCCACTCTGATTTATGTGAAACCTGTGTGCACCCTTCCATTGAATGTATAACAAAGAAAAATAATAATAATAAAGTGAATGTTACAGGAACACATTAAAAAAAGGTTGGCACTTCCTTCCCATTGGTGTTGGTTTATGCCTTAGGGGACTCGGACGTTAATACTTGCATTTCAAAAGCACGGTGTTTTCCACCGCCTCTCCCTACCCCCATCGCCCTTCCCCCCTGGGAGCCTGCACAGGTCATGCAGTGGACAGGGAGGGAGTTCAGGTCAGGTACAATACACAAATGCTGACGATCTACAGTACTGTGTTGCTCAGTTAGTTGCGTTGGAATACACTAATTTATACTCATTACCGCTGTGTATTTGTATATAGCGGAATGAATCGCTGCTGCAGATTTACTTTGATTTATGTGAAACCTGTGTGCACCCTTTCATTGAATGTACAACAAAGAAAAAAAATAATAAAGTGAATGTCACGGGAACATAGAAAAAAAAAGGTTGGCACTTTGTGACTCTCAGCATGGGAGGTGCGAGCCTTCATCACTAGGTTGGTATGGAAGGGGAGACAATTAGCTACCGGAGGGTACCAACCCCAAGTTTCTGTGACCCCCACAAGGCTCATGGCAAGCGTCGGAACCTATGGTGGGTCTGAATTAACGGTCCCATTATAGTCTATGGGAAAATGGGTCCACTTTGCGTACTGATATCTCTGGTTCTGGGTGTCCCAGAGACTCGGGACTGGTACCATACAAAAGAGGAGACTCTTGGCTTTTGGGGCAGACCAACCACTAGTTTATGTGACACTGGAAAAGGAAACGGGAAGCAACCGTGTTTCGGGTCCCCTCCAGTTGTCCGTCTAGCTTGCACAGGATACAGGGTTTCTGGCTAGATAGGAAATACTGTACAGAAATGCTAAGCATGGTAATTTGACATCCAGGAACATAGGGAGGAGTTTTTATCTCACTCCATTATACTTAGAAAAATTACACTTGCCACTGTACGTTACAAGCTCTTTGTGCTAATTAGTACACTAGTAGAACATACTGTACAGAGATACTAAGGACAGTGATTTGGCATCCACGAACTTAGGGAGGAGCTTTTATCTCTCTCCATTGTAATCTTTCTAAGTATAATGGAGAGAGATAAAAGCTCCTCCCTAAATTCCTGGGTGCCAAATAACCGTCTTTAGTATCTCTGTATAGTATTTTCAATTAGGGTACTAATTAGCACGGACAGCTTGTAAAGTACAGCGGCAAGTTTAATCTTTCTATGTAAAATGGAGAGAGATAAAAGCTCCTCTGGAAGTTCCCAGATGCCAAATCACCATTCTTAGTATCTCTGTACAGTATGTTCTACTAGTATACTAATTAGCACGAACAGCTTTTAACTGGATGCCAAATCACCATACTTCGTATCTCTGTACAGTATGTTCTATTAGGGTACTAATTAGCACGAACAGCTTGTAACGTACAGCGGCAAGTTTAATCTTTCTATGTATAATGGAGAGAGATAAAAGCTCCTCAATAAGTTCCTGGATACAAAATCACCATACTTAGTATCTCTGTACAGTATGTTCTATTAGGGTACCAATTAGCTGTTTGTGCTAATTAGTACCCTAATAGAAAATACTATGCAGAGATACTACGGATGGTGATTTGGCAACCAGGAACTTAGGGAGGAGCTTTTATCTCTCTATATTATACATAGTAAGATTAAAATTGCCACTGTACGTTACAAGCTGTTTGTGCTAATTAGTACCCTAATAGAAAATAGTATGCAAAGATACTAAGGATGGGGATTTGGCAACCAGGAACTTAGGGAGGAGCTTTTATCTCTCTATATTATACATAGAAAGATTAAAATTGCCACTGTACGTTACAAGCTGTTCGTGCTAATTAGTACACTAGTAGAACATACTGTACAGAGATACTAAGTACAGTGATTTGGCATCCACGAACTTAGGGAGGAGCTTTAATCTCTCCATTGTAATCTATCTAAGTATAATGGAGAGAGATAAAGCTCCTCCCTAAATTCCTGGATGCCAAATTACTGTCCTTAGTATCTCTGTACTCTATGTTCTACTAGTGTACTAATTAGCTGTTTGTGCTAATTAGTACCCTAATAGAAAATACTCTGCAAAGATACTAAGGATGGTGATTTGGCAACCAGGAACTTAGGGAGGAGCTTTTATCTCTCTATATTATACATAGAAAGATTAAAATTGCCACTGTACGTTACAAGCTGTTCGTGCTAATTAGTACACTAGTAGAACATACTGTACAGAGATACTAAGTACAGTGATTTGGCATCCACGAATTTAGGGAGGAGCTTTAATATCTCCATTGTAATCTATCTAAGTATAATGGAGAGAGATAAAAGCTCCTCCCTAAATTCCTGGATGCCAAATTACTGTCCTTAGTATCTCTGTACTCTATGTTCTACTAGTGTACTAATTAGCTGTTTGTGCTAATTAGTACCCTAATAGAAAATACTATGCAAAGATACTAAGGATGGTGATTTGGCAACCAGGAACTTAGGGAGGAGCTTTTATCTCTCTATATTATACATAGAAAGATTAAAATTGCCACTGTACGTTACAAGCTGTTCGTGCTAATTAGTACTCTAGTAGAACATACTGTACAGAGATACTAAGTACAGTGATTTGGCATCCACAAACTTAGGGAGGAGCTTTAATCTCTCCATTGTAATCTATCTAAGTATAATGGAGAGAGATAAAAGCTCCTCCCTAAATTCCTGGATGCCAAATTACTGTCCTTAGTATCTCTGTACTCTATGTTCTACCAGTGTACTAATTAGCACAAACAGCTTGTAACGTAGAGTGGCAAGTTTAATCTTTCTATGTATAATGGAGAGAGATAAAAGCTCCTCAGTAAGTTCCTAGATGCCAAATCACCATCCGTAGTATCTCTGTACAGTATGTTCTACTAGTGTATTAATTAGCACGAACAGCTTGTAACGTACAGTTGCAAGTTTAATCTATCTATGTATAATGGAGAGAGATAAAAGCTCCTCAGTAAGTTCCTGGATGCCAAATCACCGTCCTTAGTATCTCTGTACAGTATGTTTTACTAGTGTACTAATTAGCACAAACAGCTTGTAACGTACAGCGGCAAGTTTAATCTTTCTATGTATAATGGAGAGAGATAAAAGCTCCTCAGTAAGTTCCTGGATGCCAAATCACCGTACTTAGTATCTCTGTACAGTATGTTCTATTAGGGTACTAATTAGCTGTTTGTGCTAATTAGTACCCTAACAGAAAATACTATGCAGAGATACTAAGTTTGGTGATTTGGCAACCAGGAACTTAGGGAGAAGCTTTTATCTCTCAATATTATACATAGAAAGATTAAAATTGCTACTGTGTGTTACATGCTGTTCGTGCTAATTAGTACACTAGTAAAACATACTGTACAGAGATACTAAGGACGGTGATTTGGCAGCCAGGAACTTACTGAGGAGCTTTTATCTCTCTCCATTATACATAGAAAGATTAAACTTGCAACTGTACGTTACAAGCTGTTCGTGCTAATTAATACACTAGTAGAACATACTGTACAGAGATACTAAGGATGGTGATTTGGCGTCTAGGAACTTACTGAGGAGCTTTTATCTCTCTCCATTATACATAGAAAGATTAAACTAGCCACTCTACGTTACAAGCTGTTTGTGCTAATTAGTACACTAGTAGAACATTGGGTACAGAGATACTAAGGACAGTGATATGGCATCCACGAATTTAGGGAGGAGCTTTAATCTCTCCATTGTAATCTATCTAAGTATAATGGAGAGAGATAAAAGCTCCTCCCTAAATTCCTGGATGCCAAATTACTGTCCTTAGTATCTCTGTACTCTATGTTCTACTAGTGAGTCCGGTGTACCGTAATGTGCAGACCTAGCTTATCCCTATCGCCCCTGTGTATTTTAGCTAGGGGATTGTGACGCTCCTTCAGCATTGCCCCATAGCCTGTAAAATCTGGACTGTTACTTGCTCCATAGCCTAGGGCCTCTGTGGGGCAAGGAGTCACAGGTGGTAGCCATTTCTATTGAGTCTGCCCAGCTACAGAATTGTATGTGTATTGTACGGTGCATAGAACCTTAACAGTAGAACCGCTCATGCAGCTTTGCCCTGGTTTATGTGAATAAAAAAAATAATAAAGTGTCTGGAAAAAACTAACATGCATTTGTACTTTAGGAATCGAACTCAGGACTCTGAGTATAGGAAGCGGAACACTTCACCACTTCACCGCAGACAGATGAATAAATCCATTGGTTTTGATTATGCTGTAATGACTACAGGATTAGGACGCTAACATACTGTACAAAATTCCTAATCTCAAGAGGCAATAGTGAACTTCTAACACGTCCATTTGCGACAGTGTACACTACTGGTTTTCTGTTGTTTTGTCTGCGGGACTTGGACGCTCACATATTCATAAAGTACTGTAGATGGATCATATACTGTATGCTGTACTATCTGTGTCTGTATCGTATATACTGTATTAAATAATGCAGCGTAATGAGTATTTACTGTATGCAGCGTAATGAGACGCCTTAGTAAAGTAGTCCTTATTATATATTTCAGTATTGTATTTTACGGGAGACCACACGCATGCTCAGTGGTGATTATAAAAAGCGACATCTGGTGGATGATCGCAGGTATTACACGTAAAGGTAACGCCAAACGCTCTGTCTGCCTCCGTGCGATTAGGTACGCCTCTCTGTGACTAGGCGCGCCTCCCTACGCTGCGTATGCTCGATCGGGACAAATGCCTCAGCCAGTCAAGATAAAGGTGGCTACATCTGTACTTACATATATATATCTAAATAAATCTAAATAAAAATTCCACAGTGTTCTCAATGAAGTAGAAATAAATGCATACAAATTAGAATTGCCACTGTTCAAACTCCTATATCAGTATTATTTAAACCCTGGTTAGGACCCTCTCCATATTATGTCCATATTAGGTAATCGTAAGCAGCTGTTGTTACCGGAGAGTATGCAGTAGTCCCCAATGGTGGCACAGCAATAGGTAATGGTCAGTTGTTGCAATAAGGGAAATGCTGTAGGGGAAATTATATGTTTTGTAGTGCTGCAGTGAAAGTTCAAAGGAGATGGTAGTCCAAATAGTACCAGGACAGGAGTCCTGATGGCAAAATATGCTCAACGCTTTTCATTGCTCCATAAACACCCAATTTATCACAAACCATCCTTAAGTGTTATTGTGTAAACCAGCGCTGGTATATAACTTTCTTTTCATTGCTTAGTCCTTACTTTGGGGATCTGACCGGCCCCAATACCAGCTGCTGTTGGCAGCACACTCAAAATGTATTTATTCTGTTACCTTAAATATATCTTTACAATAATGCAAACGCAGCCTTACTATGTTCATTCTACATTAGTCCACCCCTTCTGTACCCTGTTGTTCCACTTCTATAGATGTACGAGTTTCATACAGATCTGCATGTATCCATATATATGTGGCCTATTTTCTGAGAAATGTTACATATTTTGCTGCATGGTAGTCAAGTTGGTGTAGGTCTCACTCAGCACCATGTACTGTTTAGCTAAGCATTAAATACAATTCTCTGAGATGTCACTGGGCATCATACCTATTTTCATTCTAAGCACGTTGCCAACAGAAGGCATGTACTAAAAAGGGAATTGCTTCTGCCTATCAGTGGTAAGAACCCCCACACTGACAAAGGTTAGAACAACACATTCACAATGATTAAATTGGAATTGGATGATGGACGTAAAAATAGTTGTTACTAAATTGCACACAAATAATTTAGGATGATGGCTTTGCACTGACATACCTTACTGACATCTCCTCATAACTTATTATCAACTCGCTTCAGTTATTTGTGTGTACCATTAGATAATCCCTGGGACCCTTACTTAGTTTATATTAGCACTGTTCGCACAAGTTATTAGACAATATTCATGCCCATTTAACATCCAGAAAGCAAGTCAAGTTACAAAATAATTGCTGATAGTTCTGTAGATCAACTTCAGAAAGTTACTTTGAAATAATATGATATCATCAGTCACTGTATCATTAATTTGATGCAAACATTTTGAACCCTGTTCACTAGACAATCAGATTAAACATCTGCAGACAGGTGTTTACTGTAAGAACGCTGTGCTAAGTCAATATATCCAAGTTACCATATCTAGAGGTGTGAAAATAATGTATTTACAATGTCCTTTAGATGCATAAGTCTGGTATATCATCATTATTATTTTTTTATCATCATTACAGATATGGGAGCCTATGCTTCTAAGTCTTGGAGAGAGATAAAGTGGACGGAGATAAAGGGGTCTATTTACTAAGCCTTGAACTGAGATAAAATGGATGGAGATAAAGTACCAGCCAATCAGCTCCTAACTACAATGTCACAGACTGGGTTTGAAAAATGACAGTTAGGTTGGCTGGTACTTTATCTCTCCCCACTTTATTTCTTTCCAGAGCTTAGTACATAGACCCCTGTGTTTCTTTAACTTTTTGGGTAGTAGGTGGCTCCCCCTTCAAGTTGAAAATGTTTCCCTTTATGTCCCTTAGGGACACATTTATCACCATCTGCATCTGATGATGCGGATGTGAGGTGATAAAATCGGCCAAAACTGCAATGCCATATTTGAGTACATCGCATGGATGTATCAATTATCGCATGCAGGGACAAATCTTGCGAGAAAGCTCTGTCCCTGCGAATGCCCTCTGCAGCATTATTGGGGTATTTTTGCGCATGCACCGCCGCCGCCCATCACTACCACTGATGCTGTGTGCCCCGTTGTGACTGCCCCCGTGCAGTGCCAAACACGCCACACACAGGACTCACTGCAATATTTTTTTAAATGTTTTCTTTTTATAAATTCGTTCAGATCACATTTCCCATTATAAGTATGGCAAATGTGATTCGGGTTACTAAAATATGTGAATGAAAGGGTTTGGAGCAGTTTTTCACAAAAACTGTTCCAAAGGCCCTTCAATACATTTGAGGGAAACTAAAATAATGTCAAAAAACACCGTCTTTCACATTATTTTAGTAAAAAAAAGCTTAATAAATCGGCCCCTTAGTGCCTGAACAAGTTCAGGCAGCATCCTAAGGCGCCTGTAATTGGTTTGATATAGATGTGACTACCCTCTTTAGCAGACCGTGGAGGAGATGTACCGTATCATAGCTTCTAAAGAATAAAGAATGGACAAGTGGAGGAAGAGCGACAACAGCTTGCCAGTCAGTTGCCATCTGACCCTACTAAGAGTACATTAACATCATGGACCTGGCAACATTTTAGTAATGAAATAAGGATACGGTGTGTCTGAAAAACAATTGCATCCCTGGGTGAGCTGCAATCACAAACCTTTGATTAACAGCCAAACACACTAATCAATTGAGCCACGGAGACAGCCATCGATGTAGTGTTTATGACAAAGATCCCCCAAAGATTAAAACATTGAGTGACGCACGCAGGGGTGGTTTCCGAGAACCTGGGAAACACCCCCCCCCCCCCCCTGATGAGCAATTTTTTTTTTGAGACGGAGACAGCAGTGTCTCCATCTCAGTAAAAGCTGCAATCTTTACCACAATTGCGACAGCACCACGGAGCTGCTGCAGCAGCAGAGAGCTATGTAGCTCTCTGCATAGAGAATGTCAGGAACGGAGCTCCATCCGTCTGCTCCCGCCTCCCAGCCCCCCTGTCATTAATGATTACAATAATATAAAGCAGATACTTATATATTCTGTGTCCTAAGTATATGCTTTATATTATTGTAATCATTTCTACATTTTAAAACAGGTTCTGTGGTGCCTCCTGTGGGTAATGACAAAGGTACTCTAACAACGGAAACCCAGAAACGATTTCCAAAAGAAAAAAAGTTCCTTTGTGGAGCACTCTTTTGTGTATATAGTTAGTTGATAATTTAATAAAACATAACTTTTATTCACTCTTATTTATAAAAACTTCTAAACATGATCATACATTACAAATATAATAAACATATATGTAAAAATATATAAAGAAATAATGCGCTCACCAAATAGTAATGGTAGTGGTGGTATTATAAAGCATCAAACGGTTAAATACATATAACACATCAATACACCAATATTTAAACTTTAATTGTAGAGCTTTGAATGCTATTTCATAATCATCTCCAGCTAATGATACCCTTATGAATAATCTTGGTGATTTCACATATAGTTCCTTCATATGCTGTCTGGTTAGTAATAACATGCATAAATTCTGGACAATATATCGCAGGTACTGCTTTTGGGCATGCTATCAGATTTGGGTAATAGATATGCACACCTCCCAGAAATCCAACGTTGCTACTTATTTCTTATACCATTTATTGTGATAGCATGGCTTCCATGCCCTCTCTCCATACCCTCTCCCTTAATAGGTATAAGAAGCAAATTTCAATGTACACAGATAAGATAGAAAGGAACAGCATGAGGTATGCCACCCCTTCTGCTCCCGCCGTCTTCCGTGAGCGGACGGGGGTGAGAGCGGGACCAGCAACCGCTGTTCATGAAGGAGAGATACAGTGATACGCCCTGGTTCCTCCGTTTGCGGTGTTAGATGGTCCTGGTTACATTGGGCATTGCAGGAACCAAATTCACCACCGGGAGGAGGGCAGACACCGAAATTTGATAGGACAGGGACACAAATACCGTATATTTAACTTGGCTGATTGATATGTCTGATACTGGTTATGTCCAATAATTGGATTCCAGACAAACCACGCTATGCGTGTCTAAACTATATCCTATGCATAGTTCTTTTGTGCTGAGTATCAATACTGAATGAAATTTACTGCTGTGCCATGAATTAATTAAAGAAATAAGTAACACAGTGTTCCTGGTGTAATTGAATTCCGGTACCTAACAAATAGAATGAAAAATAGGGATAGCGTGAAATTCTGCAGCCCTTTCTACTGCCTCCGTCTTCAGTGAGCGGATGGAGGTGAGAGCGGGGCTTGCAGGCACGTTGGCCGGTGAGAAGGATACGGTGTGCAGCTCCGTCTCCCGTTTGCGGTGTTAGGTGGCCCTGATTACATTCTGCATAGCAGGGACCAAATGCGCCGCCGGGAGAGGAGAAGACACCTGAGCGGAGAAAGACAGGGTACCTGACTTGTTAGCTGGAGGGTGTGGATGTGTGCAGGCTGTTCCCCCTGCAGCGGGGAACCAGCAAAACGGCCAGAACGCGTTTCACCACGGAGGGCTTAATCACCTGTGAGCCTGACCGGAGTCAGGAAGTCTGTCAGTATTTAAAGAAGGTAAAACCAATCATAAATCAGGGACTGAGTGCCCAGTAATTGATTGCCTCAATGGTTAAGAGTATTAACCCGATATAGGAGCAGAAAAATTCTGATTGGGACATTGCCCAGATAGTAATAAACTAGATAACGAGAACAAATAGAACACCTGATAATCAGTGGTGCTGTGAATAATAATTTACCATCGCGTGGACACTTGTTAAGGTATATATTCTGTCAAATATACATTCAAAAGGAGATGGAAGAATACGTAATAATGAAAAAGTTGTGTAACAAATTATTCTAAAAGTTTTTTTAGGACAATGCACTATGTCCATGTCGTGGCTACATCCTGGACAATACAAATAAAAATAATACAAATAAATATAAAAATAAACATGATAAAGAATGAAAAATAAATATAAATTTAAAAATAAATAATTAATAAAATCATAGTGACAGGATGCTTGATTGGATTATCTTATCCATCCAGTGGTGATATTATACTTGCCACTGAGGTGGATATATAAATTTGTGGACTTGTAATCTACATGCCCAAGGGGGAAAAAGGGGGGTGGGGGATGGAGGGGGGGGGGGGGGGAAGGGGGAGAAAGGGGGGAGGGGGGAAGAGGAAATATTGTTCTCTGTAAAGGTGTAAACGATTCCTACATTATGTGATAAGAAAGGGGGGAGAGAGAAATAAGAGAAATGTGTGTTAGTCGGGTGAATTTAAAGTGAGGATGGGGATCGGAAGGTTGGGAACCGGAGGGTTAGGGGATGGGAAAACTATATTGGGATGTAACCCCTAAAACGTGATCAAAATACAAATGTGAAACCGGAAAAGTGCAACTGCCAATAATTGGGTGAGAACGTGAATTTTTAAGGGGGAAAAAAGGAGAGAAAAAGAGAAGAGAGAGGGGGGGGGGGGGGGGAAGACAGGTGAATAAGGAGGGAAAGGGGGAGGAAAAAAAGGGAAAAAAAAAAAAAGGATATTCTAACTAGTGTCAATGTGCTGATAAAATATATGTGTAAGTGAGAGTATGTGATATATATATATATATATGTGTATACATGCAATACGCATGTATATATGCAAGTGTAAAGCGTATATTGTTAGAAGTGTGTGGTGTAGGTAGTGAAACATATAGAACATACATGTATACAAAGTTAAAATGTGCAGGTGTACAGATCCATAATTAATGAGATAATGTATGAAATTTATTACTCTCCAATCGCATAATGTAGTAGTGTCCATATATACACTGGATGACTTGAATCATTATATATTAAAAAAAAGGGGGGGCATTCCAAAAAATATATATAGATGTGTATGTTATATAGTGCTTTATTATCCTACTATTGATTCAGGAAGTCCCAAAGGGGCATGACCCAAACCTGAAACTTTTGAAATATATGATCAAGAGGTGTGGTGTGTCTATTTAATGACTATACCTGCATGGAAAGATATTAAGAATCCTATGTTCTTTGAGACCATCCAGTCCCTACTTAGTTGGAGGGACCCTTAGGGAGAGAGACCAGGGCATACGAAATCTGTGGTCTGGTATGTCTATTAAATGGTTGCACCTTCAGAGGAAGATGTTATAATTAATGAAAAAGATATATACACAAAATCCGGCGCTATTTGTTGTAATGAGCACGCCTGCTGCTATGTCCAAAAGGCTAGGTTCACAGCCTGAACAACAACATACAAAAAATACAAGGACAGCGCTGGCACAGTCACATTAAAATAATGCTTTTAATAACCTATATAAAATATTCAGGTACACAGTATTTCTCACTAAATATAATTAAAATATATGGGTCATACCATATTATTATCTTATCTTCCAGCCAGAAATATAGACACTTATATAGGTTATTAAAAGCGTTATAATTAATGGATTCATTGAGACCATCCGGTCCCAAGGTACCTAACATGAAAGTCCACTTGCTCTCTTTTTGGAGAAGCGCTTTGGTCGTGTCTCCGCCCCTAATATTGGGTTTGATCTTGTCCACACAGAATACTTTCATTCTGTGTGAGGGATTATAGTGGAAATGTTTGGCAACGGATGTAATCTGTTTCATGTTCCCCAGATTTCTCGCCGCATTTCTAATGGACCCGCAGTGTTCCAAGATTCTCTGTTTTAACATCCTTGTAGTCATACCTATATATCTTTTGCCACAAGTGCACCGAATACAGTAGATCACATTGATTGTGGTACAATTGCAGAAGAATCTAATTTTGTGTTTTGTACCATATTTATCTAAAATCTCTTTGACTGGATCCATATATTGACAGGCCTTGCAGGAGCCACATGGATAAGTTCCACATGTGGAGATTTGATTGGGCGTCTTGGAGACATAAGACTCTGAACCAAAATATCCCTTAAGTTGGGAGATCTTCTCCAGCTCATGGAGACCGAATACTCAATCTCCATAGCTAGATCTGGATCTGTTTGTAATATATGCCAGTGTTTTTGTATGGCTGATTTCAGTTCTCTCCAATCGCTACAGAAATTGCCCACGAATCGAATGGTACCTGAGTCCTTACTCTTCTTCTCTTGAAAAATGAGAGTACCTCTGTCTATCTTCGTAAGTGAAGTTCTGGCTTGTTTGATTAGCCTATGGCTATATCCTCTTTCTCGCAAACGAGCAGTCAGTTCTTTACTCTGTTCTAAAAATTCTTGCTTATCTGAGCAGTTACGTTTCAGTCTTAAAAACTCACCCTTAGGTATATTGTTAATAGTGGGTGGGAAATGTGAGCTTGAATTGTGCAAGACACTGTTCGTGGCAGTTTTTTTACGGTATAGCTTGGTAGCAAGAATGTTGCCAGTACTTCGATAGATCTGCAATCCAGAAAGGAGTGATAAAGCCTAATATTTATCTTACTTAAAACCCTCTAAAAGGTGAAAGAACACAGTACGCTATTGGCGTATGGTATACCGTAAGGGTACGCACGTTGCGTAACAATCGCTTAGCCGTAGTCGAGACGCTCGAGCGTCACGTTCCCTCACGGCCAAGAGATCACAGGCAGGCACGCTATAGGCTGCCGACTAACGTAATGATATGCTACTAGCGTAGCGGACGCTTGGGACCACGAGGAGATCACAAGCGGCGCTGATGCTCACAATGTTAAACCTTTATAACTATACCATAAACAATGTATTTATGCAATAAACCTTGGTGCAGTAATAGGGTGTAAATGTAACACAGTGTAACCTTATTAACTTGAAAGCTGTACGAGCGTCTCCGACGCTCTGGGAATACTTAGAAATATAATAAATACACAGATACCGGTATTAGGTTCTAACACCTTATATGAACGTTCTATTTGCAAAAGAATAATACAATACAAGTCATACACTACCAAAATAACATTGACTACCTAACCAGATAACTACACATGAAATACAATAGCAGTACAATAACACTTAAGAGAAAGAGAGAGAAAGAGGAGAAGAGAGAGAGAGAGATATGGCTCACAATAACAATAAAGGCAATATGGTTGCGGAGAAACTTACGCTCAAGGGAAACAATCGCATGCGCCTCTGTATATCCAGCTCCCGATTATCAGTGGTGAGAACCGTTGAAGAGAATAGAGAGCTGGCCCAGATCGGCTTGTCCTTTTATACCCTACACATAATACAGTACAATGGTCCCTATATTCTTATTGTTCATTGGACACAGGAATTCGTCTTCGCATTATAACAAAAGGTCATAGGTTGATTCATACAGGTGGGCTGTGACTATTTCCAACTGCTCAGGTGGGTGGGAAACTAGGTTTCCTGCCGCATGGATAATAAAGTGCAAATAATAGCAAATGTCCATAAATTTCTTATGTCCATAACTATTCGCACGAGCGATTAATCCGCTCCAAACCAACACCGGAATATTGCTAATTAAATACTCTTCCGATGGATACTAAACACCACTGTGTAACCCCTGTCTGACCCTTCGTATCAAACAAAGAGGGATCTCTTTGTCTATGAACATGCTACATTAACTAAACTTTCAGATTCTATCAAAGGGACCATAATCTACAAAATACATTATATAGTTAAAATATGTTACGAACGAGTCGCCCGCTAGACGCACATAAACTTTACCGTAAATGCGCACACCGTGCGCCTGCGGGTACCCGCAACGGCGAGTATGCGCACGCACGGCAGGGCTCACGAACGTGCAACAGGCACTCGCATGAGGTGCAAATATGGCAGTGTGTAGCGTGATATTTTTCTGACTTTGACAGGAGATATTATCTCTACTGTGTTCAGAGGTACACTTGAGATTTAAATTGTTAGTATTCAATTTGTTAATGAAAGTCCCAAGGAGTTCTTCCGATCCATCCCATATGAAAAGAATATCATCTATATAGCGGATCCACATGCTGACATGTTTGGTGATTGCTTCATTATCATCCGAAAAGACTTCCTCCCTCTCCCACCACCCTTTTATGGTAATGACAAAGGGCCGGAAGCGGGTGGTGGGCAGGGGGCGGGGCCAAGGACAGGGCTGTAAAGGCCCATTAAAAATACAGGATAAGCGGCACTAGTATAAGTGCCTCAGTGACAGGGGCATGCTTTCAGCCCATATGAAAGCATGCCCCAGTCACTGAGGCAAATATTATTGGGCACTAGAATTTGAGCTCACCGTGTGGCTACTCCCGACTCGAGTCCCGCTGGCCGCTTCCGTTCCTCCGGCCAGACCCTCTGCAGCTCTGCCGAAGAGACCCTGGCACCTCTGCTCCCCTGACCTCTCCTGACTAGGCTGCTGCGTAGAGCGACGGGAGCTGCTGAATTCACCCCCTGCTCAGCGCTGCTAATCACCCGCTCACCGCTGGCGCCGCTCATCACCCCGCCGCTCACCACCAGTGCTGCTCATGAACCAACCCCCCTCCCTGCTGCTCACCACTGGTGCCGCTCATCACCCCCCCCCCGCTCACCACCAGTGCCGTTCATAAACCAACTTACGCTCACCGCTGGAGCTGCTCAAAATCATCAACTCCAGCTCACCGCTCATCATCCCCAGGCACACCCCCACATACCCCCCGCTCATCATCCACAGCTCACCTCTCATCAACCCCAGCCCCCCTCCCCGCCGATCAACACAGCTGCTCACTGCTTATCACCCCCCCCTCATCACTCCCAGTTCTGCGCAGCTCCCTGCTCATCTCCCCCCCCCTCACTGCCGCCCCCCTGTTCACCTGCCAGCTGAGCTGAGCTGGGCTATCAGCAGGTTGGAGCGCAGGGGAAACTGTAGTGCCGTGCCCGGGGCTTCACTGACACTATCCTGCGCTCACCCCCCGCTGGCGGCTCATTGATTGTCTGCTGGGGGAAGCTGCAGTGCTGTGCCTGGGGCTCCGCTGAGACTGCTGCGCTCACCCCCGCTGGCTACTCATGTGATGTATGTATACACCACATGAGCCGCCAGCGGGGATGAGCACAGCATAGTCATAGTCATACACCAGATGAGCCACCAGCGGGGGTGAATGGATGACTATAAGGACCTGTATATGGCCGGGTGGCCCCATGGGTGCTCATCATTTTCCGTGGGTGTGTGCTATTTTGCCTTCTCTCACCTCAGCTCCATCCCTCCCCCCAAGCGGCTCTTCCATAGTGTAACGTGTATAAGCGGCTCTCCTGTGGTGTAACGTATATATGAAGCTCTCCTGTGGTGTGACGTGTATAAGTGGCTCTTCCATAGTGTAGCATGTATAAGCGTCTCTACTGTGGTGTAACGTGTATAAGCGTCTCTACTGTGGTGTATCGTGTATAAGCGGCTCTTCTGTGGTGTGACATGTATAAGCATCTCTACTGTGGTGTGAAGTATAAGCGTCTCTACTGTGGTGTGACGTGTACAAGTGTCTCTTCTATGGTGTAACGTGTATAAGCATCTCTTCTGTGGTGTGACGTGTATAAGCATCTCTACTGTGGTGTGACATGTATAAGTGTCTCTTCTGTGGTGTAACATGTATAAGCGGCTCTTCTGTGGTGTACCGCTCCTGATAGGCTGCTGGTCCGCAGCAGATTTGAAATAGTAGCGCTGCAGTCATAGGAGCCGCAGTGCCGCCAACCACAGCCTCCTCCTTGCACCGCCGCCACCCTCTGCCTCCTCCTCGCTACACCTCCGTCACCTTCAGCCTCGCAGCCGCCCTCAGTTCTTCTCTGCACCTCTGCCTCCTCTGCACCATGCCGACCACAGCCTCCTCATCCACTGCACCGCAGACTACAGCATCCTCAGCACCGCCGCTGCTAAAGAGGTAATCTTACCCTGCTGCCTTTCTCTCTCCCTAGTCCCTACTGTATGTGCTTGCTGTCCCTCTCTTTCACTCTCCCTGTCCCTATGTCCCTTCTGTCACTTTCCCTGATGCTCCCTGTCACTCTCCCTGTCCCTATGTCCCTGATGTCACTTTCCCTGTCCCTCTTTCACTCTCCCTGTCCCTCTTTCACTCTCCCAGTCCCTATGTCCCTGCTGTCACTCTCCCTGTCCCTCTCCATGTCACTTCCCCTTTCCCTATGTCCCTGCTGTCACTTTCCCTGTCCCTCTCTCTGTCACTCTACCTGTCCCTATTTCCCTGCTGTCACTTTCCCTGTCCCTCTCTCTGTCACTCTACCTGTCCCTATTTCCCTGCTGTCACTTTCCCTGTCCCTCTTTCACTCTCCCTGTCCCTATGTCCCTGCTGTCACTCTCCCTGAATTTTTTCTCATTCCATGTAGCATAATGTGAATTTCGACTCATACTGTGTGCTATAATATGAATTTTGGTTCATACCGTGTGCTATACTGTGAATTTTGGCTCATACTGTATGCTATAATGTGAATTTCGGCTCATACTGTGTGTATAATGTGAATTTTGGCTCATTCTGTGTGCTATAATGTGAATTTTGGCTCATTCTGTGTGCTAGTGTATATGTGAATTTCGGCTCATACCGTGTGCTATAATGTGAATTTCGGCTCATTCTATGTGCTATAATGTGAATTTCGGCTCATACCGTGTGCTATAATGTGAATTTCATCTCATACCATGTGCTATAATGTGAATTTTGGCTCATACCGTGTGCTATAATGTAATTTCCGCATATACTGTGTGGTATAATGTGAAATGGGCACCAGTACTAGACAGTATAAGGGGTCCTACTATTGTGGTGTATATGGTGTGGTAAACTACACTGAAGGACATGCCCCCTTGTGAGTGGCCACGCCCCCATATAGGGAGCGCATGCAACCTTCACTTTTCCATATCCCCACTTCAAAATTCCACTTCGACCACTGTGAGGGATGGTATCAGAATCCTGGCGCTTGAGATGACGACGGTCAGAATACCGACAGCGTCATCCTGATGTGCAGGATCCTGACAACCCCCCCTAACCCTCCCTGCCTGCAGCCGGTTCCTAAACTGCGCCAGGTAGAGCCCATTCCTAAACTGGTACTGCTGGTCAGGGATGACTCTGCTTGTCTCCAGCCTCCACCACAAGCAGCAGCTCTCCCAGCAGCAGCGCAGCTGTTGGGAGGCCTGTTGCTGCTGGTGGAGAATGGAGGTGAGCAGAGTCTGTCCCCATGCTGCCCAAAAGGAGGCTCCAGAATCTGCCCTCTACTGCTTTTGTGCAGTATATATATATACAATATACAGCGCTTAAAAAATTATTATTACAAGCATACAGGTGTAGATGATAAATCAGGTAAAAAAAGATTTATTTAGACATTAAATACTCATTAATTACTCAAAATTCTTCAATATAAAATATATATAAAAAATGGAGCTAATTGATAAAAACCAGTCTCTGGTATATTTGGACATATGAGGACAAATGGCAGTGTTATCCAGTGGTAAGTGGACCTAAAAGATGTTCAGCCTTTTGGGTAAGATTGAATTTCTCCACAATAGTTACCACTCCTTGAGATGGAATGTTCCCTTAGCGAAGGTTCAGATGGCACAGACTCCAACGCACAAAGTTGAGGGAATTAGAAGGTGGATATGGACTGGATGGCACACCAGAATTGTAAAGTCCCAGGCTATGAGGTCCACTGTCCGATTGTCTGGATATTGCGGTGAAAGTCCTTTTCTTTAGAGTCCAAATTGAAAGTTCTGACGCGTTTCGCTGTCACAAGGGGCAGCTTTATCAAAGGTATTATTCTTTGCTTCCTAGCTCCCTTTTTATAAGGGTATTCATCCCATAATAATCACCAAACCTGTCTGCAATCATCACAATTTCACATATACATATTCTATTCTATTCAAAATAGCATGTTTTTACATAAATTAAATGTATGAGGCAAAACCATCTATCCCTAAATTCTTTTTTATTAAAAATGAGTGTTTATATACCCAAAAATAAAAGAATTCATAGTAATAGAAACGGTCACATGACAAATAATTCTAACACTAGATAGTGCAATAGAGGAAACTGTATAGTGGCCTTCTTTGTCTCCAGGGCAATTCCCACTCTAGTTCTTACAGAAAATCCGGTCATGTGACACACCCGTCATACGTCACATGACCGGTATTCCTCTCCACACAGTATGTACCATGATCGGAGGTCCGGTCACGTGATTCTCATCATCGATCACATGTCCGGATCCATATCCTCCCAAACCATCATTATCTATTTTTTAGTCATATAATTCCGGTCTTGTGACTCACGCATCATCAGTCACGTGACCGGCACACCTCCTCCATTCATTAATACCATGAGGTCCGCGTGATAGGCGTGTCATAAAATTTACTTACATCAGACTGCACATTAAAAATATGCTGCACTCTACTATTTCCTGGCTTGCTTCCTCACACCACATTTATGCAGTTCATCACACATCCCCTGTAATGCAGCACACATCCTTGGACACAGATCCCCTGTAGTGCACCCCCCCCCACCCCACCCCCCCCATCCCCCCTTGACCCAAAGATCCTGCTAAGACACACTCCAGGCAGAGAGGCAAAGACCCCACAAACAATGGCAGACAGTAGGCAATGTAGTGACAGGCACATTACAACTTTCTAACTATTCCTTTCTTAAGCAGTTCCTAACAAATTTCCTTCTTTGAGGATAACCTTATAATTTATTTTCTAAAATCCCTTCAACAAATATAATAAAAATATATTAGTAATTATCAAATGTACAAATCAAATACATAACCACATTAATAAACTTCTAATAACTAGAATACAATACCCTTTTTGACAATAGATGCCTAACATTAATTAGACCACAACTATAAGCCCGACATTGCCTATTCGACCGACCCTGCCGATGTAGTCAATGTTGGGCTTCCTGCATAGTCTATTTTTTCTTGCGATGCCGATCCCGCGGGACCACGCATTGGCATCGCAAGAAAAAGTACACACAGTGCTGTATGCAGTAACTTTACTTAAGATTTTGACTATAAAGGAAAGTTAAGTGCATATCACAATGTGTGAATGCACCTTAACTGTATCCAATATGTGAACACAAGGCTTGACAAATTTTTCTAAACTGTAGGAGCAGGCCGGGACAGACACTCAGCAGATGCACTCCAATGCAAGAAATGTCCGCCACAATACAGGCATGCCTCCAAAAGTCTTCGCTGGGGCTTTTGGGGCTGAAGAGGATCTGCTTCCTCCCTCCAAAATTTGGTAGCCAGGCAGCTAAATCTAGGGGCCATGGCTACCTGGGCCCTGGAATTTGTCGAGCACTGTGTGTGTTGGCAGAGTATTGCAGTGCTTGGTGTAGTGAAGTTAGGCCCCTTATAATATACAGAGTAACACAGTATATTGGTGGTACTTATCAGTATGCTGATGTGGCTGCTATATGACAGCAGGGGATGGCTCCAGTGGTAAGGGATGGAGGACTGCACGGCCATGCAGTCTGACTCCCACTGTGAAGGAACAATGCACCGTCCGGCTCTCTATGTAAGCTCCAGTGGCGCGGTACATGCGGCACATGTGAAACGCTATAAGTCTCATGCGCTCAATCTCTGAGCTCCTCTCTCAGCTCAGACACACACACAAAGATGGAGGAGCGCTGCATATACTCGGCTCTGCCTCCCTGAGACACTCTGGCACTAGAGGGATGAACACTAGGGGATGCGCCCATGTGATCCTATGTACAGGAGACAGGTACAGAGTGCACCATTATCTAACACTCCCACTCGCTCAAGACTGTCTCCGGACACATAAAAGAACATGACATTTTATCAAACATTTTTCAATACAGTCATACCTGTAACCAAAAACATGGTTATGAACAAAAACAGTCAAAATAAATCAACAATAAACATATTCTAGTCCACATTCCTTCAAGAATGCAAGTAACAGGTGTGATGACAGTCCATTTGTCAACATGCTGGCAAGATATTCTTCACTTGCAACATATTCCACACTGATGGACTTATTTTGCACTAATTTGTGGATTTAGTGATGTCTTATAGCAATGTGGTTAGACCATCCATGATGCTTTGTGCTACAAGAAAGATCTATTGCTCCCTTGTTATCACACCTTATGTTGATGATCTCACTGTGATAAAGACCTAACTCACATAAAGTCTCTTTTATCCAAAGTGCTTCTTTTGAAATTTCTGTGAGCGCCATATACTCCGCTTCTGTTGTAGAAAGAGTAACTGTGGGTTGTGTCCTACTTGACCAGTTGACGGCTGTGCCTGCTAATGCAAACAGGTATCTAGAATAGGAACATCTATCATCCTCATCTGACCCCCAGTCGGCATCACAGAATACTTTCAAGCTGGTGTCTTTTGATTTTGTAAATTTCAGCTTTAGTGAACTTGTACCTTTAATGTACCTTACAATTCTCTTTACTGCAATCCAGTGTTGTCTCCTAGGATTATTTGCACACTGGCTTGCCCAATTTACTGCATGTGTGATGTCAGGACGTGTCCCAATACTTGCGTACATCAAACTACCAACAGCATTTTGATAAGGGATTTCTTGCATTTCCTCTATCTCCTCCAGGCTGCTTGGTGACATGGCCTTGACCATCTTTACACTTTTGTCAATGGGAGTGCTTACTGGTTTTGCATCTGTCATTCCATATTTAGAAATTATTGCCTCAGTGTATGTTTGTTGGTCAATTGTGACAGTCCCTTCTTTTAGGTTTTGTACAATTTTCATACCTATTAAGCGATTTGCACGGCCTAGATCTTTCAACTTGAATCTTTGTTGTAGCTGGTGCTTCACGTCAGTGATGTGATTTTCTTGACCTGCCAGAAGTAAATCATCCACATACACAGCTATTATGAACATTTTTTCTTCTATAGTCTTATAGCATAGGCAGTGATCAGTTTCTGACCTAACACAGTTCATTTCTACTAACACTGCATCCAACTTCACATTCCAACAACAACCACTTTGCTTCAGAACGTATAGTGACTTCTTTACAAACTTTTCCTGTTTGGAATATAGTCACATCATAGTATTCAGGTGGGTCCATCTAAAATTCCTAAACTAACTCTCCATTCAGAATCAAAGTCTAGCTGATGATATAACAGTAGATCATGTAGTGTATCAATAGCAATCACTAACCTTAAGGTGCTATACCTTGCGACAGGTGAGTAGACCTCTCCGTATCTGATTCTGGACTTCTGGGTATATCCCTTGGCAACAAGGCAGGCTTTGCAATGAGCTATTGTCCCATCTGCATTCAACTTCTTGCAGAAGACCCACTTGTTCTTGATCGTTTTACAGTTACTTGGCCTATCAACTATAGCCCATGTACTGTTATCATCCAGTGCTGACAGTTCTGAAACTATTGCTGATTTCCACTCTGTCCAATCACTGCTTGACTTTGCTTCTTGTATGTTTTGAGGTTCACAGTAAGCTATGTTTGTGTACTCCTCACTGTATTTCTTGGCTGGAATACCTTTGTTGCTCCTCATGGAACTTATGTTCCCTGATTTGTTGTCTACTTTGACACTCTCAGATTCAGACACGCTTTCTGTTGCTTGTACATCTAGTAATACATTCTCTTCTTGCTCCACTGCCCCAGTTTGTGGTGCTGTCTCATAGAATACCACATCTCTGGATTTAAGAAGACGTTTGTTTGTAACATCCCAAAGTCTGTATCCTTTGCTTTCTTCGCAGTGTCCGAGCATTATACATTCTATGGATTTTGGATCTAACTTTCTCCTTTTTTCCTTTGGTATACTGTATGTGCAAAAGCTTTGCTCCCGAAGACACGAAGATGACTGACACTTGGCTTTTCTCTGGACCACGCCTCCAGTGGCGTTTTACCTTTGACAGCCACTGTAGGTGCACAATTATTTAGGTATACTGCAGTAGATACTGCTTTTACCCAAAATTTATTTTCCAGGCCAGCATCACTTAACATAGTCCGTGCTCCTTCAACAATTGTGCGGTTTGCCTGCTCACTCACGGCATTCTGTTACTGTGTGTAGGCAATTGTTAGCTGTTGCTTTATGCCATATTTTCTAAGGAATGCGGCTAAGATTTCATTATCATACTCTCCACCATTTTCTGATCTCAGAATTTTTAGTTTCAGACCCATCTGAGTCTCCACCAGGTTTTTGTATTCAATAATTTTGTTAATGACTTCACTCTTTTCTTTAATGAAGTACACGTGCATCATTCTTGTGGCATCATCAATGAGAGTCGTGAAATACCTGTAGCCACCTTCATTGGACCACATACGTTGGTGTGTACTAGAGCTATTGGTGTCTCTGCTCTACTAACTGACTTTGGAAATGGGTTGCAAGTTTGCTTGCCTTTTATGCAACTCTCACACATGGGTCTTTCAGCGTTACTCATGGTGATTCCATCTAGCAGTTTCCAGACGTTGTCATATCCTAGATAACCTAAGTGTTTGTGCAACAGCTCCATTGACTGGTTTGCATCAGCAGCCATCATTGCAGTACACTCCTCAATGTCCAAAACATATAGTTGGTTGCACTGGGTTGCTGAAGTAATAACAGTGCCTCTTTTATTTTGCACCATACACTTGCCCTTTTCAAACTGGACTCTGTAGCCTTTTTTCTCTAGGACGCCGATAGCAATGAGATTACTTCCCAAATCTGGCACGAACAATACATCTTGGATGTCTGTAACAACTATTTCTCCTCCAATTCTTAAGCGCACTGTGATTGTCCCAGCTTGTGATGCAGTAAGGACTTTATTTCCAATCCCTGTAACCTTAGTGGGTACACACGGTGTTAAAGAATTGAAACAATGCTGATTGAAACTGAAATGCCTAGTGGCCCCAGAGTCCATGTACCAGCAATCCTTCCTGTGACTGTCTGCTACATTCAGTGCTGACTCATTTGGCTTGTCACGCTGCTTCTGCGCACCATTGGAATTTCTTATCCTACAATCTGAAGCTTTATGTCCTATCTTGTGATATACAAAACACTTGAACTTGTGCTTTTTAGACTTTGTGACCTTTGTGATCAAGGCAGAACCCTCAGCTATGGTCTCGACAGGAATACATTCTTGGAACTGTAGTAGCGTGGCCCTTACAATCTTTGTTGTCAGCTTAGTATCATTTGACTATCTAAGGCAACCACCAAAACATAAAATTCTGGTGTCAGATTCTGCAACATCGCCATTGCCACTTCATCCTCATCCACCTGTGCCCCCACAGATGCCAACTGCTGAGCTATCGATAATAACTTATCAATATAATCATTCATGTCCGTGCAGGCACTCAGTTTCGTTCCATATAGCATGCATCTCAAACTTATCCTTCTCATCAGAACTCTGTTTTCATACGCATTTTGCAGGGCTGTCCACATGTCCTTAGCTGACACTTTCCCACTGATTATTGAATAGACATGCTGCTCCACAGCTAAACCTATCATCCCGATGGCTCTGTCTAAATCATCTGGGTTAGGACCTGCTCCTGGGTCTATTGTGACCTTCCACAACTTATCCCGCTTAAGCTGTATCTCCATGGCAAACTTCCATGCAGTGTAGTTCTTTGAACCTTTCAGCTTAGCAAAGTTCATACTGTGTCATGTGTTATACATCTTCTCTGCGCTTCTATAAATTGTCACTTTTAACTTTATCTGTTTGTTCTTTTATTTTGTGCTATTACTCAAACATGTAGGGGTTAATCTTCAAGCACATAGAGCTTGGCCCATAACCTGTTGGCAGAGTATTGCGGTGCTTGGTGTAGTGACATTAGTCCACACAGTTAATGAGTTAATAGCAAGCAGGTTTATTTGTAATACACACAGGTGACTTGGGTATGCTTCAATAGTAGACAGAGTAACAGTGTATTGGTGGTACTTATCAGTTGTCACGGTCCGGCGGGAGACTATGCAGGGGAGCCGGCTCTTACCTGTCCGGTCCCTTTGGAGAGGTCCAGCTGGCGGAGGTGTGGGCTGCTGGCGCTGGGCAGGGTGTGCTGGGAGGACAGGCAGGGGCACTGGTTGGCAGCTCAGCAGACTGGCAGTATGTCCCTCCGGCAGGGGTTAGCAGTGCTGCTGTGGAGCCAGGGCTTCTGTGAACAAGCTGGGCTGTGTTCCCGGTGGCCATCTTGGATGTGGGCAAAAAGCCTGTCTTGCCCACACTTCAGCAATTTATCATTTTCCTGTGGCCAATTAGCTCTGAGCAGCTGCTATAATACAGGGAGGCCTGGAGGAGGGAATTTGCCAGTGCAACGTCTTTCACAGTATCTGTGAAGCTAGTTCTCTGTGCTCCCGCAGCATCTTCAGTGTCAGGTTCTTGTTACAGCAAATTACCCAAGCCTCCTGATATAGCCTTACGCAGACTGCCGACTCTGTTCCCGTGTCCTACCCAGCTACCTGTTCCAGACGCCGCAGTAACCAGCCTTCGGAATTCCTCCTTTAAAGTACTGGGTCACGGTTCCGGTATCCTCAGCCACCCGCTAACCTACAGTCGTATCTCTATTCAACTGTCTTTGGCGAACCCTGTTAAACTACTCCAAGTAATAAATGCGCAAGACCTTCATCCGTCCCGCTCGTTTGTTATTCAGAGATCCAAGTGCACCAGAATCATCTTCCCCAAATCCGGATCCACAAAAATCCTCAGACGTGACAGTTTGCACTGGCCCCCTGGATCCAGGAACTGGACAGGATTCTGGCTCGGATCTCCTACACAGCATAGCGAAGCATCTGGAGGGATTGGAAAATTCATGGCGACATTTGGCGCAGTGCCTCCAAGAGATATTCACTCGTCAGGATTCCATCCAAGTCTCTCTACCGAATACTACTCCTGCCCGTCGACCGGAGTCACAAGTTTCTCAGCGCGTCCTGGCGTCATTGGGGTCATCACCGTCCTCTCTCCGTTTGCCAACCCCCAACAAGTTTTACGGGAACTCTAAACTCTGTTGTGGATTCCTTAATCAGTGCGATGTGCACTTTACATTACAGTCAGCCAATTTCCCAACGCAAAAGGCGAAGGTGGCGTACATAGTCTCCTTACTCTCAGGGGCAGCCCTGGAATGGGTCTCACCGCTCTGGGAAAGAGATGATGCTCTGCTGAGTGACTATCCAAAATTCCTAGCCACTTTTAGGAAGATCTTTGATGAACCGGGACGCTTGACATCAGCATCCATTGAGATTATGCGTCTACGCCAAGGGAATAGGCCAGTCGGCCAGTATATCATTCAGTTTCAAACCTATGCCTCTGAACTACAATGGAATGAGGAAGCCTTGGTTGCAGCATTTTGGAGTGGCCTTTCTGACCGTTTGAAGGATGATCTAGCGCAGTGATGGCTAACCTTGACACTCCAGCTGTTGTTGAACTACACATCCCAGCATGCCCTACTACAGTTTTGCTGTTTGGCCTTGCTAAAACTGATGCAGGGCATGCTGGGATGTGTAGTTCAACAACAGCTGGAGTGTCAAGGTTAGCCATCACTGATCTAGCGACTCGAGACTTACCACCAAAACTGGATGATCTCATTTCATTATGTAACAAAGTCGATCTACGATTCCGGGAGAGGCAGGTTGTAAAAATCAAGGGCGATCTCTATCATTTCTGCCCTGTACCTCTGGCACCCCCTCCGCTAGCAGTGGATACTCCTGACGAACCCATGCAGCTGAACCGGGCCCGACTTTCTCCTGAGGAGTGCCAGAAATGGTGCCGACAAAATTTGTGTCTTTACTGTGGGGCACCAGGACACATAGTGGCATCATGCCCACAGCGTCCGGGAAACTCCCGCTCCAAACTGGGCTAGGAGACACCAGGTTAGGAGTCTTGTCTCGGTTTCCAAAGTCCTCTGAACCTACTCTACCAGTCACTATTGAACTCTCGCAAGGTACTAAGTCCATTCTCTCTCTTTTAGATACAGGAGCAGCAGAGAATTTCATCACAGCCCATCTGGTTCAGCAGCTGCAGATCCCTGTGCAAGATTTGTCCCGTTCCATTTCGTTATCTGCGGTTGATGGAAGCCGTATTCCTGGTGGAGTAATTTCTCAACGGACTCTTCCTATTTCAGTTGGTATCGGTGCTCTTCATAAAGAGCAATTGGAACTTTTAGTTATACCCAAGGCATCACCTGAAATTGTGCTGGGTTACCCTTGGTTTAGTAGGCATAACCCGCATATCGATTGGCACTCCATGCAAATCTTATCCTGGGGGAAGAATTGTTTGACCCCTTGTTTGCCGTGTATCAAACCACTCAATAAAACCCTTGTCACATCACCCCCGCAGATTCCGTCTCAGTACGCTACCTTCTCCAACGTCTTCAGTAAACAGGGAGCAGATATCTTGCCACCCCATAGGAAATGGGACTGTCCTATAGACCTCGAACTAGGGAAAGATCCACCCAGAGGTCGTACCTACCCTTTATCAATTCCAGAAACTAAGGCTATGTCCAAGTATATCCGAGAAAACTTGGCCAAGGGGTTCATTCGGTCATCGACCTCACCAGCCGGAGCTGGGTTCTTCTTTGTCCAGAAAAAAGATGGGGGGTTAAGACCTTGTATAGATTACCGGGGCCTGAATAACATCACGGTAAAAATCGTTACTCTCTACCCCTCATTTCCGAATAATTTGATCGAGTCAAGGGAGCGACCATCTTCTCCAAACTAGACCTAAGAGAAGCCTACAATCTGATCAGGATACGAGCAGGCGATGAATGGAAAACCGCGTTCAATACCAGGGATGGTCATTTTGAATATCTCATCATGCCATTTGGTCTGAGTAAAGCCCCTGCCGTATTCCAAAATTTTGTCAACAAAATTTTCCGAGACCTTCTATATCAATCTGTCGTGGTCTATCTGGACGACATCTTAATCTTTTCCCCAGACCTTGGAACACATCGACGACACGTCCTAGAGGTTCTACGTAGACTGCGGGAGAACCATCTGTATTGCAAGCTAGAGAAATGCATCTTCGAGCAGGTTTCAGTTCCCTTTCTAGGGTATATAATTTCAGGCTCCGGATTACAGATGGACGGAGAAAGTACAAACCATATTGAATTGGTCAAGACCTTCCTCTCAAAGCGGTGCAGCGTTTTGTAGGGTTCTCTAGCTACTATCGGAAATTTATTAGAGGATTCTCCGCCTTGGTAGCCCCCATCACCGCTCTTACTCAAAAAGGAGCAGACCCGTCTCATTGGTCCCCAGAAGCAGAGTCCGCTTTCCATCTGCTTAAACAAGCATTAATATCAGCACCAGTATTAAGGCAACCAGATATAAATAAATCCTTTTTCCTCGAAGTGGACGCCTCCTCAGAAGCGGTAGGAGCGGTACTCTCTTAAAGGTATGAAGATCATAAGTTCCATCCTTGTGGTTACTTCTCAAAGAAGTTTCTCCCCGCCGAGAAGAACTACACTATCGGGGAGCAGGAGTTGTTGGCAGTCAAGCTAGCCCTAGAGGAATGGCGATACCTCCTGGAAGGAGCTAACTTCCCTATTACCATTTATACAGATCATCGGAACTTAACCTTCCTGAAAGATCTACAATGTCTGAGTCTGCGTCTTGCTCGTTGGTCCATGTTCTTCTCCCGTTTTTCGTTCATCCTGACTTATCGGCCCGGTTCACAGAATCTAAAAGCAGATGCTCTGTCACGGTCCACTACTTCCATTGAATCTGAAGAACTTCCTCAAACACACCCCGTCCTAGATGCAAAAGTTTTTGTCTCCACTCGTCTACAACCTCCTGCAGGGAAAACTTTTGTCACTCCCCAACTACGGAAGAAACTCATATCTTGGGCTCACACTTCCCGGTTTTCAGGTCATCCAGGTGTTCACAAGACAATGGAATTTCTGCAAAGATCCTATTGGTGGCCCACGCTGAAAGCAGATGTGACAGCCTTCATTTCCTCCTGCGTTAAGTGCGCCCAACACAAGGAGCAAAATTTACTAATATTCGTGTTTGAGTCGGTTTGTGTAGTGTTTAAACTCGTTTTGCATCGGGTGCATTTTCATGCAACTTTTTGAATCCATATACGCAAAGTTACGAAGCAGTCGACTTTATTGTGTTCGTGTTTTCCGATGTCGATGCCAGTCGGTTTTTTTTGGACCGTTCTCGGCCGTCATTGTCATTTGCGTACGGCTTTTGGTTGTTTTTCCCGGTATTTTTTTCTAAGTTAAACGCGGCAGGTTTTTTTTAAGACCCCGGCCGCATTTTAACTTTTAGTTTCGTTTTTCATCTCCGTTCGTGATTGGTTGTGTTTCAGATGTAGGAGTGTCTGTGCGCAACCATATAAATACGCCCCAAACCGTCCGCACCTCGTGGGTTTAGTTAGTGGTGAGGAGGAGGGAGGTTGTGCTGTGGAGGTAGGTGAATTTGTGGTTTGGTGAGGAGTGTTGGTAGCGATTTCTGAGTGTGGTATAGTGTTTGAAAGTCATCTTGTCATTCTTGTAGTCTTGTATTTTGTGGTTTTGTCTCATTTTTTAGTCCAAGTTATTTTTCTTTATAGTCTCTTGTCAGTGTTTGTGTGTGTGTGTGTGGGTGTGTGTGTGTGAGTTGTGTAGTGGTAGTGGAGGAGTGTGTTGTTTGTCTATTGTTTTTTCTGTGTTAAGTGTTTAGACACACAATTATGTGTGACTCAGAGGTGGGTGAGGTGGAGGGTGTGAGTGAGGGGGAGGAGGTTGGTCAGGTGGAGGAGGTGAGTGTTAGTGAGGTGGAGGAGGTGGGTGAGGTTGCTGCAGCAGCCTCAAGTGATAGTGACAGTCAGACAGCTCCGCAGCCACGCACCACTACTAAGACTGGGCGGAATGTAAAGTTTAGTTTTGCTGAAAATGTGGCATTGGTGCATGAGCTGATGAAGTATCAGAGGCAGCTATTTGGCCCTAAGTCCTCCAAGGTGCCAACACGGAGGAAGACGGTGTTGTGGGCGAAAGTTGTTGCTGCTGTCAATAGTGAGGGGGTGGTCAAGCGGACGGAGGACACGTGCCGCAAACGGTACTATGACATAAAGCGACGTGTCAAGTCCAAAATGGCCAAGGAGGTGAAGTCGGCTAGAAAAACCGGTGGTGGCCAGCCCTATATTGCAAGATATCTGGAGTATGAGGAGCCCATGCGGAGTGTAATACCTCCTGAAGTTGTCTCTGCAACCCATGTCCGGGATTCAGATAGGCCGAGGAAGAATGGTGAGCATGTGTATTTGCATTTACATTCTATGACCTTTTTTTTTTTTTAAATGTGTGTCATGTGACGTTGCATATTACTCCCATCTTCAAGTGTGTGTCAGCAAATACATTGTTTTGGTTAATGTTTTATACATAAGCCAATGTAACATCTTACTTTATTGTATGTCATGTGTTTTTTTCCAGTATATTTTGCATGTGTAGTTTGGACTTGGTGTGTCATTGAATTGTCCTGCAATAATGTTTTCCTTTTGGACATTTTTGTTGTTTTAATTTGGACTATGTTTTATATTTATGTTATCCATGTGCAATGTTTCTAAAATAGTGTTTGTCATGTTAGAGGCTGGAGTAGTGTAAAGTGGTTTGGAAACCACTTACATGTGTAATGTAATTATTACAGAATGTACTATTTTATTTTTAAAATTCCACTATTTGTTTGTTCAGTTTGAGTTTGTATTTGTACCGTGACACAACACTGCAGTGTAATTTTTTTATGTGTATTTTTGTTTGGTTTGGCTCATATAGTGGTAATGTGTGTTTGGAGTGCCACATCACAGAGCAATTTATATATTGCATCTGTAATATTTTTCCTTTCAATACAAAATGAATATGTGTGTGTTTTTGGTTGTTAATGTATGTATTTTAACTTGTGGCCTATGTCAGTGTCCTGTACATGTTTTCCTGTGTCGAACTTTCCATAGTGCATATGGCTATTGGACAATGTTTATTGTTTTATGTAGTGGTTTTTATGTTTCTGGTCCTTATGTTTTAATATAAATAAAGCAAGCATTTCTTAAAGAATAAATGTTTATAAGCATAATGGGTGGATGTATCAACAATAGCATGAAGACATGTTTTTTTTTACAGTGTTTGAGAAAAGCAGTACTACTCGTCGTCCAGTAACTCCCATCACATCTGATGATGATGATGCTGCGGAAGCAGGTAAAGTGTCCATTGTAGTATAGGGTATGTTTGTAAAGGAATGTCCATAACAAAATTTCACTTTCATTAATAGGTCCATCAAAAGAAGTCTGGAGCAGCAGAAGTGGGACTTCTGTAAGACACCACCACAAAAAACATGTGGCAGCAAAGAAAGCAAGGTGTGATGTCCAGGGCCAACCACAGCAGCCTACCCCGCCACGAAGATTATCGACAGTATGTTCGGTCCCCCCACTCCAAATTTTGGACACACCTCCAAGATGTCATCCACACTCCCCTCATCTTGATTGTGAGTATCAAACTGAAATAAATGTAAACAATTTAAGATAGTAATCCAAATTGTTATTTACCGCATTAAGTGAAAACACATCAAAAACGTATATACTTACCGAAGTAAGTAAATCATGAAATGGAATCCAAGCAAAATGGCCTTGTCCACATCCAGTAAAGATATGTATGTCCACTTGAGCCATACAGTAGCACATTGTGCGTAAGATGCTGCAACAGAAAATCATGTGTTATTGTTGAAAAAAGTAAGGTTGTTTTTAAAATTTTCACATGTGTTTTTGAGCTCACATTGCCAAATACATATAAAAACATTACTATGTTTTTTTAAGAAAAGCTCTAAGGTAACACATTATGGATTACAATTTTTTTTTATGGTGGAGTATGTCTGATCTACAATAAAACTAAAGTGTTTGCTTTCACAATTACGTAACCAGACACATTTGCCAAAAACAGGCATATGTATGTATTTAAGTTATGAGTGATGATGTTGCTAGGCAGAATATCTGAAAGGAACAGTGAATGACGTGTTCCATGTGTAGTGATTTGTTTACATTTATCAAACATATGGATAGCTAACAGAGATTTTTTCAACATTTCAGCTTCTAGTCCTGAGCAAAAGAGAACCAAAAGTAGTTGCCTAGTTGGGCGCACAGAAGAAATTTGTATTGATTTGATTAATTTTAAAACTTAGCTTTTAATGCTATACCTTCTAAAATGCCCCCTTTATACAGGGATTACACAGCAAAACATAGAGGTTAAAAAATATTTACATACAAACATATAAGTGAGAAAGAAATGTGTAAGTGTGGATAGATTTAAAAGGCGGTATTTCACTATTGCTCCATCAAGGTGTAGGGATGAAATTACTTATGGAGCTTCTGAGAGTCTGGAATGTATTCACTGACACAATCTTCCAATGTGTTGTGGCTTTAGCAAATGCACAAATTCATTTATCACAATAAATTGCTGTTGTGAATATAGTGTGTGTTTTTCTGTGTATTCACGTTGCTATAGACCTTTATTGTTTGTTTATTGCTTTGATATAATGCACACAATCATCACATGTTCAGTTTCACTGGTATATATTGAGCAAGACAAAGGAAAAATAGCCTAGTGCTCTGAAATAATATGCGTGTCACTATTATGTAGCTAGGATACTGTAGCAACCTGCATATAATATTTTGTCCTGCAGGATTAGTACTCGCTACTTTAGTATTCTTTTATAAGCTATAGATTTACTTAGATACAATGTGTCAGAATCTATTAGCCAGATGCTGATTCTATTGCTCTGAATTAATATGCGTGTCACTATTATGTAGCTAGGATACTGTAGCAACCTGCATATAATATTTTGTCCTGCAGGATTAGTACTCGCTACTTTAGTATTCTTTTATAAGCTACAGATTTACTTAAATACAATGTGTTAGAGTCTATTAGCCAGTTCCCTTCCTTTATATGTAACTGACTTGTGCTGGAGAACTGGCAAAGATATGTCTGGTCACGGGTAAATCAATGACCAAGACACCACAATCATATGAGATATTACTGAGCAGAGCAGTTCTGCTATGATACTGCTGTGCAATTAACAAGTTATGCACTGAATCCGACACATGGACTGGTAACACTGCTGTTGCTAATAACAACGCCACATAAATATCAATTATTCTCAATGCTGTCTAAGTGGATTTATATACATTTCTTCATTACTCTCTGTTGCTCCCTAATGACCAACACTGGCATTGAACTCAATTCTAATAACCTCAGTATACGAGGATGCCGGTGGAGGCCTGTTGGAAATTACTTTCTATTTAAATCTACAACATTGCTAAAATTAGGAGTGTGATGTGCCGCCGAAACGCCGACGTGCACGTTTCACTGTATAGCTATACATAATGTAAGTGCATAATGGAAGATCAGCACAGAATAATGGAAGAACAGCACAGGCAACAGCAAAGTTATATGAACATTTTTCAAAACAATCAAAAGATTAATGAAAGTTTATTCCGAATTGTAGACAATCAAAATGCTGCTACATGTGAACTCAATGCCAACCTCACTAACCTGAATGAAACACTCAGATCCATGCACCAACAGCAAACAAGCAGCAGTTCTGGTACGACTACTCCAAATATGATGCCAGTCTCATCACCACCAAGACGCTCCACCAGAGCACGACAACATGACAGTGCTAAATGCAAAGGGCAGGACAAGCAGCCACCCCCAAAAAAATAACATAAAACGCAAATTAGACATTTCTGATAAGAAAATAAAATTAGTTAGTAAGTGTATGTTTGGCAAAATATATATAACACTTAGCTCCTTGACAATTTATACAACATCATTAATTATAAGTGCTACAAAGAACAACATAAAATTTGTACGCACATTTATTCTTTAACATCTTTTAAATTGTTTTGGAGGCGGAAAATGTTGATGGAGCTGCACATACATGTTTGCAGGAAGTAACCAGAACACTTGATTTTTTTCTAATCATTACTCTTTCTAGATTCCAATCATTCTCATATCCTGCAGCCAATCCAAATTACAATGTGATTGTTCACTATTTTACCTTTCTTCTCTATACAACATTACAAGAATAAGACAATTGAGTTGCGTAAAAATCTTTAAATATGTTGGCATTGAATTGAGATAATTCATTGCCAAAATGACTGTCATTATTGTTGGGACATGTTTGTGTGTGTTAAAAAATATTAATACTGTTATTACACGATGCATAAACAAACAAAAAAATTTTTTACACACCAAAAAATAATAATGTGTATAATAATTTATATTTGTGGCAAACTGTGTATTTACTTACAAATCAGCAAGTTTACTGCAGCAAACATTACGAAATAAATGATTTTTGATGAGAGTAAGTTTGTGTCCCTTAAATATGATGGAGCATCACACATAGGGACACATGTATTCCTCAAGGCTAACATATTATATGTTGAGGAGTGTTTATTTAGAACACAGGTTCTCAAACTCGGCCATCAGGACCCCACACAGTGCATGTTTTGCAGGTCTCCTCACAGAATCACAAGTGACATAATTAACTCCACCTGTGAACCTTTTAAAATGTGTCTGAGTAATTCATACACCTGTGCTTCTACTGGGTTACCTGCAAAACATGCACTGTGTGGGGTCCTGAGGGCCGGGTTTGAGAACCTGTGCATTAGGACGTTACACACAATCATAAAGTAAAATAGTAAATAAATTACTATGTGGATTATGTGTGCTTGTAATACATTTTAAGTGCAAGTTTAGGAGCAGTTATCCAGACTTAATGCATGCCACTCATAATCTGTTGTTTTGTTTTTTAAAATAAAAACAATACACAAGCGACATTTGTTTTGCATAAAGCGAGGGTATGTTTGTATGTCTCAAGGAGACAGACACATTCTGAGTAATGGCTTTTACAAAAAAAAGGCCAAACATCTATTTATGATTACACAACAAATGAAAAAAGCAAAGCAAACTTACCTTAGAAATAGCGAGTGATGAGCTCTTGCCTAACCTGCCTCCCTACATCTGTACTCCAAGTATCACCAGATGTCTCTAATTCCTCTGCTTGCTGGCTGCTTTCTTCATCCTACTGCCTCCTCAACATGTGGCAGATGTTGTTGCAAACACATGTTATGAAGAAAGCAGCAGCAGAACACAATTTGAGTCACCTTGGAGGGACTATACAACAAAAACCCACCAGACTTATCCAGACACCGAAACCTAGATTTCAGCACACCAAAACATCTTTCTATCACATTCCGCGTGGACTTATGTGCATGATTGTAATTGTGTTCAGCAGGGGTATCAGGTCGGGACAATGGAGTTAGAAGCCAAGAGAAACAGCCATATCCTCCATCACCTAAAAGACAGATATAGTAATGTGATTCATGTTTAGATACAGCAACACATAAGTAACACTGTGGGACACCTGTAGAAGGCATAAGGAAGTGATAAACCAGTGATATGTGCAAGGTAATAAAGGCAGCGGACAATCTGTTCCTAAATAATCATTTACATATTGGAGCTGATTGGCTGGTGCCTTTATCACCTTGCACATATCAGTGATTTCTCACTTCCTTATGCCTTCTACAGGTTAATAAATCTGCCCCTGTATTTGGACAAAGTATACACAGGCCTACACATATAATTACATACCCAGCAGCCATCCATCTGGCATTTGTCCATCCTCAAACTTGTCAAAGAGGGATGACTGACTGAGGATGAAGGAGTCATGGCAGCCCCCAGGGTAACCAGCAACAACACTCATTATTTTGAGATTTGCATCACAAACCACCTGCACATTTGTGGAGTGCTCTAGATGTCTATTTGTGTAGATGTGCTGCCTGCCCCTAGGTGGTCTCAGCTCAATGTGTGTGCAATCTATGGCTCCAAGCACATTGGGCATGCCAGCCAGCTCATAGAAATCTACCCTGACGGCATGCCACTGAGACTCCTGGGTAGGGAAGCAGATTGAGGCATCGATGTGGGGCTGCAAAACAGCCAACACCTGTGTGTATATTTGATAGAAAATTATACATGAGATTTTAGCACAGAACTGGCCACCAAGTAATGAAATCCAAGCAAAAACAGAGTGGGTAGTTAGGAAAACATCACCTGGGTTAATATTATGGAAAATGAGGGCTGTGAGATTCCTATGACATCCCCAGACACAGCCTGAAAGCTGCCAGTAGCCAGAAAGTGCAACACAGCCAGGAGTTTGTGCAGGCCTGAGACAGAGCAAGAGCGTGCTGTCTCAGGGTCTAGGCCCAGTTTGACAAGGTCATACAGATGGAAAATGTTGTTACGATTTAGACAGAACATCTGTATGACCTTATCATCGGACAATGCGTTCAAGTTTAAACGCCCCTAAAAAAACCGAGGCCTGCGCAGCCTCCGCGGAACCTGTACAACCTGCTGACCATGTTCAGTTTCTTGGCCCTGGGTACTTACAGGCTGATGTCTGAGTCTGAGGAATCCCACAGCAAACAAAATATCACTGGCCCACAGTCCTGCTGCCATTTCTGAGTGTAGGTGGAGTGAAATGGGCCTAAGATCCTTTTATAGGCATCCTAAATCAGGTGTGAGTGATTTTTTATTTTCAACACATGTAAACACGCCTGAAAAAAGCAGGTCTATTTTTTTGCCGCTTTTTTTTAACGAATCGCAAAAAAATACGACCGCATTTGAGCACTCAGAAACTAACACCCAAATACGAATGAATAGTGAATTCCCGTATTCTATGAAATAACAGCGGCGTTTGACCGATGGTCTATTCATTCGTATTTCTGAACGTTGTCATTCAAACCATTACGAATAGTCCAAACACTGCCGAGATTTGTGCTTAGTGAATTCCCGGGTTGGGACTTAGAAAAAAAAACACAAATCGGACAAACTCGGATTTTTAGTAAATACTGGCCAAGGTCTCTCGGCAACCTCCAGCTGGGAAGTTACTGCCTCTTTCTGTACCCTTTCAACCGTGGTCCCATTTATCAATGGACTTTATAACAGATTTAACATCTTCTAGAGGCTACACTACAATCTGGGTGGTGATAGACCGATTCTCCAAAATGGCCCACTTTGTACCATTGAAGAAATTACCAACAGCGTCTGAATTGGCCCATCAATTCATTTCCGAGATTTTCAGGCTTCATGGTCTTCCCACCGAAATAGTGTCTGATCGAGGGGTGCAATTTGTAGCAAAGTTCTGGAAATCCCTTTACACAGCCTTACAAATCAAATTGCAGTATTCCACAGCCTATCATCCACAATCCAACGATTCCACGGAACGAGTTAATCAAGATTTGGAGACCTTTCTACGCATTCACCTTTCCTCTTCTCAGGATGATTGGGTAGAATATTTACCTTGGCTGAGTTCGCCCACAACAATACTTACCATTCTTCTACTGGACTTACGCCCTTCCTCATTGTTTACGGGGCCCATCCTAAAGTTCCAGCATTTCAAAGTCTACCGGCACTCAACTTACCAGCAGTGGAAACTTCCCTTAAGCGTTTTTTGAACATTTGGAATCGGGTTCATACCAATCTTCAAAAGGCTTCTCTTCGTTACAAGAAATGGTCTGATAGAAAATGAAGAACAATTCCTAGTCTCAAGGTAGGAGACCAAGTTTGGCTTTCTACAAGGAACTTACGCTTACGAGTACCTTCAATGAAGTTTGCCCCCCTCCCCCCGCTTTATAGGTCCTTTTCCAATTGTAGGAATAATTAATCCAGTTGCTTATAAACTCAAACTACCCCCTTACCTCAAAATTCCTTCTTCTTTCCATGTTTCCTTGCTAAAACCTTTAGTTTTGAACCGATTCGGAGACTGTTACCACGACCACCCAAAGTACTCACCCAAAGTGGAATAGAGTTTGAGGTTAAAAAGGTACTTGACTCCCGAATTCGTTATGGTCGGTTACAGTACCTATTGGAATGGAAAGGATATGGTCCGGAGGAACGGTCCTGGGAGTACGCGACAGATGTTCATGTCCCAGCATTAGTTCGCAAATTTCATTCTGATCATCCAGAGAAGCCTAAATTGTGTCCAGGGGCCACTGTAAAGAGGGGGGTAATGTCACGGTCCGGCGGGAGACTGTGCAGGGGAGCCGGCTCTTACCTGTCCGGTCCCTTTGGAGAGGTCCAGCTGACGGAGGTGCGGGCTGCTGGCGCTGGGCAGGGTGTGCTGGGAGGACAGGCAGGGGCACTGGTTGGCAGCTCAGCAGACTGGCAGCATATCCCTCCTGCAGGGGATAGCAGTGCTGCTGTGGAGCCAGGGCTTCTGTGAACAGGCTGCGCTGTGTTCCCGGTGGCCATCTTGGATGTGGGCAAAAAGCCTGTCTTGCACACACTTCACCAATTTATCACTTTCCTGTGGCCAATTAGCTCTGAGCAGCTGCTATAATACAGGGAGGCCTGGAGGAGGGAATTTGCCAGTGCAACGTCTTTCACAGTATCTGTGAAGCTAGTTCTCTGTGCTCCCGCAGCATCTCCAGTGTCAGGTTCTTGTTACAGCAAATTACCCAAGCCTCCTGATATAGCCTTACGCAGACTGCCGACTCTGTTCCCGTGTCCTACCCAGCTACCTGTTCTGGAGCTGGCAGTAACCTGCCTTCAGAATTCCTCCTTTAAAGTACTGGGTCACGGTTCTGGTATCCTCAGCCACCTGCTAACATATAGTCGTATCTCTATTCAACTGTCTTTGGCGAACCCTGTTAAACTACTCCAAGTAATAAATGCGCAAGACCTTCATCCGTCCCGCTCGTTTGTTATTCAGAGATCCAAGTGCACCAGAATCATCTTCCCCAAATCCGGATCCACAAGAATCCTCAGACGTGACTTCAGTATGCTGATGTGGCTGCAGTATGACAGCAGGGGATGGCTCCAGTGGTAAGGGGCGGAGTACTGCACGGTCGTGCAGTCTGACTCCCGCTGTGAAGAAACAATGCACCACCCGGCTCTCTATGTAAGCTCCAGTGGCGCGGTACATGCAGCACACGTGGAACGCTGTAAGTCTCACGCTCTCATTCTCTGAGCTCCTCTCTCCGTCTCAGCTCAGACACACACACAAAGATGGAGGAGCGATGCATATACTCGGCTCTGCCTCCCTGAGACCCTCTGGCACTAGAGGGATGAACACTAGCGGATGCACCCATGTGATCCTATGTACAGGAGACAGGTACAGAGCGCACCATTATCTAACATGTGAGAACATCTGATAACCAATTGTGATACCAGGTTTGGGATGGGGCACTTATCTTCATATGTTTAGTAGTGGAGGAGGCCGTAAGTCTCTTAACAAAATATTGTTTATGGCAAAGTAACTATATTGTATTTAGGCTCCTTCCTGGTTTTCCTGCAACTGCTCCATGGGTAAGTATGGTAACTGAGGCTTTTAAATGTTAACTACAATGGGTGCTCCAAAATAGTCCACTGTTAGTTATTTGTAGTTCTTCCCTAGCATAAGTCTTAAATTACTCTGAGCTCAATACTTTTTTTTGTGTGTGCTGTGAGGTAGATCTATGCTCTGCTGTAATTTCAACTCTAGGTCTTTGCTGTAAGGTGTTTGCTCTATAATCTTATACAAGTACAAGAGGAGTTACTGGTGTGGTAGTCATGGCTCTGTACAGCAGTAACAACTAGTATGGTGTAAGTTGCTCTCAGCGTATGAGAGCCTGGCTATGGTCTCAATAATTGTGCTCTCCCGAGTTGTTTCCTCCTCGTAAAAAATAGAATTTGACTGGACAGCTTTGCTGCATAAATATTCCTGCACTTGATATTATATCCCCTCCTCTCAGTACTTCACTTTTTCCTTGGGAATAGACTGCTGGCAAAACAGATCTTATAGTGAAAGTCCTTCAGAGCAAATACTATGTTACACATGCTCAAACAATGTACTTTTCAAACTCTCTGCTTCTCACAGACCTGGTTCATACACTTATCATGGTGTCTCTATGGAGGAACCTCATTCTGATGGCTGCTATTTGATACTGTATGTCACTCCTGTTTCCTTTCCTAATTTGACCTTTTTTTATGTTTTTTGTCTTTGCCCTTTTCTGAGTTGCTTCTATCCGCTGACTCTGGACTATTACCACCACCTGCTGCACTCAGGACCATCTTAACCAGGGGCGCCGACAGCTCTGCTGTGCCCAGGTAATACAGGGTGGTGTGGCCAGGCCCCTCCTTACAGGATAGGAAAAAATACTTCTAATGTCCGGCTGCAAGGCTGCCATGTGCGCACTGCACATCAGAGAGAGGGTGACTGCTGCTGCTGCATTTCTCCCTAGTTCCTCTTGGTGCCACTGATCTTAACAGCATTGTAGTCCCTGGGAAAACAATGTACTGCCCACCCATTCACAGGAATAAATGAAAACATTTACTTCCCCTTTATGCAATCCAGTGCCGTCTCTCCACATGCTTCCAGACAGTGAATGACTGTAAGCACTCTGATTGGTGGATTACTACAGCCATCCACCAATCAGCATGCTGATAGCCATTCACTGTCTGACTGCATGCTAGGAAGCAGATAGAGAATGCTGCCTGGCCACAATCAGAGCAGCTGGACAGAATTTTCTGCTTGCCTCCCAAGAATCTCCAGAGTCACCAGCCCAGTGGGTAGATGCCCCCAGCCCAGCCCAATCCTGCTCGAAGGCTTCTAGAAGTGCGGGGTTCTGGGCAATTGCCCATTGAACCCATACATAGTCTTGGTTGCACTTCTTTTCCTCAATCTTCCCTCAAATCAACTGCACCTCACTAACCACCTTTCCTCTTTTTTTTCGACTATCCCCAGGCTTCCAACTGACCTCCCTGCTTGTGCATGTGCAGTAAAGTGCAATGCTATGCAGCTATTAGGGTGGTATTCAGGGGCGGATCCAGAAAAAAATTACAGGGGGGGCACCATAAGTGGTTGTGTGTCAAGAAGGGGTGGAGTTAGAAGTGTAGTGGGTGTGGCCAAGTTTCAGTGGGTGTGACCAATTGTGTGAGGGGGTGTGGTCAAGTGCTCATTGTGAGTATCGAGTGTGTCTATATAGGGGCGTGGCTTCATGGGGAAGGGGCGTGACCACAAAATAATACCAATTCATAGTGCGGTGCTCAGTAGTCCCCATTATTCAAATTATGCTGCACAGTAGCGCCACTACACCAGGTAGAGCCCCTTTTACACATTACGGCAGACAGTCCCGCTTTTTACACATTACGGCAGACAGCGTCTCCTTATTACACATTACTGCAGACAGTGTCCCCCTTTTTACACATTACGGCAAACAGTGTCCCCCTTTTTACACATTATGGCAGACAGTGTCCCCCTTTTTACGTGTGTGTGTGTTACTTGCCTGGGGAGGACAGCACGATCCACCATCCGGACAGCTCAGTCACTCTCCTCCGCCACTCTCCTCCGGTCTGGAACCTGCAAGCTGCGCCTACACTCCGCACTCCTTCACAGAGGAGACATCCGGCGCCACCAGCGGGACACTCACACGGAGTGTATTTAATAACTACTGTCAGATGGCGGCAGCGGGAGTCAGGGACAGCGGCGGTGGGACTTTATGACAGCGCTGGCAGTACTCAGGGATGGCGGCGCCGGGACACGCAAAAGGTGTGTGCTATACACAAAATGGAAAGCTGCTCAATCAGATAGGTTGTGCTGCCTGATTGTGAATACAACAGTGCTCCCACTGCTTGCAGAGGAGGGAGACCAGTGGCAGAACTTTCACTACTGACTGACTGCTGACAACGGCCGTACGGGGATGTGCTGCTGATGGTGCGCCTTCAGTTCATTTGCGCTGTGGGTAAGGCACCATCGGCACACACCTAGTTACTGCCCTGGTGTCTGACGTCAATTCCGGGACGCTGAAGACATCTCTCCCCAGGTCACCCCCACTCCCCCCCCCCCAGCAAAAGACCGCTCACAGCAGCACCAGTCTCCCTCCCCAGGCCCCCCCCCAGCAAAAGACAGCTGACAGCAGCACCAGTCTCCCTCGCCAGTAGCACCAGTCTCCCTCCCCAGCAGCACCAGTCTCCCTCCCCAGGCCCCCCCCCCATTAAATGACAGCTCACAGCAGCACCATTCTCCCTCCCCAGGCCCCCCACCCAGCAAAAGACAGCTGACAGCAGCACCAGTCTCCCTCCCCAGCAGCACCAGTCTCCCTCCCCAGGCCCCCCCTCCCCCCCCCAGCAAAAGGCCGCTCACCACTGCAGCAGCATTCTCCCCAGGTCACCCCCACAGCACACACTGCTCACCGGCAGAAAGCAGGGCGGCTGTCCCGGACGGACCCTTGCGCTGCTGTGTACGGGTGGCCGTGCACTGTTCCTGAGTGCAGCGGCGGTGCTCTCTCCATCAGCGGCGGTGCCCTCTACATCAGTGGCGGCGGCAGTGCGCTATCCATCTGCGGCGGCGGCGGGCTGGATCTGTGACGTTCCTCCTCCTGCTCGGCTCCTCTGAACTGACTACATGTCACATTTCTACAGGGAGCCAATCAGGAGGAGGAACTGATGTGAGCAGAGCAGCAGCAGTGGGTTAAAGGGAAGGAGGGGGACATGTTGGGTGCCGCAGCGGCGCGAAAATCAATTTAAAAAATCAGTTAAAAATGACAGCCCCCTAAATCCGCCACTGGTGGTATTACATATGTGTGATCATGATGTACAATGTGTATTTGTGTCTTCATTAAGTTTGGTGCATTTATCACTTGATCAGTTTGAATGTGCTTTTTCTCTCCCTTCCAAGGGGAAGAAAATAGAATGTATATCATTTCTCTTATGCAGCTTCCTATTTGCTCAAGCTAAAGCTACATTACAGATTCTTAGACACGTCATAGTCTGTCATTAATCATATAATCTAATTGTATGTTCTATAACCACCAGTGGAAGAATATGGACCCAATTGCATATATAATAAAAATACATTTTGTGTTGCTGATTGAATAAACATCTACAGCACTGGTTACAAATCATGTCATTATTTACACGTAATTATGCACTACAGAAGCAGCACACACTGTATTAGTAGGGACAGTGTATTTTTATATGATGCTGCAGCAGACCACCAGCTGGATAATAGCAGTGTGTTTACTCAGATATCACTCATTTCCTTACAGAGTCATCCACCACTCTTCTACCCCCTACATCTCCAGCCTCACCCCCATCACACACACTCCCTTCTGCCCATTCCTCTCTGCCAACGGCCACTTCCTCTTCTTCCCCATTGATCGCCTAACCCATCCCATACAAAGTTTAGCTTAGATAGAAAGAGGCTTCTAGTGAGGGGATCTTCCTAAACTAAAGGCATTGTCTTCCTAAAACATGCTTCACAACATGACTGACACAATCTGAAGAAACGATGAAACCTAGGATAGCCCACTTTAGAAATATAGGGGCATCATTTAAGAAGTGAGTAGAAGCATAAAGCTGTACTAGTTTCCCCAAGTGTTTAATAGTGGGGCAAGCCAATATGATGGGGGAAAAGATGCATCATGTTTTTTACCCTTCCAAAAAGTACACTCAGTAAGTTCAGTATCGAATCATCACTGAGGAATATGTTGAGGAACTTCTGCCTTTACGAGGTATCCGCGAGGACAGAACAGGAATAAGAAACATAATCAAAGGCAGAACATAATTGTTTGTTGTGTGTGGGAATAATCCTACTGCCAAACATGAGAGTAAAGACTGTTCGACCAATCAGAAGGAGTTATGATATGATGAACAGAGTGGACATAGTGGTCAGTGTAAAAGCAACCAACAACTGCTAAAAAGCGCCTCAGATTCTAATAATATATTGATTAATTATGGTATGTAATTGCTCTGTCACCTGCGCTGCCGTAAAACACTGTGTGTGTGTGTTTAATTAAGAACAAATATAAAGGAAAGGGGAAACGGCTGCGCAATGTGTAAGGGCAATACAAAACAAGAGCTGACGTGTAATAAAAAGGTCATTTATTATACTACTAACATGGATAATAGCACATAAAAAAACAACAATTGTATGTTTTCAACTAAATGAAAAGAGATTTAAAAGATATTATTAATACCAAGATTGGGATGCAAAACACCTTGATAATAAGGTATGTAGGCTGGAAATTATAGCCTTTGGTAAATAAGACAGAAAGTCCAGTTACTGTCTTTAAATGAGTGTCCACGGTTCCAATAGCGGCTGAGCGGTAAGTAACTGATGGTAATGCCGTGAATAGCAGTCTCAGAAGTATGTAGATGCTGTTATTTTATGCATGAATAAGTACCTCTCCTAGGGCTGGTCTGTACCGAGCGTCCTCGGTCCTGCGGTGCCCCGTGCTCGTCTGTGCGGCGGAGGAATGAATGTGCTGTTACCAGGCAGCGGAGAGATGGACGTGCTGTATCAGGCAGTATATGGAAATGTCAGCGGCGTGCTGGTGGAAGTTGCCGGCGGCAATGAAAGAAGCCGGGATGTGAAACCAAGGTGTCGGTAGCTCAATCAATAGTTAGATACCCGTGCAATTAGCAGAATCAAGGTGTGCAGGGAGGCGGGGTCCTGACACGTTTCGTCACAAATCATGTGACTTTATCAAAGGTATATCCCAGACTCTGGGTCTGTTGGCATTTAAAGCATGGATGCTATAGAAAACATATCTGGACAATTGCCTAATTAAACAATCAATCTAAAAATAGGTTACACGTCAGCTCATAAGGAATTGGGTCACTAATGGTACATGTATCTAAACAATTCATTAGTCCAACAGACATAAAATAAATGAAGCTCGATTAATATAACAAACAAATACAAATAGATAATAGGTCTATCTGAATATGCATATCAAACACTGAAGTCCATTATTAACTAGTTATATATCAAATCATGATAGACACACATAATAGCAATGGGGATGACTATGGAAATATATATATATATATATGACTACATCAAACAGAGAATATATAGTATAACATAATAAATAAAATATGTATAACTCTGGTTGAAAATGTAATGCAGCAAATGTAAACAAAATACACCAATATATGAAACAGTGGAATGCCGGGAATCGAACACCCAGTCAGACCAGAGAGCATTAGGATCCACAGTTTGGAGTTAGTCAGCATACCAGATGCGCCACAGGACTCACTAATAAGTTATATTAAAAAAAGGAAATATTTGTAACGAATGGGTAATTTATATATATAACAACTGTGCCCCAAAATCGGACTCGTAAGCTATCTATATAATCCAAGGCAAACAAGAATTAATTATACAATAAATAAAGAAAAATAATAAAAAAAATATAATATTAAAAATAAGAATAAAAATAAAGACGGCCTCAAATATATGTATATTGATTTATAAAGTGACTAGATTAACGCTTTCAAGTATGTTGAATTAACAAGGAATTTTTTATCTATATAATGAGAGAATAAATGGGGAACAAATATCATATAGTATATCAGATCAAATTTATGCAAGCACAGATGAAACTGATTTATTAACGGAGAAATGAAGAATTCTTCAGTAGAATGAAGAATTGTTCAAATAATCAATTGTATTTAGGTTATATACAGATGAAAAGGAAAAATACTGAAGCAGTGGGACTACAGAGGAGAGATAGATATTAACATAGATCCATTTAAATGGATTCATTCAGTCCTTCGGGGGTAAGAGTCCTCGATTTATGGATCCAAAAGTTTTCCCTAAGGCAAAGCTTTCTATATCTGTCGCCGCCACGGGCGGTAGACAGTGTAGTCTCAATGCCGATAAGTTTGATTTCCTCAGGATTCTTATGATGTATTTCTGAAAAGTGTTGAGAGACACTATGAAAAAGAAACCCTTTGAGGATATTACGTCTGTGTTCTAAAAATCTGATGCGTAGTTTGCGTGTTGTTCTACCTACATAAATGAGGTTACAACTACAGACTAATAGATAAATTACGTAAGTGCTATTGCAATTAATGAAAGAGCGTATCTCAAATTGTAAGTGATTAGATGAAAAGAAGACCTTAGAGTTATTCTGATTATAGGAACAAGAGATACATTGTTTAGCGCTGCATTTGAAGCAGCCTGTGATCTTTGGAAGCCACTGTGACAATTTGTCTATGGCTACAGGGGACCTAGAGATTCTATTATCTATAAAGAAACTAGGAGCAAGATATTGTTGTAAATTATTTGACTTTTTAAAGATAACAGACGGAGTATCACTTAATTCAGTTCTCAGAACATGGTCCGTAAGGAGAATGGAATAATTGTTATGGATAATTTTCCTGATCTTTGAGGAGGAATTATTAAACTGAGACATGAAATGTGGTTGGTCATGATCAAATGTTCGATACTTATTCTTATAAATTAACAGATCTTTTCTGTCCAAAGAGTCAACTTTATCTCGTGCTGTTTTAATAAGAGACTTTGGGTATTCTCTATTGTGGAAGGATAGAGATAGCTCATCTGCCTGTAGTTTCTAACTATCTACATCACTACAGTTACGTTTGATACGTCTTAATTGACCATAAGGAATATTATTTATCCAGGGTTTATGTGTGAACTATCATAATGTAAGAAGTTTAAAGTGTCAACCTCTTTCCTAAAAGTTTTAGTGGAAATTTGGCCATCGATTATGGTCAAAGAGATATCCAAAAAGGAAATCAAGGATTTATTAATAGTGCTAGTGAAACACAGATTGAACGTATTATCATTAAGGGTGTTGGCAAAGGTGGAAAATTGTGAGATATCCCCATCGAAGATGAAAAAAAGGTCGTCTATGTAACGGCCATAGTAGACGAGGTCCGCACCAAAGTCCCGCCCCCACACATGGGCTTCCTCAAAGGCACCCATGTATAGGTTGGCGAAACTAGGCGCGAACCTCGTCCCCATGGCCGTTCCGAGTATCTGTAAATAATATTCCTTAAAAACAAAATAGTTATGTGATAATATAAATAAAATAGAGTCAAGAATAAATTGCTGTAGTCCCTCACTCCTAGACTCAGATTTTGCAAGATAGTCAGCGACAACCAAAATACCCTTCTGATGTGGGATATTCGAATATAACGCCTGAACATCACAGGTCAAAAAGAAAAAAGAGTCTTTCCATTTTATATTTGAGATGACATTTAAGAAAGAAGTAGTATCTTTAATATGTGAACGGAGTGAGGTGGCTATTGGTTGTAAAAAATAATCAACAAAATGTGATAAATTAGAAGTGAGGGACCCAACACCAGAAATAATAGGTCTACCAGGAGGTGCAGTGAGGGATTTATGAATCTTAGGTAAATGATAATAAGTGGGAGTGACAGGGTGAGTGGGTAATAAATATCTCGATTCCTGTTTGGATATAATACCCTTATGTTAGGCGTCACTGACCAAAACAGTTAGTAATTTATGAAATTCCTGTGAAGGATTAGAAGGTAACTTGGCATAAGTACTACTGTCACCAAGCTGCCTATAAGCTTCAGTTAGATAATCATCAGTATTTTGAATGATAATGCCTCCGCCCTTGTCAGCAGGCTTGATGACAAGGGCAGGGTCATTAGCCAGCCTCTGAAGGGCTAGTCTTTCCTGAACATATAGATTATGTCTGTATTTAAATTTTTTGCTTTCTTTCTGACAGAGAGTGTTAAAATCAGCAAGAGTCTTCTTATAAAAGATATCAATGGGGGGACTTTTGTGATGTAATGGAAAGAATTGAGACATATTTTTAAATTTAGACATACGTTCATAATTTTGTTCATGATTGTGTATTGGAATACTGGAATTCACTGTATTGTTTTCCATAGCGAGGGACTCTAATATGTCTAGGCCCATCCAATCATGGTCATCCAAAACAATTGGTGTACCATCTAGTTTACGTCGAGCCAATTTTTTTGTGGCAAAATATCTTTTATGGGCTAAGGTACGAATATATCTGTTGAGTTCTACAAACAGATTAAAAAAGGCTGGCAGTTTAGAAGGGGCAAATTTTAGGCCTTTAGATAAAAGTTGCATTTCGGATTTACTAATTTGGGCAGAAGACAAATTATAGATGTTAGTCACATTTAGAGTCTCTGATCTCGTTTTTTTCCCCTGTAGCCTGCGGCCTCCCCTACATCCTCTGTACTTTCTTCTCTTGCTCTCTTTGGGGAGTCTGTTCTGAGGAGTTCGTAACGGTTTTGTGAATGATAAGGAGGCCTGGGCATGTATATCACCTGATCCTTCTCTAAAAAATGAGTAGTGGCTGAAGTATTGTTAGTTTGGGACCTATTAATAGAATGGGAATTCCCATGAGGGAAAAGTTTTGGTCTTACTACTGTATCCACATATTTATTCCAATTAAATATCCCTATGTGGATACAGTAGTAAGACCAAAACTTTTCCCTCATGAGAATTCCCATTCTATTAATGGGTCCCAAACTAACAATACTTCAGCCACTACTCATTTTTTAGAGAAGGATCAGGTGATATATATGCCCGGGCCTCCTTATCATTCACAAAACCGTTACGAACTCCTCAGAACAGACTCCCCAAAGAGAGCAAGAGAATAAAGTACAGAGGATGTAGGGGAGGCCGCAGGCTACAGGAAAAAAAAATGAGATCAGAGACTCTAAATGTGACTAACATCTATAATTTGTCTTATGCCCAAATTAGTAAATCCGAAATGCAACTTTTATCTAAAGGCCTAAAATTTGCCCCTTCTAAACCGCCAGCCTTTTTTAATCTGTTTGTAGAACTCAACAGATATATTCGTACCTTAGCCCGTAAAAGATATTTTGCCACAAAAAAATTGGCTCGACGTAAACTAGATGGTACACCAATTGTTGTGGATGACCATGATAGGATGGGCATAGACATATTAGAGTCCCTCGCTATGGAAAACAATACAGTGAATTCCAGTATTCCAATATACAATCATGAACAAAATGATGAACGTATGTCTAAATTTAAAAATATGTCTCAATTCTTTCCATTACATCACAAAAGTCCCCCCATTGATATCTTTTATAAGAAGACTCTTGCTGATTTTAACACTCTCTGTCAGAAAGAAAGCAAAAAATTTAAATACAGACATAATCTATATGTTCAGGAAAGACTAGCCCTTCAGAGGCTGGCTAATGACCCCGCCTTTGTCATCAAGCCTGCTGACAAGGGCGGAGGCATTATCATTCAAAATACTGATGATTATCTAACTGAAGCTTATAGGCAGCTTGGTGACAGTAGTACTTATGCCAAGTTACCTTCTAATCCTTCACAGGAATTTCATAAATTACTAACTGTTTTGGTCAGTGACGCCTAACATAAGGGTATTATATCCAAACAGGAATCGAGATATTTATTACCTACTCACCCTGTCACTCCCACTTATTATAATTTACCTAAAATTCATAAATCCCTCACTGCACCTCCTGGTAGACCTATTATTTCTGGTGTTGGGTCCCTCACTTCTAATTTATCACATTTTGTTGATTATTTTTTACAACCAATAGCCACCTCACTCCATTCACATATTAAAGATACTACTTCTTTCCTAAATGTCATCTCAAATATAAAATGGAAAGACTCTTTTTTCTTTTTGACCTGTGATGTTCAGGTGTTATATTCGAATATCCCACATCAGAAGGGTATTTTGGTTGTCGCTGACTATCTTGCAAAATCTGAGTCTATGAGTGAGGTACTACAGCAATTTATTCTTGACTCTATTTTATTTATATTATCACATAACTATTTTGTTTTTAATAAGCAATATTATTTACAGATACTCGGAACGGCCATGGGGACGAGCTTCGCGCCTAGTTTCGCCAACCTATACATGGGTGCCTTTGAGGAAGCCCATGTGTGGGGGCTGGACTTTGGCGCGGACCTCGTCTACTATGGCCGTTACATAGACAACCTTTTTTTCATCTTCGATGGGGATATCTTACAATTTTCCACCTTTGCCAACACTCTTAATGATAATACGTTCAATCTGTGTTTCACTAGCACTATTAATAAATCCTTGATTTCCTTTTTGGATATCTCTTTGACCATAATCGATGGCCAAATTTCCACTAAAACTTTTAGGAAAGAGGTCGACACTTTAAACTTCTTACATTACGATAGTTCACACTATAAACCCTGGATAAATAATATTCCTTATGGTCAATTAAGACGTATCAAACGTAACTGTAGTGATGTAGATAGTTATAAACTACAGGCAGATGAGCTATCTCTATCCTTCCACAATAGAGGATACCCAAAGTCTCTTATTAAAACAGCACGAGATAAAGTTGACTCTTTGGACAGAAAAGATCTGTTAATTTATAAGAATAAGTATCGAACATTTGATCATGACCAACCACATTTCATGTCTCAGTTTAATAATTCCTCCTCAAAGATCAGGAAAATTATCCGTAACAATTATTCCATTCTCCTTACGGACCATGTTCTGAGAACTGAATTAAGTGATACTCCGTTTGTTATCTTTAAAAAGTCAAATAATTTACAGCAATATCTTGCTCCTAGTTTCTTTATAGATAATAGAATCTCTAGATCCCCTGTAGCTATAGACAAATTGTCACAGTGGCTTCCAAAGATCACAGGCTGCTTCAAATGCAGCGCTAAACAATGTATCTCTTGTTCCTATATTCAGAATAACTCTAAGGTCTTCTTTTCATCTAATCACTTACAATTTGACATACGCTCTTTCATTAATTGCAATAGCACTTACGTAATTTATCTATTAGTCTGTAGTTGTAACCTCATTTATGTAGGTAGAACAACACGCAAACTACACATCAGATTTTTAGAACACAGACGCAATATCCTCAAAGGGTTTCTTTTTCATAGTGTCTCTCAACACTTTTCAGAAATACATCATGAGAATCCTGAGGAAATCAAACTTATCGGCATTGAGACTATACTGTCTACCGCCCGTGGCGGCGACAGATATAGAAAGCTTTGCCTTAGGGAAAACTTTTGGATCCATAAATCGAGGACTCTTACCCCCGAAGCACTGAATGAATCCATTGAAATGGATCTATGTTAATATCTATCTCTCCTCTGTAGTCCCACTGCTTCAGTATTTTTCCTTTTCATCTGTATGTAACCTAAATACAATTGATTATTTGAACAATTCTTCATTCTACTGAAGAATTCTTCATTTCTCCGTTAATAAATCAGTTTAATCTGTGCTTGCATAAATTTGATCTGATATACTATATGATATTTGTTCCCCATTTATTCTCTCATTATATAGATAAAAAATTCCTTGTTAATTCAACATACTTGAAAGCATTAATCTAGTCACTTTATAAATCAATATACATATATTTGAAGCCGTCTTTATTTTTATTCTTATTTTTATTCATATTATATATTTTTTATTATTTTTCTTTATTTATTGTATAATTAATTCTTGTTTGCCTTGGATTATATAGATAGCTTACGAGTCCGATTTTGGGGCACAGTTGTTATATATATATAAGTTACCCATTCGTTACAAATATTTCCTTTTTTTAATATAACTTATTAGTGAGTCCTGTGGCGCATCTGGTATGCTGACTAACTCCAAACCGTGGATCCTAATGCTCTCTGGTCTGACTGGGTGTTCGATTCCCGGCATTCCACTGTTTCATATATTGGTGTATTTTGTTTATATTTGCTGCTTTACATTTTCAACCAGAGTTATACATATTTTATTTATTATGTTATACTATATATTCTCTGTTTGATGTAGTCGTGTATATATATATATATATATATATTTATTTATTTCCATAGTCATCCCCATTGCTATTTTGTGTGTCTATCATGATTTGATATATAACTAGTTAATAATGGACTTCAGTGTTTGATATGCATATTCAGATAGACCTATTATCTATTTGTATTTGTTTGTTATATTAATCGAGCTTCATTTATTTTATGTCTGTTGGACTAATGAATTGTTTAGATACATGTACCATTAGTGACCCAATTCCTTATGAGCTGACGTGTAACCTATTTTTAGATTGATTGTTTAATTAGGCAATTGTCCAGATATGTTTTCTATAGCATCCATGCTTTAAATGCCAACAGACCCAGAGTCTGGGATATACCTTTGATAAAGTCACATGATTTGTGACGAAACGCTTCAGGACCCCGCCTCCCTGCACACCTTGATTCTGCTAATTGCACAGGTAGCAAACTATTGATTGAGCTACCGACACCTTGGTTTCACATCCCGGCTTCTTTCATTGCCGCCGGCAACTTCCACCAGCACGCCGCTGACATTTCCATATACTGCCTGATACAGCGGGTGGTCTTCAGTATGCCGGCGGTCGGGCTCCCGACAGCCGGCATACCGACACTTATTCTCCCTCGTGGGGGTCCACGACCCCCCTGGAGGGAGAATAAAATAGTGTGGCGCGCGTAGCGCACCACCGTGCCCGTAGCGTGGCGAGCGCAGCGAGCCCGTAAGGGGCTCATTTGCGCTCGCCACACTGTCGGTAAGCCGGCGGCCGGCCTCCCGGCGCCGGTATGCTGGTCGCCGGGAGGCCGGCCGCCGGCAGATCGTAGTGAACCCGATACAGCACGTCCATCTCTCCGCTGCCTGGTGACAGCACGTTCATTCCTCCACCACACAGACGAGCACGGGGCACCGCAGGACCGCATGACCGAGGACGCTCGGTACGGACCAGCCCTAGGAGAGGTACTTATTCATGCATAAAATAACAGCATCTACATACTTCTGAGACTGCTATTCACGGCATTACCATGAGTTACTTACCGCTCAGCCACTTATTGGAATTGTGGACACTCATTTAAAGACAGCAACTGGACTTTCTGTCTTATTTACCAAAGGCTATAATTTCCAGTCAAGGTGTTTTGCATCCCAATATTGGTATTAATAATATCTTTTAAATATTTTTTCATTTAGTTGAAAACATACAATTGTTGTTTTTTAATGTGCTATTATCCATGTTAGTAGTATAATAAATTACCTTTTTATTACACGTCAGCTCTTGTTTTATATTGCCCTTACACATTGCGCAGCCGTTCCCCATTTCCTTTATAGTGGTCAGTGTGATGAACTGCAATGATATGTGTTAGAGCAGTGATTTTCAACCTTTTTTTACTCGCGGCACACCGAACAATATTTTAAAATTGCCAAGGCACACCATCAGTTCCCCACAGAAAAAAAACAAAACACACACATTGGCCCTCACAGTAAAAAAAAAATCCACACATAAATTGGCCTACACAGAAAAAACAATCACATAGCTCCATACATAAATCCTATTGCTCCACACATAAATCATGTTGCTCACACATAAATCAATCACATTTCTCCCCACATAATCCTATTGCTCCCCAAATGAATTATTCACATTGTTCCCCCCATAAATCCATACATTCTTGTTCTCCCCACATAAATCCTATTGTTCCCCACAGGAGAAATAAAATAACAAATATTATTATTAGCTGTCCTCCTCCCTGTTCCTCAGTGGCGGGGCTTGTTCATAGTGGAGTGCTGTGAATACTGAGCAGCGGGCGTTCGGGCAGGTGTGGATGTGGGTTGGCAAGGAAAGCTGTGTAGGCAGGCAGGTGGGCTGGCTGGGTGGTGAGACCTATGATATCACACCGTTTTCAAGGCATAGGTCACGACCAGAGCACGACTGATCCTCTAAGACAGGCTTTTTCAACCAGTGTGCCGCGGCACACTAGTGTGCCGCGACCAGTTGCAAGGTGTGCCGTGGAGCCAGAGCAGCTTATTGCACCTTCAGAGTGAGCTGTTGGCACAGGCTCTTCTTAGAGGATCAGTCGTGCTCTGGTCGTGACCTATGCCTTGAAAACGGTGTGATATCATAGGTCTCACCACCCAGCCAGCCCACCTGCCTGCCTACACAGCTTTCCTTGCCAACCCACATCCACACCTGCCCGAACGCCCGCTGCTCAGTATTCACAGCACTCCACTATGAACAAGCCCCGCCACTGAGGAACAGGGAGGAGGACAGCTAATAATAATATTTGTTATTTTATTTCTCCTGTGGGGAACAATAGGATTTATGTGGGGAGAACAAGAATGTATGGATTTATGGGGGGAACAATGTGAATAATTCATTTGGGGAGCAATAGGATTATGTGGGGAGAAATGTGATTGATTTATGTGTGAGCAACATGATTTATGTGTGGAGCAATAGGATTTATGTATGGAGCTATGTGATTGTTTTTTCTGTGTAGGCCAATTTATGTGTGGATTTTTTTTTTACTGTGAGGGCCAATGTGTGTGTTTTGTTTTTTTTCTGTGGGGAACTGATGGTGTGCCTTGGCAATTTTAAAATATTGTTCGGTGTGCCGCGAGTAAAAAAAGGTTGAAAATCACTGCTCTAAGAAGAGCCTGTGCCAACAGCTCACTCTGAAGGTGCAATAAGCTGCTCTGGCTCCACGGCACACCTTGCAACTGGTCGCGGCACACTAGTGTGCCGCGGCACACTGGTTGAAAAAGCCTGTGTTAGAGGGAGACCAAAGGTGTCAAGTACTTTGCTCACATAAAGAAATGGCGTTTGGGATAAACTCACCAATGATTCGGAAATGTATTAAAATGGTATTTGAAATTTGTAGACGATCTAACCTCTGTGAAATGATTAGTTTCCCTAAACTCCTTTACCTATTCTTCTGTTTTTCTTGTCAATGCAAGCAAGCTTGAATTGGTCTACTGAAGCTTCAGCAATGACCCACAGAAGGTGTCATTCATTTCTCCAACCTCAAACTTTATAGCTCTGTTAATGACATTTGAGTTATCATCGACTGGCTCCATTCTACTCAAATTTATACCACCACCCTGATTTAAAGCTTCTTTTTTTCCTATACATCCATAGATTAGAATTTTCTACATAATTATCTACAGATGATTTAAATAACCCTTTCCTCATCTTCTCCTGGATTATATGGAAAGCGGTTTGCAAAACACTGTGACTAAACAGCTATTATGTCTTTTCTTGCCCTTACTGAAAACATCTTAATTTCAGTATGGGATGACCTCTAACACCTTTCAGTCCTCGATAACCAGGGTAATACCAGTACTCACATAGGAAGCAAAACCAGGCAATAATAGACCTTTGATAACTAATCCCATCAAGATTCAATTATTTTAAAGGGTACATTATATTATTGAAAAAGAAGTGTTAGAATGTGTTCATGCTGCAGAATTCAATTAGAAGATATTTCCAAGCATTTATAGCAGACTATTTTGTTGGAATCAGAAGCCAACCCATGTATTGTGTCAAGGTCCTAATAACTTGCTATCATTATCCTAGTCACCTAGTCACAACAAAATGGATAGTTCTAACTAGAAATGTGCGGCTGGCACTTTTCGTGTTTTGTGTTTTGGTTTTGGTTCTAATTCCACTTTCCTGTTTTGGTTTTGGCTTGGTTTTGCCAAAACCACTCTTTGGTGTATTGGTTTTGAATCTGGATGATTTTTGAAAAAACATAAAAACAGCTAAAATCACAGAATTTGGGGGTAATTTTGCTCCTACGGTATTATTAACCTCGATAACAATCATTTCCACTCATTTCCAGTCTATTCTGAACACCTCACAATATTGTTTTTAGGCCAAAAGGTTGCACCGAGGTGGCTGGATGACTAAGCTAAGCGACACAAGTGGACAACACAAACACCTGGCCCATCTAGAAGTGGCACTGCAGTGGCAGACAGGAGTGCAGATATAAAAAAAGGCCCCAAACAGCACATCATGCAAAGAAGAAAAAGAATTGCAATGAGGTAGTTGCATGACTAAGCCAAGCGAAACAAACAATTGGCCCATCTAGGCGTGGCACTGCAGTGGCAGACAGGAGGGCAGATATAAAAAAAAGGCCCCAAACAGCACATCATGCAAATATGTAGAAGAGGTGCAATGAGGTAGCTGTATGACTAAGCCAAGCGACACAAACAATTGGCCCTTCTAGCATCTCCAGCACGCTCCAGTCATTTAAAAAAAATTCTGCAATTGGTGAACTTATACGGCAGTACCCCAGGACTAATACAGCAGTACCCCTGGACTCATACAGCAGTGTCAGACAGGATGGTACTTTTCAAAAACTAGGCCCCAAACAGCACCTCATGCAAAGATGTCGAAGAGGTGCAATGAGGTAGCTGTATGAATAAGCAAATCAACACAAACAATTCCAACTGGAATTATACATCCAAATCACTGGAAATAATTGGCAAAATCACTGGAATTATACGTCCAAATCACTGGAATTAATTAGCAAGATCACTGTAATTAATAATTATACGTCCAAATCAGTGGAATTATTTGGCAAAATCACTGTAATTAATAATTATACGTCCAAATCACTGGAATTAATTGGCAAAATCACTGTAATTAATAATTGGCTTTTTGGATTTTACATGCCCTCTACTATCACAATGGGCATCGGCCTTGGCAGACGACGTTGATGGCATTTCATCGTCTATGTCATGGCTAGTGGCAGCAGCTTCAGGACTAGGAGTAAGTGGTTCTTGATCTTTCCCTATTTTATCCTCCAAAGTTTTGTTCTCCATTATTTTTCTGGAGCTATATAACACAATATGCGGCACAAGAGAGCGTACCCCTACACCTCACAGGGCAAACACTAAAAATTATTTGGATTAAATATTAATAACTCCTTTATTTGGAGTAAATAATATACAGCACAGAACAGCACCACTGAACTTATATGGCAGCACCACTAGACTGGATTTATACGGAATAATATGGAGTTATATGGAATTATACGGCAGGATAACTGGAACTATACGGCAGAATCACAGGAATTATATGGCAGTATCACAGGAATTATCCGACAGTATTCTGAGAATTATACGGCAATATCACAGGAATTATAAGCCAGTATCACGGGAATTATACGCCAGTATACCGAGAATTATATGGCAGTATCACAGGAATTATACGCCAGTATCCCGGGAATTATATGGCAGTATCACAGGAATTATACGGCAGTATCACGGGAATTATATGGCAGTATCACAGGAATTATACGCCAGTATTCCAAGAATTATACGGCAATATCACGGGAATTATACGCCAGTATCACGGGAATTATACAGCAGTAACACTGGATATATGGCAGCAGAGGACACCACCACTGTGACTGGTCACTGGACTGATGCTGCACAAGACACTTCCCCTGGTCTAATGCAGGACAACACATCAACACTGTAAGGGACTTATACAGCTACACTGGATATATGGCAGCAGAGGACACCACCACGGTGACTGGTCACTGGACTGATGCACAAGAGACTTCCCCTGGTTTAATGCAGGACAACACAGCAAAAATGCAAGCCAGCAGTACTGGGGACATATAGCAGCAGAGGACACCAACACTGTGACTGGCTGGACTGATGCAGCACAATACACTGAGTACACTAGACTGGACTGAGCAGCACAATACACTAAGTACACTAGACTGGACTGAGCAGCACAACACAGCACAAGACTCGCCACCCCACTTTCCTGCCCACACAGACACTGAGGACATGTCCTCTCAATACACTCTCCGAGACTGGAGTGAAAATGGCTGCGACGCGAGTCTCCTTATATGGAATCCAAATCCCGCGAGAATCCGACAGCGGGATGATGACCTTTTGCCTTGTTCTGGTTCCCGAGTCAGGCGGGAAAACCCAAGCCTGATTCGGATCCGGATTCGTGTAGGGAGGTTCGGTAGGGTTCGGATCTCAGGGATCCAAACCCGCTCATCTCTAGTTTTAATACACCCTCATCAGTGTAAAGCCTCGTACACACTGTTCTATAACACTGAACAATATGAGCAATAACAATCTTTTTCGAAAAAGATGCATCGGTCACATCATCCAGTGTGTATGCCTGAACGATGCACGCACCCATGGGTCGTTGTTGGTCATCTATGATCTACCGAACAAAAAGCTAAATTTTGACTACATCGATGAGCTGCGTGTTCGGAGGAATGTGGTGGATGATGTCACGGAACGATATTGTTCAGTGATATCATTCAGTATATATTCACTATACCACTGAGTGATATAGCGTTCAGCAATATAGCACTAGTCGCTCATTAGGGGAATGTCGCCTAGTATCTATGTACCCTACCCCACAAGCTCGCTGCCTAGGTGTCATCCTTGACTCTGATCTGTCCTTTGTTCCCCACATTCAATCTGTCTCAAGATCATGTTACATGCATCTAAAAAACATATCCAAAATATGACCATACCTTACACAAGACACTGCTAAAACTCTAATCCACGCTCTCATTATCTCTCGCATTGATTATTGCAATAGTCTCCTAACTGGTCTTCCCAAAATGAGACTCTCACCACTACTACATTCTGAATGCAGCGGCGAGGCTTATCTTCCTCGCTAGACGTTCATTGTCTGCAGATCCACTCTGTCAGTCCCTCTATTGGTTACCTGTACTCTACCGCATTCAATATAAAATACTTGTCTAGTGTTTGTCCTTGACTCCCAGGCAAACGATATAGGGGGTCATTCCAAGTTTATCGCTAGCTGCCGTTGTTCGCAGCATAGCGATCAGGCTAAAAATCGGCATTTCTGTGCATGCGCACAGGCCGCAGTACTTTCACACAAAACTATGCAGTTTAACAAAAGGTCGAGCTACGCTTTTCAGTCGCTCTGCTGATCGGTGAGTGATTGACAGGAAGTGGGTGTTTCTGGGTGGTAACTGAGCGTTTCCGGGAGTGTGCTAAAAAACGCAGGCGTTTCAGGTAAAAACACAGGCGTGCCTGGGGAAACGGGGGAGTGGCTGGCCCGAATGCAGGGCGTGTTTGTGACGTCAAAGCAGGAACTAAACAGACTGAAATGATCGCAAGGTAGGAGTAGGTTTGGAGTTACTCAGAAACGGCATGAAAATTTTTCCGAGCAGTTCTGCTAATCTTTCGTTCGCACTTCTGCTAAGCTAAGATACACTCCCAGAGGGCGGCGGCTTAGCGTGTGCACTGCTGATAGAAGGAGCAGCTAGCGAGCGATCAACTCGGAATGAGGGCCATAGTGCGTACACACTGAACGATATTGCTAACTATATCGTTCAGCGATGTCACCCCGCCTCCGACCTGAACATGCAGTTTTGGCCGATATAGTCTAAATTTAACTGCATGTACAGACGACAGAGGGGATCATTAATGACCCGGGGGAGCGTGCATCGATAATGACATAGTGCATACACGCTAGACAATTAGCTTGAAAATATCGTTATCGTGTATATTGGTGTACCCAGCTTAACTCTACGTAAGTCCCCAAGTGCACTTTGTAAAAAAGGCCACCTGCCTGCTGAGTACAGTGCTGAAATAGCCATATCCTTTTGTTAGGGCCAGCTCTTAAAAGCAAGGGAGACCTGGAGGGAAACAGTCCACTTGCGCCTCTTGTTGGTCTTCCACTGCATAAAGTTTGTTTGCATACTGTAAAATAAGAGACAGTGACATAATAATAATAATAATAATAATAATAATAATAATAATAATAATAATAACAAATATTAACAATAATAAAAGCCAGCATAGCAACATAACACTGTACAAATATAAATATTAAATAAATAAATAAATAAATAATTATAATATACTGTAAGTTACATGTGGTACATAATATTGCCTTCAATAGTACAGTATATTCATTTGTGGGTTATTCTCTTTTAGATTGAATGCTTGTGTATTGTCATTGTGCCATCCACAATGTATTAAGCTTAAAAATTGGCAAAAGCATGAGAGGATATAAGATTAGGCAATTGATGGTCTACATGGCGCCAGTACAGTCTGCATAGTAGACCAAGTGGTGTGTATTTCAGATTGATATGCCTGCTTAGTTTGATCTTTTAGACTCCTTCAGCACTGATACATGAAAATCCCTGTGTGCTGGATGAGCCTCTGTGCTAGGATGTATGGATTGCTCAATTAATGTCATCAATTTCCTTACACGAGACCGACAGGTGCCACTACTACTGCCTACTATGTAGGACAAGTCTCTGGGAGATATCTGTCTGGTTCTTCATGAACAAGTTATGTGTAATATCATCTTTCTTCATCTGGCAGCTATGCTACCACACTGTTTTTTTTCCAGAGTTTTGGCACATGGACTCAGAGTCTGAACGGTGTTATATTTAGGTACAGGGACATCCCTCTAGTTCCCTACAAACTTAACAGCTCACAGTTGTTACAGCTTTGTCTTCCTGTGTAAAATGATATAAAGCATTTTACCTACACATGGGAGCAATATTTCATATTCATTTCATTCTTACATCTGCTGTTTACAGTGTGCTCCTTGCTTAAAAAACAAGGCTACCACATACTGTAGATGCAGATGAAGGCTTTGTTATGCTTATCAGGGGCACAATAGTTCTAGACCTAGGGACCTATTTACTTATTACCAGTTATTTATATGGCGCACACAAATTCCGCAGCCCTTTATAGAGAATATTTGGATATTCACATCAGTCCCTGCCCCAGTGGAGCTTACAATCTATAGCACAGGTTCTCAAACTCGGTCCTCATTACCCCACACAGTGCATGTTTTGCAGGTAACCCAGCAGGTGCACAGGTGTATATTAATTACTCACTGACACATTATAAAAGACCCACAGGTGGAGCTAATTATTTCACTTGTGATCTGTGAGGAGACCTGCAAAACATGCACTGTGTGGGGTCCTGAGGACCGAGTTTGAGAACCTGTGCTCTATAGGGTGATTCAGACCTGATCGCTGGGCTGCTAACTTTGCTGTCCTGCATTCAGATAGGTGCTGCCTCCAGGGGGAGTGTAAATTCGCTGTGCAAGTGTGTGATCGATTGTGTACGCTGAGCTGCAAAATACCACTGAGTGCAGTCTCTGAGCAGCCCAGGACTTACTCCTGCAGTGCAATGAGAAGAGGCTGTTCGGGGCAGAAGCTGATGTCAGACACCCTCCCTGAAAACGCTTGGGTACGCCTGTGTTTTTCCGGATACTCCCAATAAACGGTCACTTACCACCCACAAAAGGTCCCTTCCTGTCAATCACCTTGCGAATGTCCATGCGATCAGATTTGTTGCGCCATCCTGTTGCTGACCGGTGATGCCCTTTATTGCTGTCCGACGCGCGTGCGCATTGCTGTGCATAAGCATGTGCAGTTAAGACCTGATCGGGTGGCGTGTGTTTAAGCTGAAATCTAAATTGCAGTGTAAAAATAAAGCAACCAGTATTTACCCTGCACAGAAACAAAACAACCCACCCAAATCTAACTCTCTCTGCAAATGTTATATCTGCCTCCCCTGCAGTGCACATGGGGGGTAATTCCAAGTTGATCGCAGCAGGAAATGTTTTAGCAGGTGGGCAAAACCATGTGCACTGCAGGGGAGGCAGATATAACATTTGCAGAGAGAGTTAGATTTGGGTGGGTTATTTTGTTTCTGTGCAGGGTAAATACTGGCTGCTTTATTTTTACACTGCAATTTAGATTTCATTTGAACACACCCCACCCAAATCTATCTCTCTCTGCACATGTTATATCTGCCCCCCCTGCAGTGCACATGGTTTTGCCCAACTGCTAAAAAATTTCCTGCTGCGATCAACTTGGATTTACCCCCTTGGGTTTGACCATTAGAGAACAATTTTTCTGCTGCGATCAGGTCTGAATTAGGCCCTATATTCCCTATCACATGGACCCGCACGCACATTCATGCTAGGGTTCATTTTGTTGGGAGCCAATTAAACTATCAGTATATTTGTGGATTCTGGGCGGAAACCCACGCAAGCTTGGGGAGAATGTACAAACTCCACACAGTTAGGGCAATAGTGAGATTCGAACCTATGACCTCAGTGCTGTGAGGCAGTAATGCTAACCATTATACCGTCCGTGTTGCCTCCAATTTATTTATTATTAGAAAAATCTTTTTAGTAGAATTTATGAATAAAAACATAGGAAAAGCTGCTCATGCTCCTGGCGATACTGGCTGACAGTGGTAAGAATACTCTTACTGCTCATCGGACAGGATCAGGGAGTTTCTGTGCAAGAGCGCTGTGTGAAAGGCAAAACTTGAGTTTCAGTGCAGTTTCCACAAAAATAAATAAATAATTATTTAAAGTAAAGACAATGGGGAGAATGTAATAGGGTGTGAGTATCAAGAAGTGAGATTTTGTGAGAGTTTTCCTGTTTTTTTTTAAAGTGGCAGTCATTTACATGGCAAAACCAGGTTGATTTTGGCATGTAAATGATTGCCACTTTAAAAAAAAAAAGCTCCCACAAAATCTCTCACTTCTTGATTTTCACAGCCTATTACATTCCACCCAATAAATAAAACTGGTAATAATACATTTTTTTATGATTTTTATATATATTTTTAAATATTATTTTTGATAATAAATAAGGCTCCAGTGCCTCACTATTGGTATCCTGAGGTGGCGATTGCTATTGGATACCATGCAATAACTAGCTTGCCCATTGCACTATGAAGTTATTGTAGGAGAGATTCAGCAATGCTACCATTGGCGATACCCATCCATAGCCATTGCTGCTCAAGGCTTGCTAGATAGGGAGAACACGACTTTGATTTAGGGCTGAATACCAGCCAAACAGGACTATTCCCACTCGTGGGTGTCCACGACACCCATAGAGTGGGAATAGAACCTGTAGCGAGCGCAGCAAACCATAGAGCCGCAGTGTGGCGAGCACAATGAACACGCAAGGGGACTCTTTGATCTTGCCCCGCGGCTGGCATACTGTCGGCCGGGAAGCCGTTGTCAGTATATTGACGGATGGCATCCCAACTGCCGGTAAATCATACTGAAAACCTGTCCCCTTTGTTTGAAAAAATGACAGTTAGGAGCTGGAGTGTCCTTTTTATCTCTCTCCAAGGCTTAGTACACATAGACCCGAAAGACTTAAAGTGCATACTCCCAGTGCAAGCCATTGGTTAAAGTGTTCTACCATAGAGTATGTCCATTTGTATGGGAGAACAGAGAGTGAAAGAACACTCGGGACCGTGTTGTCTGTATTGGGCCCTACACATTCGGCAACCCGATATGGCAGACGGGTGACCCGGCAGCGGGGAGAGGTGACGGGGGGAGTGAAGTTTCTTCACTCCCCCCATCACCCGGCTCCATAGCAGTGCATGCTAATGGAGCCGGGTGACGCTAATGGAGCTGGCATGCTAATGGACGAGATTGTCCATATTGGCTTCATGCATAAGCGACCCGGCACTAACGATGAACAAGCGCAGGGCCGTGCATCGTTCATCGTTGGTGCCTACGCACTGAACGATATGAACGGGTTCTCGTTAATGAACGAGAATGTTCATATCGTTCAGTTATGTGACCTAATGTGTAGGGCCTATATGCTGTGATCTCCTTGGATCCTGTATGGAGCAGAAAAACTTGGTCTTTTTTAATATTAAATTCAGTGCCAAATTCAGATTTGAGGACAGTCTACATATTGTACAGTATGTGCCACTTCCACTAAACTCCTGAGAAATAGGGCGTATCACCCTGAAGAAGGCAAGCACTTTTCTCTGAGAGGGTGACGTGAGCAGCACCCCAAAAGTAATCCCACCTCTAAAATGATGGCCCTTCAATAGCAATTGGAAATAGCAGAGGAGGTAGAAGAAGGGCAGAGCGAGGAGAAAATCTACCAAAATTATACTTCTCGTAAAGGGCAGGGAATAACACTAAAAAGCCAAGTGACATTTAGAAAGTTCAGAGCAGATGATGCCCCACAGCCACCAAATTCTGCTAGGCTGGTTAAAAAAACAGGAGTAACCCCTCCAAAATGGGATCAGTATGAAATACCTACTATCAAAATCCCGACAACAAGGTATGTAATTGTTTTTTGGTGTGTATGTTGACATATGTTGACATGGACACCTTATAAGTGTACTGCATCCATTCGCATGGCTCGCTGCGCTCGCCATGCTGCGCTCAGCACACTATTCTATTCCCCCTCCAGGTCCACTGGGATGGGGAAGTATGAACAAGTTGGTATCAATAAAAAAATCATGAAAACTCATGTCGACTTTTTGACCTGTCGACATTTTAATTGTCGATATTTTGACCTTGTCAGTATTTTAAATGTTGGTATTTTGACCATGTCGGGATTTTGACCTTAACAGGATTTTGACCGTCAGTCAATGGTTGTTGGGATTTTGACCATCGGAATTTTGCTTGTAGGTAAATTGACCGCATCCCTTCCAAAACATTTGTTAAATGGTCTCACACAACAAAAATATGATTTTAAGGTGTTTATTGTATTTGTCAGAATAAAAATAAGGAAATTAATTTCTAGCTAAGTACAAAACAAAACACAATGCAGAGAAGTTCTGGATTGCAGGGACGGCTGAGAGGGTATCCGGTCTCTAGGTCGACCACACTTAGGTCAACAATGTCTAGGTCAACCACTATAGGTTGACAGTAAGTAGGTCGACATGGTTTCTAGGTCGACAGGGACTCTAGGTCGACATGACAAAAGGTCAACATGGGCACTTCACTTTTTTGTCATTCTTTGAACTTTTTCATACTTTACGATCCACATGGACTACAATTGGGAACGGTAACCTATGCCGAGTGCCTTGGCAGTGGAGCGAGGCACCTTGCCCGAAGCATGGCGAGAGAAGCGAGTCATGCGTGGGGACACGGTGTACTAATTGGGGTTCCTGGTCATTTTACGGACAAAATTACACCAAAAAAAGTGAAAAAACTCATGTCGACCTTCTGTCATGTCGACCTAGAATCCCTGTCGACCTAGAAACCATGTCGACCTACTTACTGTCGACCAATAGTGGTCAACCTAGACACTGTCGACCGAAGTGTTGTCAACCTTGCATACCACACCTGGCTGAGAGGAAGGGGGAGCGTGTATCAAATTGCCTGAGCCCAGGCTTGTCCAAGAAGTCTGGCAAGGGCCCTGACAACCTCTTGTGGAGGATAAATTTCCAAAACGCATTGTATATATATATATTTTTTTTCTGAGGGTGACATACTGTAGCCATGCCTCCTGAATTTGCACTTTATAAATGCTAGCTGGAAACTGAATGTTTGCAATGGACAACTTCTTTACTTCATTTCACATCTCTGCTCTTTCTGGTATATTTACTAAGTTGCGTGTTTTTAGAAGTGAAGGTGTTGTCCATAACAACCAATCAGATTCTAGCTATTAGCTTTTAGAAGGTGCTATATAAATGATAAGTGGAATCTGATTGGTTGCTATGGGCAACATCTCCACTTCTAAAAAACTTGCACCTTAGTATATACCCCTTTAGGAGGCTTGATACATTTCCCCCAATGTCCTTTAGACAAAAGGAGTGAAAGATCTTCATTAGGATGTCAAAGTAATGATATATGCTTCAGATACTGTAGGTACACAGAAGAACTAATAGAAAGTTTCAGCAGCTGAAAACAATCACTGGAACTTTGAGAGTAGTTATAGTGGAAAATATGTATGGGTTCAAATTTGTGGGGGTCCATCAGATATTTATTTAGTAGATTGATAGAGATGTGCGGCGGGCACTTTTCGTGTTTGTGTTTTGGTTCCATGCTCGTGTTTTGGATCTGGATTGGTTTTGCCAAAACCACCCTTTCGTGTTTTGGTTTTGGTTTTGGGTCTGGATGATTTAAAAAATAAAAAAATAAAAAAATAAAAACAGCTAAAATCACAGAATTTGGGGGTACTTTTGATCCTATGGTATTATTAACCTCAATAATATTAATTTCCACTCATTCCCAGACTATTCTGAACACCTCACAATATTGTTTTTAGGCCAAAAGGTTGCACTGAGGTGGTTGTACGACTAAGCTAAGCGACACATGTTGGCGGCACAAACACCTGGCCCATCTAGGAGCGGCACTGCAGTGGCAGACAGGATGTCAGATTTAAAAACTAGGCCCCAAACAGCACATGATGCAAAGAAGAAAAAGAGGTGCAATGAGGTACTGCAGATACACGTTCCTACTAACTGTATGTGACACCTGCACATAATCACTTCTCTCATTCTGTATGATCAGTGTAATTATACTTCAGATACATGTTCCTACTATCTGTATGTGACACCTGCACAGTATCACTTCTCTCATTCTGTATGATTAGTGTTATTATACTGCAGATACATGTTTCTACTATCTGTATGTTTTGCCCAACTGCTAAAAAATTTCCTGCTGCGATCAACTTGGAATTACCCCCATGGTTTTGACCATTAGAGAACAATTTTTCTGCTGCGATCAGGTCTGAATTAGGCCCTATATTCCCTATCACATGGACCCGCACACACATTCATGCTAGGGTTCATTTTGTTGGGAGCCAATTAAACTATCAGTATATTTGTGGATTGTGGGCGGAAACCCACGCAAGCTTGGGGAGAATGTACAAACTCCACACAGTTAGGGCAATAGTGAGAATCGAACCTATGACCTCAGTGCTGTGAGGCTGTAATGCTAACCATTATACCGTCCGTGTTGCCTCCAATTTATTTATTATTAGAAGAATCTTTTTAGTAGAATTTATGAATAAAAACATTGGAAAAGCTACTCATGCTCCTGGCGATACTGGCTGACAGTGGTAAGAATACTCTTACTGCTCATCGGACAGGATCAGGGAGTTTCTGTGCAAGAGCGCTGTGTGAAAGGCAAAACTTGGGTTTCAGTGCAGTTTCCACAAAAATAAATAAATAATTATTTGAAGTAAAGACAATGGGGAGAATGTAATAGGGTGTGAGTATCAAGAAGTGAGATTTTGTGAGAGTTTTCCTGTTTTTATTTAAAGTGGCAGTCATTTACATGGCAAAACCAGGTTGATTTTGGCATGTAAATGATTGCCACTTTAAAAAAAAAAAAACTCCCACAAAATCTCTCACTTCTTGATTTTCACAGCCTATTAGATTCCACCCAATAAATAAAACTGGTAATAATATATTTTTTAAGATTTTTATATATATTTTTAAATATTGTTTTTGATAATAAATAAGGCTCCAGTGCCTCACTATTGGTATCCTGAGGTGGCGATTGCTATTGGATACCATGCAATAACTAGCTTTCCCATTGCACTATGAAGCTATTGTAGGAGAGATTCAGCAATGCTACCATTGGCGATACCCATCCATAGCCATTGCTGCTCAAGGCTTGCTAGATAGGGAGAACACGACTTTGATTTAGGGCTGAATACCAGCCAAACAGGACTATTCCACTCGTGGGTGTCCACGACACCCATAGAGTGGGAATAGAACCTGTAGCGAGCGCAGCAAACCATAGAGCCGCAGTGTGGCGAGCACAATGAACACGCAAAGGGACTCTTTGATCTTGCCCCGCGGCTGGCATACTGTCGGCCGGGAAGCCGTTGTCAGTATATTGACGGATGGCATCCCAACTGCCGGTAAATCATACTGAAAACCTGTCCCCTTTGTTTGAAAAAATGACAGTTAGGAGCTGGAGTGTCCTTTTTATCTCTCTCCAAGGCTTAGTACACATAGACCCGAAAGACTTAAAGTGCATACTCCCAGTGCAAGCCATTGGTTAAAGTGTTCTACCATAGAGTATGTCCATTTGTATGGGAGAACAGAGAGTGAAAGAACACTCGGGACCGTGTTGTCTGTATTGGGCCCTACACATTCGGCAACCCGATATGGCAGACGGGTGACCCGGCAGCGGGGAGAGGTGACGGGGGGAGTGAAGTTTCCTCACTCCCCCCATCAGCCGGCTCCATAGCAGTGCATGCTAATGGAGCCGGGTGACGCTAATGGAGCTGGCATGCTTATGGACGAGATTGTCCATATTGGCTTCATGCATAAGCGACCCGGCACTAACGATGAACAAGCGCAGGGCCGTGCATCGTTCATCGTTGGTGCCTACGCACTGAACGATATGAACGGGTTCTCGTTCATTAATGAACGAGAATGTTCATATCGTTCAGTTATGTGACCTAATGTGTAGGGCCTATATGCTGTGATCTCCTTGGATCCTGTATGGAGCAGAAAAACTTGGTCTTTTTTAATATTAAATTCAGTGCCAAATTCAGATTTGAGGACAGTCTACATATTGTACAGTATGTGCCACTTCCACTAAACTCCTGAGAAATAGGGCGTATCACCCTGAAGAAGGCAAGCACTTTTCTCTGAGAGGGTGACGTGAGCAGCACCCCAAAATTAATCCCACCTCTCTAATGATGGCCCTTCAATAGCAATTGGAAATAGCAGAGGAGGTAGAAGAAGGGCAGAGCGAGGAGAAAATCTACCAAAATTATACTTCTCGTAAAGGGCAGGGAATAACACTAAAAAGCCAAGTGACATTTAGAAAGTTCAGAGCAGATGATGCCCCACAGCCACCAAATTCTGCTAGGCTGGTTAAAAAAACAGGAGTAACCCCTCCAAAATGGGATCAGTATGAAATACCTACTATCAAAATCCCGACAACAAGGTATGTAATTGTTTTTTGGTGTGTATGTTGACATATGTTGACATGGACACCTTATAAGTGTACTGCATCCATTCGCATGGCTCGCTGCGCTCGCCATGCTGCGCTCAGCACACTATTCTATTCCCCCTCCAGGTCCACTGGGATGGGGAAGTATGAACAAGTTGGTATCAATAAAAAAATCATGAAAAACTCATGTCGACTTTTTGACCTGTCGACATTTTAAATGTCGATATTTTGACCTTGTCAGTATTTTAAATGTTGGTATTTTGACCATGTCGGGATTTTGACCTTAACAGGATTTTGACCGTCAGTCAATGGTTGTTGGGATTTTGACCATCGGAATTTTGCTTGTAGGTAAATTGACCGCATCCCTTCCAAAACATTTGTTAAATGATCTGACACAACAAAAATATGATTTTAAGGTGTTTATTGTATTTGTCAGAATAAAAATAAGGAAATTAATTTCTAGCTAAGTACAAAACAAAACAAAACACAATGCAGAGAAGTTCTGGATTGCAGGGACGGCTGAGAGGGTATCCGGTCTCTAGGTCGACCACACTTAGGTCAACAATGTCTAGGTCAACCACTATAGGTCGACAGTAAGTAGGTCGACATGGTTTCTAGGTCGACAGGGACTCTAGGTCGACATGACAAAAGGTCAACATGGGCACTTCACTTTTTTTTTCATTCTTTGAACTTTTTCATACTTTACGATCCACATGGACTACAATTGGGAACGGTAACCTATGCCGAGCGCCTTGGCAGCGGAGCGAGGCACCTTGCCCGAAGCATGGCGAGAGAAGCGAGTCATGCGAGGGGACACGGTGTACTAATTGGGGTTCCTGGTCATTTTACGGACAAAATTACACCAAAAAAAGTGAAAAAACTCATGTCGACCTTCTGTCATGTCGACCTAGAATCCCTGTCGACCTAGAAACCATGTCGACCTACTTACTGTCGACCAATAGTGGTCAACCTAGACACTGTCGACCGAAGTGTTGTCAACCTTGCATACCACACCTGGCTGAGAGGAAGGGGGAGCGTGTACCAAATTGCCTGAGCCCAGGCTTGTCCAAGAAGTCTGGCAAGGGCCCTGACAACCTCTTGTGGAGGATAAATTTCCAAAACGCATTGTATATATATATATTTTTTTTCTGAGGGTGACATACTGTAGCCATGCCTCCTGAATTTGCACTTTATAAATGCTAGCTGGAAACTGAATGTTTGCAATGGACAACTTCTTTACTTCATCTCACATCTCTGCTCTTTCTGGTATATTTACTAAGTTGCGTGTTTTTAGAAGTGAAGGTGTTGTCCATAACAACCAATCAGATTCTAGCTATTAGCTTTTAGAAGGTGCTATATAAATGATAAGTGGAATCTGATTGGTTGCTATGGGCAACATCTCCACTTCTAAAAAAACTTGCACCTTAGTATATACCCCTTTAGGAGGCTTGATACATTTCCCCCAATGTCCTTTAGACAAAAGGAGTGAAAGATCTTCATGAGGATGTCAAAGTAATGATATATGCTTCAGATAATGTAGGTACACAGAAGAACTAATAGAAAGTTTCAGCAGCTGAAAACAATCACTGGAACTTTGAGAGTAGTTATAGTGGAAAATATGTATGGGTTCCAAATGTGTATGGGTCCATCAGATATTTAGTAGATTGATAGAGATGTGCGGCGGGCACTTTTCGTGTTTGTGTTTTGGTTTTAGTTCCATGCTCGTGTTTTGGATCTGGATTGGTTTTGCCAAAACCACCCTTTCGTGTTTTGGTTTTGGTTTTGGGTCTGGATGATTTAAAAAATAAAAAAATAAAAACAGCTAAAATCACAGAATTTGGGGGTACTTTTGATCCTATGGTATTATTAACCTCAATAATATTAATTTCCACTCATTCCCAGACTATTCTGAACACCTCACAATATTGTTTTTAGGCCAAAAGGTTGCACTGAGGTGGTTGTACGACTAAGCTAAGCGACACATGTTGGCGGCACAAACACCTGGCCCATCTAGGAGCGGCACTGCAGTGGCAGACAGGATGGCAGATTTAAAAACTAGGCCCCAAACAGCACATGATGCAAAGAAGAAAAAGAGGTGCAATGAGGTACTGCAGATACACGTTCCTACTAAGTGTATGTGACACCTGCACATAATCACTTCTCTCATTCTGTATGATCAGTGTAATTATACTTCAGATACATGTTCCTACTATCTGTATGTTTTGCCCAACTGCTAAAAAATTTCCTGCTGCGATCAACTTGGAATTACCCCCATGGTTTTGACTATTAGTGAACAATTTTTCTGCTGCGATCAGGTCTGAATTAGGCCCTATATTCCCTATCACATGGACCCGCACGCACATTCATGCTAGGGTTCATTTTGTTGGGAGCCAATTAAACTATCAGTATATTTGTGGATTGTGGGCGGAAACCCACGCAAGCTTGGGGAGAATGTACAAACTCCACACAGTTAGGGCAATAGTGAGAATCGAACCTATGACCTCAGTGCTGTGAGGCAGTAATGCTAACCATTATACCGTCCGTGTTGCCTCCAATTTATTTATTATTAGAAGAATCTCTTTAGTAGAATTTATGAATAAAAACATAGGAAAAGCTGCTCATGCTCCTGGCGATACTGGCTGACAGTGGTAAGAATACTCTTACTGCTCATCGGACAGGATCAGGGAGTTTCTGTGCAAGAGCGCTGTGTGAAAGGCAAAACTTGGGTTTCAGTGCAGTTTCCACAAAAATAAATAAATAATTATTTGAAGTAAAGACAATGGGGAGAATGTAATAGGGTGTGAGTATCAAGAAGTGAGATTTTGTGAGAGTTTTCCTGTTTTTTTTTTTAAAGTGGCAGTCATTTACATGGCAAAACCAGGTTGATTTTGGCATGTAAATGATTGCCACTTTAAAAAAAAAAAAAAAACTCCCACAAAATCTCTCACTTCTTGATTTTCACAGCCTATTACATTCCACCCAATAAATAAAACTGGTAATAATATATTTTTTAAGATTTTTATATATATTTTTAAATATTATTTTTTATAATAAATAAGGCTCCAGTGCCTCACTATTGGTATCCTGAGGTGGCGATTGCTATTGGATACCATGCAATAACTAGCTTTCCCATTGCACTATGAAGCTATTGTAGGAGAGATTCAGCAATGCTACCATTGGCGATACCCATCCATAGCCATTGCTGCTCAAGGCTTGCTAGATAGGGAGAACACGACTTTGATTTAGGGCTGAATACCAGCCAAACAGGACTATTCCCACTCGTGGGTGTCCACGACACCCATAGAGTGGGAATAGAACCTGTAGCGAGCGCAGCAAACCACAGAGCCGCAGTGTGGCGAGCACAATGAACACGCAAGGGGACACTTTGATCTTGCCCTGCTGCTGGCATACTGTCGGCTGGGAAGCCGTTGTCAGTATATTGACGGATGGCATCCCAACTGCCGGTAAATCATACTGAAAACCTGTCCCCTTTGTTTGAAAAAATGACAGTTAGGAGCTGGAGTGTCCTTTTTATCTCTCTCCAAGGCTTAGTACACATAGACCCGAAAGACTTAAAGTGCATACTCCCAGTGCAAGCCATTGGTTAAAGTGTTCTACCATAGAGTATGTCCATTTGTATGGGAGAACAGAGAGTGAAAGACACTCGGGACCGTGTTGTCTGTATTGGGCCCTACACATTCGGCAACCCGATATGGCAGACGGGTGACCCGGCAGCGGGGAGAGGTGACGGGGGGAGTGAAGTTTCTTCACTCCCCCCATCACCCGGCTCCATAGCAGTGCATGCTAATGGAGCCGGGTGACGCTAATGGAGCTGGCATGCTTATGGACGAGATTGTCCATATTGGCTTCATGCATAAGCGACCCGGTACTAACGATGAACAAGCGCAGGGCCGTGCATCGTTCATCGTTGGTGCCTACGCACTGAACGATATGAACGGGTTCTCGTTCATTAATGAACGAGAATGTTCATATCGTTCAGTTATGTGACCTAATGTGTAGGGCCTATATGCTGTGATCTCCTTGGATCCTGTATGGAGCAGAAAAACTTGGTCTTTTTTAATATTAAATTCAGTGCCAAATTCAGATTTGAGGACAGTCTACATATTGTACAGTATGTGCCACTTCCACTAAACTCCTGAGAAATAGGGCGTATCACCCTGAAGAAGGCAAGCACTTTTCTCTGAGAGGGTGACGTGAGCAGCACCCCAAAAGTAATCCCACCTCTAAAATGATGGCCCTTCAATAGCAATTGGAAATAGCAGAGGAGGTAGAAGAAGGGCAGAGCGAGGAGAAAATCTACCAAAATTATACTTCTCGTAAAGGGCAGGGAATAACACTAAAAAGCCAAGTGACATTTAGAAAGTTCAGAGCAGATGATGCCCCACAGCCACCAAATTCTGCTAGGCTGGTTAAAAAAACAGGAGTAACCCCTCCAAAATGGGATCAGTATGAAATACCTACTATCAAAATCCCGACAACAAGGTATGTAATTGTTTTTTGGTGTGTATGTTGACATATGTTGACATGGACACCTTATAAGTGTACTGCATCCATTCGCATGGCTCGCTGCGCTCGCCATGCTGCGCTCAGCACACTATTCTATTCCCCCTCCAGGTCCACTGGGATGGGGAAGTATGAACAAGTTGGTATCAATAAAAAAATCATGAAAAACTCATGTCGACTTTTTGACCTGTCGACATTTTAATTGTCGATATTTTGACCTTAAAAAACAACCCTGATCCAGGCGCTAATTTGTTAATTGTATTATTTACTCTTAATTTGAGATTTATAAATTTAGAGCTGCAATCTTTGTCCAGCTGTACCTGTGTACGTACAGCTAAAACTTGATCAAAACACTGATCAAGAAGCTACACAAGAAAAAAGAAGAAAAGTGACTGATTGCGCTATTTCTCCAGGTGCGTATATGAATAAAAACACGTGCTTTTCACTTCTCTGGTGTTTATTTTAGTACAAACGTTATATCTCATACAACAATATAATAAAAATAAATTAAGTATGCATACTCATTAGGGGCACATTCTAAAAAATTATTTTATAATAATAAAAATGATGATATTTCTCTGTTTTAGACATCCAGTGCTCAAATCTATCAGAGACAATTAATAGTTACACTCCTGGATTAAAATGCAACATGATTTATGTATCCACAACGTTTAAACGGTGATTTTCCAAGGTGAAAACTCAGTTCTCTGTTTAAAGACACAGTTTCCACAACATTGAATATTGCTTATCTTCGTTGTATTAGAACTCAGTCTTTAGCATAGGACCACAGTTCTCATTCATATAATTGCAAAGTCCATGGACTGACAGTTTCTAAATTGAGCCGCTTACCACCGTGTCCGTGGATGCAGACGTGATGGGGAGATCCTCGCCGTGCACAGCGATGCTGGTTTGCTTTCCTTCTCCCCGTCCGTCCTCCGTGGTGGTAGCGGTGCTGGATGGTTTCTAACCCTCAACGTGAGTGGGGCCGCTTGTATGTGGACAATTTTCAGAATAGACTCTCCACCTTGCTAGCCGCGTCTCCTTTGATTGCAATTCAGCTGGAGCGGCAGGTGTGTAGGAGGTCTCGTTGGTTGTCCTTAGCTCCCAATCCGGCAGGGTTGATCCCAAACAATGTCGCTGATCACTTGGCAGGGTGAAAGGCAATTCTCTAACGCGTTTCGCACACAGGTGCTTCCTCAATGTTTTTATTCATATACGCACCTGGAGAAATAGCGCAATCAGTCACTTTTCTTCTTGATATTTTGACCTTGTCAGTATTTTAAATGTTGGTATTTTGACCATGTCGGGATTTTGACCTTAACAGGATTTTGACCGTCAGTCAATGGTTGTTGGGATTTTGACCATCGGAATTTTGCTTGTAGGTAAATTGACCGCATCCCTTCCAAAACATTTGTTAAATGATCTGACACAACAAAAATATGATTTTAAGGTGTTTATTGTATTTGTCAGAATAAAAATAAGGAAATTAATTTCTAGCTAAGTACAAAACAAAACACAATGCAGAGAAGTTCTGGATTGCAGGGGCGGCTGAGAGGGTATCCGGTCTCTAGGTCGACCACACTTAGGTCAACAATGTCTAGGTCAACCACTATAGGTCGACAGTAAGTAGGTCGACATAGTTTCTAGGTCGACAGGGACTCTAGGTCGACATGACAAAAGGTCAACATGGGCACTTCACTTTTTTTTCATTCTTTGAACTTTTTCATACTTTACGATCCACATGGACTACAATTGGGAACGGTAACCTATGCCGAGCGCCTTGGCAGCGGAGCGAGGCACCTTGCCCGAAGCATGGCGAGAGAAGCGAGTCATGAGAGGGGACATGGTGTACTAATTGGGGTTCCTGGTCATTTTACAGGCAAAATTACACCAAAAAAAGTGAAAAAACTCATGTCGACCTTCTGTCATGTCGACCTAGAATCCCTGTCGACCTAGAAACCATGTCGACCTACTTACTGTCGACCAATAGTGGTCAACCTAGACACTGTTGACCGAAGTGTTGTCAACCTTGCATACCACACCTGGCTGAGAGGAAGGGGGAGCGTGTACCAAATTGCCTGAGCCCAGGCTTGTCCAAGAAGTCTGGCAAGGGCCCTGACAACCTCTTGTGGAGGATAAATTTCCAAAACGCATTGTATATATATATATTTTTTTTTTCTGAGGGTGACATACTGTAGCCATGCCTCCTGAATTTGCACTTTATAAATGCTAGCTGGAAACTGAATGTTTGCAATGGACAACTTCTTTACTATATTTCACATCTCTGCTCTTTCTGGTATATTTACTAAGTTGCGTGTTTTTAGAAGTGAAGGTGTTGTCCATAACAACCAATCAGATTCTAGCTATTAGCTTTTAGAAGGTGCTATATAAATGATAAGTGGAATCTGATTGGTTGCTATGGGCAACATCTCCACTTCTAAAAAAACTTGCACCTTAGTATATACCCCTTTAGGAGGCTTGATACATTTCCCCCAATGTCCTTTAGACAAAAGGAGTGAAAGATCTTCATGAGGATGTCAAAGTAATGATATATGCTTCAGATACTGTAGGTACACAGAAGAACTAATAGAAAGTTTCAGCAGCTGAAAACAATCACTGGAACTTTGAGAGCAGTTATAGTGGAAAATATGTATGGGTTCCAAATTTGTGGGGGTCCATCAGATATTTAGTAGATTGATAGAGATGTGCGGCGGGCACTTTTCGTGTTTGTGTTTTGGTTTTGGTTCCATGCTCGTGTTTTGGATCTGGATTGGTTTTGCCAAAACCACCCTTTCGTGTTTTGGTTTTGGTTTTGGGTCTGGATGATTTAAAAAAATAAAAAAATAAAAAAATAAAAACAGCTAAAATCACAGAATTTGGGGGTACTTTTGATCCTATGGTATTATTAACCTCAATAATATTAATTTCCACTCATTCCCAGACTATTCTGAACACCTCACAATATTGTTTTTAGGCCAAAAGGTTGCACTGAGGTGGTTGTACGACTAAGCTAAGCGACACATGTTGGCGGCACAAACACCTGGCCCATCTAGGAGCGGCACTGCAGTGGCAGACAGGATGGCAGATTTAAAAACTAGGCCCCAAACAGCACATGATGCAAAGAAGAAAAAGAGGTTCAATGAGGTACTGCAGATACACGTTCCTACTAACTGTATGTGACACCTGCACATAATCACTTCTCTCATTCTGTATGATCAGTGTAATTATACTTCAGATACATGTTCCTACTATCTGTATGTGACACCTGCACAGTATCACTTCTCTCATTCTGTATGATTAGTGTTATTATACTGCAGATACATGTTACTACTATCTGTATGTTTTGCCCAACTGCTAAAAAATTTCCTGCTGCGATCAACTTGGAATTACCCCCATGGTTTTGACCATTAGAGAACAATTTTTCTGCTGTGATCAGGTCTGAATTAGGCCCTATATTCCCTATCACATGGACCCGCACACACATTCATGCTAGGGTTCATTTTGTTGGGAGCCAATTAAACTATCAGTATATTTGTGGATTGTGGGCGGAAACCCACGCAAGCTTGGGGAGAATGTACAAACTCCACACAGTTAGGGCAATAGTGAGAATCGAACCTATGACCTCAGTGCTGTGAGGCAGTAATGCTAACCATTATACCGTCCGTGTTGCCTCCAATTTATTTATTATTAGAAGAATCTTTTTAGTAGAATTTATGAATAAAAACATAGGAAAAGCTGCTCATGCTCCTGGCGATACTGGCTGACAGTGGTAAGAATACTCTTACTGCTCATCGGACAGGATCAGGGAGTTTCTGTGCAAGAGCGCTGTGTGAAAGGCAAAACTTGGGTTTCAGTGCAGTTTCCACAAAAATAAATAAATAATTATTTGAAGTAAAGACAATGGGGAGAATGTAATAGGGTGTGAGTATCAAGAAGTGAGATTTTGTGAGAGTTTTCCTGTTTTTTTTTAAAGTGGCAGTCATTTACATGGCAAAACCAGGTTGATTTTGGCATGTAAATGATTGCCACTTTAAAAAAAAAAAAACTCCCACAAAATCTCTCACTTCTTGATTTTCACAGCCTATTAGATTCCACCCAATAAATAAAACTGGTAATAATATATTTTTTAAGATTTTTATATATATTTTTAAATATTATTTTTTATAATAAATAAGGCTCCAGTGCCTCACTATTGGTATCCTGAGGTGGCGATTGCTATTGGATACCATGCAATAACTAGCTTTCCCATTGCACTATGAAGCTATTGTAGGAGAGATTCAGCAATGCTACCATTGGCGATACCCATCCATAGCCATTGCTGCTCAAGGCTTGCTAGATAGGGAGAACACGACTTTGATTTAGGGCTGAATACCAGCCAAACAGGACTATTCCCACTCATGGGTGTCCACGACACCCATAGAGTAGGAATAGAACCTGTAGCGAGCGCAGCAAACCACAGAGCCGCAGTGTGGCGAGCACAATGAACACGCAAGGGGACACTTTGATCTTGCCCTGCTGCTGGCATACTGTCGGCTGGGAAGCCGTTGTCAGTATATTGACGGATGGCATCCCAACTGCCGGTAAATCATACTGAAAACCTGTCCCCTTTGTTTGAAAAAATGACAGTTAGGAGCTGGAGTGTCCTTTTTATCTCTCTCCAAGGCTTAGTACACATAGACCCGAAAGACTTAAAGTGCATACTCCCAGTGCAAGCCATTGGTTAAAGTGTTCTACCATAGAGTATGTCCATTTGTATGGGAGAACAGAGAGTGAAAGACACTCGGGACCGTGTTGTCTGTATTGGGCCCTACACATTCGGCAACCCGATATGGCAGACGGGTGACCCGGCAGCGGGGAGAGGTAATGGGGGGAGTGAAGTTTCTTCACTCCCCCCATCACCCGGCTCCATAGCAGTGCATGCTAATGGAGCCGGGTGACGTTAATGGAGCTGGCATGCTTATGGACGAGATTGTCCATATTGGCTTCATGCATAAGCGACCCGGCACTAACGATGAACAAGCGCAGGGCCGTGCATCGTTCATCGTTGGTGCCTACGCACTGAACGATATGAACGGGTTCTCGTTCATTAATGAACGAGAATGTTCATATCGTTCAGTTATGTGACCTAATGTGTAGGGCCTATATGCTGTGATCTCCTTGGATCCTGTATGGAGCAGAAAAACTTGGTCTTTTTTAATATTAAATTCAGTGCCAAATTCAGATTTGAGGACAGTCTACATATTGTACAGTATGTGCCACTTCCACTAAACTCCTGAGAAATAGGGCGTATCACCCTGAAGAAGGCAAGCACTTTTCTCTGAGAGGGTGACGTGAGCAGCACCCCAAAATTAATCCCACCTCTCTAATGATGGCCCTTCAATAGCAATTGGAAATAGCAGAGGAGGTAGAAGAAGGGCAGAGCGAGGAGAAAATCTACCAAAATTATACTTCTCGTAAAGGGCAGGGAATAACACTAAAAAGCCAAGTGACATTTAGAAAGTTCAGAGCAGATGATGCCCCACAGCCACCAAATTCTGCTAGGCTGGTTAAAAAAACAGGAGTAACCCCTCCAAAATGGGATCAGTATGAAATACCTACTATCAAAATCCCGACAACAAGGTATGTAATTGTTTTTTGGTGTGTATGTTGACATATGTTGACATGGACACCTTATAAGTGTACTGCATCCATTCGCATGGCTCGCTGCGCTCGCCATGCTGCGCTCAGCACACTATTCTATTCCCCCTCCAGGTCCACTGGGATGGGGAAGTATGAACAAGTTGGTATCAATAAAAAAATCATGAAAAACTCATGTCGACTTTTTGACCTGTCGACATTTTAAATGTCGATATTTTGACCTTGTCAGTATTTTAAATGTTGGTATTTTGACCATGTCGGGATTTTGACCTTAACAGGATTTTGACCGTCAGTCAATGGTTGTTGGGATTTTGACCATCGGAATTTTGCTTGTAGGTAAATTGACCGCATCCCTTCCAAAACATTTGTTAAATGATCTGACACAACAAAAATATGATTTTAAGGTGTTTATTGTATTTGTCAGAATAAAAATAAGGAAATTAATTTCTAGCTAAGTACAAAACAAAACAAAACACAATGCAGAGAAGTTCTGGATTGCAGGGACGGCTGAGAGGGTATCCGGTCTCTAGGTCGACCACACTTAGGTCAACAATGTCTAGGTCAACCACTATAGGTCGACAGTAAGTAGGTCGACATGGTTTCTAGGTCGACAGGGACTCTAGGTCGACATGACAAAAGGTCAACATGGGCACTTCACTTTTTTTTTCATTCTTTGAACTTTTTCATACTTTACGATCCACATGGACTACAATTGGGAACGGTAACCTATGCCGAGCGCCTTGGCAGCGGAGCGAGGCACCTTGCCCGAAGCATGGCGAGAGAAGCGAGTCATGCGAGGGGACACGGTGTACTAATTGGGGTTCCTGGTCATTTTACGGACAAAATTACACCAAAAAAAGTGAAAAAACTCATGTCGACCTTCTGTCATGTCGACCTAGAATCCCTGTCGACCTAGAAACCATGTCGACCTACTTACTGTCGACCAATAGTGGTCAACCTAGACACTGTCGACCGAAGTGTTGTCAACCTTGCATACCACACCTGGCTGAGAGGAAGGGGGAGCGTGTACCAAATTGCCTGAGCCCAGGCTTGTCCAAGAAGTCTGGCAAGGGCCCTGACAACCTCTTGTGGAGGATAAATTTCCAAAACGCATTGTATATATATATATTTTTTTTCTGAGGGTGACATACTGTAGCCATGCCTCCTGAATTTGCACTTTATAAATGCTAGCTGGAAACTGAATGTTTGCAATGGACAACTTCTTTACTTCATTTCACATCTCTGCTCTTTCTGGTATATTTACTAAGTTGCGTGTTTTTAGAAGTGAAGGTGTTGTCCATAACAACCAATCAGATTCTAGCTATTAGCTTTTAGAAGGTGCTATATAAATGATAAGTGGAATCTGATTGGTTGCTATGGGCAACATCTCCACTTCTAAAAAAACTTGCACCTTAGTATATACCCCTTTAGGAGGCTTGATACATTTCCCCCAATGTCCTTTAGACAAAAGGAGTGAAAGATCTTCATGAGGATGTCAAAGTAATGATATATGCTTCAGATAATGTAGGTACACAGAAGAACTAATAGAAAGTTTCAGCAGCTGAAAACAATCACTGGAACTTTGAGAGTAGTTATAGTGGAAAATATGTATGGGTTCCAAATGTGTATGGGTCCATCAGATATTTAGTAGATTGATAGAGATGTGCGGCGGGCACTTTTCGTGTTTGTGTTTTGGTTTTAGTTCCATGCTCGTGTTTTGGATCTGGATTGGTTTTGCCAAAACCACCCTTTCGTGTTTTGGTTTTGGTTTTGGGTCTGGATGATTTAAAAAATAAAAAAATAAAAACAGCTAAAATCACAGAATTTGGGGGTACTTTTGATCCTATGGTATTATTAACCTCAATAATATTAATTTCCACTCATTCCCAGACTATTCTGAACACCTCACAATATTGTTTTTAGGCCAAAAGGTTGCACTGAGGTGGTTGTACGACTAAGCTAAGCGACACATGTTGGCGGCACAAACACCTGGCCCATCTAGGAGCGGCACTGCAGTGGCAGACAGGATGGCAGATTTAAAAACTAGGCCCCAAACAGCACATGATGCAAAGAAGAAAAAGAGGTGCAATGAGGTACTGCAGATACACGTTCCTACTAAGTGTATGTGACACCTGCACATAATCACTTCTCTCATTCTGTATGATCAGTGTAATTATACTTCAGATACATGTTCCTACTATCTGTATGTTTTGCCCAACTGCTAAAAAATTTCCTGCTGCGATCAACTTGGAATTACCCCCATGGTTTTGACTATTAGTGAACAATTTTTCTGCTGCGATCAGGTCTGAATTAGGCCCTATATTCCCTATCACATGGACCCGCACGCACATTCATGCTAGGGTTCATTTTGTTGGGAGCCAATTAAACTATCAGTATATTTGTGGATTGTGGGCGGAAACCCACGCAAGCTTGGGGAGAATGTACAAACTCCACACAGTTAGGGCAATAGTGAGAATCGAACCTATGACCTCAGTGCTGTGAGGCAGTAATGCTAACCATTATACCGTCCGTGTTGCCTCCAATTTATTTATTATTAGAAGAATCTTTTTAGTAGAATTTATGAATAAAAACATAGGAAAAGCTGCTCATGCTCCTGGCGATACTGGCTGACAGTGGTAAGAATACTCTTACTGCTCATCGGACAGGATCAGGGAGTTTCTGTGCAAGAGCGCTGTGTGAAAGGCAAAACTTGGGTTTCAGTGCAGTTTCCACAAAAATAAATAAATAATTATTTGAAGTAAAGACAATGGGGAGAATGTAATAGGGTGTGAGTATCAAGAAGTGAGATTTTGTGAGAGTTTTCCTGTTTTTTTTTTAAAGTGGCAGTCATTTACATGGCAAAACCAGGTTGATTTTGGCATGTAAATGATTGCCACTTTAAAAAAAAAAAAAACTCCCACAAAATCTCTCACTTCTTGATTTTCACAGCCTATTACATTCCACCCAATAAATAAAACTGGTAATAATATATTTTTTAAGATTTTTATATATATTTTTAAATATTATTTTTTATAATAAATAAGGCTCCAGTGCCTCACTATTGGTATCCTGAGGTGGCGATTGCTATTGGATACCATGCAATAACTAGCTTTCCCATTGCACTATGAAGCTATTGTAGGAGAGATTCAGCAATGCTACCATTGGCGATACCCATCCATAGCCATTGCTGCTCAAGGCTTGCTAGATAGGGAGAACACGACTTTGATTTAGGGCTGAATACCAGCCAAACAGGACTATTCCCACTCGTGGGTGTCCACGACACCCATAGAGTGGGAATAGAACCTGTAGCGAGCGCAGCAAACCACAGAGCCGCAGTGTGGCGAGCACAATGAACACGCAAGGGGACACTTTGATCTTGCCCTGCTGCTGGCATACTGTCGGCTGGGAAGCCGTTGTCAGTATATTGACGGATGGCATCCCAACTGCCGGTAAATCATACTGAAAACCTGTCCCCTTTGTTTGAAAAAATGACAGTTAGGAGCTGGAGTGTCCTTTTTATCTCTCTCCAAGGCTTAGTACACATAGACCCGAAAGACTTAAAGTGCATACTCCCAGTGCAAGCCATTGGTTAAAGTGTTCTACCATAGAGTATGTCCATTTGTATGGGAGAACAGAGAGTGAAAGACACTCGGGACCGTGTTGTCTGTATTGGGCCCTACACATTCGGCAACCCGATATGGCAGACGGGTGACCCGGCAGCGGGGAGAGGTGACGGGGGGAGTGAAGTTTCTTCACTCCCCCCATCACCCGGCTCCATAGCAGTGCATGCTAATGGAGCCGGGTGACGCTAATGGAGCTGGCATGCTTATGGACGAGATTGTCCATATTGGCTTCATGCATAAGCGACCCGGTACTAACGATGAACAAGCGCAGGGCCGTGCATCGTTCATCGTTGGTGCCTACGCACTGAACGATATGAACGGGTTCTCGTTCATTAATGAACGAGAATGTTCATATCGTTCAGTTATGTGACCTAATGTGTAGGGCCTATATGCTGTGATCTCCTTGGATCCTGTATGGAGCAGAAAAACTTGGTCTTTTTTAATATTAAATTCAGTGCCAAATTCAGATTTGAGGACAGTCTACATATTGTACAGTATGTGCCACTTCCACTAAACTCCTGAGAAATAGGGCGTATCACCCTGAAGAAGGCAAGCACTTTTCTCTGAGAGGGTGACGTGAGCAGCACCCCAAAAGTAATCCCACCTCTAAAATGATGGCCCTTCAATAGCAATTGGAAATAGCAGAGGAGGTAGAAGAAGGGCAGAGCGAGGAGAAAATCTACCAAAATTATACTTCTCGTAAAGGGCAGGGAATAACACTAAAAAGCCAAGTGACATTTAGAAAGTTCAGAGCAGATGATGCCCCACAGCCACCAAATTCTGCTAGGCTGGTTAAAAAAACAGGAGTAACCCCTCCAAAATGGGATCAGTATGAAATACCTACTATCAAAATCCCGACAACAAGGTATGTAATTGTTTTTTGGTGTGTATGTTGACATATGTTGACATGGACACCTTATAAGTGTACTGCATCCATTCGCATGGCTCGCTGCGCTCGCCATGCTGCGCTCAGCACACTATTCTATTCCCCCTCCAGGTCCACTGGGATGGGGAAGTATGAACAAGTTGGTATCAATAAAAAAATCATGAAAAACTCATGTCGACTTTTTGACCTGTCGACATTTTAATTGTCGATATTTTGACCTTAAAAAACAACCCTGATCCAGGCGCTAATTTGTTAATTGTATTATTTACTCTTAATTTGAGATTTATAAATTTAGAGCTGCAATCTTTGTCCAGCTGTACCTGTGTACGTACAGCTAAAACTTGATCAAAACACTGATCAAGAAGCTACACAAGAAAAAAGAAGAAAAGTGACTGATTGCGCTATTTCTCCAGGTGCGTATATGAATAAAAACACGTGCTTTTCACTTCTCTGGTGTTTATTTTAGTACAAACGTTATATCTCATACAACAATATAATAAAAATAAATTAAGTATGCATACTCATTAGGGGCACATTCTAAAAAATTATTTTATAATAATAAAAATGATGATATTTCTCTGTTTTAGACATCCAGTGCTCAAATCTATCAGAGACAATTAATAGTTACACTCCTGGATTAAAATGCAACATGATTTATGTATCCACAACGTTTAAACGGTGATTTTCCAAGGTGAAAACTCAGTTCTCTGTTTAAAGACACAGTTTCCACAACATTGAATATTGCTTATCTTCGTTGTATTAGAACTCAGTCTTTAGCATAGGACCACAGTTCTCATTCATATAATTGCAAAGTCCATGGACTGACAGTTTCTAAATTGAGCCGCTTACCACCGTGTCCGTGGATGCAGACGTGATGGGGAGATCCTCGCCGTGCACAGCGATGCTGGTTTGCTTTCCTTCTCCCCGTCCGTCCTCCGTGGTGGTAGCGGTGCTGGATGGTTTCTAACCCTCAACGTGAGTGGGGCCGCTTGTATGTGGACAATTTTCAGAATAGACTCTCCACCTTGCTAGCCGCGTCTCCTTTGATTGCAATTCAGCTGGAGCGGCAGGTGTGTAGGAGGTCTCGTTGGTTGTCCTTAGCTCCCAATCCGGCAGGGTTGATCCCAAACAATGTCGCTGATCACTTGGCAGGGTGAAAGGCAATTCTCTAACGCGTTTCGCACACAGGTGCTTCCTCAATGTTTTTATTCATATACGCACCTGGAGAAATAGCGCAATCAGTCACTTTTCTTCTTGATATTTTGACCTTGTCAGTATTTTAAATGTTGGTATTTTGACCATGTCGGGATTTTGACCTTAACAGGATTTTGACCGTCAGTCAATGGTTGTTGGGATTTTGACCATCGGAATTTTGCTTGTAGGTAAATTGACCGCATCCCTTCCAAAACATTTGTTAAATGATCTGACACAACAAAAATATGATTTTAAGGTGTTTATTGTATTTGTCAGAATAAAAATAAGGAAATTAATTTCTAGCTAAGTACAAAACAAAACACAATGCAGAGAAGTTCTGGATTGCAGGGGCGGCTGAGAGGGTATCCGGTCTCTAGGTCGACCACACTTAGGTCAACAATGTCTAGGTCAACCACTATAGGTCGACAGTAAGTAGGTCGACATGGTTTCTAGGTCGACAGGGACTCTAGGTCGACATGACAAAAGGTCAACATGGGCACTTCACTTTTTTTTCATTCTTTGAACTTTTTCATACTTTACGATCCACATGGACTACAATTGGGAACGGTAACCTATGCCGAGCGCCTTGGCAGCGGAGCGAGGCACCTTGCCCGAAGCATGGCGAGAGAAGCGAGTCATGAGAGGGGACATGGTGTACTAATTGGGGTTCCTGGTCATTTTACAGGCAAAATTACACCAAAAAAAGTGAAAAAACTCATGTCGACCTTCTGTCATGTCGACCTAGAATCCCTGTCGACCTAGAAACCATGTCGACCTACTTACTGTCGACCAATAGTGGTCAACCTAGACACTGTTGACCGAAGTGTTGTCAACCTTGCATACCACACCTGGCTGAGAGGAAGGGGGAGCGTGTACCAAATTGCCTGAGCCCAGGCTTGTCCAAGAAGTCTGGCAAGGGCCCTGACAACCTCTTGTGGAGGATAAATTTCCAAAACGCATTGTATATATATATTTTTTTTTTTTCTGAGGGTGACATACTGTAGCCATGCCTCCTGAATTTGCACTTTATAAATGCTAGCTGGAAACTGAATGTTTGCAATGGACAACTTCTTTACTATATTTCACATCTCTGCTCTTTCTGGTATATTTACTAAGTTGCGTGTTTTTAGAAGTGAAGGTGTTGTCCATAACAACCAATCAGATTCTAGCTATTAGCTTTTAGAAGGTGCTATATAAATGATAAGTGGAATCTGATTGGTTGCTATGGGCAACATCTCCACTTCTAAAAAAACTTGCACCTTAGTATATACCCCTTTAGGAGGCTTGATACATTTCCCCCAATGTCCTTTAGACAAAAGGAGTGAAAGATCTTCATGAGGATGTCAAAGTAATGATATATGCTTCAGATACTGTAGGTACACAGAAGAACTAATAGAAAGTTTCAGCAGCTGAAAACAATCACTGGAACTTTGAGAGCAGTTATAGTGGAAAATATGTATGGGTTCCAAATTTGTGGGGGTCCATCAGATATTTAGTAGATTGATAGAGATGTGCGGCGGGCACTTTTCGTGTTTGTGTTTTGGTTTTGGTTCCATGCTCGTGTTTTGGATCTGGATTGGTTTTGCCAAAACCACCCTTTCGTGTTTTGGTTTTGGTTTTGGGTCTGGATGATTTAAAAAAATAAAAAAATAAAAAAATAAAAACAGCTAAAATCACAGAATTTGGGGGTACTTTTGATCCTATGGTATTATTAACCTCAATAATATTAATTTCCACTCATTCCCAGACTATTCTGAACACCTCACAATATTGTTTTTAGGCCAAAAGGTTGCACTGAGGTGGTTGTACGACTAAGCTAAGCGACACATGTTGGCGGCACAAACACCTGGCCCATCTAGGAGCGGCACTGCAGTGGCAGACAGGATGGCAGATTTAAAAACTAGGCCCCAAACAGCACATGATGCAAAGAAGAAAAAGAGGTTCAATGAGGTACTGCAGATACACGTTCCTACTAACTGTATGTGACACCTGCACATAATCACTTCTCTCATTCTGTATGATCAGTGTAATTATACTTCAGATACATGTTCCTACTATCTGTATGTGACACCTGCACAGTATCACTTCTCTCATTCTGTATGATTAGTGTTATTATACTGCAGATACATGTTACTACTATCTGTATGTTTTGCCCAACTGCTAAAAAATTTCCTGCTGCGATCAACTTGGAATTACCCCCATGGTTTTGACCATTAGAGAACAATTTTTCTGCTGTGATCAGGTCTGAATTAGGCCCTATATTCCCTATCACATGGACCCGCACACACATTCATGCTAGGGTTCATTTTGTTGGGAGCCAATTAAACTATCAGTATATTTATGGATTGTGGGCGGAAACCCACGCAAGCTTGGGGAGAATGTACAAACTCCACACAGTTAGGGCAATAGTGAGAATCGAACCTATGACCTCAGTGCTGTGAGGCAGTAATGCTAACCATTATACCGTCCGTGTTGCCTCCAATTTATTTATTATTAGAAGAATCTTTTTAGTAGAATTTATGAATAAAAACATAGGAAAAGCTGCTCATGCTCCTGGCGATACTGGCTGACAGTGGTAAGAATACTCTTACTGCTCATCGGACAGGATCAGGGAGTTTCTGTGCAAGAGCGCTGTGTGAAAGGCAAAACTTGGGTTTCAGTGCAGTTTCCACAAAAATAAATAAATAATTATTTGAAGTAAAGACAATGGGGAGAATGTAATAGGGTGTGAGTATCAAGAAGTGAGATTTTGTGAGAGTTTTCCTGTTTTTTTTTAAAGTGGCAGTCATTTACATGGCAAAACCAGGTTGATTTTGGCATGTAAATGATTGCCACTTTAAAAAAAAAAAAACTCCCACAAAATCTCTCACTTCTTGATTTTCACAGCCTATTAGATTCCACCCAATAAATAAAACTGGTAATAATATATTTTTTAAGATTTTTATATATATTTTTAAATATTATTTTTTATAATAAATAAGGCTCCAGTGCCTCACTATTGGTATCCTGAGGTGGCGATTGCTATTGGATACCATGCAATAACTAGCTTTCCCATTGCACTATGAAGCTATTGTAGGAGAGATTCAGCAATGCTACCATTGGCGATACCCATCCATAGCCATTGCTGCTCAAGGCTTGCTAGATAGGGAGAACACGACTTTGATTTAGGGCTGAATACCAGCCAAACAGGACTATTCCCACTCATGGGTGTCCACGACACCCATAGAGTAGGAATAGAACCTGTAGCGAGCGCAGCAAACCACAGAGCCGCAGTGTGGCGAGCACAATGAACACGCAAGGGGACACTTTGATCTTGCCCTGCTGCTGGCATACTGTCGGCTGGGAAGCCGTTGTCAGTATATTGACGGATGGCATCCCAACTGCCGGTAAATCATACTGAAAACCTGTCCCCTTTGTTTGAAAAAATGACAGTTAGGAGCTGGAGTGTCCTTTTTATCTCTCTCCAAGGCTTAGTACACATAGACCCGAAAGACTTAAAGTGCATACTCCCAGTGCAAGCCATTGGTTAAAGTGTTCTACCATAGAGTATGTCCATTTGTATGGGAGAACAGAGAGTGAAAGACACTCGGGACCGTGTTGTCTGTATTGGGCCCTACACATTCGGCAACCCGATATGGCAGACGGGTGACCCGGCAGCGGGGAGAGGTAATGGGGGGAGTGAAGTTTCTTCACTCCCCCCATCACCCGGCTCCATAGCAGTGCATGCTAATGGAGCCGGGTGACGTTAATGGAGCTGGCATGCTTATGGACGAGATTGTCCATATTGGCTTCATGCATAAGCGACCCGGCACTAACGATGAACAAGCGCAGGGCCGTGCATCGTTCATCGTTGGTGCCTACGCACTGAACGATATGAACGGGTTCTCGTTCATTAATGAACGAGAATGTTCATATCGTTCAGTTATGTGACCTAATGTGTAGGGCCTATATGCTGTGATCTCCTTGGATCCTGTATGGAGCAGAAAAACTTGGTCTTTTTTAATATTAAATTCAGTGCCAAATTCAGATTTGAGGACAGTCTACATATTGTACAGTATGTGCCACTTCCACTAAACTCCTGAGAAATAGGGCGTATCACCCTGAAGAAGGCAAGCACTTTTCTCTGAGAGGGTGACGTGAGCAGCACCCCAAAATTAATCCCACCTCTCTAATGATGGCCCTTCAATAGCAATTGGAAATAGCAGAGGAGGTAGAAGAAGGGCAGAGCGAGGAGAAAATCTACCAAAATTATACTTCTCGTAAAGGGCAGGGAATAACACTAAAAAGCCAAGTGACATTTAGAAAGTTCAGAGCAGATGATGCCCCACAGCCACCAAATTCTGCTAGGCTGGTTAAAAAAACAGGAGTAACCCCTCCAAAATGGGATCAGTATGAAATACCTACTATCAAAATCCCGACAACAAGGTATGTAATTGTTTTTTGGTGTGTATGTTGACATATGTTGACATGGACACCTTATAAGTGTACTGCATCCATTCGCATGGCTCGCTGCGCTCGCCATGCTGCGCTCAGCACACTATTCTATTCCCCCTCCAGGTCCACTGGGATGGGGAAGTATGAACAAGTTGGTATCAATAAAAAAATCATGAAAAACTCATGTCGACTTTTTGACCTGTCGACATTTTAAATGTCGATATTTTGACCTTGTCAGTATTTTAAATGTTGGTATTTTGACCATGTCGGGATTTTGACCTTAACAGGATTTTGACCGTCAGTCAATGGTTGTTGGGATTTTGACCATCGGAATTTTGCTTGTAGGTAAATTGACCGCATCCCTTCCAAAACATTTGTTAAATGATCTGACACAACAAAAATATGATTTTAAGGTGTTTATTGTATTTGTCAGAATAAAAATAAGGAAATTAATTTCTAGCTAAGTACAAAACAAAACAAAACACAATGCAGAGAAGTTCTGGATTGCAGGGACGGCTGAGAGGGTATCCGGTCTCTAGGTCGACCACACTTAGGTCAACAATGTCTAGGTCAACCACTATAGGTCGACAGTAAGTAGGTCGACATGGTTTCTAGGTCGACAGGGACTCTAGGTCGACATGACAAAAGGTCAACATGGGCACTTCACTTTTTTTTTCATTCTTTGAACTTTTTCATACTTTACGATCCACATGGACTACAATTGGGAACGGTAACCTATGCCGAGCGCCTTGGCAGCGGAGCGAGGCACCTTGCCCGAAGCATGGCGAGAGAAGCGAGTCATGCGAGGGGACACGGTGTACTAATTGGGGTTCCTGGTCATTTTACGGACAAAATTACACCAAAAAAAGTGAAAAAACTCATGTCGACCTTCTGTCATGTCGACCTAGAATCCCTGTCGACCTAGAAACCATGTCGACCTACTTACTGTCGACCAATAGTGGTCAACCTAGACACTGTCGACCGAAGTGTTGTCAACCTTGCATACCACACCTGGCTGAGAGGAAGGGGGAGCGTGTACCAAATTGCCTGAGCCCAGGCTTGTCCAAGAAGTCTGGCAAGGGCCCTGACAACCTCTTGTGGAGGATAAATTTCCAAAACGCATTGTATATATATATTTTTTTTTTCTGAGGGTGACATACTGTAGCCATGCCTCCTGAATTTGCACTTTATAAATGCTAGCTGGAAACTGAATGTTTGCAATGGACAACTTCTTTACTTCATTTCACATCTCTGCTCTTTCTGGTATATTTACTAAGTTGCGTGTTTTTAGAAGTGAAGGTGTTGTCCATAACAACCAATCAGATTCTAGCTATTAGCTTTTAGAAGGTGCTATATAAATGATAAGTGGAATCTGATTGGTTGCTATGGGCAACATCTCCACTTCTAAAAAAACTTGCACCTTAGTATATACCCCTTTAGGAGGCTTGATACATTTCCCCCAATGTCCTTTAGACAAAAGGAGTGAAAGATCTTCATGAGGATGTCAAAGTAATGATATATGCTTCAGATAATGTAGGTACACAGAAGAACTAATAGAAAGTTTCAGCAGCTGAAAACAATCACTGGAACTTTGAGAGTAGTTATAGTGGAAAATATGTATGGGTTCCAAATGTGTATGGGTCCATCAGATATTTAGTAGATTGATAGAGATGTGCGGCGGGCACTTTTCGTGTTTGTGTTTTGGTTTTAGTTCCATGCTCGTGTTTTGGATCTGGATTGGTTTTGCCAAAACCACCCTTTCGTGTTTTGGTTTTGGTTTTGGGTCTGGATGATTTAAAAAATAAAAAAATAAAAACAGCTAAAATCACAGAATTTGGGGGTACTTTTGATCCTATGGTATTATTAACCTCAATAATATTAATTTCCACTCATTCCCAGACTATTCTGAACACCTCACAATATTGTTTTTAGGCCAAAAGGTTGCACTGAGGTGGTTGTACGACTAAGCTAAGCGACACATGTTGGCGGCACAAACACCTGGCCCATCTAGGAGCGGCACTGCAGTGGCAGACAGGATGGCAGATTTAAAAACTAGGCCCCAAACAGCACATGATGCAAAGAAGAAAAAGAGGTGCAATGAGGTACTGCAGATACACGTTCCTACTAAGTGTATGTGACACCTGCACATAATCACTTCTCTCATTCTGTATGATCAGTGTAATTATACTTCAGATACATGTTCCTACTATCTGTATGTTTTGCCCAACTGCTAAAAAATTTCCTGCTGCGATCAACTTGGAATTACCCCCATGGTTTTGACTATTAGTGAACAATTTTTCTGCTGCGATCAGGTCTGAATTAGGCCCTATATTCCCTATCACATGGACCCGCACGCACATTCATGCTAGGGTTCATTTTGTTGGGAGCCAATTAAACTATCAGTATATTTGTGGATTGTGGGCGGAAACCCACGCAAGCTTGGGGAGAATGTACAAACTCCACACAGTTAGGGCAATAGTGAGAATCGAACCTATGACCTCAGTGCTGTGAGGCAGTAATGCTAACCATTATACCGTCCGTGTTGCCTCCAATTTATTTATTATTAGAAGAATCTTTTTAGTAGAATTTATGAATAAAAACATAGGAAAAGCTGCTCATGCTCCTGGCGATACTGGCTGACAGTGGTAAGAATACTCTTACTGCTCATCGGACAGGATCAGGGAGTTTCTGTGCAAGAGCGCTGTGTGAAAGGCAAAACTTGGGTTTCAGTGCAGTTTCCACAAAAATAAATAAATAATTATTTGAAGTAAAGACAATGGGGAGAATGTAATAGGGTGTGAGTATCAAGAAGTGAGATTTTGTGAGAGTTTTCCTGTTTTTTTTTTAAAGTGGCAGTCATTTACATGGCAAAACCAGGTTGATTTTGGCATGTAAATGATTGCCACTTTAAAAAAAAAAAAAAACTCCCACAAAATCTCTCACTTCTTGATTTTCACAGCCTATTACATTCCACCCAATAAATAAAACTGGTAATAATATATTTTTTAAGATTTTTATATATATTTTTAAATATTATTTTTTATAATAAATAAGGCTCCAGTGCCTCACTATTGGTATCCTGAGGTGGCGATTGCTATTGGATACCATGCAATAACTAGCTTTCCCATTGCACTATGAAGCTATTGTAGGAGAGATTCAGCAATGCTACCATTGGCGATACCCATCCATAGCCATTGCTGCTCAAGGCTTGCTAGATAGGGAGAACACGACTTTGATTTAGGGCTGAATACCAGCCAAACAGGACTATTCCCACTCGTGGGTGTCCACGACACCCATAGAGTGGGAATAGAACCTGTAGCGAGCGCAGCAAACCACAGAGCCGCAGTGTGGCGAGCACAATGAACACGCAAGGGGACACTTTGATCTTGCCCTGCTGCTGGCATACTGTCGGCTGGGAAGCCGTTGTCAGTATATTGACGGATGGCATCCCAACTGCCGGTAAATCATACTGAAAACCTGTCCCCTTTGTTTGAAAAAATGACAGTTAGGAGCTGGAGTGTCCTTTTTATCTCTCTCCAAGGCTTAGTACACATAGACCCGAAAGACTTAAAGTGCATACTCCCAGTGCAAGCCATTGGTTAAAGTGTTCTACCATAGAGTATGTCCATTTGTATGGGAGAACAGAGAGTGAAAGACACTCGGGACCGTGTTGTCTGTATTGGGCCCTACACATTCGGCAACCCGATATGGCAGACGGGTGACCCGGCAGCGGGGAGAGGTGACGGGGGGAGTGAAGTTTCTTCACTCCCCCCATCACCCGGCTCCATAGCAGTGCATGCTAATGGAGCCGGGTGACGCTAATGGAGCTGGCATGCTTATGGACGAGATTGTCCATATTGGCTTCATGCATAAGCGACCCGGTACTAACGATGAACAAGCGCAGGGCCGTGCATCGTTCATCGTTGGTGCCTACGCACTGAACGATATGAACGGGTTCTCGTTCATTAATGAACGAGAATGTTCATATCGTTCAGTTATGTGACCTAATGTGTAGGGCCTATATGCTGTGATCTCCTTGGATCCTGTATGGAGCAGAAAAACTTGGTCTTTTTTAATATTAAATTCAGTGCCAAATTCAGATTTGAGGACAGTCTACATATTGTACAGTATGTGCCACTTCCACTAAACTCCTGAGAAATAGGGCGTATCACCCTGAAGAAGGCAAGCACTTTTCTCTGAGAGGGTGACGTGAGCAGCACCCCAAAAGTAATCCCACCTCTAAAATGATGGCCCTTCAATAGCAATTGGAAATAGCAGAGGAGGTAGAAGAAGGGCAGAGCGAGGAGAAAATCTACCAAAATTATACTTCTCGTAAAGGGCAGGGAATAACACTAAAAAGCCAAGTGACATTTAGAAAGTTCAGAGCAGATGATGCCCCACAGCCACCAAATTCTGCTAGGCTGGTTAAAAAAACAGGAGTAACCCCTCCAAAATGGGATCAGTATGAAATACCTACTATCAAAATCCCGACAACAAGGTATGTAATTGTTTTTTGGTGTGTATGTTGACATATGTTGACATGGACACCTTATAAGTGTACTGCATCCATTCGCATGGCTCGCTGCGCTCGCCATGCTGCGCTCAGCACACTATTCTATTCCCCCTCCAGGTCCACTGGGATGGGGAAGTATGAACAAGTTGGTATCAATAAAAAAATCATGAAAAACTCATGTCGACTTTTTGACCTGTCGACATTTTAATTGTCGATATTTTGACCTTAAAAAACAACCCTGATCCAGGCGCTAATTTGTTAATTGTATTATTTACTCTTAATTTGAGATTTATAAATTTAGAGCTGCAATCTTTGTCCAGCTGTACCTGTGTACGTACAGCTAAAACTTGATCAAAACACTGATCAAGAAGCTACACAAGAAAAAAGAAGAAAAGTGACTGATTGCGCTATTTCTCCAGGTGCGTATATGAATAAAAACACGTGCTTTTCACTTCTCTGGTGTTTATTTTAGTACAAACGTTATATCTCATACAACAATATAATAAAAATAAATTAAGTATGCATACTCATTAGGGGCACATTCTAAAAAATTATTTTATAATAATAAAAATGATGATATTTCTCTGTTTTAGACATCCAGTGCTCAAATCTATCAGAGACAATTAATAGTTACACTCCTGGATTAAAATGCAACATGATTTATGTATCCACAACGTTTAAACGGTGATTTTCCAAGGTGAAAACTCAGTTCTCTGTTTAAAGACACAGTTTCCACAACATTGAATATTGCTTATCTTCGTTGTATTAGAACTCAGTCTTTAGCATAGGACCACAGTTCTCATTCATATAATTGCAAAGTCCATGGACTGACAGTTTCTAAATTGAGCCGCTTACCACCGTGTCCGTGGATGCAGACGTGATGGGGAGATCCTCGCCGTGCACAGCGATGCTGGTTTGCTTTCCTTCTCCCCGTCCGTCCTCCGTGGTGGTAGCGGTGCTGGATGGTTTCTAACCCTCAACGTGAGTGGGGCCGCTTGTATGTGGACAATTTTCAGAATAGACTCTCCACCTTGCTAGCCGCGTCTCCTTTGATTGCAATTCAGCTGGAGCGGCAGGTGTGTAGGAGGTCTCGTTGGTTGTCCTTAGCTCCCAATCCGGCAGGGTTGATCCCAAACAATGTCGCTGATCACTTGGCAGGGTGAAAGGCAATTCTCTAACGCGTTTCGCACACAGGTGCTTCCTCAATGTTTTTATTCATATACGCACCTGGAGAAATAGCGCAATCAGTCACTTTTCTTCTTGATATTTTGACCTTGTCAGTATTTTAAATGTTGGTATTTTGACCATGTCGGGATTTTGACCTTAACAGGATTTTGACCGTCAGTCAATGGTTGTTGGGATTTTGACCATCGGAATTTTGCTTGTAGGTAAATTGACCGCATCCCTTCCAAAACATTTGTTAAATGATCTGACACAACAAAAATATGATTTTAAGGTGTTTATTGTATTTGTCAGAATAAAAATAAGGAAATTAATTTCTAGCTAAGTACAAAACAAAACACAATGCAGAGAAGTTCTGGATTGCAGGGGCGGCTGAGAGGGTATCCGGTCTCTAGGTCGACCACACTTAGGTCAACAATGTCTAGGTCAACCACTATAGGTCGACAGTAAGTAGGTCGACATGGTTTCTAGGTCGACAGGGACTCTAGGTCGACATGACAAAAGGTCAACATGGGCACTTCACTTTTTTTTCATTCTTTGAACTTTTTCATACTTTACGATCCACATGGACTACAATTGGGAACGGTAACCTATGCCGAGCGCCTTGGCAGCGGAGCGAGGCACCTTGCCCGAAGCATGGCGAGAGAAGCGAGTCATGAGAGGGGACATGGTGTACTAATTGGGGTTCCTGGTCATTTTACAGGCAAAATTACACCAAAAAAAGTGAAAAAACTCATGTCGACCTTCTGTCATGTCGACCTAGAATCCCTGTCGACCTAGAAACCATGTCGACCTACTTACTGTCGACCAATAGTGGTCAACCTAGACACTGTTGACCGAAGTGTTGTCAACCTTGCATACCACACCTGGCTGAGAGGAAGGGGGAGCGTGTACCAAATTGCCTGAGCCCAGGCTTGTCCAAGAAGTCTGGCAAGGGCCCTGACAACCTCTTGTGGAGGATAAATTTCCAAAACGCATTGTATATATATATATTTTTTTTTTCTGAGGGTGACATACTGTAGCCATGCCTCCTGAATTTGCACTTTATAAATGCTAGCTGGAAACTGAATGTTTGCAATGGACAACTTCTTTACTATATTTCACATCTCTGCTCTTTCTGGTATATTTACTAAGTTGCGTGTTTTTAGAAGTGAAGGTGTTGTCCATAACAACCAATCAGATTCTAGCTATTAGCTTTTAGAAGGTGCTATATAAATGATAAGTGGAATCTGATTGGTTGCTATGGGCAACATCTCCACTTCTAAAAAAACTTGCACCTTAGTATATACCCCTTTAGGAGGCTTGATACATTTCCCCCAATGTCCTTTAGACAAAAGGAGTGAAAGATCTTCATGAGGATGTCAAAGTAATGATATATGCTTCAGATACTGTAGGTACACAGAAGAACTAATAGAAAGTTTCAGCAGCTGAAAACAATCACTGGAACTTTGAGAGCAGTTATAGTGGAAAATATGTATGGGTTCCAAATTTGTGGGGGTCCATCAGATATTTAGTAGATTGATAGAGATGTGCGGCGGGCACTTTTCGTGTTTGTGTTTTGGTTTTGGTTCCATGCTCGTGTTTTGGATCTGGATTGGTTTTGCCAAAACCACCCTTTCGTGTTTTGGTTTTGGTTTTGGGTCTGGATGATTTAAAAAAATAAAAAAATAAAAAAATAAAAACAGCTAAAATCACAGAATTTGGGGGTACTTTTGATCCTATGGTATTATTAACCTCAATAATATTAATTTCCACTCATTCCCAGACTATTCTGAACACCTCACAATATTGTTTTTAGGCCAAAAGGTTGCACTGAGGTGGTTGTACGACTAAGCTAAGCGACACATGTTGGCGGCACAAACACCTGGCCCATCTAGGAGCGGCACTGCAGTGGCAGACAGGATGGCAGATTTAAAAACTAGGCCCCAAACAGCACATGATGCAAAGAAGAAAAAGAGGTTCAATGAGGTACTGCAGATACACGTTCCTACTAACTGTATGTGACACCTGCACATAATCACTTCTCTCATTCTGTATGATCAGTGTAATTATACTTCAGATACATGTTCCTACTATCTGTATGTGACACCTGCACAGTATCACTTCTCTCATTCTGTATGATTAGTGTTATTATACTGCAGATACATGTTACTACTATCTGTATGTTTTGCCCAACTGCTAAAAAATTTCCTGCTGCGATCAACTTGGAATTACCCCCATGGTTTTGACCATTAGAGAACAATTTTTCTGCTGCGATCAGGTCTGAATTAGGCCCTATATTCCCTATCACATGGACCCGCACACACATTCATGCTAGGGTTCATTTTGTTGGGAGCCAATTAAACTATCAGTATATTTGTGGATTGTGGGCGGAAACCCACGCAAGCTTGGGGAGAATGTACAAACTCCACACAGTTAGGGCAATAGTGAGAATCGAACCTATGACCTCAGTGCTGTGAGGCAGTAATGCTAACCATTATACCGTCCGTGTTGCCTCCAATTTATTTATTATTAGAAGAATCTTTTTAGTAGAATTTATGAATAAAAACATAGGAAAAGCTGCTCATGCTCCTGGCGATACTGGCTGACAGTGGTAAGAATACTCTTACTGCTCATCGGACAGGATCAGGGAGTTTCTGTGCAAGAGCGCTGTGTGAAAGGCAAAACTTGGGTTTCAGTGCAGTTTCCACAAAAATAAATAAATAATTATTTGAAGTAAAGACAATGGGGAGAATGTAATAGGGTGTGAGTATCAAGAAGTGAGATTTTGTGAGAGTTTTCCTGTTTTTTTTTAAAGTGGCAGTCATTTACATGGCAAAACCAGGTTGATTTTGGCATGTAAATGATTGCCACTTTAAAAAAAAAAAAACTCCCACAAAATCTCTCACTTCTTGATTTTCACAGCCTATTAGATTCCACCCAATAAATAAAACTGGTAATAATATATTTTTTAAGATTTTTATATATATTTTTAAATATTATTTTTTATAATAAATAAGGCTCCAGTGCCTCACTATTGGTATCCTGAGGTGGCGATTGCTATTGGATACCATGCAATAACTAGCTTTCCCATTGCACTATGAAGCTATTGTAGGAGAGATTCAGCAATGCTACCATTGGCGATACCCATCCATAGCCATTGCTGCTCAAGGCTTGCTAGATAGGGAGAACACGACTTTGATTTAGGGCTGAATACCAGCCAAACAGGACTATTCCCACTCATGGGTGTCCACGACACCCATAGAGTAGGAATAGAACCTGTAGCGAGCGCAGCAAACCACAGAGCCGCAGTGTGGCGAGCACAATGAACACGCAAGGGGACACTTTGATCTTGCCCTGCTGCTGGCATACTGTCGGCTGGGAAGCCGTTGTCAGTATATTGACGGATGGCATCCCAACTGCCGGTAAATCATACTGAAAACCTGTCCCCTTTGTTTGAAAAAATGACAGTTAGGAGCTGGAGTGTCCTTTTTATCTCTCTCCAAGGCTTAGTACACATAGACCCGAAAGACTTAAAGTGCATACTCCCAGTGCAAGCCATTGGTTAAAGTGTTCTACCATAGAGTATGTCCATTTGTATGGGAGAACAGAGAGTGAAAGACACTCGGGACCGTGTTGTCTGTATTGGGCCCTACACATTCGGCAACCCGATATGGCAGACGGGTGACCCGGCAGCGGGGAGAGGTAATGGGGGGAGTGAAGTTTCTTCACTCCCCCCATCACCCGGCTCCATAGCAGTGCATGCTAATGGAGCCGGGTGACGTTAATGGAGCTGGCATGCTTATGGACGAGATTGTCCATATTGGCTTCATGCATAAGCGACCCGGCACTAACGATGAACAAGCGCAGGGCCGTGCATCGTTCATCGTTGGTGCCTACGCACTGAACGATATGAACGGGTTCTCGTTCATTAATGAACGAGAATGTTCATATCGTTCAGTTATGTGACCTAATGTGTAGGGCCTATATGCTGTGATCTCCTTGGATCCTGTATGGAGCAGAAAAACTTGGTCTTTTTTAATATTAAATTCAGTGCCAAATTCAGATTTGAGGACAGTCTACATATTGTACAGTATGTGCCACTTCCACTAAACTCCTGAGAAATAGGGCGTATCACCCTGAAGAAGGCAAGCACTTTTCTCTGAGAGGGTGACGTGAGCAGCACCCCAAAAGTAATCCCACCTCTAAAATGATTGCCCTTCAATAGCAATTGGAAATAGCAGAGGAGGTAGAAGAAGGGCAGAGCGAGGAGAAAATCTACCAAAATAATACTTCTCGTAAAGGGCAGGGAATAACACTAAAACGCCAAGTGACATTTAGAAAGTTCAGTGCAGATGATGCCCCACAGCCACCAAATTCTGCTAGGCTGGTTAAAACCCGAGCCGGGCTCGGGTAGTGAAGTTCGGTAGGGTTCAGTTCTCAGGGAACCGAACCCACTCATCTCTAATTGATAGTGGACCAAACGGGTACACACCAGGCATTCAGCAGTCTTTATGCAAAGAATAAGATACAAAAAGGGTGGTACATGAGGGAGAGGACTGATCATGAATCTTCTTTATGATGTGAATAATTATTGCATACTTAAAAGACGACTGAAAACGTAAAGATTACGGGGTCAATTTTGTTTGTGATAAAAAATAGGATATTTATACCTACCGGTAAATCCTTTTCTCCTAGTCCGTAGAGGATGCTGGGGTCCACTTCATGACCATGGGGTATAGACGGTTCCGCAGGAGCCATGGGCACTCTTAAGACTTTTCAATGGGTGTGAACTGGCTACTCCCTCTATGCCCCTCCTCCAGACCTCAGTTATAGGAACTGTGCCCAGGGAGACTGACATTTCGAGGAAAGTATTTACTTTAATACTAGTGGTGAGATACTGTACATACCAGCTCACACCTCAACCATGCCGCACAACATGGCATTCAACATAACACATGCCAACAGGCAAGAACCAATTACAGCAACATGCTGAAACTAATATAACACAACATGTGTAATTCTAAAGAACAAAAAACTGCAGGTAAAGTGCGCACTGGGACGGGAGTCCAGCATCCTCTACGGACTAGGAGAAAAGGATTTACCGGTAGGTATCAAAATCCTATTTTCTCATACGTCCTAGAGGATGCAGGGGTCCACTTCATGACCATTGGGTTTATACCAAAGCTCCAGTACGTCTGGGAGAGTGCGGATGACCCTGCAGCACCTATTGACCGAACTTGAGGTCTTCATCGGCCAAGGCGTCAAACTTGTAGAACTTAGCAAATGTGTTTGACCCTCACCAAGTAGCTGCTCGGCAAAGTTGTAATTTCGAGACATCCCGGGCAGCCGCCCAGGATGAGCCCACCTTCCTAGTAGAATGGGCCTTCACCGACATCGGTAACGGCAATCCAGCCGTAGAATGTGCATGCTGAATCGTACCTCTGATCCAGCGCGCAATAGTCTGCTTGGAAGCAGGACACCCAATCTTGTTGGGAGCATACAGGACAAACAGAGCCTCTGTTTTCCGTATCCTAGCTGTTCTAGTGACATAAATCTTCAAAGCTCTAACCACATCTAGAGACTTTGACTCAGTGAACGTGTCAGTAACTACTGGCACCACAATAGGTTGGTTTATGTGGAAAGATGAAACCACCTTTGGAAGAAAATGTTGGCGAGTTCTCAACTCTGCCCTATCTTCATGGAAGACCAGGTAAGGGCTCTTGTGAGACAAGGCCCCCAATTCAGACACCCACCTTGCGGATGCCAATGCCAAAAGCATCACCACTTTCCAAGTGAGAAACTTCAACTAAATCTCTTGTAGAGGCTCAAACCAATCTGATTGAAGGAACTGCAACACCACATTAAGGTCCCATGGTGCCACTAGAGGCACAAATGGAGGCTGGATGTGCAGAACCCCTTTCACGAAGGTCTGAACCTCGGGAAGAGCGGCCAATTGTTTTTGGAAGAAAATTGACAAGGCCAAAATCTGGACCTTGATTGACCCCAATCGAAGGCCCACCTCCACAGCAGCCTGCAGAAAATGGAGAAAACGTCCCAACTGAAACTCTTCCGTAGGAGCCTTCTTGGATTCACACCAAGACACATATTTTCTCCAAATACTGTGGTAATGTTTCGACGTTACTCCTTTCCTGGCCTGAATAAGTGTGGGATTGACTTCCTTTGGAATACCCTTTCAGACTAGGATTCGGCGCTCAACAGCCATGCCATCAAACGTAGCCGCGGTAAGTCTTGATACACGTACGGCACCTGCTGCAGCAGGTCCTCACGAAGAGGAAGAGGCTGAGGATCTTTTAGGAGCAACTCCTGAAGATCTGGGTACCAAGCCCTCCTTGGCCAGTCTGGGGCAATGAAGATTGCTCGAACCCTTGTTCTTCTTATGATCCTGAGAACTTTTGGGATCAGCGGAAGTGGAGGGAAGACATACACTGACCGAATATCCACTGGGTCACTAGAGCATCCACTGCTATTGCTTGAGGGTCTCTCGACCTGGAACAATATTTCTGAAGCTTCTTGTTGAGACGAGATGCCATCATGTCTACTTGAGGAACTCCCCATAGACTTGTCACCTCTGCGAAGACTTCTTGGTGGAGGCCCCACTCTCCTGGATGGAGATCGTGTCTGCTGAGGAAGTCTGCTTCCCAGTTGTCTACTCCCGGAATGAAAATTGCAGACAGAGCCTTTACATGTCTTTCCGCCCAGAGGAGGATCTTCGTCACCTCTGCCATTGCCGCTCTGCTTTTCGTTCCGCCCTGTCCATTTATGTACGCGACTGCTGTTACATTGTCTGACTGGATCTGCACGGTATGATCTTGAAGAAGATGTACCGCTTGTTGAAGGCCGTTGTAAATGGCTCTCAATTCCAGCACGTTTATGTGAAGGCAGGCTTCCTGACTTGACCATTTTCCTTGGACGCTTTCCCCCTGAGTGACAGCTCCCCAGCCTCAGAGACTTGCGTCCGTGGTTACCAGGACCCAGTCCTGAATCCCGAACCTGCGTCCCTCTAGTAGGTGCGAACTGTGTAGCCACCACAGGAGCGAAATCCTGGCTTTTGACGACAGGACTATCTTCCGGTGCATGTGTAGGTGGGATCCCGACCACTTGTCCAACAGGTCCCACTGGAATACTCTGGCATGGAACCTGCCAAACTGTATGGCCTCGTAGGCCGCCACCATTTTCCCCAACAACCGAATGCACTGATGGATCGACACACTTGATGGTTTCAATATCTGTTCTACCATTTTCTGGATTTCCAGAGCCTTTTCCACCGGAAGAAATACTCTCTGAACTTCTGTGTCCAGAATCATCCCGAGAAAAGACAATCTTGTCGTCGGTTCCAACTTTGACTTTGGAAAATGTATGATCCAACCGTGTTGTTGGAGTATGGACAGGGAGAGTTTGATGTTCTGTAGCAACTGCTCCCTGGATCTCGCCTTTATCAGGAGATCGTCCAGATAAGGAATTATATTGACTCCTTTTTGACGAAGGAGGACAATCATCTCCGCCATCACCTTGGTGAATACCCTCGGCACCGTGGATAGACCGAAAGGCAATGTCTGGAACTGGTAATGGCAATCCCGAGCTGCGAATCTCAGATAAGCCTGGTGAAGAGGATAAATGGGAAAATGCAGGTAATCATCCTTTATGTCTACTGACACCATGTAATCCCCCATCTCCAGACTGGAAATCACTGCCCTGAGTGATTCCATCTTGAACTTGAACCGTTTCAAGCAGAGATTCAGATTTTTCAGGTTTAGGATCGGTCTGACCAAGCCGTCCGGCTTCGGAACTACAAAGAGGCTTGAATAAAACCCCTCCCCTTGTTCTGACAAAGGTACCAGGACTACGACCTGATCCCGACATAATTTTTGAATTACCGCTGTTACTGCCTCTCGTTCTGGAAGAGACGCTGGCAAGGTCGATTTGAAAAATCGGCATGGGGGAACGTCTTGAAACTCCAGCTTGTACCCCTGGGATACTATCTGCAAAACCCAGGGGTCCAGGCCAGACTGAATCCAACCTTGGCTGAACAGTTTGAGACGTGCCCCCACCCGAGCGGTCTCCCGCAAGGGAGCCCCAGCGTCATGCTGCAGATTTGGCAGAAGTAGGGGTTGACTTCTGCTCCTGGGATCCTGAAGCCGCTGTGGACTTCTTTCCCTTTCCCCTTCCCCTACCTGCAAAGAAGGGGGAACCTTTTGCCTTTTTGTATTTATTGGGCCTAAAGGACTGCATGTGAGAGTGATATGTCTTTTTTGCTGGTGCAGGAGCGGAAGGCAAAAAAGTTGACTTACCTGCGGTAGCCGCTGAGACAAACGCATCTAGGGGGTAATTCCAAGTTGATCGCAGCAGGAATTTTTTTTAGCAGTTGGGCAAAACCATGGGGGTAATTCTGAGTTGATCGCAGCAGGAAATTTTTTAGCAGTTGGGCAAAACCATGTGCACTGCAGTAGAGGCAGATATAACATGTGCAGAAAGAGTTAGATTTGGGTGGGTTATTTTATTTCTGTGCAGGGTAAATACTGGCTGCTTTATTTTTATACTGAAAATTAGATTGCAGATTGAACACACCCCACCCAAATCTATCTCTCTCTGCACATGTTATATCTGCCTCCCCTGCAGTGCACATGGGCCCTCATTCCGAGTTGATCGCTCGCAAGCTGCTTTTAGCAGCATTGCACACGCTAAGCCGCCGCCTACTGGGAGTGAATCTTAGCTTAGCAAAATTGCGAACGAAAGATTCTCAAAATTGCGAACAGAAATTTCTAAGCAGTTTCTGAGTAGCTCGACACTTACTCTGCCACTGCGATCAGTTCAGTCAGTTTCGTTCCTGGTTTGACGTCACAAACACACCCAGCGTTCGCCCAGACACTCCCCCGTTTCTCCAGCCACTCCCGCGTTTTTCCCAGAAACGGCAGCGTTTTTTCACACACACCCATAAAACGGCCAGTTTCCGCCCAGAAACACCCACTTCCTGTCAATCACACAACGATCACCAGAACGAAGAAAAAACCTCATAATGCCATGAGTAAAATACCAAACTTCTTAGCAAATTTACTTGGCGCAGTCGCAGTGCGAACATTGCGCATGCGCAGTTTGCGGAAAATCGCTGCAATGCGAAGAAAAAAAACGAGCGAACAACTCGGAATGAGGGCCTTGGTTTTGCCCAATTGCTAACAAAAATCCTGCTGCGATCAACTTGGAATTACCCCCTTAGTTAGCAATTGAGCAAAACCATGTGCACTGCAGGGCAGGCAGATATAACATGTGCAGAGAGAGTTAGATTTGGGTGTGGTGTGTTCAATCTGCAATCTAATTTGCAGTGTAAAAATAAAGTAGCCAGTATTTACCCTGCACAGAAATAAAATAACCCACCCAAATCTAACTCTCTCTGCACATGTTAAATCTGCCTCCCCTGCAGTGCACATGGTTTTGCCCAATTGCTAACTAAATTCCTGCTGCGATCAACTTGGAATTACCCCCCATGTGCACTGCAGGGAAGGCAGATTTAACATGTGCAGAGAGAGTTAGATTTGGGTGTGGTGTGTTCCAGTGACGTGCGGTGGGGTGAGGCAGGTGTCACGATCCGGGTATCTGGACGCCATTACTTACCCTTCAGATGCCTCCTAAGGCTGGCTCAGCGTTCCCGGACCGGATCCCGCTGTTCCTGAGTTTCCACATGCAGAATGTCAGAGTGGTGATTTCATCAGCCGCGGCCTCCGCTGTGCCCGCGTGGTTAAATGTGCGCTCGTCAGTCTGGCGTCTCCTGTCTCCTGTGGCCGGCGTCGCCATTACTGTTTCAATTCTCACATGGATTACAAACCAAACTTCCCTCCAAGTGTCTGCATGGGCGCAGCCATCTTGGATTTTGTCATCTGAGCATTTCCACCAATCTGCTGTCTGTATTGTTGATTTGCATAATTGCCTAGCCAACCCCTTCCTTGCTGCAGGTATAAGTAAGCTGTGCCTGAGCAAGGAAGGCGTCAGTGCTTTGGTTGTCTAACCTAGTTCCAGTTTGTCTCTCTCCTGTGGTTGTCTTCCAGGTTCCAGCTCCTGTCTCCAGACTTCTGCTATAGAGACCCGCACCAGCATTCCATCTGCGGTGTAGCCTGACTCTCCGATCCATTCTGGACTCACCTGTTTCCAGTTACAACAATCACCTGCTTCCAGCCCAGCTTCCAGCAGTGTACAGCTTCTCTTAAAGGGCCGGTGTCCTTTCTGCAGTTTACCACTCTCCACCGGTATTATTATTTCACCGCTCTCAAACTCCAAACTTCATCAATCACCTGCTTCCAGCCCAGCTTCCAGCAGTGTACAGCTTCTCTTAAAGGGCCGGTGTCCTTTCTGCAGTTTACCACTCTCCACCAGTATTATTATTTCACCGCTCTTAAACTCCAAACTTCATTATTATTTCATCGCTCTCAAGTTCGTTTATTATTTAACTGGTTCCAGCCAGTATCCACTCCGTACCAACAACAGTCTGGTTCCAGCCAGTATCCACAGCAGCCGTTTTATCTTCAGCAACCCAGCCTTTCCTGGAACACCAGCTGGTACGATCCTGGGTTCTCTCCATTGCTACAGTCAGGTCTGGTAAGGACTTTCCAACTAGAAGATTATAAGAACTGTCTCACTCTACCAGTGCCTGTGGCCCTTGCCACCCTGTAGTACCCAGGAATTGTATTTATCCTCTGTTGACTTTTATGTTTCCTTTACTGCTGCTGTGTTACGGAGTTTGTCATAATAAACATCATTGACTTTTATCCTGGTTGTCGTGGTCACGCCTTCGGGCAGTTATTCTACATGTTACTTACATGTCTAGGGGTCTGATACAACCTCCCAGGTTCCGTTACATCTCAGCCCCTACAACTGAGGCTGCCTCCCGTCAGCTCAGGCCCTCAGTTGTGACAGTAAGCACTGACCTAATGAATCCAGCCGGAGACCAGGATCAAGCGGCCAGGCCAATGCAAGAACTGGCAGCCCGACTTGAACATCAGGAGGCTGCACAGGGCCACATCATCCGCTGTCTCCAGGATCTCTCTACACGGCTGGATGGGATTCAAACGACCCTCCGTGGACCTGGCACGTCCACTACAGTGACACCAGCTGTAACCCCACCCACCTTACCCATTTCCAGTCCACATCTTCATCTTCCAACGCCAGCAAAATTTGATGGATCTCCAAGGTTCTGCAGGGGATTTCTCAATCAATGTGAAATCCACTTTGAGCTTCTACCTGGCAATTTCTTCAGTGACCGTCCAAAAATTGCCTATATCAGTGGTGGCCAACGTGTGGCTCTTGAGCCACATGTGGCTCTTTCTTCATTCAAATGTGGCTCCCAACACTCAAAGTCACGTGACCACAAGAGATCTGTAAACCGCTGCACTCCAGCCAGACATGCAGCAGCACTACGTAGACTGAGAACTGAGGGAGCCAAATACACATGGGGGAGCTGGCTGGAGTGACACATGGGGGAAGTGAAGTATATTATGTGAATCTGGCTTTTCAATATATTTTATGCGGATCTGGCTTTTTCAATTATTTGATGTAGAAGTGGCTTTTTCATTGTATTTTATGTTGGATCTGGCTTTTTCAATGTGTTTTATACCAGGGGCGTGGCATAGCAGGCACGAGGTCACACCCCATTTTTGCAAGTGCGCCTTCGGCTCCAAGTCGGCTCTTTGATGTACCTAACAAGATTTCTTGGCTCTTTGTCTCTGACTGGTTGGCCACCCCTGGCCTATATAATCTCCCTTCTCAGTGGCTCAGCCCTTGACTGGGCATCACCTTTATGGGAGAAGTCTGATCCCCTGCTATCCTCCTATACTGACTTTGTAGCTACATTCAGGCGCATCTTCGACGAGCCAGGCCGGATAACATCTCCTTCATCTGAGATTCTCCGTTTACGCCAGGGAACACGTACTGTGGGACAGTATCTTATACAGTTTAAAATCCTGGCATCCGAACTGGCATGGAACGACGAGGCCCTGTATGCTGCATTCTGGCATGGCTTATCAGAACGCATCAAGGATGAGTTAGCTACCAGAGACTTGCCCTCTAAGTTGGATGAGCTAATTTCTCTTTGCACGAAGGTTGATCTACGTTTCAGAGAGAGAGCAACTGAGCGAGGAAGATCATCTACTCCTAAATCTTCTGCTCCTCCTCCTCGTCAACCATCTCCATCCAAGGATGAGCCTATGCAAATTAGTCGTTCTCGTCTATCTCCCGCTGAGCGCCGAAGACGTCTCTCTGAGTCTCTCTGTCTCTACTGTGCAGCTCCGTCGCACACTATCAATGCCTGTCCCAAACGTCCGGGAATCTCCTCGCCAAGGAGAGGGCCGGCTAGGAGTAATGATCTCCTCTCCATCTCCTCATGACTGTAACCTCCCAGTGTCGCTCCAAATTGCTCAACGTTACAGGAACGTCATTGCCCTCCTTGATTCCGGAGCAGCTGGGAATTTCATAACCGAAGCTTATGTTAAACGGTGGTCCCTACCCACCGAGAGACTGTCCTCGTCCATCTCTTTGACTGCCGTGGATGGCAGCAAGATTTTTGACGCAGTCATTTCCTTAAGGACTCTTCCAGTTCGTCTGAGAGTGGGAGTTCTTCATTCTGAGTATATTTCTTTTTTAGTGATTCCAAGAGCCACACATCCAGTGGTTTTAGGCCTTCCATGGCTCCGTCTCCACAACCCATCAATTGACTGGACGACTACGCAAATACTGGCATGGGGTCCCTCCTGTGCTGAGACTTGTTTAGCCAAAGTTCTTCCTGTTTGTTCTTCCTTCCCCAGGTCATCTGATGTTCCGCCTCCTCCATATCAAGACTTCACGGACGTGTTCAGTAAAGCCTCTGCTGATATCCTTCCTCCTCATAGAGAATGGGACTGCCCAATCGACCTCATTCCAGGGAAGGTTCCACCGCGAGGCCGAACTTATCCGTTGTCTCTGCCTGAGACACACTCCATGGAAGAGTACATCAAAGAGAACCTGGCAAAGGGTTTCATCCGACCATCTTCTTCTCCAGCCGGCGCAGGCTTCTTCTTCGTTAAGAAGAAAGACGGTGGTCTGCGTCCGTGCATCGACTACAGAGGTCTGAACGACATTACCGTCAAGAACCGATACCCTTTACCCCTGATTACCGAGCTCTTTGATAGAGTTAGTGGTGCAACTATTTTCACAAAGCTGGACTTGAGGGGTGCCTACAATCTCATCCGAATCCGTGAGGGTGACGAGTGGAAGACCGCCTTTAACACCCGTGACGGACATTATGAGTACCTCGTCATGCCCTTCGGATTGAGCAATGCTCCAGCAGTCTTCCAGCACTTCGTGAATGAGATTTTCAGGGACATCTTGTACCGCCATGTCGTGGTTTATCTAGACGACATCCTCATCTTTGCTAATAATCTCGAAGATCATCGTTTCTGGGTAAAAGAGGTTCTTTCCCGTCTCCGTGTCAATCACCTCTATTGTAAATTGGAGAAGTGTGTGTTTGAAGTTAAAACCATTCCGTTTCTAGGTTACATTGTGTCCGGTTCCGGACTAGAGATGGATCCTGAGAAACTCCAAGCAATCCAGAATTGGCCTATACCCTTAAGCCTCAAAGGGGTCCAGAGGTTCTTAGGGTTCGCCAATTATTATAGAAAATTTATACGAGACTTTTCCACCATTGTGGCGCCTATCACTGCATTAACCAAGAAAGGTGCTAATCCGTCCAAGTGGTCCGAGGAAGCTACACAGGCCTTTCACCTTCTGAAGCAACGGTTCATCTCTGCACCAGTTCTGAAACAGCCCGACACCGACTCTCCTTTTATCTTAGAGGTAGATGCCTCCTCCGTTGGAGTAGGAGCAGTGTTATCCCAGAGGGCCAAAGATGGACATCTACATCCTTGCAGTTTCTTCTCCCGGAAGTTCTCCCCAGCTGAGCGCAACTATGCCATTGGCGATCAGGAGTTGCTAGCCATCAAGCTCGCTCTGGAGGAGTGGAGATACCTGTTGGAGGGAGCTTCCCACTCAATCACCATTCTTACCGACCACAAAAATCTTTTATATCTCAAAGGCGCACAATGTCTGAATCCTCGTCAGGCCAGATGGGCACTTTTCTTCTCTAGGTTTGACTTTAAACTCCAGTTCTGTCCGGGTTCTCAGAATCGTAAGGCCGATGCCCTTTCCCGCTCATGGGAGCAAGAAAATGAGTCCGAGTCTGCAGACAAGCATTCTATTATTAATCCGTTGGCATTCTCCACGGTAGGGATGGACTCTACGCCTCCACCAGGGAAAAGTTTTGTTAAGCCAGTTCTAAGGAAGAAGCTCATGCATTGGGCCCATGCTTCCCGTTTTGCTGGACATACAGGCATTCAGAAAACCCTTGAATTTATTTCTAGGTCCTACTGGTGGCCAACTCTGAAGAAGGACGTTATGGAATTTATTGCCTCCTGCCCAAAGTGTGCCCAACACAAAGTCTCCCGCCAGTCGCCTGCGGGGCAACTGGTTCCATTATCTGTTCCCGGTCGACCTTGGACCCATTTGTCGATGGACTTTGTTTCCGATCTACCTATCTGCAACAAGTTTAATACCATCTGGGTGGTAGTTGACCGGTTCACCAAGATGGCACATTTCATCCCTCTCACCGGTCTTCCGTCAGCTTCCAAGTTGGCTCAAGTGTTTATACAAGAGATCTTCCGACTTCACGGTCTTCCTGAAGAGATCATCTCGGATCGTGGAGTACAATTTGTAGCCAAATTTTGGCGAAGTTTGTGTCAAGCCCTCCAAGTCAAGTTAAAGTTTTCCACGGCTTACCATCCTCAGACCAATGGTCAAACCGAGAGGGTGAATCAGGACTTGGAGGCCTTCCTCCGTATATATGTGTCTTCCTCTCAAGATGACTGGGTTCAACTCCTTCCTTGGGCCGAGTTCAGCCACAACAATCAATACCATTCCTCATCTTCTTCTACACCATTCTTCATTAATTATGGATTCCACCCTAAAGTCCCAGAATTCCAACCGCTTCCCGCAACTTCTGTTCCAGCAGTGGATGTCACCTTGCGTCAGTTTTCAAATAACTGGAGGAACGTCCGCGCAGCCCTGCTTAAAGCCTCATTCAGGTATAAGAAGTTTGCCGATAGAAAGCGCAGAGCGGTTCCTGCCCTCAAGGTGGGTGATCGTGTGTGGCTGTCCACGAAGAATTTGAGGTTGAGAGTTCCCAGCATGAAATTTGCACCTCGCTACATCGGACCCTTCAAGATTGAACAAGTCATCAATCCTGTTGCCTACAGGTTACAGTTACCATCCTTCTTGAAAATACCCAGGACATTTCATGTTTCTTTGTTGAAACCGCTGATCCTGAATCGGTTTCATTCCGCACTTCCTCCAGCTCCCAAAGTTCAGACTCAACGGGGAGTCGAGTACGAGGTGGCCAAGATTTTGGACTCACGTTTCCGTTACGGTCAGTTACAATACCTCATTGACTGGAAGGGCTATGGTCCTGAAGAACGCTCTTGGACCAATGCCTCAGACGTCCATGCTCCTGCCTTGGTCCGAAATTTCCACGCAAAGTTTCCTTTAAAGCCTAAGAAGTGTCCTGGGCCACTCCTAAAGGGGGGGGTGCTGTCACGATCCGGGTATCTGGACGCCATTACTTACCCTTCAGATGCCTCCTAAGGCTGGCTCAGCGTTCCAGGACCGGATCCCGCTGTTCCTGAGTTTCCACATGCAGAATGTCAGAGTGGTGATTTCATCAGCCGCGGCCTCCGCTGTGCCCGCGTGGTTAAATGTGCGCTCGTCAGTCTGGCGTCTCCTGTCTCCTGTGGCCGGCGTCGCCATTACTGTTTCAATTCTCACATGGATTACAAACCAAACTTCCCTCCAAGTGTCTGCATGGGCGCAGCCATCTTGGATTTTGTCATCTGAGCATTTCCACCAATCTGCTGTCTGTATTGTTGATTTGCATAATTGCCTAGCCAACCCCTTCCTTGCTGCAGGTATAAGTAAGCTGTGCCTGAGCAAGGAAGGCATCAGTGCTTTGGTTGTCTAACCTAGTTCCAGTTTGTCTCTCTCCTGTGGTGGTCTTCCAGGTTCCAGCTCCTGTCTCCAGACTTCTGCTATAGAGACCCGCACCAGCATTCCATCTGCGGTGTAGCCTGACTTTCCGATCCATTCTGGACTCACCTGTTTCCAGTTACAACAATCACCTGCTTCCAGCCCAGCTTCCAGCAGTGTACAGCTTCTCTTAAAGGGCCGGTGTCCTTTCTGCAGTTTACCACTCTCCACCGGTATTATTATTTCACCGCTCTCAAACTCCAAACTTCATCAATCACCTGCTTCCAGCCCAGCTTCCAGCAGTGTACAGCTTCTCTTAAAGGGCCGGTGTCCTTTCTGCAGTTTACCACTCTCCACCGGTATTATTATTTCACCGCTCTTAAACTCCAAACTTCATTATTATTTCATCACTCTCAAGTTCGTTTATTATTTAACTGGTTCCAGCCAGTATCCACTCCGTACCAACAACAGTCTGGTTCCAGCCAGTATCCACAGCAGCCGTTTTATCTTCAGCAACCCAGCCTTTCCTGGAACACCAGCTGGTACGATCCTGGGTTCTCTCCATTGCTACAGTCAGGTCTGGTAAGGACTTTCCAACTAGAAGATTATAAGAACTGTCTCACTCTACCAGTGCCTGTGGCCCTTGCCACCCTATAGTACCCAGGAATTGTATTTATCCTCTGTTGACTTTTATGTTTCCTTTACTGCTGCTGTGTTACGGAGTTTGTCATAATAAACATCATTGACTTTTATCCTGGTTGTCGTGGTCACGCCTTCGGGCAGTTATTCTACATGTTACTTACATGTCTAGGGGTCTGATACAACCTCCCAGGTTCCGTTACATCTCAGCCCCTACAACTGAGGCTGCCTCCCGTCAGCTCAGGCCCTCAGTTGTGACAGCAGGTGAGGCAGAGCCTTTCCTGTCATACTTACGTTTGTATCACAGTTTTGACTGTATAAAGTATATGAAAAATACAAAGAATATGTTTGAAATATCTTCTTTGTATTATTCTAATCATTTTTATAGCCAAAACTCTGGAGTAAAAAGTCTATGGCAGGGGAGGCAGTGCCTCAACTGCTTATCTTATCCGCACATCTCTGATTAACACTAACCAAATTTCCAGGAGTTTATACTGCTGCACCTGTGTATAATGCTCAGATGTACCCTTTGGCTCGTATTTTATGTGAAAATCTGGCTCTGGTGCTAGCTAGTGTTAGGATTACTAGGTTTCTCTGTGTGTGCAAACCTGAAATGAGGTCAGCTGAAGCCAGGTGACAATTAAAACAAGGTTTATTGTAGAAAAGAACCAGTAAAATATCAGCATACAGAAACTGGATCCTTGATTAACATGGAACAGAACACAATATTCCCAGATAATTGTAATGGCTTGTTATAGAAACAGGGAGGATGATTATGCTTGAATATAGGTATAGTCCAGGTTAATTACAGAGGTGAAATAAACATGAAGAAATCCGGGTTTAAACCAAGCAGGGGGAAAATAACATACCAAAACGTAGTAATCAGGCAGGGGTGGAAACAGACTGCAAATAATAATACAGGAATGCAGATGTTGATCCAACAGGGTTAGAAGTCTTGTAGCAAGGCATGTGTAATGGCAAACTGCAGGAAATGTCTCCAAGATGTAGGTATGGCAGAAGCAGGACAGGATAACTGGAGAGAGCCTAGTCACACTCCAGACGGAACCACAATGATCTGCACATGAATGCTGGTGAGCTGGAGCTAAATAGCAGCACAAGGTGTTGGCCACAGCTGCTCACAATCAGGTAATCAACCTGCAGGGACAGAGTGTGCAACTGCCATTCAGACCTAAGGCAGCAAGTGAGACCCCTAGAGGCAGGAATGAGACAATGCAAGGCAACACAAACACACAGACATTCCTAACATTATCCCCCCCTTAAACAGGCGGATTCCAGACGCCTAAAAGTTCACCTTCTCTTCTTTTTTCCTCTCCTCTTTTTGGGTTGCCTAGACCTAATTGAAGGTGTCACAAAGACACTACTCGGCAGTACAGGTCCATCAATTATAAGTCTAGGATCCTCCAGAAGCTCGCTCTCAGAATCAGAGCCACAACCCAACGGCAGTAGTGACCCCTTATTTTCTTGGATCGTATCAAGAGCGGATGGTAAATTTGAAGAAACCAAACTTGCCGAGCAATCTGCGTGAACACCTAAAGATACGTGCCCACATCTCAAAAACTGAGGGTGCTGCCCACACTGCAAAAGCAGGTTCTCAGACGGGCACACTTTAACAGATTCATCCAGGAGAGCGAGGACAGTTGGTGGACTGAATCTTTCGGACACTGCCTTGAGGAAAGCGGGCAAATCTTGTAAAACTGGATCTTCTGCATCTATAAGACCATTTACCCACTTCAAGGCCCTCCCTCTGAACCTCATACATACGTTAGCAATAATATCAATAGGGGAAAAGTCATCAAAACTCAGATAATACTTGAAGAGAGCTAAACACTGAGAGATATCTCAATCAAAGTAAGGCACTTCCTCAATGACTCGGCTTTCCAAATTAGATGTTACATCAGGGAGGATAGACAACCGTGGCCTCTCAGACAAGATGGACTCTTCTTGCACCTTAGACAGGGAAGTCTCAGATGGCCCCGGCTGGGCAGACACCTCGGGCAAATCTTGGATCTCGGGCATGGCAGGCACCTCTATCTGGTGCTGGACAGGCGGAGCCCCCTCCTGGGGCTGGACAGGCAGAGCCCCCTCCTGGGGCTGGACAGGCAGAGCCCCCTCCTGGGGCTGGACAGGCAGAGCCCCCTCCTGGGGCTGGACAGGCAAAGCCCCCTCCTGGGGCTGGACTGGCAGAGCCCCCTCCTGGGGCTGGACAGGCAGAGCCCCCTCCTGGGGCTGGACAGGCAGAGCCCCCTCCTGGGGCTGGACAGGCCTTGGCACGACCTCTGGCAAGGCGGACACCTCTCGGACCTCTGGCAAGGTGGACACCTCTCGGACCTCTGGCAAAGCGGACACCTCTCGGACCTCTGGCAAGGCGGACACCTCTCGGACCTCTGGCAAGGCGGACACCTTTTGGACCTCTGGCAAGGCGGACACCTCTCGGACCTCTGGCAAGGCGGACACCTCTCGGACCCCTGGCAAGGCAGACACCTCACAGACCTCTGGCATGGCAGACTTGGATGACTGAGTGACCCTGAAAGACAAAATAACATTTGGACTGACCATTGACACGGCCGTCCTAATTTGCCCAATAGACGGAAAAACAGCATCCTCATGCCATGAGGCAAGGGCAGACAGGTCCTCATGCCATGAGGCAAGGGCAACAGAGACCTCATGCCATGAAGCAAGGGCAACAGAGACCTCATGCCGTGAGGCAAGGGCAACAGAAACCTCATGCCGTGAGGCAAGGGCAGTAGGACCTCATGCCGTGAGGCAAGGGCAGCAGGGACCTCATGCCGTGAGGCAAGGGCAGCAGGGACCTCATGCCGTGAGGCAAGGGCAGCAGGGACCTCATGCCGTGAGGCAAGGGCAGCAGGGACCTCATGCCGTGAGGCAAGGGCAGCAGGGACCTCATGCCGTGAAGCAAGGGCAGCAGGGACCTCATGCCCGAAGGCAAGGGCAGCAGGGACCTCATGCCTGAAGGCAAGGGAGCAGGGACCTCATGCCCGAAGGCAAGGGCAGCAGGGACCTCATGCCCGAAGGCAAGGGCAGCAGGGACCTCATGCCCGAAGGCAAGGGCAGCAGGGACCTCATGCCCGAAGGCAAGGGCAGCAGAGTCCTCATGCCCAAAGGCAAGGGCAGCAGAGTCCTCATGCCCAAAGGCAAGGGCAGCAGAGTCCTCATGCCCAAAGGCAAGGGCAGCAGAGTCCTCATGCCCAAAGGCAAGGGCAGCAGAGTCCTCATGCCCAAAGACAAGGGCAGCAGAGTCCTCATGCCCTCCTGGGGTCGCTTGGCCGGACACCCCTCCTTTTGAAATTTGAGCACCACAGTGGCATAACGGAGCAGAATTAGGCCCTATGGCAGAATGAGGAAAGCTCTTTTTAGGTTTGCGAGCAGGACATAATTGAATAAAATGTCCAGACCTGCCGCAATAAAAACAAAGTTTCTTATCCCTTCTGTGTCTTTTTTCTTCCTCAGAGAGGCTGGGTCGTGGAGAGCTCCAGAACTTGCCTTTGCTTGGGATTGGAAAACAGCGGCCAGAATTGAGAGCACCAGACTCATATTTTTCCCTTTTCCCCTGTGTCTCCTTAAAGGGAACTGGTAATCTTATTGAATATTCAGGCAGAGCAGACAATATCTCTGAAGACAGGGTTTGAATATTCTCCAGTTTCTCTCTGAAATCCAGTAGCAATGTAGAACCCACGAACGGCATAACCTCGAGAGGCAGGGAATTTTTTTTAAATGAAGCCATTTTATGAAATTCAGCTATACCTCAAACTCCTGCACACGTTTATTTGGGCAGATCATTCTGTTAGGATTACTAGGTTTCTCTGTGTGTGCAAACCTGAAATGAGGTCAGCTGAAGCCAGGTGAAAATTAAAACAAGGTTTATTGTAGAAAAGAACCAGTAAAATATCAGCATACAGAAACTGGATCCTTAGAGCCTAGTCACACTCCAGACGGAACCACAATGATCTGCACATGAATGCTGGTGAGCTGGAGCTAAATAGCAGCACAAGGTGTTGGCCACAGCTGCTCACAATCAGGTAATCAACCTGTAGGGACAGAGTGTGCAACTGCCATTCAGACCTAAGGCAGCAAGTGAGAGGCAGGAATGAGACAATGCAAGGCAACACAAACACACAGACATTCCTAACAGCTAGTGCCTCCTTAGCCTTTCAGCTCACCGCACGTCCCTGGTGTGTTCAATCTGCAATCTAATTTGCAGTGTAAAAATAAAGCAGCCAGTATTTACCCTGCACAGAAATAAAATAACCCACCCAAATCTAACTCTTTCTGCACATGTTATATCTGCCTCCTCTGCAGTGCACATGGTTTTGCCCAACTGCTGAATAATTTCCTGCTGCGATCAACTTGGAATTACCTCCCTAGTCCATCACCAAATAAGGCCTCACCTTTATATGGGAGAGCCTCCATATTCCGTTTGGAATCTGCATCCGCTTTCCACTGGCGAATCCACAACGCCCGCCGAGCCGATACTGCCATGGTAGCGGCTGTTGAACCCAAGAGTCCAATATCTTTCATCGCCTCTAGCATGTATGCGGCAGCATGTTTGATATTCCCTAACTTAAGGAGTGTCTCATCTTTATCAACCGTGTCAATTTCCGATGACAGGCTTTCTGACCATTTTTCAATAGCGCGACTCACCCACGCGCAGGGCCGGATTAAGCCCTTGGGGGGCCCAGGGCACCCAAGACAGGGGGCCCCCCCACCAGCAACCACCCCCCGCAGGGGCAAAAGCAGGATTCGGAAGGGGTTTTTTTTTGATGCACGCGCGTCTGTGTGTGTGTGTGTGTATGTAAGTATATATATATATATATATATATATATATATACACACACACACATACACAGTGGTTGAAGTAGAAATTTTGAAGTGGGGGTATGCAAAAGTCAAGGACACAATTTGAAGGTGCGCGGTCACACAAAAGGGGGCATGTCCAGTGTAGTAGAACCCCTTATACTATCTAGTACTGGTGCCCCTTTCACCTTATAGCACACGGTATGAGCTGAAATTCACATTATAGCACACGGTACGAGCCGAAATTCACATTATAGCACACTGAATGAGCCGAAATTCACCTTGTAGCACACTGAATGAGCCGAAATTCACCTTGTAGCACACCGAATGAGCCGAAATTCACCTTGTAGCACAATGAATGAGCCGAATTTCACATTGTAGCACACTGAATGAGCCTAAATTCACATTGTAGCAAACTGAATGAGCCGAAATTCACATTGTAGCACACTGAATGAGCCGAAATTCACATTGTAGCACACTGAATGAGCCAAAATTCACATTATAGCACACTGAATGAGCCGAAATTCACATTGTAGCACACTGAATGAGCCGAAATTCACCGAAATTCACATTGTAGCACACTGAATGAGCCGAAATTCACATTGTAGCACACTGAATGAGCCAAAATTCACATTATAGCACACTGAATGAGCCGAAATTCACATTATAGCACACTTAATGATCCAAAATTCACATTGTAGCACACTGAATGAGTTGAAATTGTGACGACAGGGAGAGAGAGAGTGACGACAGGGAGAGAGAGAGAGAGTGACGACAGGGAGAGAGAGAGAGTGACGATAGGGAGATAGAGAGTGATGACAGGGAGAGAGAGAGAGTGATGACAGGGAGAGAGAGAGTGACGACAGGGAGAGAGAGAGTGACAACAGGAAGAGAGAGTGACGACAGGGAGAGAGAGTAACGACAGTGACAGCAGGGAGAGAGAGAGTGACGACAGTGACAGCTGGGAGAGAGAGAGTGATGACAGGGAGAGAGAGTGACGACAGTGACAGCTGGGAGAGACAGGAATGATAACGACAGGGAGAGAGGTGACAGCATGGGAACATTACCTCATTTGTTGCGGGTGAGCGGCGGGTGGCTGGCGGCGGTGAGCGGCTGGTGGCTGGCTGCGGTGAGCGGCATGCGGTGGGTGGCTGGCAGCGGTGAGTGGCGGTGAGCTAGTACAGCGCTCTATACAGCCACAGGCCGCCGCGCAGGGACGGGGAGCAACATGTGCAGCAGGATGGCCACTTCCCTCGCCTCCTGCTGCACTTGAATTTCCTCATTTCCGGGTCAGTGGAAGTGGCGGTATACCATACCGCCGTATACCGCTCCACGTTGACCACTGTATATATATATATTATATATATATATATGTATATACTTCAAAAGTATGTCACTCAGCGGGCTCCTTAATCACATATCACAAACCCCAGCTATCTCAGCAATGTTTTGGGTTTTATTTACCCTTTGTCAAACAGCACATATACGACAAAAGGGTAAATAAAACCAGAAACGTTGCTGAACTAGCTGGCGTTTGTGATATGTGATTAAGAACTCTGCTGAGTGCCATACTTTTGGAGGCTTATGTGAAGGCAGTGTAAAGAGCACCACGGCTGCTGAAAAAGGAGAGGGAGTGCCGGCCAATCGATTTGTATCTCTCTCTCTCTCTCTCTCTCTCTCTCTCTCTCTATACATATATACACACATACACATTACATAGATCTCATACACCCACATACACACAAATACATAACATACACATAAAACACATACACACACATAGAAAATATACACACATACATACTGTATACACTAATAGAACATATGCACATACATACAGTATACACAGATAGAGCACAAACTGTGCACACACTTACACAGAAGCCTGCCCTGAGGAAAGGGGTGAGGAATGGATGCCACAGCCAGGAGATATTGCTGGGAGCCAGGAACACAGTTCACAATTAGGCCCCGCCCCCACGGCAAAAAATGCCGCGATTCGCGGGTCGGCGGGGAGGGGGCGGAGCCAATATATAGTGATTCTGTAACAATGATCTCATATTAGCTCCGCCCCCTCTGCTCTGCCCCCCGAATAGCGGTATACAGCTACAAGGGGGCGGGGCTCCGAATGCCTGCCGTAGGACCGGACAGCGGGCATTGAAAACAAAAAACATTTGGCCACCCCCCTATTCTCTCCTCTCTCCCCCCCCCCCCCCCTTCAAGCCCAGCACAAAGCCAGGCAACGGCAACAGGAGAAGTCAGGGTAAAGGCTCCACGCTGCAGCAGGGAGGAGAAGACTCCCGGCTGCTGGAGAGGGAGGATTCCGCGCTGCCAGCGGGTGTGTGATGTCCCGCTCGCGGCTGTTTCATGTGGCTTCCTCCCCACTCCTCACGGGTCAGCGGCAGATACAGGGCAGAGGGGATAGCAGCACCAGAGCGGTGCAGAGCAGCTTCGGCTGGGGGGCCCCTTATGCCAGGGGGGCCCGGGGTACTGACCCCCTTGGCACCCCCCTTAATCCGGCTCTGCCCACGCGCAAGCAATTGTGGGCCTGAGTAACGTACCATTGGCAACATAAATGGATCTCAATGTAGTCTCCATTTTGCGGTCTGCTGGCTCCTTTAGTGAAGCCGTGCCAGGTGCAGGGAGAATTACCTTCTTTGTCAACCTGGACAGTGCACTGTCTAACACAGGGGGTGACTCCCATTTTTTTATGTCCCCCACAGGGAAAGGATAAGCTATCTGAATTCCCTTGGGAATACAAAATTTATTTTCAGGATTCACCCACACCCCTTCAAAAAGAGTATTCAGCTCGTGGGAAGGAGGGAAAGTGACCTTAGATTTCTTTTCTTTATAGAAATAGGCCTTCTCCTGAGGTACAGGAGTGGCTTCCGTGACTTCCAGAACCTCCCTTATAGCCACAATCATATATTGTATATTTTTTGTCAATTTATGATCTATTTCCCTGGAGTCACTATCGTCGACACAGGAATCAGTGTCCGTGTCGGTATCAGTATTCACAATATTTGCAAACGGTCTCTTATGTGACCCAGAGGGGTCGCCTGCGGATGGAAGAACAGAACCCTGAAATACCACATCTTCCACAGATTTTCTCCAGCATTTTGCATGAGATTCAGACTTATCTAATCTCCTTTTGATATGATGTATACTATACTATCACGTATTTCTTTCACCCTTGCAGGCTATTGGAATGTCGGCAGCGCCACCACATTACAAGACTGTGTCCCTAAAATGGTTTCCTCCGGGGAAGAACTCCCTGCCTCAGACATGTCTTACACACGTGCACAACACACACACAGACACACTGGGACTTATAGGGGACAGACCCACAGTAAAATCGGTCAGAGGGACACAGTTTAGGAGCAGCCAGTTCACAACCCCAGCGCCAGTATCTAATGCCTGTGAACACAAAATGCCCACTGACATGCAGTGCTGTTTTACACAGTAAACACACTAATAAAGTACTAAATTCGCTTGTGCCCCCCCCCCCCTGTTTTGCACCCTGATACTTGTAGTCAGAAGTGGAGGAGGATCAGCAATGTCTCTGCAGCCTGAGTAGAGAGAGAAAATGGCGCTGAGCAGTGTGCTGGCTGCCTGAGGAAGAAGCTCCGCCCCCACAATGGCGCGTTTTTACCTCAGAGATTTTACATAATATTTATACTGGCGGGGGTAGGGCTGTGCCTGGGCATCTTATGCCCCCTTTTAGCCAGTTTATTTAGGTATTTTGCTGCCCCCCGCCACGTCCTGCACCCTGCAGTGCCTGTGTGTGTGGACAGCAATGGCGCGCTGCGCTCCCACCAGCAGAGCGGTGCCTCATCCGTCACTTTACTTGATTGAAGATCTATCTTCTTATACTCACCTGTCTTCTGACTTCTGGCTCTGTGAGGGGGTGACGGCACGCTGTGGGAGTGATCATCTAGATACGGCTAGTGTTCAGTACTCCCACGAAGCAGGGAGACTCTTGCCAGCAGTTCTCCCTGAAAATAAAAAACCTAACATAAGTCTTTTCAGAGAAACTCAGTAGAGCTCCTCTGGAGTGCATCCAGTCTGCCTGGGTACATTTCTAAATCTGAGGTCTGGAGGAGGGGCATAGAGGGAGGAGCCAGTTCACACCCATTGAAAAGTCTTAAGAGTGCCCATGGCTCCTGCGGAACCATCTATACCCCATGGTCATGAAGTGGACCCCAGCATCCTCTAGGACGTATGAGAAATGCTGGAGTACAGTAATGTGTATTTCGTGCAGTCTGCAGGCTGGACATCTATCCAATAATAAGAAAAAATGCCAACATCCACACAAGAAATAGTAACAGTATCAGTGGAAGTGATCCAGGTGCACTCAGAAGCAGCTGCTGGTTGCTGTTGTCATCATCATCAGCAGGTATTTTGCACCAGAGGGTAAACACACGCAAAATATGCATCACCTGACAGACACATTACCTGCTTTGTTGTGGTGTGCATGACATGTGTAACCCTGATTTAGGGTTTAAACAACACTTATACTGAGGTAGTTATAATATGGTGACTAATATGGAGTATAAGCATATATATTATTCATATATAAAAGTTAATGGATGTTGTAATACTGTATGCATGTTGTGAGGTAAATAATACAGTTCACAGATATGTAATTGTATGTACATTGATGTAAATGTAGTGGTGAATACAATTAAGGCTTATTTTATGGTTTCACAGTGTATCTAAAGGGTTAATGTCCTTGTGCTCCTAACTGTCAATCACCTAGTGGGTGATTGCCAGTGGGCGGAGCACCACCTCAGAGTGGGTCATGTGACTACTAGAGAGGGGTGGGGAGGTGCTGTGAGTATAGCTGAGAGAGAGACTGCATATCCCTTGGTGAGAGGACATAGTTTTTTGCTGCTCCGGCCGTCGCTCGCATTAGAGCTGAGCGGTATACATTGCGGCGGCCGGAGGGGGCTTAGTGTGTGTAGCCAGAACAGGGCTTCCTTACTGTAAAGGTGGTGACAGCAGCATTGAGACTCAGCACTGTTCATAGAACCCGGCATCAGGGCTAGTCAACTCACCCAGCAGTATTGGAAGGGCGCATCTATGACAGGGAGACAGAGAGGGTTCCTTCCTACCTATTACCGGCACAGACTCTGACAGCCACAACAAAGAAGCCAGGACCAGCAGCAGAGGCTCCATTCTGTGTGGCTGTAAGTGTAAGGGAGGAGTCGGGGGAGCAGCCTGCAGCAGCATCACTAGATCGTAGAAGTGTGAGTGCATAATCCAGCCATTTATATTACCCCTACACTAAGCACAGCAAGCCATAGGTGACTATGGTACATAGTCAATTTCATATTGGGACTAAGGACTCCAGGGCTAGGCCGCAATAATGGCTATTAAGCAGGAGGATAATAATGGGTCACAGTAGTCAGAGTGACCTATAATGACAGTTCCATGTATGGCTTAATCATAGTGCTAAGGAGAAGGTAGAAAGCACTGGGTATATATATGTAACAGGAGGAGTGGAGTGAAACTTGAACTGTTTAACTCTTCATAAATAGTTTTAAAGCTCCCCCATATATCAGCATCACATCAGTCAAAGGAGAGCCAGAGACATTGTTCCGCAGCGCTAAATAGAAAGTAACACCCTAAAGCTGCCACCTAATGTGTGTATTTATGCCCCTGAATTAGCAGAATTAGAGTCAAGGACATTAAAGGTAGCCATACTACAGTGACATTGGATGGATGTTAAAGCCTCTTAGCCACAAAGGATTAGAATATCATCCCGATTCAAGGACTAGCTTGTGGCACTTTAATACAACTGTGTTATATGTATATTCGTGAACCCGTAAGAAGGACTGACACGTAAGAGACTATTAGTTTTAAAGTTAAAGGATTTGAGCTCGCTGTGACTATGATAAGAGAAACCATCTCTTGCAGATATATTTAATATAGACTCATCCTAAGAGACAACAATAATTTGAGCCATACAGGAATTGAAAAGCTATATATGCTCTGAAAGATAGAAAGCATCAGCTACTTCAAATGGACACAAGGACGCAGCATAACAAAGGTTTATCATACCAGCTTCTTAGGAGTTTAGTTTAATACTGGACAACTACGGTAACATTTTTACTGAGGAAAGGATACAGATTCCTTGGTAATCAACTGTTGATGTTACTATCTATGAGCTAAATAGATACTTTCTGTTATCTGCCAAGGAGGAACTATAAGTAACCTTATAGGAGAAAGTAATCGCTACCATAAGTAGACTGAGACAAACATCTTTCTCTTTAACTGAAGGGAGAACTGATAGTTGATATTAAAACATAGTGTCAGACATTCTGTATTAACTGCTGTTATTTTTAGGAAGTTTATGGGCCCTTATAGTGCACTATCATATTAAGAGTACCCGGGTCACTCTAACACCTAAGGGTGTCTTGAAAAGAAAAAGGATTTGTTGTATTGCATGCAGGTACTGTGTATAGGCCTAATTGACAGGGGGTTAGCATGGATTAATGACTTAAAGGGGAATGTGTAATTGATGAAATGTTAATGTATACTTAATCCATTTGATACTGGTCATTAAAGTGTTATACTTTCCATGTGTGTGTGGTCCGTCTGGAAGTTGATCTGAAGATCTTGGAAGAAAGAGACAGGTATATTAGATAATATATCTATGATATAAGGGAATCATCCCCTAAGGATAGAGATCAGGCTTACTCAAGCAAGCCTTAACGGTAGTTAAATACTACACATAGCTTGAGTGGAGGCACAGCTATTAGGTAACCATCCCTTAATAGAATACATAGACAGCTCTCGTTCAAGGTATTGAGGGTAGGGTTACACATGTATTTGTGTGGACACATAGGGGGTCATTCCGACCCGTTCGCATGCTGCAATTTCTTGCAGCCATGCAAACGGGTCTGAACTGCGCATGCGTGCGGGTAGCAATGCGCAGGCACGTCGGTTGCCGGCGCCAGCCGGCACCATGGAGCTATGGACCTTACAAAGAAGCTGTTCGCAGCGGCGAACACAGGAAGATTGACAGGTAGAAGGCGGACCTTGACGTCAACTCACCGTTTTCGAGTAGTGTCCGGAAAAACGCAGGCATGCCCAGCCGTTGAAGAGGAGGGTTCCTGACATCAGCTCCAAGCCGGATCATCGCAGCGAGTGACTAAGTCCAGAGCTATGCAGAGACTGCACAAACTTTTTGTTTGTGCAGCTCTCTGCACAAGCGATTGCAGCCCTGCACAGCCCTAACCCCCTCCCCTGTAGGCGGCTATTATCTGGTCGCAGCAGTGCAAAAAATAGCCTGCGTGTGACCAGGTCGGAATGACCCCCATTCTCCCACACCCATTCCTAGTGGTGAAATCTTAGTTTACTGCAGCTTCGTGATGCCATCTTGGGCAACTGACTCCTTTCTGGTTTTGCTGAATCATCTCAGAACAGTGATACACAAAATGGATGTTGCTAATAATTTATTGGCCAATAAAAAAACAAAAAAAACAAGGAACTCTGCAAACATGCAGCCCACTTAATAATAAAATATCTCTTTTGCTGGCCCATTGTGGTGCGTTGGGGAATTTTGTCTTTTCTTGTTGTCTAGATTATTAACCCCTCACTTACCTGTGATGGGCGAATAAATTAATTATGAGCAACTTCCATTTTGTGTATTACTATTCTGAGAGGCATGTACAGTACATATTGGATTAGTCATTTTAGGGTATCCTGCTCCTTGTAGTGCCATACAGGAGGACCCTGGGGTGCCTCCAGGTGAGTTGAAGTTTAGAAACAAATGAATATATAACTCAAAGTGGGACTATTATTATGTAGTGTAGGACCACCTTAGTAAGGCACCTTTTTGTGATGGGCAGTACTATCATATATTTGAGCGCGATATGAGCGTGGCCGAGGGGCTCATTTATCAAACAATGTTTCTGGGTAATTCCCTGAAAACACCCATTTTGGGGGGTTAGCCGCGAATATTAAGTATCCCTGCAATGTATGTAGGAGGCCACAAGTGTCTCTGATACCTGCTACGATCCCTCCATTCCCACATGCAGCTGCATCCGCCATAGGTTTCTATGGGGGATGCAATGCTGCCAGATTTACCAAAATCGGGACTATAAAGCACTTCCAATATTGGCCCCGCCTGAACATGGCGGTAGCCCGTTGTAGCCTACGGGCTACACATGGAGTATGTAGTTCCAGAAGGTTTCACCAGAACCCTCCACTGGCAATGGCTGAAATGCATGCTCGGTCAGCAGGGACCGTGCATGTGCAGCACCCCATTGGATATCCGATTTTTGATAAATGCCCTCCATGAGTCCTCTTAATTTTTATTAAGTAGGATGCATGTTTCTTTTACTGATCAATTGCAGAGTGCTGGAGGAATTGTTCTTTATTATTATTTTTAAATCATCGCCAGGTTGCAGAGCTGCTGTGCATACGCTTTTCACACTAAGCATTCGCCAACAGCGTTTAGTCTCCAGGCTGCACAGAGGAGACCACTGCTGAGGAGGGAGACACTGATAAAAGTCGCTGCACAAGCAAGTATTGTTAAATATTGGTGGTACAGTAAAACAGTAGTTTCGTCACGCTCCACATACCTTTGACAAAGTCACGTGGAGCGTGACGAAACGCGTTAGGATCCTACCTCCAACACACCTGTTCAGGTCTCCATACGTGACCACATGCACTGATCCGCTTTGATCCTCATCCGACTTGCTCACTGCTGCTGACAACGGCTGTGCCTCACGCCGTTCCCGGCCAGACATCTCTACCGACGGCTCCTTTATTACACCCGCCTCCCGCTGCCTAGCGCCTGTGGGCATTGCAGGACTTTGGCCGAGGACGCTCGGTCCAATACCAGCCCACAAAGAGAGGTAAACATCAATCTATTTACTGAGCGTGGTGAGAGTGATCATTTGAAATTCTGGGACGGCTGCAATCATTTACCATTACCAGCCATTATCCTTATTATCAGCATTCAGTGACTGTGGACATTCACCAAAGGAACTTATTCCAGCTACTGTCCCTCTATGTTGAAAGAGAGACCTCTTTTTAGAGACCAATAAGGTGTGTTTATATAACATATGGATGTTTATTCACAATTAGTTATCTTTTAATCTTTTATATGGTTAATAAATTTACATTGTGTGTGTCGGCTCCCATCTCTTTATCTTCTCCTGATATACAGCGCAGCCGTTTTTTGCTTTAAATGCTCAGCAGCTATGGTATAGCAGACCTCATGAGATGTAACCACATCTCCAAAACAACAAATACTACCACAAAATCAGAGGTCTGTGTTTATAACCACAGCGTTTTAACACAAAATTATAGACAAATAAAAATCACCATAACTATGTCCCTTAATGAAGGTTCCTGTAATGGAGTCCTCAAAGCGAATGTTCTGATGGAATTTCTCCAGAGTATAGTAACATGTAAGGGAATAAAAAATAAAGACCAATGTGTAGTAGATTTCTTTTATGTATCCACAGTTCTTAGTGTATTTTTTATATGATCAAGAGGTGGCTTAGGAGCGTACCCCACTCACACTTTGATTAAGAAGTTATAAGCCCATCAAGGTTTCTTTGCCCAATGCTGTGGCCTCGCCCACTTGAACTACGCCCGGCGTGATGTTTTAGGATGGAAATATATATATAAATGAAGCGTACCCAAGAACTCACACTTGCAAGGTGGGTGTTAAACACATCAAGGTATCTTTAGTATGGAAAGGAGTGAAACATGGGTCCACTCAAGCGTACCCCAACTCACAGTGCTTGCATACTCTCCAACATTTTACACTTAAAAACCGGTACAAATAAGGGAAGGGGGTGTGGCCGCGGGTAAAGGGGGCGTGGCCACGCCCCTTTCCTATACTTTCAATGGAGATGCAGTGAGTCAAAAATCGGTACACAGCCCTTTTTGGCCGGTACAGACCATAAAAAAACGGTACTGTACCGGCCAAAAAGGTACAGTTGGAGGGTATGTGCTCGGTGTGATGATACTCCCATAAAGGTGTCTTTCAGTTCTGTTTCCCGGACTGTGTTCATAAAGTGGTAATGTTGGCTCCCCAAAGAAACTCACTCTCCTCAAGTGGAAGCAGGGGGGTACACAAATTTAATAAAAATCACAAACATGTACACTTAAAATGGAGTCCATCCATAAAATAAACAAAATAGAAAAATAGCAGCAAAAATCGGCAAAGGGGTTAAAAGTTCCAAAGCAGCAGAAAAGTTTTTGTTTGAAATATCCAGTAGGTAAATAACTACTCACACTCCTGTTGTCAACATGTTTCAGCCCTGGCCTGGGCCTTTATCAAGACACAGTGGTAAGTTTCACAGGGGCAGATTTATTAAGCCTGGTGAAGTGATAAAGTGGAAGGTGATAACGCACCAGCCAATCAGCTCCTAACTTCCATGTTACAGACTGGGTTTGAATAATTACCGGCTGGTGCGTTATCAACTTCCACTTTATCACTTCACCAGGCTTAATAAATCTGCCCCACAGTGAGATGCAGCAATACTGAAGAAAATATACCACCGGCTATGGGTTCTTATGATAAATAGAGCCCATAGAGTTTCATGACTGGAGAAAATATAAGTTCATTTAGAGCTCATATAATCCTGATCAGGTATCAAATAAATGCAGCTGAAGTTTTGCTTTTATGCAGAATGAACTGTCAAAAATAATAGAAAACTTAGCACAGGCTTTTTCTCAAGATCTATTTTAATTCAAAACAGTGTTAGAGCCAGGGTGTAATAGGCCCTACACACTGGCCGTTTTTTTGAAAGATATGAACGATCTCGTTCATAAATGAACGAGAACTCGTTCATATCTTTCAGTGTGGAGACTCCAGCGATGAACGATGCGCGGTCCCGCGCTCGTTCATCGCTGGTCTCCCGTCGGCTGTGCATGCAGGCCAATATGGACGATCTCGTCCATATTTGCCTGCACTTCAATGCAGCCGCGTGACGGGGGGAGTGAAGAAACTTCACTCCCCCCGTCACTGCCCCCCCGCTGCCGGGTTGCTCGTCGGCCGTCGGGCACCTCGGCGGCGCATCGGGAAATGAGTAGGGCCCTTTAGTGTTAAGATTTTCCTCTGGATCATAAACATATATTAATTATATCTGTCATGAAATCAATTATAAATCACCCAAAGGAATCTCACTTAGTTAAGCCACTGCCAAGAGTGACCAGAGATAAATTGGCAGCTTTACTGAGCGACAGCATTCCAACTTTGTGTTACTGTGCCAAAGGGAAACACAGAATGTGGTTCTACTGTGTAATATTTAGACACACAGTCATCTGTATGAGCAATATTTAATCTGCTCACACTGCAAAAAATATCTCCACAGTCTTGGGAAAAACAATTATCTAGAGTTTATAGAAAAAAAGTGTTATGCTTACTTTTGTCCATATGCCGATTCAGTCACATCTTGTGCTTATGACTCATGGGGTCTATGGTGGTCATTCCGAGTTGATCGCAGCCAGCAACTTTTTGCTGCTGCTGCGATCAACTAGTCCACGCCTATGGGGCAGTGTATTTTAGCTTAGCAGGACTGCGATCGCTTGTGCAGCCCTGCTATGCTAAAATTTTTTCTAGCAGAACAAGACTAGCCCTGGACATACTTACCCTGTGCGACGATCTCAGCGATGCTGGAGTCGGCTTTGACGTCAGACATCCGCCCTCCGTTCTCCTGGACACGCCTGCGTTTTCCTTACCACTCCCCAAAAATGGCAGGCAACGGTCTGGAAACGCCCAGGAACACCTTCTTTCTGTCAATCTTCTTGCGTTCGGCTCTGCGACAGCTTTCTTTGCTGGCCGCGACGTGACCCGGCGACCCCTGTTGCCCGGCAACGACACACGTGCACAGTTCGGCCGCCGCGCATGCACATTCCAGACCTGTTCGCACCGCAGCGACAAACCACTGCGTGCGAACGGGTCGGAATGATCCCCAATGTACTAAGCCATGGAGAGAGATAAAGCACTAGCCAGTCAGCTCCTTACTGCCATATTACAGGCTATGGCCCTCATTCCGAGTTGTTCGCTCGTTGCCGAGTTTCGCTATATTGCGATTAGTCGCTTACTGCGCATGCGCAAGGGTCGCAAAGCGCATGCGCATAGTTATTTTACTCAAAAGTTAGGTATTTTACTCACGGCGTAACAAGGAATTTTCATCGTTCTGGTGATCGGAGTGTGATTGACAGGAAGTGGGTGTTTCTGGGCGGAAACTGGCCGTTTTATGGGAGTGTGCGAAAAAACGCTGGCGTTTCTGGGAAAAACGCGGGAGTGTCTGAAAAAACGGGGGAGTGTCTGGGCGAACGCTGGGTGTGTTTGTGACGTCAAACCAGGAACGAAACTGACTGAACTGATCGCAATGGCTGAGTAAGTCTGGTGCTACTCAGAAACTGCTAAGAATTTTCTATACGCAAATCTGCTAATCTTTCGTTCGCAATTCTGCTATGCTAAGATACACTCCCAGAGGGCGGCGGCCTAGCGTGTGCAATGCTGCTAAAAGCAGCTAGCAAGCGAACAACTCGGAATGAGGGCCCATGTTTGAAAATGGCAGTTATAAGCGGATTGGTTGGTACTTTACCTCTCTCCACGTTATCAATCTCCCAGGCTTAGTACATCTGCCCCATAGCAGTAAATTTGCTAAATCTTCTAAAAATGAAAAGTTGTGATGTTGCCCACAGCAAAAATTTTTAATTCTGGCTATCATTTCTCTATTGCATCCTAGAAAATGATAGTCAGAATCTGATTGGTTGCTATGGGAAACATCACCACTTTTCAGTTTTAGAAGCTTTAGTAAATTTACCTCATAAACAGCAGCGGAACAGGGAAGGGAAGTGGTGTTCAACCGTAGGACAGTAATAGGTGAATTAAATGAAACATTATATGCAGCCAGCATTGGGCAGAATGTCGACATCAGTGTCACTTCTATGGGCAGGAAGGTTAGAGTTAGGGGTAGGAATTAGTGTAAAGGGGGGTACACACGGAGAGATCCGTGCTTAAAATCTAAGCAATCTTGCTAGATTGCTTAGATTTTAAGCACGGATCTGCCGTGTGTATGCCCTCCAGCGATAGCGATGCGCGGCCCCGCGCATCGCTATCGCCGATGCTAGATTGAGCTGCATGCAGGCTCAATCTAGCGGGTCGCTCACTTCACCGTTGTGTGAAGTGAGCGGCCCCCCCGTCGGCTTTCCCCCTCGCTCAGCACATCGCGCTGTGCTGAGCTGGGTGAGAGATGTGTGCTGAGCGGTCTGTGTTAAGATCGCTCAGCACACATCTCTCCCGTGAGTACCCCCCTTTAGAGATAGGGATGTGCGCCGGCCCCCGTCATGGGTTTTGAATTTGTACTGTATCTCCTTCGTGTTTTTGATGTATTTTTGTTTCGATGGTGAGTGAATGGTTTTGCAACTGTCCACTGACTGAGGGGAATTTTTGCACAGCGTACACATGCAATTGCACACTTGCACGGGGTGAATTTTCACTCCCCCTGGGTGGCGACCAGTACCAGATTAAGGTCCTGATGGGCCTGGAGCTGAAATTTATAAAGGGTCTATTTTGCACCGCCACAATGGGTGTGATAGCATGGTGGGGGTGTGACTACTGATATGGGGGTGTGGTCTGTGCCATGGGGGGTGGCTAGCACCATCGGGGGCTTAACTAGCCACCTACCATTAATTTATGGACTAACTATACAGATTTACTCAATATATATATATTATAAAAAATTAGATGCAGTCAGGATACTGACGGACGGGATCCTGGTGCTTGAAATACTGATGTCGGAATCCCGTCCGCACCAGGAACACAGTCGTTGAAATCCAGCCAGGACTCGGAATCCCGGCATCTAAATAACGACACCTGGAATCCCATACTGTATATGTAAGTGTGTGTGTGCAGTGGTTAAAGTAGGCGGTAAACGGCGTTATGGTATACCGCCACTTCCACTGACTCGGAAATGCGGACCTGAAAGTGCAGCAGGAGGCGAGGGAAGTGGCCATCCTGCTGCACATTGTGGAGTCCCTGCGTGGCGGCCGGCGGCTGTGTAGAGCACTGTATTAGCTCACAGCCGCTCACCGCCAGCCGCTCGCCACCAGCAGCCAGCAACCCGCCGCCTCCAGCAGCCCACCGCTCACCGCTGCCAGCCACCAGCAACAAATGGGGTAATGTTCCCCTGCTGTCACCTCTCTCCCTGTCGTCACTCTCTCTCCCTGTCATCACTCTCTCTCCTTGTCACTGCCGTCACTCTCTCTCCCTGTCGTCACTCTCTCTCCCTGTCGTCACTCTCTGTCACTGTCGTCACTCTCTCTCCCTGTCGTCACTGTCGTCACTCTCTCTCCCTGTCGTATGAGGAACAGAGGGTTAGGATAAGATTAGGCTGGGTTTTGTGAAGAAGTGGTTCTTCAGAGCCCGTTTGACGTTTTGTAGAGATGTGGAGAGTCTGAGGGGGAGAGGTAGAAGATTCCAGAGAAAGGGAGCAGCACATGATAAATCTTGAAGGTAGGAGCAGGAGGAAGTAATCAGTAGGCAGGAGAGGCAGCGTGCATTAGCGGAGCGAAGAGGATGGATGGTTGTGTAGTGAGAGATTAGGTCAGAGAGGTAAATGGGAGAGGAGTGGGTGAGGGATTTATATGTCAGTGTGAGAAGCTTGAATTGGATTCTGAAAGTGAAGGGGAAGCCAGTGAAGGGCTTGTAGAGAGGGGAGGTGGACGTAGTGTGTTTGGTGAGGAAGATGAGCTGGGCTGCATCATTGAGGATAGACTAGAGTGGAGAGACGCATTTTTTAGGGATGCTAGTTAGGAGGAGAATACAGAAATCCAGTCTGGAAATGACCAGTGAGTGGATAATGGTCTGAGTAGCATCTTGGGTTAGAAAGGGTCTGATTCTGGAAATATTTCTGAGATGAAAATGGCAGGGTTGTGAGAGGTGCTGAATGTGTGGTTTGAAGGAGAGGGAGGAGTCAAGGATTACTTCAAGACAGTTCACTTGGGTGTTAGAGGAGATAGTAATGTCATCAATAGATAATGAAATTGTGAGAGGTGAGGTTTTGCAGGAGGGTGGAACATGATCAGCTCAGTCTTAGGCATATTAAGTTTAAGAAAGTACTGGGACATCTAAGAAGAGATAGCAGAGAGATAGTTGGAGATATGAGTGAGGACAGCAGGGGAGAGGTCAGGGGAGGAAAGGTAAATTCGAGCATTATCAACAGAGATGAGATTGGAAGTTTAAAGAAATAATGAGTTCATCCAAAGAGGACATATAGACAGAGAAAAGGAGATGACCAAGAACAGAACCTTAGGGCACACCTACAGTTAGTAGAGGGGGGGGGGGGGGGGGGGTGTGGAGTCATGAGAGAAGACAGAGAAGGAATGACTAGAGAATTGGGAGGACAGCCGGGAGAGAGCAGTATCATGCAGACCAAGGGAATCTGGTATCAGACAATTTTTAGAGGAACATGCAGCCCTCACAATAAATGCAAAGTGCAGCATAGCACAGTTATTTAAAAAAGATATATTAATTTGGTATCAATTGTAGTTGGAGTCCCATGTTCCTTCGTGTTGTGCACCTCCATGTGCTTAAGCCGTTCATGCATACCAATGCTTGCTGAGGTTTATGCTGTTTGTTTAGCACGATTATTATATTAATACATATGCCCCCTTCTAAGTTTGTCATTTTAGCAGATAATATATATTCATGAGAATACAGATTTATAATTTTTAGTATAACCATGTATTCTTTACATTGAGTATGTTTTGGCCTCCTTTTGTGTTTATATTTATTTATTACCAGTTTCTTATATAGTGTAGTGTACTCCATTGGGCTTTATAATTGGAGCAACAGTAATAAAACAAAACTGGGTAATAACAGACAGACATAGAGGTAGGAAGGCCCTGCTCGCAAGCTTACAATCTATAGGGAAATAGGCATTGATACACAAGGATAGGTGTTACTTATTGCATAATGGTCCTTCCAGATTGCAAAGGTTCTGGCCTTTATGATATGGTTACTCAGGCAGATGTAAATTTGAAGAAAGACAAATGTGAAGTTATGTGTGGACTGGACAGAGAGGATGTAATTAGATAAGGAGGCATTGAAGGTTATGTGGGTGGGTCCGGAATTTGATAAGCTTGTCTGAAAAGGTTTCAGGGTGGAAGACCTGTAATTTTGAGTGGGAGTGAGTAATGCATGTGTATGAGAGAAACAGTTTTTGTGCAGAGTGGAGAGTTAGGATAGTTATTTTGAGATGAGTGTATGTTGGTGTCATTTGTATGTAAGTAAAAGTATTTTATACTGAATATGGTAGAATACCAATAACCAATGGAGAGACTGAGAGTGGATCTGCAGATGATGAACATCTAGCGAGGAAAATTAGCCTCACTCCTATATTCAAAATGAATTGTAGTGGTGAGAGCCTATTTTTAAAAAGATCAGGAAGGAGATTATTGCTATAATCAATGCGGGAGATAATGAGAGCATGGATTAGAGTTTTTGCAATGTCTTGTGTAAGATATGGTCATATTTTGGATATGTTTCTTAGATGTATGTAACATGATTTTGAGACAGATTGAATGTGGGGAACATAGGACAGCTCAGATTCAAGAATGACACCTAGGCAACGAGCTTATGTGGTAGGGTTGATTGTTCAGTTATCAACAGTGATAGAAATAACTATTATTGGCTGGTGGAAATATAATTAATTCTGTTGTGGAAATATTAAGTTTGAATTGGCGAGATGACATCCAAGATGAAATGGCAGAAAGGCATTCAGTGAAACGACCCAATACAGATGGTGACACATATAGGGAAGATAGGTAGATTTGAGAAACATCTGCGTACTGATGATGCTGAAATACAAAAGAGCTGATTAGATTGCCAATAGATGTGGTATAGATTGAGAAAAGCAGAGGAACCTAAGACTGAGACTTGCGGTACCCTATCCGAAAGAGGCAGCAAAGAGGAGATGGATTCAGAGAAACGAACACTGAAAGAGCAATCAGATAAGTAGGTTGAGAACCAATTAAGGGCTGTGCCCTGGAGAATTAAGGATTGTACTGTTTGTATGAGAAGAGATTGGTCAACAGTGTCAAAAGTAGCAGAGAGATCAAGGAGAATAAGAAATGTGTAAAAGTCTTTATCTTTAGCAGTGACCATATCATTCACTGCCTTAGTCAGTGCTGTCTCTGTGAGGCGAATGTAGAAATTGGTGAAAATAGTTGTTGCAGAGAGTTGGATAGTTGTGTAAAATTAATAGTTTTAATGTTTCTGTGGTTTTGAGGAGGTTTGGTAGACTTCAGTGACATTGAGCTTGACGTAATGGAGTAGAGTATGCCGGTGATAAGGTTGAGATTTGAGAGAAAGAAAGGAGTGTTTGTGAATTCAGAAACTGAGCATAGTCTGGTGAATACAAGATCAAGAAATATGTATAGGTCTGCACCAACCACTTGAGAATAATATAAGCATAATAGTAAAACCGTTAAAGTCAATTTTAGAACAGTGATTATTGGCGGTGCTCCCAAATATTTTTGTAGATGGGACTACAAGTAAAAGTAAGAGAAAAGAAAAAAAAACTTTTTTTGGAAGCACTCGTTTAAATAGACAAATATGTGAATAAAAAAATGAATGAATCCATTTATTATATAAAAACTACACAGGAATCCCTTAACACCAATGCATATTTTCACCATTTAATTATCATCTTAAACCTTATTTGTTAAAAAGGCAATCAAGATTTTAATATTGATATTATTAAAGTTGTCATTAACTTATGCTTAATATTTATGCAAGGCATTCAAATAACTTATTAATTAGGGACTTAATAAAGGTTAAGTTTTAATCAATTCATACTTTTTTAATAATTTTTTATTCACATATTTGTCTATTTAAACAAGTTCTTCCAAAAATATTATTTTTTTGTCTTTTCTCTTACTTTCACTTGTAGGCAGTGGCCCTCCTTATGAGTAGAGGAGTCAGTCCATTGTGAGAGGCTGAGAGAGGAGGTTAGAGTTAGTTTGGAGGCATGGGGAGATTGGGGACTGTCAATAGCTATATTGAAATATATATATATATATATATATATATAGTGGAGATGTCAGAGGATAAGAAGTGAGTGAGCCAACCAGAAAAATCTTCTAGAAATTGTTTGGGTTGCTCAGGTGGGCGATAGATAGCTGCAACATGCAGAGAGAAAGGTGTGCCTATCCTGATAGCATGTACTCAACTGATGTGAATGTGAGTGATGGAACCTACGGTAAAACTGTTTATGTGGGACAGTAATATTCCAACCCCACCTCCTTTGATATTAACAGGCATGGAGGTGTGTGTGAAGTGGAGACCACCATGTGACAGTGCTGCAGGGGAGGCCATGTCTGATTGTGTGAGCCATATTTCTGATTTAGCTAGCAAGTTTTTCAAATGAAAAGGTCATGGATAGATGTTAATTTGTTGCAGACAGAGTGTGCATTCCATAAGGCACATTTCAGTGACTCGGAGGGAGATGAGAGACATGTGATGTTCATAAGGTTTTTTTGGATTTACCTGGATTTGGGGATATGTCACCAGCTAGTAGAAGCAGGAGGAGAGAGAGCTAAGTATAGTTGTTGGAGTTTTTATGATGACAGGTTGAGTTTGTTACAGTCAAAGTATATTGATAAGTTAAAAACTCATGAGTGTTCTAGAATGGATTTGAATTATTGATTCTGCAATGTGCACATGAGTTGCAGTGATATTGAAGGATGTTACAGCTCTAGAGAGGATACCATAAAGTGTTACTAGAAAAATCAGTTTGTGGTACATGGTGTTTTTGAAAAATAACAGATATATAGGTTAGTGCATACCGATTTGCAAGTTATATGGTAAAATTACCTTGTCTCAGATGTTGTTCAATGGTTGTTCAACTGCTAGTTTAACTGTTATTTATAATTTTCACACTTTTTATTTCCAAAATTCGAATATTTCACCTCAGACAACTGCCACCTTAACTGAATGCAAAGAAATAGTAGGCCTAATTATGAAAGGCTACAGCTGAATTCAAATGAACATCTAATCAAAGGACTTAAATTAGCCTGTGTTAAGTAAAGACTAGACCATGTATGCTCCATAAACTACACTCCACCGTACAACATCATCAAAATAAACAATACCAACTAAAAGCAAGTATTAATATTATACATGTACACATACTTTTTTTTAAATATTTTTATTAGAGACTTAGTATGAGACTTGTATGAGTAACAAAGATGTGCATATAAATACAATTCATACCAGTCCACCCATGAACAAGTTAGGAATAAACATGTAGAAATGTAGAATAAATACAGAACACACCACGCAAGACCCCAAACAGAATAAAGAAAAATTAAATTAATAGGTAAACAAATCCCCACTTCATATTGGTGGGTCATTATCTACCAATTTTGTTAAATACCATGCAGTTGTTGAAAAGCATTTCACAAGTAAAAGTTTAGTCTGGTCGGGAAGGATTATAGCTTTCCCAGAGTTCAGAAAATTTAGCCACTCTGGATTCTTTATCTACTGTTGCCTCTAGCCAATCAATTCAAAATAAATAAAAAACTTTTATTTTAAATAGGGAAAATGGCGGTGTGTCTGGTTGGTTCCATACTTGAAAAATGGTTTTCTTAGTTGCTGAACTTAAAATAAATAATAATTTGCTGCAACCTCGGGACACCCATTGATCTTGAGGCTGTCGAAGTCAAAAATATTACATAGACAGAACATCCAAACTCCAAACTGATGAGTCGCTATGCTTGCAAATACACACAGCATGCACAGCAATATATGGTAACATACGCATTCACACAGACATGCCACAAAGATATATTCAACACATATTTCATACAACACATGAATTAAGCATGTCAAGCACCAGACATCATAAGGTTTTAAATTATATAATGGAGTATAACGTCATGTATGTGTATTGTTGGAGCTGAGGAAGATGGACATGTCATGCTTGGTGTCAAAGTATTCAGATTAATGTTTGGATTAATTTGATGCCTGTGATTAGGTTGTAGCACATTGCCATGAGTAGTCATGATTAAATGTATGAAAGTAAAAGTCACTCTTATTAGAACAATGACCTTCCTGGAAGACAGCATGCTTGCAGAAAGGAACCAGTGGCTATCTCCTGTAATTACACCATCAAGGCTTTCATATGAACTGACCAATGACTCATCATGAATGAGAAAGTTCCCTCCCCTGGACCAATAACAGAAGACCTATACTCCCCCAATATATACAGTGTATAGCTGATCCCACACTCACAAGAGCTTCCTGTTGTTTTGCTGGGTGCTGATGGAGATGGTGTTTTGCGGTTACTCTGCTGCTGTGAGAATGGAGAGATATGGAGAGCGGAGTGTGCATTGAGGGAGATGGTAATTGTATATTGGCCGTGTCTGTAATGAATTAGTTTGTAATAAGTGCTTCCTGTGTAAATTGTAACCATGTAACTATATATATATATATATATATATATATACTGTACATGTGATATATTGTATACATATCCTTTTAATAACAAATATATACACCAATGAGCTTTGGAACTCAGACATTGTGTGTGAGTACTTGTTTTCTCTTAAGGGTTGTAGTGTTTGTAACATACAGCGCGCTTTGATTGTATATGGTGATAAGATGCTCCTGGCATCAACAATATATATTAATGCTGGCATTTTAAATATTTATTAGAAATGTATTTGACTCTTACAAGGCAAAATCCAGAAAGTAGCCCATTCAGGGGTAAATGGTATGTAATTGACCAAGTTATCTAATGCATATCTATAAACTTTAAGCCAGAATGTCCTAACATTTGGGCAGGACCATAGACAATGGTATAAATGTGCGTTATTTTCTTGACATCTATAACATTGAGGTGAGGAAGAAGAGCCCATCAAATATCTAATATATGTTCTATGATGAATGTTCAGGAATAACTCCCTATATGAGGTAGAAGGAATGAGATGGCATGAATCAGAGAAGTTCTTCAGCAACATATCCACTGTTATGTCAGGAAAATGTTGCCGCCATTGTGGCAACCCAGACTGTAGGTTATCATAATCAATCTCATCTCTTAGTATGGTATAGTGCTTAAAAATTGCTTTGTAATCAGGAGGGGGGTAGTATAAAAATGTATCCAATGAGTTGTTCCAGTCCCGGCCAGAGAATTTACGGATAACTCAGCTCACATAATGTTGAGTCTGACAAAAGGCAAAAGGGAAGGAAGACATGAAATCATACTTTTCTACCACCTGATGGAATGTGAGAAGCCTTTTAGACAATCTGTCTTCAAAACAGCCAATGGAACTCGCCCCTCTAGAAAGCAGAACATATTTACAAAATTATTATTATTATAACATTGTTTAAAGCAGTAAACTAAATCATAACTACATACTAATCAGACATTTGCTTTTATTGTCTAAGTCAGTGGTTCTCAAACTCGGTCCTCAGGACCCCACACAGTGCATGTTTTGCAGGTAACCCAGCCGGTGCACAGGTGTATTAATTACTTACTGACACCTTTTAAAAGGTCCACAGGTGGAGATAATTATTTCACTTGTGATTCTGTGAGGAGACCTGCAAAACATGCACTGTGTGGGGTCCTGAGGACCGAGTTTGAGAACCTGTGGTCTAAGTGATACCAGAAAAATAAAGGCTAAAGGCTATTGCCTTAATTGTTAACATGGGTTACTCATACCTCACAACTGTCCCGATTCTAGCGGGACAGTCTCGCTATTCGGCACTGTCCCGCTGTCCCATCCACGGGTCACAAAGCAGCACATGATCTCTGAATAGTCCCCAAAATTATAAAAAATGGGTCCATTTGATGAGGCCACGCCCCTCCCGATCGAGGCCACGCCCACATCCCGGGTGCCAGAGCCACAGTTAGAAAAGTTGGGAGGTGTGGGTTACTGCATATTTTCACCTCTGAGCAATTTAGTTAGAAACAATCAATGTCATGCATTTATTGTGTTGAGAAATTAGGCATCAGCTAATACACATCTTTACTGCAGTAGGTGTAATGCAGACAATATACTGAGTCTAAACCGCACTACAAGATCCACGTGATGATAAGCAAATATGTGAGACATGAATAATGACTACAGTTCAAAGGGGAGCAGCAAAAGAAATGTTGTAAAGTAACAAAATAAAATGGATTGATAATACATCTGGAATCTTTAAGTTATGTTGATTTTTAGTGAATTATTTAAATGATTTGACTTTTTTTTACAATGTTTGTAAAACATGTAACATACACGTAATAATATTAATTTGATTGAGCAATTGCAATGTGTTCATTTGGAATAAATATTTAAAGAACACAAAAGAGCTGGACCACAAGCCACTCATTTTTTGTGGATCTATAATGCTTCCACTGCAAAGTACCATCACAGGTTCTTTATGGCCGTTTCATAAAGCAGTCATCAGTTGATTATTAATAATGTCCACTTCCAATAATAAATTATATGCCTTGCATTAAATGTACATCATAATTAGAGATGTGCACCGGAAATTTTTCGGGTTTTGTGTTTTGGTTTTGGATTCGGTTCCACGGCCGTGTTTTGGATTCGGACGCATTTTGGCAAAACCTCCCTGAAATTTTTTTGTTGGATTCGGGTGTGTTTTGGACTCGGGTGTTTTTTTTCAAAAACCCCTCAAAAACAGCTTAAATCATAGAATTTGGGTGTAATTTTGATCCTATAGTATTATTAACCTCAATAACCACAATTTCCACTCATTTCCAGTCTATTCTGAACACCTCACACCTCACAATACTATTTTTAGTCCTAAAATTTGCACCGAGGTCGCTGGATGACTAAGCTAAGCGACCCAAGAGGGCGGCACAAACACCTGGCCCATCTAGGAGTGGCACTGCAGTGTCAGACAATTGGCCCCAAACAGCACATGATGCAAAGAAAAGAGAAAAAGAGGTGCAATGTGGTCGCAGGATGGCTAAGCTAAGCGACACAAACACCTCAATATCACAGGAATTATTCATTCTAATCAATGGTATTATTGGTCCAAATCACTGGAAGAAAATGACAAAATCACTGGAATTATTTGTTCTAATCAATGGTATTATTGGTCCAAATCACTGGAAGAAAATGACAAAATCACTGGAATTATTCGTTCTAATCAATGGTATCATTGGTCCAAATTACTGGAAGAAAATGACAAAATCACTGGAATTATTTGGCAAGATCACTGTAATTAATAATTATAAATCACTGATATTAATTGGTAAAATCTCGCTATCGCCTGCCTAGTGAAGTGGAATCTAGATGGGATTTTGTACCGGGGACACAATAACTTCATCAACTGTCTAAATCCCACTGCACTAATGGTGAAAAACGGGCACACGTCTAACAGCGCACTGATTATACTGAAAACTGATTATACTGATCACTGATGATACTACGGAGAACTGACACTGAGCAGCGAGAACAGCACTGGACTATTGTACTGTAGTATACTGGTCACCACAATGCAGCACTGACACTGAGCACAGATATTAAGCACTGATCAGGATACTAGAAGTGACACAAAGCTGCAAGATACAGCAATGGCCTAATGTACTGTACTACTATAATTATATACTGGTGGTCCCCACAATGCAGCACACTGAGCACAGATATTACCAGGTGTATCTCACACATCGCTCAGTACAGATTACAGGATGTATAATCACCAGGTGTATAACACACGTCGCACAGTACAGTATACAGTATGCAGCTCTGGAAGGATCAGTATTTATCAGGAAGGCAAGGTCTGGTCCTGGCAGCAGAGTGACAGGCGGCCGTATAGTAGCAGCCAGCTCCAAATCTGGCAGTGTGTGGAGAGGGAGGGGGTGAGGGAAGGGAACGAGCGCTGGAGTGTCTGAGCGGAGGGCTTGGAAGTTCAGGGGGAGTGAGGCAGGAGCTGTTCTTCCATAGCAGCGCACAGTGGTGGTGACAGAGTCTGACAAAAGAGGGAGGAGGAGGATTGGGGCAACTGGCCACAGGGGAGCACTGTGCCGCAGCCATCACCTGCAGGGGAAGTGGAGGGAAACACATCCTATCTGCCCCAGATAAGTGACTTCTGATCAGAGCAATTGAGGGTCAGAGTTTTTCTAAAAGGTGGAAAAGAAGGGGTTCTTTTTCATGTAGACTGGAAGGACTACAACAAACTTGGAGTGACTACACTTTTCACCCTAGTTCGGCAGCCCTGCTGCCCTTTAATACACAGATGAATGAAGACTCCATTTGAAAAGGCGGCCGCTCAGCAATCAAGAGCTGATGCAGCACATGCAGGTGTTTCTGCAAATATGATGAAGAAAAGAACATCTCATAAGAAACATCGAAACAATATGGGACCAAGTAAACCAATCTCCCAGCCAAGGCAAAATATTGTAGGCTGTAGAATACAGCATGGGTGGAAAGAGGGCAGTGGACCAATAACCCAGTGGAAAGGAACAGTTCTGGATCAAGTACCAGTCAATCCCTCCCTCTATCTTATAAAGTATGATGGATTTGATTGTGTCTATGGACTTGAGCTTCACAAGGATGAAAGGGTGTCTGCTCTTGAAGTTCTACCAGACAGAGTTACCTCATCCCGAATCAGCGATGCCCATTTGGCTGACACAATGATTGGTAAAGCAGTGGAACATATGTTTGAAACAGAGGATGGTTCCAAGGAAGAGTGGCGAGGGATGGTATTAGCACGAACACTTGTTATGAACACATGGTTTTATTATTATATAACCTATGAAAAGGACCCAGTCTTATATATGTATCAACTTTTAGATGACTATAAAGAAGGAGATCTTCGGATCATGCCAGACTCAAATGATTCCCCTCCAGCTGAAAGAGAACCAGGGGAGGTTGTGGACAGCCTGGTGGGCAAGCAAGTGGAACATGCCAAAGAAGATGGCTCAAAAAGGACTGGCATGGTTATTCATCAAGTTGAAGCTAAACCATCTGTGTACATCATTAAGTTTGATGACGATTTCCATATTTATGTCTATGATTTGGTGAAGACATCCTAAATGGGATTCTGTACTTTTTTTTTTTCCAAACGTAATCTAATGTAAACATTTGTAGAAAGTCGCTGCTTTCTGATTACAGAAATGCTCAGATATTCCTGTGAATCCACAATCCCTTCCCAGAGGAAAAAGAAATTGAGAAACCGTTGTTTGAGAACATTTGTTCTCTTTCCCTTACAAAGGAACAAACCACTTTCCAAGAAGACTGACGTTTTTGGGATTATGGAGACATAATGTTTTTGAATATAAATCCTAAAGCAGGTGGTGTATTAGAGCAAAAGAGTGCAAGAGACCAGCCATGCAGTTTCTGAAATATTATGACAAAATGTTACTGTATTTAATAAGCACTCATTCCTAACTCTGCTAAGTACTGTTTGGTATACTGTATCTGGCTTCCATGAGGTAGTTGTCCATTATTTCAGCTTCCATTTACCTTTTTGAAAGCGGTAGAAGTTATCGATTCTTTCCCCCCCCCCCCCCTATTTTTAATTTTCTCCTGCATAGCCCAGTAAAATGTTGCAATGTTAAGTATTGACTTGTGCCTTCTGGGGGTCCACTTCTTCACCAAACCCAGCCAAATCTCATCCTAACCCTCTGTTCCATGTTCTCTATGTACCCCATCTGTGTCACCCATGTCTGTCTACCCTTCCCCTTTAGATTGTAAACTCTCACGAGCAGGGCCCTCTTCCCTCTTGTGCTTATCCTTTGTCTTACTTTAATAATCTTCAACTCTACCACATCCAGCAGTCTTCTGCCACCTGATAATTATTCCAGTGTCATCTGCTGATGTAACTATGTTTATTTACCCTATACTTGTCCTATACTGTCATCAACTGTAAGTTGCTGTTTTCCTGTTTGAATATTTATGTACTCTGTAATTGGGTGCTGCGGAACCCTTGTGGCGCCATATAAATAAAGGATAATAATAATAATAATAATAATATAGGGTGTATAATCCCCAGGTGTATCTCACACATCGCTCAGTACAGTATGTAGGGTGTATAATCCCCAGGTGTATCTCACACATCACACAGTACAGTATATAGGGTGTATAATCTCCAGGTGTATCTCACACATCGCTCAGTACAGTATACATGGTGTATATTCACCAGGTGTATCACAAACATTGCACAGTACAGATTACAGGATGTATAAAATCACCAGGTGTATAACACGCGTCACACAGTACAGTATACATACTGGTCACAACAATGCAGCAGATATTGAGCACTGATCAGGATACTAGAAGTGACACAGAGCTGCAAGATACAGCAATGGCCTACTGTACTGTACTATATGTATACTGCTGGTCACCAAAATGCTGCACTATCCTACTATATACTGCTCACAATAATGCAGCACAGAGATAGTATACTTGACACAGAGCTGCAAGATACAGAAATGGCCTACTGTACTGTACTTTATGTATACTGCTGGTCACCAAAATGCTGCACTGTCCTACTATATACTGCTCACAATAATGCAGCACAGAGATAGTATACTTGACACAGAGCTGCAAGATATAGCAATGGCCTACTGTACTGTACTGTATGTATACTGCTGGTCACCAAAATGATACACTGTCCTACTATATACTCAGCATACTGAGCACAGCTATTTGCAGCACACTGAGCACAGATATGGAGCGTTTTCAGGCAGAGAATGTAGATACTTTCAGCACACTGAGCACAGATATTTGCAGAACACTGAGCACAGATATTTGCAGCACACTGAGCACAGATTACGGAGCTTTTCAGGGAGATAACGCAGCCAAGTCCTCTCCGTTCAATCTCCAATGCACGAGTGAAAATGGCGGCGACATGCAGCTCTTTATATAGAATACGAATCTCACGAGAATACGACAGCGGGATGATAACGTTCGGCCGCGTTCGGGTTAACCGAGCAAGACGGGAAGATCCGAGGCTGCCTCAGAACCGTGTAAAATAGGTGAAGTTCGGGGGGGTTCGGATCTCGGAGAACCGAACCCGCTCATCTCTAATCATAATATGCTACAGTATGCTAAGTTCTGTATATTCGTCAACACAGTATTATACACATGGGTCCTACTTGTCCTGGATTTTGTAACCAAATCTTTAACTTCAAATGCTTAAATAGTTTCCTACAATTCTGAATTATAATTCACCAGAATGTGCAGGATTATTGAAAATAGAAAACATTGAAAACTGTGCAATGTGACTATTTGACTAAGAACATATGTCAAGAAGTGGGTTTTTTAGGTAATACAAATATCATATTGCAGGGGTGTGCAGAAGTTCCATTAGTTTAGGATGTCCTAAATATACACACAGTTCATTACATATTTAATTAATACAGTAGGTGATAGCTATAACCTCAATGTACATATAAATGCAAGGAAATAATCAACAGAAAAAATAGTGGAAAATTAAAAATATAAAGCGAAAATAATGAATTAGTGCAATGACATACAGTGCATTCGGAAAGTATTCACAGTGCTTCACTTTTTCCACATTATGTTATGTTAAAGCCTTATTCCAGACTGGAATTCATTCATTTTCCCCCTCAAATTTCTACATACAATACCCCATAATGACAATGTGAAAAAAAATATATTTTTAGATTTTTTCAAATTTATTCAAAATTGCTCAATACTTTGTTGATGCACCTTTGGCAACAATTACAGCCTCACGTCTTTTTGAATATGATGGCACAAGTTTGGCACAGCTACCTTTGGGCAGTTTCGCCCATTCCTCTTTGCAGCACCTCTCAAGCTCCATCAGGTTGGATGGGAAGCGTCGGTGCACAGCCATTTTCAGATCTCTCCACAGATGTTCAATAGGATTCAAGTCTGGGCTCTGGCTGGGCCACTCAAGGACATTCACAGAGTTGTCCTGAAGCCACTGCTTTGATATCTTGGCTGTGTGCTTAGGGTCGTTGTCCTGCTGAAAGATGATCTATCGCCCCATTCTGAGGTCAAGAGCGCTTTGGAGCAGGTTTTCATCCGGGATGTCTCTGTACATTGCTGCATTCGTCTTTCCCTCTATCCTGACTAGTCTCCCAGTTCCTGCCACTGAAAAATATCCCCACAGCATGATGCTGCCACCACCATGCTTCACTGTAGGGATGGTATTGGCCAGGAAATGAACGGTGCCTGGTTTCCTCAAAACATGACGCCTGGCATTCACGCCACAGAGTTCAATATTTATTTCATAAGACTAGAATATTTTGTGGGACCTTCAAAGCAGCAGATATTTTTCTGTACACTGTGCCTTGTGACAATCCAGTCTTGGAGGTCTACAGATAATTCCTATGACTTCATGCTTGACTTGTGCTCAGACATACACTGTCAAGTGTGGGACCTTATACAGACAGGTGTGTGCCTTTCCAAATCATGTCCAATCAACTGAATTTACCACAAGTGGACTCCAGTTAAGCTATAGGAACATCTCAAGTGTGATCAGTGGAAACAGGATGCACCTGAGCTCAGGGCTGGATTAAGGCCTGGGGTGCCCTGGGCACTTACGACAGGGGTGCCCCGATGGTAGGTGGGGGATGTATATTAAATTCCAAGAGGGACAAAATGCTTTCTACATGGACTTCCCACCTAATATATGATTGGCGTCACCTGTGTTGAACTACTTAATTGAAAGGTACTTCAACACAGGTGATTGCAATCATAACGATGGAAATCCAGGTAGAGAGCATTTTGTCACTCCTGGAATGGGTCATGGTGGAAGGTATAGATTGTGTATATTACATTTAAACCAATGGTTTATATTAGTTTTAGCTAATTATTTAATAATGCCTGGGTACTGTTTATAACTCCATCTTACTGAAAGACAACTATTTTATAAACTTTTCTTGTAGTGGAACAAAGACAACTTAACCTTAAAATACACATAGAAAAATAAAATAATTGATCTTGTCACATGCAAGAATAACAGAAGCCTCTGTACTACTTACACACTGGGACAGGACTCAGGAGGACTCTCTGTGTGTGTCTCTATATCTAAAGCCAAATAGTTTAGTTGCATAACAGTTTACACAGGACTCATACACCCAGGTAGGGAGGAGGAGAAGCTGGGTTCCCTGTGTCACTTAAAGCTCTCTTCCCCCTCCTATCCCCCCTCTGGTCAGAAAGCTCTGTCGGTAGCTCATGAAACATGATATTCCTGTGTCTCTGCCTGCACTGCATACTGTCCTGCACGCATTCTGGCTGCTGGTTCTGCTGCTGCTTAAGAGGTTAAGCTAGTGATGTTAGTTTGCTCTGGACAGGGGGCCCCTGACAAAGGGGGGCCCGGGTACAGTATGCCCTGCATCCCCCCTCATTAATCTAGCTATGCCTGAGCTCAAGTTTGAGCTTCATGACAAAGGCTGTGAACACTAATGTACATGTGATTTCTTAGTTTTTATTTTTAATAAATGTGCAAAAATCACAAGAAAACTTTTCACTTTGTCATTATGGGGTATTGTGTATAACATTTTGAGGGAAAAAAATGAATTTATTCCATTTTGGAATAAGGCTGTTACATAACAAAAAGTGGAAAAAGTGAAGCGCTGTGAATACTTTCTGGATGCACTGTAAGTACATGTATCCCAAATTAGATGGACTTGGAATTTCCAAACCAGATTTACTAATAATCTGCTTTATTAATAATTAACTGATGACTGCTTTATTATAATTGTATCAAAAGGATTTGTAGATCCTAAACTGTTAGAGAATAATAGTAAAGAATGCTATTCAAATACATGCAATTCAAACATAGATAACCTACTCTCTAATCTATTAGAGATGAGCTGGTTCGGTTCTCCGAGAACCAAACCCCCCCGAACTCCACGTGTTTTACACGGGTCTGAGGCAAGCTCGGTTGTTCCCGCCTGACTCGGAAAATCCGAACGAGACAAAACGTCATCGGACAAAACGTCATCGGATTCTCGCGAGATTCGGATTCCATATAAAGAGCCGCGCATCGCCGCCATTTTCACTCGTGCATTGTACAGGGTACAGAGAGGACGTGGCTACGTTCTCTCAGTGGCAAATCTCTATCAGTGCTCAGTATCAGTGCTTATTGCTGCTCAGTAATACTAGTACAGTGTCTCTCGTGCTGCATCTTGCTGCTGTAGGGTGCTGTGTTAGTACTGAAGTGTCCTGTGAATGTGTTAGTGATGAGCGGGTTCGGTTTCTCTGAAACCAAACCCCCCCGAACTTCACCTTGTTTACACGGGTCCGAGGCAGGTTAGAACCTTCCCGCCTTGCTCGGCTAACCCGAGCGCGCCCGAACGTCATCATCCTGCTGTCGGATTCTCGCGAGATTCAGATTCTATATAAGCAGCCGCGCGTCACCGCCATTTTCTCACTCGTGCATTGGAGATATTAGGGAGAGGACGTGGCTGGCGTCCTCTCCGTTTATTGTAGAACTAGAAGTTGATTGGTTTATTGCTTTTGCTTAATTGTGGGGAGGATTGGGGAGCAGCTGTTAGGAGGAGTACAGTGCAGAGGTTTGCTGATAAGTGACCACCGGTTTTTATCCGTTCTCTGCCTGAAAAAAACGCTCCATACCATATCTGTGCTCAGTGTGCTGCATAATATATCTGTGCTGAGTGCTCACACTGCTTAATTGTGGGGACTGGGGAGCAGCTATAGCAGGAGTACAGTGCAGAGTTTTGCTGACAGTGACCACCAGTATACGTTGTTTGCCTGAAAAATACTCAATATCTGTGCTCAGTGTGCTGCTTTATTGTGGAGACTGGGGACCACCAGTATAATTAATATTATATAGGAGGAGTACAGTGCAGACTGCACTGCTGTACCTACCTCTGTCTCGTCATCCATTAAGTATACTATCCATCTACATTCTATACCTGTGGTGCATTTTAGTTTTGCAGTTTGCTGACAGTGTCCACCAGTATACTATATATAGCAGTATGGTAGGCCACTGCTGTAACTACCTCTGTGTCGTCACTCGTCATCCATTAAGTATACTATCCATCTACATTCTATACCTGTGGTGCATTTTAGACAGTTTTGCAGTTTGCTGACAGTGTCCACCAGTTTATTATATATATACTTATAGCAGTACGGTAGGCCACTGCTGTACCAACTCTGTGTCGTCACTCGTCATCCATTAAGTATACTATCCATCTACATTCTATACCTGTGGTGCATTTTAGACAATTTTGCAGTTTGCTGACAGTGTCCACCAGTTTATTATATATATACTTATAGCAGTACGGTAGGCCACTGCTGTACCTACCTCTGTGTCGTCACTCGTCATCCATTAAGTATACTATCCATCTACATTCTATACCTGTGGTGCATTTTAGACAGTTTTGCAGTTTGCTGACAGTGTCCACCAGTATACTATATATATACTTATAGCAGTACGGTAGGCCACTGCTGTACCTACCTCTGTGTCATCACTCGTCATCCATTAAGTATACTATCCATCTACATTCTATACCTGTGGTGCATTTTAGACAGTTTTGCAGTTTGCTGACAGTGTCCACCAGTATACTATATATATATATACTAATAGCAGTACGGTAGGCCACTGCTGTACCTACCTCTGTGTCGTCACTCGTCATCCATTAAGTATACTGGGATCCGGTCTGAAGATCGACAGTGTCTAGGTCGACAATGTTTAGGTCGACCACTATAGGTCGACAGTCACTAGGTCGACATGGATGGAAGGTCGACAGGGTTTCTAGGTCGACATGTGCTAGGTCGACAGGTCTAAAGGTCGAGATGAGTTTTTCACATTTTTTCTTTTTTTTTAATTTTTTCATACTTAACGATCCACGTGGACTACGATTGGAACGGTAAAGTGTGCCGAGCGAAGCGGTAGCGGAGCGAAGGCACCATGCCCGAAGCATGGCGAGCGAAGCGAGCCATGCGAGGGGACGCGGTGCACTAATTTGGGATCCCGGTCACTTTACGAAGAAAACTACACCAAAAAAAAAAAAAATCCTCATATCGACCTTTAGACCTGTCGACCTAGCACATGTCGACCTAGAAACCCTGTCGACCTTCCATCCATGTCGACCTAGTGACTGTCGACCTATAGTGGTCGACCTAAACATTGTCGACCTAGATACTGTCGATAAAACGAACCACACCCAAGTATACTATCCATCTACATTCTATACCTGTGGTGCATTTTAGACAGTTTTGCAGTTTGCTGACAGTGTCCACCAGTTTATTATATATATACTTATAGCAGTACGGTAGGCCACTGCTGTACCTACCTCTGTGTCGTCACTCGTCATCCATTAAGTATACTATCCATCTACATTCTATACCTGTGGTGCATTTTAGACAGTTTTGCAGTTTGCTGACAGTGTCCACCAGTATACTATATATATATACTTATAGCAGTACGGTAGGCCACTGCTGTACCTACCTCAGTGTCGTCACTCGTCATCCACTAAGTGTACTGGGATCCGGTCTGAAGATCGACAGTGTCTAGGTCGACAATGTTTAGGTCGACCACTATAGGTCGACAGTCACTAGGTCGACATGGACAGAAGGTCGACAGGGTTTCTAGGTCGACATGTGCTAGGTCGACAGGTCTAAAGGTCGACATGAGTTTTTCCCATTTTTTATCTTTTTTTAATTTTTTCATACTTAACGATCCACGTGGACTACGATTGGAATGGTAAAGTGTGCCGAGCGAAGCAGTAGCGGAGTGAAGGCACCATGCGAGGGGACGCGGTGCACTAATTTGGGATCCCGGTCACTTTACGAAGAAAACTACACCAAAAAAAAAAAATCCTCATGTCAACCTTTAGACCTGTCGACCTAGCACATGTCGACCTAGAAACCCTGTCGACATTCCATCCATGTCGACCTAGTGACTGTCGACCTATAGTGGTCGACCTAAACATTGTCGACCTAGATACTGTCGATAAAACGAACCACACCCAAGTATACTATCCATCTACATTCTATACCTGTGGTGCATTTTAGACAGTTTTGCAGTTTGTTGACAGTGTCCACCAGTTTATTATATATATACTTATAGCAGTACGGTAGGCAACTGCTGTACCTACCTCTGTGTCGTCACTCGTCATCCATTAAGTATACTATCCATCTACATTCTATACCTGTGGTGCATTTTAGACAGTTTTGCAGTTTGCTGACAGTGTCCACCAGTTTATTATATATATACTTATAGCAGTACGGTAGGCCACTGCTGTACCTACCTCTGTGTCGTCACTCGTCATCCATTAAGTATACTATCCATCTACATTCTATACCTGTGGTGCATTTTAGACAGTTTTGCAGTTTGCTGACAGTGTCCACCAGTTTATTATATATATACTTATAGCAGTACGGTAGGCCACTGCTGTACCTACCTCTGTGTCGTCACTCGTCATCCATTAAGTATACTATCCATCTACATTCTATACCTGTGGTGCATTTTAGACAGTTTTGCAGTTTGCTGACAGTGTCCACCAGTATACTATATAATATACTTATAGCAGTACGGTAGGCCACTGCTGTACCTACCTCTGTGTCGTCACTCGTCATCCATTAAGTATACTATCCATCTACATTCTATACCTGTGGTGCATTTTAGACAGTTTTGCAGTTTGCTGACAGTGTCCACCAGTATACTATATATATATACTTATAGCAGTATGATAGGCCACTGCTGTACCTACCTCTGTGTCGTCACTCGTCATCCATTAAGTATACTATCCATCTACATTATATACCTGTGGTGCATTTTAGACAGTTTTACAGTTTGCTGACAGTGTCCACCAGTTTATTATATATATACTTATAGCAGTACGGTAGGCCACTGCTGTACCTACCTCTGTGTCGTCACTCGTCATCCATTAAGTATACTATCCATCTACATTTTATACCTGTGGGGCATTTTAGACAGTTTTGCAGTTTGCTGACAGTGTCCACCAGTTTATTATATATATACTTATAGCAGTACGGTAGGCCACTGCTGTACCTACCTCTGTGTCGTCACTCGTCATCCATTAAGTATACTATCCATCTACATTCTATACCTGTGGTGCATTTTAGACAGTTTTGCAGTTTGCTGACAGTGTCCACCAGTTTATTATATATATACTAATAGCAGTACGGTAGGCCACTGCTGTACCTACCTCTGTGTCGTCACTCGTCATCCATTAAGTATACTATCCATCTACATTCTATACCTGTGGTGCATTTTAGACAGTTTTGCAGTTTGCTGACAGTGTCCACCAGTTTATTATATATATACTAATAGCAGTACGGTAGGCCACTGCTGTACCTACCTCTGTGTCGTCACTCGTCATCCATTAAGTATACTATCCATCTACATTCTATACCTGTGGTGCATTTTAGACAGTTTTGCAGTTTGCTGACAGTGTCCACCAGTATACTATATATATACTTATAGCAGTACGGTAGGCCACTGCTGTACCTACCTCTGTGTCGTCACTCGTCATCCATTAAGTATACTATCCATCTACATTCTATACCTGTGGTGCATTTTAGACAGTTTTGCAGTTTGCTGACAGTGTCCACCAGTTTATTATATATATACTTATAGCAGTACGGTAGGCCACTGCTGTACCTACCTCTGTGTCGTCACTCGCCATCCATTAAGTATACTATCCATCTACATTCTATACCTGTGGTGCATTTTAGACAGTTTTGCAGTTTGCTGACAGTGTCCACCAGTATACTATATATATACTTATAGCAGTATGGTAGGCCACTGCTGTACCTACCTCTGTGTCGTCACTCGTCATCCATTAAGTATACTATCCATCTACATTCTATACCTGTGGTGCATTTTAGACAGTTTTGCAGTTTGCTGACAGTGTTCACCAGTTTATTATATATATACTTATAGCAGTACGGTAGGCCACTGCTGTACCTACCTCTGTGTCGTCACTTGTCATCCATTAAGTATACTATCCATCTACATTTTATACCTGTGGTGCATTTTAGACAGTTTTGCAGTTTGCTGACAGTGTCCACCAGTATACTATATATATACTTATAGCAGTACGGTAGGCCACTGCTGTACCTACCTCTGTGTCGTCACTCGTCATCCATTAAGTATACTATCCATCTACATTCTATACCTGTGGTGCATTTTAGACAGTTTTGCAGTTTGCTGACAGTGTCCACCAGTTTATTATATATATACTTATAGCAGTACGGTAGGCCACTGCTGTACCTACCTCTGTGTCGTCACTCGTCATCCATTAAGTATACTATCCATCTACATTCTATACCTGTGGTGCATTTTAGACAGTTTTGCAGTTTGCTGACAGTGTCCACCAGTATACTATATATATACTTATAGCAGTACGGTAGGCCACTGCTGTACCTACCTCTGTGTCGTCACTCGTCATCCATTAAGTATACTATCCATCTACATTCTATACCTGTGGTGCATTTTAGTTTTGCGCAGTAAATATAGTTGTAGGCCATTGCTATTGATACTGGCATATAATTCCACACATTAAAAAATGGAGAACAAAAATGTGGAGGTTAAAGGGAAAGATCAAGATCCACTTCCACCTCGTGCTGAAGCTGCTGCCACTAGTCATGGCCGAGACGATGAAATGCCATCAACGTCGTCTGCCAAGGCCGATGCCCAATGTCATAGTAGAGAGCATGTAAAATCCAAAACACAAAAGTTCAGTAAAATGACCCAAAAATCAAAATTAAAAGCGTCTGAGGAGAAGCGTAAACTTGCCAATATGCCATTTAGCCCTGGCCTATGTTCATGGCTAGTGGTTCAGCTTCACATGAGGATGGAAGCACTCATCCTCTCACTAGAAAAAAGAAAAGACTTAAGCTGGCAAAAGCACAGCAAAGAACTGTGCGTTCTTCAAAATCACAAATCCCCAAGGAGAGTCCAATTGTGTCGGTTGCGATGCCTGACCTTCCCGACACTGGACGGGAAGAGCTTGCGCCTTCCAGCATTTGCACGCCCCCTGCAAGTGCTGGAAGGAGCACCCGCAGTCCAGTTCCTGATAGTCAAATTGAAGATGTCACTGTTGAAGTACACCAGGATGAGGGTATGGGTGTTGCTGGCGCTGGGGAGGAAATTGACAAGGAGGATTCTGATGGTGAGGTGGTTTGTTTAAGTCAGGCACCCGGGGAGACACCTGTTGTCCGTGGGAGGAATATGGCCATTGACATGCCTGGTCAAAATACAAAAAAAATCAGCTCTTCGGTGTGGAATTATTTCAACACAAATGCGGACAACAGGTGTCAAGCCGTGTGTTGCCATTGTCAAGCTGTAATAAGTAGGGGTAAGGACGTTAACCACCTCGGAACATCCTCCCTTATACGTCACCTGCAGTGCATTTATCATAAGTCAGTGACTAGTTCAAGAACTTTGGGTGACAGCGGAAGCAGTCCACTGACCACTAAATCCCTTCCTCTTGTAACCAAGCTCCTGCAAACCACACCACCAACTCCCTCAGTGTCAATTTCCTCCTTACCCAAGAAAGCCAATAGTCCTGCAGGCCATGTCACTGGCAAGTCTGACGAGTCCTCTCCTGCCTGGGATTCCTCCGATGCATCCTTGAGTGTAACGCCTACTGCTGCTGGCGCTGCTGTTGTTGCTGCTGGGAGTCGATCGTCATCCAAGAAGGGGAGTCGGAAGACCACTTGTACTACTTCCAGTAAGCAATTGACTGTCCAACAGTCCTTTGCGAGGAAGATGAAATATCACAGCAGTCATCCTGCTGCAAAGCAGATAACTCAGGCCTTGGCAGCCTGGGTGGTGAGAAACGTGGTTCCGGTATCCATCGTTAATTCAGAGGCAACTATAGACTTGATTGAGGTACTGTGTCCCCGGTACCAAATACCATCTAGGTTCCATTTCTCTAGGCAGGCGATACCGAAAATGTACACAGACCTCAGAAAAAGACTCACCAGTGTCCTAAAAAATGCAGTTGTACCCAATGTCCACTTAACCACGGACATGTGGATAAGTGGAGCAGGGCAGACTCAGGACTATATGACTGTGACAGCCCACTGGGTAGATGTATTGCCTCCCGCAGTAAGAACAGCAGCGGCGGCACCAGTAGCAGCATCTCGCAAACGCCAACTCGTTCCTAGGCAGGCTATGCTTTGTATCACCGCGTTCCAGAATAGGCACACAGCTGACAACCTCTTACGGCAACTGAGGAAGATCATCGCAGAATGGCTTACCCCAATTGGACTCTCCTGGGGATTTGTGACAAAGGACAACGCCAGCAATATTGTGCGTGCATTACATCTGGGCAAATTCCAGCACGTCCCATGTTTTGCACATACATTGAATTTGGTGGTGCAGAATTATTTAAAAAACGACAGGGGTGTGCAAGAGATGCTGTCAGTGGCCCGAAGAATTGCGGGCCACTTTCGGCATTCAGGCACCGCGTACAGAAGACTGGAGCACCACCAAACATTCCTGAACCTGCCCTGCCATCATCTGAAGCAAGAGGTGGTAACGAGGTGGAATTCAACCCTCTATATGCTTCAGAGGATGGAGGAGCAGCAAAAGGCCATTCAAGCCTATACATCTGCCCACGATATAGGCAAAGAAGGAGGAATGCACCAGACTCAAGCGCAGTGGAGAATGATTTCAACGTTGTGCAATGTTCTGCAACCCTTTGAACTTGCCACACGTGAAGTCAGTTCAGACACTGCCAACCTGAATCAGGTCATTCCCCTCATCAGGCTTTTGCAGAAGAAGCTGGAGACATTAAAGGAGGAGCTAAAACAGAGCGATTCCGCTAGGCATGTGGGACTTGTGGATGGAGCCCTTAATTCGCTTAACCAGGATTCACGGGTGGTCAATCTGTTGAAATCAGAGCACTACATTTTGGCCACCGTGCTCGATCCTAGATTTAAAACCTACGTTGTATCTCTCTTTCCGGCAGACACAAGTCTGCAGAGGTTCAAAGACCTGCTGGTGAGAAAATTGTCAAGTCAAGCGGAACGTGACCCGTCAACATCTCCTCCTTCACATTCTCCCGCAACTGGGGGTGCGAGGAAAAGGCTAAGAATTCCTAGCCCACCTGCTGGCGGTGATGCAGGGCAGTCTCGAGCAAGTGCTGACATCTGGTCCGGACTGAAGGACCTGCCAATGATTACTGACATGTCGTCTACTGTCACTGCATATGATTCTCTCACCATGGAAAGAATGGTGGAGGATTATATGAGTGACCGCATCCAAGTAGGCACGTCAGACAGTCCGTACGTATACTGGCAGGAAAAAGAGGCAATTTGGAGGCCCTTGCACAAACTGGCTTTATTCTACCTAAGTTGCCCTCCCTCCAGTGTGTACTCCGAAAGAGTGTTTAGTGCAGCCGCTCACCTTGTCAGCAATCGGCGTACGAGGTTACTTCCAGAAAATGTGGAGAAGATGATGTTCATCAAAATGAATTATAATCAATTCCTCCGTGGAGACATTCACCAGCAGCAATTGCCTCCAGAAAGTACACGGGGACCTGAGATGGTGGATTCCAGTGGGGACGAATTAATAATCTGTAAGGAGGGGGATGTACACAGTGAAAGGGGTGAGGAATCGGAGGATGATGATGAGGTGGACACCTTCACTCTGTAGAGCCAGTTTGTGCAAGGAGAGATTGATTGCTTCTTTTTTGGTGGGGGCACAAACCAACCAGTCATTTCAGTCACAGTCGTGTGGCAGACCCTGTCGCTGAAATGATGGGTTCGTTAAAGTGTGCATGTCCTGTTTATACAACATAAGGGTGGGTGGGAGGGCCCAAGGACAATTCCATCTTGCACCTCTTTTTTCTTTCATTTTTCTTTGCATCATGTGCTGTTTGGGGACAATTTTTTGGAAGGGCCATCCTGTCTTGATTGACACTGCAGTGCCACTCCTAGATGGGCCAGGTGTTTGTGTCGGCCACTTGTGTCCCTTAGCTTGGTCACACAGCCACCTTGGTGCACCTCTTTTTTTCTTTGCATCATGTGCTGTTTGGGGACAATTTTTGGAAGGGCCATCCTGTCTTGATTGACACTGCAGTGCCACTCCTAGATGGGCCAGGTGTTTGTGTCGGCCACTTGTGTCGCTTAGCTTAGTCACACAGCCACCTTGGTGCGCCTCTTTTTTTCTTTGCATCATGTGCTGTTTGGGGGCAATTTTTTGGAAGGGCCATCCTGTCTTGATTGACACTGCAGTGCCACTCCTAGATGGGCCAGGTGTTTGTGTTGGCCACTTGTGTCGCTTAGCTTAGTCACACAGCCACCTTGGTGCGCCTCTTTTTTTCTTTGCATCATGTGCTGTTTGGGGACAATTTTTTGGAAGGGCCATCCTGTCTTGATTGACATTGCAGTGCCACTCCTAGATTGGCCAGGTGTTTGTGTCGGCCACTTGTGTCGCTTAGCTTAGTCACACAACCACCTTGGTGCGCCTCTTTTTTTCTTTGCATCATGTGCTGTTTGGGGACAATTTTTTGGAAGGGCCATCCTGTCTTGATTGACAATGCAGTGCCACTCCTAGATGGGCCAGGTGTTTGTGTTGGCCACTTGTGTCGCTTAGCTTAGTCATGCAGCCACCTTGGTGCGCCTCTTTTTTTCTTTGCATCATGTGCTGTTTGGGGACAATTTTTTGGAAGGGCCATCCTGCCTGACACTGCAGTGCCACTCCTAGATGGGCCAGGTGTTTGTGTCGGCCACTTGTGTCGCTTAGCTTAGTCACACAGCCACCTTGGTGCGCCTCTTTTTTTCTTTGCATCATGTGCTGTTTGGGGACTATTTTTTTGAAGGGCCATCCTGCCTGACACTGCAGTGCCACTCCTAGATGGGCCAGGTGTTTGTGTCGGCCACTTGTGTTGCTTAGCTTAGCCATCCAGCGACCTCGGTGCAAATTTTAGGACTAAAAATAATATTGTGAGGTGTTCAGAATAGACTGGAAATGAGTGGAAATTATGGTTATTGAGGTTAATAATACTATGGGATCAAAATGACCCCCAAATTCTATGATTTAAGCTGTTTTTTAGGGTTTTTTGAAAAAAACACCCAAATCCAAAACACACCCGAATCCGACAAAAAAATTTCGGTGAGGTTTTGCCAAAACGCGTCCGAATCTAAAACACGGCCGCGGAACCGAACCCAAAAGCAAAACACAAAACGCGAAAAATTTTCGGTGCACATCACTAGAATGTGTATTGTTCATCATCATTTCAGTCACAGTGGTATCTGGGGGGGTGACAATTCCAGAGTGCTTTTGTGCTGCTCAGTAATACTAGTACAGTGTCTTGTGCTGCATCTTGCTGCTGTAGGGTGCTGTGTTAGTAGTGTCCTGTGACTGTGTATCGTTCATCATCATTCCAGTCACAGTGGTATCTGGGGGGTGACAATTCCAGAGTGCTTTTGTGCTGCTCACTAAAACTAGTACAGTAGAAATGAATAAAATGGACCACCTTTCCAGTGCGCACAACCGGCTGCCTAAACTGTAATACACCAAATGGGGGCGTAACCCAATCCCCCCAAAAGACAATAATACAGAAAGTAGGTGATAACTGCTAGGCGCCAATCCAAATGACAATTCGTATGAAACTAAGCAAATGCTATATCATATGATAGAAAATCACTATCAAATCATAAGTTGAATACGTTCCTTAATAATACTTTAGTTCAGGCGTATAAGGATTTCTCTGGATTTCTCACAGATGAACGGACACTTCCTCCGGATCTCAATCGACGATATCATACAAAACAAGATGATAAGAAATATCTCGTGTGATACAGTTTATTTCCTTGGCATATAAAACAAAATCTAAAAACTATACCATATAGGTAAGAAATCTTTTCACAAAAACAAAGCACATGCAGCAATAGGGTGATAACAGAGCTGAATGTAGAGGTGGTAATTAGCAGATGGTTGGAGGATACAAATCCTCAATAAAGCAAGTTCTTAATCACCAGTCAGCCTCCCGGGAAATGGCCGTCCTGGATTTTGCGGCAATCTCCCCTCCACAGACAGCAAGGAAACCCCCTCAGCTGCGCCAACGCGTTTCAGGCCTTACTAGGCCCTTCCTCAAGGCTAATGTGCTTTCCAAACAAATCTGATCCCTTTTATTCCCAAACCATCCAATCACAACCTTAATTGGGATAAATGATTGTACCTGTGGAAGGACATAGTGTCCTCCCTCTGTTTATCTATGTTGTCATGACCACATAACGTAAAAAGAGAAACAAATAATTTTTTTAAAACAATCCACGCTAAATGGAGTATCTATAACACATTGTTTACACCACTAATAAAATACCATACTGTATAAACAAATAGCTGACAAAAATATCCGTTAAACTGTAATATTGTCCCGTTGCCCACCGCGACACGTCATTTCCGAGTATCTCCAGTCGCTGGGCAACGGTCTGAGTACGTCATCCTGAGCTGGGCATCACTTCCGCCCTCAGTTAAGGTGGAATAATACCGGCCGGGACGTCACTTCCGCCCAAAAGTCCCGTCTTCATCTCTCATTGGCAAAGACCTCTTCAGCCGGGACATTTCCTCCATATAAAATCTTCCCTTCTTGTTGATGCGCGTTACTATGACGACACTCCCCCATATACAATTTTTGGCCATGGTTTATTCTTAGTGTATGATCAACAGAAGCATTTTATCTTCTTAACAGAGTACATATATCTGTCTGATAAAAAGACGGTCATTATAAGTGGTTTTTCCCCAAGCTGTTGGTAATTAAAAATCACTTCAAAAGAATATTCTATAGTGAATAAAGGACTGATAAAGCCTCATATAAATAAATCACAGCAAACACATAAACGATCAATTCATATAACGAGCGCTATAAAAATTATGAAAAAGTGGCACCTGTAGAGAAAAAGATTGTTAGTATAAAACGTGTTTACAGCTCCTTTTGGAGAATTTGAGCTCAGTCCGTTCCGATTCACAGAATGTGAAAGTTCTAACTGTACCTGACTACTAACCGGTACCATGCAGGATTCCAAAAGATGGTATGTTGAACCCTTCTCTCCCATACCGCTGCGTCCAGTGGTAAGGGATCGCGGCTAGCTGTTAGGTCGCGGCTCGATGACGTCACACTGCGGCTCGGCGTCAGGGAGTTCGGGCCGGTCAGATGGTATGCTGTAGCTCTGTGCCTCCAACGCGTTTCGTGCATCACCGCGCACTTAATCATGGATGGCAATTGTGTTTCCTGGTCCTTCCTTTATACTAGAAACACTTTATTGTTCATTTTTGATAGAAGAGACCTCCCAACATGAGCGTCTCCAGGAGGGGCTCATGTTGGGAGGTCTCTTCTATCAAAAATGAACAATAAAGTTTTTCTAGTATAAAGGAAGGACCAAGAAACACAATTGCCATCCATGATTAAGTGCGCGGTGACGCACGAAACGCGTTGGAGGCACAGAGCTACAGCATACCATCTGACTGGCCCGAACTCCCTGACGCCGAGCCGCAGTGTGACGTCATCGAGCCGCGACCTAACAGCTAGCCGCGATCCCTTACCGCTGGACGCAGCGGTACGAGAGAGAAGGGTTCAACATACCATCTTTTGGAATCCTGCATGGTACCGGTTAGTAGTCAGGGACAGATAGAACTTTCACATTCTGTGAATTGGAACGGACTGAGCTCAAATTCTCCAAAAGGAGCTGTAAACACGTTTTATACTAACAATCTTTTTCTCTACAGGTGCCACTTTTTCATAATTTTTATAGCGCTCGTTATATGAATTTTATTAGTGTCCGTTTTAAACAGAGCAGCTTAGACACGTACAGCGCAGTTGCTCACACATTCTAACATAAACGATCAAGCATAATCTCATAAAGCTAAAACGGGTAGAAGCGAATCATCACCAAAAAAATACCCCAAAATTACTGGCTAAAACTGAAATGCAGCTGATTTATAAATACAATACACTTTTACCCGGGGGTCTTAATTCAGACTTCGAGATTAAGTGGTTTTTATAAGGTTTTTTAAGAATTTTATTGATACCCAAAAAAACGTTCTTGTGTATTTTTATGTCCTTTTAGCTTTATGAGATAAGCTTGATCGTTTATGTGTTTCCTGTGATTTATTTATATGAGGCTTTATCAGTCCTTTATTCACTATAGAATATTCTTTTGAAGCGATTTTTAATTACCAACAGTTTGGGGAAAAACCACTTATAATGACCGTCTTTTTATCAGACAGATAATAAGATTTTAAACCTACCGTTAAATCTTTTTCTCGTAGTCCGTAGAGGTTGCTGGGGACTCCGTAAGGACCATGGGGATAGACGGGCTCCGCAGGAGACATGGGCACTTTAAGAAAGACTTTAGGTCTGGGTGTGCACTGGCTCCTCCCTCTGTGCCCCTCCTCCAGACCTCAGTTAGAGAAACTGTTCCCAGAGGAGACGGACAGTACGAGGAAAGGATTTTTGTTAATCCAAGGGCAAGATTCATACCAGCCACACCAATCACACCGTATAACTTGTGATATACTAGCCGTTCTGGCTATGTAAGTTTTCAAAACCCTGACTACATCAAGGGACTCGGAATCCTCCAAGTCACGCGTAGCCACAGGCACCACAACAGGTTGGTTCATATGAAAAGATGACACCACCTTAGGCAAGAATTGAGGACGGTTCCGCAATTCCGCTCTATCCATATGGAAAAAAACCAGATAGGGGCTTTTATGAGACAAAGCCGCCAATTCCGACACTCGCCTAGCCGAAGCCAAGGCTAACAACATGACCACCTTTCAAGTGAGATATTTTCATTCCACCATTTTAAGTGGTTCAAAACATTGCGCCTTAAGGAAACTCAACACCACGTTAAGGTCCCAAGGCGCCACCGGAGGTACAAAAGGAGGCTGAATATGCAGCACTCCCTTCACAAAAGTCTGTACTTCTGGGAGAGAAGCCAATTCTTTTTGAAACAAATTGGATAAGGCCGAAATCTGAACCTTAATGGAGCCTAATTCTTGGCCCAAATTCACTCCAGTTTATAGGAAGTGAATGGCCCAGATGGAATTCTTCCGTAGGAGTATCCCTGGCCTCACACCAAGAAACATATTTTCGCCATATACGGTGATAATGTTTAGTTGTCACGTCTATCCTAGCCTTTACCAGCGTAGGAATGAGCTCATCCGGAATGCCCTTTTCCGCTAGGATCCGGCATTCAACCGCCATGCCGTCAAACGCAGCCGCGGTAAGTCTTTGAACAGACCGGGCCCCTGTTGCAACAGGTCCTGTCTTAGAGGAAGATGCCACTGATCTTCTGTGAGCATTCTCCTGCAGATCCAGATATCAGGCCCTTCGTGGCCAATCTGGAACAATGAGAATTGTCTGCACTCCTCTTTTTCTTATTATTCTCAACACCTTTGGGATGAGAGGAAGAGGAGGAAACACATAGACCGACTGGAACACCCACGGTGTCACTAGGGCGTCCACAGCTACCTTCTGAAGGTCTATCGACCTGGCGCAATATCTTTTCAGCTTTTTGTTGAGGCGGGACGTCCTCATGTCTATTTGGGGCAGTCCCTACTGACTTGCAATCTGTGTGAAGACTTCCTGATAAAGTCCCCACTCCTGGATGCAGGTCGTGTCTGCTGAGGAAGTCTGCTTCTTAGTTGTCCACTCCTGGAATGAACACTGCTGACAGTGCGCTTACAGGATTTTTCGCCCAGCGAAGAATCCTGGTGGCTTCTTGCCACTCTGCTCCTTGTGCCGCCCTGGCGGTTTACATGAGCCACTGCGGTGATGTTGTCTGATTGGATCAGTACTGGTAAGTCGCGAAGCAAGGTCTCCGCTTGACAAAGGGCGTTGTATATGGCCCTCAGCTCCAGGACATTGATGTGAAGACAAGTCTCTTAACTTGACCCAAGACCCTGGAAGTTTTTCTCCTGTGTGACTGCTCCCCAACCTCGGAGGCTCGCGTCCGTGGTCACCAGAATCCAGTCCTGAATGCCGAACCTGCGGCCCCCTAGAAGGTGAGCACCCTCACAGGAGAGATACCCTGGCCCTGGGGGACAGGGCGATCAACTGATGAATCTGTAGATGTGATTCGGACCACTTGCCAGTAGGTCCCATTGGAAGGCTTTGTATGACGCCACCATCTTTTCCAGGACTCGAGTGCAGTAATTCACTGACATCTGTTTTGGCTTCAATAGGTTCCTGACCAGAGTCATGAGTTCCTGAGCCTTTTCTATCTGCAGATAAACCTTTTTCTGGACCGTGTCCAGAATCATGCCCAAGAAAGTCAGACCAGTTGTAGGAATCAACTGCGACTTCGGGATATTGAGAAAACAGCTGTGTTGCTGTAACACCTTCAGTGAAAGTGATACTAATTGCGACATTCTGCTTGCGCAGGAGCACCATCATTTCTGCCATTACCTTGGTGAAAATCCTCGGTGGAAAACCCTGGTAATGACAACCTGTACCACAAATCTTAGGTACGCCTGATGAGGTGGATATATGGGAACATGAAGGTATGCATCCTTTATGTCCAGGGACACCATAAAATCTCCCCCTTTCTAGGCTGGCGATGACCGCTCTGAGCGATTGCACCTTGAACTTGAACCTTTTCAAGTATAGGTTCAAGGATTTTAAATGTAAAATGGGTCTGACCGAACCGTCCGGTTTCGGGACTACTAACAGGGTTGATTTACTACTCCTTCTCATGTAGAAGTAGGGGAACATTGACCACCACCTGTTGATGATACACTTTGTGAATTGCATTTAACAGCCGCTCCCTTTCTGGGAGAGAAGCTGTTAAGGCCGATTTGAGAAACCGGCGAGGAGACACTTGTTCGAACTCCAGCTTGTAACCCTGGGAAATAATTTCTATCGCCCCGGGATCCACCTGTGAGTGAACCCAGATGTGGCTGACCAGTCGAAGACATGCCCCCCCTGTGGCGAACTCCCTCAGCGGAGTTCCCGTATCACGCTGTGGATTTTATAGAGGCCGGGGAGGACTTCTGCTCCTGGGAACTAACTGTGGTTGGCAGCTTGTTTTCCTTGACCTAACCTCTGGCAAGAAAAGACTATCTTCGTACTCTCTTGTTTTTATATAACTGAAAGGACCGCATGTGTTAATGTGGTGCTTTCTTAGGCTGTGAGAAAATACATGGCAAAAATTTTATTCAGTTGCCGTAGTTGTGGAGACCAGGTCCGAGAGACCTTCCCCAACCAATTCCTCACCCTTGTAAGGTAAAACCTCCATATGCCTTCTGTCCATTGCCGGGTCCATAGGACTCGTCTAGCAGAAATCGACATAGCAGTGATTTCTAGAACTCAGTAGGCCAATGTGTCTTTGAGCATTTCCCATATATAAGACAGCATCTTTAATATGACCCAGGGTCTATAAACCGGTATCCTTATCCAGGGTATTAATTTCCATCGATAAGGTACCTATCCTTGCTGCTACAGCGATACAAACCCAAGCCGACACTAACGCCGGGTTGAGTAAGGTACTAGATTGTGTAAATGGATTTCCAAGTAGCCTGCTGTCTGCGATCAGCAGGATCCCTGAGGGTAGCCATAATGGCAACGCTACCTTTTTTGGATAAGCGTGTCCAAGCTTTTTTCCCTCTTGGAGAAGATTCTTACCATATCCTGTCCTTAGTCGGGAAAGGATACGCCCTAAGAATCCATTTTTGGGAATCTGCAGTTTCTTGTCTGGAGATTTCCAAGCCTTTTCAATAACTTGTTCATGAGATGGGGGAAAGTTTACCTCAGGTTTCTTTACCCTATACATGTGTACCCTCGTGTCAGGGACAGGGGGTTTGATATGCAAATCATCTTTTATTACAATAATCATATATTGAATACTTTTAGCCAATTTTGGCTGTAACTTTGCATCATCGTAGTCGACACTGGAGTCAGAATCATTGTCGGTATCTGTGACTATTATTTGGGATAGTGGGCGCTTTTGCGACCCTAAAGGCCCCCGCGACATAGGGACAGACATGGGTTGACTCCCTGGCTGTTCCTTCTCATCTTTTGTGCAATAAATTTACATTAGCACTTAAAACATTCCACATATCCATCCAGTCAGGTGTCGGCGTTGTCGACGGAGACACCACATTCATTTGTTCCCCCTCCTCCCCAGGAGAGCCTTTTACCTCAGACATGTCGACACATGCGTACCGACACACCACACACTCAGGGAATCCTCTTATCTGAAGACAGTTCCCCCACAAGGCCCTTTGGAGAGACAGAGAGAGAGTATGCCAGCACACACCCCAGCGCTATATAACCCATGAAAAAACACAATAAACATATGTTTACCCAGTAGCGCTGTGTATAAATGTATATATGCGCCTAATTATGTGCCCCCTCTCTTCTTTAAAACCCTCTTTAACCGTGGTATAAGCAGAGGAGAGTCCGGGGAGCTTCCTCTCAGCTGTGCTGTGGAGAAAATGGCGCTGGTGAGTGCTGAGGGAGAAGCCCCGCCCCCTCGGCGGCGGGCTTCTGTCCCGCTCAAATATACTGAAAACTGGCGGGGCTCTTATATATATACAGTGGCCAGCTGTATATATACTATTTTTGCCAGAAAAGAGGTTTATATGCTGCCCAGGGCGCCCCCCCTGCGCCCTGCACCCTTACAGTGACTGCCGTGTGTGAGGTGTATGGGAGCAATGGCGCACAGCTTCACCGCTGTGCGTTACCTCAGTGAAGATCATGAAGTCTTCTGCCGCCTCTGAAGTCTTCTTTTCTTCTCATACTCACCCGGCTTCTATCTTCCGGCTCTGTGAGGAGGAGGGCTTCTATCTTCCGGCTCCGGGACGAACTCCAGGGTGAGACCTGTGTTCTGACTCCCTCTGGAGCTAATGGTGTCCAGTAGCCTAGGAAGCAGAGCCTTGAAACTCACAGAAGTAGGTCTGCTTCTCTCCCCTCAGTCCCTCGATGCAGGGAGTCTGATGCCAGCAGGCTCCCTGAAAATAAAAAACCTAACAAATATACTTTCTGTCAGAAAGCTCAGGAGAGCTCTCTGAAAAGCACCCAGTCTCCACTGGGCACAGTATCAAACTGAGGTCTGGAGGAGGGGCATAGAGGGAGGAGCCAGTGCACACCCAGACCTAAAGTCTTTCTTAAAGTGCCCATGTCTCCTGTGGAGCCCGTCTATCCCCATGGTCCTTACGGAGTCCCCAGCATCCTCTAGGACGTAAGAGAAATATGAACTCTGTTAAGAAGATAAAATGCTTCTGTTGATCATACACTAAGAATAAACCATGGCCAAAAATTGTATATGGGGGAGTGTCGTCATAGTAACGCGCATCAACAAGAAGGGAGGATTTTATATGGAGGAAATGTCCCGGCTGAAGAGGTCTTTACCAGTGAGATATGAAGACGGGACTTTTGGGCGGAAGTGACGTCCCGGCCGGTATTATTCCACCTTGACTGAGGGCGGAAGTGACGCCCAGCTCAGGATGACGGACTCAGACCGTTGCCCAGCGACTGGAGATACTCGGAAATGACGTGTCGCGGTGGGCAACGGGACAATATTACAGTTTAACGGATATTTTTGTCAGCTATTTGTTTATACAGTATGGTATTTTATTAGTGGTGTAAACAATGTGTTATAGATACTCCATTTAGCGTGGATTGTTTTAAAAAAATTATTTGTTTCTCTTTTTACGTTATGTGGTCATGACAACATAGATAAACAGAGGGAGGACACTATGTCCTTCCACAGGTACAATCATTTATCCCAATTAAGGTTGTGATTGGATGGTTTGGGAATAAAAGGGATCAGATTTGTTTGGAAAGCACATTAGCCTTGAGGAAGGGCCTAGTAAGGCCTGAAACGCGTCGGTGCAGCTGAGGGGGTTTCCTTGCTGTCTGTGGAGGGGAGATTGCCGCAAAATCCAGGACGCCATTTCCCGGGAGGCTGACTGGTGATTAAGAACTTGCTTTATTGAGGATTTGTATCCTCCAACCATCAGGTAATTACCACCTCTACATTCAGCTCTGTTATCACCCTATTGCTGCATGTGCTTTGTTTTTGTGAAAAGATTTCTTACCTATATGGTATAGTTTTTAGATTTTGTTTTATATGTCATGAAATAAACTGTATCACACGAGATATTTCTTATCCTCTTGTTTTGTATGATATCGTCGATTGAGATCCGGAGGAAGTGTCCGTTCATCTTTGAGAAATCCAGAGAAATCCTTATACGCCTGAACTAAAGTATTATTAAGGAACGTATTCAACTTATGATTTGATAGTGATTTTCTATCATATGATATAGCATTTGCTTAGTTTCATACGAATTGTCATTTGGATTGGCGCCTAGCAGTTATCACCTACTTTCTGTATTAATACTAGTACAGTGTCTTGTGCTGCATCGTGCTGCTCAGTGTCAGTTCTCCATAGTATCATCAGTGCTCAGTATCACTGCTCATTGTCTTGTGGTGCTCAGTAATACTACATTACTAATACTAGTACAGTGTCTTGTGCTAATCATGCTGCTCAGTGTCAGTTCTCCGTAGTATCATCAGTGCTCAGTATCATCAGTGCTCAGTATCATCAGTGCTCAGTATCATCAGTGCTCAGTATCAGTGCTCAGTATCATCAGTGCTCAGTTTCATCAGTGCTCAGTATCATCAGTGCTCAGTGTCATCAGTGCTCAGTTTCATCAGTGCTCAGTATCATCAGTGCTCAGTATCAGTGCTCAGTATCATCAGTGCTCAGTATCATCAGTGCTCAGTATAATCAGTGCTCAGTATAATCAGTGCTCAGTGTCTTGTGGTGCTCAGTAATACTACATTACCAATACTAGTACAGTGTCTTGTGCTGCATCTTGCTGCTGTAGGGTGCTGTGGTAGTGCCCTGTCACTGTGCATAGGTCATCATCATTCCAGTCACAGTGGTATCTGGTATCTATCTAGTGGTATCTAATTCCAGACATTACTGCCGTCTAATTCCAGACATAGGTATGATCCTTTTAATTATATACAAAGTCAGTTTGGGGGTGAGCTTTTGGGGCGTGGAGCTCCCTGTTTGCTCTGGCTGGGCCACCTTGGGGCATCACCACCTTACATTTACTTTTAACACTTATATCGCATTGTGTTTGTTTTATATTTATGTAGCTTTTTTCACATATCTTTTACACTTATAACTGCTCAGCTAAACTTCACATTCTAACACTTTACTGCTGTCCTCTTCTTTTCTTTTACATTCAGCAGCCTCTTTCATTTGCTTAACACTGATCTTTCACTCCTATCCTTTTTCTGTGTGATGCCCTGGGGTGGTTTGGCTGGGGTGGTCTGGGGGTGCTCTGCGTCCCGGAGGTGAACCCCTATAGTGTTAGGGACCTGTCCGATGAGGTCACTGTGAAGCAGGTGGGCAGGCTCATATACTGGCCAATATATGCCAAGAACCTCATATATTATAATATATTATGGTTATAATAATTTTAATGGTACCTGCACCCTTTGTTCCTATGTTGTAGTATTTAGTACTGTAGTGTCCTGTGACTGTGTATTGTTTATCATCATTTCAGTCACAGTGGTATCTGGGGGGGGGGTGACAATTCCAGAGTGCTTTTGTGCTGCTCAGTAATACTAGTACAGTGTCTTGTGCTGCATCTTGCTGCTGTAGGGTGCTGTGTTAGTAGTGTCCTGTGACTGTGTATCGTTCATCATCATTCCAGTCACAGTGGTGTCTGGGGGGTGACAATTCCAGAGTGCGTTTGTGCTGCTCAGTAATACTAGTACAGTGTCTTGTGCTGCATCTTGCTGCTGTAGGGTGCTGTGTTAGTAGTGTCCTGTGACTGTGTATCGTTCATCATCATTCCAGTCACAGTGGTATCTGGGGGGTGACAATTCCAGAGTGCTTTTGTGCTGCTCACTAATACTAGTACAGTGTCTTGTGCTAATCATGCTGCTCAGTGTCAGTTCTCCGTAGTATCATCAGTGCTCAGCATCATCAGTGCTCAGTATCATCAGTGCTCAGTATAATCAGTGCTCAGTATAATCAGTGCTCAGTGTCTTGTGGTGCTCAGTAATACTACATTACTAATACTAGACTAGTACAGTGTCTTGTGCTGCATCTTGCTGCTGTAGGGTGCTGTGGTAGTGCCCTGTCACTGTGCATAGGTCATCATCATTCCAGTCACAGTGGTATCTGGTATCTATCTAGTGGTATCTAATTCCAGACATTACTGACGTCTAATTCCAGCTATATTACTGGCATATAATTCCACACATTAAAAAATGGAGAACAAAAATTTGGAGGGTAAAATAGGGAAAGATCAAGATCCACTTCCACTTAGTGCTGAAGCTGCTGCCACTAGTCATGGCAGAGATGATGAAATGCCATCAACGTCGTCTGCCAAGGCCGATGCTGAATGTCATAGTAGAGAGCATGTAAAATCCAAAAAGCAAAAGTTCAGTAAAATTACCCAAAAATCTAAATTAAAATCGTCTGAGGAGAAGCGTAAACTTGACAATATGCCATTTATGACACGGAGTGGCAAGGAACGGCTGAGGCCCTGGCTTATGTTCATGGCTAGTTGTTCAGCTTCACATGACGATGGAAGCACTCATCCTCCCGCTAGAAAAATGAAAAGAGTTAAGCTGGCAAAAGCAAAGCAAAGAACTATGTTGGTGTTAGACGTGCGTCCGGTATCCACCGTTAGTTCACAGGGACTTAGAGAATTGCTTGAGGTAGTGTGTCCCCGGTACCAAATCCCATCTAGTTTCCACTTCTCTAGGCAGGCGATAGCGAGAATGTACACAGACGTCAGAAAAAGTGTCCTCAGTGTCCTAAAAAATGCAGTTGTACCCACTGTCCACTTAACCACGGACATGTGGACAAGTGGAGCAGGGCAGACTAAGGACTATATGACTGTGATAGCCCACTGGGTAGATGTATTGCCTTCCGCAGCAAGAACAGCGGTGGAACCAGTAGCAGCATCTCGCAAATGCCAACTCATTCCTAGGCAGGCTAGGCTTTGTATCACCGCTTTCCATAAGAGGCACACAGCTGACAACCTCTTACGGAAACTGAGGAACATCATCTCCTGGGGATTTGTGATATTGGACAACGCCACCAATATTGTGTGTGCATTACATGTGGGCAAATTCCAGTACGTCCCATGTTTTGCACATACAATTAATTTGGTGGTGCATAATTTTTTTAAAAACGACAGGGGCATGCAGGAGATTCTGTCGGTGACCCGAAAAATTGCGGGCCACTTTCGGCATTCAGCCACCACGTGCCGAAGACTGGAGCGCCAGCAAACACTCATGAACATGCCCTGCCATCAGCTGAAGCAAGAGGTGGTAACGAGGTGGAATTCAACCCTCTAGATGCTTCAGAGGCGTAAGAAGCAGCAAAAGGCCATTCAAGCCTATACATCTGCCTACGATATAGGCAAAGGAGGCGGAATGCACCTGACTCAAGCGCAGTGGAGAATGATTTCCATGTTGTGCAAGGTTGTCCAACCCAATGAACTTGCCACACGTGAAGTCAGTTCAGACACTGCCAGCCTAAGTCAGGTCATTCCCCTCATCAGGCTTTTGCAGAAGCAGCTGGAGAGATTGAAGGAGGAGCTAAAATGGAGCAATTCCGCTAGGCATGTGGGACTTGTGTATGGAGCCCTTCATTCGCTTAACCAGGATTCACGGGTGGTCAATCTGTTGAAATCAGAGCACTACATTTTGGCCACCGTGCTCGATCCTAGGTTTAAAGCCTACGTTGTATCTCTCTTTCCGGCAGACACAAGTCTGCGATGTTCAAAGACCTGCTGGTGAGAAAATTGTCAAATCAAGCGGAACGTGACCCGTCAACATCTCCTCCTTCATTTTCTACCACTGGAGCTGCCAGGAAAAGGATAAAATTTCCAAAACCACCCGCTGACGGTGATGCAGGGCAGTCAGGAGCAAGTGCTGACATCTGGTCCGGACTGAAGGACCTGCCAACGATTACTGACATGTCGTCTACTGTCACTGCATATGATTCTGTCACCATTGAAAGAATGGTGGAGGATAATATGAGTGACAGCATCCAAGTAGGCATGTCAGACAGTCCGTACGTATACTGGCAGGAAAAAGAGGCAATTTGGAGGCCCTTGCACAAACTGGCTTTATTTTACCTAAGTTGTCCCCCCTCCAGTGTGTACTCTGAAAGAGTGTTTAGTGCAGCCAGTCACCTTGTCAGCGATCGGCGTAGGAGGTTACTTCCAAAAAATGTGGAGAAGATGATGTTCATCAAAATGAATTATAAATTCCTCAGTGGAGACATTTACCAGCAATTGCCTCCAGAAAGTACACAGGGACCTGTGATGGTGGATTCCAGTGGGGATGAATTAATACTCTGTGAGGAGGAGGATGTACACAGTGAAAGGGGTGAGGAATCAGACGATGAGGATGAGGTGGACATCTTGCCTCTGTAGAGCCAGTTTGTGCAAGGAGAGATTGATTGCTTCTTTTTTGGTGGGGGCCCAAACCATCCAGTCATTTCAGCCACATTCGTGTGGCAGACCCTGTCGCTGAAATGATTGGTTTGTTAAAGTGTGCATGTCCTGTTTATACAACATAAGGGTGGGTGGGAGGGCCCAAGGACAATTCCATCTTGCACCTCTTTTTTTATTTATCTTTGCATCATGTGCTGTTTGTAGACTATTTTTTTAAGTTCCATCCTGTCTGACACTGCAGTGCCACTCCTAGATAGGCCAGATGTTTGTGCCGCCCACTTGGGTCGCTTAGCATAGTCATCCAGCGACCTCGGTGCAAATTTTAGGACTAATAATAATATTGTGAGGTGTGAGTTGTTCAGAATAGACTGCAAATGAGTGGAAATTATGGTTATTGAGGTTAATAATACTATAGGATCAAAATTACCCCCAAATTATATGATTTAAGCTATTTTTGAGTTTTTTTTAAAAAAAAAACAACCGAATCCAAAACACATCCGAATCGGCCAAAAATCCAAAAGGGTGGTTTTGCAAAAATGTGTCACACGACCGCGGAGCCGAATCCAAAACCAAAACACAAAACACGAAAAATGCCCGCTACACATCTCCCCTCTCTATGTAACTATGCTATGTGTATTTTGTTAAAACATACTGTAGCTTCTAAAGTTTAGGAGCTAAGTTTTTAGCAAATTACACACTTTGCTTGGCCACATAGGACTTAAACCCAAAACAATGTGACTTTTTTTTCCATTAGCTTATGTGGTAAAGTAACCTTATAGTGGAAGCACACAATCTGATTCTGGACTTCTTCATCACTGCTTTATTTTGTTTGGATGTCAGCAAAACAGCAACTTTTTACAGAGTAGTGATTTCCAAACTTTTTTGAATCACGGCTCCCTAGAATATCAGAATTTTTTTCACGGCACCCCTAGGCCAAAATTTCTTATTGAGAAATTTAGAAAGAAATATTACATTAAGTAGATCATGTTTATATGTCATCCTTAGGGTCAGTTGTGTGGTGAGGGACAAGATTTGCTTCTGTTTGGCCACATATTCTATGACTGGCAGCCACCAGCACTGGTTTTCCTATTATATTGACCATGGATAATTTGAATTGGTCCTGGACCATGAATAATTTGAATTGGTCCTGGACCACCAACTCACGGCACACAGTTTGGGAACCTCTGGAGTAGACTGTTCACAGCCCTGCCACTCACCAACAGAGTTCTACTGTTAGTGACTGGCCACTATCTGGCATCGGTCATACTGACAAATGGCCTTCAGTGACCTTAAATACCCCAGATTCCTCCTCCCCCTCCCATACTAACAAGCAAACCACACTCTCTCCTTGGGGTATATTTACTAAGATTCGTAATTGTCGGGATTTGGAGGGAGATTAAACACGAATGACATCGGTAGTGTGAATTTGCAACTTTTTTTTTACGACTCATTTACTAAGCTGTTGTATTCTGCATTTTCGTTTTTTCCGATGCCAATGTCATTCATGGGTGTATATTTACTAAGGTGGGAGATTTTTTAGAACTGGTGATGTTGCCCATAGCAACCAATCAGATTATCTCTATTATCTGCTAAAAGCAGCTAGCTAAATGGTAAGTAGAATCTGATTGGTTGCCATGGGCAACATCACCAGTTCTAAAAATCTCCCACCTTAGTAAATTTACCCCATAATGTCTGGAAGTGTTTTACGGGAGTGATTAGTAAAACACTGCCGGGCTTAACACAATGAATCCCAGCTGGATCTGTGAGATCCATGCAGGGCTTCATTGTGTATATTCAGAGAAGTGAAGAAAGAGTTAAAAATCCCCAAAGAAATTTGCGTGGGGTCCCCCCTCCTAAGCATAACCAGCCTCGGGATCTTTGAGCCGGTCCTGGTTATAAAAATACAGGGGGAAAAATGACTGTGGTTACCCCATATTTAAACAACCAGCACCGGGCTCTGCGCCTGGTCCTGGTGCAAAAAATATGGGGAAAAAAGAACGTAGGGGTCCCCCGTATTTTTAACACCAGCACCGGGCTCCACTAGTCAGAGAGATAATGCCACAGCCGGGGTACACTTTTATATTGGTCCCGGCAGCCCTGGCATTAAATCCCCAACTAGTCACCCCTGGCCGGGGTACCCTGGAGGAGTGGGGACCCCTTAGATCAAGGGATCCCTCCCCTCCAGCCACCCAAGGACCAGGGGTGAAGCCCGACCAAGGGCGGTGGATGGGAGGCTGATAGCCTTTTGTATAAAAAAAGAATATTGTTTTTTGTAGCAGAACTACAAGTCCCAGCAAGCCTCCCTTGCAAGCTGGTACTTGGAGAACCACAAGTACCAGCATGCGGGGGGGGAACAGGCCCGCTGGTACCTGTAGTTCTACTACAAAAAATACCCAAATAAAAACAAAACACACACACCGTGAAAGTAAAACTTTATTAAACATACATGCACACTTACATACATACATACTTACCTATGTTGACACGAAGCACTCTGTCCTCTTGTCCAGTAGAATCCCGGGGTACCTGTAAATAAAATTATACTTACAAAGAATCCTGTGTAGATCGGTCCTCTTCTTAAAAGTTATAATCCACGTACTTTGTAAAATAAAAAAACGAAATACCCGGACCACGCACTGAAAGGGGTCCCATGTTTACACATGGAACCCCTTTCCCCGAATGTCGGGACCCCCCTTGTCTCCTGTCAAAGAGGGTCCCTTTAACCAATCAGGGAGCGCCACGTCATGGCACTCTCCTGATTGGCTGTGTGCTCCTGCACTGTCAGGCGGCGCATTGTGGATACAATGCAGACTTTTCACAAGTGTTCTGATTTGGCCAGGGAGACTGCCAACCTGCAGTTACACACAGCATTTTCAACAATCAGGTAATCATGCTTGCTAACTAAACACCCCTGGCTCCTCTGTAGCACACCTCCCCGTTTGCCACACTTACTACAGGTAAGTTGTTGTTTTTTTTATTTTGAGGCAGTGGAAATGTAGTAAGAAAATCTAAGACCCACATGTTTTGCAACAGCATATTTCTTACATAAGCTGTAAATTATTCTCTTAAATATATACAACCACAAAGCAATTTAATATACCAGCTTTGGTATAATATACATACTGTACTTGCAAACATTTTACACCATCAATGTGGGAGATTTATACTGAGCAACTTTTTACCTCAACACATACCAATTATTCTCCATCATTCAATTCCAAGACCTCTTTTTCCCAACATACAGTACGCACTGTCCAGCTGTCGCTTCTCTCATATACAGATGGGTCCACATTTATCTTGACCTTTAATAGGATTAACTGAGACTGGCCAGTCAGACTTAATCCCCTGCTGTATTGTTCTCTGTATCGTATTGCAGCTGAAAACAATAGATGAATGGTTTATGCTAATAAGTCATGTTGTGCCAAGGCGCAGAAAACTAGTCAAGATAACTGTGGACCTATCTGTACTAAACACTCATATACTTTCAGTGATGTCTTCTCCTGCCCCATATCATACACATGTATAATGACCTTGTTTTTACTCATTGATTCTATTGCTTATACCAGTGGTTCACAAACTTTTTTTAAATCACGGCGCACTAGAGAATCAGAATCGTTTCATATCCCTAGGCCAGGGGATAAATTTAAGAAAATTAAGAAAAAAAAACTACTAAATTAAGTAAATTGTGTATCCTTATTTCAATTTTGGACTGCCCTGCAGCTGCACCCATGGAGCCACCATTGTTCTTAACTCTCCCTCACCCAACCCACCAGCCACGATCAATGTACAGGATCTTGCTTCCTACTTCAAGAACAAGATTGATAAATTCCGAGATTACTGCTCAGTACCCTACCTGAATGCTCTGGCACTTTCTCTTCATTTGAGCCCACAAATGAAGATGAAGTATCAACACTCTTCTCATCCTCCTACTCTACTACCTCTCTTCTTGATCCTATACCCTCACAAATAAGTAAAGCTGTCTCCTATACTCATGCCAACCTTATCTAAAATCTGTGATCTCTCTACTGATATCTTTTCTTCACTGTTCAAGCATCCAGTGATTACTCCCATTCTGAGAAAATAAAATTCTGACCCTAACTCTCTCAAACTAACGCCCCATCTCTCAGCTCCCATACACCTCCACGCTACTTGAGAGACTTGCCTATACTCACATCACACACTTTCCTAACTCTCGCAATTTATTGGACCCACTTCAATTAGGCTTTCTATCCCAACATTCCATAGAGACAGCATTAACTAAAGTAGTAAATGATGTAGTAACTGCTAAGTCCAAAGCCACTTCTCATGCCTTACTCTTCTAGATCTCACTGCTGCTTTTGACACTGTTGACCACTCTCTTCTCATACAAACACTACAATCCTTAGGTCTTCAGGACACAGTCCCTTCTTGGTTCTCATCCTACCTATCTAATCTCTTTTTCAGTGTCAGTTTCTCTGAATCCACCTCGTCTTCACTACCTCTATCGGTGTTAGTGCCGCAAGGCTCAGTCTTAGATCAAACTATAAATAAAAACTTAATTGCGCTAGAATGGAAATATAATAGCAGCTCTATTAAAAATATATACTGTAAAACTGGGAAAAAGAGCGCTTGTAAGAAATATGTGTATGCGCAAAACCTGTGGAAAAAAATAATTTAATTAGTAGGTAATGTTTACAGCCCTTTTAGGGCTTTGTAAGGACCGGATTTTGAACTGAGCAAAAATAAAAAAGAATACTTTGATTCCTATCTAACCCTGTCTAAATACCTTTAAAGCCTGTTGGAATATGTGAAGAGCTTCCACGTCCAGGTATGATGGAATCCTTCTGTGGTGTCCGCTCTCCACTGCTTAGTTGTAGTAGCGGCTGTTGCTGGCTGGAATTAGCGGCTGGCGGTTTGTTAATGTAATTGACGGATGATAGACGGCTGATTTCCCGTCTCGCCGCTGGCGGCTGAGTGCCGTGATTCCTTCTGCACTTACACTTTAGATTGAAAGTGCAGTGTTACTGCAAAGGCTGCAGCTTCTGATCTTTGATCGCTGATTGCTGTGGCTTGACGGTTGGCGGCTGTAATTAGCTGTTAGCAGCCGGCTTATTCCCCCGTCTATGTACACAGTGTTCGGTCCTTAAAAGTACAATCCAACGCGTTTCAGGCATAAGCCCTTCATCTAGGATAAATAGTGGATGTCCTCCTTCCTTTTTATAGGATAAAACTTTATTAGGAAAAACGGAAGTTCACAATTAAAAACGGCGGCTGCCATGTGTTCTAATACTTTATAAAAAACAAAAAGAAATCTTTCAATAATGAATTTATTGGTTTTTCCATTCGACATCTATAAGGTTTTGCGCAATTCTAATGTTATGTATGTCATAGTGAATCTGTTATATTTATAAAAAAGGCATTTAATTCTATATCAATATTTAATCCCTTTGGTACTAGGGTATCCATGAAGTATATCCATTTAGTTTCTGCTTGTTTTAAAACTTGAGATATATCTCCTCCTCTCCAGTTATTTTCTACCTTATATATACCCATAAAGTTTAATTTTGATGCGTCTCTATTATGGTAATCAAAAAAGTGTTTAGACACACTATGGGTTTCCAAGCCTTTTTTAATATTTAATATATGCTCGGATATACGAATCTTGAGCTTCCTCTTAGTTTGTCCAATATATTGATACCCACATGGACATTCCAGCATATATATTACTCTCTCTGAGTCACAAGTAATTCTGCTTTTCACATTAAATTCTTTTTTTGTAGCACTAGACTTAAATGTTTGTTTGGGCTGAACTGATGTTTGTTTTGTTGTTCTGCATGCAACACATTTTAAACAATAAAAGTTACCCTTATTCTCCTTTAATTTTACATTTTTAGGTGGTATATAGCTTCTCACTAAATTCTGTTTTAAATTTTCTGCCTTTTTGTATATTATTTGCGGTTTATCCTTAATCAAAGGTCTTAATTTATTGTCAAGTTGTAGAATGTGCCAATGCGTATTTATGATTTTTTCAAATGCTTGATGCTGGCTATTAAACTGAGTGACAAAAGCTAGAGAAAAATTATTTTCTGGATTTTTTGGTTTATATTGAATTAATTACTTTCTATCCATATTTGCAACTTTGGTGATTTCTTGTTGCAGGTTATCTTCGTTATAACCTTTCCCTACAAATTTATTTCTTAAAGAGTCACTCTGTGCCAAAAAGGTGTCATATTTGGAAGAGTTTCTTCGAAGCCTCCTGAACTGACCCCCTGGAATGTTTTTAATCCAATTATTGTGATGATTGCTATTGCAGGAAAGCATATTATTACCGCTAACTGTTTTTGTATGAGTTCTAGTATGAATTTTATTATCTTCAATATATATCTCTAAATCTAGGTATATGACCATATCTCTGCTTATTGTGAATGTGAAATCAAGACCATAATTATTATTTTTCATATAGGATAGGAATTCTATTAAGGTGCTTTCTGGACCCTTCCATGTAAAGATCAGATCATCTATGTATCTCTTCCATATTATTAGATGGGGAAAAAAATGGTTTATTATTCCAGATGGATTCCTCCTCCCACCTAGCCACAAAGAGATTCGAATAGCTAGGTGCAAAGGAAGAACCCATCGCTACTCCTTTCTTCTGATTGTAAAATTTACCATCATTCCAAAAATAATTGTGATTTAATATATATTTGATACAATCCATAATAAAATTAATTTGTGCATTAGGTAAGTGTGTATTATTGGATAGAAAATGTCTATTAGCCTCACAGCCTATATTGTGTGCAATGCACGTGTACAAAGAACGTACGTCACATGTACATAGAATATAATCCTTATCCCAGACAATTGTTTCTAAGATTTGCAAGATACTTATAGTATCTTTTAAATAACTTTTTTAAACTTGTACTATGTCTTGAAGATAAAAGTCCACATACTTTGACAAATTTGAAGATAAGGAATTTAGAGAAGAAAATCATATTCTTTTTGATTTAGAATGTTTAATTGTAAACCTTCCTGCAAAAGTTCATCGAGTTCCCTTTTATATTGATTAGTTGGATCTCAAAATACATCCAAAGGTTCCAACGTTCTATCAGCTACCTAAACTTCACAAGAACCCACAGAATCCCCCCGGACGCCCAATAGTATCAGGCATAAATTCCTTATCTTCAAATTTGTCAAAGTATGTGGACTTTTATCTTCAAGACATAGTACAAGATCAAAAAAGTTATTTAAAAGATACTATAAGTATCTTGCAAATCTTAGAAACAATTGTCTGGGATAAGGATTATATTCTATGTACATGTGACGTACGTTCTTTGTACACGTGCATTGCACACAATATAGGCTGTGAGGCTAATAGACATTTTCTATCCAATAATACACACTTACCTAATGCACAAATTAATTTTATTATGGATTGTATCAAATATATATTAAATCACAATTATTTTTGGAATGATGGTAAATTTTACAATCAGAAGAAAGGAGTAGCGATGGGTTCTTCCTTCGCACCTAGCTATTCGAATCTCTTTGTGGCTAGGTGGGAGGAGGAATCCATCTGGAATAATAACCCATTTTTTTCCCATCTAATAATATGGAAGAGATACATAGATGATCTGATCTTTATATGGAAGGGTCCAGAAAGCACCTTAATAGAATTCCTATCCTATATGAAAAATAATAATTATGGTCTTGATTTCACATTCACAATAAGCAGAGATATGGTCATATACCTAGATTTAGAGATATATATTGAAAAAAATAAAATTCATACTAGAACTCATACAAAAACAGTTAGCGGTAATAATATGCTTTCCTGCAATAGCAATCATCACAATAATTGGATTAAAAACATTCCAGGGGGTCAGTTCAGGAGGCTTCGAAGAAACTCTTCCAAATATGACACCTTTTTGGCTCAGAGTGACTCTTTAAGAAATAAATTTGTAGGGAAAGGTTATAACGAAGATAACCTGCAACAAGAAATCACCAAAGTTGCAAATATGGATAGAAAGGAATTAATTCAATATAAACCAAAAAATCCAGAAAATAATTTTTCTCTAGCTTTTGTCACTCAGTTTAATAGCCAGCATCAAGCATTTGAAAAAATCATAAATACGCATTGGCACATTCTACAACTTGACAATAAATTAAGACCTTTGATTAAGGATAAACCGCAAATAATATACAAAAAGGCAGAAAATTTAAAACAGAATTTAGTGAGAAGCTATATACCACCTAAAAATGTAAAATTAAAGGAGAATAAGGGTAACTTTTATTGTTTAAAATGTGTTGCATGCAGAACAACAAAACAAACATCAGTTCAGCCCAAACAAACATTTAAGTCTAGTGCTACAAAAAAAGAATTTAATGTGAAAAGCAGAATTACTTGTGACTCAGAGAGAGTAATATATATGCTGGAATGTCCATGTGGGTATCAATATATTGGACAAACTAAGAGGAAGCTCAAGATTCGTATATCCGAGCATATATTAAATATTAAAAAAGGCTTGGAAACCCATAGTGTGTCTAAACACTTTTTTGATTACCATAATAGAGATGCATCAAAATTAAACTTTATGGGTATATATAAGGTAGAAAATAACTGGAGAGGAGGAGATATATCTCAAGTTTTAAAACAAGCAGAAACTAAATGGATATACTTCATGGATACCCTAGTACCAAAGGGATTAAATATTGATATAGAATTAAATGCCTTTTTATAAATATAACAGATTCACTATGACATACATAACATTAGAATTGCGCAAAACCTTCTTATAGATGTCGAATGGAAAAACCAATAAATTCATTATTGAAAGATTTCTTTTTGTTTTTTATAAAGTATTAGAACACATGGCAGCCGCCGTTTTTAATTGTGAACTTCCGTTTTTCCTAATAAAGTTTTATCCTATAAAAAGGAAGGAGAACATCCACTATTTATCCTAGATGAAGGGCTTATGCCTGAAACGCGTTGGATTGTACTTTTAAGGACCGAACACTGTGTACATAGACGGGGGAATAAGCCGGCTGCTAACAGCTAATTACAGCCGCCAACCGTCAAGCCACAGCAATCAGCGATCAAAGATCAGAAGCTGCAGCCTTTGCAGTAACACTGCACTTTCAATCTAAAGTGTAAGTGCAGAAGGAATCACGGCACTCAGCCGCCAGCGGCGAGACGGGAAATCAGCCGTCTATCATCCGTCAATTACATTAACAAACCGCCAGCCGCTAATTCCAGCCAGCAGCAGCCGCTACTACAACTAAGCAGTGGAGAGCGAACACCACAGAAGGATTCCATCATACCTGGACGTGGAAGCTCTTCACATATTCCAACAGGCTTTAAAGGTATTTAGACAGGGTTAGATAGGAATCAAAGTATTCTTTTTTATTTTTGCTCAGTTCAAAATCCGGTCCTTACAAAGCCCTAAAAGGGCTGTAAACATTACCTACTAATTAAATTCTTTTTTTCCACAGGTTTTGCGCATACACATATTTTTTACAAGCGCTCTTTTTCTCTTAGATCCTCTGCTTTTCTCAATCTATACCACATCTCTAGGCAAACTCTTTTGTATGTCAGTATCATCTGTACGCAGATGATACTCAAATCTACCTATCCTCCCCTGATTTGTCACCATCTGTGTTGGTACGTTTCACTGAATACGTTTCCTCGATTTCGTGTTGGATGTCATCTCGCTACCACCAACTTAATATTTCAAAACAGAATTCACTATATTTCTGCCAACCAATAGTAGTTACCAGCCTGATATCTCTATAATTGTTGAGAACTACACAATCAATTCTACCCTACAAGCTTGCTGTCTAGGTGTCATCCCTGACTTTGAACTGTTCTTTGCTCCTTACATTCAATGTCTCTAAATCTTGCTACATGCTTCTAAAAAACATATTCAAAACTAGCTGTTCTACCCGTTCTTCGCACGAGGGTTTCTGATTTTCACGGTTGTAAATATATATGAGTGTTAAAAATTTGGTAAATCTATAGTGATGTAAATTTGGGACGTCTTAATTTACAGTAAGTAAATATTAATCCATGGTTCTTGGCGTTACCCGAGGAGCACCCATAGCAGATACAATAAAAAGTGACAGGACCATTTTGATAGTTTATTAAATTTTACCCACTGGAGGTGCAATCCAATTTTTGATCCGATTGTCCGTTATCATTCACGCAATGCAAGCCACGCATCGGTAATTACGTCATTATGTCAACCCCCTGTTTATCCCCTTGGGGTAGTTCATCAAAATTCTAATTACGTAGTTTTTCTATTTCCCACCTGAAGAATACATACAGTATGTTGAATTTCAGCTTCCTAACATATCGGGAAGCAAGAGAATTAGTGATGACTCAGTCAGTGAGTGAGTGAGAGATACGGTAAAAAGTGACAGGACCATTTTTGTAGTTTCTTAAATACTACACACTGGAGGTACAATCCCAATTTTTGTCCAATTGTCCATTTGGGGTGGTCTTCAGTATGCCGAATGTCGGGATCCCGGCGCACAGTATACCGGCGCCGGGATCCCGACACCCGGCATACCGACAGCTATTCTCCCTCGTGGGGGTCAACGACCCCCCTGGAGGGAGAATAAAATAGCGTGGTGCGTGTAGTGTAGCGCACCACCGTGCCCGCAGCGTGGTGAGCGCAGCGAGCCCGCAAGGGGCTCCTTTGTGCTCGCCACACTGTCAATATGCCAGCGGTCGGGCTCCCGGCGCCGGTATGCTGGTCGCCGGGAGCCCGGCCGCCGGCACACCATGCTACACCCGTCCATTTGGGCATTATCGTTCACAAAACACAAGTGTCACGACTGGAGAGTCTTCCCTTGGTAAGATCTGAGAACTCTGAGGATCTCCATCTCCTGAAGGTCTTCTGGTAGTGACTCCTGTACACAGGGCAGTAGAGAGCATAGCTGGGCCCAGGTTCTATTCAGGTGGTGTGGTCCAATCACAGGAGGCGAGGTCATGAAACCTTAGAAAAAAAATACTGAAAAATAATGGTATTTTAAATGCATCCATGTCCACACTGCAGCCCAGCACACAGCAGCATGTTCTGGGTTGAGAAGTAGAGCTGTAGCTGCTCCTACCAGGTAAGGGGGAGGGAGCATGGGGCCCCTACTGGGCCCTCACTGGGCCCCTCTATCAGACCTGGGCCTGGGTAATTTGTACCCTCCCATCCCCTTTCTTGGCACCACTGCCTGTACACCTGGTGTTGAGACTCATAGAACCTACCAGCAGGTCTTCATGCCTATAAGAGCTGCTTTTCCCATGAGGCTTGATGCGCCTACCGGTACTGGGATTCCCACCAGGATTTACACCACTGGCTATAGTATGAGTTCAACCCCTGAGTGACCTAAATCAATGCCGGTGGGAATGAGTACCAGAAATACACTACAGAGCAGAGGTGGACAGGGCTAAGAGAAGGCAAACTATGGAGACAGGGCTGAGACTGAGATACAAGAGAAGGAGGAAAGTGATGGATTGGGAGGAGGTAATAACATACAGGGTAATCTAACTAAAGAGACAGACAAGGAACATACTGTATATCAACTGGTACACAAGTAACAAGGGATGCTCTGGGCCAGTGGATGTTACTCCTGGCAACCGCAGTAACCGACAAAAAGGAGCAATATTACTGTTAGAAGGTGATTAGACAGGGAGAGCAAAACAGATATACAAAGAACACAGAATGCTCAAGGCCAATGTTTGTTGCCCCTGGCAACTGCAGTAACTGACACAGGAGCAATACTACTGTTGGGAGATAATAACAGTGGCAGGAGTGCTACTGTAGGTACTCAGGTGGTGATTACTGTGTAATATCCAATGAATAATACAATGTACACCTACCAACAGGAACAGAGGCACAAACAATGAACTGGTTGCAGGAACAAACAATAGGGGTTCTGCAAAACTGCAGCTGAGGAACAAAGGAAGCCAGTAAACACACAAAGCTAGGCTCCCACATATAGGGGGTAATTCAGACTGGATCGCTGCAGTGGCAGTGATTGCATTCTTAATTACTATGCGCAGTGCGCATGTGACAGGCAGAGGCAGTTGCGGGGCAGGCCACGGCGGCTGCGTGATGTCACATGCAGCCACTGTGACCTGGGATGTGGCGGGAAGGAGGGGGGGGGGGGGGGTAGGGCTTGACATGCGGGCGGACCAGCCCTGTGCTGGGCGTCCCTCCGCATGTCAGAGAAACTGATTGTAGATGTGCTAAATTTAGCACATCTACGATCAGGTCTGAATTACCCCCTTAGGGTCAAGGGACAGACAATATGTGTTCTGCCAGGCTACAGCTGTGGAGGAATGGAAGATAGTGAACGTACAAGGATAAGCTTCCAACACAGAGGGACAAGGGTTCTTGCTGCAACTAAGCTCTATGACCAGCAAGCAGCGCAAGGCAGATTCAGGAGATAAAGGGAACAGGTGCCAATCACCAGAATCCTGCAGCCAAGCCTCCAAAGATCACTAATCTCATGCAGCTGCTACAGCAATTAAGCAGAAGCAGACAGAGCAGAGCTGCAGACAGCACATGTAACAGCAAGCCACACATCGGTAATGACATCATTATGTCCACCCCCTGTTCTTCCCCCCAGGGGAGGTTTATAAAATTTCCAACTATGGGGTTTTCCTATTTCCTACCTGTAGAATACCTGTATTACATTTCAGCTTCCTAACATATAGAGAAGTAAGAGAATTAGTGATGAGTGAGTGAGTGAGTGAGTGAGTGAGTGAGTGAGTGACAGATACGGTTAAAAGCGACAGGAGCATTTTTGTAATTTATGAAAATCTACGCACTGGATGTGCAATCCAAATTTTGAGCCGATTGTTCCTTAGGGCGTTATCGTTCATGCAACACAAGCCACGCATCAGTAATGATGTCATTATGTCAACCCCCTTTTCATCCCCTTAGGGGAGGTTTATTAAAATTCTAATTACATAGTATTCCTATTCCCCACCTGAAAAATAATTTTGTTAACTTTCAGCTTCCAAACATGTCGGGAAGTAAGAGAATTAGTAATGAGTCAGTCAGTTAGTGAGTGAGGGCTTTTGCATTTATAATATAGATACGACCATACCTTACACAAGACACTGCAAAAACTCTGATCCATGCTCTCATTATCTCCTGCATTGATTATTGCAATAGTCTTCTTACTGATCAAAAAAGAGACTCTCAATAATACAATCCATTCTGAATGCAGCTGCAAGACTAATCCTCCTCGTCAGACCTCATTGTCTGCGGATCCACTCTATCAGTGCCTCCACTGGTTACCTGTCTTCTACTGAATTCAACATACTTTTTTTTTTATTTGAAAAATCTTTTAATTGAGTCTAACAGGATATATGAAAGTACAAAAACTTCAATTGAACCAGTCAATGTGCAATCGAAATTGCAACACTTAATAAGAATTACTGGTACATGTGTCAAATATAACAAGTAGAGTTGGCAGTATCAAGACTCTTTCATACATCCACAGAATTATAAAATATAAAAAAACACAAAAATAGGGATGAAGAAGAAGAAGAGAAGTGCAGGGAAGGAGGGAGGGAAGAAAGGAGATGAAGGGATATGTAAGACTAGACAAGAGTGCTGCTCGTACATACTGTAACACAGTCACAAATAGTTAGCTTAATAGAAAGCAGAAATCACAATAAGAAAAGACATGAGCAGTACAGTACATTTTTATGAAAGGGTACGGTACAGGTACCAAGAAGTGGTCTCAAAAACCTTAAAAATATTGTCTCAGGTGGAGGAGTCAAGGGAGTCAATAAGTGCACCCCATTTTTTATAAAAAGATATTACCCTGGTTTCCACTGCTAGGAAAGCCATTTGCCGTTCATAATATAAAGTCTTTAATATGAAAGATTTAACTGTTCCCAGGAAGGGGGAGATGGGGAGGTCCAATTGGATAAGATAACCTTTTTTGCAAAAGTAACTATAACAGTCAATAGAAGCAAAATAGAAGATTTGTGGGGCCCCAAATCCCATACAAAAAAAAAGGCAAGAGGGGGTCAGATTGACAGTGTAAATGAAAAATGTAATTAATATATTGAACAACTTTACCCCAAAACCTCTGTACCTTGGGACATTTCAAAAGTTGTGGTAGAAAGTAGCATTGGGGTGTTTGCACTTAAGGCAATCTCCCGACTCCTCCAGCACCATCCGACTATGTAAAGCATGAGAAATATAAACACGGTTAATTGTTTTTACATGCACTTCCTGCAACCAAGAACAATGTAAATATTTTAATGTTGTGTCAAAATACTTTTACTCACACACAAGGTCAATGTTTGGGAACTCCAGTAGAAGACCCTCTCATCGGCTTTAGGGGTCTCAAAGACAAAGCATCTTTGAGACCCCTAGAGCTGGTGAGAGGACCTTCTGCCAATAACAGATGCTCCTGTTCCCTTAGAGCTTTTATAAACCCCCTGATATTAGTGTGATTGAGGATGCGCAACTCTTGATGCAGGTCCTAATCATTGGGGACTTTAATTACCCGGGCATAAATTGTGCCAGCGAATCATGTAATACAGCTAGGGGAAAAAGGTTCTTAAATATGCTAAAAGATAACTACCTGCCGCAAATAGTCGAGGAACCAACCATATTAGGGACAATACTAGACCTGGTACTAACTAACAACGTGGAGATACTGTAATAGCGAATACCGCAGTAGGCGAGACCTTGGGTAACAGTGATCATAATATGATCACATTCAACATTATCATTCAAAAGCAGCACTGTAAGGGTACAACTAAGACTCTTAACTTTAAAAAAGCTAATTTTAACATGCTGACACGCACTAAAGGACATAGATTGGGGAACTTTGTTTCAGGGGAAAAACACGGCGAAATGTGGGATGTTTTTAAAACTATGCTTGTCAAATATACCCATAAGTGCATCCCCTTGGGCAATAAAAATAAGAACACTAAATTCAAACCAATGTGGTTAAACAAAAAGGTTGAATATGGGACCATTAAAAAGCAAACTGGGATTCTTGATAAATGACAACAAAGAAAAAAATGAAATATTGAACAAATTTGTCTCATCAGTGTTTACTAGAGAGGACCAGATTTTGGGATTAGTGCAGTGGTTCCCAAACCTTTTTGTATCATTGCGCCCTAGAGTATCAGAATTTTTTCACAGCACCCCTAGGCCAAAAGTTTCTTATTGAGAATTTTAGAAAACAATAAGTAATTTATGTTTATGTGTCATCCTTAGTTCTTTAGTGTGGTGCGGGACAATATTTGCTTCTGTTTGTCCTCATATTTTATAATTGGCAGCCACAAGCAATGGTTTTGTCAGTTACTTTGACCAGAAATAGTTTGAATTGATCCATGACCACTAATCTAAGGCACCCCTGCTAGTATCCTGAGGCACCCCAGGGTGCCACGGCACACAGTTTGGGAACCACTGGATTAGTGAGTATAAATAACAATAGTATTGATAAAGGCCCACTACTTAATACCTATCTGTCTGAGGAAGTAGTCTGTGAATGACTGAAAAAAATTAAGACTAATAAATCCCCTTACCCAAATGGCCTACATCCTAGGGTTCTGATGGAGCTAACTGCTGAAATAGCAAGGCCACTGTATCTAATTTTCACTGAGTCACTTAGATCAGGCATGGTATCAATGGACTGGTGTCTAATGGATGTAGTCCCAATATTTAAAAAGGGTATTAAACTTCATCCGAGTAACTATAGACCTGTTAGTCGGACATCAATAGTGGAGAAACTATTGGAGAGTATACTAAGGGACAGCATACAGTACTACTTGGAGAACACCCATGCTATTGCAACATGGTTTTGTGAGAAATAGGTCATGCCAAACTAATTTGATTAGCTTTTATGAGATAGTAAGTGGCAATCTGGACCAGGGCAACGCAATAGATGTGGTTTATCTGGATTTTGCAAAAGCTTTCGACACAGTTCCTCACAGGAGGCTGATTTTCAATTTAAGGGAGCTCGGTATAGGAGACACTATTTGTACATGTGTGAGTAATTGGCTTGATAACAGGGAACAGCGAGTGGTGATTAATGGGATGTTTTCCAGCTGGGCTAAAGTAATTAGTGGAATATCAAAGGGTTCTGTGCTGGGGCCACTATTGTTTAATATATGTATTAATGATTTAGGAGTAGGAGTAGAAAGCACAGTGTCAATTTTTGCAGATGATACTAAAATATGTAGGGTAATCAAGACAGATGTGGAGTCTCTTCAGAGCGATTTATTTAAACTGGAAGTTTGGGCAATTAAATGGTGTATGAGGTTTAATGTGGAAAAATGTAAAGTTACGCACTTTGGGATTAGGAATAAACAGGCAACCTACAAATTAAATGTGGAAAAGATAGGGGAAACTGTATTAGAAAACGATTTGGGGGTGTTCATTGATAGTAGATTTAACAGCAACACACAATGTCAATCAGCAGCAACAAAGGCAAATAAGGTCTTAGCATGCATTAAAAGGTGAATTGAGACAAGGGATGAGAGTGTAATCCTACCATTGTACAAATCATTGGTACGGCGCATCTTTAGTATTGTGTACAGTTCTGGGCACCACACTATAAAAAAAGAAATATTAGAACTTGAAAAGGTTCAGAGGTGTGCTATCAAGCTGATTAAGGGGTTGGAGACACTGGACTATGAGGAGAGGCTTTATAGGTTCGATATGTTTACACTACAAATTAAATGACTAAGAGGAGATATGATTAATATTTACAAATATATAAATGAGCAATATGCGGAGCTATCATGTGAGTTGTTTATGTGGTACCCTCAGGTTAGCCCCTTATGGCAATGTGCTTACCAGAAATCCGCTTCGCGATGATACTCCTATTCTCTTCGCGGAGAGGTCTGAAAGTATGAGTAACACACTTTTGAATATGAAAAACAACGTTCATTAATAATGCAGGTGTATTTATTTCAAGAACCAGTGCATGAGATGAGCGCCTGAAATTTTTCGGGTTTTGTGTTTTGGTTTTGGGTTCGGTTCCGCGGCCGTGTTTTGGGTTCGAACGCGTTTTGGCAAAACCTCACCGAATTTTTTTTGTCGGATTCGGGTGTGTTTTGGATTCGGGTGTTTTTTTCAAAAAACACTAAAAAACAGCTTAAATCATAGAATTTGGGGGTCATTTTGATCCCAAAGTATTATTAACCTCAAAAACCATAATTTACACTCATTTTCAGTCTATTCTGAATACCTCACACCTCACAATATTATTTTTAGTCCTAAAATTTGCACCGAGGTCGCTGTGTGAGTAAGATAAGCGACCCTAGTGGCCGACACAAACACCGGGCCCATCTAGGAGTGGCACTGCAGTGTCACGCAGGATGTCCCTTCCAAAAAACCCTCCCCAAACAGCACATGACGCAAAGAAAAAAAGAGGCGCAATGAGGTAGCTGTGTGAGTAAGATTAGCGACCCTAGTGGCCGACACAAACACCGGGCCCATCTAGGAGTGGCACTGCAGTGTCACGCAGGATGGCCCTTCCAAAAAACCCTCCCCAAACAGCACATGACGCAAAGAAAAAAAGAGGCGCAATGAGGTAGCTGTGTGAGTAAGATTAGCGACCCTAGTGGCCGACACAAACACCGGGCCCATCTAGGAGTGGCACTGCAGTGTCACGCAGGATGTCCCTTCCAAAAAACCCTCCCCAAACAGCACATGACGCAAAGAAAAAAAGAGGCGCAATGAGGTAGCTGACTGTGTGAGTAAGATTAGCGACCCTAGTGGCCGACACAAACACCGGGCCCATTTAGGAGTGGCACTGCAGTGTCACGCAGGATGTCCCTTCCAAAAAACCCTCCCCAATCAGCACATGATGCAAAGAAAAAGAAAAGAAAAAAGAGGTGCAAGATGGAATTGTCCTTGGGCCCTCCCACCCACCCTTATGTTGTATAAACAAAACAGGACATGCACACTTTAACCAACCCATCATTTCAGTGACAGGGTCTGCCACACGACTGTGACTGATATGACGGGTTGGTTTGGACCCCCCCCCAAAAAAGAAGCAATTAATCTCTCCTTGCACAAACTGGCTCTACAGAGGCAAGATGTCCACCTCATCATCACCCTCCGATATATCACCGTGTACATCCCCCTCCTCACAGATTATCAATTCGTCCCCACTGGAATCCACCATCTCAGCTCCCTGTGTACTTTGTGGAGGCAATTGCTGCTGGTCAATGTCTCCGCGGAGGAATTGATTATAATTCATTTTAATGAACATCATCTTCTCCACATTTTCTGGATGTAACCTCGTACGCCGATTGCTGACAAGGTGAGCGGCGGCACTAAACACTCTTTCGGAGTACACACTTGTGGGAGGGCAACTTAGGTAGAATAAAGCCAGTTTGTGCAAGGGCCTCCAAATTGCCTCTTTTTCCTGCCAGTATAAGTACGGACTGTGTGACGTGCCTACTTGGATGCGGTCACTCATATAATCCTCCACCATTCTATCAATGTTGAGAGAATCATATGCAGTGACAGTAGACGACATGTCCGTAATCGTTGTCAGGTCCTTCAGTCCGGACCAGATGTCAGCATCAGCAGTCGCTCCAGACTGCCCTGCATCACCGCCAGCGGGTGGGCTCGGAATTCTGAGCCTTTTCCTCGCACCCCCAGTTGCGGGAGAATGTGAAGGAGGAGATGTTGACAGGTCGCGTTCCGCTTGACTTGACAATTTTGTCACCAGCAGGTCTTTCAACCCCAGCAGACTTGTGTCTGCCGGAAAGAGAGATCCAAGGTAGGCTTTAAATCTAGGATCGAGCACGGTGGCCAAAATGTAGTGCTCTGATTTCAACAGATTGACCACCCGTGAATCCTTGTTAAGCGAATTAAGGGCTCCATCCACAAGTCCCACATGCCTAGCGGAATCGCTCCGTGTTAGCTCCTCCTTCAATGTCTCCAGCTTCTTCTGCAAAAGCCTGATGAGGGGAATGACCTGACTCAGGCTGGCAGTGTCTGAACTGACTTCACGTGTGGCAAGTTCAAAGGGCATCAGAACCTTGCACAACGTTGAAATCATTCTCCACTGCGCTTGAGACAGGTGCATTCCACCTACTATATCGTGCTCAATTGTATAGGCTTGAATGGCCTTTTGCTGCTCCTCCAACCTCTGAAGCATATAGAGGGTTGAATTCCACCTCGTTACCACTTCTTGCTTCAGATGATGGCAGGGCAGGTTCAGTAGTTTTTGGTGGTGCTCCAGTCTTCTGTACGTGGTGCCTGTACGCCGAAAGTGTCCCGCAATTCTTCTGGCCACCGACAGCATCTCTTGCACGCCCCTGTCGTTTTTAAAAAAATTCTGCACCACCAAATTCAAGGTATGTGCAAAACATGGGACGTGCTGGAATTTGCCCATATTTAATGCACACACAATATTGCTGGCGTTGTCCGATGCAACAAATCCACAGGAGAGTCCAATTGGGGTAAGCCATTGCGCGATGATCTTCCTCAGTTGCCGTAAGAGGTTTTCAGCTGTGTGCGTATTCTGGAAAGCGGTGATACAAAGCGTAGCCTGCCTAGGAAAGAGTTGGCGTTTGCGAGATGCTGCTACTGGTGCTGCCGCTGCTGTTCTTGCGGCGGGAGTCCATACATCTACCCAGTGGGCTGTCACAGTCATATAGTCCTGACCCTGCCCTGCTCCACTTGTCCACATGTCCGTGGTTAAGTGGACATTGGGTACAACTGCATTTTTTAGGACACTGGTGAGTCTTTTTCTGACGTCCGTGTACATTCTCGGTATCGCCTGCCTAGAGAAGTGGAACCTAGATGGTATTTGGTAACGGGGGCACACTGCCTCAATAAATTGTCTAACTCCCTGTGAACTAACGGCGGATACCGGACGCACGTCTAACACCAACATAGTTGTCAAGGCCTCAGTTATCCGCTTTGCAGCAGGATGACTGCTGTGATATTTCATCTTCCTCGCAAAGGACTGTTGGACAGTCAATTGCTTACTGGAAGTAGTACAAGTGGGCTTACGACTTCCCCTCTTGGATGACCATCGACTCCCAGCAGCAACAACAGCAGCGCCAGCAGCAGTAGGCGTTACACGCAAGGATGCATCGGAGGAATCCCAGGCAGGAGAGGACTCGTCAGAATTGCCAGTGACATGGCCTGCAGGACTATTGGCATTCCTGGGGAAGGAGGAAATTGACACTGAGGGAGTTGGTGGGGTGGTTTGCGTGAGCTTGGTTACAAGAGGAAGGGATTTACTGGTCAGTGGACTGCTTCCGCTGTCGCCCAAAGTTTTTGAACTTGTCACTGACTTATTATGAATGCGCTGCAGGTGACGTATAAGGGAGGATGTTCCGAGGTGGTTAACGTCCTTACCCCTACTTATTACAGCTTGACAAAGGCAACACACGGCTTGACACCTGTTGTCCGCTTTTCTGTTGAAATACCTCCACACTGAAGAGCTGATTTTTTTGGTATTTTCACCAGGCATGTCAACGGCCATATTCCTCCCACGGACAACAGGTGTCTCCCCGGGTGCCTGACTTAAACAAACCACCTCACCATCAGAATCCTCCTGGTCAATTTCCTCCCCAGCGCCAGCAACACCCATATCCTCCTCATCCTGGTGTACTTCAACATCTTCATCTTCAATCTGACTATCAGGAACTGGACTGCGGGTGCTCCTTCCAGCACTTGCAGGGGGCGTGCAAATGGTGGAAGGCGCATGCTCTTCACGTCCAGTGTTGGGAAGGTCAGGCATCGCAACCGACACAATTGGACTCTCCTTGTGGATTTGGGATTTCGAAGAACGCACAGTTCTTTGCGGTGCTTTTGCCAGCTTGAGTCTTTTCAGTTTTCTAGCGAGAGGCTGAGTGCTTCCATCCTCATGTGAAGCTGAACCACTAGCCATGAACATAGGCCAGGGCCTCAGCCGTTCCTTGCCACTCCGTGTGGTAAATGGCATATTGGCAAGTTTACGCTTCTCCTCCGACAATTTTATTTTAGGTTTTGGAGTCCTTTTTTTACTGATATTTGGTGTTTTGGATTTGACATGCTCTGTACTATGACATTGGGCATCGGCCTTGGCAGACGACGTTGCTGGCATTTCATCGTCTCGGCCATGACTAGTGGCAGCAGCTACAGCACGAGGTGGAAGTGGATCTTGATCTTTCCCTAATTTTGGAACCTCAACATTTTTGTTCTCCATATTTTAATAGGCACAACTAAAAGGCACCTCAGGTAAACAATGGAGATGGATACTAGTATACAATTATGGACTGCCTGCCGAGTGCAGACACAGAGGTAGCCACAGCCGTGAACTACCGTACTGTACTGTGTCTGCTGCTAATATAGACTGGTTGATAAAGAGATGTCTATGTAACTATGTATGTATAAAGAAGAAAGAAAAAAAAACCACGGTTAGGTGGTATACAATTATGGACGGACTGCCTGCCGAGTGCAGACACAGAGGTAGCCACAGCCGTGAACTACCGTACTGTACTGTGTCTGCTGCTAATAATATAGACTGGTTGATAAAGAGATGTCGTAGTAGTATGTATGTATAAAGAAGAAAGAAAAAAAAACCACGGTTAGGTGGTATACAATCATGGACGGACTGCCTGCCGAGTGCAGACACAGAGGTAGCCACAGCCGTGAACTACCGTACTGTACTGTGTCTGCTGCTAATATAGACTGGTTGATAAAGAGATGTCTATGTAACTATGTATGTATAAAGAAGAAAGAAAAAAAAACCACGGTTAGGTGGTATACAATTATGGACGGACTGCCTGCCGAGTGCAGACACAGAGGTAGCCACAGCCGTGAACTACCGTACTGTACTGTGTCTGCTGCTAATATAGACTGGTTGATAAAGAGATGTCTATGTAACTATGTATGTATAAAGAAGAAAGAAAAAAAAACCACGGTTAGGTGGTATACAATTATGGACGGACTGCCTGCCGAGTGCAGACACAGAGGTAGCCACAGCCGTGAACTACCGTACTGTACTGTGCCTGCTGCTAATATAGACTGGTTGATAAAGAGATGTCTATGTAACTATGTATGTATAAAGAAGAAAGAAAAAAAACCACGGTTAGGTGGTATACAATTATGGACGGACTGCCTGCCGAGTGCAGACACAGAGGTAGCCACAGCCGTGAACTACCGTACTGTACTGTGTCTGCTGCTAATATAGACTGGTTGATAAAGAGATGTCTATGTAACTATGTATGTATAAAGAAGAAAGAAAAAAAAACCACGGTTAGGTGGTATACAATTATGGACGGACTGGCTGCCGAGTGCAGACACAGAGGTAGCCACAGCCGTGAACTACCGTACTGTACTGTGTCTGCTGCTAATATAGACTGGTTGATAAAGAGATGTCTATGTAACTATGTATGTATAAAGAAGAAAGAAAAAAAAACCACGGTTAGGTGGTATACAATTATGGACGGACTGCCTGCCGAGTGCAGACACAGAGGTAGCCACAGCCGTGAACTACCGTACTGTACTGTGTCTGCTGCTAATAATATAGACTGGTTGATAAAGAGATGTCGTAGTAGTATGTATGTATAAAGAAGAAAGAAAAAAAAACCACGGTTAGGTGGTATACAATTATGGACGGACTGCCTGCCGAGTGCAGACACAGAGGTAGCCACAGCCGTGAACTACCGTACTGTGTCTGCTGCGACTGGATGATAAATGATATAAAAAATATATATATATCACTACTGCAGCCGGACAGGTATATATTATATATTATATAATGACGGACCTGCTGGACACTGTCTGTCAGCAGAATGAGTTTTATTTTTATAGAATAAAAAAAAAAACAACACACAAGTGAAGTCACACGACGAGTGTTTAACTTTTTCAGGCAATCACAATATAAGTATACTACTAACTATACTGGTGGTCAGTGTGGTCAGGTCACTGGTCAGTCACACTGGCAGTGGCACTCCTGCAGCAAAAGTGTGCACTGTTTAATTTTAATATAATATTATGTACTCCTGGCTCCTGCTATAACCTATAACTGGCACTGCAGTGCTCCCCAGTCTCCCCCACAATTATAAGCTGTGTGAGCTGAGCAGTCAGACAGATATATAATATATATAGATGATGCAGCACACTGGGCTGAGCCTGAGCAGTGCACACAGATATGGTATGTGACTGAGTCACTGTGTGTATCGCTTTTTTCAGGCAGAGAACGGATATATTAAATAAACTGCACTGTCTGGTGGTCACTCACTATATAATATTATGTACTCCTGGCTCCTGCTATAACCTATAACTGGCACTGCAGTGCTCCCCAGTCTCCCCCACAATTATAAGCTGTGTGAGCTGAGCAGTCAGACAGATATATAATATATATAGATGATGCAGCACACTGGGCTGAGCCTGAGCAGTGCACACAGATATGGTATGTGACTGAGTCACTGTGTGTATCGCTTTTTTCAGGCAGAGAACGGATATATTAAATAAACTGCACTGTCTGGTGGTCACTCACTAGTAAACTCTCTGCACTCTCTACACTTCTACAGTACTCCTCCTAGTCCTAAGCTCCAGTAAATCTCTCTCTCTTATAATCTAAATGGAGAGGACGCCAGCCACGTCCTCTCCCTATCAATCTCAATGCACGTGTGAAAATGGCGGCGACGCGCGGCTCCTTATATAGAATCCGAGTCTCGCGATAGAATCCGAGCCTCGCGAGAATCCGACAGCGTCATGATGACGTTCGGGCGCGCTCGGGTTAACCGAGCAAGGCGGGAAGATCCGAGTCGCTCGGACCCGTGAAAAAAAACATGAAGTTCGGGCGGGTTCGGATTCAGAGAAACCGAACCCGCTCATCTCTAATGCGATATAGCCTGTACACTAGTACAGTAGGTACTCAGTATGATACAACAATGACACCTTTAAGCACAAACAAGACACTAATCAATTATCACAACTATGCTTAATTACTGTATAAACATTAGCATCGGGTACCCAAACACACATAACCTGAATAGTGTCCAAATGTTGCTTTTATACCTGTGCACAGGATTTTTGGATTGCAATTCTTTGATAACAACTTGATTTCCATGTAATATGTAGGGACTGGCAAGTATGGTGTAAATGTCACCAATTGCTGTATCTAGGAGGAGCCCCAACAGATCACTATTCAAATTGGAGATCCCAAACTGGAAGTCTGCTGAATTTCCTCTCTGTATGAGGGATATAGTCTTGTTAATCTCTATTTGTTCTCAGGTGGTGCCCGCAGTGTGGAGGATCACTTCTAAATGCTCAATGTCTAATCAATGTCAGTTTCACTGAGATAGCAGTGATTTAGCTTGTAAGGCAGTGTTCAGTCATTCGTGACCAGAGTCTCTCTCTTATATAGGCTGCCAGCCTTGTAGTCTACGGAGGGGCAGAGGGGGCCTTTATATTACTTCACTCTTCTTTAGAGGCTAATTATGAGTCTTTACACCAGGACGCAGCTGTTTAGTATAGTGTATGAGACTGTCCCAGTCATTAGGCTACTCCAGAACTCAGTGGCTAACTTAGCCAGACTCACGTGTCCTAGGACTGTAGTGATGATCTGTTTACTCAGGGGCCACCCCACACGAACTCTGTTGTCTCACCGTGCAGCGCTGCTTTTCCTCTCTGCATAAGAACTATTGCTGTCTCCGTCTGAGCTGCAGTAAATCACAGCATGTGGAATGTTTACTTCAAACCACGCTAATCACTCCTTGAATCCCTCAGACACGCTCCGTATCACTCTGGCAGATGCAGGCTTTCTCAGCATACTGGCATCTGACGTCACATCCCCCTCTGCAGCCTATAAATCCTCTGCCCTTTTTCCCGCGTTCCTCTCAGGCACAGTCAGATTCTCCAGGGTCTCAACACCCTCCAGATTGCTTCCGTTGTGCACAGCCCCTGTTGCCTAGCACCCAGGCTGCAATTGCAGAAGCCCAGACTGTCACAGTTCATTAAGTTCATGTTACGCACACCAGTGCTAACAGGAGTATACCGGTGTATGAACAGAGAGGGAAGCGAAGCAAACAAACTCACAGACAGTATAACATAACATACACAGGAGGTGATGGAATAACTAATAAACACAAAGTGAACGGAGAAGCCCAAAGGCTCAGGAATTGGGTGTCTCCCTAGTGTCAGGAATGCTCAGATGGAATAGAGCGGACAATGAAGCGATGTGTAGTGATTTAACATGTGGAGCACCTGAAATGATGTTGCTAAGAGCAACAGAAAAAACCCCAAAGGGTTACCAACGGGTGTGGGAATAAACTCCTTGGTCAAAGATAGAAATATAGACACAAGGAGAGTATCCACAATCCTAACCCCCACTTGCAGGGCACAGGTTCAGCTTACTGCCACTAAACTGACACCTGGACGCCCTGCACAGTGAGGGAGGATTAAGCAAGCAGGTCTGAGAGTACAGCCGCAAACCTGCTGGGTTCACAGAATAGCAAAAGAACCCCAGTAGGTCAAACAACTGACTCCAGTCTTACTGCTAGGTCCGGGTTGGCAGAATGAAGTACCGAATCCCAAGGCCTATTCGCAGTAAGCAACAAGTAAATACAAAGTCACACAGTACTAGCTAACTCTCTGGAACTGACTAACAAACAAAGATTCAGCAGCATTTGCCTAGCCTGAGAGGATGGTTTATATAGCAGGTGCTGTCCACGCCCCACTCAGACCTCACAGACTGTGAGCACAAAACCAGCGCCGGATTCCCTGCCGTGCACAGAGCCTGTAACCACTACACAGTAAAAACCCGGACCGGAGTATCAGCTGCGCTCAGGTTACTTCGCTAACACTTGCCTCCCGGTTGCCATGGCGACGTGGCAGCACAGAGCAGGAGATCCTAACAGTACCCCCCCTCTGACGAGGGGTCAAAGAACCCCTACCACCGGGTTTATCGGGGAACTGCGAGAAGAAAGAGCGTATCAGTCTGGGGGCATGAAGATCACAACTGCGCACCCACGACCGCTCCTCCGGGCCATACCCCTTCCAGTGCACCAAAAATGACAGCCGACCCCGAACCATCTTGGAGTCAAGAACCCTTTCAACCACAAACTCCCTCTGACCCCGTATCAGAAGAGGAGAAGGTCTTCCACTGGAAGAAGGATTACTAACCACCAGTTTTAAAAGGGAACAATGAAATGTTTTATTGATACCCAATGAACGGGGCAGATCTAACTGAAATGCCACCGGATTGATCTTATAAGGGCCGATGAACCGGGGGCCTAACTTATGAGATGGCTGTCTCAACTTCAAATTCTTGGTGGACAACCAGACGAAGTCTCCTAATTTGAAGCTGCAGGGTCTTCTCCGCTTATCAAAAACCCTTTTGGTCACTAATGACACAGACACAAGGGCTTTCTTCACTTTCCTCCAAATACCCCTAAGGACCGAAACAACAGAGGAACCACCAGGCGTGGAATCCAGGGGGTCAAAAGAATTGGCCTTAGGATGATGCCCATACACACAAAGGAAGGGAGAGATCCCTGTAGCAGAGTGAGCCGCGTTGTTATAGGCAAACTCCGCCATGGACAGATGAGCAACCCAGTCAGTATGACACTTGGAGACATAACACCTGAGGAACTGCTCCAAGGACTGGTTCACCCTCTCAGTCTGCCCATTAGACTGTGGATGGTAGCCTGACGACAAGCTCACAGAAATCTGGAGATCAGAACAAAATGCCCTCCAGAATTTGGCCACAAACTGGGATCCACGGTCAGAGACCACATCAAGTGGCAACCCGTGGAGGCGCACAACATGCTGCATAAATAACTCAGACAGGCATCTGGCCGATGGCAACCCAACCAGTGGAACGAAATGCGCCATCTTCGAAAACCTGTCAACGACAACCCAAATGGCTGTCATCCCCGAGGATTTGGGCAAGTCCACCACAAAATCCATGGAAATGTGGGTCCATGGCTTAGACGGAATAGAGAGTGGATGTAATGGGCCGACAGGAACCCCTCTAGGAGTTTTATTTCGGGCACAAACGTCACATGCCCGAACCCACTGATCCACATCCCTAGCCACCGAGGGCCACCACACCGCCCTAGACAGCAACTCCCGAGTTCTGGCAATACCCGGATGCCCTGCCGACCTCTTGGCATGGAATTCCAGGAACACTCGCTGTCTTAACCTAGGAGGCACAAACAAGAGACCTACCGGAAGGTCTGGAGGAGCCTGCTCCTGTGCTCTAAGGACTAATGACAAGAGGTCCTGGGTAATGCCCACTTTAATACATGATGGGGACACAATGGGCAATGGCTCCTCGGTGGTCTCTTGAACTGGAGCAAAACTCCGCGAGAGCGCATCAGCCTTGATGTTTTTTGACCCAGGGCGATATGTTATCAAAAAATTAAAGCGAGCAAAAAACAAAGCCCATCGTGCCTGCCTGGCATTGAGCCGCTTCGCTGACTCTAAATATGCCAGATTCTTATGGTCGGTGAGAATTGAGACCACAAACTTAGCCCCCTCAAGCCAGTGTCTCCACTCCCCGAGTGCATCCTTTATAGCCAACAATTCCCGGTTACCCACATCATAATTCATCTCGGAAGACGAAAATTTACGGGAAAAGTAAGCACAGGGATGAAGGCGATTATCAGACACCCCCATCTGAGAGAGCACTGCCCCAATACCTATCTCAGAGGCATCCACTTCTACCACAAAAGGACGCTCTGGATCTGGGCGTCGCAGCACCTTGGCCGAGACAAATGCCCTTTTGAGACGGGCAAAGGCCGCTTTGGCCTCACAAGACCAGTGAGCAACATCCGCCCCTTTCTTAGTGAGTGCCACCAAGGGGGCCACTATAGACGAAAATCCAGCGATAAACCGTCTATAAAAATTCGCAAAGCCCAGAAAACGCTGAAGCGCCTTCAAACTAGTGGGCTGCACCCAATCCAGGACTGCCTGTACCTTAGAACCCTCCATTTGAAAACCTTCTGAGGAGATAATATACCCTAGAAATGCGATTTGCTGAACTTCAAACTCGCACTTCTCCAGCTTCGCCCCAAGCTGGTGGTCCCTGAGTTTCTGGAGGACTAAGCGTACATGCTTCCGATGTTCCTCCAGGGAATGAGAGAAGATTAGGATGTCATCTAGATAAACAACTAAGAATCTATCCAAATATTCCCTGAGCACATCGTTCATGAATTCCTGGAAGACTGCCGGGGCATTAGAGAGCCCAAAAGGCATCACCAAATATTCATAATGCCCTGAGTGGGTATTAGTGATGAGCGGGTTCGGTTCCTCGGAATCCGAACCCCCCCGAACTTCAGCCTTTTTACACGGATCCGAGGCAGACTCGGATCTTCCCGCCTTGCTCGGCTAACCCGAGCGCGCCCGAACGTCATCATCCCGCTGTCGGATTCTCGCGAGGCTCGTATTCTATCGCGAGACTCGGATTCTATATAAGGAGCCGCGCGTCGCCGCCATTTTCACACGTGCATTGAGATTCATAGGGAGAGGACGTGGCTGGCGTCCTCTCCATTTAGATTAGAAGAGAGAGAGTGAGAGTGAGACACTTGATTTACTGGAGCTTAGGAGTACTCAGAGAGTGCAGAGTTTACTAGTGACTGACCAGTGACCACCAGTGCAGTTTTATTATATTATTATTTAATATAATCCGTTCTCTGCCTGAAAAAAAACGATACACAGTGACACAGTAACAGTATACCATATCTGTGCTCAGCCTCAGTGTGCTGCATCATCTATGTATATCTGACTGTGCTGAGTGCTCAGTGCTCACACAGCTTAATTGTGGGGGAGACTGGGGAGCAGTAGCAGGAGTACATATTATTTAACAGTGCACACTTTTGCTGCCAGAGTGCCACTGCCAGTGTGACTGACCAGTGACCACTGTCTGACCACCAGTATATTGTGATTGTCTGCCTGAAAAAGTTAAACACTCGTCGTGTGGTGTTTTTATTCTATAAACGCATTCTGCTGACAGTGTCCAGCAGGTCCGTCATTAATTATATAATATATACCTGTCCGGCTGCAGTAGTGATATATATATATTTTTTATATCATTATCATCCAGTCTATATTAGCAGCAGACGCAGTACGGTAGTCCACGGCTGTAGCTACCTCTGTGTCGGCAGTCGCTCGTCCATCCATAATTGTATACCACCTACCTGTGGTGTTTTTTTTTTCCTATCTTCTTGATACTACTAGTAGCTTACTTTAGGAGTCTGCAGTGCTGCTGACAGTGTCCAGCAGGTCCGTCATTATATAATATATACCTGTCCGGCTGCAGTAGTGATATATATATATATTTTATATCATTATCATCCAGTCTATATTAGCAGCAGACGCAGTACGGTAGTCCACGGCTGTAGCTACCTCTGTGTCGGCAGTCGCTCGTCCATCCATAATTGTATACCACCTACCTGTGGTGTTTTTTTTTTTCTATCTTCTTGATACTAGTAGCTTACTTCAGGAGTCTGCAGTGCTGACAGTGTCCAGCAGGTCCGTCATTATATAATATATACCTGTCCGGCTGCAGTAGTGATATATATATATTTTTTATATCATTATCATCCAGTCTATATTAGCAGCAGACGCAGTACAGTAGTCCACGGCTGTAGCTACCTCTGTGTCGGCAGTCGCTCGTCCATCCATAATTGTATACCACCTACCTGTGGTGTTTTTTTTTTTCTATCTTCTTGATACTAGTAGCTTACTTTAGGAGTCTGCAGTGCTGACAGTGTCCAGCAGGTCCGTCATTATATAATATATACCTGTCCGGCTGCAGTAGTGATATATATATATTTTTTATATCATTATCATCCAGTCTATATTAGCAGCAGACGCAGTACGGTAGTCCACGGCTGTAGCTACCTCTGTGTTGGCAGTCGTTTGTCCATCCATAAGTATACTAGTATCCATCCATCTCCATTGTTTACCTGAGGTGCCTTTTAGTTGTGCCTATTAAAATATGGAGAACAAAAATGTTGAGGTTCCAAAAATTGGGAAAGATCAAGATCGACTTCCACCTCGTGCTGAAGCTGCTGCCACTAGTCATGGCCGAGACGATGAATGCCAGCAACGTCGTCTGCCAAGGCCGATGCCCAATGTCATAGTACAGAGCATGTAAAATCCAAAACACCAAATATCAGTAAAAAAAGGACTCAAAAATCTAAAATAAAATTGTCGGAGGAGAAGCGTAAACTTGCCAATATGCCATTTACCACACGGAGTGGCAAGGAACGGCTGAGGCCCTGGCCTATGTTCATGGCTAGTGGTTCAGCTTCACGTGAGGATGGAAGCACTCAGCCTCTTGCTAGAAAAATGAAAAGACTCAAGCTGGCAAAAGCACCGCAAAGAACTGTGCGTTCTTCGAAATCACAAATCCACAAGGAGAGTCCAATTGTGTCGTTTGCGATGCCTGACCTTCCCAACACTGGACGTGAAGAGCATGCGCCTTCCACCATTTGCACGCCCCCTGCAAGTGCTGGAAGGAGCACCCGCAGTCCAGTTCCTGATAGTCAGATTGAAGATGTCAGTGTTGAAGTACACCAGGATGAGGAGGATATGGGTGTTGCTGGCGCTGGGGAGGAAATTGACCAGGAGGATTCTGATGGTGAGGTGGTTTGTTTAAGTCAGGCACCCGGGGAGACACCTGTTGTCCGTGGGAGGAATAGGGCCGTTGACATGCCTGGTGAAAATACCAAAAAAATCAGCTCTTCGGTGTGGAAGTATTTCAACAGAAATGCGGACAACATTTGTCAAGCCGTGTGTTGCCTTTGTCAAGCTGTAATAAGTAGGGGTAAGGACGTTAACCACCTCGGAACATCCTCCCTTATACGTCACCTGCAGCGCATTCATCATAAGTCAGTGACAAGTTCAAAAACTTTGGGCGACAGCGGAAGCAGTCCACTGACCAGTAAATCCCTTCCTCTTGTAACCAAGTTCACGCAAACCACCCCACCAACTCCCTCAGTGTCAATTCCCTCCTTCCCCAGGAATGCCAATAGTCCTGCAGGCCATGTCACTGGCAATTCTGACGAGTCCTCTCCTGCCTGGGATTCCTACGATGCATCCTTGCGTGTAACGCCTACTGCTGCTGGCGCTGCTGTTGTTGCTGCTGGGAGTCGATGGTCATCCCAGAGGGGAAGTCGTACTCGTAAGACCACTTTTACTACTTCCACCAAGCAATTGACTGTCCAACAGTCCTTTGCGAGGAAGATGAAATATCACAGCAGTCATCCTGCTGCAAAGCGGATAACTGAGGCCTTGGCATCCTGGGCGGTGAGAAACGTGGTTCCGGTATCCATAATTACTGCAGAGCCAACTAGAGACTTGTTGGAGGTACTGTGTCCCCGGTACCAAATACCATCTAGGTTCCATTTCTCTAGGCAGGCGATACCGAAAATGTACACAGACCTCAGAAAAAGACTCACCAGTGTCCAAAAAAATGCAGTTGTACCCAATGTCCACTTAACCACGGACATGTGGACAAGTGGAGCAGGGCAGGCTCAGGACTATATGACTGTGACAGCCCACTGGGTAGATGTATGGACTCCCGCCGCAAGAACAGCAGCGGCGGCACCAGTAGCAGCATCTCGCAAACGCCAACTCTTTCCTAGGCAGGCTACGCTTTGTATCACCACTTTCCAGAATACGTACACAGCTAAAAACCTCTTACGGCAACTGAGGAAGATCATCGCAGAATGGCTTACCCCAATTGGACTCTCCTGTGGATTTGTGGCATTGGACAACGCCAGCAATATTGTGTGTGCATTAAATCTGGGCAAATTCCAGCACGTCCCATGTTTTGCACATACCTTGAATTTGGTGGTGCAGAATTATTTAAAAAACGAGAGGGGCGTGCAAGAGATGCTGTCGGTGGCCAGAAGAATTGCGGGACACTTTCGGCGTACAGGCACCACGTACAGAAGACTGGAGCACCACCAAAAACGCCTGAACCTGCCCTGCCATCATCTGCAGCAAGAAGTGGTAACGAGGTGGAATTCAACCCTCTATATGCTTCAGAGGTTGGAGGAGCAGCAAAAGGCCATTCAAGCCTATACAACTGAGCACGATATAGGAGGTGGAATGCACCTGTCTCAAGCGCAGTGGAGAATGATTTCAACGTTGTGCAAGGTTCTGCAACCTTTTGAACTTGCCACACGTGAAGTCAGTTCAGACACTGCCAGCCTGAGTCAGGTCATTCCCCTCATCAGGCTTTTGCAGAAGAAGCTGGAGACATTGAAGGAGGAGCTAACACAGAGCGATTCCGCTAGGCATGTGGGACTTGTGGATGGAGCCCTTAATTCGCTTAACAAGGATTCACGGGTGGTCAATCTGTTGAAATCAGAGCACTACATTTTGGCCACCGTGCTCGATCCTAGATTTAAAACCTACCTTGGATCTCTCTTTCCGGCAGATACAAGTCTGCTGGGGTTCAAAGAACTGCTGGTGACAAAATTGTCAAGTCAAGCGGAACGCGACCTGTCAACATCTCCTCCTTCACATTCTCCCGCAACTGGGGGTGCGAGGAAAAGGCTCAGAATTCCGAGCCCACCCGCTGGCGGTGATGCAGGGCAGTCTGGAGCGACTGCTGATGCTGACATCTGGTCCGGACTGAAGGACCTGACAACGATTACGGACATGTCGTCTACTGTCACTGCATATGATTCTCTCCCCATTGAAAGAATGGTGGAGGATTATATGAGTGACCGCATCAAAGTAGGCACGTCAGACAGTCCGTACTTATACTGGCAGGAAAAAGAGGCAATTTGGAGGCCCTTGCACAAACTGGCTTTATTCTACCTAAGTTGCCCTCCCACAAGTGTGTACTCCGAAAGAGTGTTTAGTGCCGCCGCTCACCTTGTCAGCAATCGGCGTACGAGGTTACATCCAGAAAATGTGGAGAAGATGATGTTCATTAAAATGAATTATAATCAATTCCTCCGCGGAGACATTGACCAGCAGCAATTGCCTCCACAAAGTACACAGGGAGCTGAGATGGTGGATTCCAGTGGGGACGAATTGATAATCTGTGAGGAGGGGGATGTACACGGTGATATATCGGAGGATGATGATGAGGTGGACATCTTGCCTCTGTAGAGCCAGTTTGTGCAAGGAGAGATTAATTGCTTCTTTTTTGGTGGGGGTCCAAACCAACCCGTCATTTCAGTCACAGTCGTGTGGCAGACCCTGTCACTGAAATGATGGGTTCGTTAAAGTGTGCATGTCCTGTTTATACAACATAAGGGTGGGTGGGAGGGCCCAAGGACAATTCCATCTTGCACCTCTTTTTTCTTTCATTTTTCTTTGCGTCATGTGCTGTTTGGGGGGTGTTTTTTTGGAAGGGACATCCTGCGTGACACTGCAGTGCCACTCCTAGATGGGCCAGGTGTTTGTGTCGGCCACTTGGGTCGCTTATCTTACTCACACAGCTACCTCATTGCGCCTCTTTTTTTCTTTGCGTCATGTGCTGTTTGGGGAGTGTTTTTTGGAAGGGCCATCCTGCGTGACACTGCAGTGCCACTCCTAGATGGGCCAGGTGTTTGTGTCGGCCACTTGGGTCGCTGAGCTTAGTCATCCAGCGACCTCGGTGCAAATTTTAGGACTAAAAATAATATTGTGAGGTGTGAGGTGTTCAGAATAGACTGAAAATGAGTGGAAATAATGGTTATTGAGGTTAATAATACTTTGGGATCAAAATGACCCCCAAATTCTATGATTTAAGCTGTTTTTTAGGGTTTTTTGGAAAAAAAAAAAACGAATCCAAAACACACCCGAATCCGACAAAAAAAATTCGGTGAGGTTTTGCCAAAACGCGGTCGAACCCAAAACACGGCCGCGGAACCGAACCCAAAACCAAAACACAAAACCCGAAACATTTCCGGTGCTCATCACTAGTGGGTATTAAAGGCAGTCTTCCATTCATCCCCCTCTCTTATTCGGATTAGATTGTAAGCACCGCGTAGGTCAATCTTAGAAAAAATGGTGGCAGTACGAAGCTGGTCAAACAAAACCAAAATGAGAGGCAGTGGGTACGAGTTTTTAATCGTGATACGGTTCAATTCCCTGAAGTCGATGCAGGGTCGCAACGAATCGTCCTTTTTACCCACGAAAAAGAACCCCGACCCAACTGGGGACTGTGAGGGTCTGATAAATCCCTTAGCCAAGTTCTCCTGAATGTACTCTGCCATAGCCTGAGTCTCAGGACGTGACAGGGAGTACAACCTGCTCTTGGGAAGCTTAGCATCCGGCAACAAATCAATGGCACAGTCATAGGGGCGATGGGGAGGTAGTACCTCCGCAACTTTTTTGGAGAACACATCCGCAAAATCTGCATAACATCCTGGCAATCCTGGCAAACTTAGCTGCGAGAGCCTGACTGGAAGGCTCAAGCAACTCCTGAAACAATCACTACCCCAACTAAGAATCTCCCCAGAGACCCAGTCAAATTGAGGGCTATGGGCCCTTAACCAGGGTAACCCCAAAACCAATGGGGCAAAAGAACAGACAGTCACATAAAAAGACAATTTTTCAGAGTGTGTGGCTCCAATAAACAAAGGAATTTGGCTGGTGCAGGAGGTAATTTTACCCTGGGACAATGGTTCCCCGTTTAACCCACAGATCTCAATCTCTGATGCCAAAGGTACTGAGGGAACAGAGTGTTCCAGGGCGAATTGACGGTCCATGAAAACCCCATCGGCCCCACTGTCAACAAAGGCCTCAGTCTTGACAGTTTGACCGAGGATCTCCAAAGTCACCGGAATGAGAAAAGTCTTTTTGGGAAATTCTGACTTCTGGCCTGACAGGATATTTCCCATCACCCTCAGGCCCTGAAGTTTTCAGTTTTTTCTGGGCATGATACTACAACATGACCTTTATTCCCACAGTACAAACACAAACCCTGCTGTCTCCTCCGCGTCTTCTCACGCGAGGAGAGGCGGGTAGCCCCAATCTGCATAGGCTCCTCGGAATATTCCTCAGAGTCTGAGGTTCCCTTGGGAAAAAAGGAAACCGCGGTCTCCCTTTCAAGCCTACGCTCTCTCAGCCGTCTATCCACACGGATGGATAACTGCATGAGCTGATCTAAGCTATCAGGCGAGGGATATTGTACCAGTTGGTCCTTTATCTGGTCAGAAAGGCCCCTTCGGTACTGGTTTCTCAGGGCTGGGTCATTCCACTGGGTATCATGAGCCAACCTCCGAAACTCCGTACTATAAACCTCAGCTGGCCGTCGCCCTTGCTTAAGAACCGTAATCTGAGCCTCGGCTGAAGCCATCTTGTCAGGGTCATCATACAAAATGCCCAGTGCCGTAAAAAAAGCATCAACACTTTTAAGCGACGGACAGTCAGGCTGTAACCCATATGCCCAGACCTGTGGGTCTCCTTGTAGCAAGGAAATCACCATGCCCACCCGCTGAATCTCCGACCCAGAAGACTGGGGCCTAAGCCTGAAATATAGCTTACAGCTCTCCTTGAAACAAAAGAACTGCGAGCGATCTCCAGAAAAACGATCCGGGAGATTTACTTTCGGCTCCTTAACCCCTGAATTTGCCGCTGCTGCTGCGGGAGCTCCGCTAGTGGCCTGCGGGATGTTCATTTTAATGGACATCTCATTAAATTGTCGAGTCAGGACCTGCACCTGATCGACCACCTGTTGCAAAGTATTTTGAGGGGTATGCTCCATATTCCCACAAAATTTCAACAGGAGTAGGGCTGCTGAATATGTTACGCACACCAGTGCTAACAGGAGTATACCGGTGTATGAACAGAGAGGGAAGCGAAGCCCAAAGGCTCAGGAATTGAGTGTCTCCCTAGTGTCAGGAATGCTCAGATGGAATAGAGCGGACAATGAAGCGATGTGTAGTGATTTAACATGTGGAGCACCTGAAATTATGTTGCTAAGAGCAACAGAAAAAACCCCAAAGGGTTACCAACGGGTGTGGGAATAAACTCCTTGGTCAAAGATAGAAATATAGACACAAGGGGGTAAATTTACTAAGAATCGTATTTTCCCGTTTGAGGTCAAAGTTCAATCACGAATGACATCGAAAGTGTAAATATGCAACTTTTTGAATTGATTACGACTAATTTACTAAGCTGCCGTATTCTGCATTTTCGGTTTTTCCGATGTCGATGTCATTCGTTTTTTTAGGCAGTGTTTTACGTGAGTGACTTGTAAAACACTGCCGACTTTAATACAATGAATCTCGGCCGGATCTGAGAGATCCGTGCAGGGCTTCATTGTGCACCTTGTAAAAAAAATAAAAAATGTTTAAACTTTAAAAAAAAATTGCGTGGGGTCCCCCCTCCTAAGCCAAACCAGCCTCGGGCTCTTTGAGCCGGCCCTGGTTGCAAAAATATGGGGAAAAAATTGACAGGGGTTCCCCCATATTTAAGCAACCAGCACCGGGCTCTGTGCCTGGTCCTGGTTCCAAAAATACGGGAGACAAAAAGCGTAGGGGTCCCCCGTATTTTTGAAACCAGCACCGGGCTCCACTAGCTGGACAGATAATGCCACAGCCGGGGGTCACTTTTATACAGTGCCTTGCGGCCGTGGCATCAAATATCCAACTAGTCACCCCTGGCCGGGGTACCCTGGGGGAGTGGGGACCCCTTCAATCAAGGGGTCCCCCCCCCAGCCACCCAAGGGCCAGGGGTGAAGCCCGAGGCTGTCCCCCCCATCCAATGGGCTGCGGATGGGGGGCTGATAGCCTTTGTTGAAAGTAATGAATATTGTTTTTAGTAGCAGTACTACAAGTCCCAGCAAGCCTCCCCCGCAAGCTGGTACTTGGAGAACCACAAGTACCAGCATGCGGCGGAAAACCGGGCCCGCTGGTACCTGTAGTACTACTACTAAAAAAATACCCCAATAAAGACATTACACACACACCTTGAAAGTATAACTTTAATGCATACATACACACCACCATATACACATACTTACCTTATGTTCACACGAGGGTCGGTCCTCTTCTCCAGTAGAATCCATGGTGTACCTGTTGAAAAAATACTACTCACCAAATCCAGTATAGAGGGCTCCTCGGATAATCCATTTGTAATCCACGTACTTGTAAAAATAAAAAAAACGGGTCACCCGACCACGAACTGAAAGGGGACCCATGTTTTCACATGGGACCCCTTTCCCCGAATGCCAGAAACCCCCTCTGACTGATGTCTAAGTGGGTTCCATCAGCCAATCAGGGAACGCCACGTTGACGTATGACAGGCGGCACACGGCAGTGTTACAATGTAGCGCCTATGCGCTCCATTGTAACCAATGGTGGGAACTTTGTGGTCAGCGGTGAGGTCACTTTCGGTCAACCGCTGAAGGGATTCTTCACTGTAAGGGCAGTACGCATATGGAATACACTGCCAGAGAAGGTTGTAATGGCAGTCTCAGTCAATGCGTTTATAAATGGGTTAGACAAATTTCTAACTGAAAAAGATATGCAAGGATATAGCCTTTAACCTAAATAGATTAGGGAATGCAATATAATTCAGGTTGAACTTGATGGACTACTAGTCTTTTTTCAACCTCACCGACTATGGGGGTCATTCCGAGTTGTTCGCTCGCAAGCTGCTTTTAGCAGCTTTGCACACGCTAAGCCGCCGCCTACTGGGAGTGAATCTTAGCTTATCAAAATTGCGAACGAAAGATTAGCAGAATTGCGAATAGACACTTCTTAGCAGTTTCTGAGTAGCTCCAGACTTACTCGGCATCTGCGATCAGTTCAGTCAGTTTCATTCCTGGTTTGACGTCACAAACACACCCAGCGTTCGCCCAGACACTCCTCCATTTCTCCAGCCACTCCCGCGTTTTTCCCAGAAACGGTAGCGTTATTTCACACACACCCATAAAACGGCCAGTTTCCGCCCAGAAACATCCACTTCCTGTCAATCACATTACGATCACCAGAACGAAGAAAAAACCTCGTAATGCCGTGAGTAAAATACCTAACTGCATAGCAAATTTACTTGGCGCAGTCGCACTGCGGACATTGCGCATGCGCATTAGCGACTAATCGCTCCGTTGCGAAAAAAAAAATAACGAGCGAACAACTCGGAATGACCCCCTATGTTACTATGTTACTGGTGCTTGAGATGCTGCCTGGACTTAAATCTCTAGCAGTAGGGGCTCACACAATAGGCTGGAGACCACACGGTATTAAACCAGGAGTGTAGCAGCTGGCAATGCAAGGGTTAATTGCAGGAAGACTGGACACAGGAGTGATAACTGTAGAAAGGCTTGACAAGATATGGTAACAGAAGATTGCAGGACGGTATATGCACTGGTTACAGGAAATGACAATTTAAGGGATTAGATATTTGTTACAGGTGAACACAGCTAAGCAATAGTTAACTGATGGGAAACAGATGCTGGGTGTGTACTGATTGAAAGCAGAGTTCTGGCAGCATGCAGAGAGACTAAGCTGAATGGATAGTGTGTCTAGGCTGCAGTCTGCAATAACAGACAGGATGCAAACTCAGTGGCTAGGCTGTGGCTGGAACTTGACAAGACAATGACGTAGAGCAGATATGGACATATGATGGCAGGTACAGGGCAGGGTCCAACAGAGCACAGGTGCAGGACTGGCAGGGGCAACACACAGGACTGAGGCAGGATACAGGAATGCAGATATACAGAGGCAGGGAACAGGACTCAGGATCAGACAGACTTGGAAGGAACAGTACATGGTATAGTGACCGTGTGATGAGTTCACTAGGAAATATCACCGGCAGGGTGGAAGTGAACAGGATCCCTAATGAAAGTGAGCCAGACCAATCACAGGAGTTATCAGGCTGGAGTCAGGTTACAAGGCATTCCAAACAGGTGTGCTGCGCACGTGACAGCCAGCATCCTAGTTGCTAAGAGACAGCCAGAAATACAAACAGGAATGAGCTGCAGCTGCAAATCAAAACAGTCATTAACCAAACTACATCAACGTACATCTCTTCACTTATCTCAAAATAACTCCCAATGCGACCTCTCCACTCTTCACAAGCTCTAAATCTCTCATCCACACTTATTATTCACTTCCATTCACGATTGCAGGACTTTCTTTGGGCTGCACCGACTCTGTGGAATACCCTCCCACGCACAATAAGACTCTTCTCTAGTCTCCAAACCTTCAAGCGTTCCCTGAACATTCACCTCTTTATGCAAGCTTATCAAATTCCGGGAACTGCCCACATAACCTTCATAAACTTTCCTATCCAATTATATCCCCACTGTACAGTCCACACATATCCTCACATATTTTCTCGTTCTTCACTTTCTCATCCTTGTGACCATATCAAGCCCACCAAGAACCTTTGCATCACTGTTTCCAATTGTTTTGTTTGCAATTGTAAAGCGCAACGGAATTTGCTTTGCTATATAAGAAACTGTTAATAATTAATCAATAAATAAATTAAACCGGGACACACATAAATGACACAGATTCCTGGACCCACTACAGCCCTGCACACAGCAGTGCTGCAGCATGACAGGTAAGAAGGCAGGAAGAGCGCATTGACACTGGACCCCTCCAAAAGGCCTGGGTCTGGGTAATTAGTACCGGCTTCCTACCCCTCTCGGCGCCACAAATGGTAAGCCTAGGTATACAACACAAACATATTCATACAAAGCTCAAATAATACATTTTGCCACTATTTCTCTTTTATATTTTACTGACAATGCAATGCATTAGGAGTAGTACCTGTAAAATAAGGTTTCCATTTAAGAAAAAGCCATAACTCTCTTAGCATTCGCTAAAGGGGTTATGACACTTGTTTAGCAAACAATGATAAGCTGTAACATTTACACCATCTATAGAAATAAGCTTACCATCATAGGCTTTTCTGTCATGGGTGCAACTGTACCCATGTTCTTTTATATTTACCTTTCCAGAGTCCCACAATGGGCACTGCAGCCGCAGCATCCGCTACAAAAATCACTTCCAAAATGGCCGCCGCACATGCGCAATTGGAAACATGTCTCCAGACCATGGCAGGCTGGAGTTTTGAGCATACATAGTGCCGGAGCCTACAGCATCGTGGAGAGGAGGGGGCCCACCCAGAGTCTGCACACAGTCCCCCTCCTCTCTTTAAACGCCCCTGCTTTCCATGCTATGCCTTTAAACTGGGACACACATGAATTACATAGGTTTGGTGGCTGATTAAAACCAGGTAAAATTCAGCTTAAAGTCATCCAGCCACAGAACCTGTGTTCTGTGTTTAGTGCTCCTTATTCATTTTATGCCACACTGTAGAGCCCATTCATGTTATGACACACAAAGTGCGCCCAACCTGGCTGCCCCATATGGTACACTTGTGGATGGGATGAAAAATACATGGACCTTGTGGTTTTGTTGGAACCCTACTCTAAACTGTAGGACTCTGAAATCACCCCCATTTTGTGTCATCTCTTTTAGGGGTAGACTATTCCACCCTGGGTAATCCTACGCTGAGCGCCCAAGATGGCTGCCGCACTTGGTACCTGTGAGGGTGGTATACACAACCCTTGGAAGTTATTACCCAAAATATCTACACCAATCCTGCATTATGCTTTCTGTGTGCTTAAGGTTTTCTTTTATGTCTGTGTGGCTTATCTATTGCTGTATTACTTAAATCCTCTGTATCATGTGTATTGTTTTTGATGTCTGTAAAGCGCCTTGAGTCCTGTTGGAGAAAGAGCGCTATATAAATAAAATTATTATTATTATTATTATTATAGTAGTAGTACTCCTTATACATATTATGCCACACACAGTAGTAGTACCACCACTTATACACACTATGCTTCACAAAGTAGTAGTAGCCCTTATACACATTATGCCACACACAGTAGTAGTACCCCTTATAGACATTATGACACACACAGTAGTCCATTATAACACATTATGCCATACACAGTAATGCCCTGTCACGATCCAGGTAATTCTTTATCAGTATTTACCTTCCAAATGCCTCGTGAGACTGTCCCAGCGTTCCAAGCCTGGATTCCATCTGCACTGTCTGTGTGCAGCATGCTGCATCTCATTGTCTCAAATCTCTTTACTGTGATTCTGGCAGCTTCATGGTTAAAATTCACATGCACGTTATAAAACAATCTTTCCCTCCAAAAGCTAACATGGACGCAGCCATGTTTTCCTGGTCACATGTTACCTTTCAGCCTATCAGCTGCACTCTGGTCTCAGCCTAATTATCCAGCAGCTGCACTCTAGACTCTGCTTAATCAGCCAGCCAATCCCTGCTTCCCAGCAGGTATAAATATCCTGTTCCTGGGCTGGAAAGGTGTGAGTGCTTCAATTGTCTTCAGTGATTCCAGTGTGCAGTTCTCCTGTGGACTTTCTCTGCAGTACAGCCTGCCTCCCTGGTGATTACACTCTGCAGTGTAACCTGACTCTCCAGTGATTAACCCTCTACAGTCTACCCTGATTCACCTGTGTCTGAACTCTGGCTTTCCAGCAGCCACTCTCCAGCTTCACCTACATTTCTATCTGTGAACCCCAGCTTCACTCAAAGCTTACCAACGATCCCCAGCATCCCTTTATGCTTCACCTGTGCTTCTAAGTACAATAGTGCATACCACTTTTATACTTCAGATTACTGGTCACAACCAGTAATATTTCAGAGACTCACTTGTTACTGTTTTGTTTGGTTGCACATTATCTGACTTTTCATTTAATAAAAGCACTTAAAGATATTCCTGTTGTTGTGGTCATGCCTTTGGGCATTTGGTATACAGCTTCTATGTATGTCCAGAAGTCCTCTCGCACCTCCTACATTCCGGTACCCATCAGCTCCTGCAACTGAGGCTTCCAGTCACAGTCACCAGCCCTCAGTTGTGACAGTAAGCACTGACCTAATGGATCCGGCCGGAGACCAGGCCCAAGCGTTTAACCCGATGCAACAACTTGCAGCACGCTTAGAACTTCTGGAGGCTGCACAGGTCAAGTTATTCGCTGTCTCCAGGACCTTTCCACCCGGCTGGATGGAATCCAGGTAACCCTCCGTGGTTCAAGGGCGTCCAGAGCTCTGACTCTCAGTCAACTGTTGGATCAGTTATAAGACCTTCTCTCTAGCATTGTTCCGATTATTTCAAAGTGTCTCAGTGATTCTCCAATTATCTCTGCTCCCATCTCCATGAAAGCCTTCCCACAGTCTGCTGTGAACAAAGATGCGACAGCTGCCAATCTCTCTATGTCCAAGTCGTTTCCCCTTGCTCCAAGTAAAAATACGTTCCAGAGTAAGCCACGGTCTAGACTTTCTGAAGAGGAACACAAGCGTTGCATGCAGTTTCAACTCTGTTTCTACTGTGGGGGTTCTGATCACTTTATTAAAGACTGTTCTCTCCGTAAGCCAAGGAAGTGTTTTAGATCTCCACATCACAGCATTCATAGTTACAAACCTTCCTATGTGGACTCTTCAGCTCCTTCTGATCTGGTCAGGAACACTAAGAAGGTCGATAAAAGATAAACCCAATTCTACAATTGGGGTCCTGTGACCAGGAGCCCCATTTCCAATTCTGGGAAATCTAATTCTGAAGCCCAAGAAGAGGCATTCATTTCTGCAGTCCCAGGAGGGGTATCCAATGTTCAAGCTCTAGTAGGGGCAAATGAGTCTTCGTCTCAAAGAGGAGTATCTGATCTGTCAACCCCAGGAGGGGTGCTGGAAATAACAACCCTGAGAGAGGTGCCTGATTCGAAAACCCCAGGAGGGGATACCAAAGTTTCAGCCCCAAGGGAAGTATCCAGAGCCAAGTTCCCAGATGGAAATTTTTGTGCTATAGATGCAGTTATGAACTCCTGTTTGCCCTCTTCAGAGAGCACCACCCTGTTGGCATCCAGCATGGCCAGGTCCAGGATGGTATAACTGAACACTCGGATACCACTCATTCCGGTTCTAACCAGATTCTGACTCCTTCAGTTCCAGCCGATTCCAATATCTCTGGACCCAATCCGGTTCCATCCATAGGTCCAAAGACTTCTTCACTTCCAGCTGATTCAACTGTCAATCCGAAGACTCCTCCGGTCCCAGCCGGTTCAAGCTTTTCCGGACCCAATCCGGTCCCATCCGTCTGCCCGGATCAGCCTCCTTTGGTTCCAGCCGATTCCAGCACCTTCGGATCTAATCCGGTTCTATCCGTCGGTCCAAAGTCTCCGCCGGTCTCAGCCGGTTCAAGTTTGTCTGGACTCAATCTGGTCTCGTCCATAAGTCTGGTACAGTCTCCCCTGGTTCCAGTCAGGTCAAGTTCATCAGGATTCAATCTAGATCCTTCCGTTTATTCAGGTAAAGAATATATAAGAAGTGTCCTGGGGCCACTCCTAAAGGGGGGGTGCTGTCACGATCCAGGTAATTCTTTATCAGTATTTACCTTCCAAATGCCTCTTGAGACTGCCCCAGCATTCCAAGCCTGGATTCCATCTGCACTGTCTGTGTGCAGTATGCTGCATCTCATTGTCTCAAATCTCTTTACTGTGATTCTGGCAGCTTCATGGTTAAAATTCACATGCAAGTTACAAACAATCTTTCCCTCCAAAAGCTAACATGGGCGCAGCCATGTTTTCCTGGTCACATGTTACCTTTCAGCCTACCATCTGCACTCTGGTCTCAGCCTAATTATCCAGCAGCTGCACTCTAGACTCTGCTTAATCAGCCAGCCAATCCCTGCTTCCCAGCAGGTATAAATATCCTGTTCCTGGGCTGGAAAGGTGTCAGTGCTTCAATTGTTTTCAGTGATTCCAGTGTGCAGTTCTCCTGTGGACTTTCTCTGCAGTACAGCCTGACTCCCTGGTGATTACACTCTGCAGTGTAACCAGACTCTCCAGTGATTAACCCTCTAGAGTCTACCCTGATTCACCTGCGTCTGAACTCTGGCTTTCCAGCAGCCACTCTCCAGCTTCACCTACATTTCTATCTGTGAACCCCAGCTTCACTCAAAGCTTACCAACGATCCCCAGCATCCCTTTATGCTTCACCTGTGCTTCTAAGTACAATAGTGCATACCACTTATACTTCAGATTACTGGTCACAACCAGTAATATTTCAGAGACTCACTTTTTACTGTTTTGTTTGGTTGCACATTATGTAACTTTTCATTTAATAAAAGCACTTAAAGATATTCCTGTTGTTGTGGTCACGCCTTCGGGCATTTGGTATACAGCTTCTACGTATGTCCAGAAGTCCTCTCGCACCTCCTACATTACGGTACCAGTCAGCCCCTGCAACTGAGGCTTCCAGTCACAGTCACCAACCCTCAGTTGTGACATGCCCATTATGACACACAGTAATGCCCATTATAACATATTGTGCCACATACAGTAGTAGTGCCTATTATAATACATGTTGTCACGCACTGTAGTAGTGCCCAATATAACACATTATGCCACACAAAGTAATGCCCATAATAACACATTATGCATACACAGTAATGCCCATTAGGCCACATACAGTAATGCCATTATAAAACATTATGCCACACACAATAATGCTCATTATGCCACACACAGTAGTAGTGCCCATTATAACACATTATGCCACACACACTGTAGAAGTGCCCATTATGCCACACACAGTAATGCTCATTATACCACACACAGTAATGCCCAGGAGGAGAAATCAACAGAGAAACACACCACAATCAGGCAGACACTTCAAGGGTGGCACTTGCCAGGGAAGGTGGCTTCTCTGGTGGTCTCAGGGACATGTCCTGCATCCCTTGCTGGTTTCTGTGGCTGCTGGCTGTGCCATGCCGGGGCACCACCATCTTGCGAGCTTGTTCCATGTAGTTTTGGTCTCTAGTAGCCACCATCTTCCTGGTGCCTGGAGCACCTAATGCCGTCGGCTCCTCACCAGTGCATAACCAAATATGTGGCTGCACAATGTGACATCTTGATCTCACAATGCAGCCACGTTTTTTAAGAAACCATGCTCGCCACTCTGCGGTCAGACCATCCCATCTGGTCATCAACCCTTCTGGCATTTGTTAGAACTGCCAGATGGCCAGTCCAATCGTGGTGAAACATAGAATTTGACGGCAGATAAGAAACACTTGGCCCATCTAGTCTGTACTTTTTTTTTTAACCATATTTTTACCTCAAACCTTATTTGATCCTTATTTCTTTGTATGGATATCCTTATGTCTATCCCATGTATGTTTAACTTGCTCTACTGTCTTAGCCTCTACCATCTCTGAGGGGAGGCTATTCCAATTGTCCACTACCCTTTCTGTGAAGTAATTTTTCTTCAAATTTCCCCTGAACCTTCAGTTTCAGTGTATGTCCTTGTGTTCTAATACATCTCTTTCCCTCCTGGTCTTCATTAAAACTCTTCATACTGTATTTTTGAAAGTTTCTATCATGTTCCCCCATTTCCTTTTTCTGCTCCAAGCTATACATATAGAGATTTTTAGTCTTTCTGTGTATGTTTTGTGATGTAGGCTATGCACCATTTTAGATGTTCTTCTCTGTACAGTCTCTAATGTATTAATATCCTTCTGAAGACATGGCTTCCAGAATTGAACACAGTATTCTAGATGAGGTCGTACCAATGACCTATACAGTGGCATTATTACTTCTTTCTTTCTGCTGCTAATTCCTATCCCTATGCAACCAAGCATCTGACTTGCCTTCGTCATTGCTTTGTTACATAGCTTACCTGCCTTTAAATCAACAGAAATAGTGACTCCTAGATGCCTTTTCTCCTCAGTGGTTTCCAGTATAGTTCCATTAATAATTAATACTATATTTAGCCTTTTTATTTTTGAGACCCAAGTGAATGATTTTTGCATTTTTTGGCATAAAACTGTAATTGCTATGTTCTTGACCATTCCTCTAGTCTACCTAGATCATCAGTCATTTGTTTTACCCTTCCTGGTATATCTACCCTGTTGCATACTTTTGTGTCATCTGCAAAAAGGCATACTTTTCCTTTAATGCCATTTGCAATGTCACCAATAAAGATATTAAAAAGCACTGGCCCAAGTACAGACCCTGGGGTAATCCACTGGTAACATTTCCCTCCTGTGAATGCACTCCATTTACTACAACTCTGTTTTCTATCCTGCAACCAAGATCTTATCCATTCAACCGTCTTATTCTCCAATCTCATGCTTTCAAGTTTATGAAGCAGTCTGTGTCTGTGATGTGGGAGTGTCAAAAGCCTCACTAAAGTCTAGATAAGCTATATCTACGGCCCAACCTTTAGCGATTACTTTAGTCACACAGTCAAAAAAGTCAATAAGGTTTGTTTGACATGAGCTCCCCCCAGTGAATCCATTCTGTTTGGGATCCTGTAAATTGCTGGATTTGAGATAATCTACATAAATTTCCATACTGTGAGTGCCCTTGCCTCAATTGTATAGGAGTGTATACACCGATGATACAGGAGCTTTAGACGATAATATAACGCTCCTTCATTGGTCCAGAACCGGCAGTCGCATCTTATGTGCTGCACAGCTGACCTCCCGATACTCATAGAGGAGCCACTCACAGGGGATCATGGCTGGATACATTCCACTCGGCTAATTGGGAGCATTTAACCCAGTCAGCTGAGGATCGAATATGTGTGTACCCAGCTTAAGTTACCAGAATACTCTGCTGCCATGAAGCAACCATAGGCTGAGCTCAATGAGATGAAATTTCCTACAGAATATAAAGTTGGAATAGTAGTCATGTAAATAAAATATTATGTTTACTTCAATTAAAAACATATATTACGTTATTGTAAAATGTTATAGAACTTAACACAGTTCCATCATACATCATGGGGATACAAATATACCGCAGCTTTGTGAGACACAGAACCATGAATAGAAGCATTCAGTTCAACAAGTGTATGTTATGAGCCAACTGACTGAGTGTCATTTTGGAAGTGTGAAGTACAGTATTTCTGGCAGAAACTCAAAGTTTCTGCAGCAACCAAATACTAGCAGGTGTCTCTTTCAACACCATTCAAAAAGTAATTGCATAAAGCAAATGAATATATTTCACAGCTCCTACAGTGTAATTGAAGCACTTCAATGATATTTCCATGTGTACTATCTTTTACACCGAGTACTCAATTACTAAATATATATTTGCAATTCTTTGCTGGGTGATTTGTGACATTGCACAAGGGAAACATTTTCTCCATGCTGACAAGATTCCACTGTATTGTTTCTGTCACAATTGCTCAGCACTGGCACTCTAATGAACACTGGCGTGCGCAGCACATTTATTAGGGGGTGCACTGTTGGAGGGGTGTGTCTAGCACATACTTGCCTACTCTCCCGAAATGGCCGGGAGGCTCCTGAAAACCGGGTGGCGCTCCCAGCCCCCGGAAGAGTGGGCAAGTCTCCCGGCCGATTGCCACCGCCCGCAACCCCCCCCGCATCTCCTAACAAATTGAAAGTGGGTGGTCTGGGGGTCAGATGACGCAATTCGTGTCATCCCGGCCCCGCCCCCTGCCTTGCAAGGCCACTTCTATCAGCATTGCTAGATAGGGGGCGGGACCATGATGATGTGAGCATGCAGCCACACCCCAACCCCGCCCCTAAACATCAGCCTCCACCATCGCCACACCCTTGCTGCTCCGGCCTGGCTGCCTCCTCCCGGAGGGGGCAGCCAGATTGTCGGTAAGTATGGTCTAGCATTGCCTTTTGGGCTTGTCTAGCACCATCTATTGACGGTCAACGCATATCCACCTTTGTAGCAATCCTAATAAAGCAGATACATTGTCAGATGTTGTGGTGTGCACCAAACAAACACCCCTGAGGGCACTAACTGGAATTATACTGCTCCTCCTCAGCCTGGTCTGGCTCCCCCTCTCTTTCCCCTGCAAGCTGCAGCAGCTCGCTTACAAGTCAGTCACTCACTGACACTGACAGTCACAGACTAGTACTGCTGCTGCTGGAAAAATGAGTGACATGTCAGTATTGCTGCCGACCGCCTGCCAGTATTGAATTTGTCTTCCTAAGAGGAACGCTGGCTGCATGTTGCTCCTCATCAGTGGCTGGCGTTGGCATAGCATAGAAGGAAAGAGGTGGGCGTGCGAGCAGCATGATGTAATCACATCACACTGTTTTTGTACATGGAGGTGGAGCCGGGAGTTTGAAAGCCAGTGGCAGTGGCCAGGGCCGGATTAAGGGCCTCCTGGGCCTGGAGCGCAAAATATTCAAGGGCCTATTTTGAGAAACAGGGGAGGTGTAATCAGTGCTGTGTGGGTGTGGTGAGAGCCATATATGAATGTACATCCCTTACACTATTAGCTCCAGTGTCTCCCTAAATATGTAAAATATAAAAAATTGCATCATTTTGTAAGAAGAATAGAAATGCAATCTTAACTGTTATGATATGTAGCTGACCATGTGGCCAGCTGGTAGCTAGTAATCATGCTGCCATGATGATGGGCCTATTTTTATGTGGAGGCCTGGAGCTGTAGCTCCATCCACCCCATTGTAAATCTGGCCCTGGCACCCTTGATTAACCCAGGCGTCTGGTCAGTAATGCAGTCCTGACAGGGTGCAGCGCAGAGGGGACAGTAATCAGCCTGCTCAGCGATCGCTGCATCAGGCATGTGAGATCGGGGTGCCAGACATTAGGGGGTGCCTGTGCGCACCAGGCACCCCCCCCCCCCCTGCGCACACCTATGCTAATGAAGCTATGACACTGGTCTCAGAACCTTTGGGCCTAATTCATGTTTGTACGCACATGCGATCACAAGTGCAATTTTGTAGGCTACGGAACTGCTAATGTCAGCAAGTGAAGCTGCCGCCAAAATTAAAGGAGGTGTGGAGCAAAAAAAACAAAAGCATAACCAGCCCGGGCTTTTTGAGCCGGTCCTGCTTACTAAAATATGGGGGGGGATTTACAGGGGTTTCCCGTATTTCAACAACCAGCACCGGGCTCTTGGACCGGTCCTGTTCCAAAAACACAGGGGATAAAATAAGTAGGGGTCCCCCACATTTTTGCAACCAGCACCGGGCTCCACTAACCAGGGAGGTAATGCCGCAGCTGGGGGACACTTTTAAATAGGTCCCTGCGGCCGCAGTATCACACCCCCCAACTAGTCTCCACTGGCCAGGGTTTCCAGTGGGAGTGGGGACCCCTAAAATAAAGGGGTCTCCCCCTCCAGGCACTCAAGAGCCAGGGATGAAGCCCGAAGCTGTCCTCACCATCCGTGGGCTGTGGATCGCGTGCTGATAGCCATAAATGTGTAAAAAAAAAGGAATTAATTTTTTTTTAAAGCTGTGGAACTACAGGTCACAGCAAGCCTCCCCCACATGCTAAGACTTGAAGAACCACAAGTACCAGCATGCGGGGCAGTAAAGGGCCTGCTGGTACCTGTAATTCTACGACAAAATAAATATTCAAATAAATACAGACACTGTGAAAGTATAATTTTATTAAAACACACTTACACACTCACACAGACTTACCTACATCCCACGCCGCCATTCACATTCACTTGCCTTGAAGAATCCATCGGTACCTGTAAAAATAATTATACTCACCAAAAATCCGGTGTAGATCGGTCCTCTTCTTTCCATGTAGGAATCCAGAGGTTAAAAAAACAAACTTAAAAATCTCGATCCTCGCAACTAAAGGGGATCCATGTTTGCACATGGATCCCCTTTCCCCAAATGGCGGGACCCCTCGTGACTTAAACACAAACAAATAATTGCTCTCCTGGATTTAAGTATCCTTCAGCTCCAGCAGACTTAAATCCAGCAGAGCAATTATTTCTTTGTGTTTAAGCAACCCTTTCACAGAATCAGTTTTGGACTATACAGTACCTTAAACCACACACTGAGTAAGAGACATTAGTTTTGCCTTTTGGTCCACAATTTTGGCCTTATAGACCTGAGTGGACTTGTTTGCATTAATATATGGAAGAAGTATGCCTCTAGCTCTTCCCAAGCATTTCTATCCTTACATACAGTAGGATCTGCTCGCTTCATCCTTTAAAACCTTACTCTAGATACAAATTTATAATCTAAGCATTGCCAGCACTAGTATTTACCCCATCTGGACAAAACGCGGAGAGAGAGGGGAGGATAAAAATACTAACCCCCTCCAATGTCAATTTCTTCAGTGTTGGCATGCCGCTGTTGGTCATGTGACGGCCGGCATCCCACCCACCAGTATTTCATACCGAACCCATGCAAAACCTTCAAAACAAGAAAAATGCTGTCACTTTCCTCTTACTTTCTCTCTCATATTAACTATTCATGGCAATTAGAAATTATGGATCGCCTGCGTGTAACATTAATCACATGTGGGGAAGTGTGATCATTTCCCTTCTCCATCGGGACCCCACAGTGATACATTTAAAAAAATATGTTGAATATAATACTCTAAATGGCTCTGATCCATTATCTGCACTCTCTGGGGGTGAGTCAGTGAAGAAAGTCCGCTAGGATTATTAGCAAGAACCAGCATGGGTTTGTGAGGGACAGGTCATGTCATACTAACTTAATTAGCTTCTACGAGGAAGTGAGCAATAATCTTGATCAAGGAAAAGCAGTAGATGTGGTCTTCCTAGATTTTGCAAAAGCCTTCGATACAGTTCCTCACAGGAGACTGATGATCAAATTAATAGAGATTGGCCTAGGAAAAACTATTTGCACATGGATAAGCAGCTGATTGGATAGCAGGGTACAGCGAGTAGTGGTCAACGGGAAGTCCTCAACCTGGTCCCCAGTAGTCAGCGGAACAAGGGTCCGTACTCGGACCACTACTGTTCAACATATTTATCAATGACCTAGAAATAGGCCTGGAAAGCACAGTGTCAATCTTTGCAGATGATACTAAACTGTGTAAGGTAATTAATTCAGAATTGGATGTGGAGTCCTTGCAGAATGATCTATCTAAACTTGAACTCTGGGCGTCTAAATGGAAAATGAGGTTCAATACAGACAAATGCAAGGTTATGCATTTTGGGACTAAAAACAAACTTGCATCCTACATATTAAATGGGGAATGCCTAGGGGAAACAGAGTTGGAAAAAGAAGATAATAGGCTTAATAACTGTACTCAATGTCAAAACGCAGTAAAGAAGGCAAGTAAGGTGCTAGCATGCATAAAAGGGGAATTGAGACAAGGGACTCGGATGTAATCATGCCGCTGTATAAGGCATTGGTACGTCCGCACCTGGAATATTGTGTTCAGTTTTGGGCACCATTGTATAAAAAAGACATCAGTGAACTCAAAAGTGTTCAAAGGCGAGCTACTAAATTGATTAAAGGCCTAGAAGTACTGGACTATAAGGAAAGACTTACTAGGCTGAATATTAGTGATGTGCACCGGAAATTTTTCGGGTTTTGTGTTTTGGTTTTGGGTTCGGTTCCGCGGCCGTGTTTTGGGTTCGAACGCGTTTTGGCAAAACCTCACCGAATTTTTTTTGTCGGATTCGGGTGTGTTTTGGATTCGGGTGTTTTTTTCAAAAAACCCTAAAAAACAGCTTAAATCATAGAATTTTGGGGTCATTTTGATCCCATAGTATTATTAACCTCAATAACCATAATTTACACTAATTTCCAGTCTATTCTCAACACCTCACACCTCACAATATTATTTTTAGTCCTAAAATTTGCACCAAGGTCGCTGGATGACTAAGATAAGCGACCCAAGTGGCCGACACAAACACATGGCCCATCTAGGAGTGGCACTGCAGTGTCACGCAGGATGGCCCTTCAAAAAAATACTCCCCAAACAGCACATGACGCAAAGAAAAAAAGAGGCGCAATGAGGTAGCTGTGTGACTAAGATAAGCGACCCAAGTGGCCGACACAAACACCTGGCCCATCTAGGAGTGGCACTGCAGTGTCACGCAGGATGGCCCTTCAAAAAAATACTCCCCAAACAGCACATGACGCAAAGAAAAAAAGAGGCGCAATGAGGTAGCTGTGTGACTAAGATAAGCGACCCAAGTGGCCGACACAAACACCTGGCCCATCTAGGAGTGGCACTGCAGTGTCACGCAGGATGGCCCTTCAAAAAAATACTCCCCAAACAGCACATGGCGCAAAGAAAAAAGAGGCGCAATGAGGTAGCTGTGTGACTAAGATAAGCGACCCAAGTGGCCGACACAAACACCTGGCCCATCTAGGAGTGGCACTGCAGTGTCACGCAGGATGGCCCTTCCAAAAAATAATCCCCAAACAGCACATGACGCATAGAAAAAAAGAGGCGCAATGAAGTAGCTGTGTGACTAAGATAAGCGACCCAAGTGGCCGACACAAACACCTGGCCCATCTAGGAGTGGCACTGCATTGTCACGCAGGATGGCCCTTCCAAAAAATACTCCCCAAACAGCACATGATGCAAAGAAAAAAAGAGGCACAATGAGGTAGCTGTGTGACTAAGATAAGCGACCCAAGTGGCCGACACAAACACCTGGCCCATCTAGGAGTGGCACTGCAATGTCACGCAGGATGGCCCTTCAAAAAATACTCCCCAAACAGCACATGACGCAAAGAAAAAAAGAAGCGCAATGAGGTAGCTGTGTGACTAAGATAAGCGACCCAAGTGGCCGACACAAACACCTGGCCCATCTAGGAGTGGCACTGCAGTGTCACGCAGGATGGCCCTTCAAAAAAATACTCCCCAAACAGCACATGACGCAAAGAAAAAAAGATGCGCAATGCGGTAGCTGTGTGACTAAGATAAGCGACCCAAGTGGCCGACACAAACACCTGGCCCATCTAGGAGTGTCACTGCAGTGTCACGCAGGATGGCCCTTCCAAAAAATACTCCCCAAACAGCACATGACGCAAAGAAAAAAAGAGGCGCAATGAGGTAGCTGTGTGACTAAGATAAGCGACCCAAGTGGCCGACACAAACACCTGGCCCATCTAGGAGTGGCACTGCAGTGTCACGCAGGATGGCCCTTCAAAAAAATACTCCCCAAACAGCACATGACGCAAAGAAAAATGAAAGAAAAAAGAGGTGCAAGATGGAATTGTCCTTGGGCCCTCCCACCCACCCTTATGTTGTATAAACAGGACATGCACACTTTAACGAACCCATCATTTCAGCGACAGGGTCTGCCACACGACTGTGACTGAAATGACTGGTTGGTTTGGGCCCCCACCAAAAAAGAAGCAATCAATCTCTCCTTGCACAAACTGGCTCTACAGAGGCAAGATGTCCACCGCATCATCATCGTCCGATTCATCACCCCTTTCACTGTGTACAGCCCCCTCCTCACAGATTATTAATTCGTCCCCACTGGAATCCACCATCTCAGGTCCCTGTGTACTTTGTGGAGGCAATTGCTGCTGGTGAATGTCTCCACGGAGGAATTGATTATAATTCATTTTAATGAACATCATCTTCTCCACATTTTCTGGAAGTAACCTCATACGCCGATTGCTGACAAGGTGAGCGGCTGCACTAAACACTCTTTCGGAGTACACACTGGAGGGAGGGCAACTTAGGTAGAATAAAGCCAGTTTCTGCAAGGGCCTCCAAATTGCCTCTTTTTCCTGCCAATATACGTACGGACTGTCTGACGTGCCTACTTGGATGCGGTCACTCATATAATCCTCCACCATTCTTTCAATGGTGACAGAATCATATGCAGTGACAGTAGACGACATGTCAGTAATTGTTGGCAGGTCCTTCAGTCCGGACCAGATGTCAGCACTCGCTCCAGACTGCCCTGCATCACCGCCAGCGGGTGGGCTCGGAATTCTTAGCCTTTTCCTCGCACCCCCAGTTGCGGGAGAATGTGAAGGAGGAGCTGTTGACGGGTCACGTTCCGCTTGACTTGACAATTTTCTCACCAGCAGGTCTCCATCCACAAGTCCCACATGCCTAGCGGAATCGCTCTGTTTTAGCTCCTCCTTCAATGTCTCCAGCTTCTTCTGCAAAAGCCTGATGAGGGGAATGACCTGACTCAGGCTGGCAGTGTCTGAACTGACTTCACGTGTGGCAAGTTCAAAAGGTTGCAGAACCTTGCACAACGTTGAAATCCTTCTCCACTGCGCTTGAGACAGGTGCATTCCACCTCTTTTGCCTATATCGTGGGCAGATGTATAGGCTTGAATGGCCTTTTGCTGCTCCTCCATCCTCTGAAGCATATAGAGGGTTGAATTCCACCTCGTTACCACCTCTTGCTTCAGATGATGGCAGGGCAGGTTCAGGTGTTTTTGGTGGTGCTCCAGTCTTCTGTACGCGGTGCCTGAACGCCGAAAGTGGCCCGCAATTCTTCTGGCCACCGACAGCATCTCTTGCACGCCCCTGTCGTTTTTTAAATAATTCTGCACCCCCAAATTCAAGGTATGTGCAAAACATGGGACGTGCTGGAATTTGCCCAGATGTAATGAACGCACAATATTGCTGGCGTTGTCCGATGCCACAAATCCCCAGGAGAGTCCAATTGGAGTAAGCCATTCTGCGATGATCTTCCTCAGTTGCCGTAAGAGGTTTTCAGCTGTGTGCGTATTCTGGAAAGCGGTGATACAAAGCGTAGCCTGCCTAGGAACGAGTTGGCGTTTGCGAGATGCTGCTACTGGTGCCGCCGCTGCTGTTCTTGCAGCGGGAGGCAATACATCTACCCAGTGGGCTGTCACAGTCATGTAGTCCTGAGTCTGCCCTGCTCCACTTGTCCACATGTCCGTGGTTAAGTGGACATTGGGTACAACTGCATTTTTTAGGACACTGGTGACTCTTTTTCTGAGGTCTGTGTACATTTTCGGTATCGCCTGCCTAGAGAAATGGAACCTAGATGGTATTTGGTACCGGGGACACAGTACCTCAATCAAGTCTATAGTTGGCTCTGAAGTAACGATGGATACCGGAACCACGTTTCTCACCGCCCAGGCTGCCAAGGCCTCAGTTATCCGTTTTGCAGCAGGATGACTGCTGTGATATTTCATCTTCCTCGCAAAGGACTGTTGGACAGTCAATTGCTTACTGGAAGTAGTACAAGTGGTCTTCCGACTTCCCCTCTGGGATGACCATCGACTCCCAGCAGCAACAACAGCAGTGCCAGCGGCAGTAGGCGTTACACTCAAGGATGCATCGGAGGAATCCCAGGCAGGAGAGGACTCGTCAGACTTGCCAGTGACATGGCCTGCAGGACTATTGGCTTTCCTGGGTAAGGAGGAAATTGACACTGAGGGAGTTGGTGGTGTGGTTTGCGTGAGCTTGGTTACCAGAGGAAGGGATTTACTGGTCAGTGGACTGCTTCCGCTGTCGCCCAAAGTTTTTGAACTTGTCACTGACTTATGATGAATGCGCTGCAGGTGACGTATAAGGGAGGATGTTCCGAGGTGGTTAACGTCCTTACCCCTACTTATTACAGCTTGACAAAGGCAACACACGGCTTGACACCTGTTGTCCGCATTTGTGTTGAAATAATTCCACACCGAAGAGCTGATTTTTTTTGTATTTTGACCAGGCATGTCAATGGCCATATTCCTCCCACGGACAACAGGTGTCTCCCCGGGTGCCTGACTTAAACAAACCACCTCACCATCAGAATCCTCCTTGTCAATTTCCTCCCCAGCGCCAGCAACACCCATATCCTCATCCTGGTGTACTTCAACACTGACATCTTCAATTTGACTATCAGGAACTGGACTGCGGGTGCTCCTTCCAGCACTTGCAGGGGGCGTGCAAATGGTGGAAGGCGCAAGCTCTTCCCGTCCAGTGTTGGGAAGGTCAGGCATCGCAACCGACACAATTGGACTCTCCTTGGGGATTTGTGATTTCGAAGAACGCACAGTTCTTTGCTGTGCTTTTGCCAGCTTAAGTCTTTTCATTTTTCTAGCGAGAGGATGAGTGCTTCCATCCTCATGTGAAGCTGAACCACTAGCCATGAACATAGGCCAGGATCTCAGCCGTTCCTTGCCACTCCGTGTCGTAAATGGCATATTGGCAAGTTTACGCTTCTCCTCAGACGCTTTTAATTTTGATTTTTGGGTCATTTTTTTACTGATCTTTTGTGTTTTGGATTTTACATGCTCTGTACTATGACATTGGGCATCGGCCTTGGCAGACGACGTTGATGGCATTTCATCGTCTCGGCCATGACTAGTGGCAGCAGCTTCAGCACGAGGTGGAAGTTGGTCTTAATCTTTCCCTATTTTTTTAACCTCCACATTTTTGTTCTCCATATTTTAATGCGCACAACTAAAAGCCACCACAGGTATACAATGTAGATGGATGGATAGTATAGTATTATATTACTTATGGAGGACGAGTGACGACACAGAGGTAGGTACAGCCGTGGCCTACCGTACTGCTATATATATATATATAATATACTGTATAATAAAAACGGACCTGGTGGACACTGTCAGCAGACTGCTAAACTAGTATGAAGAAAAAAAAAGCCACCACAGGTATACAATGTAGATGGATGGATAGTATAGTATTATATTACTTATGGAGGACGAGTGCACTGACGACACAGAGGTAGGTACAGCCGTGGCCTACCGTACTGCTATATATATATATATATATAATATACTGTATAATAATAACGGACCTGGTGGACACTGTCAGCAGACTGCTAAACTAGTATGAAGAAAAAAAAAGCCACCACAGGTATACAATGTAGATGGATGGATAGTATAGTATTATATTACTTATGGACGACGAGTGCACTGACGACACAGAGGTAGGTACAGCCGTGGCCTACCGTACTGCTATATATTATATATATACTGTATAATAATAACGGACCTGGTGGACACTGTCAGCAGACTGCTAAACTAGTATGAAGAAAAAAAAAGCCACCACAGGTATACAATGTAGATGGATGGATAGTATAGTATTATATTACTTATGGAGGACGAGTGCACTGACGACACAGAGGTAGGTACAGCCGTGGCCTACCGTACTGCTATATATATATATATATATAATATACTGTATAATAATAACGGACCTGGTGGACACTGTCAGCAGACTGCTAAACTAGTATGAAGAAAAAAAAAGCCACCACAGGTATACAATGTAGATGGATGGATAGTATAGTATTATATTACTTATGGACGACGAGTGCACTGACGACACAGAGGTAGGTACAGCCGTGGCCTACCGTACTGCTATATATATATATATATATACTGTATAATAATAACGGACCTGGTGGACACTGTCAGCAGACTGCTAAACTAGTATGAAGAAAAATAAGGCCACCACAGGTATACAATGTAGATGGATGGATAGTATAGTATTATATTACTTATGGAGGACGAGTGCACTGACGACACAGAGGTAGGTACAGCCGTGGCCTACCGTACTGCTATATATATAATATACTGTATAATAATAACGGACCTGGTGGACACTGTCAGCAGACTGCTAAACTAGTATGAAGAAAAAAAAAGCCACCACAGGTATACAATGTAGATGGATGGATAGTATAGTATTATTATATTACTTATGGACGACGAGTGCACTGACGACACAGAGGTAGGTACAGCCGTGGCCTACCGTACTGCTATATATATATATATACTGTATAATAATAACGGACCTGGTGGACACTGTCAGCAGACTGCTAAACTAGTATGAAGAAAAAAAAAGCCACCACAGGTATACAATGTAGATGGATGGATAGTATAGTATTATATTACTTATGGACGACGAGTGCACTGACGACACAGAGGTAGGTACAGCCGTGGCCTACCGTACTGCTATATATATATATAATATACTGTATAATAATAACGGACCTGGTGGACACTGTCAGCAGACTGCTAAACTAGTATGAAGAAAAAAAAAGCCACCACAGGTATACAATGTAGATTTACGGATAGTATAGTATTATATTACTTATGGACAACGAGTGCACTGACGACACAGAGGTAGGTACAGCCGTGGCCTACCGTACTGCTATATATAATATACTGTATAATAATAACGGACCTGGTGGACACTGTCAGCAGACTGCTAAACTAGTATGAAGAAAAAAAAAAGCCACCACAGGTATACAATGTAGATGGATGGATAGTATAGTATTATTATATTACTTATGGACGACGAGTGCACTGACGACACAGAGGTAGGTACAGCCGTGGCCTACCGTACTGCTATATATATATACTGTATAATAATAACGGACCTGGTGGACACTGTCAGCAGACTGCTAAACTAGTATGAAGAAAAAAAAAGCCACCACAGGTATACAATGTAGATGGATGGATAGTATAGTATTATATTACTTATGGACGACGAGTGCACTGACGACACAGAGGTAGGTACAGCCGTGGCCTACCGTACTGCTATATATATATATACTGTATAATAATAACGGACCTGGTGGACACTGTCAGCAGACTGCTAAACTAGTATGAAGAAAAAAAAAGCCACCACAGGAGTGTTTTTCAGGCAGACAAATGTATACTGGACTGGTGGTCACTGTCAGCAAAACTGTGCACTGTACTCCTGCTATAACTGCTCCCCAGTCCCCACAATTAGGCAGTGTGAGCAGTGCACTCAGCACAGATATATCATGCAGCAGTGCAGCACACTGAGCACAGATATGGTGGAGCGTTTTTTTCAGGCAGAGAACCAACGGATTAAACTGGTGGTCACTACTATTATAATCAAAACCCTGCACTGTACTCCCTAACAGCTGCTCCCCGTCCCCAATCCTCCCCACAATTATAACTAAGTCACTCTGTGTCTTTTCTACTATAACGGAGAGGACGCCAGCCACGTCCTCTCCCTATCAATCTCAATGCACGTGTGAAAATGGCGGCGACGCGCGGCTGCTTATATAGAATCCGAGTCTCGCGAGAATCCGACAGCGGGATGATGACGTTCGGGCGCGCTCGGTTTACCCGAGCCACACGGGAGAATCCGAGCACGGCTCGGACCCGTGTAAAAAGGCTGAAGTTCGGGGGGGTTCGGTTTCCGAGAAACCGAACCCGCTCATCACTACTGAATATGTATACACTAGAAAAGAGGCGCCTAAGAGGAGATATTATTAATATCTTCAAATATGTAAAGGGATATCACATAGAGTTATCAGAGGAATTATTTATTAAAAGAACACAGTTTAGGACACGTGGGCACTCGCTGTGACTGGAAGAGAGAAAGTTCCGAACGCAACGGAGGAAAGGGTTCTTCACTGTTAGGGCAATCAGGATGTGGAATTCCCTGCCAGGGAAGGTGGTAATGGCGGACTCTGTAATTGGATTTAAAGAAGGAATGGATAAATTTCTGAATGAAAAAGCTATCCAAGGTTATAATACTTAAAATATCAACGTGGTTAATCCGGGGGTAACATGAGTTATAGTAGCTAACTAGTCATAAAACATTATTTAGCAAGTATGTAGAATCATCACAACTTAAACAGGTTGAACATGATGGGCAATTTGCCTCTATTCAACCTCACATACTATATTACTATGCAATGCTGCAGTGACTGCTTTACCGTCTTTTGCCGTAGCTGTGTCTGTGACTTTATCCTAATGCAAGTAAAAGCCCTACCCCTGTTGTACAGGGATACGGTCGTTGGGTCGACCAACTTAGGTCGACAGTCATTAGGTCGACCACTGAAGGTCGACATTGGCATTAGGTCAAAATGTACTAGGTCGACAGGTCAAAATGTTGACATGGGTTTTATACTTTGTAAAAAAAAATTTGGATTTTTTAATACTTAACGATCCACGTGGACTACGATTGGAAGGGTAACCTGTGCCGAGCGCAGCGGTAGTGGAGCGAGGCACCTTGCCCGAAGCATGGCGAGCAGAGCGAGCCATGCGAGTGGACACGGTACACTAATTGGGGTTCCCCGTCACTTTACGGAGAAAACGACACCAAAAACAGTCCAAAAACTTATGTCGACCTTTTGACATCAAACCTAGTACATCAATGGTCGACCTAATGACTGTCAACCTAAGTTGGGTCGACCTAACAATCCATACCCAGTGTACAAGTGTGTATCTGAATGTGTGAAGACTGGGGCGCCTACTTTTTGCGTCTATAGATGCAACAATACAACTTTGTGCGTCACCATTAGATGCACCATCAAAACTTACACATGCCCCATGCAAGATACAGAGCCGTCTCAAGTGTAAGTGGTTAAGCATCTGAGTTCGCAACAAGCCATGTGACACTCCCATAACATGCTTATAAGATGGTGAATAAGATTGCCAAGGACCCCTAAATGCATTTTCAGCACATTTATGAGGCTGCCTGGCACAGCTAATTGGCAGCTAAAATCCCCACAGCGCGAGGAAAGGATATTCAATTTAACAGCCATATTTCGGCATCTAAAATCAGGGATTAGAGAGCAGAAACCCACTGATTTCGCGTAAAATGAGGAATGGGTTTTCCCTGCACATGAACCCTCAATTTTGCTGTTTTTTCGCTGACTTTTCCTCACAGCTCATGAAGTTGCAAGGTGCAGTTCATCATCAGAGTTCACGCACGGGGCCATCCCGGCTAACTGAATAGGTCCAGACGTGGCAATTAGCCACGGGGATTTGATATGCCCGTGTGTATCATAATCACAATTGCAACTCTGTGCATACACAGTGCTAGCTTTTTATTTACTTACACGCATGCACAGTTGAAAAACAACTGCCATTTGAGCAAATATTGGTGGTCAATCTGAGTTGTTCGCTAGCTGCTTTCATTCGCAGCGCAGCGGTCAGGCAAAAAAATGGCAGTTCTGCGCATGCGTATGCGGCACAATGCGCATCGTATTGTTACAATGTCCCTCATTCCGAGTTGATCGCTCACTAGCTGCTTTTAACAGCAGTGCAAATGCTAAGCCGCCGCCCTCTGGGAGTGTATTTTAGCTTAGCAGAAGTGCGAACGAAAGGTTAGCAGTTCTGCTACTAAAAAATTTCATGCAGTTTCAGAGTGGCTCGATACTTACTCCTACCTTGCGATGACTGCAGAATGTTTAGTTCCTGGTTTGACGTCACAAACACGCCCTGTGTTCGGCCAGCCACTCCCCCGTTTCCCCAGCCACGCCTGTGTTTTTATCAGGCACGCCTGCGTTTTTCAGCACACTCCCTAAAAACACTGAGTTGCCGCCCAGAAACACCCACTTCCTGTCAATCATACTACGAACACTCGAGCGACTGAAAAGCGTCGCTCAAGCTTGTGTAAAAGTGCATAGTTTTATGTGAAAGTACTTCGCGCGTGCGCGCTGCGTACCATACACATGCGCAGAACAGCCGATTTTTAGCCTGATCGCTACGCTGCGAAAAACGGCAGCGAGCGATCAACTCGGAATGAGGGCCAGTGAACGATGTAGTTTCACACAAGGTCTAGCAAAGCTTTTCAGTCGCACTGCTGACCGCAGAGTTATTGACAGGAAGTGGGTGTTCATGGGTGGCAACTGACTGTTTTCAGGGAGTGAGTGAAAAAATGCAGGCGTGCCAGATAAAAATGCAGGCGTGGCTGGTGAAACGTAGGTGTGGCTGGCCGAACGCAGGGCGTGTTTGTGACGTCAAAACAGGAACTAAATAGTCTGCAGTGATCGCAAGCTAGGAGTAGGTCTGGAGCTACTCTGAAGCTGCACAAAATTATTTTGTAGCAGCACTGCGATCCTTTCGTTTGCACTTCTGCTAAGTTAAGATACACTCCCAGTGGGCGGCGGCTTAGCGTGTGCAATGTTGCTAAAAGCAGCTAGCGAGCGAACAACTCGGAATGAGGGCCCATGTCATTGCATTTGGCTCAGAATCAGACCCCCTGTTTGCAGTTAAGAAGACTAGTTATGCTCCTAATCACCTCCACCTTTTTATTCTCTTAGTCTTAACATTTCGTATTTAAAGTTTTCTAATTTATATTCATGTTAATATGTGTGGGGATTTTTTTCCAACATGTTATACTTCCACAAACAGCTAAAATAAATACAGAACAAATGCAATAGAGAATATTTTCTCCTGCAGATATATCCCTGCATGTTCATTTTTAGATTATCCAAAGAAACAAAGGCATCACATTTACCATCCATATCATTTTTCTTCAAAGTTACATTTGAAAATATATCCACTTACCGAGTGATCTTTCACTCCGTAGAAACAGTTGTTTTAGGATGAAGGCACGTAATATTACTCTGTTGAATATGTTTTTTCTGGAACGCAGTGTACACACTGTACCATTAGGAGCTTGGATGGATCAAAGGTTTATGATACTGGCAACTTATCAGAATGGTTATTTTTGAAGGGATTTGGTTCTTATTTTTATGGACAATATTAATTGGTGTCTTATGCAGGGAGGTGCCGAATATGGTATTTTCTTCTTGTTTTTATGGCCATCTCAATTTCATATAATGACAGTGTGCCCAGGCTTCATATTGCCAACACGCAGGGTGGTGTATGCAACCGCTGCATTCTTTCCTTGGCGCTGCCAATAAGATCTGTAGTGTTGATATAGACAGCTGCATTTGGATAAAGTATGTTCCTTTTGGTTTTTCAGCATTCAATGGCTATAGTCTTTAATCAGACCAAAGTTTGCCACGAGTCAAAAGTTATTATAGATTTGAATGTACAAATGTTTGTGTAATACATAAACTCTTAATTATAACTCTCAAAAGGTAAACTTAGATTTTTTTACACAAAATTCTCCTAGCAAAAGGGTAATGTGAGATATTGTGCTCGTGGCTGTAATAGAATGAGCTCCATAAAAATACTAGCAAACAGCTGTGCTCGCAGTGTGCCGGTATCATACCCACCAACATCTCTGAGCTAAAAACCATGATGATGAAAGGGGGCGTGGCCACAGAAAAAAAGGGGGGGGGGGGCATAGGGGATCAGTATGATTTATTGACGGACACAATAGTGACGGTCATAATCCCAACAGCCATTGACCGACAGTCAAAATACTGACATTCATTATGCTGACATGATCAAAATTCTGACATAGTCAGAATAACGACATTTGAAACCCCAACTTTTCAAAATACCGACATGAGTTTTTATGCTTTTTTTGTGTCAGTGTTGACATAGGTCGACATGGACACCATGCGCTCACTGCGCTCGCCATGCTTTGGGTACGGTGCCTCGCTGTGCTCGGCACCCTATTATATTCCCCCTCCAGGTCCACTGGGATGGTAAAGTATGAACAAGTCTGTTTTGGGGCAAAAATTCCTTAAAAATGCATGTCGGCATTTTGACATTTCGGCATTTCAAATGTTGATATTCTGACAATGTCAGTATTTTGAACATGTCAGTATAATGAATGTCAGTATTTTAACCATGTCGGTATTTTGACTGTAGGTCAATGGCTGTCGGGATTATGACCATCGGTATTGTGTCCGTCAGTAAATCAACTGCTTTACCCCCACAGCACTGCTGTATAAATCTATAGAAATCTGGAGTCACTGAATAAAAATAGTACTGTACTGGTAAAACGGTACAGTTGGAGGGGGTGTAGTATACAAAGGCATGGTATATCAGCACTTCGTTCAAGCACTACATTTATTTTACTGTTTCAGTTTGCACTGCAGACTGAAGAGCTGAGGCTGAGAGCAGAGGAGTGGCCAAAGGGGGTCATTCCGACCCGTTCGCACGCAGCGGTTCATCGCTGCGGTGCGAATGGGTCGTAAATGTGCATGCGCGGCGGACACATTGCGCACGTGCGACGTTGCCTGGCGACGATCGCCGCCGGACAACGACGCAGCTAACGAGAAATGTGATCGCAGCGGCGATCGTAAGAAGACGGACAGGCGGGAGGCATTCCGGGGCGGATACCCACCGTTTTCCAGGCGTGGTGAGTCCAATGCAGGCGAATCCAGGCGTTTGGATGGCGGATGTCTGACGTCAAGACCGGGACCTTCATCGCTGGTTCCATCGTACTGGATGAGTAACTGCAGCCCTGGTCTTGTTTTGCTTGAAACTTTTTTAGCATAGCAGGGCTGCACAAGCGTTCGCAGCCCTGCTATGCTAAAATACACTTCCCCATAGGCGGCGTCAGGTTGATCACACGAGCAGCAAAAAGTTGCTAAGTGCAATCAACTCGGAATGACCCCCAAAGGGAGAGCTGCATGCAGGCTGTATGCAGAGGGACCCGCACAGCCGTGCTCCAGAGCCCTGGTGTGCTGCCGTCAGTCCCCCATTGGAAGGTCTGCGCTACCCTGACAGAATAAGTGAGCACCTCTTGTATAACTCTGGCTTCCATGGCAGGGGCAAACTCACAGGGACAGGTGAAACAGCTTGTCGGGTGCCCCACTGCCACCTTGCACGGTGTAGTATGTAGATGCAGAAAACATTGGAACTCCAGACGCAGAATAACGAGGCAGTAACACAGAGCTGTGATAGCGGTCGACATTTCAGTGGCTTTCCTCTCTTTTATCAAGACAGGTCTTGATAAAAGGGAGGACAGTCCCTGAAACGTCGACTTCTATCCAGAGCTGGATTAAGGTTTCGGGGGGCCCGGGGTACTTAAGACAGTGGGGCCCTAAAATCTTCATTTAAAATCACAACATCTTCAATGAATACAAAGAAAATTACAATTAGGTGGTAAATTTTAAAGAATCTTTCAAATAAGAAGCACACACGTGTATAATACACACACACACACACACACACACACACACACACACACACACACACACACACACACACACACATATATATATATATACACACACACACACACACACACACACACACACACACACACACACACACACACACACAGGGGTCGAAGTGGAAATTTTGAAGTGCGGGTATGGAAATGTGAAGGCTGTTATTAAGCGCGCGCCACCCTCCGGAAAAGGGTGTGTGGCCACTCAAAAGGCGGCATGCCCTTAAGTGTAGTGTACCACACCATATACCCCTTATACACATTATGCTCCACAATAGTGGGACCCCTTATACTATCTAGTAATGGTGCTCCTTACACATTACACATTATGCCACATGGAATGAGCCAAAATTCACATTCTGCCACATGGAATGAGCCAAAATTCACATTATGGTGGTCATTCGGAGTTGATCGCTGGCTAGCATTTTTAGCAGCCGTGCAAACGCTATGCCGCCTCCCACTGGGAGTGTATTTAAGCTTAGCAGAAGTGCGAACAAATAGATCGCAGAGCGGCGGCAAAGTTATTTTGTGCAGTTTTAGAGTAGCTCTAAACCTATTCAGCGCTTGCGATCACTTCAGACTGTTAAGTTCCTGTTTTTACGTCACAAACAGGCCCTGCGTTTTTCCTGGCATGCCTGCGGTTTTTCTGGCACGCCTGCGTTTTTTCAAACACTCCCTGAAAACGGTCAGTTCACACCCAGAAACGCCCACTTCATGTCAATCACTCTGCGGCCAGCAGTGCGTCTGAAAAGCTTCGCTAGACCTTGTGTGAAACTACATCGTTCGTTGTATTAGTACGTTGCGAGTGCGCATTGCGCCGCATATGCATGTGCAGAAATGCCATTTTTTTGCCTCATCGCTGCACAGTGAACGAATGCAGTTAGCGATCAACTCGGAATGACCACCTATGCCACATCGAATGAGCCAAAATTCACACAGAATGAGATGAAATTTACATTTTTACACATAGTATGCAACAAAATTCACATGGAATGAGCCAAAATTCACATTATGCCACACAGTATGAGCCGCAATTCAGGAACAGGGAGAGTGACAACAGGGACATGGGGACAGGGAGAGTGACAGTAGTGACAGGGAGAGTGACAGTGGGACATAGGGACAGGGAGAGTGACAGCAGAGACATAGGGACAGGGAGAGTGACAGCAGGGACATAGTGACAGATAGAGTGACAGCAGGGACATAGGGACAGGGAGAGTGACAGCAGGGACAGGGAGAGTGACAGCAGGGAAATAGGGACAGGGAGAGTGACAGCAGGGACAGGGAGAGTGACAGAGAGAGGGACATAGAGACAGGGAGAGTGACAGAGAGAGGGACATAGGGACAGGGAGAGTGACAGAGAGAGGGACATAGAGACAGGGAGAGTGACAGAGAGAGGGACAGCAACGACATACAGAAGGGAGAGAGAAAGGCAGCAGTGTAAAATTACCTAATCAGCAGCGGCTGTGTGGAGGAAGCTGTGACTGGCAGCGTGGAGGATGAGGAGGTTGTAGTCAGCAGCGATGCAGAGTTGGTTGTGGTCGGCGGTGGATGAGGAGGCTGTGGTCAGTGATGCGGAGGAGGCGGCGGTGCGGAGCAGGAGGCTGTGGGTGCAGGAGGCTATGGGCGGCAGCACGTGGAAGCGGCGGTGCGGAGCAGGAGGCTGTGGGTGGCAGCACGTGGGAGGCAGTGGTGGTGCGTAGGAGACAGCGGGCGGCGGTGGCCTTTGGCGCGGCTCTGGTCTGCCCAACCGCGGTTATATCAAATCTGCCATGGACCGCAGCTAATCAGATTGGCTACAGTTCAATTGCACCGAATTTGAATACTGTGGCAACGGGGGTCTGTGCTCGAAGTGGCAGTATGCCACACCAGCGTATGCCAGGCCACTTTGAACACTGTATATATATATATATATATATATATATATAAAAAGTACTGTGTGCCTGGCACTCACTCTTAACAATTGTAGATGCTGCGGTGCCCTCCTGGAGGCGAATACCTCTGGATACAGGTGAGGAAAAAGGCGGCACTCAAACAGACGTCTTAGGCAAAGTACAACGTGGTCAGTTTAATCCGACATGTTTCGGGGTAATCACCGTCCATGATGACCCTGAGGACGGGGTGATTACCCCGAAACATGTCGGATTAAACTGACCACGTTGTACTTTGCCTAAGATGTCTGTTTGAGTGCCGCCTTTTTACTCACCTAAATATATATATACATACAGTGGTCGAAGTGGAAATTTTGAAGTGGGGGTATGAAAACGTCAAGGATGTAATTATGCGCGCGCTCCAGAAAAGGGGGCGTGGTCACCCAAAAGGGGCGTGTCCTGTTTAGTGGAATCCCTTATACTATTTAGTACTGGTGCCCCTTTCACATTATAGCACACTGAATGAGCTGAAATTCACATTATAGCACACTGAATGAGCCGAAATTCACATTGTAGCACACTGAATGAGACGAAATTCACCTTGTAGCACAATGAATGAGCCGGAATTCACATTGTAGCACACTGAATGAGCCGAAATTCACATTGTAGCACACTGAATGACCCCAAATTCACATTATAGCACACTGAATGAGCCGAAATTCACCTTGTAGCACACGGTATGAGCCGAAATTAACATTGCATACCTCCCAACATGACCCTCTCCAGGAGGGACACAATGCTCTGCTTCTGGACTTTTCTCTTAATGTATGATTGCCAGCACCTGTGTTGAACAGGTTAATGGATAAGAAAGCTGTTTCTTCACAGGTGATGACAATCATACATTAAGAGGGAAGTGCAGGAGCAGAGCATTCTGTCCCTCCTGGAGAGGGTCATGTTGGGAGGTATGACATTGTAGCACACTGAGTGAGCCGGAATTCACATTGTAGCACACTGAATGAGCCGAAATTCACATTGTAGCACACTGAATGAGCCCAAATTCACATTGTAGCACACTGAATGAGCCGAAATTCACCTTGTAGCACACGGTATGAGCTGAAATTCACATTGTAGCACACTGAATGAGCCGAAATTCACCTTGTAGCACACGGTATGAGCCGAAATTCACCTTGTAGCACACGGTATGAGCCGAAATTCACATTGTAGCACACTGAATGAGCCGGAATTCACATTGTAGCACACTGAATGAGCCCAAATTCACATTATAGCACACTGAATGAGCCAAAATTCACCTTGTAGCACACGGTATGAGCCGAAATTCACCTTGTAGCACACGGTATGAGCCCAAATTCACATTGTAGCACACTGAATGAGCCCAAATTCACATTGTAGCACACTGAATGAGCCCAAATTCACATTATAGCACACTGAATGAGCCAAAATTCACCTTGTAGCACACGGTATGAGCCGAAATTCACCTTGTAGCACACGGTATGAGCCGAAATTCACATTGCAGCACACTGAATGAATAAAAATTCACATTGTAGCACACTGAATGAGCCCAAATTCACATTGTAGCACACTGAATGAGCCAAAGTTCACCTTGTAGCACACGGTATGAGCCGAAATTCACATTGTAGCACACTGAATGAGCCGAAATTCACCTTGTAGCACACGGAATGATCCGAAATTCACCTTGTAGCACATGGTATGAGCCGAAATTCACATTGTAGCACACTGAATGAGCCGGAATTCACATTGTAGCACACTGAATGAGCCCAAATTCACATTATAGCACACTGAATGAGCCAAAATTCACCTTGTAGCACACGGTATGAGCCGAAATTCACCTTGTAGCACACGGTATGAGCCCAAATTCACATTGTAGCACACTGAATGAGCCCAAATTCACATTGTAGCACACTGAATGAGCCCAAATTCACATTATAGCACACTGAATGAGCCAAAATTCACCTTGTAGCACACGGTATGAGCCGAAATTCACCTTGTAGCACACGGTAGGAGCCGAAATTCACATTGTAGCACACGGTATGAGCCCAAATTCACATTGTAGCACACTGAATGAGCCCAAATTCACATTGTAGCACACTGAATGAGCCCAAATTCACATTATAGCACACTGAATGAGCCAAAATTCACCTTGTAGCACACGGTATGAGCCGAAATTCACCTTGTAGCACACGGTAGGAGCCGAAATTCACATTGTAGCACACTGAATGAGCCGGAATTCACATTACAGCACACTGAATGAGCCGAAATTCACCTTGTAGCACACTGAATGAGCCGAAATTCACCTTGTAGCACACTGAATGAGCCAAAAGTCACCTTGTAGCACACTGAATGAGCCGAAATTCACCTTGTAGCACACTGAATGAGCTGAAATTCACATTGTAGCACACTGAATGAGCCGAAATTCACATTGTAGCACAATGAATGAGCCGAAATTCACATTGTAGCACACTGAATGAGCAAAAATTCACATTGTAGCACACTGAATGAGCCGAAATTCACATTGTAGCACACGGTATGAGCCAAAATTCACCTTGTAGCACACTGAATGAGCCAAAATTCACATTGTAGCACACTGAATGAGCCGACATTCACCTTGTAGCACACGGTATGAGCCGAAATTCACCTTGTAGCACACGGTATGAGCCGAAATTCACATTGTAGCACATTGAATGAGCCAAAATTCACATTGTAGCACACTGAATGAGCCCAAATTCACATTGTAGCACACTGAATGAGCCCAAATTCACCTTGTAGCACACGGTATGAGCCGAAATTCACATTGTAGCACACTGAATGAGCCGAAAATTCACCTTGAAGAACACGGAATGAGCCGAAATTCACCTTGTAGCACACAGTATGAGCCGAAATTCACATTGTAGCACACTGAATGAGCCGGAATTCACATTGTAGCACACTGAATGAGCCCAAATTCACATTATAGCACACTGAATGAGCCAAAATTCACCTTGTAGCACACGGTATGAGCCGAAATTCACCTTAGAGCACACGGTATGAGCCGAAATTCACATTGTAGCACACTGAATGAGCCCAAATTCACATTGTAGCACACTGAATGAGCTGAAATTCACATTATAGCACACTGAATGAGCCGAAATTCACATTGTAGCACACTGAATGAGACGAAATTCACCTTGTAGCACAATGAATGAGCCGGAATTCACATTGTAGCACACTGAATGAGCCGAAATTCACATTGTAGCACACTGAATGACCCCAAATTCACATTATAGCACACTGAATGAGCCGAAATTCACCTTGTAGCACACGGTATGAGCCGAAATTCACATTGCATACCTCCCAACATGACCCTCTCCAGGAGGGACACAATGCTCTGCTTCTGGACTTTTCTCTTAATGTATGATTGCCAGCACCTGTGTTGAACAGGTTAATGGATAAGAAAGCTGTTTCTACACAGGTGATGACAATCATACATTAAGAGGGAAGTGCAGGAGCAGAGCATTCTGTCCCTCCTGGAGAGGGTCATGTTGGGAGGTATGACATTGTAGCACACTGAATGAGCCGGAATTCACATTGTAGCACACTGAATGAGCCGAAATTCACATTGTAGCACACTGAATGAGCCCAAATTCACATTGTAGCACACTGAATGAGCCGAAATTCACCTTGTAGAACACGGTATGAGCTAAATTCACATTGTAGCACACTGAATGAGCCGAAATTCACCTTGTAGCACACGGTATGAGCCGAAATTCACCTTGTAGCACACGGTATGAGCCGAAATTCACATTGTAGCACACTGAATGAGCCGGAATTCACATTGTAGCACACTGAATGAGCCCAAATTCACATTATAGCACACTGAATGAGCCAAAATTCACCTTGTAGCACACGGTATGAGCCGAAATTCACCTTGTAGCACACGGTATGAGCCCAAATTCACATTGTAGCACACTGAATGAGCCCAAATTCACATTGTAGCACACTGAATGAGCCCAAATTCACATTATAGCACACTGAATGAGCCAAAATTCACCTTGTAGCACACGGTATGAGCCGAAATTCACCTTGTAGCACACGGTAGGAGCTGAAATTCACATTGTAGCACACTGAATGAGCCGGAATTCACATTATAGCACACTGAATGAGCCGAAATTCACCTTGTAGCACACTGAATGAGCCGAAATTCACCTTGTAGCACACTGAATGAGCCGAAAGTCACCTTGTAGCACACTGAATGAGCCGAAATTCACCTTGTAGCACACTGAATGAGCTGAAATTCACATTGTAGCACACTGATTGAGCCGAAATTCACATTGTAGCACAATGAATGAGCCGAAATTCACATTGTAGCACACTGAATGAGCAAAAATTCACATTGTAGCACACTGAATGAGCCGAAATTCACAATGTAGCACACGGTATGAGCCGAAATTCACCTTGTAGCACACTGAATGCGCCAAAATTCACATTGTAGCACACTGAATGAGCCGAAATTCACCTTGTAGCACACGGTATGAGCCGAAATTCACCTTGTAGCACACGGTATGAGCCGAAATTCACATTGTAGCACACTGAATGAATAAAAATTCACATTGTAGCACACTGAATGAGCCCAAATTCACATTGTAGCACACTGAATGAGCCAAAGTTCACCTTGTAGCACACGGTATGAGCCGAAATTCACATTGTAGCACACTGAATGAGCCGAAATTCACCTTGTAGCACACGGAATGATCCGAAATTCACCTTGTAGCACACGGTATGAGCCGAAATTCACATTGTAGCACACTGAATGAGCCGGAATTCACATTGTAGCACACTGAATGAGCCCAAATTCACATTATAGCACACTGAATGAGCCAAAATTCACCTTGTAGCACACGGTATGAGCCGAAATTCACCTTAGAGCACACCGTATGAGCCGAAATTCACATTGTAGCACACTGAATGAGCCCAAATTCACATTGTAGCACACTGAATGAGCCCAAATTCACATTATAGCACACTGAATGAGCCAAAATTCACCTTGTAGCACACGGTATGAACCGAAATTCACCTTGTAGCACACGGTATGAGCCGAAATTCACATTGTAGCACACTGAATGAGCCGGAATTCACATTATAGCACACTGAATGAGCCGAAATTCACCTTGTAGCACACTGAATGAGCCGAAATTCACCTTGTAGCACACTGAATGAGCCAACATTCACCTTGTAGCACACTGAATGAGCCAAAATTCACCTTGTAGCACACTGAATGAGCTGAAATTCACATTGTAGCACACTGAATGAGCCGAAATTCACATTGTAGCACAATGAATGAGCCGAAATTCACATTGTAGCACACTGAATGAGCAAAAATTCACATTGTAGCACACTGAATGAGCCGAAATTCACATTGTAGCACACGGTATGAGCCAAAATTCACCTTGTAGCACACTGAATGAGCCAAAATTCACATTGTAGCACACTGAATGAGCCGAAATTCACCTTGTAGCACACGGTATGAGCCGAAATTCACCTTGTAGCACACGGTATGAGCCGAAATTCACATTGTAGCACACTGAATGAGCCGAAATTTACATTATAGTACACGGTATGAGCCGAAATTCACCTTGTAGCACACTGAATGAGCCGGAATTCACATTGTAGCACACTGAATGAGCCGGAATTCACATTATAGCACACTCAATGAGCTGAAATTCACCTTGTAGCACACTGAATGAGCCAAAATTCAACTTGTAGCACACTGGATGAGCCAAAATTCACCTTGTAGCACACTGAATGAGCCGAAATTCACCTTGTAGCACACGGTATGAGCCGAAATTCACCTTGTAGCACACGGTATGAGCCGAAATTCACATTGTAGCACACTGAATGAGCCAAAATTCACATTGTAGCACACTGAATGAGCCCAAATTCACATTGTAGCACACTGAATGAGCCGAAAATTCACCTTGTAGAACACGGAATGAGCCGAAATTCACCTTGTAGCACACAGTATGAGCCGAAATTCACATTGTAGCACACTGAATGAGCCCAAATTCACATTATAGCACACTGAATGAGCCAAAATTCACCGTGTAGCACACGGTATGAGCCGAAATTCACCTTAGAGCACACGGTATGAGCCGAAATTCACATTGTAGCACACTGAATGAGCCCAAATTCACATTGTAGCACACTGAATGAGCTGAAATTCACATTATAGCACACTGAATGAGCCGAAATTCCCATTGTAGCACACTGAATGAGACGAAATTCACCTTGTAGCACAATGAATGAGCCGGAATTCACATTGTAGCACACTGAATGAGCCGAAATTCACATTGTAGCACACTGAATGACCCCAAATTCACATTATAGCACACTGAATGAGCCGAAATTCACCTTGTAGCAGACGGTATGAGCCGAAATTCACATTGCATACCTCCCAACATGACCCTCTCCAGGAGGGACACAATGCTCTGCTTCTGGACTTTTCTCTTAATGTATGATTGCCAGCACCTGTGTTGAACAGGTTAATGGATAAGAAAGCTGTTTCTACACAGGTGATGACAATCATACATTAAGAGGGAACTGCAGGAGCAGAGCATTCTGTACCTCCTGGAGAGGGTCATGTTGGGAGGTATGACATTGTAGCACACTGAATGAGCCGGAATTCACATTGTAGCATACTGAATGAGCCGAAATTCACATTGTAGCACACTGAATGAGCCCAAATTCACATTGTAGCACACTGAATGCGCCGAAATTCACCTTGTAGCACACTGTATGAGCCGAAATTCACCTTGTAGCACACGGTATGAGCCGAAATTCACATTGTAGCACACTGAATGAGCCGGAATTCACATTGTAGCACACTGAATGAGCCGAAATTCACCTTGTAGCACACTGAATGAGCTGAAATTCACATTGTAGCACACTGATTGAGCCGAAATTCACATTGTAGCACAATGAATGAGCCGAAATTCACATTGTAGCACACTGAATGAGCAAAAATTCACATTGTAGCACACTGAATGAGCCAAAATTCACAATGTAGCACACGGTATGAGCCGAAATTCACCTTGTAGCACACTGAATGAGCCAAAATTCACATTGTAGCACACTGAATGAGCCGAAATTCACCTTGTAGCACACGGTATGAGCCGAAATTCACCTTGTAGCACACGGTATGAGCCGAAATTCACATTGCAGCACACTGAATGAATAAAAATTCACATTGTAGCACACTGAATGAGCCCAAATTCACATTGTAGCACACTGAATGAGCCAAAGTTCACCTTGTAGCACACGGTATGAGCCGAAATTCACATTGTAGCACACTGAATGAGCCGAAATTCACCTTGTAGCACACGGAATGATCCGAAATTCACCTTGTAGCACATGGTATGAGCCGAAATTCACATTGTAGCACACTGAATGAGCCGGAATTCACATTGTAGCACACTGAATGAGCCCAAATTCACATTATAGCACACTGAATGAGCCAAAATTCACCTTGTAGCACACGGTATGAGCCGAAATTCACCTTAGAGCACACGGTATGAGCCGAAATTCACATTGTAGCACACTGAATGAGCCCAAATTCACATTGTAGCACACTGAATGAGCCCAAATTCACATTATAGCACACTGAATGAGCCAAAATTCACCTTGTAGCACACGGTATGAACCGAAATTCACCTTGTAGCACATGGTATGAGCCGAAATTCACATTGTAGCACACTGAATGAGCCGGAATTCACATTATAGCACACTGAATGAGCCGAAATTCACCTTGTAGCACACTGAATGAGCCGAAATTCACCTTGTAGCACACTGAATGAGCCAACATTCACCTTGTAGCACACTGAATGAGCCAAAATTCACCTTGTAGCACACTGAATGAGCTGAAATTCACATTGTAGCACACTGAATGAGCCGAAATTCACATTGTAGCACAATGAATGAGCCGAAATTCACATTGTAGCACACTGAATGAGCCGAAATTCACCTTGTAGCACACTGAATGAGCTGAAATTCACATTGTAGCACACTGATTGAGCCGAAATTCACATTGTAGCACAATGAATGAGCCGAAATTCACATTGTAGCACACTGAATGAGCAAAAATTCACATTGTAGCACACTGAATGAACCAAAATTCACAATGTAGCACACGGTATGAGCCGAAATTCACCTTGTAGCACACTGAATGAGCCAAAATTCACATTGTAGCACACTGAATGAGCCGAAATTCACCTTGTAGCACACGGTATGAGCCGAAATTCACCTTGTAGCACACGGTATGAGCCGAAATTCACATTGCAGCACACTGAATGAATAAAAATTCACATTGTAGCACACTGAATGAGCCCAAATTCACATTGTAGCACACTGAATGAGCCAAAGTTCACCTTGTAGCACACGGTATGAGCCGAAATTCACATTGTAGCACACTGAATGAGCCGAAATTCACCTTGTAGCACACGGAATGATCCGAAATTCACCTTGTAGCACATGGTATGAGCCGAAATTCACATTGTAGCACACTGAATGAGCCGGAATTCACATTGTAGCACACTGAATGAGCCCAAATTCACATTATAGCACACTGAATGAGCCAAAATTCACCTTGTAGCACACGGTATGAGCCGAAATTCACCTTAGAGCACACGGTATGAGCCGAAATTCACATTGTAGCACACTGAATGAGCCCAAATTCACATTGTAGCACACTGAATGAGCCCAAATTCACATTATAGCACACTGAATGAGCCAAAATTCACCTTGTAGCACACGGTATGAACCGAAATTCACCTTGTAGCACACGGTATGAGCCGAAATTCACATTGTAGCACACTGAATGAGCCGGAATTCACATTATAGCACACTGAATGAGCCGAAATTCACCTTGTAGCACACTGAATGAGCCGAAATTCACCTTGTAGCACACTGAATGAGCCAACATTCACCTTGTAGCACACTGAATGAGCCAAAATTCACCTTGTAGCACACTGAATGAGCTGAAATTCACATTGTAGCACACTGAATGAGCCGAAATTCACATTGTAGCACAATGAATGAGCCGAAATTCACATTGTAGCACACTGAATGAGCAAAAATTCACATTGTAGCACACTGAATGAGCCGAAATTCACATTGTAGCACACGGTATGAGCCAAAATTCACCTTGTAGCACACTGAATGAGCCAAAATTCACATTGTAGCACACTGAATGAGCCGAAATTCACCTTGTAGCACACGGTATGAGCCGAAATTCACCTTGTAGCACACGGTATGAGCCGAAATTCACATTGTAGCACACTGAATGAGCCGAAATTTACATTATAGTACACGGTATGAGCCGAAATTCACCTTGTAGCACACTGAATGAGCCGGAATTCACATTGTAGCACACTGAATGAGCCGGAATTCACATTATAGCACACTGAATGAGCCGGAATTCACATTATAGCACACTGAATGAGCTGAAATTCACCTTGTAGCACACTGAATGAGCCAAAATTCAACTTGTAGCACACTGGATGAGCCAAAATTCACCTTGTAGCACACTGAATGAGACGAAATTCACCTTGTAGCACACTGAATGAGCCGAAATTCACCTTGCAGCACACTGAATGAGCCGAAATTCACATTGTAGCACAATGAATGAGCCGAAATTCACATTGTAGCACACTGAATGAGCAAAAATTCACCTTGTAACACACTGAATGAGCTGAAATTCACCTTGTAGCACACTGAATGAGCCGAAATTCACATTGTAGCACACTGAATGAGCCCAAATTCACCTTGTAACACACTGAATGAGATGACATTCACCTTGTAGCACACTGAATGAGCCGAAATTCACATTGTAGCACACTGAATGAGCCAAAATTCACCTTATAACACACTGAATGAGCTGAAATTCACCTTGTAGCACACGGTATGAGCTGAAATTCACCTTGTAGCACACTGAATGAGCCAAAATTCACATTGTAGCACACTGAATGAGCCGAAATTCACCTTGTAGCACACGGTATTAGCTGAAATTCACCTTGTAGCACACTGAATGTGTTATGAGCCACAGCTATGGCTCATTCCTGTTTTGCATTTTTGGTTATGTATTTTATGTTATACTTCTGTTTCTGTTCCCCGTGGGTGTCATGGGGTGTTCGGAGCCCACCCTTAAAGAGAGGGTACTGTTATGAACCACAGGTAGTGGTTCATTCCTATTTTATGTTTATAAGTAGTCTTGCAGGCCAGGATTTCCCGTTGCTCTGGTTTAAGAAGATTCTTGTTTGCTGCCAGTGGTGAGTCTGTGTGATTGCAGCTTGTTCCCATGTGTTCAGCCTCACCTGTCTGTTGATTGCACCTCTCAGTTGTGCAGCAGGGCAGCTGCACGACATAATTAATTAAGACTCTCTGTTATATGCTGGCTCAGGAAATCTGGAAATATCACCAGCGTCTGTGAATTGCACTAATTCACAGACGCTGGTGATATTTCCAGATTTCCTGAGTTCCAGAGTTCTTGAGTTCTGAGCTAGTCTCTGCCAGTTCCTGAGCTCCTGTCTAGCAGTGTCTGTCTAGCTGCTTCGAGTGTCGGTTCCTGTGTCGATTCCAGTGTCTGATCCCATGTCCTGCCATGAAGCATTCCTGTCCAGAAGTCCTGTGGCTTTGTCTGTGCCTGGTCAAATATCTGGCTTCTTGGTGTCCACCGGTCTGTCGTTTGGGATTCTGCCTGTCCTCCAGTTCTGAGAGTCTGTGTCGGCTACATTGGGGGTTCCTGTCCATTTGCCAGTATTTGTACCGGTTCCGTGAGTAGCGGCTTTGCCACGTCCGACGGCCTAGGCCGCAGTATTCTTTGGTTATAATTTGTTTCTGGTGTTTTGCAGAGGGTTCTGCTTGTGCTGTCACCGCCGGTACACAGCGGTATTGTGTCGGCGAGTGGACAGCATTTTCTTTGTTGTTCTTTTCCTTTGGTGGCGTGCCGCACATATATTTAGGTTTAGGGTTGTTAGTAGCCCCTAGCCTTCTGTTTGTTTTAGCTAGAGGTCCCCTTGTTATTATCCTGTCTCGGTTCACGCCTTGCCTCAATCTAAGACCTGGGAGCATCGGAGTTGGGCAGACCTAATCCGCCCTTCAAACGCGGCTGCCGTGGGCCCAAGAAACCATAGTCACTCAGGCGTAAATGGACCACACGGGTGAAACAACGGAGGTACGGTGCTAGGGGCTATTTCCACACCACACCTTGTTTCAGCGTCACGTTCTGGTGCTCAGGACTCACTACGCAACATCTCCCTTGTTCTGAGCACCAGGAACCTAACAGAATGAGCCAAAATTCACATTGTAGCACACTGAATGAGCTGAAATTGTGACAGCAGGGACAGCCAGAGTGACGACGGGGAGAGAGACAGTGACGACAGGGAGAGAGACAGTGACGACGGGGAGAGAGACAGTGACGATGGGGAGAGAGACAGTGACGACAGGGAGAGAGACAGGGAGAGAGAGTGACGACAGGGAGAGAGAGACAGTGACAACAGGGAGAGTGACGACGGAGAGACAGTGACGATAGGGGGAGAGAGTGACGACAGTGAGAGTGATGACAGGGAGAGTGACGACAGGGAGAGTGACGACAGTGACAACAGGGAGAGTGACGACAGTGACGACAGAGGGAGAAAGAGTGACGACAGGGAGAGTGACGAGAGGGAGAGTGACGACAGAGAGATACAGTGATGACAGAGAGAGACAGTGATGACAGAGAGAGACAGTGACGACAGGGAGAGAGAGATGACAGGGAGAGTGACCACAGTGACGACAGGGAGAGTGACGACAGGGAGAGTGACGACAGGGAGAGTGACGACAGTGATGACAGGGAGAAACAGTGACGACAGGGAGGGTGACGACAGGGACAGTGACGACAGGGACAGCAGGGAGAGAGGTGACAGCAGGGGAACATTACCTTAAATGTTGCTGGCAGCAGTGAGCTGGCGCCGGGCGGCTGGTGAGCGGGAGCAGCGGATCGGCTGGTGAGTGGGGCCGGCGGCCAGCTGGTGAGCGGGAGCGGTGAGCGGCGTGCGCGGGTGGCTGGCAGCGGTGAGCGGCTGTGAGCTAATTCAGCGCTCTACATAGCTGCCGGCCGCAGCGCAGGGACGGGGAGCACAATGTGCAGCAGGATGCCACTTCCCTCGCCTCCTGCTGCACTTTCTGGGCTCATTTCCTGGTCAGTGGAAGAAGTGGCGGTATACCATACCGCTGTATACCGCCCCACTTCGACCACTGTATGTATATATATATATATATATATATTAGAGATGAGCGGGTTCGGTTCCTCGGAATCCGAACCCGCCCGAACTTCAGTTTTTTTTACACGGGTCCGAGCGACTCGGATCTTCCCGCCTTGCTCGGTTAACCCGAGCGCGCCCGAACGTCATCATCACGCTGTCGGATTCTCGCGAGGCTCGGATTTTATCGCGAGACTCGGATTCTATATAAGGAGCCGCGCGTCGCCGCCATTTTCACACGTGCATTGAGATTTATAGGGAGAGGACGTGGCTGGCGTCCTCTCCGTTTATAGAGATTCGAGAAGAGAGTGAGACAGAGAGAGACACAGTAGTAATTTTGGGGAGCATTAGGAGGAGTACTACTACTACTAGTACTTGCTGAAGTGATAGAGATAGTGTGACTGTATTATCTGACTTGTGGGGGAGACACTGACAGTGGGGAGCAGTTAGAGTCTGAGAGCAGGACTCAGGACTCAGGAGTACATATAACGTACAGTGCACACTTTTGCTGCCAGAGTGCCACACTGCCATTGTTTGTGACCACACTGACCACCAGTATAATATATATTGTGATTGTCTGCTTAGGACTCAGGAGTACTACTTGCAAGTTGCTGATAGTGTGACCAGTGACCTGACCACCAGTTTAATAATCACCACCAGTTTATGAGTTTAATATATATATATATATATATATATATATAATTGTATATAATATATATATAATATTGTATACCACCTAGCACCTACCCGTGTTTTTTTCTTTTTTCTTTCTTCTTTATACATACTACTATAGTAGCTTACTGTAGCAGTCTGCGGTGCTGCTGAGCTGACAGTGTCCAGCAGGTCCGTCATCAGTCATTACATAATAAATATATATACCTGTCCGGCTGCAGTACTAGTGATATTATATAATTATATATATATATATATATATATATATATTGATTTCATCTCATTATCATCCAGTCTATATTATCAGCAGACACAGTACGTTAGTCCACGGCTGTAGCTACCTCTGTGTCGGCACTCGGCAGTCCATCCATAATTGTATACCACCTACCCGTGTTTTTTTTTTTCTTTCTTCTTTATACATACTACTATAGTAGCTTACTGTAGCAGTCTGCGGTGCTGCTGAGCTGACAGTGTCCAGCAGGTCCGTCATCAGTCATTACATAATAAATATATATACCTGTCCGGCTGCAGTACTAGTGATATTATAAATACATATATATTGATTTCATCTCATTATCATCCAGTCTATATTATCAGCAGACACAGTACGGTAGTCCACGGCTGTAGCTACCTCTGTGTCGGCACTCGGCAGTCCATCCATAATTGTATACCACCTACCCGTGGTTTTTTTTTCTTTCTTCTTTATACATACTACTATAGTAGCTTACTGTAGCAGTCTGCGGTGCTGCTGAGCTGACAGTGTCCAGCAGGTCCGTCATCAGTCATTACATAATAAATATATATACCTGTCCGGCTGCAGTACTAGTGATATTATATATACATATATATTGATTTCATCTCATTATCATCCAGTCTATATTATCAGCAGACACAGTACGGTAGTCCACGGCTGTAGCTACCTCTGTGTCGGCACTCGGCAGTCCATCAATAATTGTATACCACCTACCCGTGGTTTTTTTTTTTCTTTCTTTTTTATACATACTACTATAGTAGCTTACTGTAGCAGTCTGCGGTGCTGCTGAGCTGACTGTGTCCAGCAGGTCCGTCATCAGTCATTACATAATAAATATATATACCTGTCCGGCTGCAGTACTAGTGATATTATATATATATATATATTGATTTCATCTCATTATCATCCAGTCTATATTAGCAGCAGACACAGTACAGAAGTCCACGGCTGTAGCTACCTCTGTGTCGGCAGTCGCTCGTCCATCCATAATTGTATACCACCTACCCGTGGTTTTTTTTTTTTCTTTCTTCTTTATACATACTACTATAGTAGCTTACTGTAGCAGTCTGCGGTGCTGCTGAGCTGACAGTGTCCAGCAGGTCCGTCATCAGTCATTACATAATAAATATATCTACCTGTCCGGCTGCAGTACTAGTGTGATATAATATATATTGATTTCATCTCATTATCATCCAGTCTATATTAGCAGCAGACACAGTACGGTAGTTCACGGCTGTAGCTACCTCTGTGTCGGCAGTCGCTCGTCCATCCATAAGTATACTAGTATCCATCCATCTCCATTGTTTACCTGAGGTGCCTTTTAGTTGTGCCTATTAAAATATGGAGAACAAAAATGTTGAGGTTCCAAAATTAGGGAAAGTTCAAGATCCACTTCCACCTCGTGCTGAAGCTGCTGCCACTAGTCATGGCCGAGACGATGAAATGCCAGCAACGTCGTCTGCCAAGGCCGATGCCCAATGTCATAGTACAGAGCATGTAAAATCCAAAACACCAAATATCAGTAAAAAAAGGACTCCAAAATCTAAAATAAAATTGTCGGAGAAGCGTAAACTTGCCAATATGCCATTTACCACACGGAGTGGCAAGGAACGGCTGAGGCCCTGGCCTATGTTCATGGCTAGTGGTTCAGCTTCACATGAGGATGGAAGCACTCAGCCTCTCGCTAGAAAAATGAAAAGACTCAAGCTGGCAAAAGCACCGCAAAGAACTGTGCGTTCTTCGAAATCCCAAATCCACAAGGAGAGTCCAATTGTGTCGGTTGCGATGCCTGACCTTCCCAACACTGGACGTGAAGAGCATGCGCCTTCCACCATTTGCACGCCCCCTGCAAGTGCTGGAAGGAGCACCCGCAGTCCAGTTCCTGATAGTCAGATTGAAGATGTCAGTGTTGTAGTACACCAGGATGAGGAGGATATGGGTGTTGCTGGCGCTGGGGAGGAAATTGACAAGGAGGATTCTGATGGTGAGGTGGTTTGTTTAAGTCAGGCACCCGGGGAGACACCTGTTGTCCGTGGGAGGAATATGGCCGTTGACATGCCTGGTGAAAATACCAAAAAAATCAGCTCTTCGGTGTGTAAGTATTTCAACAGAAATGCGGACAACATTTGTCAAGCCGTGTGTTGCCTTTGTCAAGCTGTAATAAGTAGGGGTAAGGACGTTAACCACCTCGGAACATCCTCCCTTATACGTCACCTGCAGCGCAATCATAATAAGTCAGTGACAAGTTCAAAAACTTTGGGCGACAGCGGAAGCAGTCCACTGACCAGTAAATCCCTTCCTCTTGTAACCAAGCTCACGCAAACCACCCCACCAACTCCCTCAGTGTCAATTTCCTCCTTCCCCAGGAATGCCAATAGTCCTGCAGGCCATGTCACTGGCAATTCTGACGATTCCTCTCCTGCCTGGGATTCCTCCGATGCATCCTTGCGTGTAACGCCTACTGCTGCTGGCACTGCTGTTGTTGCTGCTGGGAGTCGATGGTCATCCCAGAGGGGAAATCGTAAGACCACTTTTACTACTTCCACCAAGCAATTGACTGTCCAACAGTCCTTTGCGAGGAAGATGAAATATCACAGCAGTCATCCTGCTGCAAAGCGGATAACTGAGGCCTTGGCATCCTGGGTGGTGAGAAACGTGGTTCCGGTATCCATCATTACTGCAGAGCCAACTAGAGACTTGTTGGAGGTACTGTGTCCCCGGTACCAAATACCATCTAGGTTCCATTTCTCTAGGCAGGCGATACCGAAAATGTACACAGACCTCAGAAAAAGAGTCACCAGTGTCCTAAAAAATGCAGCTGTACCCAATGTCCACTTAACCACGGACATGTGGACAAGTGGAGCAGGGCAGGGTCAGTACTATATGACTGTGACAGCCCACTGGGTAGATGTATGGACTCCCGCCGCAAGAACAGCAGCGGCGGCACCAGTAGCAGCATCTCGCAAACGCCAACTCTTTCCTAGGCAGGCTACGCTTTGTATCACCGGTTTCCAGAATACGCACACAGCTGAAAACCTCTTACGGCAACTGAGGAAGATCATCGCGGAATGGCTTACCCCAATTGGACTCTCCTGGGGATTTGTGGCATCGGACAACGCCAGCAATGTTGTGTGTGCATTAAATCTGGGCAAATTCCAGCACGTCCCATGTTTTGCACATACCTTGAATTTGGTGGTGCAGAATTTTTTAAAAAACGACAGGGGCGTGCAAGAGATGCTGTCGGTGGCCAGAAGAATTGCGGGACACTTTCGGCGTACAGGCACCACGTACAGAAGACTGGAGCAACACCAAAAACGCCTGAACCTGCCCTGCCATCATCTGAAGCAAGAAGTGGTAACGAGGTGGAATTCAACCCTATATATGCTTCAGAGGTTGGAGGAGCAGCAAAAGGCCATTCAAGCCTATACAATTCAGCACGATATAGGAGGTGGAATGCACCTGTCTCAAGCGCAGTGGAGAATGATTTCAACGTTGTGCAAGGTTCTGCTGCCCTTTGAACTTGCCACACGTGAAGTCAGTTCAGACACTGCCAGCCTGAGTCAGGTCATTCCCCTCATCAGGCTTTTGCAGAAGAAGCTGGAGACATTGAAGGAGGAGCTAACACGGAGCGATTCCGCTAGGCATGTGGGACTTGTGGATGGAGCCCTTAATTCGCTTAACAAGGATTCACGGGTGGTCAATCTGTTGAAATCAGAGCACTACATTTTGGCCACCGTGCTCGATCCTAGATTTAAAACCTACCTTGGATCTCTCTTTCCGGCAGACACAAGTCTGCTGGGGTTCAAAGACCTGCTGGTGAGAAAATTGTCAAGTCAAGCGGAACGCGACCTGTCAACATCTCCTCCTTCACATTCTCCCGCAACTGGGGGTGCGAGGAAAAGGCTCAGAATTCCGAGCCCACCCGCTGGCGGTGATGCAGGGCAGTTTGGAGCGACTGCTGATGCTGACATCTGGTCCGGACTGAAGGACCTGTCAACGATTACGGACATGTCGTCTACTGTCACTGCATATGATTCTCTCCCCATTGAAAGAATGGTGGAGGATTATATGAGTGACCGCATCCAAGTAGGCACGTCACACAGTCCGTACTTATACTGGCAGGAAAAAGAGGCAATTTGGAGGCTCTTGCACAAACTGGCTTTATTCTACCTAAGTTGCCCTCCCACAAGTGTGTACTCCGAAAGAGTGTTTAGTGCCGCCGCTCACCTTGTCAGCAATCGGCGTACGAGGTTACTTCCAGAAAATGTGGAGAAGATGATGTTCATTAAAATGAATTATAATCAATTCCTCCGTGGAGACATTGACCAGCAGCAATTGCCTCCACAAAGTACACAGGGAGCTGAGATGGTGGATTCCAGTGGGGACGAATTGATAATCTGTGAGGAGGGGGATGTACACGGTGATATATCGGAGGATGATGATGAGGTGGACATCTTGCCTCTGTAGAGCCAGTTTGTGCAAGGAGAGATTAATTGCTTCTTTTTCGGTGGGGGTCCAAACCAACCCGTCATTTCAGTCACAGTCGTGTGGCAGACCCTGTCACTGAAATGATGGGTTGGTTAAAGTGTGCATGTCCTGTTTATACAACATAAGGGTGGGTGGGAGGGCCCAAGGACAATTCCATCTTGCACCTCTTTTTTCTTTAATTTTTCTTTGCGTCATGTGCTGTTTGGGGAGTGTTTTTTGGAAGGGCCATCCTGCGTGACACTGCAGTGCCACTCCTAGATGGGCCAGGTGTTTGTGTCGGCCACTAGGGTCGCTTATCTTACTCACACAGCTACCTCATTGCGCCTCTTTTTTTCTTTGCGTCATGTGCTGTTTGGGGAGTGTTTTTTGGAAGGGCCATCCTGCGTGACACTGCAGTGCCACTCCTAGATGGGCCCGGTGTTTGTGTCGGCCACTAGGGTCGCTTATCTTACTCACACAGCTACCTCGGTGCAAATTTTAGGACTAAAAATAATATTGTGAGGTGTGAGGTATTCAGAATAGACTGAAAATGAGTGGAAATTATGGTTTTTGAGGTTAATAATACTTTGGGATCAAAATGACCCCCAAATTCTATGATTTAAGCTGTTTTTTAGGGTTTTTTGAAAAAAACACCCGAATCCAAAACACACCCGAATCCGACAAAAAAAATTCGGTGAGGTTTTGCCAAAACGCGGTCGAACCCAAAGCACGGCCGCGGAACCGAACCCAAAACCAAAACACAAAACCCGAAAAATTTCAAGTGCACAACTCTAATATATATATATATATATATATATATATACACACACACACACACACACACACACACACTTACATATGTATATATATACATATATATATACATACATACATATATACACATACAGTATACTGTATATATACATATATACACATAGCTATATATATATATATATATATATATATACATACATAAACAAACTAGAGATGAGCGGGTTCGGTTCCTCGGAATCCGAACCCGCCCGAACTTCATGTTTTTTTTTCACGGGTCCGAGCGACTCGGATCTTCCCGCCTTGCTCGGTTAACCCGAGCGCGCCCGAACGTCATCATGACGCTGTCGGATTCTCGCGAGGCTCGGATTCTATCGCGAGACTCGGATTCTATATAAGGAGCCGCGCGTCGCCGCCATTTTCACTCGTGCATTGAGATTGATAGGGAGAGGACGTGTCTGGCGTCCTCTCCATTAGAATAGAGATAGATTAGATAGAGAGAGAGAGATTGTGCAGAGTCGCAGACAGAGTTAGTTTACCACAGTCAGTGACCAGTGCAGTTGCTAGTTAACTTTTATTTAATATAATATATCCGTTCACTTCTCTCTGCTATATCCGTTCTCTGCCTGAAAAAAAAAACGATACACAGCACAGTCAGTCACACAGTGTGACTCAGTCTGTGTGCACTCAGCTCAGCCCAGTGTGCTGCACAGTCATCAATGTATAAATTAAAAGCTTATAATTAATTGTGGGGGAGACTGGGGAGCACTGCAGGTTGTTAGCAGGAGCCAGGAGTACAATTATATTAATTAACAGTGCACACTTTTGCTGCAGGAGTGGTGACCAGTGCCTGACCACCAGTATAGTATTGTTGTATACTACTAATATCTCTTTAAATATCAACCAGTCTATATTAGCAGCAGACACAGTACAGTGCGGTAGTTCACGGCTGTGGCTACCTCTGTGTCGGCACACGGCAGGCAGTCCGTCCGACCAGAATTGTATTATTTATTATTATATACCTACCACCTAACCGTGGTTTTTTTTTCATTCTTTATACCGTCATAGTGTCATCCTAATTGTTACGAGTATACTACTATCTCTTTATCAACCAGTGTACAGTGCGGTAGTTCACGGCTGTGGCTACCTCTGTGTCGGCACACGGCAGGCAGTCCGTCCGACCAGAATTGTATTATTTATTATTATATACCTACCACCTAACCGTGGTTTTTTTTTTCATTCTTTATACCGTCATAGTGTCATCCTAATTGTTACGAGTATACTACTATCTCTTTATCAACCAGTGTACAGTGCGGTAGTTCACGGCTGTGGCTACCTCTGTGTCGGCACACGGCAGGCAGTCCGTCCGACCAGAATTGTATTATTTATTATTATATACCTACCACCTAACCGTGGTTTTTTTTTTCATTCTTTATACCGTCATAGTGTCATCCTAATTGTTACGAGTATACTACTATCTCTTTATCAACCAGTGTACAGTGCGGTAGTTCACGGCTGTGGCTACCTCTGTGTCGGCACACGGCAGGCAGTCCGTCCGACCAGAATTGTATTATTTATTATTATATACCTACCACCTACCGTGGTTTTTTTTTCATTCTTTATACCGTCATAGTGTCATCCTAATTGTTACGAGTATACTACTATCTCTTTATCAACCAGTGTACAGTGCGGTAGTTCACGGCTGTGGCTACCTCTGTGTCGGCACACGGCAGGCAGTCCGTCCGACCAGAATTGTATTATTTATTATTATATACCTACCACCTAACCGTGGTTTTTTTTTCATTCTTTATACCGTCATAGTGTCATCCTAATTGTTACGAGTATACTACTATCTCTTTATCAACCAGTGTACAGTGCGGTAGTTCACGGCTGTGGCTACCTCTGTGTCGGCACACGGCAGGCAGTCCGTCCGACCAGAATTGTATTATTTATTATTATATACCTACCACCTAACCGTGGTTTTTTTTTTCATTCTTTATACCGTCATAGTGTCATCCTAATTGTTACGAGTATACTACTATCTCTTTATCAACCAGTGTACAGTGCGGTAGTTCACGGCTGTGGCTACCTCTGTGTCGGCACACGGCAGGCAGTCCGTCCGACCAGAATTGTATTATTTATTATTATATACCTACCACCTAACCGTGGTTTTTTTTTTCATTCTTTATACCGTCATAGTGTCATCCTAATTGTTACGAGTATACTACTATCTCTTTATCAACCAGTGTACAGTGCGGTAGTTCACGGCTGTGGCTACCTCTGTGTCGGCACACGGCAGGCAGTCCGTCCGACCAGAATTGTATTATTTATTATTATATACCTACCACCTAACCGTGGTTTTTTTTTCCATTCTTTATACCGTCATAGTGTCATCCTAATTGTTACGAGTATACTACTATCTCTTTATCAACCAGTGTACAGTGCGGTAGTTCACGGCTGTGGCTACCTCTGTGTCGGCACACGGCAGGCAGTCCGTCCGACCAGAATTGTATTATTTATTATTATATACCTACCACCTAACCGTGGTTTTTTTTTTCATTCTTTATACCGTCATAGTGTCATCCTAATTGTTACGAGTATACTACTATCTCTTTATCAACCAGTGTACAGTGCGGTAGTTCACGGCTGTGGCTACCTCTGTGTCGGCAGTCGGCAGGCAGTCCGTCCATCCATAATTGTATTATTATTATAATATATACCACCTAACCGTGGTTTTTTTTTCATTCTTTATACCGTCGTCATAGTGTCATACTAGTTGTTACGAGTATACTACTATCTCTTTATCAACCAGTGTACAGTGCGGTAGTTCACGGCTGTGGCTACCTCTGTGTCGGCAGTCGGCAGGCAGTCCGTCCATCCATAATTGTATTATTATTATAATATATACCACCTAACCGTGGTTTTTTTTTCATTCTTTATACCGTCGTCATAGTGTCATACTAGTTGTTACGAGTATACTACTATCTCTTTATCAACCAGTGTACAGTGCGGTAGTTCACGGCTGTGGCTACCTCTGTGTCGGCAGTCGGCAGGCAGTCCGTCCATCCATAATTGTATTATTATTATAATATATACCACCTAACCGTGGTTTTTTTTCCATTCTTTATACCGTCGTCATAGTGTCATACTAGTTGTTACGAGTATACTACTATCTCTTTATCAACCAGTGTACAGTGCGGTAGTTCACGGCTGTGGCTACCTCTGTGTCGGCAGTCGGCAGGCAGTCCGTCCATCCATAATTGTATTATTATTATAATATATACCACCTAACCGTGGTTTTTTTATACCACCTAACCGTGGCAGTCCGTCCATAATTGTATACTAGTATCCAATCCATCCATCTCCATTGTTTACCTGAGGTGCCTTTTAGTTCTGCCTATAAAATATGGAGAACAAAAAAGTTGAGGTTCCAAAATTAGGGAAAGATCAAGATCCACTTCCACCTCGTGCTGAAGCTGCTGCCACTAGTCATGGCCGAGACGATGAAATGCCAGCAACGTCGTCTGCCAAGGCCGATGCCCAATGTCATAGTACAGAGCATGTCAAATCCAAAACACCAAATATCAGAAAAAAAAGGACTCCAAAACCTAAAATAAAATTGTCGGAGGAGAAGCGTAAACTTGCCAATATGCCATTTACCACACGGAGTGGCAAGGAACGGCTGAGGCCCTGGCCTATGTTCATGGCTAGTGGTTCAGCTTCACATGAGGATGGAAGCACTCAGCCTCTCGCTAGAAAACTGAAAAGACTCAAGCTGGCAAAAGCACCGCAAAGAACTGTGCGTTCTTTGAAATCCCAAATCCACAAGGAGAGTCCAATTGTGTCGTTTGCGATGCCTGACCTTCCCAACACTGGACGTGAAGAGCATGCGCCTTCCACTATTTGCATGCCCCCTGCAAGTGCTGGAAGGAGCACCCGCAGTCCAGTTCCTGATAGTCAGATTGAAGATGTCAGTGTTGAAGTACACCAGGATGAGGAGGATATGGGTGTTGCTGGCGCTGGGGAGGAAATTGACCAGGAGGATTCTGATGGTGAGGTGGTTTGTTTAAGTCAGGCACCCGGGGAGACACCTGTTGTCCGTGGGAGGAATATGGCCGTTGACATGCCAGGTGAAAATACCAAAAAAATCAGCTCTTCGGTGTGGAGGTATTTCACCAGAAATGCGGACAACAGGTGTCAAGCCGTGTGTTCCCTTTGTCAAGCTGTAATAAGTAGGGGTAAGGACGTTAACCACCTCGGAACATCCTCCCTTATACGTCACCTGCAGCGCATTCATAATAAGTCAGTGACAAGTTCAAAAACTTTGGGTGACAGCGGAAGCAGTCCACTGACCAGTAAATCCCTTCCTCTTGTAACCAAGCTCACGCAAACCACCCCACCAACTCCCTCAGTGTCAATTTCCTCCTTCCCCAGGAATGCCAATAGTCCTGCAGGCCATGTCACTGGCAAGTCTGACGAGTCCTTTCCTGCCTGGGATTCCTCCGATGCATCCTTGCGTGTAACGCCTACTGCTGCTGGCGCTGCTGTTGTTGCCGCTGGGAGTCGATGGTCATCCCAGAGGGGAAGTCGTAAGCCCACTTGTACTACTTCCAGTAAGCAATTGACTGTTCAACAGTCCTTTGCGAGGAAGATGAAATATCACAGCAGTCATCCTACTGCAAAGCGGATAACTGAGTCCTTGACAACTATGTTGGTGTTAGACGTGCGTCCGGTATCCGCCGTTAGTTCACAGGGAACTAGACAATTTATTGAGGCAGTGTGCCCCCGTTACCAAATACCATCTAGGTTCCACTTCTCTAGGCAGGCGATACCGAGAATGTACACGGACGTCAGAAAAAGACTCACCAGTGTCCTAAAAAATGCAGTTGTACCCAATGTCCACTTAACCACGGACATGTGGACAAGTGGAGCAGGGCAGGGTCAGGACTATATGACTGTGACAGCCCACTGGGTAGATGTATGGACTCCCGCCGCAAGAACAGCAGCGGCGGCACCAGTAGCAGCATCTCGCAAACGCCAACTCTTTCCTAGGCAGGCTACGCTTTGTATCACCGCTTTCCAGAATACGCACACAGCTGAAAACCTCTTACGGCAACTGAGGAAGATCATCGTGGAATGGCTTACCCCAATTGGACTCTCCTGTGGATTTGTGGCATCGGACAACGCCAGCAATATTGTGTGTGCATTAAATATGGGCAAATTCCAGCACGTCCCATGTTTTGCACATACCTTGAATTTGGTGGTGCAGAATTTTTTAAAAAACGACAGGGGCGTGCAAGAGATGCTGTCGGTGGCCAGAAAAATTGCGGGACACTTTCGGCGTACAGGCACCACGTACAGAAGACTGGAGCACCACCAAAAACTACTGAACCTGCCCTGCCATCATCTGAAGCAAGAAGTGGTAACGAGGTGGAATTCAACCCTCTATATGCTTCAGAGGTTGGAGGAGCAGCAAAAGGCCATTCAAGCCTATACAATTGAGCACGATATAGGAGATGGAATGCACCTGTCTCAAGTGCAGTGGAGAATGATTTCAACGTTGTGCAAGGTTCTGATGCCCTTTGAACTTGCCACACGTGAAGTCAGTTCAGACACTGCCAGCCTGAGTCAGGTCATTCCCCTCATCAGGCTTTTGCAGAAGAAGCTGGAGGCATTGAAGAAGGAGCTAACACGGAGCGATTCCGCTAGGCATGTGGGACTTGTGGATGCAGCCCTTAATTCGCTTAACAAGGATTCACGGGTGGTCAATCTGTTGAAATCAGAGCACTACATTTTGGCCACCGTGCTCGATCCTAGATTTAAAGCCTACCTTGGATCTCTCTTTCCGGCAGACACAGGTCTGCTGGGGTTGAAAGACCTGCTGGTGACAAAATTGTCAAGTCAAGCGGAACGCGACCTGTCAACATCTCCTCCTTCACATTCTCCCGCAACTGGGGGTGCGAGGAAAAGGCTCAGAATTCCGAGCCCACCCGCTGGCGGTGATGCAGGGCAGTCTGGAGCGACTGCTGATGCTGACATCTGGTCCGGACTGAAGGACCTGACAACGATTACGGACATGTCGTCTACTGTCACTGCATATGATTCTCTCAACATTGATAGAATGGTGGAGGATTATATGAGTGACCGCATCCAAGTAGGCACGTCACACAGTCCGTACTTATACTGGCAGGAAAAAGAGGCAATTTGGAGGCCCTTGCACAAACTGGCTTTATTCTACCTAAGTTGCCCTCCCACAAGTGTGTACTCCGAAAGAGTGTTTAGTGCCGCCGCTCACCTTGTCAGCAATCGGCGTACGAGGTTACATCCAGAAAATGTGGAGAAGATGATGTTCATTAAAATGAATTATAATCAATTCCTCCGCGGAGACATTGACCAGCAGCAATTGCCTCCACAAAGTACACAGGGAGCTGAGATGGTGGATTCCAGTGGGGACGAATTGATAATCTGTGAGGAGGGGGATGTACACGGTGATATATCGGAGGGTGAAGATGAGGTGGACATCTTGCCTCTGTAGAGCCAGTTTGTGCAAGGAGAGATTAATTGCTTCTTTTTTGGGGGGGGTCCAAACCAACCCGTCATATCAGTCACAGTCGTGTGGCAGACCCTGTCACTGAAATGATGGGTTGGTTAAAGTGTGCATGTCCTGTTTTGTTTATACAACATAAGGGTGGGTGGGAGGGCCCAAGGATAATTCCATCTTGCACCTCTTTTTTCTTTTCTTTTTCTTTGCATCATGTGCTGATTGGGGAGGGTTTTTTGGAAGGGACATCCTGCGTGACACTGCAGTGCCACTCCTAGATGGGCCCGGTGTTTGTGTCGGCCACTAGGGTCGCTAATCTTACTCACACAGTCAGCTACCTCATTGCGCCTCTTTTTTTCTTTGCGTCATGTGCTGTTTGGGGAGGGTTTTTTGGAAGGGACATCCTGCGTGACACTGCAGTGCCACTCCTAGATGGGCCCGGTGTTTGTGTCGGCCACTAGGGTCGCTAATCTTACTCACACAGTCAGCTACCTCATTGCGCCTCTTTTTTTCTTTGCGTCATGTGCTGTTTGGGGAGGGTTTTTTGGAAGGGACATCCTGCGTGACACTGCAGTGCCACTCCTAGATGTGCCCGGTGTTTGTGTCGGCCACTAGGGTCGCTAATCTTACTCACACAGCTACCTCATTGCGCCTCTTTTTTTCTTTGCGTCATGTGCTGTTTGGGGAGGGTTTTTTGGAAGGGCCATCCTGCGTGACACTGCAGTGCCACTCCTAGATGGGCCCGGTGTTTGTGTCGGCCACTAGGGTCGCTTATCTTACTCACACAGCGACCTCGGTGCAAATTTTAGGACTAAAAATAATATTGTGAGGTGTGATGTGTTCAGAATAGGCTGAAAATGAGTGTAAATTATGTTTTTTGAGGTTAATAATACTTTGGGATCAAAATTACCCCCAAATTCTATGATTTAAGCTGTTTTTTAGGGTTTTTTGAAAAAAACACCCGAATCCAAAACACACCCGAATCCGACAAAAAAAATTCGGTGAGGTTTTGCCAAAACGCGGTCGAACCCAAAACACGGCCGCGGAACCGAACCCAAAACCAAAACACAAAACCCGAAAAATTTCCGGCGCTCATCTCTAAAACAAACACATATATATATATATATATATATATATAAAATGTGTGTGTTTATGTATGAGATAAGCTAGAACCTAATACAGCTAGCCTTACTCTTTGTTTTTCCCTCTGCTGCTGGTGGGCTCTACTTTACAATAGGGATGCTGGCTGGGCACATGCTGGCTCCACAGTCCACACACTGTCCTCTTTGATTCTGGCAGCCTGCGCGCCCAGCCAATGACTGAGCCGCAGGCTGCTGCTCCACAGACTATTGGACAGCTGAGCCGTCGCTCAGCTGTCCTTCCTGTTTACACTCCCTGAGTGCGGCTCCAGCATTTTAATGCTTTGGTGAGCCGCGAGCCGCCGGGGGACATATCTCAACCGCTGCCCTGCGTGTGGAGCGGCTGCACTGGGAGCGCTGCACCGCAGTTCGGACCAGAAATCTGATCTGCGGCGGCAGCGGTGGCGGGGGGCCCTTTTGAAAAAGGGGGCCCGGGGTACTTATCCCCGGGGCCCCCCTCTTAATCCGGCTCTGCCTCTATCACAGCTCTGTGTTATTGCCTCGTTATTCTACGTCTGGAGTGACAACGAATTCTGCACCCTATATACATAATCGTCCTGGGTCTGGCACTCCAAGCTCAGCTAGCTACTTCGCTAGTGCCCACACAAAGTAATTGATAAATATATGCAGAGGTGCGGCACTCAGGCTTTTAAAGAAAACTGCACAGGAGGCGGAACGCTCCGCCTCCTGTGCGTTTTTTTTTTTACAAAAGCCTGACTGGTCTCTGTATATATATATATATATATATATATATACTGTGTATATATATATCTATATATATATATAAAAACACATGTTACATGGAACATACACACACATGTGCGTTTTTTTTACAAAAGCCTGACTGGTCTCTGTGTGTGTGTGTGTGTGTGTGTGTGTGTGTGTATATATATATATATATATATATACTGTGTGTATGTGTATGTATATATATATATATATATATACTGTGTGTATATATATATATATATATATATATATATATATACTGTGTATATATATCTATATATATATATATAAAAACACATATTACATGGAACATACACACACACAAATGTACATATAGGACACGTATGCACAAATAGACACATAGGGGTAAATTTACTAAGATGGGAGTTCTATTTAAGATGGGATGTTGCCCATAGCAACCAATAAGATTCTGCTTCTCATTTATCTAGCACCTTCTAGAACAGGGGTGGCCAACCAGTCAGAGACAAAAGGTGGGTACACACTAGTAGATATATCTGCAGATCAATTGATCTGCAGATATATCTATGTACGGATCGGGCAGTGTGCTGTGCATACACACTGCCCGATCCGTCGGGGGACTGACGTCATGAACTGGGCGGGCGGGCGCACGCCCAGTTCACCTGTCAATCACCGCCGGACGCCGCAGCATGTGTACGGGCGGGCATGTGTACGGGCGGTCGGACGATATATTATTAGATATATATATATAATATATATATAGATATATTGGCCGTCGGCTGTGCTGCGCAGCTGACGCGATACGTCTGTGAACGACGGAGTTCACAGACGTATCGCCCGTACACACTGGCCGACGGTCCCACGATGTATCAGCCGTTCAAGAGAACGGCCGAAATATCGACCAGTGTGTACGGGCCTAAAGAGCCAAGAAATCTTGTTAGGTACATCAAAGAGCCAACTTCGAGCTGAAGGCGCACTTGCAAAAATGGGGTGTGACCTTGTGCCTGTTAGGCCACACCCCTGGTATAAAATACATTGAAAAAGCCAGATCCAACATAAAATACAATGAAAAAGCCACTTCTACATCAAATAATTGAAAAAGCCAGATCCGCATAAAATATATTGAAAAGCCAGATTCACATAATACACTTCAGTTCTCCCATGTGTTACTACAGCCAGCACCCGCCTGTGTCACTCCAGCCAGCTCTTCCGTGTGTATTTGGCTCCCTCAGTTCTCAGTCTACGTAGTGCTGCTGCATGTCTGGCTGGAGTGAAGTGGTTTACAGATCTCTTGTGGTCATGTGACTTTGAGTGTTGGGAGCCACATTTGACTGAAGAAAGAGCCGCATGTGGCTCAAGAGCCACGCGTTGGCCACCACTGTTCTAGAAGATAATACCTGGAATCTGATTGGTTGCTATGGGCAACATCCCATCTTAAATAGAACTCCCATCTTAGTAAATTTACCCCATAGAACACATACTACTCACATACAAATATACATATACACACATAGAACATATACACACAGACACACACATACATATGCACACACATAGAATATATACACACACATAGAACATATACACACATACATACATGTACAAATAAAATGCATACATACTGTACACACACACACACACACACACACACACACACACACACACACACACACACACTGCAATAGTGTGCACACATACAGAACACATAGATAAACACACAAACACACACTTACACTTACTGTATATCTGGAGCCTGCATAGATGGCTGCTGCAGGAGGTTATTGCTGGAGTTCTGGGGCTGAGCAAGGAAACTTTCATTTAAAGTCCCGCCACCATGGCAGAATGTTGTGATTCGCAGGTCGGGGAAAGTGGGAGGAGTTAATGTAACGTGATTATGCATATTGGCTCCGCCCCTCACCAACAACCCATAAATCATGGCTGAGGAGGGGGCGGGACTACGTTTGCCGGTAACGCGACCACTAGGTAAAGAAAAAACATTTGGTCCAGCAGGGTGGGTTTCTGGGTACTCACCTGACAGGTATAGGCGGTCGCTGGGCGGGAGGGGTGCGGACCGTCTGCGTTTAGCTGCCGTTAAGGGGGCGCAGTCTGGGCAACACAGGCGTGCATGGACCGTTGGGGGGTTGGGCCGCGGTGGCTGCATGACATCACATACAGCCGCTGCGACCCGAGCAGCGACGAGTAGCTCCCTGCGCTGGCTGGGAGCTACTCCTACAGTACAAAAGCATCACCACTGTGCGATGCTTTTTTGCTTGTGTAAATTTAGCACATCTACGATCTGGTCTGAATTAGCCCCATAATTAGGTAGATAAGTTACTTTGATGCCTTGGCATCCCTCACAGCCTGTTATAAAGCATCTTAGCACTACTGGTATGGCATTTGGAACTGTGGGTCATGACTGTAACTACAGACAGCATATATCAATGGTGGTCATTCCGAGTTGTTCGCTCGTTGCCGTTTTTCGCAACGGAGCGATTAGGTGGAAAATGCGCATGCGCATGGTACGCAGCGTGCATGCGTTCAGTAATTTTACACAAAGCTTGGAGATTTGCACAAGCTCGAGCAACGTTTTTTCATCGCTCAAGTGATCGTAGTGTGATTGACAGGAAGTGGGTGTTTCTGGGCGAAAACTGGCCGTTTTCAGGGAGTGTGTTAAAAAACGCAGGCGTTCCAGGTAAAAACGCAGGAGTGGCTGGAGAAACGGGGGAGTGGGTGGCCGAAAGCAGGGTGTGTTTGTGACGTCAAACCAGGTACTTAACGGACTGTGCTGATCGCAATCTAGGCGTAGGTCTGGAGCTACTCAGAAACTGCTAAGAATTATTTATTCGCAATTCTGCTAATCTTTCGTTCGCTATTCTGCTAAGCTAAGATACACTGCCAGAGGGCGGCGGCCTAGCGTTTGCAATGCTGCTAGAAGCAGCTAGCGAGCGAACAACTCGGAATCACCCCCAATGTTGTAACCGATCATTTAACATTTTCAAAATCCCACCTAAAGCTGCCCGGTTCTGATACAGAAGATAGACATTAAAAAGATAGACTGTCATAAGGTCGACAGTAAAAGGTTTACAGTCAAAATGTCGACAGGGTCAAAATGTCGATAGGTTCAAAATGCCGACAGTCATAAGGTTGATAGGGTCAAATGGTTGACAGTCAAAAGGTCTACAGGGTCAAAAGGTCGACAGTAAAAAGCTCGGCAGGGTTAAAAGGTTGAGAGGGTCAAAATGTTGACAGAGAAAAGGTCGAGTCGACAGTGTTTGTTCATTTGTTTGGGCCCCCACAAAACAATTCTTTGGGAGAACTACCTCCAGTCATTAATAACGAGGATGATGATGAGGATGTTAGCTGTGGAGATTGCATGTGCTGGTCAAAACTGCTGGTAGATCATACTGGACTGCTGATTATTATTTTACAGGATTTTAATTTTTTCAGATTTTGATATATAAGTTGCAGAACTTGCTGCAAATGACATAACAGGGAGGAGGTGCCTTAATGGTTAACGTCCCTACCTCTACTAACTTTGGCCTCACAAATGGTACAATCATAGTTGCCTACCCTCCCTCATTCTGCAGGAGACTCCCTGAAATTGTAGCAATCTCCCTCACTCCCTGAATAGTCCAGCAATCTCCCTGATTACACCTTACCCCCATTATGCAGCTTGGGGGAAAAAGAAATCAGAGCTACATACATTCAAATGAGATCATTAGTGCCATTTCCCTGTATTGGTTATAAGGCACAATGATCCCTATGGACACTTACAGTATATGGAACCTCTACACAAACAAATTCTGCATAATGGTGGTCATTCCGAGTTGTTCGCTAGCTGTTTTCGGTCGCTGCGCAGCGTTCAGGCAAAAAAGCGGCACTTTTGCGCATGCGTATGTGGCGCAATGCGCATGCGAGACGTCCTTTACAACAGCCGATGCAGTTTTACTCAAGGTCTAGCAAAGCTTTTCAGTCGCACTGCTGGCCGCAGAGTGATTGACATGAAGTGGGCATTTCTGGGTGTAAACTGACCGTTTTCAGGAAGTGTTCGAAAAAACACAGGCGTGCCAGGAAAAACGCAGGCATGGCTGGGCGAACGCAGGGCGTGTTCATGATGTCAAAACAGGTACTGAATAGTCTGAAGAGATCGCAAGCGCTGAGTAGGTCTGGAGCTGCTCTGAAGCTGCACAATTTTTTTTTGTAGCCGCTCTGCGATCCTTTCGTTCACACTTCTGCTAAGCTAAAATACACTACCAGAGGGCGGCGGCTTAGCGTTTGCACGACTGCTACAAACTACTAGCGAGCGAACAACTCGGAATGACCACCAATATCAGTGTCTTTTCCTCAACAAATAGATCTTACTAACTTTGGGGCTCATTTACATTTGGATGTAAAGGGGGGTACTCACGGAGTGATCGCTGCTTAAAATCTAAGCAATCTGACTAGATTGCTTAGATTTTAAGCATGATCGCTTCATGTGTACCCGCCACAGCGATAGCGATGCGCAGCCCCACGCATCACTATCGCTGGTGCTAGATTGGCCTGCATGCAGGCCAATCTAGCAGGTCGCTCCCCCCGTCTCTCCCCGCACGCTCAGCACACATCTCTCCCACATCGGCCAGTGAGTACTGGCCTTAAGTCTTTGTGACACGCCTCTCCTATGTAGCAGTACGCGCATGCGTTGATACTATAGGTGTTACTTTCACAATCTCCCTGAAATGCTTTTTTAAAAGTAGACAAGTATGGTACAGATACCTTCACACATGTTGTCAGGATTTTGGTAAAAATAATCCCACGCACAAGAGGTGGCTTTTTCGGTCTTGGTGTTGGACAATGCTTTTTTTAATCACAAGCAAGAACTGCTGCCACTGGTGGCTGACTTATACAAACAACATTCTCATTATCAACATCCTCATTAGTGTCAAATAGTACACGAATACCCCCCTCATCCAGTTGCATTTGCACAGTAGCATTCTCAATTTCTATTATGTCACCATCTTGTACTGCTCATCCCCACATTTGCCAAGGGTGCAGAAATGGTGGAAGGAGATTTCTCTCTGAGTACAATGTCAGGCTCATTTGCATAGCTAACATGGACACCCCTACTTTCCACAGGGAGTTCTGAAAACACAGTTTGTTCTTCAGCCTTATGTTCTTCTTTTTAGGGACACTGAGTTACAGTAGTGGAATACCCACAAAGCATGTGCGCTTTTAGTAATGGATGCACCTACTGAACATTTTTTTATTTAAGTACAGTGCCTGAACAACAGCACACTTTTTTATATATATAATGATTTTCCCAACACTGACACAGTCACAGTGCTGCAAACCCTTGACTAATGACCCTGAGTCTGATGGTGACACAATATCCCATTGCCTTTAATCATAATTAGAGTATCTATTTATTATTATTATTATTATTACTACATTATCATAGTAACCCTTAATCACACTGCAGTCCACAGCCCTTCACTGATGACACAGAGTCTGTGGGTGACACCGTATCCCACTGCCCTTAATCATAGTCACAGCAGCTCTTAATTAACAGCCACAGTAGTCCTTAGTCACACTGCAGCTCACCCAACACCTTTTCCCTCCCGCATTCCACGTAAAATGGCACCCCGAGCATGAGGGAGGGACTTTTATCAAATTCAAAACACGCAAGATCTGACGCCAGGAGGATGATGTTTTTCCTCATTTTCGGACCTGGGCCTGCGAGAAATAATGAGCTGGGATTCAGAAATACTCAGAGAATGGAAGTTCTGGTGGCTTCGGTTTCCAAGTAAACTGAACTGCACATCTCTGCTTCATACTCAGGGGCTGATTTATCAACGAATTTTATCATCTGCAATGAGTATTAAAATTCATTGGGGGGTATTCAATTGTTTGAAAAGTCAGTTGGGTATCTGTTTTTTCCTATCTAATAGACAGGAAAAAACAGACACCCAACCGACTTTTCAAACAACTGAATTCCCCCCATTGAGTATGATAAATGGTCTCCAGACAATTTGCTTCCAACTGTCATTTCTCAAACACATGACAGTGGCTGGAGCACCATTTATCACATGAGTTTTAAAACTCATTGCAGAAGAAAAAAAGTCATTGATAAATCAGACCCTCAGTCAAAGGCGGATTTACACCTCATGGGGCCCAAGCAAGACCCCGATTCAAGGCCCCCTTTCCTCAAACAATCAATAACACTATGGGTGATATTCAATTGATTATCACCCCGATCTCCCATCTAAAGTGACGAGAAATCGCAGGGGCGATATTCAATTACTTCTGGTTTTCGTGAAAAGTGGCGTTTGGGTGCCCAAACGGGTGACTTTTTGTGCATTTCAGCTCGCCACCCTCTGTATGGAGCAATAGTGCAAATTTTTTGGAGAAGGCCACAGAGTCACTGTGCCCCCCTCCCTCCCACACCCATGCCCCACCCCCGATTGTAGCAGGCAGGCAGTCCTGTGGTGAATGCACAGAGAATAATACAATTTATATATTTAAGTACCAAAAAATGTCCACACTTTATTCGTGCTTCAAAAATATAGGGATGTGGTTTCATGTAGTATCCTTTAGTCACATTATACCGCACAGTAGCGTCCATTACTCAAAATACACTGCACAGTAGTGTCCATTACTTAAATAACACAGCACAGTAGCGTCAGTTACTCAAAATTAGAGATGAGCGGGTTCGGTTCTCCGAGATCTGAACCCCCCCGAACTTCACCTATTTTACACAGTTCCGAGGCAGCCTTGGATCTTCCCGCCTTGCTCGGTTAACCCGAACGCGGCCGAACGTCATCATCCCGCTGTCGGATTCTCGCGAGATTCGTATTCTATATAAAGAGCCGCGCATCGCCGCCATTTTCACTCGTGCATTGGAGATTGAACGGAGAGAACGTGGCTGCTTTCTCTCCCTGAAAAGCTCTGTATCTGTGCTCAGTGTGCTGCAAATATCTGTGCTCAGTGTGCTGCATATATCTACGTTCTCTGCCTGAAAACGCTCCATATCTGTGCTCAGTGTGCTTCAAATATCTGTGCTCAGTGTGCTGCATTTTGGGGACCACCAGTATATAATTATAGTAGTACAGTACAGTAGGCCATTGCTGTATCTTGCAGCTCTGTGTCAAGTATACTATCTCTGTGCTGCATTATTGTGAGCAGTATATAGTAGGACAGTGCAGCATTTTGGTGACCAGCAGTATACATATAGTACAGTACAGTAGGCCATTGCTGTTGATATATTACTGGCATATAATTCCACACATTACAAAATTTAGAACAAAAATGTGGAGGGTAAAATAGGGAAAGATCAAGATCCACTTCCACCTCATGCTGAAGCTGCTGCCACTAGTCATGGCCGAGACGATGAAATGCCCAATGTCATAGTAGAGAGCATGTAAAATCCAAAAAACAAAAGTTCAGTAAAATGACCCAAAAATCTAAATTAAAAGCGTCTGAGGAGAAGCATAAACTTTCCAATATGCCATTTACGACACGGAGTGGCAAGGAACGGCTGAGGTCCTGGCCTATGTTCATGGCTAGTGGTTCAGCTTCACATGAGGATGGAAGCACTCATCCTCCCGCTAGAAAAATGAAAAGACTTAAGCTGGCAAAAGCACAGCAAAGAACCGTGCGTTCTTCTAAATCACAAATCCCCAAGGAGAGTCCAATTGTGTGGGTTGCGATGCCTGACCTTCCCAACACTGGACGGGAAGAGGTGGCGCCTTCCACCATTTGCACGCCCCCTGCAAGTGTTGGAAAGAGCACCCACAGTCCAGTTCCTGATAGTCAAATTGAAGACGTCACTGTTGAAGTACACCAGGATGAGGATATGGGTGTTGCTGGCGCTGAGGAGGAAAAAGACAAGGAGGATTCTGATGGTGAGGTGGTTTGTTTAAGTCAGGCACCCGGGGAGACACCTGTTGCCTGTGGGATGAATATGGCCATTGACATGCCTAGTCAAAGTACAAAAAAAATGACCTCTTTGGTGTGGAATTATTTTAACAGAAATGCAGACAACAGGTGTTAAGCCGTGTGTTGCCTTTGTCAAGCTGTAATAAGTAGGGGTAAGGACGTTAACCACCTAGGAACATCCTCCCTTATACGTCACCTGGAGCGCATTCATCAGAAGTCATTGACAAGTTCAAAAACTTTGGGTGACAGCGGAAGCAGTCCACTGACAACTAAATCCCTTCCTCTTGTACCCAAGCTCCTGCAAACAACACCACCAACTCCCTCAATGTCAATTTCCTCCTTAGACAGGAACACCAATACTCCTGCAGGCCATGTCACTGGCAAGTCTGACAAGTCCTCTCCTAACTGGGAATCCTCTGATGGATCCTTGAGTGTAACGCCTACTGCTGCTGGCGCTGCTGTTGTTGCTGCTGGGAATCGATTGTCATCCCAGAGGGGAAGTCGGAAGACCACTTGAACTACTTCCAGTAAGCAATTGACTGTCCAACAGTCCTTTGCGAGGAAGATGAAATATCACAGCAGTTATCCTGCTGCAAAGCAGATAACTCAGGCCTTGGCAGCTGTGTTGGTGTTAAACGTGTGTCCGGTATCCACCGTTAATTCACAGGGAATTAGAGAATTTCTTGAGGTAGTGTGTCCCCGGTACCAAATACCATCTAGGTTCCACTTCTCTAGGCAGACTAAACCGAGAATGTACACAGACGTCAGAAAAAGAATCACCATGTGGACAAATGGAGCAGGGCAGACTCAGGACTATATGACTGTGACAGCCCACTGGGTAGATGTATTGCCTCCCGCAGCAAGAACAGCAGCAGCGGCACCAGTAGCAGCATCTCGCAAACGCCAACTCGTTCCTAGGCAGGCTACACTTTGTATCACCGCTTTCCGTAAGAGGCACACAGCTGACAACCTCTTACGGAAACTGAGGAACATCATCGCAGAATGGCTTACCCCAATTGGACTCTCCTGGGGATTTGTGACATCGGACAATGCCACCAATATTGTGCGTGTATTACATGTGGGCAAATTCCAGCACGTCCCATGTTTTGCACATACATTGAATTTGGTGGTGCAGAATTATTTAAAAAACAACATGGGCGTGCAGGAGATGCTGTCGGTGGCCCAAAGAATTGCGGGCCACTTTCGGCATTCAGCCACCGCGTGCTGAAGACTGGAGCACCAGTAAACACTCCTGAACCTGCCCCGCCATCTTCTGAAGCAAGAGGTTGTAACGAGGTGGAATTCAACCCTCTATATGCTTCAGAGGATGGAGGAGCAGCAAAAGGCCATTCAAGCCTATACAACTGCCTACGATATAGTCAAAGGAGGGGGAATGCACCTGACTCAAGCACAGTGGAGAATGATTTCATCGTTGTGCAAGGTTCTGCAACCCTTTGAACTTGCCACACGTGAAGTCAGTTCAAACACTGCCAGCCTGAGTCAGGTCATTACCCTCATCAGGCTTTTGTAGAAGCAGCTGGAGAGATTGAAGGAGGAGCTAAAACGGAGCAATTCCGCTAGGCATGTGGGACTTGTGGATGGAGCCCTTCATTCGCTTAACCAGGATTCACGGGTGGTCAATCTGTTGAAATCAGAGCACTACATTTTGGCCACCTTGCTCGATCCTAGGTTTTATCTCTCTTTCCGGCAGACACAAGTCTGCAGATGTTCAAAGACCTGCTGGTGAGACACTTGTCAAGTCAAGCGGAACGTGACCCGTCAACAGCTCCTCCTTTACATTCTCCCGCAACTGGGGCTGCGAGGAAAAGGCTAAGAATTCCGAGCCCACCCGCTGGCGGTGATGCAGGGCAGTCTGGAGCAAGTGCTGACATCTGGTCCAGACTGAAGGACCTGCCAACGATTACTGACATGTCGTCTACTGTCACTACATATGATTCTGTCACCATTGAAAGGATGGTGGAGGATTATATGAGTGACAGCATCCAAGTAGGCACGTCAGACAGTCCGTACGTATACTGGCAGGAAAAAGAGGCAATTTGGAGGCCCTTGCACAAACTGGCTTTATTTTACCTAAGTTGCCCCCCCTCCAGTGTGTACTCCGAAAGAGTGTTTAGTGCAGCCGGTCACCTTGTCAGCGATCGGCGTACGAGGTTACTTCCACAAAATGTGGAGAAGATGATGTTCATCAAAATAAATTATAATCAATTCCTCCATGGAGACCTTCACCAGCAATTGCCTCCAGAAAGTACACAGGGACCTGAGATGGTGGATTCCAGTGGGGACGAATTAATACTCTGTGAGGAGGGGGATGTACACAATGAAAGGGGTGATGAATCGGACGATGAGGAGGAGGTGGACATCTTGCCTCTGTAGAGCCAGTTTGTGCAAGGAGAGATTGATTGCTTCTTTTTGGTGGGGGCCCAAACCAACTAGTCATTTCAGCCACAGTCGTGTGGCAGACCGTGTGGCTGAAATGATGGGTTTGTTAAAGTGTGCATGTCCTGTTTATACAACATAAGGGTGGGTGGGAGGGCCCAAGTACAATTCCATCTTGCACCTCTTTTTTTATTATTTATCTCTGTTTTTAAGTGCCATCCTGTCTGACACTGCAGTGCCACTCCTAGATGGGCCAGGTGTTTGTGCCGCCCTCTTGGGTCGCTTAGCTTAGTCATCCAACGACCTTGGTGCAAATTTTAGGACTAAAAATAATATTGTGAGGTGTGAGGTGTTCAGAATAGACTGGAAATTAGTGGAAATTATGGTTATTGAGGTTAATAATACTATGGGATCAAAATTACCCCCAAATTCTATGATTTAAGCTGTTTTTGAGGTTTTTCTTTTAAAAATACCCGAATCCAAAACACACCCGAATCCGACAAAAAAATTTCAGGGAGGTTTTACCAAAATGCATCCTAATCCAAAACATGGCCGTGGAACCGAATCCAAAACCAAAACACAAAACCCGAAAAATTTCCGGTGCACATCTCTACTCAAAATACACCACACAGTAGTGTCTGTTACGCCACAGTAGTGCCCCTTATACATGTTATACATGTTATGCAACAGTAGAGACTCTACTGTACATTACGCCAGGCACAGATGCTTATGCACATTACTCCAGGCACAGACGCTTATGCACATTATGTCAGGCACAGCCGCTTATACACATTACACCAGGTACAGCCCATTATACACATTAGGCCAGGTAGAGCCGCTTATACACATTATGCCAGGTACAGCACATTACACACATTATACCACGTAGAGGTACTTATATACATTACACCAGGTAGAGCACCTTAATCACATTACGCCAGGTAGAGCACATTATACACATTACGCCAGGTAGAGCCGCTTATACACATTACGTCAGGTAGAGCACATTATACACATTACAGCAGGTAGAGCACATCATACACATTACGCCAGGCACAGCATATTATACAAATTATGCCAGGTAGAGCACCTTACAGACATTACACCCAGTAGAGCACCTCATACACCAATCGAGGGAGGCCTGAAGTGTGGCCTCAATGCACTCACTGCTGGTACTATGGTTGGTGGGATGCCACTGTCGGAATCCTTACAGCTGGCATCCCGTCAGCTGGGATACCATCTCCCTCCCCATGCCCCCCACTGCTGGATGTTAGTGTCTGAGCTCAATTTCTCTAAACGTAAAGGTACTGCCGACACCCACGTGATGCAAGCTATATTGTTCTGAACTGTAAAGGCACCTCTCATACCCCCCCATCCCCACCCACACACTCAGGGCCAGTGCTACTGTGTTTGGCGCCCCCTGAAAACTATAAATTTGCACCCTCCCATAATTTACAAAGGGATGGTTGTTAAAAAGGGATGTGGTCTCACAAGGAATGGGTGTGGCCACACAATAGTACCCCATTTCAAATTACATCACAGAGTAGCACAATCTTATTCACATTACACTGCAAGTAGTAGTGCCGTTTATACACATAGGGGGTCATTCCGAGTTGATCGCTCGCTAGCTAGTTTTAGCAGCCGTGCAAACACTATGCCGCCGCCCACTGGGGAGTGTATTTTAGCTTAGCAGAAGTGCGAACGCATGTGCAGCCGAGCTCTGCAAAAACAGTTTGTGCAGTTTTTGAGTAGCTCTGAACCTACTCAGCGCTTGTGATCACTTCAGCCTATTCAGTGATTCCTGATTAGTAAAAAAACAAAAAAAACAAACAAACACTGAGCAACATCCCCAAACAGGTAATTTCAACTTTAAACTTGTCATTATGTTGTACGGTCTAGACATGGCTACTAATAACAAATGCACAGACAAAATTTTTAAAGCTGTGTGTGCAAATGCTAGGAGCTTAGGAGACAAAATTCCAGAGCTAATTGCAATAATGACGAGGGATAACCTGGATTTTGTGGCAATTACAGAGTCATGGTGCAATGAGAATCATGACTGGGACATAGCTATACCAGTATATAATTTATTTAGAAAGGATAGAATAGGAAGAATAGGAGGAGGGGTAGCAATGTATGTGAAAAAAAGCATAAATGCTACTTTAATACAAAATATTGAAGACAAAACTGAGGCCCTTTGAGTCACCATAGAAACCAGAGAGAAGGACATTATTCGCATTGGGGTGATCTATAGACCACCAGGCCAGGGGCAGGATTTGGACAGGAACCTTTTGTTGGACATCACTATAATGGCTTTAAAGGGAGAAGTCATAATCATGGGAGACTTTAATTTACCTGATGTAAATTGGGAGTGGTCTTTTGCAAGTTCAGCTACAAGTGGCAAATTTCTACATTCCTTACAGGGAGCATCTCTCAAGCAATTGGTGATTGAGCCCACTCGCAAAGACTCAATATTAGATTTGATTCTTACAAATGGTGATAGGATATCCGACATATATGTGGGTGAGCACCTGGGATTCAGTGATCATCAAGCAGCATGGTTTAGTATAAAGACAGGATCCAACTCCTTTCATACAAAAACAAAGGTGTTAAATTTTAGAAATGTTGACTTTGCAAAAATGGGGAGATGTTTAAGTGATTCTTTGGTGGACTGGAGGAACTTGGAAGGAGTGCAGGAGAGGTGGGACAAACTGAAAAGTGCAATACTAAGTGCAACTGACCTTTGTATCAAAATGGTTAGGAAAAGCACCAGGAAAAGGAAGCCAGTGTGGTTCACAAAAGAAGTATCAACTAGTGTAAAAGCAAAAAAGATGGCATTTAGGAAATACAAACAGACTCAAAATAATAACGACAAAGAGGTGTATCTTGACAGACGGAAGGATGCTAAGAAAGTGATTAGACATGCAAAGGCAGAAGCGGAGGAGAAAATGGCCCAGTCAGTAGATAAAGGGGGCAAAACTTTTTTTAAGTATATGAGTGAAAGGAGAAAATCAAATGGAGGAATAATAAGACTTAAGACAGAGATTGAGCATTTGGTGGAGGGAGACAAGGCAATAGCAGATCACCTAAATAATTATTTTTGCTCAGTATTTACTACAGAAGAAGGGATGGGGCCACAGTTAAGTCGCAAGGACATTCATAAAAATAAGGTAGATGAAAGTACATTTACAGAGGAGAAGGTCCTAACAGAACTATCAAAATTAAAAGTGGATAAATCAATGGTACCAGATGGGATACACCCAAGGATACTCAAAGAGCTAAAAGATGTGCTGGTTACACCTTTAACAGAATTATTTAACCAGTCACTAAATACAGGTGCTATTCCGTAGGACTGGAAAAGAGCAAATGTAGTTCCACTGCACAAAAGAGGAAGCAAGGAAGAAGCAAGTAACTACATACCAGTAAGCCTTACATCAGTAGTAGGGAAAGTAATGGAAAAACTATTAAAAGAAAGAGTTGTAGAATATCTTAAATCAAACAACTTACAGGATCCAAAACAGCATGGATTTACTGGTGGGAGATCATGGCAAACATATCTTACTGACTTTTTTGACTCTGTGATGAAAATAATAGATCAAGGGGTAGCTGTAGATGTAGCATATCTAGACTTTAGTAAGGCATTTATTTATTTATTATTTATTAGCAGTTTCTTATATAGCGCAGCATATTCCGTTGTGCTTTACAATTAGAACAACAGTTATAGAACAAAACAGGGCAAAGACAGACATAGCGGTAGGAAGGCCCTGCTCGTAAGCTTACAATCAATCTATAGGGAAATAGGCATTGATACACAAGGATAGATGCAACCTGTTACATAATGGTTCCCCAGATTGCTAGGTTCTTAGTGGGTTGTATGATATGATCACCCAGCAATGTTGGAAGACAAAATGTGAGGTTATAGGGACTGTGCAGAGGGAATGTAACTGGATAGGGAAGCATTGAAGGTTATGTGTGTGGGTCAGGAATTTGGTAGGCTTGTCTGAAGAGATGAGTTTTCAGGGAACGTTTAAAGGTTTGGAGACTAGTGGAGAGTCTTATTGTGCGTGGGAGGGCATTCCACAGAGTGGGTGAAGCCCGGGTAAAGTCCTGTAATTTTGAGTGGGAACAGGTAATACATCTGGATGAGAGACGCAGATCTTGTGCAGAGCGGAGGGGTCTGGTAGGGAGATATTTTGAGATGAGTGAGGAGATGTATGATGGTGCAGTTTGGTTAATAGCCTTGTATGTAAGTAAAAGTATTTTATATTTGACACGGTAGAATACCGGTAACCAATGGAGGGACTGACAGAGCGGATCAGCAGACGAAGAACATCTGGCGAGGAAGATTAGCCTCGTAGCTGCATTTAAAATGGATTGAAGTGGTGAGAGCCTATGTTTGGGAAGACCAGTAAGGAGACTATTACAATAATCAATGCGGGAGATGATGAGTGCATGGATCAGAGTTTTTGCAGTGTCTTGTGTAAGATAAGGGCGTATTTTGGATATGTTTTTAAGGTGCATGTAACATGATTTAGAGACAGATTGAATGTGTGGAACAAACGACAGTTCAGAGTCAAGGATGACACCTAGGCAGCGAGCTTGTGGGGTAGGGTGGATAGTTGCATTGTCAACAGTTATGGCAATATCAGGTTGGTAACTACCCTTAGCTGGTGGGAAAATAATTAATTCTGTTTTGAAAATGTTGAGTTTGAGATGGCGAGATGACATCCAAGATGAAATGGCAGACAGGCATCCAGTGACACGAGCCAATACAGATGGTTATAAATCTGGGGAGGATAGGTAGATTTGAGTATCATCAGCGTACAAATGATACTGAAATCCGAAGGAGCTGATTAGTTTACCAAGAGAGGAGGTATAGATTGAGAAAAGCAGAGGACCTAAGACTGAGCCTTGCGGTACTCCAACTGATAGAGGTAGAGAAGAGGAGGTAGAATCAGAGAAGTGAACACTGAAAGATCGATTAGATAGGTAGGATGAGAACCAAGTAAGGGCTGTGTCCTGAAGACCTAGGGACTCTAGTGTTTGTATGAGAAGAGAGTGGTCAACAGTGTCAAAAGCAGCAGAGACATCTAGAAGAATAAGTAGTGTGTAATGGCCTTTTGATCTAGCAGTGACCAGATCATTCACTACTTTGGTCAGTGCCGTCTCCGTGGAGTGTTGGGCACGAAAGCCTGACTGAAGTGGGTCCAGTAAGTTGTGGGAGTTAAGAAAGTGTGTAAGGCGAGTGTAGGCAAGTCTCTCAAGTAGCTTGGAGGGACTGGGTAGCTGAGAAATGGGACAGTAGTTAGAGAGTGTGTTTGGGTCAGAGTTGTGTTCTTTCAGAATTTGACACTGTCCCACATGGCAGACTGCTAAATAAACTTGAAAGCGTGGGAAAAACTTAATAGGTCAAACAGGGATAATAGTGAGGAGGGCTGTATTAAGTATGATGGGAGTGGAAAGGGAGGGAGGAGAGCAACAATCGAGGCACTTGCAAATAACGATAGGATACCATTAAAACAAATGGGAAAGGGAAGTAATAAGCTAAAATGTATGCTCGTGAATGCAAGAAGCCTATCAGGTAAAATGGGGGAATTGGAATGGCTTGTATCAAAGACTCAGTATGATATTATAGGTATTATGGAAACATGGTGGGACGACTCTCACAACTGGGTTGCAAATTTGAAGGGATATTCTCTTTTCAGGAAGGATAGGGCTACCAAAAGGGGAGGAGGGGGTATGTCTCTATGTTAAACCATCTCTAAAGCCATACTTAAAAGATGTTATTTTCGAAGGGACTGGAAATAACGTGGGGTCGCTATGGGTTGAGTTCACAAGTGGGGGCATTGAAGCAAAAAAAATAGTCATAAGCACGTGCTACAAGCAACCATATATTAACATACATGAGAAGGAACAACTCTTGCAGCAAATTGAAAAATCTGCGGGAATGGGGGACATCCTTGTGATAGGGGATTTTAACTATCCTGATATAAACTGGAGTAACGATTCAAGTGTAAAAGCTAGGGGCGACAGGTTCTTAAATACGTTAAAGGATCACTACTTGGCTCAATTAGTTGAGGACCCAACTAGGGGTAAAACTATTCTGGACCTAGTTATTACCAATAATGTGGACATTATATCAAACACTAAAGTTGGGGAGACCTTGGGAAACAATGATCACTATATGATCACATTTGACATCAGTTTCAAGAAACACAGCTATAAGGGATCGACCAAAACATTAAACTTTAGAAAAGCTAACTTCAATATGCTGAGACGGGCACTAAACGACAGTGACTGGGAACGTCTGTTTCATGGTAAAGACACATCTGAAATGTGGGATGCTTTAAAAGGGTTGCTCGATAGCAATATACACAAATTCATTCACATGGGCAGTAAACGCAGGAGTACTAAACTCAAACCAATGTGGCTTAATAAGGAGGTCAAAGAAGAAATGGCTAAAAAGAAGTGTGCTTTCAAAGCATTTAAATCTAATGGAGGGGAGGAGTCATTCCGGTACTACAAAAAATGCAACAAAAGTTGCAAAAAAGTAATAAGAGCAGCTAAAATTGTAAATGAAAAGCAAATCGCTATAGAGAGTAAAACCAATCCTAAAAAGTTTTATAAATATACAACAGTATACAAAACATTAACAGTAAAAGGTTAAAAAAGGAGAACATAGGCCCATTATAAGATGAACTGGGAGCCTTGATAAACGATGACAAAACAAAAGTGGAAATACCGAACAATTTTTTTTCAGCAGTATTCACCAAGGAGGATCAGACGGTGATAATAGAGCATAATGACAGTGAAATTAATGACTCTTGGCTCGATGCTTGTTTAAGCGAGGAAGTAGTCCTGGAGTGATTAAGTAACATAAAGATTAATAAATCACCTGGCCCGGGTGGTTTTCACCCAAGGGTTATTATGGTGCTTAGGTCACAGCTAGCAAAACCCCTATTCTTGATTTTCTATAGTTCAATTAGATCAGGCATGGTACCGAAGGATTTGCGTATAGCTGAGGTAGTACCAATATTTAAAAAGGGAACTAAAAATCATCCAGGTAACTATAGACCTCTATAGCAGTTAAAATATTGGAAGGAATTTTAAGGGATTGCATAGAGGAGCATCTGCAGACTATTAAGATTATTAGCAAGAGTCAGCATAGGTTTGTGAGGGACAGATCATTCCAAACTAACTTAATTAGCTTCTACGAGGAAGTTAGCGATAATCTTGACCAGGGAAAAGCAGTGGATGTGGTCTATTCAGATTTTGCAAAAGCCTTCGATACAGTGCCTCACAGGAGACTGGTCATCAAATTAAGGGAGCTTGGCTTAGGAAATACTACAGTATTTGTACATGGATAAGTAATTGGTTGGATAACAGGGTACAATGAGTAGTGGTCAATGGGATATTCTCCAGCTGGGCACCAGTAGTCAGTGGAATACCACAAGTGTCCGTTCTCGGCCCTCTACTGTTCAATATATTTATTAATGATCTAGGTATAGGCCTGGAAAGCACAGTGTCAATTTTTGCAGATGATACTAAGCTGTGTAAGGTAATTAATTTGGAAATCGATATGGAGTCTCTACAGAATGACTTATTTAAACTTGACACATGGGCGTCTAAAGGGAGAATGAGTTTCAATATAGAAAAATGCAACGTTATGCATTTTGGGATAAAAAACAAACTTGCATCGTACATTTTAAATGGGTAAAAGATAGGGGTAACAGTAGTGGAAAAAAATTTGGGGGTGCTCATAGATAATAGGCTTAATAACCGTACACAATGTCAAAATACAGCAAAGAAGGCAAGAAAGGTGCTTGCGTGCATAAAACGGGGCATTGAGACAAGGGACGAGGATGTAATCCTGCCACTGTACAAATCATTGGTACGTCTGCACCTGGAATATTTTGTTAAATTTTGGGCACCACATTATAAAAAAGATATCGGGAACTCGAAAAAGTTCAAAGGCGAGCTACTAAATTGATTAAAGGGTTAGAGACACTGGAGTACAAGGAAAGGCACACCAATTTAAATATGTATACACTGGAAAAGAGGTGTCTAAGAGGAGACATTATTAATATCTTCAAATATGTAAAGGGTCATTACAAGGAGTTAGCAGGGAATTTGTTTATTAAAAGAACTCTGTATAGGACACGTGGGCACTTGCTGAGGCTAGAGGAGAGAAAATTCCGTACACAACGGAGGAAAGGGTTCTTCGTGGTAAGGGCAATAAAGATTTGGTACTCCCTGCCGTTTTTCCATTTAAAAGCGGATTGAACAAATTTCTAACTGAAAAGGTGTCCAAGGCTATAACATTTAATATATTGACATTAAATATCTGGGAGTGATACGAATTATAGTTGTCAACTGGTACTAAAACCATTACTTCAGCAGGTACATTATAATGTGCAGCTTAGTATAAAATATAGGTTGAACCCGATGGGCATCTTGCCTTTTTTCAACATCATTAACTATGTTACTATTACATAACACCCCTAGCAGTAGCGTAGCTGATGCATAACGCCCCCCACAGTAGTGTCACTGATACGTAAAGTCCCCTGCAGTATATTATTATGCCTGCACCCCCACAACACACACACACACATGCATACTCAGAAACACATACACACACTTCCTCCCTCACTCTTCCTCCATTTACCTGCTCACAGTCTGGCTGGCTAGAGTCACTGGATCTGGAGCAGCACTACCTCCTCTAAAGCAGTCTTGATGCAGTGTAACAGACGCAGCAGCCGGCAGCAGCAGGACACCTCAGCACAGAGATGCAGAGCAGGTAGAGCACCTCTCCAGCTTGGCACCTCCCTGCTCTGCACACCCACTGATTGTGGAGCTCTGTAGCTCGAAACAGTAATGGCAGCAGCACTCTGGCAGGCACCCCCCACCCCTCACCCCCCCACCCCTTGTTGACATCCCCCAGCCGCCGACACACAATGATGGTGGAGCACTATTGCTCAACATACGGCAGCACTTACTCTCTTCTACAGCATGCACTTCAGTCCTCTGGGCTTCTCTCTATCCCACGCTCCGTGCTTGTCAGTGCACAATACAGTTCAGGAGAGGAGGAGGCACTACCTAGACTGCCAGAGCAGACTGTGGGCGTGCACTGGGGCTGGCTCCCTGCAGCAGCTGTCCAATCAGTGTGCGTTGACAGCTGCTGGGGGCAGGCCACCTCAGATGTGTTTTGAAAAAGTGTTCTGCAGCTCTACTCCATCACCGTCGGGGACTCGGTGTCCGCGGTCGGGCCATCCAGGAACAGGTCGGCCCCTACGCGCATGCCTTTATTGCCTAGCAGTAAATCCGCCTCTGCCCTCAGTGTTGAGAAAAGGATAAAGGTTAGCTTCCTCTGTATAACCTTTTACATCCGGCAGATTTCTTTTTTATGACATACATTTAAACTTTGATTAAATCAGTACTTATGTAAGTCTAAATGATAAATATACAGTACACCTCATTCTGGCTGACCTAAAAAGTTGTAGATGATTTTCGGGCATATTTTGCCTTTGGGATGTCTCTCTTTATGGTCCAGAAATAGTCAGCCAGCATACTGGAACTCCATTTACCTTGTTACCCCTTTTCCATCATAGAATTCACCTGATAGAAATGCTTGCCATGCTCATCACTGACACCCCCAAGATTTACTGGGAAGAAGTCTAGGTAGGAGTCCAAGAAGTGAAGTTTTAAAGACAAGTTGCATCCCATAGCTTTGTATACAGGGAATTCAATTGTTTCTCCCCACGGCTGTCACTAGATGGTGCACTGAGCCGCGGGGAGCCATATTTTAACTCGCAACATTAAAAAAAATTGAATTGCGCCTGACGATCTCTCATCACTTTAAGCGGGAGATCAGGCGAGTAAAACATTTGAATCGTCTCTATCAATTAATTAGATCACTCACTATATTACGATAGTTTTCTGCTTTATGATTTCCAAGAAAATGACAACCAGGCTGCTTTTTCCAGTGGATTTAACAGTTCCTAAAAATTTTCATCATCCTTTACTGATCTTATTTGCGGCCCTATAAAAATTCCTTTTTTCAGTTTTGCATCACTTACTTTTGGAAATGTAGATATGTATGACAGGCCATAAAGAACACTAAAATCTGAAAGAAAAATAACCTGTCACAATCACGCTATGCCTGTTGGAAAAATTTGAATCACATATTTGAATTCAGAACGTGAAACTGCACTATAGTCACTATTCAGTTTTCTTATGAAAAAAAAATCAAGTTGACCAGTGTAATTGACTGATCTGCGACAAACGCAACATATTTGTATGCAGTTGTAGGCAGCTGTGGCATTTGCATATTCTCACACAGTCACTGTGTACACATTCACAGCTATGGCAGCATTAGCATACATCTCTGAGTCAGGCCCTACATTCCAAAACATGTCCCTCCCAATGCACTTACATGTGTTCATATAACAATGAATCAACGTTTTCTTTCTTTATAGCATGTAGTGGAAGCTATCCCGAACAATCAGGTGTTTTCCCACTGTCAGAATACTGACAGTGGAATCCTGATGGTCCAAGTCCCAACGGTAAGTATAGGGGGTTAGGCATTAGGGGGAGGGCTAGGATTAGGCTGCAGGAGGAGTGGGTTAGGGTTAAGGGTAGCATTAGGGGTAAGGTAAATATAATTTCTGCAATCCATCAGTGTTCTGACCATCGGGATCCCGTTGTCGGTAATGTGACTGTTGGGATCCCAACTGCCAGGATTTTGTATCCAACCTGTTTTTTTCAAAGGCTCTAAAACAGAAACAATTTTGCACATATATAGAACCACCAATATATACGGGATGCTTTTAGCATCCCGATAGTCGGGATGCTGGTGGTCATGTGACCAACTCTGGAATCCCGACACCACTAGGAGACCGGTGCGGGAAGATCGACAGCCAACATTCCAAAGGGAAGTATTGGGGTTGCTGTTAGGTTTAGGGCCCAGGGGGGTTTAAGCACTGGGGGCGGGGTTAGCCCTAGCCACCACCCCTTCAGTGTTAGCCCTAGCCGCCTCCCCCGAATGTTAGCCCTTGCCACCGCCCCGGGGGGGTTTAGCCCTAGATGCCACCCCCAGTGGGTTAGGGTAGGGGAGTGGGTAAAAATTCTTCCCCCTCCAACGTCGGGATCTTCAATGTTGGGATGCCTGGGTCGGTCATGTGGCCGCCGGCATTCCAAGCACAGTGTGCGCATGCGCATAGCGTCTATTCACGGGAGACAGAGAGACTGGAAGCAAGGACAGCAGCTCTCAGGACACTGGATATGCCCCCTCAGTGACAAAAATAGGAGGCGTGGCTTGTGATTGCGTAAGCGCTCTTTTGTGATGCCACTCCCCTTTTCAGGCAGACGCGGCTTCACCGCATGAACAAGTCCCGTCTCCATGATCTTTAATGTTGGGAGGTATGATATATGAATGTGTGTAAACACAGAACAAAACATTTGCATGCATGTCAAAATGCTTCATCTCCTTCTAAAGTGCTATAAACAAACGATTGCTTAATCAGCTGATATACTGTATGCATGTTTAATGGGAGCATTGGTTTTAGCTGTGGTTTTAGGGCCGAATTCAGACCTGATCACAGCAGCAAATTTATTAGCTAATGGGCAAAGCCATGTGCAGTGCAGGGGCGGACAGATATAACATGTGCAGAGAGAGTTAGATTTGGGTGGGGGGTGTTCAAACTGAAATCTAAATTGCAGTGTAAAAATAAAGCAGCCAGTATTTACCCTGCACAGAAACAATATAACGCACCCAAATCTAACTCTCTCTGCAAATGTTATATCTGCCCCTGCACTGTACATGGGCCCTCATTCCGAGTCGTTCGCTCGGTAATTTTCATCGCATCGCAGTGAAATTCCGCTTAGTACGCATGCACAATAATCGCACTGCGACTGCGCCAAGTAATTTTACAATGAAGATAGTATTTTTACTCACGGCTTTTTCTTCGCTCCGGCGATCGTAGTGTGATTGACAGGAAATGGGTGTTACTGGGCGGAAACACGGCGTTTTATGGGCGTGTGGATAAAAACGCTACCGTTTCCGGAAAAAACGCGGGAGTGGCTGGAGAAACGGGGGAGTGTCTGGGCGAACGCTGGGTGTGTTTGTGACGTCAAACCAGGAACGACAAGCACTGAACTGATCGCAGATGCCGAGTAAGTCTGAAGCTACTCTGAAACTGCTAAGTAGTTTGTAATCGCAATATTGCGAATACATCGGTCGCAATTTTAAGAAGCTAAGATTCACTCCCAGTAGGCGGCGGCTTAGCGAGTGTAACTCTGCTAAAATCGCCTTGCGAGCGATCAACTCGGAATGAGGGCCATGGTTTTGCCCATTAGCTAACAAATTTGCTGCTGCGATCAGGTCTGAATTAGGCCCTTAGTTTTATCAACTACAGTATACCAGAGAATCCCACCATTGGATACAATGTAGTAGTACCCATCATTGACTTCAATGGAGGTTTCCCACCATTGAAATCTATGTCGTCGCTCACAGGCAAACTGCTGGCTGCTCTTATGGAGACGCTCGCTGATTGGCTGGCGGCTCTTATAATGACAGGATTTACGCATCTCCCCTCATTCGCGCAGAGGAAGTGTACATGTTAACACATAAACTTCCTCAGTCCATCTTGGCTGGAATCTCATGGTTTGCTTGTTTTTAACCCCTGGGATGCCTACTTGGAGTGTAGAAGACCTGATCTACACTAGGAATAGGCGAGTATGGATTTTTGTTTACAGCTAACAGGGATGCTACTGGAAAAGAGGACTGAATGGCTACAGGGAGTGTAGGTAAGTACTGTGTGAGTTTATTAAAGTTCTACTTTCAAGGTGTGCCTGTAATATACAATGTGTACATGTAATAGTATATCATTGTTTCACCTGGCTGTGGGAGTGACCCCTATGTCTTTATCCCCCCCCTATTTTTGAATCCAGGACTGGTGTTTGGCTGAGGAAAACACAACACTACTTCCTAAAACACAGGAGCATAGTAAATTACTGTGTTTTATTTTGAAAAAAGCACCTCTGACCGATCGATCTCACCCATGTTTAATCTCAGTCATACATGGGTGTGACAGGAGTTTTAGTAAATTTACCCCCAACAGTCCAGGTTTTAAGTATATCCATGACTCATCACAAATGGTTAAATCAAATTGACTGTGGTACTAATAAAGTCACTGGTGGCCTAGTATGGATATACGTAAAACCTGAACCATTAGGGTGCCTTGAGGGTCGTGTTGGGGAACCTCTGAACTATAAAAAGAGAGTTGATGAGGACATATTGCTGTTTGTCATCATCAACATGCTGTATTGGCATGTGTTTGGATTTATACTAATATAAGTGATATGCACTCCAAGATAACGTCAGAAGCTTCAACAAGGTGAATACTGGCTATATTGAAGAAAACGGGTGTATAGTTATGGATTTCTATGTTATAATCATGATTTATTTTTAACAGTAGCTTAATCTTATCCTGCCACTTGCAGGGCCATATTAACATATAAGCATACTGGGCAGCTGCAGCTACCCAGAGCTCCACAATTCCAAGGACCTCTGAGCAGGGGCGGGTGGTGGTCACACGATCAGAGCAGTAAGGAAGAATTCTCTACCTGCTTCCCAGCCTACAGCCAGTGAATGACTGTCAGCATGCTAATTGGTAGATGGCTGGAGCTATCTACTAATCATAGTTCTGCCAGCCATTCACTGTATTCCATGTATTCCATTCCATGTGGAGAGACATCGCAGGGACTGCAGTAGAGGCATGTTATGATTTTTTTATAATTGGTTCCCGTAAACGGGTGTGTAGGGGCCCCAGTTAATTGCTTTGCACAGGGCCAACTATGCTGTTAAGATGGCCCTGGCCACTAGGTTCCCACAGGGTAGGAAAGGACATGGGACTGTGTCCCTAATCTATATTCATCACACTATACGAGATATGCATCATAAATAAATAATTGTGTTGCTCAGTGAATTTTACCATGTGTTCTATCTTTTATAGTTTGGCCAGAGCTGTAACTAGACTTTTTGATTCCCTGTGCCAAAAAGAGAATTGGCGCCCCCCATAACCCCTTCCTCTTCATAAGACATTCATGAGCTCAACCCGAAAGCTCGCTGCAATTCAGCCACAATACCCCTCATTGAATAACACATTTTAATATACCCCCTACACCAGGACTCAAACGCACAAACTGCTGCATCCCAGCCAAACACCCCCCTTACTGAGCCACTTGATCCCACATACAGATGGGTCCTCCATTATCTTGACTGTTTCTGCGCCTAGACGGAGGTTTAGTCACGCCTAGGCAATAGCTTAGGTTGCTGAGTTTAATCACGGAAAGGCACGTTGGGCGCGACTAGATACTCAGCATGCAATACACATCTCCACCACTGGGTGGCTAATGCTCCACTAATCCAGAATTTTAGATCGAATAGCGGCGGATTGATCTACAAGCTCTGGCAAATGGTCAGTGATGACTGTAATGTTAATAGATGGTGACCAATGGTCAGACGGAGAGAGTTAAAAAAAAAATAGTTTATACAGACACAAATGAACATGTTAAAACATTTGTGTATGCAGACACAAGATTGTGTATGCAGACGCAACTAAGATGTGAAAGGAATAATGTAGCTCATTGACATTAAAGTATGTACAGTGCACTAAATACAGTGCTTTTGAAATACATGTATGAGCGTCCGAGTCCCCTAAGGCATAAACCAACACCAATGGGAAGGAATCGCTCTTTGCAGTACTTTTACACATGAACTTGTGAACCTTCCATGAACTGTTGTGGGCTAGTGATGAAGGCTCCCACCCCCCATGCTGAGAGCCCAGGGTTCAATTTCCAAAGTGCCAACCTTTTTTTTTTTTTATGTGTTCCCATGACATTCACTTTATAATTTTTTTTTGTTATATATTCAATGGAAGGGTGCATACAGGTTTCACATAAATCAGAGTAAATCTGCAGGAGTGACTCATTCCGCTATATACAATACACAGCGGTAATGAGTATAAATTAGTGTATTCTGACGCAACTAACTGAGCAATTCAGTACTGTAGATCGTCGGTGTTTGTGTATTGTACCTTACCTGAACTCCCTCCCTGTCTACTGCATGAACTGTGCAGGCTCACAGGGGGGAAGGGCAATGGGGGTAGGGCGAGGCGGTGGAAAATACAGTGCTTTGAAATTAGTGATGAGCGGGTTCGGTTCCTCGGAAACCGAACCCCCCCGAACTTCACCCATTTTACACGGGTCCGAGGCATACTCGGATTCTCCCGTATGGCTCAGTTAACCCGAGCGCGCCCGAACGTCATCATCCCGCTGTCGGATTCTCGCGAGATTCGGATTCTATATAAGCAGCTGCGCGTCGCCGCAATTTTCACTTGTGCATTGGAAATGTTAGGGAGAGGACGTGGCTGGCGTCCTCTCCGTTTATTAATAATATTTGTGTTTATTGCTTAATTGTGGGGACTGGGGAGCAGCTGTATTATATAGGAGGAGTACAGTGCAGAGTTTTGCTGACCAGTGACCACCAGTATACGTTGTCTGCCTGAAAACACTCCATATCTGTACTCAGTGTGCTGCATATATCTGTGCTCACACTGCTTAATTGTGGAGACTGGGGAGCAGCTGTATTATATAGGAGGAGTACAGTGCAGAGTTTTGCTGACAGTGACCACCAGTATACGTTGTCTGCCTGAAAAACACTCCATATCTGTGCTCAGTGTGCTGCATATATCTGTGCTCACACTGCTTTATTGTGGACACTGGGGACCACCAGTATATTATATAGGAGGAGTACAGTGCAGAGTTTTGCTGACAGTGACCACCAGTATACGTTGTCTGCCTGAAAAACACTCCATATCTGTGCTCAGTGTGCTGCATATATCTGTGCTCACACTGCTTTATTGTGGGCACTGGGGACCACCAGTATATTATATAGGAGGAGTACAGTGCAGAGTTTTGCTGACCAGTGACCACCAGTATACGTTGTCTGCCTGAAAAACACTCCATATCTGTGCTCAGTGTGCTGCATATATCTGTGCTCACACTGCTTAATTGTGGGGACTGGGGAGCAGCTGTATTATATAGGAGGAGTACAGTGCAGAGTTTTGCTGACAGTGACCACCAGTATACGTTGTCTGCCTGAAAAACACTCCATATCTGTGCTCAGTGTGCTGCATATATCTGTGCTCACACAGCTTTATTGTGGGCACTGGGGACCACCAGTATATTATATAGGAGGAGTACAGTGCAGAGTTTTGCTGACCAGTGACCACCAGTATACGTTGTCTGCCTGAAAAACACTCCATATCTGTGCTCAGTGTGCTGCATATATCTGTGCTCACACTGCTTTATTGTGGGGACTGGGGAGCCGCTGTATTATATAGGAGGAGTACAGTGCAGAGTTTTGCTGACCAGTGACCACCAGTATACGTTTTCTGCCTGAAAACACTCCATATCTGTGCTCTGTGTGCTGCATATATCTGTGCTCACACTGCTTAATTGTGGGGACTGGGGAGCAGGAGGACTACAGTGCAGAGTTTTGCTGACAGTGACCACCAGTATACGTTGTCTGCCTGAAAAACACTCCATATCTGTGCTCAGTGTGCTGCATATATCTGTGCTCACACTGCTTTATTGTGGGCACTGGGGACCACCAGTATATTATATAGGAGGAATACAGTGCAGAGTTTTGCTGACCAGTGACCACCAGTATACGTTGTCTGCCTGAAAAACACTCCATATCTGTGCTCAGTGTGCTGCATATATCTGTGCTCACACTGCTTAATTGTGGAGACTGGGGAGCAGCTGTATTATATAGGAGGAGTACAGTGCAGAGTTTTGCTGACAGTGACCACCAGTATACGTTGTCTGCCTGAAAAACAGTAACACTCCATATCTGTGCTCAGTGTGCTGCATATATCTGTGCTCACACTGCTTTATTGTGGGCACTGGGGACCACCAGTATATTATATAGGAGGAGTACAGTGCAGAGTTTTGCTGACCAGTGACCACCAGTATACGTTGTCTGCCTGAAAAACACTCCATATCTGTGCTCAGTGTGCTGCATATATCTGTGCTCACACTGCTTAATTGTGGGGACTGGGGAGCAGCTGTATTATAAAGGAGGAGTACAGTGCAGAGTTTTGCTGACCAGTGACCACCAGTATACGTTGTCTGCCTGAAAAACACTCCATATCTGTGCTCAGTGTGCTGCATATATCTGTGCTCACACTGCTTAATTGTGGGGACTGGGGAGCAGCTGTATTATATAGGAGGAGTACAGTGCAGAGTTTTGCTGACCAGTGACCACCAGTATACGTTGTCTGCCTGAAAACACTCCATATCTGTGCTCAGTGTGCTGCATATATCTGTGCTCACACTGCTTAATTGTGGGGACTGGGGAGCAGCTGTATTATATAGGAGGAGTACAGTGCAGAGTTTTGCTGACAGTGACCACCAGTATACGTTGTCTGCCTGAAAAACACTCCATATCTGTGCTCAGTGTGCTGCATATATCTGTGCTCACACTGCTTTATTGTGGGCACTGGGGACCACCAGTATATTATATAGGAGGAATACAGTGCAGAGTTTTGCTGACCAGTGACCACCAGTATACGTTGTCTGCCTGAAAAACACTCCATATCTGTGCTCAGTGTGCTGCATATATCTGTGCTCACACTGCTTAATTGTGGAGACTGGGGAGCAGCTGTATTATATAGTAGGAGTACAGTGCAGAGTTTTGCTGACAGTGACCACCAGTATACGTTGTCTGCCTGAAAAACACTCCATATCTGTGCTCAGTGTGCTGCATATATCTGTGCTCACACTGCTTTATTGTGGGCACTGGGGACCACCAGTATATTATATAGGAGGAGTACAGTGCAGAGTTTTGCTGACCAGTGACCACCAGTATACGTTGTCTGCCTGAAAAACACTCCATATCTGTGCTCAGTGTGCTGCATATATCTGTGCTCACACTGCTTAATTGTGGGGACTGGGGAGCAGCTGTATTATATAGGAGGAGTACAGTGCAGAGTTTTGCTGACCAGTGACCACCAGTATACGTTGTCTGCCTGAAAAACACTCCATATCTGTGCTCAGTGTGCTGCATATATCTGTGCTCACACTGCTTAATTGTGGGGACTGGGGAGCAGCTGTATTATATAGGAGGAGTACAGTGCAGAGTTTTGCTGACCAGTGACCACCAGTATACGTTGTCTGCCTGAAAACACTCCATATCTGTGCTCAGTGTGCTGCATATATCTGTGCTCACACTGCTTAATTGTGGGGACTGGGGAGCAGCTGTATTATATAGGAGGAGTACAGTGCAGAGTTTTGCTGACAGTGACCACCAGTATACGTTGTCTGCCTGAAAAACACTCCATATCTGTGCTCAGTGTGCTGCATATATCTGTGCTCACACAGCTTTATTGTGGGCACTGGGGACCACCAGTATATTATATAGGAGGAGTACAGTGCAGAGTTTTGCTGACCAGTGACCACCAGTATACGTTGTCTGCCTGAAAATCACTCCATATCTGTGCTCAGTGTGCTGCATATATCTGTGCTCACACTGCTTTATTGTGGGGACTGGGGAGCCGCTGTATTATATAGGAGGAGTACAGTGCAGAGTTTTGCTGACCAGTGACCACCAGTATACGTTTTCTGCCTGAAAACACTCCATATCTGTGCTCTGTGTGCTGCATATATCTGTGCTCACACTGCTTAATTGTGGGGACTGGGGAGCAGCTGTATTATATAGGAGGAGTACAGTGCAGAGTTTTGCTGACCAGTGACCACCAGTATACGTTGTCTGCCTGAAAAACACTCCATATCTGTGCTCAGTGTGCTGCATATATCTGTGCTCACACTGCTTAATTGTGGAGACTGGGGAGCAGCTGTATTATATAGGAGGAATACAGTGCAGAGTTTTGCTGACCAGTGACCACCAGTATACGTTGTCTGCCTGAAAAACACTCCATATCTGTGCTCAGTGTGCTGCATATATCTGTGCTCACACTGCTTAATTGTGGAGACTGGGGAGCAGCTGTATTATATAGGAGGAGTACAGTGCAGAGTTTTGCTGACCAGTGACCACCAGTATACGTTGTCTGCCTGAAAAACACTCCATATCTGTGCTCAGTGTGCTGCATATATCTGTGCTCACACTGCTTAATTGTGGGGACTGGGGAGCAGCTGTATTATATAGGAGGAGTACAGTGCAGAGTTTTGCTGACAGTGACCACCAGTATACGTTGTCTGCCTGAAAAACACTCCATATCTGTGCTCAGTGTGCTGCATATATCTGTGCTCACACAGCTTTATTGTGGGCACTGGGGACCACCAGTATATTATATAGGAGGAGTACAGTGCAGAGTTTTGCTGACCAGTGACCACCAGTATACGTTGTCTGCCTGAAAAACACTCCATATCTGTGCTCAGTGTGCTGCATATATCTGTGCTCACACTGCTTTATTGTGGGGACTGGGGAGCCGCTGTATTATATAGGAGGAGTACAGTGCAGAGTTTTGCTGACCAGTGACCACCAGTATACGTTTTCTGCCTGAAAACACTCCATATCTGTGCTCTGTGTGCTGCATATATCTGTGCTCACACTGCTTAATTGTGGGGACTGGGGAGCAGGAGGACTACAGTGCAGAGTTTTGCTGACAGTGACCACCAGTATACGTTGTCTGCCTGAAAAACACTCCATATCTGTGCTCAGTGTGCTGCATATATCTGTGCTCACACTGCTTTATTGTGGGCACTGGGGACCACCAGTATATTATATAGGAGGAATACAGTGCAGAGTTTTGCTGACCAGTGACCACCAGTATACGTTGTCTGCCTGAAAAACACTCCATATCTGTGCTCAGTGTGCTGCATATATCTGTGCTCACACTGCTTAATTGTGGAGACTGGGGAGCAGCTGTATTATATAGGAGGAGTACAGTGCAGAGTTTTGCTGACAGTGACCACCAGTATACGTTGTCTGCCTGAAAAACACTCCATATCTGTGCTCAGTGTGCTGCATATATCTGTGCTCACACTGCTTTATTGTGGGCACTGGGGACCACCAGTATATTATATAGGAGGAGTACAGTGCAGAGTTTTGCTGACCAGTGACCACCAGTATACGTTGTCTGCCTGAAAAACACTCCATATCTGTGCTCTGTGTGCTGCATATATCTGTGCTCACACTGCTTAATTGTGGGGACTGGGGAGCAGCTGTATTATATAGGAGGAGTACAGTGCAGAGTTTTGCTGACCAGTGACCACCAGTATACGTTGTCTGCCTGAAAAACACTCCATATCTGTGCTCAGTGTGCTGCATATATCTGTGCTCACACTGCTTAATTGTGGGGACTGGGGAGCAGCTGTATTATATAGGAGGAGTACAGTGCAGAGTTTTGCTGACCAGTGACCACCAGTATACGTTGTCTGCCTGAAAACACTCCATATCTGTGCTCAGTGTGCTGCATATATCTGTGCTCACACTGCTTAATTCTGGGGACTGGGGAGCAGCTGTATTATATAGGAGGAGTACAGTGCAGAGTTTTGCTGACAGTGACCACCAGTATACGTTGTCTGCCTGAAAAACACTCCATATCTGTGCTCAGTGTGCTGCATATATCTGTGCTCACACTGCTTTATTGTGGGCACTGGGGACCACCAGTATATTATATAGGAGGAGTACAGTGCAGAGTTTTGCTGACCAGTGACCACCAGTATACGTTGTCTGCCTGAAAAACAGTCCATATCTGTGCTCAGTGTGCTGCATATATCTGTGCTCACACTGCTTAATTGTGGGGGACTGGGGAGCAGCTGTATTATATAGGAGGAGTACAGTGCAGAGTTTTGCTGACAGTGACCACCAGTATACGTTGTCTGCCTGAAAAACACTCCATATCTGTGCTCAGTGTGCTGCATATATCTGTGCTCACACAGCTTTATTGTGGGCACTGGGGACCACCAGTATATTATATAGGAGGAGTACAGTGCAGAGTTTTGCTGACCAGTGACCACCAGTATACGTTGTCTGCCTGAAAAACACTCCATATCTGTGCTCAGTGTGCTGCATATATCTGTGCTCACACTGCTTTATTGTGGGGACTGGGGAGCCGCTGTATTATATAGGAGGAGTACAGTGCAGAGTTTTGCTGACCAGTGACCACCAGTATACGTTTTCTGCCTGAAAACACTCCATATCTGTGCTCTGTGTGCTGCATATATCTGTGCTCACACTGCTTAATTGTGGGGACTGGGGAGCAGCTGTATTATATAGGAGGAGTACAGTGCAGAGTTTTGCTGACCAGTGACCACCAGTATACGTTGTCTGCCTGAAAAACACTCCATATCTGTGCTCAGTGTGCTGCATATATCTGTGCTCACACTGCTTAATTGTGGAGACTGGGGAGCAGCTGTATTATATAGGAGGAATACAGTGCAGAGTTTTGCTGACCAGTGACCACCAGTATACGTTGTCTGCCTGAAAAACACTCCATATCTGTGCTCAGTGTGCTGCATATATCTGTGCTCACACTGCTTAATTGTGGAGACTGGGGAGCAGCTGTATTATATAGGAGGAGTACAGTGCAGAGTTTTGCTGACAGTGACCACCAGTATACGTTGTCTGCCTGAAAAACACTCCATATCTGTGCTCAGTGTGCTGCATATATCTGTGCTCACACTGCTTTATTGTGGGCACTGGGGACCACCAGTATATTATATAGGAGGAGTACAGTGCAGAGTTTTGCTGACCAGTGACCACCAGTATACGTTGTCTGCCTGAAAAACACTCCATATCTGTGCTCAGTGTGCTGCATATATCTGTGCTCACACTGCTTAATTGTGGGGACTGGGGAGCAGCTGTATTATATAGGAGGAGTACAGTGCAGAGTTTTGCTGACCAGTGACCACCAGTATACGTTGTCTGCCTGAAAAACACTCCATATCTGTGCTCAGTGTGCTGCATATATCTGTGCTCACACTGCTTAATTGTGGGGACTGGGGAGCAGCTGTATTATATAGGAGGAGTACAGTGCAGAGTTTTGCTGACCAGTGACCACCAGTATACGTTGTCTGCCTGAAAACACTCCATATCTGTGCTCAGTGTGCTGCATATATCTGTGCTCACACTGCTTAATTGTGGGGACTGGGGAGCAGCTGTATTATATAGGAGGAGTACAGTGCAGAGTTTTGCTGACAGTGACCACCAGTATACGTTGTCTGCCTGAAAAACACTCCATATCTGTGCTCAGTGTGCTGCATATATCTGTGCTCACACTGCTTTATTGTGGGCACTGGGGACCACCAGTATATTATATAGGAGGAGTACAGTGCAGAGTTTTGCTGACCAGTGACCACCAGTATACGTTGTCTGCCTGAAAAACACTCCATATCTGTGCTCAGTGTGCTGCATATATCTGTGCTCACACTGCTTAATTGTGGGGGACTGGGGAGCAGCTGTATTATATAGGAGGAGTACAGTGCAGAGTTTTGCTGACCAGTGACCACCAGTATACGTTGTCTGCCTGAAAAACACTCCATATCTGTGCTCAGTGTGCTGCATATATCTGTGCTCACACTGCTTAATTGTGGGGACTGGGGAGCAGCTGTATTATATAGGAGGAGTACAGTGCAGAGTTTTGCTGACAGTGACCACCAGTATACGTTGTCTGCCTGAAAAACACTCCATATCTGTGCTCAGTGTGCTGCATATATCTGTGCTCACACAGCTTTATTGTGGGCACTGGGGACCACCAGTATATTATATAGGAGGAGTACAGTGCAGAGTTTTGCTGACCAGTGACCACCAGTATACGTTGTCTGCCTGAAAAACACTCCATATCTGTGCTCAGTGTGCTGCATATATCTGTGCTCACACTGCTTTATTGTGGGGACTGGGGAGCCGCTGTATTATATAGGAGGAGTACAGTGCAGAGTTTTGCTGACCAGTGACCACCAGTATACGTTTTCTGCCTGAAAACACTCCATATCTGTGCTCTGTGTGCTGCATATATCTGTGCTCACACTGCTTAATTGTGGGGACTGGGGAGCAGCTGTATTATATAGGAGGAGTACAGTGCAGAGTTTTGCTGACCAGTGACCACCAGTATACGTTGTCTGCCTGAAAAACACTCCATATCTGTGCTCAGTGTGCTGCATATATCTGTGCTCACACTGCTTAATTGTGGAGACTGGGGAGCAGCTGTATTATATAGGAGGAATACAGTGCAGAGTTTTACTGACCAGTGACCACCAGTATACGTTGTCTGCCTGAAAAACACTCCATATCTGTGCTCAGTGTGCTGCATATATCTGTGCTCACACTGCTTAATTGTGGAGACTGGGGAGCAGCTGTATTATATAGGAGGAGTACAGTGCAGAGTTTTGCTGACAGTGACCACCAGTATACGTTGTCTGCCTGAAAAACACTCCATATCTGTGCTCAGTGTGCTGCATATATCTGTGCTCACACTGCTTTATTGTGGGCACTGGGGACCACCAGTATATTATATAGGAGGAGTACAGTGCAGAGTTTTGCTGACCAGTGACCACCAGTATACGTTGTCTGCCTGAAAAACACTCCATATCTGTGCTCAGTGTGCTGCATATATCTGTGCTCACACTGCTTAATTGTGGGGACTGGGGAGCAGCTGTATTATATAGGAGGAGTACAGTGCAGAGTTTTGCTGACCAGTGACCACCAGTATACGTTGTCTGCCTGAAAAACACTCCATATCTGTGCTCAGTGTGCTGCATAAATCTGTGCTCACACTGCTTAATTGTGGGGACTCGGGAGCAGCTGTATTATATAGGAGGAGTACAGTGCAGAGTTTTGCTGACCAGTGACCACCAGTATACGTTGTCTGCCTGAAAACACTCCATATCTGTGCTCAGTGTGCTGCATATATCTGTGCTCACACTGCTTAATTGTGGGGACTGGGGAGCAGCTGTATTATATAGGAGGAGTACAGTGCAGAGTTTTGCTGACAGTGACCACCAGTATACGTTGTCTGCCTGAAAAACACTCCATATCTGTGCTCAGTGTGCTGCATATATCTGTGCTCACACTGCTTTATTGTGGGCACTGGGGACCACCAGTATATTATATAGGAGGAGTACAGTGCAGAGTTTTGCTGACCAGTGACCACCAGTATACGTTGTCTGCCTGAAAAACACTCCATATCTGTGCTCAGTGTGCTGCATATATCTGTGCTCACACTGCTTAATTGTGGGGACTGGGGAGCAGCTGTATTATATAGGAGGAGTACAGTGCAGAGTTTTGCTGACAGTGACCTCCAGTATACGTTGTCTGCTTGAAAAACACTCCATATCTGTGCTCAGTGTGCTGCATACATCTGTGCTCACACAGCTTTATTGTGGGCACTGGGGACCACCAGTGTATTATATAGGAGGAGTACAGTGCAGAGTTTTGCTGACCAGTGACCACCAGTATACGTTGTCTGCCTGAAAAACACTCCATATCTGTGCTCAGTGTGCTGCATATATCTGTGCTCACACTGCTTTATTGTGGGGACTGGGGAGCCGCTGTATTATATAGGAGGAGTACAGTGCAGAGTTTTGCTGACCAGTGACCACCAGTATACGTTTTCTGCCTGAAAACACTCCATATCTGTGCTCTGTGTGCTGCATATATCTGTGCTCACACTGCTTAATTGTGGGGACTGGGGAGCAGGAGGACTACAGTGCAGAGTTTTGCTGACAGTGACCACCAGTATACGTTGTCTGCCTGAAAAACACTCCATATCTGTGCTCAGTGTGCTGCATATATCTGTGCTCACACTGCTTTATTGTGGGCACTGGGGACCACCAGTATATTATATAGGAGGAATACAGTGCAGAGTTTTGCTGACCAGTGACCACCAGTATACGTTGTCTGCCTGAAAAACACTCCATATCTGTGCTCAGTGTGCTGCATATATCTGTGCTCACACTGCTTAATTGTGGAGACTGGGGAGCAGCTGTATTATATAGGAGGAGTACAGTGCAGAGTTTTGCTGACAGTGACCACCAGTATACGTTGTCTGCCTGAAAAACACTCCATATCTGTGCTCAGTGTGCTGCATATATCTGTGCTCACACTGCTTTATTGTGGGCACTGGGGACCACCAGTATATTATATAGGAGGAGTACAGTGCAGAGTTTTGCTGACCAGTGACCACCAGTATACGTTGTCTGCCTGAAAAACACTCCATATCTGTGCTCAGTGTGCTGCATATATCTGTGCTCACACTGCTTAATTGTGGGGACTGGGGAGCAGCTGTATTATATAGGAGGAGTACAGTGCAGAGTTTTGCTGACAGTGACCACCAGTATACGTTGTCTGCCTGAAAAACACTCCATATCTGTGCTCAGTGTGCTGCATATATCTGTGCTCACACTGCTTTATTGTGGACACTGGGGACCACCAGTATATTATATAGGAGGAGTACAGTGCAGAGTTTTGCTGACAGTGACCACCAGTATACGTTGTCTGCCTGAAAAACACTCCATATCTGTGCTCAGTGTGCTGCATATATCTGTGCTCACACTGCTTTATTGTGGGCACTGGGGACCACCAGTATATTATATAGGAGGAGTACAGTGCAGAGTTTTGCTGACCAGTGACCACCAGTATACGTTGTCTGCCTGAAAAACACTCCATATCTGTGCTCAGTGTGCTGCATATATCTGTGCTCACACTGCTTAATTGTGGGGACTGGGGAGCAGCTGTATTATATAGGAGGAGTACAGTGCAGAGTTTTGCTGACAGTGACCACCAGTATACGTTGTCTGCCTGAAAAACACTCCATATCTGTGCTCAGTGTGCTGCATATATCTGTGCTCACACAGCTTTATTGTGGGCACTGGGGACCACCAGTATATTATATAGGAGGAGTACAGTGCAGAGTTTTGCTGACCAGTGACCACCAGTATACGTTGTCTGCCTGAAAAACACTCCATATCTGTGCTCAGTGTGCTGCATATATCTGTGCTCACACTGCTTTATTGTGGGGACTGGGGAGCCGCTGTATTATATAGGAGGAGTACAGTGCAGAGTTTTGCTGACCAGTGACCACCAGTATACGTTTTCTGCCTGAAAACACTCCATATCTGTGCTCTGTGTGCTGCATATATCTGTGCTCACACTGCTTAATTGTGGGGACTGGGGAGCAGGAGGACTACAGTGCAGAGTTTTGCTGACAGTGACCACCAGTATACGTTGTCTGCCTGAAAAACACTCCATATCTGTGCTCAGTGTGCTGCATATATCTGTGCTCACACTGCTTTATTGTGGGCACTGGGGACCACCAGTATATTATATAGGAGGAATACAGTGCAGAGTTTTGCTGACCAGTGACCACCAGTATACGTTGTCTGCCTGAAAAACACTCCATATCTGTGCTCAGTGTGCTGCATATATCTGTGCTCACACTGCTTAATTGTGGAGACTGGGGAGCAGCTGTATTATATAGGAGGAGTACAGTGCAGAGTTTTGCTGACAGTGACCACCAGTATACGTTGTCTGCCTGAAAAACAGTAACACTCCATATCTGTGCTCAGTGTGCTGCATATATCTGTGCTCACACTGCTTTATTGTGGGCACTGGGGACCACCAGTATATTATATAGGAGGAGTACAGTGCAGAGTTTTGCTGACCAGTGACCACCAGTATACGTTGTCTGCCTGAAAAACACTCCATATCTGTGCTCAGTGTGCTGCATATATCTGTGCTCACACTGCTTAATTGTGGGGACTGGGGAGCAGCTGTATTATAAAGGAGGAGTACAGTGCAGAGTTTTGCTGACCAGTGACCACCAGTATACGTTGTCTGCCTGAAAAACACTCCATATCTGTGCTCAGTGTGCTGCATATATCTGTGCTCACACTGCTTAATTGTGGGGACTGGGGAGCAGCTGTATTATATAGGAGGAGTACAGTGCAGAGTTTTGCTGACCAGTGACCACCAGTATACGTTGTCTGCCTGAAAACACTCCATATCTGTGCTCAGTGTGCTGCATATATCTGTGCTCACACTGCTTAATTGTGGGGACTGGGGAGCAGCTGTATTATATAGGAGGAGTACAGTGCAGAGTTTTGCTGACAGTGACCACCAGTATACGTTGTCTGCCTGAAAAACACTCCATATCTGTGCTCAGTGTGCTGCATATATCTGTGCTCACACTGCTTTATTGTGGGCACTGGGGACCACCAGTATATTATATAGGAGGAATACAGTGCAGAGTTTTGCTGACCAGTGACCACCAGTATACGTTGTCTGCCTGAAAAACACTCCATATCTGTGCTCAGTGTGCTGCATATATCTGTGCTCACACTGCTTAATTGTGGAGACTGGGGAGCAGCTGTATTATATAGTAGGAGTACAGTGCAGAGTTTTGCTGACAGTGACCACCAGTATACGTTGTCTGCCTGAAAAACACTCCATATCTGTGCTCAGTGTGCTGCATATATCTGTGCTCACACTGCTTTATTGTGGGCACTGGGGACCACCAGTATATTATATAGGAGGAGTACAGTGCAGAGTTTTGCTGACCAGTGACCACCAGTATACGTTGTCTGCCTGAAAAACACTCCATATCTGTGCTCAGTGTGCTGCATATATCTGTGCTCACACTGCTTAATTGTGGGGACTGGGGAGCAGCTGTATTATATAGGAGGAGTACAGTGCAGAGTTTTGCTGACCAGTGACCACCAGTATACGTTGTCTGCCTGAAAAACACTCCATATCTGTGCTCAGTGTGCTGCATATATCTGTGCTCACACTGCTTAATTGTGGGGACTGGGGAGCAGCTGTATTATATAGGAGGAGTACAGTGCAGAGTTTTGCTGACCAGTGACCACCAGTATACGTTGTCTGCCTGAAAACACTCCATATCTGTGCTCAGTGTGCTGCATATATCTGTGCTCACACTGCTTAATTGTGGGGACTGGGGAGCAGCTGTATTATATAGGAGGAGTACAGTGCAGAGTTTTGCTGACAGTGACCACCAGTATACGTTGTCTGCCTGAAAAACACTCCATATCTGTGCTCAGTGTGCTGCATATATCTGTGCTCACACAGCTTTATTGTGGGCACTGGGGACCACCAGTATATTATATAGGAGGAGTACAGTGCAGAGTTTTGCTGACCAGTGACCACCAGTATACGTTGTCTGCCTGAAAATCACTCCATATCTGTGCTCAGTGTGCTGCATATATCTGTGCTCACACTGCTTTATTGTGGGGACTGGGGAGCCGCTGTATTATATAGGAGGAGTACAGTGCAGAGTTTTGCTGACCAGTGACCACCAGTATACGTTTTCTGCCTGAAAACACTCCATATCTGTGCTCTGTGTGCTGCATATATCTGTGCTCACACTGCTTAATTGTGGGGACTGGGGAGCAGCTGTATTATATAGGAGGAGTACAGTGCAGAGTTTTGCTGACCAGTGACCACCAGTATACGTTGTCTGCCTGAAAAACACTCCATATCTGTGCTCAGTGTGCTGCATATATCTGTGCTCACACTGCTTAATTGTGGAGACTGGGGAGCAGCTGTATTATATAGGAGGAATACAGTGCAGAGTTTTGCTGACCAGTGACCACCAGTATACGTTGTCTGCCTGAAAAACACTCCATATCTGTGCTCAGTGTGCTGCATATATCTGTGCTCACACTGCTTAATTGTGGAGACTGGGGAGCAGCTGTATTATATAGGAGGAGTACAGTGCAGAGTTTTGCTGACCAGTGACCACCAGTATACGTTGTCTGCCTGAAAAACACTCCATATCTGTGCTCAGTGTGCTGCATATATCTGTGCTCACACTGCTTAATTGTGGGGACTGGGGAGCAGCTGTATTATATAGGAGGAGTACAGTGCAGAGTTTTGCTGACAGTGACCACCAGTATACGTTGTCTGCCTGAAAAACACTCCATATCTGTGCTCAGTGTGCTGCATATATCTGTGCTCACACAGCTTTATTGTGGGCACTGGGGACCACCAGTATATTATATAGGAGGAGTACAGTGCAGAGTTTTGCTGACCAGTGACCACCAGTATACGTTGTCTGCCTGAAAAACACTCCATATCTGTGCTCAGTGTGCTGCATATATCTGTGCTCACACTGCTTTATTGTGGGGACTGGGGAGCCGCTGTATTATATAGGAGGAGTACAGTGCAGAGTTTTGCTGACCAGTGACCACCAGTATACGTTTTCTGCCTGAAAACACTCCATATCTGTGCTCTGTGTGCTGCATATATCTGTGCTCACACTGCTTAATTGTGGGGACTGGGGAGCAGGAGGACTACAGTGCAGAGTTTTGCTGACAGTGACCACCAGTATACGTTGTCTGCCTGAAAAACACTCCATATCTGTGCTCAGTGTGCTGCATATATCTGTGCTCACACTGCTTTATTGTGGGCACTGGGGACCACCAGTATATTATATAGGAGGAATACAGTGCAGAGTTTTGCTGACCAGTGACCACCAGTATACGTTGTCTGCCTGAAAAACACTCCATATCTGTGCTCAGTGTGCTGCATATATCTGTGCTCACACTGCTTAATTGTGGAGACTGGGGAGCAGCTGTATTATATAGGAGGAGTACAGTGCAGAGTTTTGCTGACAGTGACCACCAGTATACGTTGTCTGCCTGAAAAACACTCCATATCTGTGCTCAGTGTGCTGCATATATCTGTGCTCACACTGCTTTATTGTGGGCACTGGGGACCACCAGTATATTATATAGGAGGAGTACAGTGCAGAGTTTTGCTGACCAGTGACCACCAGTATACGTTGTCTGCCTGAAAAACACTCCATATCTGTGCTCTGTGTGCTGCATATATCTGTGCTCACACTGCTTAATTGTGGGGACTGGGGAGCAGCTGTATTATATAGGAGGAGTACAGTGCAGAGTTTTGCTGACCAGTGACCACCAGTATACGTTGTCTGCCTGAAAAACACTCCATATCTGTGCTCAGTGTGCTGCATATATCTGTGCTCACACTGCTTAATTGTGGGGACTGGGGAGCAGCTGTATTATATAGGAGGAGTACAGTGCAGAGTTTTGCTGACCAGTGACCACCAGTATACGTTGTCTGCCTGAAAACACTCCATATCTGTGCTCAGTGTGCTGCATATATCTGTGCTCACACTGCTTAATTCTGGGGACTGGGGAGCAGCTGTATTATATAGGAGGAGTACAGTGCAGAGTTTTGCTGACAGTGACCACCAGTATACGTTGTCTGCCTGAAAAACACTCCATATCTGTGCTCAGTGTGCTGCATATATCTGTGCTCACACTGCTTTATTGTGGGCACTGGGGACCACCAGTATATTATATAGGAGGAGTACAGTGCAGAGTTTTGCTGACCAGTGACCACCAGTATACGTTGTCTGCCTGAAAAACAGTCCATATCTGTGCTCAGTGTGCTGCATATATCTGTGCTCACACTGCTTAATTGTGGGGGACTGGGGAGCAGCTGTATTATATAGGAGGAGTACAGTGCAGAGTTTTGCTGACCAGTGACCACCAGTATACGTTGTCTGACTGAAAAACACTCCATATCTGTGCTCAGTGTGCTGCATATATCTGTGCTCACACTGCTTAATTGTGGGGACTGGGGAGCAGCTGTATTATATAGGAGGAGTACAGTGCAGAGTTTTGCTGACAGTGACCACCAGTATACGTTGTCTGCCTGAAAAACACTCCATATCTGTGCTCAGTGTGCTGCATATATCTGTGCTCACACAGCTTTATTGTGGGCACTGGGGACCACCAGTATATTATATAGGAGGAGTACAGTGCAGAGTTTTGCTGACCAGTGACCACCAGTATACGTTGTCTGCCTGAAAAACACTCCATATCTGTGCTCAGTGTGCTGCATATATCTGTGCTCACACTGCTTTATTGTGGGGACTGGGGAGCCGCTGTATTATATAGGAGGAGTACAGTGCAGAGTTTTGCTGACCAGTGACCACCAGTATACGTTTTCTGCCTGAAAACACTCCATATCTGTGCTCTGTGTGCTGCATATATCTGTGCTCACACTGCTTAATTGTGGGGACTGGGGAGCAGCTGTATTATATAGGAGGAGTACAGTGCAGAGTTTTGCTGACCAGTGACCACCAGTATACGTTGTCTGCCTGAAAAACACTCCATATCTGTGCTCAGTGTGCTGCATATATCTGTGCTCACACTGCTTAATTGTGGAGACTGGGGAGCAGCTGTATTATATAGGAGGAATACAGTGCAGAGTTTTGCTGACCAGTGACCACCAGTATACGTTGTCTGCCTGAAAAACACTCCATATCTGTGCTCAGTGTGCTGCATATATCTGTGCTCACACTGCTTAATTGTGGAGACTGGGGAGCAGCTGTATTATATAGGAGGAGTACAGTGCAGAGTTTTGCTGACAGTGACCACCAGTATACGTTGTCTGCCTGAAAAACACTCCATATCTGTGCTCAGTGTGCTGCATATATCTGTGCTCACACTGCTTTATTGTGGGCACTGGGGACCACCAGTATATTATATAGGAGGAGTACAGTGCAGAGTTTTGCTGACCAGTGACCACCAGTATACGTTGTCTGCCTGAAAAACACTCCATATCTGTGCTCAGTGTGCTGCATATATCTGTGCTCACACTGCTTAATTGTGGGGACTGGGGAGCAGCTGTATTATATAGGAGGAGTACAGTGCAGAGTTTTGCTGACCAGTGACCACCAGTATACGTTGTCTGCCTGAAAAACACTCCATATCTGTGCTCAGTGTGCTGCATATATCTGTGCTCACACTGCTTAATTGTGGGGACTGGGGAGCAGCTGTATTATATAGGAGGAGTACAGTGCAGAGTTTTGCTGACCAGTGACCACCAGTATACGTTGTCTGCCTGAAAACACTCCATATCTGTGCTCAGTGTGCTGCATATATCTGTGCTCACACTGCTTAATTGTGGGGACTGGGGAGCAGCTGTATTATATAGGAGGAGTACAGTGCAGAGTTTTGCTGACAGTGACCACCAGTATACGTTGTCTGCCTGAAAAACACTCCATATCTGTGCTCAGTGTGCTGCATATATCTGTGCTCACACTGCTTTATTGTGGGCACTGGGGACCACCAGTATATTATATAGGAGGAGTACAGTGCAGAGTTTTGCTGACCAGTGACCACCAGTATACGTTGTCTGCCTGAAAAACACTCCATATCTGTGCTCAGTGTGCTGCATATATCTGTGCTCACACTGCTTAATTGTGGGGGACTGGGGAGCAGCTGTATTATATAGGAGGAGTACAGTGCAGAGTTTTGCTGACCAGTGACCACCAGTATACGTTGTCTGCCTGAAAAACACTCCATATCTGTGCTCAGTGTGCTGCATATATCTGTGCTCACACTGCTTAATTGTGGGGACTGGGGAGCAGCTGTATTATATAGGAGGAGTACAGTGCAGAGTTTTGCTGACAGTGACCACCAGTATACGTTGTCTGCCTGAAAAACACTCCATATCTGTGCTCAGTGTGCTGCATATATCTGTGCTCACACAGCTTTATTGTGGGCACTGGGGACCACCAGTATATTATATAGGAGGAGTACAGTGCAGAGTTTTGCTGACCAGTGACCACCAGTATACGTTGTCTGCCTGAAAAACACTCCATATCTGTGCTCAGTGTGCTGCATATATCTGTGCTCACACTGCTTTATTGTGGGGACTGGGGAGCCGCTGTATTATATAGGAGGAGTACAGTGCAGAGTTTTGCTGACCAGTGACCACCAGTATACGTTTTCTGCCTGAAAACACTCCATATCTGTGCTCTGTGTGCTGCATATATCTGTGCTCACACTGCTTAATTGTGGGGACTGGGGAGCAGCTGTATTATATAGGAGGAGTACAGTGCAGAGTTTTGCTGACCAGTGACCACCAGTATACGTTGTCTGCCTGAAAAACACTCCATATCTGTGCTCAGTGTGCTGCATATATCTGTGCTCACACTGCTTAATTGTGGAGACTGGGGAGCAGCTGTATTATATAGGAGGAATACAGTGCAGAGTTTTACTGACCAGTGACCACCAGTATACGTTGTCTGCCTGAAAAACACTCCATATCTGTGCTCAGTGTGCTGCATATATCTGTGCTCACACTGCTTAATTGTGGAGACTGGGGAGCAGCTGTATTATATAGGAGGAGTACAGTGCAGAGTTTTGCTGACAGTGACCACCAGTATACGTTGTCTGCCTGAAAAACACTCCATATCTGTGCTCAGTGTGCTGCATATATCTGTGCTCACACTGCTTTATTGTGGGCACTGGGGACCACCAGTATATTATATAGGAGGAGTACAGTGCAGAGTTTTGCTGACCAGTGACCACCAGTATACGTTGTCTGCCTGAAAAACACTCCATATCTGTGCTCAGTGTGCTGCATATATCTGTGCTCACACTGCTTAATTGTGGGGACTGGGGAGCAGCTGTATTATATAGGAGGAGTACAGTGCAGAGTTTTGCTGACCAGTGACCACCAGTATACGTTGTCTGCCTGAAAAACACTCCATATCTGTGCTCAGTGTGCTGCATAAATCTGTGCTCACACTGCTTAATTGTGGGGACTCGGGAGCAGCTGTATTATATAGGAGGAGTACAGTGCAGAGTTTTGCTGACCAGTGACCACCAGTATACGTTGTCTGCCTGAAAACACTCCATATCTGTGCTCAGTGTGCTGCATATATCTGTGCTCACACTGCTTAATTGTGGGGACTGGGGAGCAGCTGTATTATATAGGAGGAGTACAGTGCAGAGTTTTGCTGACAGTGACCACCAGTATACGTTGTCTGCCTGAAAAACACTCCATATCTGTGCTCAGTGTGCTGCATATATCTGTGCTCACACTGCTTTATTGTGGGCACTGGGGACCACCAGTATATTATATAGGAGGAGTACAGTGCAGAGTTTTGCTGACCAGTGACCACCAGTATACGTTGTCTGCCTGAAAAACACTCCATATCTGTGCTCAGTGTGCTGCATATATCTGTGCTCACACTGCTTAATTGTGGGGACTGGGGAGCAGCTGTATTATATAGGAGGAGTACAGTGCAGAGTTTTGCTGACAGTGACCTCCAGTATACGTTGTCTGCTTGAAAAACACTCCATATCTGTGCTCAGTGTGCTGCATACATCTGTGCTCACACAGCTTTATTGTGGGCACTGGGGACCACCAGTGTATTATATAGGAGGAGTACAGTGCAGAGTTTTGCTGACCAGTGACCACCAGTATACGTTGTCTGCCTGAAAAACACTCCATATCTGTGCTCAGTGTGCTGCATATATCTGTGCTCACACTGCTTTATTGTGGGGACTGGGGAGCCGCTGTATTATATAGGAGGAGTACAGTGCAGAGTTTTGCTGACCAGTGACCACCAGTATACGTTTTCTGCCTGAAAACACTCCATATCTGTGCTCTGTGTGCTGCATATATCTGTGCTCACACTGCTTAATTGTGGGGACTGGGGAGCAGGAGGACTACAGTGCAGAGTTTTGCTGACAGTGACCACCAGTATACGTTGTCTGCCTGAAAAACACTCCATATCTGTGCTCAGTGTGCTGCATATATCTGTGCTCACACTGCTTTATTGTGGGCACTGGGGACCACCAGTATATTATATAGGAGGAATACAGTGCAGAGTTTTGCTGACCAGTGACCACCAGTATACGTTGTCTGCCTGAAAAACACTCCATATCTGTGCTCAGTGTGCTGCATATATCTGTGCTCACACTGCTTAATTGTGGAGACTGGGGAGCAGCTGTATTATATAGGAGGAGTACAGTGCAGAGTTTTGCTGACAGTGACCACCAGTATACGTTGTCTGCCTGAAAAACACTCCATATCTGTGCTCAGTGTGCTGCATATATCTGTGCTCACACTGCTTTATTGTGGGCACTGGGGACCACCAGTATATTATATAGGAGGAGTACAGTGCAGAGTTTTGCTGACCAGTGACCACCAGTATACGTTGTCTGCCTGAAAAACACTCCATATCTGTGCTCAGTGTGCTGCATATATCTGTGCTCACACTGCTTAATTGTGGGGACTGGGGAGCAGCTGTATTATATAGGAGGAGTACAGTGCAGAGTTTTGCTGACCAGTGACCACCAGTATACGTTGTCTGCCTGAAAAACACTCCATATCTGTGCTCAGTGTGCTGCATATATCTGTGCTCACACTGCTTAATTGTGGGGACTGGGGAGCAGCTGTATTATATAGGAGGAGTACAGTGCAGAGTTTTGCTGACCAGTGACCACCAGTATACGTTGTCTGCCTGAAAAACACTCCATATCTGTGCTCAGTGTGCTGCATATATCTGTGCTCACACTGCTTTATTGTGGGCACTGGGGACCACCAGTATATTATATAGGAGGAGTACAGTGCAGAGTTTTGCTGACAGTGACCACCAGTATATATAGCAGTACGGTAAGGAAGGCCACTGCTCTACCTACCTCTGTGTCGTCAAGTAAACTATCCATCCATACCTGTGGTGCATTTCAGTTGTGCGCTATATATATAGTAGTAGGCCATTGCTATTGATACTGGCATATAATTCCACACATTAAAAAATGGAGAACAAAAATGTGGAGGTTAAAATAGGGAAAGATCAAGATCCACTTCCACCTCGTGCTGAAGCTGCTGCCACTAGTCATGGCCGAGACGATGAAATGCCATCAACGTCGTCTGCCAAGGCCGATGGCCAATGTCATAGTAGAGAGCATGTAAAATCCAAAAAACAAATGTTCAGTAAAATGACCCAAAAATCAAAATTGAAAGCGTCTGATGAGAAGCGTAAACTTGCCAATATGCCATTTACGACACGGAGTGGCAAGGAACGGCTGAGGCCCTGGCCTATGTTCATGGCTAGTGGTTCAGAAACACTCATCCTCTTGCTAGAAAAATGAAAAGACTTAAGCTGGCAAAAGCACAGCAAAGAACTGTGCGTTCTTCTAAATCACAAATCCCCAAGGAGAGTCCAATTGTGTCGGTTGCGATGCCTGACCTTCCCAACACTGGACGGGAAGAGCTTGCGCCATCCACCATTTGCACGCCCCCTGCAAGTGCTGGAAGGAGCACCCGCAGTCCAGTTCTTGATAGTCAAATTGAAGATGTCACTGTTGAAGTACACCAGGATGAGGATATGGGTGTTGCTGGCGCTGGGGAGGAAATTGACAAGGAGGATTCTGATGGTGAGGTGGTTTGTTTAAGCCAGGCACCCGGGGAGACACCTGTTGTCCGTGGGACGAATATGGCCATTGACATGCCTGGTCAAAATACAAAAAAAATCACCTCTTCGGTGTGGAATTATTTCAACACAAATGCGGACAACAGGTGTCAAGCCGTGTGTTGCCTTTGTCAAGCTGTAATAAGTAGGGGTAAGGACGTTAACCACCACGGAACATCCTCCCTTATACGTCACCTGGTCCGCATTCATCAGAAGTCAGTGACAAGCTCAAAAACTTTGAATGACAGCGGAAGCAGTCCACTGACCACTAAATCCCTTCCTCTTGTACCCAAGCTCCTGCAAACCACACAACCAATTCCCTCAGTGTCAATTTCCACCTTACACAGGAAAGCCAATAGTCCTGCAGGCCATGTCACTGGCAAGTCTGACGAGTCCTCTCCTGCCTGGGATTCCTCCGATGCATCCTTGAGTGTAACGCCTTCTGCTGCTGGCGCTGCTGTTGTTGCTGCTGGGAGTCGATCGTCATCCCAGAGGGGAAGTCGGAAGACCACTTGTACTACTTCCAGTAAGCAATTGACTGTCCAACAGTCCTTTGCGAGGAAAATGAAATATCACAGCAGTCATCCTGCTGCAAAGCGGATAACTCAGGTCTTGTCAGCCTGGGTGGATCCGGTATCCACCGTTAATTCAGAGGCAACTAGAGACTTGATTGAGGTACTGTGTCCCCGGTACCAAATACCATCTAGGTTCCATTTCTCTAGGCAGGCGATACCGAAAATGTACACAGACATCAGAAAAAGAGTCACCAGTGTCCTAAAAAATGCAGTTGTACCCAATGTCCACTTAACCACAGACATGTGGACAAGTGGAGCAGGGCAGACTCAGGACTAAATGACTGTGACAGCCCACTGGGTAGATGTATTGCCTCCCGCAGCAAGAACAGCAGCGGCGGCACCAGTAGCAGCATCTCGCAAACGCCAACTTGTTCCTAGGCAGGCTACGCTTTGTATCACCGCTTTCCAGAAGAGGCACACAGCTGACAACCTCTTACGGAAACTGAGGAACATCATCGCAAAATGGCTTACCCCAAATGGTCTCTCCTGGGGATTTGTGACATCGGACAACGCCAGCAATATTGTGAAAGCATTACATCTGGGTAAATTCCAGCACGTCCCATGTTTTGCACATACATTGAATTTGGTGGTGCAGAATTATTTAAAAAACGTCAGGAACGTGCAAGAGATGCTGTCGGTGGCCCGAAGAATTGCGGGCCACTTTCGGCATTCAGCCACCGCGTGCCGAAGACTGGAGCACCACCAAACACTCCTGAACCTGCCCTGCCATCATCTGAAGCAAGAGGTGGTAACGAGGTCGAATTCAACCCTCTATATGCTTCAGAGGATGGAGGAGCAGCAAAAGACCATTCAAGCCTATACATCTGCCCACGATATAGGCAAAGGAGGGGGAATGCACCTGACTCAAGCGCAGTGGAGAATGATTTCAACGTTGTGCAAGGTTCTGCAACCCTTTGAACTTGCCACACGTGAAGTCAGTTCAGACACTGCCAGTCTGAGTCAGGTCATTCCCCTCATCAGGCTTTTGCAGAAGAAGCTGGAGACATTGAAGGAGGAGCTAAAACAGAGCGATTCCGCTAGGCATGTGGGACTTGTGGATGGAGCCCTTAATTCGCTTAACCAGGATTCACGGGTGGTCAATCTGTTGAAATCAGAGCACTACATTTTGGCCACCGTGCTCGATCCTAGATTTAAAACCTACGTTGTATATCTCTTTCCGGCAGACACAAGTCTGCAGAGGTTCAAAGACCTTGCTGGTGAGAAAATTGTCAAGTCAAGCGGAACGTGACCCGTCAACATCTCCTCCTTCACATTCTCCCGCAACTGGGGGTGCGAGGAAAAGGCTAAGAATTCCGAGCCCACCCGCTGGCGGTGATGCAGGGCAGTCTGGAGCGAGTGCTGACATCTGGTCCGGACTGAAGGACCTGCCAACGATTACTGACATGTCGTCTACTGTCACTGCATATGATTCTGTCACCATTGAAAGAATGGTGGAGGATTATATGAGTGACCGCATCCAAGTAGGTACGTCAGACAGTCCGTACGTATACTGACAGGAAAAAGAGGCAATTTGGAGGCCCTCGCGCAAACTGGCTGTATTTTACCTAAGTTGCCCACCCTCCAGTGTGTACGAAAGAGTGTTTAGTGCAGCCGCTCACCTTGTCAGCAATCGGCGTACGAGGTTACTTCCAGAAAATGTGGAGAAGATGATGTTCATCAAAATGAATTATAATCAATTCCTCCGTGGACAAATTCACCAGCAATTGCCTCCAGAAAGTACACAGGGACCTGAGATGGTGGATTCCAGTGGGGACGAATTAATAATCTGTGAGGAGGGGGATGTACACAGTGAAAGGGGTGAGGAATCGGAGGATGATGATGAGATGGACATCTTGCCTCTGTAGAGCCAGTTTGTGCAAGGAGAGATTGATTGTTTCTTTTTTGGTGGGGGCCCAAACCAACCAGTTATTTCAGTCACAGTCATGTGGCAGACCCTGTCGCTGAAATGATGGGTTCGTTAAAGTGTGCATGTCCTGTTTATACAACATAAGGGTGGGTGGGTGGGCCCAAGGACAATTCCATCTTGCACCTCTTTTTTCTTTAATTTTTCTTTGCATCATGTGCTGTTTGGGGACAATTTTTTTGAAGTGCCATCCTGCCTGACACGGCAGTGCCACTCCTAGATGGGCCAGGTGTTTGTGTCGGCCACTTGTGTCGCTTAGCTTAGCCATCCAGCGACCTTGGTGCACCTCTTTTTTTCTTTGCATCATGTGCTGTTTGGGGACTATTTTTTTGAAGTGCCATCCTGTCTGACACTGCAGTGCCACTCCTAGATGGGCCAGGTGTTTGTGTCGGCCACTTGTGTCGCTTAGCTTAGCCATCCAGCGACCTCTGTGCAAATTTTAGGACTAAAAATAATATTGTGAGGTGTTCAGAATAGACTGAAAATGAGTGGAAATTATGGTTATTGAGGTCAATAATACTATGGGTTAAAAATGACCCCCAAATTCTATGATTTAAGCTTTTTTTTTTTAGGGTTTTTTGTAAAAAAAACACCCGAATCCAAAACACACCCGAATCCGACAAAAAAATTTCAGGGAGGTTTTGCCAAAACGCATTTGAATCCAAAACACGGCCGCGGAACCGAATCCAAAACCAAAACACAAAACCCGAAAAATTTCTGGTGCACATCACTATTTGAAATACATGTACTGTATGAGCATCCGAATCCCCTAAAGCATAAACCAACACCAATGGGAAGGAATCACTCTTTGCAGTACTTTTACACATGATCTTGTGAATCTTCCATGAAGCGTTGTGGGCTAGCGATGAAGGCTCCCATCTCTCATGCTGAGAGCCCCGGGTTCAATTTCTAAAGTGCCAATCTTTTTTTTAATGTGTTCCCGTGACATTCCCTTTATTTTTTTTTCTTTGTTATACATTCAATGGAAGTGTGCACACAGGTTTCACATAAATCAGAGTAAATCTGCAGGAGCAACTCATTCTGCTATATACAATACACAGCGGTAATAAGTATAAATTAGTGTATTCTGACGCAACTAACTGAGCAACACAGTACTGTAGATCGTCGGCGTTTGTGTATTGTACCTGACCTGAACTCCCTCCCTGTCTACTGCATGAACTGTGCAGGCTCCCAGGGGGGAAGGGTGATGGGGGTAGGGGGAGGCAGTAGAAAATACAGTGCTTTTGAAATACATGTACTGTATGAGCGTCCGAATCCCCTAAGGCATAAACCAACACCAATGGGAAAGAATCGCTGTTTGCAGTACTTTTACACATGAACTTGTGAATCTCCCATGAAGCGTCATGGGCTAGCGATGAAGGCTCCTGCCTGCCACGCTGAGATTCCCGGGTTTGAGTCCCAAAGTGCCAACCTTTTTAAAAAAAATGTTTTCCTTGTTTTGCATCTGTATACTGTAAACTATACAGTATTTATTAATTGATCATTCTACGGGACCTCATTTAGCTAGGGGATTGTGATGCTCCCTCAGCATTGGCCCATAGTCTGCAAAAACTATGCCGTCACTCGCTCCATAGCTGAATGCTGCCACAAGGCGGGGGTTCATGTGCCTCGGACATTTTGTCACTTTGCAATGCGATCGAGTCTGGTGTATCGTTATGTGCATAGACCTCGCTTATCCCTATCGACCCTGTGTACTGTATTTTAGCTAGGGGATTGTGATGCTCCTTCAGCATTCGCCCATAGCCTGCAAAACCTATGCCATCGCTCACTCCATAGCTGAGTGCTGCCACAAGGCAGGGGTTCACGTGCCTTGGACATTTTGTCACTTTGCGATGCGATCGAGTCCTGTGTATTGTTATGTGCATAGACCTTACTTATCCCTATTGCCCCTGTGTACTGTATTTTAGCTAGGGGATTGTGACGCTCCTTCAGCATTGGACCATAGCCTGCAAAACCTATGCCGTCGCTCACTCCATAGCTGAGTGCTGCCACAAGGTGGGGGTTCACGTGCCTCGGACATTTTGTCACTTTGTGATGCAATCAAGTCCGGTGTATCGTTATGTGCATAGACCTCGCTTATCCCTATCGCCCCTATGTACTGTATTTTAGCTAGGGGATTGTGATGCTCCTTCAGCATTGGACCATACCCTGCAAAACCTATGCCGTTACTTGCTCTGTAGCCGAGTGCCTCCATGGGGAAAGGAGTCACAGGCGGTAGCCATTTTAATTGAGTCTGCCCTGCTACAGAATTGTATGTGTTTCATACGGTGCATAGAACCTTAACAGTAGAAATGCTCCTGCAGCTTTGCCCTGCTTTATGTAAAACTTGTGTGCACACTTGTATTGAATGTGAAAGTATACCACAGTACGATAGATATAAAAATAAAAAACATAATAAAGTGTCTGGAAGAAACTAATATGCATTCGTACTTTAGGAATCAAACCCGGGACTCTAAGCATAGGAAGCGGAACTCTTCACCACTCAGACACTTCGCCGCTGACAGATGAATAAGTCCATTGGTTTTGATTATGCCATAATGGCTACGGGATTAGGACGCTAACATACAATATCCCTAACATCAATAGGCAACAATGTGCATGTAACATGTCTGTTTGCGTCTGTGTACACTACTAGTTTTATGTTGATTTATCTGACTTGGACGCTCACATATTCCTAAAGTTCTGTAAATTGGCCATACTGTTGCTTTATCACATTTGTTTGCATATGCATATGCTGTATTATTTGCATCTGTACTGTATATACTGTTATATACTGTATGAAATAATGTAACGTAATGAGACGCACTAGTAAAGTAGTACTTACTATGTATTTCAGTATTGTATTTTACGGGAGATGCGCAGTGGTGATTGTAAAAGGTGACATCTGGTGGATGATCGCAGGTATTACACTTAAAGGTAACGACAAACGCTCTGTGCACCTCCTTGCGACTAGGTGCGCCTACCTGCGCCCTGGTACGCTGCGTATGCCCGATTGCGACTAACGCCTCAGTCAGCCAAGATAAAAGAGGACCCATCTGTATAAACTATGAGATTTCTAACTCTATGAAGCGACCTGTACCCCGTACAAAAAATAACCAGCACGATAATCAAGCAGATCCATGCAGTGTGCAGCCACACATACAATCCCTTGCATCCATGCACCACATAGATCCGCCCATCCGCAACACTGATCACCCCTTCAAAAAGTACAAGGTAAGCTTCAAATAGTTAAATTCCCTCCAGCTTGGAATTCTCTAGCTTTCTATGCAAGGGCAGATAGCTCAATGAATAGAACATCCGACTGCAATGTCTTAGGGAATGGGTTTGAATCCTGGGCACATCAGCATCCCGAAATGTCATAAAGGACAGTGCGAGTGGACTACAAAGAGCTCTCAAATCAAGTCCATGAATGCTGTATAGGTATTAGCGACAAAAGGGGTGGGAGTGGGAGACAGGGGCGGTCAGGATATGCTGGTCTTCTAAAAGAGGGGATGCTGCAAGTGAAAGTAATTAGATAATTCATAATTGACAAGTGCTGCTAACAGCGGCCCCTACCCTGCAGCACTATGTACGGGGCACACTCCGCACACACCTAGTTACGACCCTGAGTTTGGCCCCTGTTCTAATGTAGTCTAAGCTTTATATATCACTTTAGTCTGTCCAAGAAAACAATATGGAACCTCCTCCAGTGGTCTATCAATAATGGGTGTAGGCTGTGCCAAAGGAGGAAGTAATGTGCCAGTATTCCTGCCAGATGTGGATAATCTCCAACAACTCCCCCTCAGTTCTCTTCAGCTTAATTCCCCCATGTTTCTTCAGCTTCAGCCCCCCAGTGTCTCTCCAGCTCCAGCCGGCCATTATTTTTCCAGCCCCCAAGTATCTCTGCTGCCAGCCCACTTCTGTTATAGTCACACAGTGTCTCTCCAGCACCCTAAACATCCATCTTCAGCCTCTCTGTGGCTTTTGGCTTGGTACCTCTGCTCCTCTCTGTCAGTGATGAGGTGTGACATCATGTTGTCATGCTTGCCATGTTGCAATAAAAAAACACCTTATTGTCCAACGCAGTTGCTGGCAAGCAATAGCAGCTCCCCGAGATAGATCCATCTATAACCACTGTCTGCACCGCTGCTGTGATCAGCTGGGTGCAGGCAGTGGTTATATAATTATTTATCTGTGCCCCCCTGACAGCTGACGCTCAGAGGCCAATGATTCCTATGCTTTCATTGCCATCGCGAGTTTCGCCACTGCAACAAAGAATCCTAATTAACTATAGTTATTCCTGTAACAACCAATATACTGTACATAACGTTTCTATAATGTAATACATCTATTAGAATGTTCTTTATTTTGTATATATTACACATCTTCATGGATATAACACAATACATTGGATCTCAAAAGATTCCCTCTGGATCATATTGTGATAAAAAAAAAATCAACTAAACCTGTCTGGGAAATATTGAGTTTTAAGTGCTCTGTGCCATTCTTATAGCGATGTGTGTTTTACGTCACTTTTTTTTTCTGAGGGTCTGACGAGAAACATGTCTATGTTTAACACTGGAATGTAAAAGAAAATACGTCTGCAGATGCTGAGTTGAAATGTCCCTCTGTGACTATTAGAAATATCAGGAGGTATAATAGATGTGCTATGGGAATGGATTTGTGGCTGAAAAGTGAAACATCAGGACTTTAAACAGAAGCTGCAACCAGTGCTCTCAGCTGTGCATTAAACACGGACTATGACGAATTCCTCTCTGCTGCCCAGCAGTGTTATATGAGAAGACATAGCATTTTTTTCTATTATTTATGGGGACACTCATTCCTGTTTATTATTCTCAGGTTACCATTCTCCATGCCAAGTAAAAGGCCTGGATTTAAAAAAAAAAAGCCTGGGGAAAAATTGGCAGCCCAGGCACAGAAATAAAATTATGGCAAGCTGGGGATTGCAGAAAAAAATAAATCCAGGTCTTGTGTTTAAAGAGATTAGTCAGGTATAAAACAAAATGAAATTCCAGTGGCGGGGATCATATCAGCTAAAGAATTCGATTAGATTCATTAATGTTCTGTGTTATTGTCTTCTGTATGTAATTTGTGATCTTATCATAAATTATATGATAATGTCATTCGTGAATTTTAACGGTATAAAAGCCAGTATTCAAAATAAATTCATGCCCCCATAGTAACGAAAACAGGGGCATGGCTCGCCCCCTTACAGCGAAGTCACGCCCCCTAAGTTTGAGAGCAAAGATGCCCCTCTTCAAGCAGTCATAAAGTTGAGAGGTATGTAGTATGGTTGCGAAGATACATTGAACTATCATGATAAATATAAACAAAATTATAACAATCTTCTAGTAGTCATAATGTATTCAAGTTCAGAAGATGGTATCCCCAGGATTAGCATAACGAAACTGCTTCAGAGCATCATTAAACTTGTTCAGAACATTAAAAAGTGTGCCCTCGCGGACTCGCTTCGCTCACCACGCTTCAGGCATGGAGGCTTGTTCCGCCTCACTGGCCACAGGGAGGGAGAGAGAGGGGGTGTCAGGGAGAGAGAGAGATGGGGAGCAAGCAAGGAGCAAAAGAGAGAGTCAGAAAGACAGAGTAGAGAGAGGGAGGGGGAGCAAGCAGAAGGGAGAGAGGGTGTTAGGTTAGAAAGAGAGAGAAGGGAGTAAGAGAGTGCGAGAGTGTCAGGGAGAGACAAAGAGAGGGAAAGTGCGAGAGAGAGGCAAAGATAGAGGTTGTCAGAGAGAGAGAGGGAGGCAGAGTGAGCAGGAGAGAGAGAGAAGGGAGTAAGAGAGTGCGAGAGTGTCGGGAAGAGACAAAGAGAGGGAAAGTGTCAGGTTAGAAAGAGAGAGAAGGGTTAGAAAGAGGTGTCAGTTTAGAAAGAGAGAGAAGGGAGTAAGAGAGTGTGAGAGTGTCAGGGAGAGACAAAGAGAGGAAAAGTGTGAGAGAGAGGCAGAGATAGAGGTTGTCAGAGAGAGAGAGAGAGAGGGAGGCAGAGTGAGCAGGAGAGAGAGACAGAGTGAGAGAGGGGAGCAAGGGCGAGAAGGTGTCAAGGAGGGAGAGAGACAGAGTGAGAAAGGGGAGCAAGGAAGGGAGGGTGTAAGGGAGGGAGAGAGAAAGAGAGCGAGAGGGGGAAACAAGAGTGAAACAGAGAAAAACAGCATCAGGGATTGAGAGAGAGATAGAGAGATAGAGAGAGGGGGGAGCAAGAGGGAGAGGGAGAGAAAGAGGGTGCCAGAGAGCGGGGACACCAAGCAAGACAGAGGGAGGAATAGAGCAGGAAAAACACTAACTGTTAGGCTACAGCAGCATCAGGTCACTGATGGGGATGGGCACTTTACGACATTAGGCCCTGCCCCGGGCAATGTTTTCCAGAGTATGGACAACCGCCCCACCTATAATCTGGCCCTGCTAGATACGTTCTTCTTTCTGGGCTTCCAGGATGATCTGGAGGAAGATTACAGTGGGTCTGGTGACTCCGAGGGCTTAGGGCCCCCAAGCCCAGAGCCAGGAGATGTGTTTTGGGTGATGTCCCACAGACCAAGCCGGAGAGGCACCAACATGATAGAGGGAGTCTTAGGGCCCAGCTCTGAGCACATCACAAAAGAGGCAGATAGGGCTGCAGAGGGGGACAAAAGGGGGAGGTGAAGTAAAATAAATGAGAATGGCCAGAGAAAGGATGGTAAAAAATATGCATGTTACTAGCAGGGAGAACATTACAGTGCATTGGGGAATATGTGGCTGGACCTGAGATGAGCATCCTGTAGGCTCTCAGTGCCCCAGCTCCATCCAGGAACAGCACTACACAAACCAGAGTTTGGGATGGAGGAAGGCAAGTGGTACTCCTGGTGTCTGGCAGAGCAGGGCTGCACCCTTCCTACAGTGTTATAATCAATGGCTTTGTCAGCCCCATGCCTTTAGCCACCCCTGGCTGCTAGCTGTAAATATACATGGCCGTGGTCAGAACTCCACACAACTGTGCTTAGATGTCTATGGTGACAAGAGGAGTGTAAAAGCACACATTCTTATCTTGGGGATAATAGTTTTATGACAAAAGTCATCATATGATGTATGATGACTGTTTATGCTAATTTATGAGGTAATTCAGCTGACTGTTTTTTTTTCCAGGCATTTTTGCAGTTATACCAATAATATGTTTATTTATTCCAAGACCGCTATCAGCCATTATCTGCAATGTCACATTTAGCCGTCTAATGTAAATTGGTTGTATGACCAAGACCATATGATATATGATGCATGTTTATGCTAATTTTGTGCACACACAAAAACGACCATTGTGTTTAAATATGTTTGTTTGAATGCAACACAGAGCATTGTTTATATACATTCATATAATAGAAGAACCACAGCGGGCTATAAACGAGCGGCCAATGTTGACACCACATCCATTTTTATCTACACTTTCTTTTCTATTTAACGGTCCTATTTATCAAGATCTGCAAAATGCTGGCAGCAATTGCCAATTGTTATCACCACATTTAGGAGCAAAAATCGAAAAAACCTTTTTCTATAACACAAGGGGAATATAACTTTACAACTAATACAAGTGGCACTAGTATATACTGTAAATTTTGATATTGACACTCTTTGTTTTTCATTTTTAGCTGTTTACTAAACATAGTTAAGTTACACTTATATATTGAATATGGTTTTAAAGAGCAGGCTATCAACTTTATTTTAGGAATTACAGCTGTTTACTATGTAGCCCCCTCTTTTTCAAGGGACCAAAAGTAATTGGACAATTGACGCAAAAGCTGTTTCATGGACAGGTCTGGGCTATTCCTTCATTATTTCTTTATTAGTTAAGTGTTAGGGTCTCCTGCCCTGTGCTGCCATGTCGTCATGGCAACCGGGAGACAAGTGCTAGTGGAGTAACCTGAGCGCAGCTGATACTCCGGTTCGGGTCTTTTGCTGTGCAGTGGTTACAGGCTCTGTGCACGGCAGGGGATCCGGTGCTGGTTTTTGTGCTCACAGTCTGTGAGGTCTGAGTGGGGCGTGGACAGCACCTGCTATATAAGGCCTCTTCTCAGGTTAAGCAGATCCTGCTGAATCTTTGTTGGTTAGTTAGTTCCTGAAAGTTAGCCAGTACTGTGTAGCTTTGTATTTGTTGTTGCTTACTGCATATAGGCCTTGGAATTTGGTACTACACTCTGCCAATCCAGACCTAGCAGTAAGACTGGAGTCAGTCGTTTAACTTGCTGGGGTTCTTTTGCTACTCTGTGAACTTAGCAAGTTTGCGGCTGTATTCTCAGACTTGCCTGCCTAAATCCTGTCTCACTGTGCAAGGTGTTCAGGTGTCAGTTTAGTGGCAGTAAGCTGAACCTGTGCACTGCAAGTGAGGATTAGGATTGTGGAGACTCTCCTTGTGTCTATCATTCCATCTCTGACCAAGGAGTTTACTGCCACACCCGTTGGTAACCCTTTAGGGTTTTGCTGTTGCCCTTAGCAACAGCATTTCGGGTTCTCTACGTATTAAAACACAACATCTTACTTTTTCCATCTGAGCATTCTTAATACTAGGGAGACACCCAGTTTCTTAGCCTCTGGGCTTCTCTGTTCACTTTGTGTTTATTTTGCTTCCCTATCACCTTCTGTGTACGTAATGTCATATTCCCCAGTCTGTCTGTGAGTTCATTTGTTTTGCATCCCTATCTGTTCAGACACCAGTACATTCCTGCAGGCACTGGTGTGCATAACAGTTCAGACACCAGTACATTCCTGCAGGCACTGGTGTGCATAACAGTTCAGACACCAGTACATTCCTGCAGGCACTGGTGTGCATAACATATTCAGCAGCCTAATACTCCTGTTGAAATTTTGTGGGAATATGGAGCATACCCCTCAAAATACGTTGCAACAGGTGGTTGATCAGGTGCAGGTCCTGACTCGACAATTTAATGATTTGTCCATTAAAATGCACACCTCCCAGGCCACTGACGGAGCTCCAGCAGCAGCAGCACCTTCAGGGGTTAAGGAGCCGAAAGTAAATCTCCCGGATCGTTTTTCTGGAGATCGATCGCAGTTCTTTTGTTTCAAGGAGAGCTGCAAGCTATACTTCCGGCTTAGGCCTCAGTCTTCTGGGTCGGAGATTCAGCGGGTGGGCATAGTGATTTCCTTGCTACAAGGAGACCCACAGGTCTGGGCATATGGGTTGCAGCCTGACTGTCCGTCGCTTAAAAGTGTTGATGCTTTTTTTACGGCACTGGGCATGTTGTATGATGACCCTGACAAGACGGCCTCAGCCGAGGCTCAGATTTCGATCCTTAAGCAAGGGCGAAGGCCAGTTGAGGTTTACTGTACGGAGTTTCGGAGGTTGGCCCATGATACCCAGTGGAATGACCCAGCCCTGAGACACCAGTACCGAAGAGGTCTTTCTAACCAGATAAAAGACCAACTGGTACAATATCCCTTGCCTGATAGCTTGGATCAGCTCATGCAGTTATCCATCCGGGTGGATAGACGGCTGAGAGAGCGTAGGCTTGAAAGGGAGACCGAGGTTTCCTTCTTTCCCAAGGGAACCTCAGACTCTGAGGAATTTTCCGAGGAGCCTATGCAGATTGGGGCTACCCGCCTCTCCTCGCGTGAGAAGACGCGGAGGAGACAGCAGGGGTTGTGTTTGTACTGTGGGAATAAAGGTCATGTGGTAGTATCATGCCCAGAAAAGCCGGAAAACTTCAGGGCCTGAGGGTGATGGGAAATATCCTGTCAGGCCAGAAGTCAGAATTTCCCAAGAAGACTTTTATCATTCCGGTGACCTTGAAGATCCTCAGTCAAACTGTCAAGACTGAGGCCTTTGTGGACAGTGGGGCCGACAGGGTTTTTATGGACCGCCAATTCGTCCTGAAACACTCTGTTCTCTTAGTACCCTTGGCATCGGAAATTGAGATTTGTGGGTTAAACGGGGAACCATTATCCCAAGGTAAAATTACCTCTTGCACCAGCCAGATTTCTTTGTTTATTGGAGCCACACACTCTGAAAAATTGTCCTTTTATGTGACTGTCTGTACTTTTGCCCCATTGGTGTTGGGGTTACCCTGGTTAAGGGCCCACAATCCTCAATTTGACTGGGTCTCTGGGGAGATTCTTAGTAGGGGTACTGATTGTTTCAGGAGTTGCTTGAGCCTTCCAGTCAGGCTCTCGCAGCTAAGTTTGCCAGGATTGCCAGGGTGTTATGCAGATTTTGCGGACGTGTTCTCCAAAAAAGTTGCAGAGGTACTACCTCCCCATCGCCCCTATGACTGTGCCATTGATTTGTTGCCAAATGCTAAGCTTCCCAAGAGCAGGTTGTACTCCCTGTCACGTCCTGAGACTCAGGCTATGGCAGAGTACATTCAGGAGAACTTGGCTAAGGGATTTATCAGACCTTCACAGTCTCCAGTTGGGTCGGGGTTCTTCTTCGTGGGTAAAAAGGACGGTTCATTGCGGCCCTGCATCGACTTCAGGGAATTGAACCGTATCACGATTAAAAACTCATACCCACTGCCTCTCATTTCTTGTTTGACCAGCTTCGTACTGCCACCATTTTTTCTAAGATTGACCTACGCGGGGCGTACAATCTAATCCGAATAAGAGAGGGGGATGAATGGAAGACTGCCTTTAATACCCACTCAGGGCATTATGAATATTTGGTGATGCCTTTTGGGCTCTGTAATGCCCCGGCAGTCTTCCAGGATTTCATGAACGATGTACTCAGGGAATATTTGGATAGATTCTTAGTTGTATACTTAGATGACATCCTAATCTTCTCCCATTCCCTGGAGGAACATCGGAAGCATGTACGCTTAGTCCTCCAGAAACTCAGAGACCACCGGCTTGGGGCGAAGCTGGAGAAGTGCGAATTTGAAGTTCAGCAAATCGCATTTCTAGGATATATTATCTCCCCAGAAGGTTTCCAAATGGAGGGTTCCAAGGTACAGGCAGTCCTGGATTGGGTGCAGCCCACTAGTTTGAAGGCGCTTCAGCGTTTCCTGGGCTTTGCGAATTTTTATAGACGATTTATCGCTGGATTTTCGTCTATAGTGGCGCCCTTGGTGGCACTCACTAAGAAAGGGGCGGATGTTGCTCACTGGTCTTGTGAGGCTAAAGCGGCTTTTGCCCGTCTCAAAAGGGCATTTGTATCGGCCAAGTTGCTGCGACACCCAGATCCAGAGCGTCCTTTTGTGGTGGAGGTGGATGCCTCTGAGATGGGTATTGGGGCAGTGCTCTCTCAGATGGGAGTGTCTGATAATCGCCTTCATCCCTGTGCTTACTTTTCCCGTAAATTTTCGCCTGCCGAGATGAATTATGACGTGGGTAACCGGGAATTGTGGGCTATTAAGGATGCACTCGAGGAGTGGAGACACTGGCTTGAGGGGGCTAAGTTTGTGGTCTTAATTCTCACCGACCATAAGAATCTGGCATATTTAGAGTCAGCGAAGCATCTCAATGCCAGGCAGGCACGATGGGCTTTGTTTTTTGCTCGCTTTAATTTTTGGATAACATATCGCCCTGGGTCAAAAAACATCAAGGCTGATGCGCTCTCGCTGAGTTTTGCTCCAATCCAGGAGACCACCGAGGAGCCATTGCCCATTGTGTCCCCATCATGTATTTTAGTGGGCATTACCCAGGACCTCTTATCATTAGTCCTTAGAGCACAGGAGCAGGCTCCTCCAGACCTTCCGGTAGGTCTTTTGTTTGTGCCTCCTAGGTTAAGACAGCGAGTGTTCCTGGAATTCCATGCCAATAAGTCGGCAGGTCACCCGGGTATTGCCAGAACTCGGGAGTTGCTATCTAGGGCGGTGTGGTGGCCCTCGGTGGCTAAGGATGTGGATCAGTGGGTTCGGGCATGTGACATCTGTGCCCGAAATAAGACTCCTAGAGGGGTTCCTGTTGGCCAATTACATCCACTCTCTATCCCATCTAAGCCATGGACCCACATTTCAATGGATTTTGTGGTGGACTTGCCCAAATCCTCGGGGATGACAGCCATCTGGGTTGTCGTTGACAGGTTTTCGAAGATGGCGCACTTCGTTCCACTGGTTGGGCTGCCATCGGCCAGACGCCTGTCTGAAACATTTATGCTGCATGTTGTGCGTCTCCACGGGTTGCCACTTGATGTGGTCTCTGACCGCGGATCCCAGTTTGTGGCCAAATTCTGGAGGGCATTTTGTTCCGATCTCCAGATTTCTGTCAGCTTGTCGTCAGGCTACCATCCGCAGTCTAATGGGCAGACTGAAAGGGTGAACCAGTCCTTGGAGCAGTTCCTCAGGTGTTATGTCTCCAAGTGTCAGACTGACTGGGTTGCTCATCTGTCCATGGCGGAGTTTGCCTATAACAACGCGGCTCACTCTGCTACAGGGATCTCTCCCTTCCTTTGTGTGTATGGGCATCATCCTAAGGCCAATTCTTTTGACCCCCTGGACTCCACGCCTGGTGGTTCCTCTGTGGTTTCGGTCCTTAGAGGTATTTGGAGGAAAGTGAAGAAAGCCCTTGTATCTGTGTCATTAGTGACCAAAAGGGTTTTTGATAAGCGGAAAAGACCCTGCAGCTTCAAATTAGGAGACTTCGTCTGGTTGTCTACCAAGAATTTGAAGTTGAGACAGCCATCTCATAAGTTAGGCCCCCGGTTCATCGGCCCTTATAAGATCACCAGGGTTATCAATCCGGTGGCATTTCAGTTAGATCTGCCCCGTTCTTTGGGAATCAATAAAACATTTCATTGTTCCCTTTTAAAACGGGCGATTAGTAATCCTTCTTCCAGTGGAAGACCTTCCCCTCTTCTGATACGTGGCCAGAGGGAGTTTGTTGTTGAAAGTATTCTTGACTCCAAGATGGTTCGGGGTCGGCTGTCATTTTTGGTGCACTGGAAGGGGTGTGGCCCGGAGGAGCGGTCGTGGGTGCGCAGTTGTGATCTTCATGCCCCCAGACTGATACGCTCTTTCTTCTCGCAGTTCCCCGATAAACCCGGTGGTAGGGGTTCTTTGACCCCTCGTCAGAGGGGGGGTACTGTTAGGGTCTCCAGCCCTGTGCTGCCACGTCGTCATGACAACCGGGAGACAAGTGCTAGCGGAGTAACCTGAGCGCAGCTGATACTCCGGTTCGGGTCTTTTGCTGTGCAGTGGTTACAGGCTCTGTGCACGGCAGGGGATCCGGTGCTGGTTTTTGTGCTCACAGTCTGTGAGGTCTGAGTGGGGCGTGGACAGCACCTGCTATATAAGGCCTCTTCTCAGGTTAAGCAGATCCTGCTGAATCTTTGTTGGTTAGTTAGTTCCTGAAAGTTAGCCAGTACTGTGTAGCTTTGTATTTGTTGTTGCTTACTGCATATAGGCCTTGGAATTTGGTACTACACTCTGCCAATCCAGACCTAGCAGTAAGACTGGAGTCAGTCGTTTAACTTGCTGGGGTTCTTTTGCTACTCTGTGAACTTAGCAAGTTTGCGGCTGTATTCTCAGACTTGCCTGCCTAAATCCTGTCTCACTGTGCAAGGTGTTCAGGTGTCAGTTTAGTGGCAGTAAGCTGAACCTGTGCACTGCAAGTGAGGATTAGGATTGTGGAGACTCTCCTTGTGTCTATCATTCCATCTCTGACCAAGGAGTTTACTGCCACACCCGTTGGTAACCCTTTAGGGTTTTGCTGTTGCCCTTAGCAACAGCATTTCGGGTTCTCTACGTATTAAAACTAGAGATGAGCGGGTTCGGTTTCTCTGAATCCGAACCCGCCCGAACTTCATGGTTTTTTTCACGGGTCCGAGCAGACTCGGATCCTCCCGCCTTGCTCGGTTAACCCGAGCGCGCCCGAACGTCATCATGACGCTGTCGGATTCTCGCGAGACTCGGATTCTATATAAGGAGCCGCGCGTCACCGCCATTTTCACACGTGCATTGAGATTGATAGGGAGAGGACGTGGCTGGCGTCCTCTCCATTTAGATTATAAGAGAGAGAGATTTACTGGAGCTTAGGACTAGGAGGAGTACTGTAGAAGTGTAGAGAGTGCAGAGAGTTTACTAGTGAGTGACCACCAGACAGTGCAGTTTATTTAATATATCCGTTCTCTGCCTGAAAAAAGCGATACACACAGTGACTCAGTCACATACCATATCTGTGTGCACTGCTCAGGCTCAGCCCAGTGTGCTGCATCATCTATATATATTATATATCTGTCTGACTGCTCAGCTCACACAGCTTATAATTGTGGGGGAGACTGGGGAGCACTGCAGTGCCAGTTATAGGTTATAGCAGGAGCCAGGAGTACATAATATTATATAGTGAGTGACCACCAGACAGTGCAGTTTATTTAATATATCCGTTCTCTGCCTGAAAAAAGCGATACACACAGTGACTCAGTCACATACCATATCTGTGTGCACTGCTCAGGCTCAGCCCAGTGTGCTGCATCATCTATATATATTATATATCTGTCTGACTGCTCAGCTCACACAGCTTATAATTGTGGGGGAGACTGGGGAGCACTGCAGTGCCAGTTATAGGTTATAGCAGGAGCCAGGAGTACATAATATTATATTAAAATTAAACAGTGCACACTTTTGCTGCAGGAGTGCCACTGCCAGTGTGACTGACCAGTGACCTGACCACACTGACCACCAGTATAGTTAGTAGTATACTTATATTGTGATTGCCTGAAAAAGTTAAACACTCGTCGTGTGACTTCACTTGTGTGTTGTTGTTTTTTTATTCTATAAAAATAAAACTCATTCTGCTGACAGACAGTGTCCAGCAGGTCCGTCATTATATAATATATAATATATACCTGTCCGGCTGCAGTAGTGATATATATATATTTTTTATATCATTTATCATCCAGTCGCAGCAGACACAGTACGGTAGTTCACGGCTGTGGCTACCTCTGTGTCTGCACTCGGCAGGCAGTCCGTCCATAATTGTATACCACCTAACCGTGGTTTTTTTTTCTTTCTTCTTTATACATACATAGTTACATAGACATCTCTTTATCAACCAGTCTATATTAGCAGCAGACACAGTACAGTACGGTAGTTCACGGCTGTGGCTACCTCTGTGTCTGCACTCGGCAGGCAGTCCGTCCATAATTGTATACCACCTAACCGTGGTTTTTTTTTCTTTCTTCTTTATACATACATAGTTACATAGACATCTCTTTATCAACCAGTCTATATTAGCAGCAGACACAGTACAGTACGGTAGTTCACGGCTGTGGCTACCTCTGTGTCTGCACTCGGCAGGCAGTCCGTCCATAATTGTATACCACCTAACCGTGGTTTTTTTTTCTTTCTTCTTTATACATACATAGTTACATAGACATCTCTTTATCAACCAGTCTATATTAGCAGCAGACACAGTACAGTACGGTAGTTCACGGCTGTGGCTACCTCTGTGTCTGCACTCGGCAGGCAGTCCGTCCATAATTGTATACCACCTAACCGTGGTTTTTTTTTCTTTCTTCTTTATACATACATACTACTACGACATCTCTTTATCAACCAGTCTATATTATTAGCAGCAGACACAGTACAGTACGGTAGTTCACGGCTGTGGCTACCTCTGTGTCTGCACTCGGCAGGCAGTCCATAATTGTATACTAGTATCCATCTCCATTGTTTACCTGAGGTGCCTTTTAGTTGTGCCTATTAAAATATGGAGAACAAAAATGTTGAGGTTCCAAAATTAGGGAAAGATCAAGATCCACTTCCACCTCGTGCTGAAGCTGCTGCCACTAGTCATGGCCGAGACGATGAAATGCCAGCAACGTCGTCTGCCAAGGCCGATGCCCAATGTCATAGTACAGAGCATGTCAAATCCAAAACACCAAATATCAGAAAAAAAAGGACTCCAAAACCTAAAATAAAATTGTCGGAGGAGAAGCGTAAACTTGCCAATATGCCATTTACGACACGGAGTGGCAAGGAACGGCTGAGGCCCTGGCCTATGTTCATGGCTAGTGGTTCAGCTTCACATGAGGATGGAAGCACTCAGCCTCTCGCTAGAAAAATGAAAAGACTCAAGCTGGCAAAAGCAGCACAGCAAAGAACTGTGCATTCTTCGAAATCCCAAATCCACAAGGAGAGTCCAATTGTGTCGGTTGCGATGCCTGACCTTCCCAACACTGGACGTGAAGAGCATGCGCCTTCCACCATTTGCACGCCCCCTGCAAGTGCTGGAAGGAGCACCCGCAGTCCAGTTCCTGATAGTCAGATTGAAGATGTCAGTGTTGAAGTACACCAGGATGAGGAGGATATGGGTGTTGCTGGCGCTGGGGAGGAAATTGACCAGGAGGATTCTGATGGTGAGGTGGTTTGTTTAAGTCAGGCACCCGGGGAGACACCTGTTGTCCGTGGGAGGAATATGGCCGTTGACTTGCCAGGTGAAAATACCAAAAAAATCAGCTCTTCGGTGTGGAGGTATTTCAACAGAAATGCGGACAACAGGTGTCAAGCCGTGTGTTCCCTTTGTCAAGCTGTAATAAGTAGGGGTAAGGACGTTAACCACCTCGGAACATCCTCCCTTATACGTCACCTGCAGCGCATTCATCATAAGTCAGTGACAAGTTCAAAAACTTTGGGTGACAGCGGAAGCAGTCCACTGACCAGTAAATCCCTTCCTCTTGTAACCAAGCTCACGCAAACCACCCCACCAACTCCCTCAGTGTCAATTTCCTCCTTCCCCAGGAATGCCAATAGTCCTGCAGGCCATGTCACTGGCAATTCTGACGATTCCTCTCCTGCCTGGGATTCCTCCGATGCATCCTTGCGTGTAACGCCTACTGCTGCTGGCGCTGCTGTTGTTGCTGCTGGGAGTCGATGGTCATCCCAGAGGGGAAGTCGTAAGCCCACTTGTACTACTTCCAGTAAGCAATTGACTGTTCAACAGTCCTTTGCGAGGAAGATGAAATATCACAGCAGTCATCCTGCTGCAAAGCGGATAACTGAGGCCTTGACAACTATGTTGGTGTTAGACCTGCGTCCGGTATCTGCCGTTAGTTCACAGGGAACTAGACAATTTATTGAGGCAGTGTGCCCCCGTTACCAAATACTATCTAGGTTCCACTTCTCTAGGCAGGCGATACCGAAAATGTACACGGACCTCAGAAAAAGACTCACCAGTGTCCTAAAAAATGCAGTTGTACCCAATGTCCACTTAACCACGGACATGTGGACAAGTGGAGCAGGGCAGGGTCAGGACTATATGACTGTGACAGCCCACTGGGTAGATGTATGGACTCCCGCCGCAAGAACAGCAGCGGCGGCACCAGTAGCAGCATCTCGCAAATGCCAACTCTTTCCTAGGCAGGCTACGCTTTGTATCACCGCTTTCCAGAATACGCACACAGCTGAAAACCTCTTACGGCAACTGAGGAAGATCATCGCGGAATGGCTTACCCCAATTGGACTCTCCTGTGGATTTGTGGCATCGGACAACGCCAGCAATATTGTGTGTGCATTAAATATGGGCAAATTCCAGCACGTCCCATGTTTTGCACATACCTTGAATTTGGTGGTGCAGAATTTTTTAAAAAACGACAGGGGCGTGCAAGAGATGCTGTCGGTGGCCAGAAGAATTGCGGGACACTTTCGGCGTACAGGCACCACGTACAGAAGACTGGAGCACCACCAAAAACTACTGAAGCTGCCCTGCCATCATCTGAAGCAAGAAGTGGTAACGAGGTGGAATTCAACCCTCTATATGCTTCAGAGGTTGGAGGAGCAGCAAAAGGCCATTCAAGCCTATACAATTGAGCACGATATAGTAGGTGGAATGCACCTGTCTCAAGCGCAGTGGAGAATGATTTCAACGTTGTGCAAGGTTCTGATGCCCTTTGAACTTGCCACACGTGAAGTCAGTTCAGACACTGCCAGCCTGAGTCAGGTCATTCCCCTCATCAGGCTTTTGCAGAAGAAGCTGGAGACATTGAAGGAGGAGCTAACACGGAGCGATTCCGCTAGGCATGTGGGACTTGTGGATGGAGCCCTTAATTCGCTTAACAAGGATTCACGGGTGGTCAATCTGTTGAAATCAGAGCACTACATTTTGGCCACCGTGCTCGATCCTAGATTTAAAGCCTACCTTGGATCTCTCTTTCCGGCAGACACAAGTCTGCTGGGGTTGAAAGACCTGCTGGTGACAAAATTGTCAAGTCAAGCGGAACGCGACCTGTCAACATCTCCTCCTTCACATTCTCCCGCAACTGGGGGTGCGAGGAAAAGGCTCAGAATTCCGAGCCCACCCGCTGGCGGTGATGCAGGGCAGTCTGGAGCGACTGCTGATGCTGACATCTGGTCCGGACTGAAGGACCTGACAACGATTACGGACATGTCGTCTACTGTCACTGCATATGATTCTCTCAACATTGATAGAATGGTGGAGGATTATATGAGTGACCGCATCCAAGTAGGCACGTCACACAGTCCGTACTTATACTGGCAGGAAAAAGAGGCAATTTGGAGGCCCTTGCACAAACTGGCTTTATTCTACCTAAGTTGCCCTCCCACAAGTGTGTACTCCGAAAGAGTGTTTAGTGCCGCCGCTCACCTTGTCAGCAATCGGCGTACGAGGTTACATCCAGAAAATGTGGAGAAGATGATGTTCATTAAAATGAATTATAATCAATTCCTCCACGGAGACATTGACCAGCAGCAATTGCCTCCACAAAGTACACAGGGAGCTGAGATGGTGGATTCCAGTGGGGACGAATTGATAATCTGTGAGGAGGGGGATGTACACGGTGATATATCGGAGGGTGATGATGAGGTGGACATCTTGCCTCTGTAGAGCCAGTTTGTGCAAGGAGAGATTAATTGCTTCTTTTTTGGGGGGGGTCCAAACCAACCCGTCATATCAGTCACAGTCGTGTGGCAGACCCTGTCACTGAAATGATGGGTTGGTTAAAGTGTGCATGTCCTGTTTTGTTTATACAACATAAGGGTGGGTGGGAGGGCCCAAGGACAATTCCATCTTGCACCTCTTTTTTCTTTTCTTTTTCTTTGCATCATGTGCTGATTGGGGAGGGTTTTTTGGAAGGGACATCCTGCGTGACACTGCAGTGCCACTCCTAAATGGGCCCGGTGTTTGTGTTGGCCACTAGGGTCGCTAATCTTACTCACACAGTCAGCTACCTCATTGCGCCTCTTTTTTTCTTTGCGTCATGTGCTGTTTGGGGAGGGTTTTTTGGAAGGGCCATCCTGCGTGACACTGCAGTGCCACTCCTAGATGGGCCCGGTGTTTGTGTCGGCCACTAGGGTCGCTAATCTTACTCACACAGCTACCTCATTGCGCCTCTTTTTTCTTTGCGTCATGTGCTGTTTGGGGAGGGTTTTTTGGAAGGGCCATCCTGCGTGACACTGCAGTGCCACTCCTAGATGGGCCCGGTGTTTGTGTCGGCCACTAGGGTCGCTAATCTTACTCACACAGCTACCTCATTGCGCCTCTTTTTTTCTTTGCGTCTTGTGCTGTTTGGGGAGGGTTTTTTGGAAGGGACATCCTGCGTGACACTGCAGTGCCACTCCTAGATGGGCCCGGTGTTTGTGTCGGCCACTAGGGTCGCTTATCTTACTCACACAGCGACCTCGGTGCAAATTTTAGGACTAAAAATAATATTGTGAGGTGTGAGGTATTCAGAATAGACTGAAAATGAGTGTAAATTATGGTTTTTGAGGTTAATAATACTTTGGGATCAAAATGACCCCCAAATTCTATGATTTAAGCTGTTTTTTAGTGTTTTTTGAAAAAAACACCCGAATCCAAAACACACCCGAATCCGACAAAAAAAATTCGGTGAGGTTTTGCCAAAACGCGTTCGAACCCAAAACACGGCCGCGGAACCGAACCCAAAACCAAAACACAAAACCCGAAAAATTTCAGGCGCTCATCTCTAATTAAAACACAACATCTTGCTTTTTCCATCTGAGCATTCTTAATACTAGGGAGACAGCCAGTTTCTTAGCCTCTGGGCTTCTCTGTTCACTTTGTGTTTATTTTGCTACCCTATCACCTTCTGTGTACGTAATGTCATATTCCCCAGTCTGTCTGTGAGTTCATTTGTTTTGCATCCCTATCTGTTCAGACACCAGTACATTCCTGCAGGCACTGGTGTGCATAACAGTTCAGACACCAGTACATTCCTGCAGGCACTGGTGTGCATAACAGTTCAGACACCAGTACATTCCTGCAGGCACTGGTGTGCATAACATTAAGCAGGCAAAGATCTGGAGAGGATTCCAAGTGTGGAATTTGCATTTGCTTTGAACCAACAACATGCTTTCAGAGGAGCTCTCAGTATAATTAAACAAGCCATCCTTAAGGTGCATACACACGGTGAGATATTGTCTATGCCCGTATTTGACTATGCACTTTCCCTTGAACTCTCCTAGAGCCCAGAACCACAGATATTGTCTATACACACGGTGCGATTTTGGCCATGTGCGATTTTGACTGGCATACTTTGAACTAGATAGTCATAAATGACTTGCCTGCACAGTCTATTTTTTTCTTGCGATACCAATCTCGTGGGACCGCACATCAGTATCGCAAGCTGTGCGAAGAACATCTCCCTTTGGATTCGGTTTATTGACGATATCTTATTCTTATGGGAATGTCAAGAAAATGTAAGGATTTTCTGTGATACCATTAATAATAATCCATGTCACATAAATCTGACCTTTAAACACAGCACTGAAGAAACCCATTTCCTGGATTTGAACATCTATGTCTAGGGAAATAACTTAAACACAAAGAATTTTTTGAAATCGACAGATAGTAATTCTTATATAAATATTGAAAGCCACCATCATCCTAGATGGTTGGCAAATATACAGAAAGGAGAAATTCAGAGAATATGATGTAACTGCACGAAAGATGGAATTTTCATTGAACAGGCAGAACTAAAGAAGAAATTTGTCAATAAAGATTATGAACCTGTGGAGATGGGCACCATCATTCAGAATATAAAAGACATCCCTCAAGACAACCTTCTTGCATACAAAAAAATGGAAAAAAGAACAAAATAAACCAAAGACCCCCCTCATCTCTATATTTAACAGTATAAACTGGTGGAAAACAATTTCTGCGAGCATTGGTATATATTCAGAGAAGATCCCATTTTGAGAGAGATCTTTCCAGATAAGCCGAGATTTATCTATAGATAGGCTGGCAATCTCAAAGATAGATTAGTCAAAAGTGCAATTAAAGAAAAAAAGATCAGGGAGGGTCAAAACAAAAGGATTTCACAGGTGCGGACTATGTCTAGTTTGTAGATCACATAGTGCACAAGATTCCAAAACAGATAAATTTATTTTGAATTCCAATAATAAAGAATTCTTTATTTCAGAGTTTATTACATGTAATAGTAATAACTGCATTTATGTTATAGTGAGCAAATGTGAGTCCAATATATTGGGAGGATGACTAGAAATCTTAGCAGTGGGGGGAACATTTACACATCATAAAAAACGGCTTTGAAAACCACTCCCTATCAAAACATTTTAAAGAGAAACACAAGAGCTCCCCTAATGGAATTAAGAGAATGATAGAAGTTATGGTGCCCATACACTTATGAGATTATCGGTACTAGCCTTCGATTTCGACCACATCTGTGAGAGAAATCAAAGGATTGTACGCACATTTTAGTACCTTGAGACGCGATTCGCAGGCACGCCGGTTGAATGTCGCGTCTCAAGATATTATGTGCTGAACTTAATATTTCTCGCATCGCAGTGCGATCGCATGTGGTTTTAAGCCCACATGAGATATATTGCACTGCGATGGGCACCCGCTGGGAACCGCCGGGATCGTATGGTAATCACTTTGGCAGTTCAGGTGCGATTTCATCGCACCTGAACTGCCGGTGCGATGCCCCGCGATGTCGCATCGCGGGGCATCGCACAAGTGTATGGCCAGCATTAGTTTGGCTAAAACAGAAATTACATTTATTTATAAAACCAATACACTAGATCCATCAGGACTCAACAGTGACTTTGAGATAAAGTGGTTTCTATGAAGTATATATTCTTCCATAATTTTTTGCCTGCTATTAACGGTAGTACCATCTACATCTAATATACTTGCACTAGATATATTAGCACCTAGGACAATGTATTTTCATATAACATGTGTAATCCCTCCACCCCTTTATTAATATATTCTCTTTTATAATCTGATCTCTCATAGTCAACCTATGTTTAAACCTACAGAATACTAATATATGGGAATACTCTCTCTTTGAGAACATCAAAAAGTTTTAATATAGTTAAAAGCGGCTAAACAAGGTTGGAAACCATGGTTGTGTATGCATTCCACCCCATATACTAGTTACAGGCAGTTGCTGTATTACTTGCGATGCGGGCATCTTCCAGCTGAAGCCGGGTGTGTTCCACAGAAGTTGGAACACACGTGTTTCCCGAACTTCCAGTATTGGCTGCGTGGACACCACGGAGGTGTACTAAACGCTTTCCACTGACAACATCATTTGAAGTAATTAAAAAAGCCATTAAACCTCTGCCTACAATCACATCATTAAGTAAAGGGACAGTGGTACCATAAAATAAGATTTTAAACCTATCGGTAAATCTTTTTCTCCTAGTCCGTAGAGGATGCTGGGGACTCCGTAAGGACCAAGGTGATAGACGGGCTCCGCAGGAGACATGGGCACTAAGAAAGAACTTTAGGTATGGGTGTGCACTGGCTCCTCCCTCTATGCCCCTCCTCCAGACCTCAGTTAGAGAAACTGTGCCCAGAGGAGACGGACAGTACGAGGAAAGGATTTGTTAATCCAAGGGCAAGATTCATACCAGCCCACACCATTCACACCGTATAACTAGGGTATATACGAACCAGTTAACAGTATGAAACAACACAGCATCAGACCGAGACTGATGAAAACTGTAACATAACCCTTATGTAAGCAAAAACTATATACAAGTCTTGCAGAAGTAGTCCGCACTTGGGACGGGCGCCCAGCATCCTCTACGGACTAGGAGAAAAAGATTTACCGGTAGGTTTAAAATTTTATTTTCTCTTACGTCCTAGAGGATGCTGGAGACTCCGTAAGGACTATGGGGATTATACCAAAGCTCCCAAACGGGCGGGAGAGTGCGGATGACTCTGCAGCACCGACTGAGCAAACAGGAGATCCTCCTCAGCCAGGGTATCAAACTTGTTGAACTTTGCAAAGGTGTTTGAACCTGACCAAGTAGCAGCTCGGCACAATTGCAACGCCGAGACCCCTCAGGCAGCCGCCCAAGAAGAGCCCACCTTCCTAGTGGAATGGGCCTTAACCGATCTTGGTAACGGCAATCCAGCCATTGAATGAGCCTGCTGAATCGTGTTACAGATCCAGCGAGCAATAGTCTGCTTTGAAGCAGGAGCGCCAACCTTGTTGGCAGCATACAGGACAAACAGCGCCTCTGTTTTCCTGATCCTAGCCGTTCTGGCTACATAAATTTTCAAAGCCCTGACCACATCAAGGGACTCGGAATCCTCCATGTCTCGCGTAGCCACAGGCACCACAATAGGTTGGTTCATATGAAAAGAGGAAACCACCTCAGGCAAGAATTGAGGACGGGTCCGCAATTCCGCTCTATCCATATGGAAAACCAGATAGGTGCTTTTATGAGACAAAGCCGCCAATTCCGACACTCGCCTAGCCGAAGCCAAGGCTAACAACATGACCACTTTCCAAGTGAGATATTTTAATACCACTGTTTGAAGTGGTTCAAACCAGTGCGATTTACGGAAACTCAACACCACGTTAAGGTCCCAAGGCGCCACCGGAGGTACAAAAGGAGGCTGAATATGCAGCACTCCCTTCACAAAAGTCTGTACTTCTGGGAGAGAAGCTAATTCTTTCTGAAAGAAAATGGATAGGGCCGAAATCTGAACCTTAATGGAGCCTAATTTTAGGCCCAAATTCACTCCAGTTTGTAGGAAGTGAAGAAAACGGCTCAGATGGAATTCCTCCGTGGAAGCATTCCTGGCCTCACATCAAGAAACGTACTTTCGCCATATACGGTGATAATGTTTAGCTGTCACGTCCTTCCTAGCCTTTATCAGAGAAGGAATGACCTCATCCGGAATGCCCATTTCCGCTAGGATCCGGCGTTCAACCGCCATGCCATCAAACGCAGCCGCGGTAAGTCTTGGAACAGACAGGGCCCCTGTTGTAGCAGGTCCTGTCTTAGAGGAAGAGGCCACGGATCTTCCGTGAGCATTTCCTGCAGATCCGGATACCAGGCCCTTCGTGGCCAATCTGGAACAATGAGAATTGTCTGTACTCCTCTTTTTCTTATTATTCTCAACACCTTGGGTATGAGAGGAAGAGGAGGAAACACATAGACCGACTGGAACACCCAAGGTGTCACTAGGGCGTCCACTGCCACCGCCTGAGGGTCTCTTGACCTGGCGCAATACTTCTGTAGTTTTTTGTTTAGGCGGGACGCCATCATGTCTATTTGGGGCAGGCCCCACTGACTTGCAATCTGTGCGAAGACTTCCTGATGAAGTCCCCACTCTCCTGGATTTAGATCGTGTCTGCTGAGGAAGTCTGCTTCCCAGTTGTCCACTCCTGGAATGAACACTGCTGACAGTGCGCCTACATGATTTTCCGCCCAGCGAAGAATCCTGGTGGCTTCCGCCATAGCCACTCTGCTCCTTGTGCCACCTTGGCGGTTTACATGAGCTACTGCGGTGATGTTGTCTGACTGGATCAGAACTGGTAGGTCGGGAAGCAAAGTCTCCGCTTGACGAAGGGCGTTGTATATGGCCCTTAGTTCCAGGACGTTGATGTGGAGACAAGTCTCTTGACTTGACCAAAGACCTTGGAAGTGTCTTCCCTGTGTGACTGCTCCCCAACCTCGGAGGCTCGCGTCCGTGGTCACCAGAACCCAGTCCTGAATGCCGAATCTGCGACCCTCCAGAAGGTGAGCACTCTGCAGCCACCACAGGAGAGATACCCTGGCCCTGGGGGACAGGGTGATCAACTGATGAATCTGTAGATGTGACCCGGACCACTTGTCCAGTAGGTCCCATTGGAAGGTCCTCGCATGGAACCTGCCAAAAGGAATGGCCTCGTAAGATGCCACCATCTTTCCCAGGACTCGAGTGCAGTGATGCACCAGAGTCATGGGTTCCTGGGGCTTTTCTATTGGAAGATAAACCCTTTTCTGGTCCGTATCCAGAATCATGCCTAAGAAGGTCAAACGGGTCGTAGGAACTAATTGTGACTTCGGGATATTGAGAATCCAGCCGTGTTGCTGCAACACCTCTAGTGAAAGTGACACGCTGTTCAACAACTGCTCCCGTGATCTCGCTTTTATTAGGAGATCGTCCAAGTATGGGATAATTGTGACCCCCTGCTTGCGCAGGAGCACCATCATTTCCGCCATTACCTTGGTGAAAATCCTCAGGGCCGTGGAAAGCCCAAATGGCAGCGTCTGAAATTGGTAATGACAATCCTGTACCGCAAATCTCAGGTACGCCTGATGAGGTGGATATATGGGAACATGAAGGTATGCATCCTTTATGTCCAGGAACACCATAAATTCCCCCCCTTCTAGGCTAGCGATGACCGCTCTGAGCGATTCCATCTTGAACTTGAACCTTTTCAAGTATAGGTTCAAGGATTTTAAATTTAAAATGGGTCTGACCGAACTGTCCGGTTTCGGGACTACAAATAGGGTTGAGCAATACCCCCTCCCTTGTTGAAGCAGGGGAACTTTGATCACCACCTTTTGAAGACACAATTTTTGAATTGCATTTAAAACTATCTCCCTTTCTGGGGGAGAAGCTGGTAAGGCCGATTTGAAAAATCGGCGAGGAGGCACCTCTTCGAATTCCAGCTTGTAACCCTGGGAAACAATCTCTATTGCCCAGGGATCCACCTGTGAGTGAACCCAGATGTGGCTGAAAAGTCGAAGACGTGCCCCCACTGGGGCGGACTCCCTCAGCGGAGCCCCAGCATCATGCGGTGGATTTTGTAGAGGTCGGGGAGGACTTCTGCTCCTGGGAACTAGCTGTGGATGGCAGCTTTTTCCCTCTGCCCTTACCTCTGGCAAGAAAGGACGATCCTCGTGCTCTCTTGTTTTTATGTGACCGAAAGGACTGCATTTGATAATGTGGCGCTTTCTTAGGCTGTGAGGGAATATAAGGCAAAAAATTTGATTTACCTGCCGTAGCAGTGGAGACCAGGTCCGAGAGACCTTCCCCAAACAATTCCTCACCCCTGTAAGGTAAAACCTCTATATGCCTCTTTGAGTCGGCATCACCTGTCCATTGCCGGGTCCATAGGACTCGTCTAGCAGAAATCGACATAGCGTTGACTCTAGAACCCAGTAGGTCAATGTCTCTTTGAGCATCCCTCTTATATAAGGCAGCATCTTTAATATGACCCAGGGTTAATAAAATGGTATCCTTATCCAGGGTATCCAATTCCGCAGATAAGGTATCTGTCTACGCTGCTACAGCGCTACAAACCCAAGCCGATGCTATCGCCGGTCTGAGTAAGGTACCAGAGTGTGTGTAAATGGACTTTAATGTAGCCTCCTGCTTGCGATCAGCAGGATCCCTGAGGGTAGCCTTATCTTGGGATGGCAGTGCTACCTTTTTGGATAAGCGTTTCAACGCTTTGTCTACCCTCCGGGAGGATTCCCACCGTATCCTGTCCTTAGTTGGGAAAGGATACGCCATAAGAATCCTTTTGGGAATCTGCAGTTGGAGATTCCCAAGCCTTTTCAAATAACTCGTTCAGCTCATGAGAAGGGGTAAAGGTTACCTCCGGTTTCTTTTCCCTATACATGTGTACCCTCGTGTCAGGGACAGGGGTTCCTCTGTGATATGCAAAACATCTTTTATTGCAATAATCATATATTGAATACTTTTAGCCAATTTTGGCTGTAACTTTGCATCATCGTAGTCGACACTGGAGTCGGAGTCAGAATCCGTGTCGGTATTAGTGTCTACTATTTGGGATAGTGGGCGCCTTTGAGACCCCGAGGGTCCCTGCAACATAGGGGCGGCCAGGCAGGGCCTGACTCTCTGCATAATTTCTGGACTCAGCTTTGTCCAACCTTTTGTGCAATAAATTTACATTAGCACTTAAAACATTCCACATATCCACCCAGTCAGGTGTCGGCGTTGCCGACGGAGACACCACATTCATTTGCTCCACCTCCTCACTAGGAAAGCCTTCTACCTCAGACATGCCGACACACGCGTACCGACACACCACACATTCAGGGAAACCTCTTATCTGAAGACAGTTCCCCCACAAAGGCCCTTTGGAGAGACAGAGAGAGAGTATGCCAGCACACACCCAGCGCTAATGACCCAGGAAAAAACACACTATATGTTTACCCAGATAGCGCTGTAATATCTATTTTGCGCCAAATTATGTGCCCCCCCCCTTCTTTAAAACCCTCTTTCACCGTGGTTAAGCAGGGGAGAGTCCGGGGAGCGTCCTCTCAGCGGTGTGCTGTGGAGAAAATGGCGCTGGTGAGTGCTGAGAAACAAGCTCCGCCTCCTCAGCGGCGGGCTTCGGTACCACTTAAAAATTCAAAACATGGTGGGGATCTCTCTTATATACAGTGCCCAGCCTGTATATAAGGTTATTGCCACCTTGGAGGTCCATATTGCTGCCCAGGGCGCCCCCCCTGCGCCCTACACCCTTACAGTGACTGCCGTTTGTGTGTGCTGTGTGGGAGCAATGGCGCACAGCACTACCGCTGTGCGTTACCTCAGTGAAGAAATGAAGTCTTCTGCCGCCTTTGAAGTCTTCTTTCTTCACATACTCACCCGGCTTCTATCTTCCGGCTCTGCAAGGAGGACGGCGGCGCGGCTCTGGGACGAACTGCGGGGTGAGACCTGCGTTCCGTTCCCTCTGGAGCTAATGGTGTCCAGTCGCCTAAGAAACAGAAAAACAAGGTTGAGGCTGCGCTGTATTTGATCAATGTGACAACTCTAATATTGTATCTATTAAAAACACATTTTAATCCAAAAACAATGGTATGTACTTGTACACCTGACTGCAGGTACAAGCTGACTGCAGCGAAACGCGTCAGATGTACAAGGGACCCTCGCCAGGAACCTTTTCAGCGGAGGACCGGACCATCCCCTAACTTTGTCCAGACTACCAACTTCAACTCCGAGAATACAATTAGCAAAATTGCACGAAGGAAGTGCACCCACCGTACTGCATGAGGAGCACATCATTAAAAGATCCCAGAGCATACCATCCTCTAACGGTAATTTGCCATTCCATTGGACATTGCTTATCTCTGAGACTTTGTTAATGCTGGACTTAACCAATATAGGGGAATAATTTTGGAACGGACTCCATATTATTTCACATTTCCATATCCTGGCGAATTGGGTAACCCCATCCATTTGTTTGTATGAAGTATACATTAATAATCATTTATTCTTGATATGCATGCATTTTTTATGATGTATTCATTTTTAAACTGAAGTACATACCATTGTTTTAGGAATAAAATGTGTTTTTAATAGATACAATATTAGAGTTGTCACATTGATCAAATACAGCGCAGCCTCAACCTTGTTTTTTTGCATTATATTCGGGAGTGACTTCCCTTCCTTTAGAGGCTGCCGCTTGGTGAAATATCCCATACTTAAACCGCCCGAGTACCCTTGGGTAACCTACTCTTTTGCGCCTAAGAAACAGAGCCTAACATTAAAGTAGGTCTGTTTCTCTCCCCTCGGTCCCTCGCTGCAGGGAGTTTGTTGCCAGCAGGCTCCCTGAAAATAAAAAACCTAACAAATACTTTTTTTTTCAGGAAAACTCAGGAGAGCTCCCTGTAATGCACCCAGTCTCCTCTGGGCACAGTAATAAACTGAGGTCTGGAGGAGGGGCATAGAGGGAGGAGCCAGTGCGCACCCATACCTAAAGTTCTTTCTTAGTGCCCATGTCTCCTGCGGAGCCCGTCTATCCCCATGGTCCTTACGGAGTCCCCAGCATCCTCTAGGACGTAAGAGAAATATAAAGTTGTTCTACAGTGGTGGAACTCTTCCTCTTAATAGGATGAATTACGTTTACTATACTATATATTACTATATAAATGAAAAGCCATATAGGAATCCATAGGTACATTGAAAGAAGTTATATTTTTAGCTTTTATATGTGTTTTTTATGTTTTTATTGTTTTTAATTTGACACCCACCCAGTGGTACAAGTAGAAAATAATTCTTAGTGGCACTGTGTGCGCGTGCCTAAAACCACATGCCACACGGGGCGTGGCCAATGAAAATGGGGGCATGATACACATATGGGGGGCCAAAAACACATATGACCTCAATAGTGCAGTGCCAGATGCACATATGCCCCCAATAGTGCCAGATACACATATGCCACCAATAGTGCAGTGCCAGATACACATATGCCCCCTAGTACCAAATACACACATGCCCTCGGTATTGCAGTGCAAGATACACATATGCCCCCAGTACCAAATACACATATGCCCCCACACTGCCAGATACAAATATTCCTCCCTACAGTGTCAGATATAAATATGCCTCTGCAGTGCCAGATATGCCCTAACAGTGCCAGATACACATATGCCCCCACAGTGCCAGATATGCCCCCAAAGAGCCAGATACAAATCTGCCCAACAGTGCCAGATACACATAAGCCTGCACAGTGCCATAAATGCCCCACAGTGCCTGATACACATATACCCCCACAGTGCTAGATACACATATGCCCCCACAGTGCCATGCATACATATGACACCACAGTGCCAGATATGCCCCCACAGTGCCAGATACAAATATGCTCCCCAGTGCCAAGTACACATATGCCCCCACAGTGCCAGATATGCCCCCACAGTGTCAGATACACATATACCCCCACAGTGCCAGATACACATATACCCCCACAGTGACATATACACATATGCCTCCACAGTGCCAGATATAAATATGCCTCCACAGTGCCAGATACACATATGGCCCCACAGTGACACATACACATATGCCCCACAGTGTCAGGTATACACATGCCCCACAGTGCTGCTCACCGCTGCCACTGCCTGCTGCTCCAGCTGTTGATGCTGTTGCTGCTGCTGTGTATGTATGAGAGGAGGAGAGTGCAGCGCGCTGCCCCTAAGTCCGGTCATTGGTGGTGGCGGCGTGTATCTCAAATCAGGCACTAGTTCATGAGCCAATCAAAGCTTGCAGTCTGACAGCCAATCAGGAGCTGCCGCTGCCAGTCCGGGAACTCTGACTGGCTAACAAACCGGCACCTGATTTGAGATACATGCCACCACCACCAGAGACCGGACTGAGCACTGAAGGGCACACACACAGCAGCGGCTGTAAGCAAGGTGGTCGGTCTGGTGGTATTGCATACCAGCTGTCCATTTCTTACTGGTACGCAGTACCACCCTGTACCTCCATACTTGCAGCACTGAACCCACCCATGCACTGACAGGAGGTGGGTGTGGTAATTATGAAGACTATAAATATTTTGTATGTGGACCACCTTATTACACCCTGAGGAAGACTCTCTGAGTAGAAACGTGTTGTGGTTGAGAAAGCTGCCTTGGAGGACTGCTGTGGGTGATTCTTTATCATCTGACTATTCGGATAGAGATTTCAATACCCGGGTTTACCATCTACCCTTCTTGTGGTAAGCCATGCCTTTGGACTAAAAGGCACTGCACGGTACTAGGCTACTCCTGTTGTGTGTGGTCATTTCATATGATATTTAATAAATGTTATGATTTTACGATATGTGGAGCTATTCTGGATCTTTTTGAGGTTTTATACTAAAGGGAAGCTGGGATCCTCAAAGGAGGTTGAAAGGGAGCATTGAAGATAACAATCTTCTTACAGGTGATGTTATTGGCCTAATCTAGTATGGAGAATGTTTGGAATGGCTCATGATCAACATCCTCTATAAAACACAGTAGTGCAGTGTGATGGCATGACTTGCATGGCTTACATCAGGAGTGCCACAAAGACTTTAGGTAGGGGGAGCAAGATATAATTTCATTTTGGGGCCCCTTAACTGTTGAATGTCCCCTCTAAGCTAAAATTACCCGATAGACCACCTACCTGATGACAGAAATAGATCTATAGATATATTTATATTTATATAGGTATCTCTATCTGGGAAGGGGTGAAGGATGAAGGGGAAGCTAAGGGGGGAAGAATTGAAGAACATATTAAGTGTGAGGTGAGAAGGGTGCCAGGCTGGTCCACAGTAAATAACCACACATTGTAAAAGCTGGCTGCTGGAGAGCAGAGGGCTCTGGAGGTGGCTGGAGGTGGCTGGAGGAGGGCTGAGTGGAGGTATTAGGTGGAGCAGCCAGAGACTGTCTCCATCCTTACACTGCTCATGGTAACCTTAGAAGGCAGCTGCACTGCGCACCATGACCCAGTACATTGACTGGTGCTTCTCAAATATTTTGGGGAGGGACTACCCCCTTGCCCCCTAAAACTCATTTTGACACCTATGCTTCCAAAGGCACTGGGTCACTAGTATTTATTGATTGTCACGGCTCTGGCTAGAGCCCCCAGAATTGGCCCTGATGCTTACCTGTCCTGCCACTGTGGGGTCCTTTCTGCGATGCATCAGGAGTATGCGAATAGCTGGTCTCCATGGTTGCTGCGGCCACTGTAGTTGAACTGAGTTTTGTCCCTGCAGCTGCAGAGGTTGTGTCTTTCTTTCCATGCCAGCCTCTGCATGCTGCCTGTCTTGACAGTCCCGACATTCCATCCATGTAGTGGAGTTCCCGCTATCTCAGGGGTTGGTGCACAGCAATTTTCTGGGATGTCAGTTGACTGTGGAACTACCAATGGAAGGGTAGTTTCTAGTTTCTCCACAGCCTCAGCAAAACAACAACAGTCAGCTCCTATACTGGGGGTCACAGCCCCACCTCGCTGGTTGGGCATTGCATGTGTTATTGGGATGGAAGTTGGAAACCTCTTCTCTGCAACTTGTAGATGTAGCCACGTTGATCGCGGGTGCAACTATTTACACCTGTGACTGGTTTACTGCAATTTATGGGCAGTGTACCCAATGTGCGATCATGTATACAACTATTTGCACCCGAGCGTGTGTAGTCACTGCTGCAATGTGTGCATACGTAAACATCACAGAAAAGATCAGCATAACTACATCTGTATGTCTCCTCTCCTTTAGTGTGATCAGTTTCCCATTTTATGAGGCTTAGAGAAGATGGGGAGATAGAATTTTTTTTACAACAGGATATTGTCTATTCTCACAATACTGGGCCTACATTTCTTACCACTGTGATTGCACTCCTAATATCTGATCATGGATAATGTTATGAGCAAGACATAGGTCAGGTAGTCCTTGACATAGCATAGTGACATTATAGTACTGTGCATTAGTTTTAGGCATGTGTGGTAAAAATGCTGCAAGGTAAGAATGCATTCAAAATATAGAAGTGTTAATAGTTTATTTTAGAGATGAGGGGTTCGGATTCTGTGGAATCTGAATAGCTCCGAACCCCATGGATCCAAGCGTGGTACACTGGTAAGTACGATTCACAGTATATGGGTTACTCACCTTTCTTGATCTTCCTGGCACAATTGCAGAGTCACCTGGAAGATGGCTCCTACTTCAAGTTCGCTAGATAATAACAGGGGTATTAAGACACGGACCAAAACTGTGTGATGATACTTCTGGCCTTACTGAAGCCAGTTTATTTGAATATGGGAGAGGTATGTTAGGTGAGGGAAACACTACCCATATGGCGAGTTCACAACAATCAAGTGTAACACGTTTATGCAGAGGATCTGAGTGCAGCAATAATCCTTCTTAATAATTCTGCCTATAATGGCCCTCATTCCGAGTTGTTAGCTCGCAAGGCGATTTTAGCAGAGTTACACACGCTAAGCCGCCGCCTACTGGGAGTGAATCTTAGCTTCTTAAAATTGCGAACGATGTATTCGCAATATTGCGATTACAAACTACTTAGCAGTTTCAGAGTAGCTTCAGACTTACTCAGCATCTGCGATCAGTTCAGTGCTTGTCGTTCCTGGTTTGACGTCATAAACACACCCAGCGTTCGCCCAGACACTCCTCCGTTTCTCCAGCCACTCCCGCGTTTTTTCCGGAAACGGTAGCGTTTTTATCCACACGCCCATAAAATGCCGTGTTTCCGCCCAGTAACACCCATTTCCTGTCAATCACACTACGATCGCCGGAGCGAAGAAAAAGCCGTGAGTAAAAAAACTATCTTCATAGCAAAATTACTTGGCGCAGTCGCAGTGCGAACATTGCGCATGCGCACTAAGCTGAAAAACGCTGCGATGCGAAGAAAATTACAGAGCGAACGACTCGGAATGAGGGCCAATGTCTGTAACTCTGTAATACTGATATTTACGGCACACATACCACTTTGAAATACTGGTGGTCAATAACACATGTCACACTGAAAACACCACATACAATAGCATATATCACAATGCAAATATTCCATTCTATGGTCATGGGTAGCTTCCCAACCTAATAGTACTTTAACCATGCAGTTTATAAGTGTCTTTTAGCATAACACTGAAGTAGTTCTCTGTATCAATGTTCCTGGGGCAGAATTCCAGTATACCTGAGCTGAGAGTAAAATAGCAGTTTCCTAATATACATGTCAACGTGGATGAAATAGGGATATATATGCATATATATAAAACCCCACAGTATAAAGTTAATTATGAAAATGAACACAGTGGCAGGCGCAATCCTGGGCAATAATAACACACTTTTCTTTCCCAAACTGGTAAGCGCTTCTCCATAAATTAGTGCAAGTCTCCTTTTAACTTGGAAACAAACTGATTGTCCCATATCTGTCCCAAACACTCTGTGAATGGCTTGACCAGGGCCCCAGGCTTATACTATATGGTACTAATGAAGAAAAAAGAAGCATTTTCCTGGACGCACTCTACCACTAGTAGTTTACTTAAAATGTCTATTCTTTATTAGATATGCCTTCAAATTTAAGGAATTGGTGAAATATTAAAATATAGTGTGAAATAAGAAAAACAGATTGTGAAAATAAAAACTACTCGTTTCCGAATGGTGTTCCCTCACTGTCTCAATAAAGGCTATATTGCCTGTGACATTGTATCCGTGTCTCTAATTGGTGTTGTCCTATAAACTGCTTTTGAATGAATGTAATAGGCTGTCAGTATTATTACTTATCCCCTTGCAACAATTTCTGGTATGTTCTCATACAATGTAGCTATTACTGTTCTTATAGATTGTTGCTTTTAAATGTTGCTAATTTTATTTCAAGGATGTGTCTCTGTTAGTTTTTCTTGCAGGAGAAAGATTTCCTCCTCTAATTATCCTTGATAATCACAGCAACTTATAAATTCCTATATGGTACAGTTACTTAATAACTTGATTTTATTAATTATTGCCCAGTTAACTGTGATTAACACACTATCCTTTATGGGCTATGAATAATCCGTTAGCCTATATCTATTAATCATCACATTTCCATCCCATCCCATCAGTGTAATTATATGTATTTGAGCAGCCGTGCACACCACTGTTATTGCATTATATTCTCTCAATACCAATAACACCTTTAATTCGTTTATTGTACTGTCTGAAATTGCTGGTTATTTATAGGAGGTAGTAGTATATTGAGATCACAGCACTATGTAACTTATAGGCTGTGATCGTAATTAATGCAGGTGAGCACTGTGAGCCGGCCACCCGTCTCAATGCCGCTGGCCGCACTGAGCTCAGCGTGTGTACGGGCTAATGCCGGGACTCCCCGCTCTCTCTCTCCGTCTGACGGCTTCACTCACGAAGCCGCTGCCGGCAGCGGAGATCGTGAGAGGGAGCAATACAGGTCTACTGTCTCTTGCTTATCACTGATGGAGGACAACACAATTATATTATATTATACTTCTAGACACATTGCTATCTATAGTTTGACTTTGAGTTTAACACCACCCGGAAGTAGCCCACGGCCGTTCCACCTTAGGCTTCCTCCATCAGTGATAAGCAAGAGACAGTAGACCTGTATTGCTCCCTCTCACGATCTCCGCTGCCGGCAGCGGCTTCATGAGTGAAGCCGTCAGACGGAGAGAGAGAGCGGGGAGTCCCGGCATTAGCCCGTACACACGCTGAGCTCAGTGCGGCCAGCGGCTTTGAGACGGGCGGCCGGCTCACAGTGCTCACCTGCATTAATTACGATCACAGCCTATAAGTTACATAGTGCTGTGATCTCAATATACTACTACCTCCTATAAATAACCAGCAATTCCAGACAGTGCAATAAACGAATTAAAGGTGTTATTGGTATTGAGAGAATATAATGCAATAACAGTGGTGTGCACGGCTGCTCAAATACATATAATTACACTGATGGGATGGGATGGAAATGTGATGATTAATAGATATAGGCTAACGGATTATTCATAGCCCATAAAGGATAGTGTGTTAATCACAGTTAACTGGGCAATAATTAATAAAATCAAGTTATTAAGTAACTGTACCATATAGGAATTTATAAGTTGCTGTGATTATCAAGGATAATTAGAGGAGGAAATCTTTCTCCTGCAAGAAACTAACAGAGACACATCCTTGAAATAAAATTAGCAACATTTAAAAGCAACAATCTATAAGAACAGTAATAGCTACACTGTATGAGAACATACCAGAAATTGTTGCAAGGGGATAAGTAATAATACTGACAGCCTATTACATTCATTCAAAAGCAGTTTATAGGACAACACCAATTAGAGACACGGATACAATGTCACAGGCAATATAGCCTTTATTGAGACAGTAAGGGAACACCATTCGGAAACGAGTAGTTTTTATTTTCACAATCTGTTTTTCTTATTTCACACTATATTTTAATATTTCACCAATTGCTTAAATTTTAATGCATATCTAATAAAGAATAGACATTTTAAGTAAACTACTAGTGGTAGAGTGCGTCCAGGAAAATGCTTCTTTTTTCTTTTTTCTTCATTAGTGTCATATGAGTCCATGACTCAAAAGCATTTGGAGGGCACCTGCGTATAAGGTTACATAAGGTTGAGAAAACATAAAATAATTTAAGCAACGCAGAAGGTACCACAATACATTTGAATCATATACATAAGAAAATTATAATTAAAAAACTGGTGCGGGATTACACAAACCATATGTACATTTATACTATATGGTGTAGGCAGGTACTCACTAAGTCTCAGCGTATGTACTGGTTGCTCAAGTCTCCCACATACTGCTGTATCTAGCTGTGGGATTTCTCTCTGTGTATAGGTCCTCCCACTCTGCACTGGCTGCACGCTTTTCCCTGTTTCTGCTCCATACCTCTCCCTGGGTCATGCTGCTGTGCACATAGGACACGGGACCTTGCTCTCTAATCACACTGTGTCTGAGGCTGCCTCTGCTCTTGCAACACATGCATCACCAGTACTGGCTTCAGTGATCCTGTCAGCAGTGCATGTGGGTTCTCTCTCTCTGCAAAACAGAGCAGGGTCATATATCACCCCCCTCTGTCCAGGCCAACATTCCACATCCAGGGTTCCTGCTCTTAGAGTAGCCAATCAGGTGCAAGTGAGGAGACATGTGCCTGTTCAGCAGTATAACACTCTTAGCTGCATTAACCCATGCTTTCCCTGCAGTTCCTCCTAGGGGAAAGGCTGTGCTGGGTTATATACAGCCTGCACCAGCAATTCTCAAGCAGACATGCTGTGACCTGTTGTTCCACAACTGTGGGGTGCCACATTCAAACCCACTATGTTTGATGCACATCCTTGCGCAAAGAACCTCCTCAAAACAAAGTCTTTGACTGCATCACAAATTTCAAAATAAATAACGTAGCTGCATAAATCAAAGTATGGTATTCAGAACATTAAACTGAGTTATTAACGGTCATCAATACAGTATTATCATTATTCCCTGTATTTTACGGGCAGTGTTCCTCTTGTGCTCCTAGTTCAGCATCTTAATTTGTGGGCCAGTACCAGTCTCTGTTGGACCATAATCTGTGTCTTGAACTTCTGGAACAAATACACATGACTGGACCAGAGGGGGCTATACATGCCCATCAACAGTACTGTGGGATCACTCGGCATTCTAGAGGAAACTGGGTCAACTTGAGATGAGCGTTCTGTTGTGGTTATTCTACTTGCATTGGTTTCATCATGCTGAATGGGATGGAGCTTGAGTTGATCTCGATGGACTAACTTTAAGCCACTGCAATCTTCCCTTTCAATGTAATAGACAGTAATATCAGCTTCAGGGGAGCTTATTACTCAGTATGGGGCAAGTTCCCATTGGGAATCTAACTTACTGTGACGCCGATTCTTCTTCAGTACCCGGCTTCCCACGGGTATCGGGTCTGCATTTGCGTGAGTATCATAGTTCTGTTTCTGTCGTTCTCTAGCAAGGCCTATGTGCTGTCATACTATGGCTTGGGCCTCTTGCAGTCTGTTCTGATGCTCCCACACCCATGGAGTTTCTGGCACTGTTGTTTCACTGGGAAGGTCAAGCGGAAGACCGGCTGGCAGTTTTCCCTGACACCCAAAGAGCAGGTAGTAGGGAGTATATCCCATTGAGCTAGGGGTAGTGCTATTGTACACAAAGATTAATTCAGCCAACAAGGTGGGCCACTCTGACCTTTTGTTCAAGTGGAAGAGTTTGTATTAGATTTATCAGGGTCTTGCTCATTCTTTCACAAGAGCCATTCCCCTGGGGGTGGTATGCGGACTCACAAGAGGCTGTGCTCTTTAAGTGACTGCATATAGGGGGCACACTGCTGTATTGGGCTGTGTCCAGCCTTACAAGTGACTGTGCTCTTTATGTGACTGTGTATAGGGGGCATGCTGCTGTATTGTTCTATGTCCAGACTCACAAGTGGCTGTGCTCTTTAATAAGTGACTGTGTATAGGGGACACACTGCTGTATTGGGCTGTGTAAAGACTCACAAGTGGCTTTGCTCTTTAAGTGATTGTTATACTCTGCTGTAGTAACTGTACTGAGACTCCAGACTCACAAGTGGCTGTGCTGTATAAAGTGACTGTGTATAGGGGAAACACAGTATGCTGCTGTTTGCTGCACTGTACTCTGATGTAAATTGTACTAGTTGGTACACTTTACCCTTGTGCGCTTTGATCACGTGCATCACTAAGATCTGTGATCCACACAGTTTGAACCGAGCTGCAAGTTTAAAAAGAAAATAAATAAATATATATATATATATATAAAAGAAACAAATGTCCGGCACTCACGTTTATGAACTGTATACTGGTCTGGTGCACAACCTCTCCATGGAGCATGTAGATAAACGATATTGGTGGCACTCAGAAGAAAATGACAGACGACAACCAAACTGGTTCCAGTCAACGTTTCGGGGACTGCTCCCCTTTATCAAGACACAACCAGTACCAATGAAAACAACCTAAATAAATACATAACAGTGACTCACCAGACACCAATCGCGTCATTGCCCATGCCCCCCCGGATGCCCGGTGATGACATCACACACACGATCCCGTGTGCAGAATCCCCGTCAGCTGTGCGAGGTGCACGGTCCTACAGTGCAGTGTATCTCGGGTGCTTAGCAATGATCCCCAGGAGGCCTAACTGAGGCTCACTTCCGTTCCTGCGGCCCGGCGTCATGACGTCAGACGCTCCATGGCCGTGGGCGGAGGGAGGCCCCGGATCACCCATAGGGATAAGTTGCCAGGCAACCGCACAACACCGAGTGAATGGCTTGATATAGTGTAAGCACAAGTGAAAAAACAAAACATAAACACAATACAAGTGATACACTGAGAGTATGGATATATGGATGCATCTTTTATGCAGTAACACTGTGGTGCTACTAGTCATGGCACCTGCTATTTAAAATTTCCTTTAATTTGATGTGACACACATATATTATATATATATATATATATATTGTTTGTACTGGTTGGTGTGCACTTTGTTCACGTGCATCTGGAAGTCCTGTGACCTATGCAGTTTGAACGGAGCTGCAAGTTACAGAAAAATTTAAAAAATAAATATTTTATATATACAGGCCATTGCACCCCGGCCTGGGGGTGGTGAGTGCAGATGTGCACCCCATTTCTGGGAACGGCGAGTGCAGTGATTCCCTGTATATGTATATATGTGGTTAATTTTTAATTAACCTTTTCTCTGATCATATTTTTCTCATGCACCCCTTCTAAGCCCATTTACTCTTAACTAGAGATGTGCGGCAGACACTTTTCGGGTTTTGTGTTTTGGTTTCGGATCTGGATCCCCACTCGTGTTTTGGATCTGGATTGGTTTTGCCAAAACCACCCTTTCGGGTTTTTGGTTTTGGATCTGGATGTTTTTAAAAACAACAACATAAAAACAGCTAAAATAACAGAATTTGGGGGTAATTTTGATACTATGGTGTTATTAACCTCAATAACATTAATTTCCACTCATTTCCAGACTATTCTGAACACCTCACACCTCACAATATCACAAAAGGTAGCTGGATAACTAAGCTAAGCATCGCAAGTGGGCGGCACAAACACCTGGCCCATCTAGGCGTGGCACTGCAGTGGCAGACAGGATGGCAGTTTTAAAAAGCTAGGCCCCAAAGAGCACATCACGCAAAGAAAAAAAAGAGGTGCAAGATGGAATTGTCTTGGACATGCACAGTTTAATAAACCCATCAATTCAGCGACAGGTGGTCCCCCTGGAAAAAGCTTGCCAAGTTCTCAGAATATTAGCTAGCTACAAACATATCACCTCCATATTTGATGAATTTTCACATTATGAGAAAAGGCAACAAGAAGAGAGTGTCAAGAAGGTGATTAAAAATTAGAGAGACACATGCAATCAGGAACAACACATAGGCTTTCACCTCCACTCCGATATTGGTGTGGAACAGAAAGGACCAAGCAAATATATAATTACCACATTACTGGACAAACTGAAAAACTAGGGGACAAAACCTTCAAAATTGTACCCCCTTCTCCATGCCCAGGGATTATGATAATCTCAGATATAATGCTGGGATGCAAATAAACTGGTGTATACAACAGGATCAAGATTGGATATTTTCCACTCCACGAAGTCTGGAGACTTATTTTGTGAAAATCTCATGGGCTTCTTATTTTACCAGTTTTTTATTGCATTTTTATTTACATATTTTGTGGCAGATGCCTTATTTTTGTTTTTTTTATACAGCTCCCAGTTACACGCATGTGAGCATACCTGTGTGTCTTGTTTATTTTATTCATATTTTATTTTTAAATAAAGCAGCACCTTAGATGTTTTAGCAGACCCTCCTGAACCCCCGCAGCAGCCCTGAATGGGGAAAGTTGAGTTCAGGTGGGTTTGGTAAAGTACTAAGCATGACTGTGCAGTAAACATTTTTTGTTATTGAGCCCCTGCCCTAGTGGAGCTTACCACTCTACAGTCCAAACTGATTTCATACTATAAGTAGGAATGTGGGAGGAAGTAATGCTAACCTCTGTGCCCACAGCATGCCTCAGTCTGGCAAGCCAAACATCTTCCTGGCTGTAAGCCGCCATGAGACTCCATACTGGGCCTTATTCAGTAACTGTTTGTGCCTCACAGGAACTCCTGGCCCATCTAGTGCTGCACTGCAATGGAAAGCTGATGCAATGCATGATCACTGAAACTGTTCTTCTAACACCACGAGGTCTTGCGATAACCCTACGCTGCCCTTAGGAAAATAAGACCACTGTACAACAAATGCGCATCTTCTAAATCAATAATCCCAAAATATGGAACATCAATAATAAATCAAAATTAAGGTTGACTAATTGGAGCCATTCATTTGAGTGAGTCCCTAACATGAAATAATTGTGAAGAACCGCTTTCTAATGCTCCAGCAGAAAATATAACTTTTACCTCTCTGGCAGTTGCGCTGGATTATGATTCAGTCTCTTCTGAGTCACACTGACTTTGCCCACAAATGTGGTCTCTCCCCACTTTATTTAAAAACACTTCGGCAATTTCCATTTCCACCTTTGCGGCTAGTTTTCACAAATCTGTTTGTGATATTGAAGCTTGCTTCATATCTGCTATAGGCTTTCATTTAAACCTAGGATCAAGTACAGCAGCACCCCTGGACTTATACAGCATATTCAGCACCCCTGGGGCATTACACAGCACAGCAGACAGGCAACAGCACCCCTGGACTTAAACGGCAGTGGGGCAGCACCCCTGGACTGATAGGGCAGAGGGGCAGCACCCCATATAGGGCAGCACCCCTAGAATGATGTGGTAAAGAAAGGACGCGCAAGATGGAATTGTCTTTGGGCCCTCCCACCCACCCTTATGTTGTATTAACAGGACAGGCACACTTTAACAAACCAATAATTTCAGAGACAGGGTCTGCCACATGACTGTGGCTGAAATGATTGGTTTATTTGGGCCCCCACCAAAAAAAGCAATTAATCTCTCATTGCACAAACTGTCTCTATAGTGGCAAGATGTTGTCCTCATCCTCAGATCCTACCCTTCCTTCAGTGTTTACATCCTCATCCTCACAGAGAAATAATATTCAAACAAAACCACATCATTTAGGTGTAAATGGATTGCTTACGCTATTGCCCAAAGTCTCTGAACTTGACAATGACTTATAATGAATGCACTGCAGGTGACTTATAAGGGAGGACATTCCTAGGTGGTTAACGACCTTACCCCTACTTATTATGGATTGACAAAGGCATGACAGGCTTGACACCTGTTGTCCGGATTTGTGGCAAAATAACTCCACACCAAAGAGGTGGCTTTTTTGGTATTTTGCCCAGGCATGATAATGGGCTTTTTCATCCCATGGATAACAACTGCCTCCACTGGTGACTTATTCTAACAAACCACATCACCATCAGAATCCTCCTCGTCAACTTCCTCCTCAGATCCAGCTACACCAATATCCTCCTCATCCTGGTGTACTTCTACAGTGACATCCTCAATCTCAATATCAGCAACTGGATTGGTGGTGCTCCTTCCAGAGGGCAAGCAAATGGTGGCAGGAAACTCCTCTTCCTATACAGTCTTGGGAAGGTCAGGCCTAGACATCACAACCGCAGACACACTTGGACTCTCCTTGGGGATTTGTGATATCTCAGAGTCTGAACGCACATCTTCATGAGCAGCTGAACGACCAGTCATGAACATAGGCCAAGGCTTTAACCTTTCTTTGCCATTTCATTTCGTGAATAGCGTATTGCCAATTTTACGCTCATCAGATAATTTTTTTTTGTTATTAATTTTTGCTTCTTGGATTTTACATGCCCTCTATGACATTGGGCATCAGCCTTAGCAGACGACTTTGATGGAATTGCATCATCAATGTCATGACTGGTGGTAGCAGCAGCTTCAGCACTAGTACTAGGAACTGGAAGTGGTTCCTGATCTTTCACTATGTTTTCCTTCAAATTTTTGTTCTCCCACAGGACAGCGCCCCTTTATTTTTACAGCAAACAGAACAGTGCCCCTTTATATTAACAGCACCCCTGTATTTTTACAGCATACAGGGAAGAGCCAGTGTACCTTTATTTTAACAACACCCCCGTATTTTTACAGCATACAATACAGGGACACAGCACCCCTGTATTTTTACAGCATACAGGACAGGGCCAGTGTATCTTTATTCTACCAACACCAATTGTATTTTTTTACAGCATACAATACATGGACACACCACTGTATTTTTACAGCATACAGGACAGAGCCAGTGTACCTTTATTCTCACAACACCCCTGTATTTTTACAGCATACAAGACAAGGACACAGTACCCCTGTTTTTTTTACAGCACCCCTGTATTTTTACAGCATACAGGACAGGACTAGTACCTCTGGATTTTCACAGCACCCCTGTTTCTTTACAGCATACAGGACAGGCCAGTGTACCTTTATTTTATCAAGACCCCTGTATTTACAGCATACAGGACAGGACCAGCACCCCTGTATTTTAACAACACCCCTGTATTTTGACAGCATACAGGACAGGGTCAGCACCCCTGTATTTTCACAGCATCCCTGTATTTTTACAGCATACAGGACAGAGCCAGTGTACCTTTATTCTAACAAAACCCCTGTATTTTTACAGCATACAAGACAGGGACACAGCACCCCTATATTTTCACAGCATCCCTTTTTTTCCCCACAGCATATAGGACAGGACCAGCACCTCTGTATTTTCACAGCACCCCTGTATTTTTATAGCATACAGGACAGAGCCAGTGTACCTTTATTCTAACAAAACATCTGTATTTTTACAGCATACAAGACAGGGACACAGCACCCCTGTATTTTCACAGCACCCCTGTATTTTTACAGCATACAGGACAGGGCCAGCACACCTGTATTTTTACAGAATACAGAAAAGGGTCAGTGTACCTTTATTTTAACAACACCCAAGTATTTACAGCATACAGGAGAGGAACAGTAACCTTGTATTTTAACAACAATGCCCCTGTATTTTTACAGCATACAGGACAGGGACAGCACCCCTGTATTTTAACAACACCCCTGTCATTTTACAGCATACAACACAGGGCCAGTGTACCTTTGTTATACAACACTCCTGTATTTTTTAGAGTATACAGGACATCAACACCAATGTACAGCACCCCTAACAGCACACAGGACAGCATCCCTATAGAGCACACACTGAGCCAACCTGATGCCACCACCCACAGAGAGACTGCAAAATATGCAAAAAAGAAATAAGAGCGGCTAAAGTAGAAACTGAAAATCTAGTAGCAAAGGAAAGTAAATCAAACCACAAAATATTTTATAACTATATCAACAGCAAAAGATTAAAGAAGGAGCACATAGGACCTTTAAAGGACAAACTGGGAGTCTTAATAAAAAACGATAACGACATAGTGGATAAATTAAACAACTTTTTCTCATCGGTATTTACAATAGAGGGCAAGATATATGAACTAACACCCAACCTCAATAAGGATAATATCCCACTGCTAACTGCTTATTTAAGTGAGGAGGAAGTCTGTGACTGATTGAAAAAACTAAGATTAACAAGTCACCTGGTCCAGATGGTATTCACCCAAGGGTTCTCATGGAGCTACACTCCGAATTAGCAAGACCTCTATTTTTAATCTTCAACGATTCACTTTCATCAAGTATGGTTCCCAAAGACTGGCGTATAGTGGAAGTAGAGCTGATCTTCAAAAAGGGAAGTAAAGCTGAATCAGACAATTATAGACCAGCTAGTCTTACATCTATAGTTGGGAAAGTGCTAGAAAGCATTCTAAGGGATAGTGTACAGAAGATCCTTGAAGCCAAAGAGATTATTATTAGGAACCAACATGAATTTGTGAAGGAAAGATCATGTCAAACATACTTACAAGGCTTTTATGAAACAGTTAGTGCTAACCTTGATCAGGGTAAGGTGGTGGATGTAATCTTTTTAGACTTTGCTAAGGCTTTCAACACAGTGCCACACATGAGACTTATCTATAAGTTACAAAAACTGGGGCTAGAGAGCACAATATGCACTTGGGTGTGAAATTGGTTTGATAATAGGGATCAGCGCGTTGTGGTAAATGGAACTTTTTCAAATTGAACTGAAGTCCTAAGTGGTGTGCCACAAGGGTCTTTACTTGGACCACTATTGTTCAACATTTTCATTAACGATCTAGCAGAAGATCTATAGAGCATTATTGGGGGTCATTCCAAGTTGATCGCTAGTTGAAAATGTTCGCTGCGCAGCGATGAAGCAAAAAAAGGCACTTCTGCGTATGCGTATGTGGCGCAAGGCACACGCACAACGTACTTTCACAACGGCCGATGCAGTTTTACACAAGGTCTAGTGAAGCTTTCAAGTCGCACTGCTGGCCGCAGAGTGATTAACAGGAGAGGGGCATTTCTGGGTGTCAACTGACCATCTTCAGGGAGTGTTCTAAAAAACGCATGCGTGCCAGGAAAAACACAGGCATGCCTGGGAGAACACAGGCGTGGCTGGCCGAACGCAGGGCGTTTGTGATGTCAAATCCGGAACTGAACAGTCTGAAGTGATCGCAAGCGCTGAGTAGGTCTGAAGCTACTCTGAAACTGCACAATATTTTTTTGTAGCCGCTCGTTCGCACTTCTGCTAAGCTAAGATACACTCCCAGAAGGCGGCGGCTTAGCGTTTGCACGACTGCTAAAAGAAGCTAGCGAGCAATCAACTCGGAATGACCCCCATGGTGTCAATTTTTGCAGATGATACCAAACTATGTAAGGTTATAAATTTGGAGGGAGATGCCGAGTCTCTCCAGAACAATTTATTCAAACTGGAGTCATGGGCAGCAAAATAGAGAATGAGTTTCAATACAAACAAGTACAATGTAATGCACCTTGGTAGCAAGAACAAAAATAACACCTATATACTAAATGGGGTGGTGTGAGGGGACTCCGTACTGGAAAAAGACTTAGGGGTTCACATAGAAAACAATCGTAGCAGCAGCACCCAATGCAGGATAGCAGCAAAAAAGGCAAACAAGGTACTAGCATGCATAAAGAGGGGTATTGATGCAAGGGATGAGAGTGTTATACTCCCACTATATAAAGCCCTAGTGAGGCCCCATCTGGAATACTGCACACAATTTTGGGCACCTTACTACAAAAAGGATATCCTGGAACTATAAAAGGTTCAGAGACGGGCAACCAAACTAATTAAGGGGATGGAGACGCTGGAATACCAGGCAAGGCTTGACATGTTCACACTGGAAAAGAGGAGATTAAGAGAAGACATGATCAACATTTATAAATATTAGAGATGAGCGGGTTCGGTTCCTCGGAATCCGAACCCGCCCGAACTTCAGTTTTTTTTACACGGGTCCGAGCGACTCGGATCTTCCCGCCTTGCTCGGTTAACCCGAGCGCGCCCGAACGTCATCATCACGCTGTCGGATTCTCGCGAGGCTCGGATTCTATCGCGAGACTCGGATTCTATATAAGGAGCCGCGCGTCGCCGCCATTTTCACACGTGCATTGAGATTCATAGGGAGAGGACGTGGCTGGCGTCCTCTCCGTTTATAGAGATTCAAGAAGAGAGTGAGACAGAGAGAGACACAGTAGTAATTTTGGGGAGCATTAGGAGGAGTACTACTACTACTAGTACTTGCTGAAGTGATAGAGATAGTGTGACTGTATTATCTGACTTGTGGGGGAGACACTGACAGTGGGGAGCAGTTAGAGTCTGAGAGCAGGACTCAGGACTCAGGAGTACATATAACGTACAGTGCACACTTTTGCTGCCAGAGTGCCACACTGCCATTGTTTGTGACCACACTGACCACCAGTATAATATATATTGTGATTGTCTGCTTAGGACTCAGGAGTACTACTTGCAAGTTGCTGATAGTGTGACCAGTGACCTGACCACCAGTTTAATAATCACCACCAGTTTATGAGTTTAATATATATATATATATATATATATATATATAATTGTATATAATATATATATAATATTGTATACCACCTAGCACCTACCCGTGTTTTTTTCTTTTTTCTTTCTTCTTTATACATACTACTATAGTAGCTTACTGTAGCAGTCTGCGGTGCTGCTGAGCTGACAGTGTCCAGCAGGTCCGTCATCAGTCATTACATAATAAATATATATACCTGTCCGGCTGCAGTACTAGTGATATTATATAATTATATATATATATATTGATTTCATCTCATTATCATCCAGTCTATATTATCAGCAGACACAGTACGTTAGTCCACGGCTGTAGCTACCTCTGTGTCGGCACTCGGCAGTCCATCCATAATTGTATACCACCTACCCGTGTTTTTTTTTTTTTCTTTCTTCTTTATACATACTACTATAGTAGCTTACTGTAGCAGTCTGCGGTGCTGCTGAGCTGACAGTGTCCAGCAGGTCCGTCATCAGTCATTACATAATAAATATATATACCTGTCCGGCTGCAGTACTAGTGATATTATATATACATATATATTGATTTCATCTCATTATCATCCAGTCTATATTATCAGCAGACACAGTACGGTAGTCCACGGCTGTAGCTACCTCTGTGTCGGCACTCGGCAGTCCATCCATAATTGTACACCACCTACCCGTGTTTTTTTCTTTTTCTTTCTTCTTTATACATACTACTATAGTAGCTTACTGTAGCAGTCTGCGGTGCTGCTGAGCTGACAGTGTCCAGCAGGTCCGTCATCAGTCATTACATAATAAATATATATACCTGTCCGGCTGCAGTACTAGTGATATTATATATACATATATATTGATTTCATCTCATTATCATCCAGTCTATATTATCAGCAGACACAGTACGGTAGTCCACGGCTGTAGCTACCTCTGTGTCGGCACTCGGCAGTCCATCCATAATTGTATACCACCTACCCGTGGTTTTTTTTTTTCTTTCTTCTTTATACATACTACTATAGTAGCTTACTGTAGCAGTCTGCGGTGCTGCTGAGCTGACAGTGTCCAGCAGGTCCGTCATCAGTCATTACATAATAAATATATATACCTGTCCGGCTGCAGTACTAGTGATATTATATATACATATTTATTGATTTCATCTCATTATCATCCAGTCTATATTATCAGCAGACACAGTACGGTAGTCCACGGCTGTAGCTACCTCTGTGTCGGCACTCTGCAGTCCATCCATAATTGTATACCACCTACCCGTGTTTTTTTTCTTCTTTCTTCTTTATACATACTACTATAGTAGCTTACTGTAGCAGTCTGCGGTGCTGCTGAGCTGACAGTGTCCAGCAGGTCCGTCATCAGTCATTACATAATAAATATATATACCTGTCCGGCTGCAGTACTAGTGATATTATATATACATATATATTGATTTCATCTCATTATCATCCAGTCTATATTATCAGCAGACACAGTACGGTAGTCCACGGCTGTAGCTACCTCTGTGTCGGCACTCGGCAGTCCATCCATAATTGTATACCACCTACCCCTGGTTTTTTTTTTCTTTCTTCTTTATACATACTACTATAGTAGCTTACTGTAGCAGTCTGCGGTGCTGCTGAGCTGACAGTGTCCAGCAGGTCCGTCATCAGTCATTACATAATAAATATATATACCTGTCCGGCTGCAGTACTAGTGATATTATATATATATATATATATTGATTTCATCTCCTTATCATCCAGTCTATATTAGCAGCAGACACAGTACGGTAGTCCACGGCTGTAGCTACCTCTGTGTCGGCAGTCGCTCGTCCATCCATAATTGTATACCACCTACCCGTGGTTTTTTTTTTCTTTCTTCTTTATACATACTACTATAGTAGCTTACTGTAGCAGTCTGCGGTGCTGCTGAGCTGACAGTGTCCAGCAGGTCCGTCATCAGTCATTACATAATAAATATATATACCTGTCCGGCTGCAGTACTAGTGATATTATATAATTATATATATATATATATATATATATATATATATTGATTTCATCTCATTATCATCCAGTCTATATTATCAGCAGACACAGTACGTTAGTCCACGGCTGTAGCTACCTCTGTGTCGGCACTCGGCAGTCCATCCATAATTGTATACCACCTACCCGTGGTTTTTTTTTTTCTTTCTTCTTTATACATACTACTATAGTAGCTTACTGTAGCAGTCTGCGGTGCTGCTGAGCTGACTGTGTCCAGCAGGTCCGTCATCAGTCATTACATAATAAATATATCTACCTGTCCGGCTGCAGTACTAGTGTGATATAATATATATTGATTTCATCTCATTATCATCCAGTCTATATTAGCAGCAGACACAGTATGGTAGTCCACGGCTGTAGCTACCTCTGTGTCGGCAGTCGCTCATCCATCCATAAGTATACTAGTATCCATCCATCTCCATTGTTTACCTGAGGTGCCTTTTAGTTGTGCCTATTAAAATATGGAGAACAAAAATGTTGAGGTTCCAAAATTAGGGAAAGATCAAGATCCACTTCCACCTCGTGCTGAAGCTGCTGCCACTAGTCATGGCCGAGACGATGAAATGCCAGCAACGTCGTCTGCCAAGGCCGATGCCCAATGTCATAGTACAGAGCATGTAAAATCCAAAACACCAAATATCAGTAAAAAAAGGACTCCAAAATCTAAAATAAAATTGTCGGAGGAGAAGCGTAAACTTGCCAATATGCCATTTACCACACGGAGTGGCAAGGAACGGCTGAGGCCCTGGCCTATGTTCATGGCTAGTGGTTCAGCTTCACATGAGGATGGAAGCACTCAGCCTCTCGCTAGAAAAATGAAAAGACTCAAGCTGGCAAAAGCACCGCAAAGAACTGTGCGTTCTTCGAAATCCCAAATCCACAAGGAGAGTCCAATTGTGTCGGTTGCGATGCCTGACCTTCCCAACACTGGACGTGAAGAGCATGCGCCTTCCACCATTTGCACGCCCCCTGCAAGTGCTGGAAGGAGCACCCGCAGTCCAGTTCCTGATAGTCAGATTGAAGATGTCAGTGTTGAAGTACACCAGGATGAGGAGGATATGGGTGTTGCTGGCGCTGGGGAGGAAATTGACAAGGAGGATTCTGATGGTGAGGTGGTTTGTTTAAGTCAGGCACCCGGGGAGACACCTGTTGTCCGTGGGAGGAATATGGCCGTTGACATGCCTGGTGAAAATACCAAAAAAATCAGCTCTTCGGTGTGGAAGTATTTCAACAGAAATGCGGACAACATTTGTCAAGCCGTGTGTTGCCTTTGTCAAGCTGTAATAAGTAGGGGTAAGGACGTTAACCACCTCGGAACATCCTCCCTTATACGTCACCTGCAGCGCATTCATAATAAGTCAGTGACAAGTTCAAAAACTTTGGGCGACAGCGGAAGCAGTCCACTGACCAGTAAATCCCTTCCTCTTGTAACCAAGCTCACGCAAACCACCCCACCAACTCCCTCAGTGTCAATTTCCTCCTTCCCCAGGAATGCCAATAGTCCTGCAGGCCATGTCACTGGCAATTCTGACGATTCCTCTCCTGCCTGGGATTCCTCCGATGCATCCTTGCGTGTAACGCCTACTGCTGCTGGCGCTGCTGTTGTTGCTGCTGGGAGTCGATGGTCATCCCAGAGGGGAAATCGTAAGACCACTTTTACTACTTCCACCAAGCAATTGACTGTCCAACAGTCCTTTGCGAGGAAGATGAAATATCACAGCAGTCATCCTGCTGCAAAGCGGATAACTGAGGCCTTGGCATCCTGGGTGGTGAGAAACGTGGTTCCGGTATCCATCATTACTGCAGAGCCAACTAGAGACTTGTTGGAGGTACTGTGTCCCCGGTACCAAATACCATCTAGGTTCCATTTCTCTAGGCAGGCGATACCGAAAATGTACACAGACCTCAGAAAAAGAGTCACCAGTGTCCTAAAAAATGCAGCTGTACCCAATGTCCACTTAACCACGGACATGTGGACAAGTGGAGCAGGGCAGGGTCAGGACTATATGACTGTGACAGCCCACTGGGTAGATGTATGGACTCCCGCCGCAAGAACAGCAGCGGCGGCACCAGTAGCAGCATCTCGCAAACGCCAACTCTTTCCTAGGCAGGCTACGCTTTGTATCACCGGTTTCCAGAATACGCACATAGCTGAAAACCTCTTACGGCAACTGAGGAAGATCATCGCGGAATGGCTTACCCCAATTGGACTCTCCTGTGGATTTGTGGCATCGGACAACGCCAGCAATATTGTGTGTGCATTAAATCTGGGCAAATTCCAGCACGTCCCATGTTTTGCACATACCTTGAATTTGGTGGTGCAGAATTTTTAAAAAAACGACGGGCGTGCAAGAGATGCTGTCGGTGGCCAGAAGAATTGCGGGACACTTTCGGCGTACAGGCACCACGTACAGAAGACTGGAGCAACACCAAAAACGCCTGAACCTGCCCTGCCATCATCTGAAGCAAGAAGTGGTAACGAGGTGGAATTCAACCCTATATATGCTTCAGAGGTTGGAGGAGCAGCAAAAGGCCATTCAAGCCTATACAATTCAGCACGATATAGGAGGTGGAATGCACCTGTCTCAAGCGCAGTGGAGAATGATTTCAACGTTGTGCAAGGTTCTGCTGCCCTTTGAACTTGCCACACGTGAAGTCAGTTCAGACACTGCCAGCCTGAGTCAGGTCATTCCCCTCATCAGGCTTTTGCAGAAGAAGCTGGAGACATTGAAGGAGGAGCTAACACGGAGCGATTCCGCTAGGCATGTGGGACTTGTGGATGGAGCCCTTAATTCGCTTAACAAGGATTCACGGGTGGTCAATCTGTTGAAATCAGAGCACTACATTTTGGCCACCGTGCTCGATCCTAGATTTAAAACCTACCTTGGATCTCTCTTTCCGGCAGACACAAGTCTGCTGGGGTTCAAAGACCTGCTGGTGAGAAAATTGTCAAGTCAAGCGGAACGCGACCTGTCAACATCTCCTCCTTCACATTCTCCCGCAACTGGGGGTGCGAGGAAAAGGCTCAGAATTCCGAGCCCACCCGCTGGCGGTGATGCAGGGCAGTCTGGAGCGACTGTTGATGCTGACATCTGGTCCGGACTGAAGGACCTGTCAACGATTACGGACATGTCGTCTACTGTCACTGCATATGATTCTCTCCCCATTGAAAGAATGGTGGAGGATTATATGAGTGACCGCATCCAAGTAGGCACGTCACACAGTCCGTACTTATACTGGCAGGAAAAAGAGGCAATTTGGAGGCCCTTGCACAAACTGGCTTTATTCTACCTAAGTTTCCCTCCCACAAGTGTGTACTCCGAAAGAGTGTTTAGTGCCGCCGCTCACCTTGTCAGCAATCGGCGTACGAGGTTACTTCCAGAAAATGTGGAGAAGATGATGTTCATTAAAATGAATTATAATCAATTCCTCCGTGGAGACATTGACCAGCAGCAATTGCCTCCACAAAGTACACAGGGAGCTGAGATGGTGGATTCCAGTGGGGACGAATTGATAATCTGTGAGGAGGGGGATGTACACGGTGATATATCGGAGGATGATGATGAGGTGGACATCTTGCCTCTGTAGAGCCAGTTTGTGCAAGGAGAGATTAATTGCTTCTTTTTTGGTGGGGGTCCAAACCAACCCGTCATTTCAGTCACAGTCGTGTGGCAGACCCTGTCACTGAAATGATGGGTTGGTTAAAGTGTGCATGTCCTGTTTATACAACATAAGGGTGGGTGGGAGGGCCCAAGGACAATTCCATCTTGCACCTCTTTTTTCTTTAATTTTTCTTTGCGTCATGTGCTGTTTGGGGAGTGTTTTTTGGAAGGGCCATCCTGCGTGACACTGCAGTGCCACTCCTAGATGGGCCCGGTGTTTGTGTCGGCCACTAGGGTCGCTTATCTTACTCACACAGCTACCTCATTGCGCCTCTTTTTTTCTTTGCGTCATGTGCTGTTTGGGGAGTGTTTTTTGGAAGGGCCATCCTGCGTGACACTGCAGTGCCACTCCTAGATGGGCCAGGTGTTTGTGTCGGCCACTAGGGTCGCTTATCTTACTCACACAGCTACCTCATTGCGCCTCTTTTTTTCTTTGCGTCATGTGCTGTTTGGGGAGGGTTTTTTGGAAGGGCCATCCTGCGTGACACTGCAGTGCCACTCCTAGATGGGCCAGGTGTTTGTGTCGGCCACTAGGGTCGCTTAGCTTAGTCATCCAGCGACCTCGGTGCAAATTTTAGGACTAAAAATAATATTGTGAGGTGTGAGGTATTCAGAATAGACTGAAAATGAGTGGAAATTATGGTTTTTGAGGTTAATAATACTTTGGGATCAAAATGACCCCCAAATTCTATGATTTAAGCTGTTTTTTAGTGTTTTTTGAAAAAAACACCCGAATCCAAAACACACCCGAATCCGACAAAAAAAATTCGGTGAGGTTTTGCCAAAACGCGGTCGAACCCAAAACACGGCCGCGGAACCGAACCCAAAACCAAAACACAAAACCCGAAAAATTTCAAGTGCACATCTCTAATAAATATTTAAGGGGACAATACACAGAGCTTGCGGGGATCTGTTTTTGGTAAGATCAACACAGAAGACACATGGACACCTACTTAGGTTAGAGGAGAGGAGATTCTGCACACAGAGGCGAAAAAGGTTTGGAATTCCCTGCCTGAGAGAGTAGTGATGGCAGACTCGGTCAATACTTTTAAGAGTGGGCTAGATAAATTCCTAATGGATAAGGATATACATGGTTATGGAGGATTGATCACGTACTATAGTTAGAATAAAATTAGGAAATACAACAGAACGGCCGACTTGATCAAACAGATAAAACTAGTCCTGAAAATAATACAGGAGAAATAGGTTGAACGCGATGGACTAATGGTCTTTTTTCAACCTTATAAACTATGTTACTATGTTACAATGTTACTCTGCATGTCCGGTGTGAAAATGGCGTTGACAGGCAGCTCTTTATATGGAATCCAAAATCCGTGAGAATCCGACAGCGGGATGATGACATTTTGCCTCTGGAATCTGGCGGGAAGTCCCGAGATGGACTTGGTTCCCATCTGGGAATGTGTAGTTCGGGAAGGTGTGGGGGGGGGGTTCGTATATATATATATATATATATATATATATCAGGGACGTGCAGTCAGGGGAGGCAGTGCCTCCCCTGTGATTAATTATTAAAATAACACAAAGAAGATACTTATGACACATGTTCTGTGTCATAAGTATGTTCTTTATTTTATTCTAATAATTTTAGGGCTTTAAATAGGTTTGGGAGGCACTGATAGCAGTGCCTCCCGTAGATAATGGAAACGGGGATCGAGCGGGGGGTGGGGCCAAGAACTGGGCTGTAAAAGCCCATTGAAAAACATAGGCAAAGCGGCACCTATAGAAGTGCCTCGCTGACATCACTGTCAGCAAGGCAGAAATGATTGGACAGCGGATCCAGTGCTGGATCCGCTGGTCCAATCATCCATACGAGGCGGCGGGACAGTAAGCTGCTCCCCTCCCTTCATCCCCCCCGTACTCCATCACCTGCTGCTGCCTGCTGGCGATCATCCCTGGGACCCTGTGTAGAAGACAGCGGCGGCAGCGCTCCTGGAGCCGGCGTCGGTAAGGCAAGTGATGAAAGTTGAGCAGCGACGGCTGGCGCTCTCCTCCTCCAGCCTCAGCACCACGTGTCTGTCTGCAGCGGAGCCTCGTCCGGAGTGCAGGGACAGCGAGAAGCGCCTGTGGTGAGTACAGCACATAGAGAGAGATTCTCTCTCTCTCTCCCTCTCTTTCTCTCTCTCTCCTTTCCCCCAGCCTGTGCATTGATGTATGTAAGCATAAGTTTCATTTTTACAGGTACCGGCCCTAATGGATTCTACTGGACAAGTGGACGTGATCGGCGTGGGATGTAGGTAAGTAATCTCTCTCTCATTTTTACAGGTACCCCTATTTGATTCTACTGGACAAGTGGACGTGACCGGCGTGGGATGTAGGTAAGTATGTGTGAGTGTGTTTTTAATAAACGTTTACTTTCACGGTGTGTGTGTTGTGTTTTTATTTGCGTATTTTTGTTGTTGTAGAACTACAGATACCAGCGGGCCCGTTATTTCCTTGCACGCTGGTACTTGAGGTTCCCCAAGTACCAGCAAGCGGGGGATGCTTGCTGGGCCTTGTAGTTCCACAACAAAAAACAATACTCTTTTGTTTTACACACATGGCTATCAGCCCGGCACCCACCGCCCAGGGGTGCTGGGGACAGCCTCGGGCTTCACCCCTGGCCCTTGGGTGCCTGGAGGGGGGGACCCCTTGATTTAAGGGGTCCCCACTCCTCCAGGGAACCCCGGCCAGGGGTGACTAGTTGGGGGGGTAATGCAACGGGCGCAGGGACCTACATAAATGTGTCCCCCGGCTGTGGCATTATGTCCCTGGCTAGTGGAGCCCGGTGCTGGTTTTAAAAATACGGGGGACCCCTACATCTTTTGTCCCCCATATTTTTGGAACCAGGACCGGACTAAGAGCCCGGTGCTGGTTGTCTAAATACGGGGAACCCCTGTCAAATTTTTTCCTGGTATTTAAACAACCAGGACCGGCTCAAAGAGCCCGAGGCTGGTTATACTTAGGAGGGGGGACCTCACACTTTTTTTTTTTTTACATTTTTTAACCCATTCAGACCCTTTTCCAATAAGTTAATGGAAGCCCTGGACAACAAAATTGCATTCATTTCCTCTTCCCACTCCCTTCCCAAACACTAATTTTTATTTATTTTTTTCTATACAAATGTACAATATATCACAAGTATGATGAGCAGGCAGGTAGCAGGCATTGGCGGCATTGGACTGAGATGCAAATTAGTGGCGGAGGGCTGGGTCAGTTGATGGTGGGTGAGTTTGTAAGCCATTGGTGGTGACAGCAAGCAGCGGCTCAGGGCAAGTAGCGGGCATTGGCTCGGCGGCGGTAGGGGCCATCGGCAGGATTCGGCGAACATTATGGCTATAGTGCCTCACCAGCCACTGACCTCACCGCACGCCACTGATATATATGTATATATATATAAATCCTGTATAGAGTGCACTCACCAGACGGTTTATGAAGCCAGCAGGGATTTATTGAAGCATCGTGTACATGATGCTTCAATAAATCGCTGCTGGCTTCATAAACCGTCTGGTGAGTGCACTCTATACAGGATTTATATGTTCATGGAGAAAGGAACACGCCTTGACCCATTGAAATTTGAGTGACACCCCAGCAAACTCATGTTGAATTGTGAGTGCAGACAACCCCTGTTTTTCTATGTATATATATATATATATATATATATATAATTTTGTATTCCTAGGGAACAAGCAGAATATTAGAAAATATACTAAAAATGTCCTGTATGTACAGTGCATCCAGAAGGTGTTCACAGTGCTTCCCTTTTTCCACATTTTGTTATGTTACAGCCTTATTCCAGAATGGAATAAATACATTTTTTCCCTCAAAATTCTACACACAATACACAATAAATGTTCTTTTAAGATTTTTGCATATTTATTAAAAATAAAATTCTAAGAAATTACATGTACATAAATATTCACAGCCTTTGCCATGAAGCTCAAATTGAGCTCAGGTGCATCCTGTTTCCACTGATGATCCTTGAGATGTTCCTAGAGCTTAATAGCTTATATAGTAATAGTTATAGTAATATCCGGGGGCAGTACCAGATTAAGGTAATGATGGGCCTGGAGCTGAAATTTATAAAGGGCCTATTTTGCACCGCCACAATGGGTGTGATCAGCATGGTGGGGGTGTGACTACTGATATGGGGGTGTGGTCTGTGCCATGGGGTGTGGCTAGCACCATCGGGGGCTTAACTAGCCACCTACCATCAATTTATGGACTAACTATACAGATTTACTCAATATATATATATAGTATAAAAAATTAGATGCAGTCAGGATACTGACGGACGGGATCCTGGTGCTTGAAATACTGATGTCGGAATCCCGTCCGCACCAGGAACACAGTCGTTGAAATCCAGCCAGGACTCGGAATCCCGGCATCTAAATAACGACACCTGGAATCCCAATCCTTTATTCAGTGGGGCGCAATTGCGTCTCGGTGCGCGCGTGGTGAAGGAGGGGATTAGGTTTACCCATCAGAAGAGTGATTAGGGTTAGGGTTTAGGGATGATTAGGCTATGGTTAGTTACCGGGCAGGGAGGGTTAGGGTTAGGCATTTAGCAGGGGGGTTTAGGGTTAGGCAGTGGGGAAGGGATGATTAGGGTTAGGCACCGAGGTGGGTTAGGGAGCTTAATGGGGGGCTGTTGGGATTCTGATGGACGGGATGCCGCTGTCTGTATACTGACAGCCAGCATCCTGTCCATCGGCGAATCTTACTGAACCTATACAATGTACAGTTTGCCTTATTACTAAAAAAAATATATATATTTACATAGTTACACACATACACACACACATATATATATATATATATAAGCAAAAGAAAGAGGCGGCACTCCCAGCACTTTTCAATGGTGAAAAAAATACTTTATAGTACACAACGTTTCGGGGGGTCTCACCCCGTCATCAGGATAAAGGTGCAATGTACAGAGAAAGATATTTATACTTACCCGCTGTCCGTGTCACGCCTGACGCCGGCTGCAGCCCACGATCACCCGCGCCCGCTTCCGGATCCAGGGCTCTGACGTCACCGGAACCCGCGAGGTCACGTGGGTCCACGCCAAGCAGTCTGGGGGAGACGTGGGTCACGTGGTCCACGCCAAGCAGTCTGGGGGAGACGGACAGCAAGTATTTACATGTTACATGGTAACATGTAAATACTTGCTGTCCGTCTCCCCCAGACTGCTTGGCGTGGACCCACGTGACCTCGCGGGTTCCGGTGACGTCAGAGCCCTGGATCCGGAAGCGGGCGCGGGTGATCGTGGGCTGCAGCCGGCGTCAGGCGTGACACGGACAGCGGGTAAGTATAAATATCTTTCTCTGTACATTGCACCTTTATCCTGATGACGGGGTGAGACCCCCCGAAACGTTGTGTACTATAAAGTATTTTTTTCACCATTGAAAAGTGCTGGGAGTGCCGCCTCTTTCTTTTGCTTACATTGGAGATTCTTTGTCTCATGGAGGGCACCCCAGCCAGTTATCCCAAGGTGTTGCTGTCCCTCTGAGTGCCGGGTTGCACAGTGGTATATATATATATATATATATATATATATATACATATACACACACAGTGGTAGAAGTGGAAATTTTGAAGTGGGGGTATGCAAAAATCAAGGAAGTAATTATGCGCACGCCAAAGGCACGCTCCAGAAAAGGGCGTGGTCACCCAAAAGGGGGCGTGTCCAGTGTAGTAGAACCCCTTATACTATCTAGTACTGGTGCCCCTTTCACCTTATAGCACACTGAATGAGCCGAAATTCACATTGTAGCACACTGAATGAGCCGAAATTCACCTTGTAGCACACTGAATGAGCCGAAATTCACATTATAGCACACTGAATGAGCCGAAATTCACATTATAGCACACTGAATGAGCCAAAACTCACATTGTAGCACACTGAATGAGCCGAAATTCACATTGTAGCACACTGAATGAGACGAAACTCACATTGTAGCACACTGAATGAGCTGAAATTCACATTGTAGCACACCGAATGATCTGAAATTCACATTGTAGCACACTGAATGAGCCGAAATTCACATTGTAGCACACCGAATGAGCCGAAATTCACATTGTAGCACACTGAATGAGCCGAAATTCACATTGTAGCACACTGAATGAGCCGAAACTCACATTGTAGCACACTGAATGAGCCGAAATTCACAGTGTAGCACACTGAATGAGCCAAAACTCACATGATAGCACACTGAATGAGCCGAAATTCCCATTGTAGAACACTGAATGAGCCGAAATTCACCTTGTAGCACACTGAATGAGCCGAAATTCACATTATAGCACACTGAATGATCTGAAATTCACATTATAGCACACTGAATGATCCGAAATTCACATTATAGCACACTGAATGAGCTGAAACTCACATTGTAGCACACTGAATGAGCCGAAATTCACATTGTAGCACACTGAATGAGCCGAAACTCACATTGTAGCACACTGAATGAGCTGAAATTCACATTGTAGCACACCAAATGAGATGAAATTCACATTGTAGCACACTGAATGAGCCGAAATTCACATTGTAGCACACCGAATGAGCCGAAATTCACATTGTAGCACACCGAATGAGCCGAAACTCACATTGTAGCACACTGAATGAGCCGAAATTCCCATTGTAGCACACTGAATGAGCCGAAATTCACCTTGTAGCACACTGAATGAGCCGAAATTCACATTATAGCACACTGAATGATCTGAAATTCACATTATAGCACACTGAATGATCCGAAATTCACATTATAGCACACTGAATGAGCTGAAACTCACATTGTAGCACACTGAATGAGCCGAAATTCACATTGTAGCACACTGAATGAGCCGAAACTCACATTGTAGCACACTGAATGAGCTGAAATTCACATTGTAGCACACCGAATGAGCTGAAATTCACATTGTAGCACACTGAATGAGCCGAAATTCACATTGTAGCACACCGAATGAGCCGAAATTCACATTGTAGCACACCGAATGAGCCGAAATTCACATTGTAGCACACCGAATGAGCCGAAACTCACATTGTAGCACACTGAATGAGCCGAAATTCACATTGTAGCACACTGAATGAGCCAAAACTCACATGATAGCACACTGAATGAGCCGAAATTCACATTATAGCACACTGAATGATCCGAAATTCACATTATAGCACACTGAATGAGCCGAAACTCACATTGTAGCAACTGAATGAGCCGAAACTCACATTGTAGCAAACGGAATGAGCCGAAACTCACATTGTAGCACACTGAATGAGCCGAAATTCACCTTGTAGCACACTGAATGAGACAAAATTCACATTGTAGCACACTGAATGAGCCAAAATTCACACTGTAGCACACTGAATGAGCCAAAACTCACATGATAGCACACTGAATGAGCCGAAATTCACATTATAGCACACTGAATGATACGAAATTCACATTATAGCACGCTGAATGATCCGAAATTGTGACAGCAGGGACAGCCAGAGTGACGACAGGGAGAGAGAGAGTGACGACAGTGACGACATGGAGAGAGAGTGACGACAGGGAGAGAGAGTGACGACAGGGAGAGAGAGTGACGACAGGGAGAGAGAGACGACAGGGAGAGAGAGTGACGACAGGGAGAGAGAGTGACGAGAGTGATGACAGGGAGAGAGAGTGACGACAGGGAGAGAGAGTGACGACAGTGACGACAGGGAGAGAGTGACATCAGGGAGAGAGAGTGATGACAGGGAGAGAGAGTGACGACAGTGAGAGACGACAGTGACGACAGGGAGAGAGAGTGACGACAGGGAGAGAGAGTGATGACAGTGACGACAGGGAGAGAGAGTGACGACAGGGAGAGAGAGTGACGACAGGGAGAGAGAGTGATGACAGTGACGACAGGGAGAGAGAGTGACGACAGGGAGAGAGAGTGACGACAGGGAGAGACGACAATGACGACAGGGAGAGAGTGATGACAGTGACGACAGGGAGAGAGTGACGACAGGGAGAGAGAGTGACGACAGGGAGAGACGACAGTGAGAGACGACAGTGACGACAGGGAGAGAGAGTGACGACAGTGACAGAGAGTGACGACAGGGAGAGAGAGTGACGACAGGGAGAGAGAGTGACGACAGTGACAGGGAGAGAGAGTGACGACAGGGAGAGAGAGTGACGACAGGGAGAGAGAGTGACGACGGAGAGACAGTGAGAGACGACAGTGACGACAGGGAGAGAGAGTGACGACAGGGAGAGAGAGTGATGACAGTGACGACAGGGAGAGAGTGACGACAGGGAGAGAGAGTGATGACAGGGAGAGTGACGACAGGGAGAGACGACAGTGAGAGATGACAGTGACGACGGAGAGAGTGATGACAGTGACGACAGGGAGAGAGTGACGACAGGTAGAGAGAGTGACGACAGGGAGAGACGACAGTGAGAGACGACAGTGACGACAGGGAGAGAGAGTGACGACAGTGACAGGGAGAGAGAGTGACGACAGGGAGAGAGAGTGACGACAGGGAGAGAGGTGACAGCAGGGGAACATTACCTCATTTGTTGCTGGTGGCTGGCAGTGGTGAGCGGTGGGCTGCTGGAGGCGGCGGGTGGCTGGCGGCTGGTGGCGAGCGGCTGGTAGTGAGCGGCTGTGAGCTAATACAGTGCTCTACACAGCCGCCGGCCGCCACGCAGGGACTCCACAATGTGCAGCAGGATCGCCACTTCCCTCGCCTCCTGCTGCACTTTCAGGTCCGCATTTCCGGGTCAGTGGAAGTGGCGGTATACCATAACGCCGTATACCGCCCCACTTTGACCACTGCACACACACACTTACATATACAGTATATGTATATTTTATATATCCTATAGTTTGTCTTAAATATATATACACAGCATATTTTATAGATAGATATACATATCTGCTCTAGTGGTAAATCGGTTGCGCCTTCAGTGTTCGTGAATAATACGTTGTAAATCCTTAAGTGGTAATTAAAATATGCGTACCAGACATACGTAGAACGTTCGCCTTATTTAGGGTGTCTTTGCATCTGGATATTCCTTACTCGTACTGATTCTCCGTTCCCATCCGTCCAGGCATTGGTGTGGAGTTTGTACGTATATGCAAGACAGTGTGTCAATATACTGCTCTTAAAAAGTGACTTGGTGCTATTATTGTGCAAAGTTTGCAGTAAAGTGAATATGTGCAGAAGAAGTGCTGTAAGTGCTTGTTAGAAATATATATAATATAGATAAAAATGAATAAAAATAAATATGTTACTGGCAGTGTGCTGATTCCCTTTTTTCTTAGGTACTGTGCTTAAATACCATTTATTAAGGGTGCAACACCATATAGCTCAGTAATTGAGAGGAGATCTAGAGAGGAGGTATATTAATATGAGGCACTTACATCTAAAGTTGCAATGAATTAAAAAGATGCTGCCGTCATTTCGTCATCAGACTTATATACCTTTAAAAAAGTCCCATGCGGGAAGGAAAAGCCTCTGATAGTGTAGTATTATTTAAAAAAACATTTTAATAATACATAAAGCGACAAAAAAAAACATATAGGTGGACTCGTACAATTTAAAAGATGCATATAAGCTTATCTGTTATATCCTCAGATAGGAGCGGAGTGCCGGTAGGTGCCCAACGCGTTTCGTCCCTTAGTTCATCTCTGGGACTTCCTCAGGGGTCAATGGCCTCCTATCTGAGGATATAACAGATAAGCTTATATGCATCTTTTAAATTGTACGAGTCCACCTATATGTTTTTTTTTGTCGCTTTATGTATTATTAAAATGTTTTTTTAAATAATACTACACTATCAGAGGCTTTTCCTTCCCGCATGGGACTTTTTTAAAGGTATATAAGTCTGATGACGAAATGACGGCAGCATCTTTTTAATTCATTGCAACTTTAGATGTAAGTGCCTCATATTAATATACCTCCTCTCTAGATCTCCTCTCAATTACTGAGCTATATGGTGTTGCACCCTTAATAAATGGTATTTAAGCACAGTACCTAAGAAAAAAGGGAATCAGCACACTGCCAGTAACATATTTATTTTTATTCATTTTTATCTATATTATATATATTTCTAACAAGCACTTACAGCACTTCTTCTGCACATATTCACTTTACTGCAAACTTTGCACAATAATAGCACCAAGTCACTTTTTAAGAGCAGTATATTGACACACTGTCTTGCATATACGTACAAACTCCACACCAATGCCTGGACGGATGGGAACGGAGAATCAGTACGAGTAAGGAATATCCAGATGCAAAGACACCCTAAATAAGGCGAACGTTCTACGTATGTCTGGTACGCATATTTTAATTACCACTTAAGGATTTACAACGTATTATTCACGAACACTGAAGGCGCAACCGATTTACCACTAGAGCAAATTTGAGAATTAAGTTCCCCTGGGAATTGGACATTTTGAAATCTGGTTGCGACACCATTTACTTTGGGAGTGTTTTTTAAGTAATTTAAACTTTGCACTATTTTATGTATAATTTATAATCTCCCGTCTCAGGGATATCTGGTTATAGAATATTCAGGTTGTAGCGCTATCTGCACCTTTTGTACACAAGATATACATATCTATATATATGGATATCTATATGTATCTGCAATTACCATTACCTCAGTATGTTACATGATGTCTGATATCTCACCTCAGTATGGAGGATATCAGACGTTCTACTGCCACCTTCACGGAGCTACAGCTGGGGATATTGGCGGCAGCGCTGCTACCCTGCTTTTATTGGCCTGGGCTATTGAATGTGGACGGGAGTCCAGGTGCGGAAGTGGCGGGGCGGCACCTTTTGATGTCACATGCTGTGACATCACCCGCCGCGAAGGAGGCGCCACTGAGATGCGCTGTGTCATGCAGGGAAGGCTGAGAAAGCCTCACTTTATCGGTCAGTGGCGCTGTTAAATTCGCCAGCGCGGCTGCAGGAGGGGGGTCTCGGGTGTTAAGGGCGGAGGGCGCACGAGGTGGGGCCTGCCTAGGAGGCTGCAGTAGCAGGAAATTGTATTTCCTGTCTACTGAAGCACGGAGATCTGTGATGCAGTGGGCCTATTTTAGAAGGTGGGCCTGGAGCTGCAGCTCCATCAGCCCCATTGTTAATCCGGCCCTGTCCGGGGGCACCCTTGCAGGGTGTGTGGCCACACCCTGTTAGTTGCATGGCTGCACCACTGTAGGAGCATGTCTAGCACACAAGATGTCCCCACTCACATAACTCCCAACATGACCCTCTCCAGGAGGGCCAAAATGCTCTGCTTCTGGATTTTTCTCTTAATTGATGATTGCCGGCACCTGTGTTGAACAGGTAATGGATAAGAAAGGTGTTTCACTACAGGTGATGGCAATCATACAGTAAGAAGGAAGTCCAGAAGCAGAGCATTCTGTCCCTCCTGGAGAGGGTCATGTTGGGAGGTATGCACTCACAGGAGCAGGACATACCTCCCAGTAGTTGGGACAACAATGTTCACTATTAGGATGATGGGACAGTCACAAAAAATCTGCATTGGTTGCAGAGCGCATTCCTTGGAACACCATCAGTTTGTGAAAATGGATCCTCCATTGTAATTTTGGGATAAAAGATGCCCTATAGCGTGTAAGTGCAATCACTGTATGTATACACACACACACACACACACACACACACACACACACACACACACACACACACACACACAAACATATAGTATATGCAGAAATGCCACACAACTTTCAGGATTTACTATGATTAAAGTTGAATAAACTGAAATGTTGACTTGCACATTAGTGGTCATCACAAGAATATATTGTTACATTAGTAAGTTCCGAGAGTGCCACAGTATTTCTGCTTATACTACCTGTCATCCCACTATGGGCACCCAGGAAATTGTGCAGTATTTTGGACAGAATGCCAGCCATGATATATATAGATACACACACACACACACACACACACACACACACACACACACACACACACACACAAACAAACAAACTGTATATAGATAGATAGTGTGTCTGGGCCCAGGTACTTTTCAGGGGCCGTGGCCTATTCACAGGAGGCATAGTCATGCGCATTTTGAAAAAATACCCCCAAAATTTTATTTTAAGCACCACCATGGCCACATTCCAGCCCAGCAGTCAGCAGCGTGTGCTGGGCTTAGGAGAAGAGCTGTAGCTGCTGCTGCCAGTTAAGGGGGAGGAAGCCCAGGGCCCCCACTGGGCCCCTCCATCAGACCTGGGCCCGGGAAATTTTTACCCTCCCCCCTCTCTCTGCACCACTGTCTATATAAGGTCCCACACTTGACAGTGCATGTCTGAGCACAAACCAAGCATGAAGTCAAAGCAATTGTCTGTAGACAGAATTGTCTCGAGGCACAAATCTGGGGAAGGGTACAGAACAATAACTGCTGCTTTGAAGGTCCCAATGAGCACAGTGGCCTCCATCATCCGTAAATGGAAGAAGTTCGGAATCACCAGGACTCTTCCTAGAGCTGGCCAGCCGTCAAAACTGAGCGATCAGGGGAGAAGGGCCCTAGTCAGGGAGGTAACCAAAAACCCGATGGTCACTCTGTCATAGCTACAGCATTTATCTGTGGAGAGAGGAGAACCTTCCAGAAGTATAACCATCTCTGCAGCAATCCACCAATTAGGCCTGTATGGTAGAGTGGCCAGATGGAAGCCACTCCTTTGTAAAAAGCACATGGCAGCCCACCTGGAATTTGCCAAAATGCACCTGAAGGACTCTCAGACCATGAGAAACAAAATTCTCTGATCTGATGAGACAAAAGATTGAACTCTTTAGCGTAAATGCCAGGCGTCATGTTTGGAGGAAACCAGGCACTGCTCATCATCAGGCCAATACCATTACTACAGTGAAGCATGGTGGTGGCAGAATCATGAAATGGGGATGTTTTTCAGTGGCAGAAACTGGGAGACTAGTCAAGATAGAGGGAAAGATAATTGCAGCAATGTACAGAGACATCCCAGATGAAAACCTGCTCCAAAGTACTCTTGACCTCAGAGTGGGGTGATGGTTCATCTTTCAGCAGGACAACGAACCTAAGCACACAGCCAAGATATCAAAGGAGTGGCTTCAGGACAACTCTGTGAATGTACTTAAGTGGCCCAGCCAGAGCCCAGAATTGAATCTGATTGAACATCTCTGGAGAGATCTGAAAATGGCTGTGCACCAACGCTTCCCATCCAACCTGATAGAGCTTGAGAGTTGCTGCAAAGAGGAATGGGTGAAACTGCCCAAAGATAGGTGTGCCAAGATTGTGGCATCATAATTAAAAAGACTTGAGGCTGTAATTGCTGCCAAAGGTGCATCAACAAAGTATTGAGCAAAGGCTGTAAATACTTATGCACAGGTGATTTCTTAGTTTTTATTTTTAATAAATTCGCAAAAATCTTTAAAAAAAACTTTTTTCACATTGTCATTATGGGGTATTGTGTGTAGAATTTTGAGGGGAAAAATGAATTTATTCCGTTTTGGAATAAGGCTGTAACATACCAAAATGTTGAAAAAGTGAAGCGCTGTGAATACTTTCCGGCTGCACTGTATTTGTCATCAACATAATAGGAAGGCGACTTTATCAGAGCGTAATACTGGTGCTTTACAGTGGTACAGGGAGAAGATGAAAATGATTAAGTGAATATCTTATGTTACTTGGCACAAACATACCATTGCAATTGTTTTATGTAGATTTATTTGAGAACACAGTATTTTCATGGCTTTGGGGCTGCACAATTATCACATGTCAATTAAAATGTCATGCATAATTTACAGTTAAATAAATGATCTTATGCAAAAGTAGAGGTTAGAAAAGGTAGCTTGGCTCTAAACTCTTTATTTGCAGCCAGTTATGTCAAACATTCTGCACTCACAATCTAATCTTTCATTAGAGCCAGAGACGATCCTTGTTTTCATCAGTCACATGGGACTAATCCTTTTATGAAAATACACATCTACAGTATCTACACAATGTGTATTAAAATCAAACGTGTTTCTGACCAATATATGTAACTCAGAAGCCATTATTGGCATACATTTGATGTGACACAACAAAACGAAAGCTTGCTAACTTTACGCAGCAAGTGTGAGGGGTATAGAAATATTATTATCCTTTGGTATAATTTAATTTTCATATAGATAAACATAAGCACTTTCAAATCAAACATACAAGACGGAGAAAACACAAATTTGAACCAGGATTATAATGCATTAACAGAACAGCATATCTTATATTTTTATCATTCCGTGCCAAAATGTAATAATTCCAATAATATCTGACATGCCGATGTGGTTTTAGAAGGAATTGCAATATAGTCTTTATGTTAAGTTCATTAATATTAAATCACCATTTAACTATATGGGATGTAGTTATGTGAAACTATATAGGTTACCTATCAGTAATAAGTGATTTACCACATGACTATAGATACATGATGAGCATTAGTGACCCACTGTAGTTCTTACTCAATGTGAAACTGAGCCTATCCCTTGAGATCCAGGTCTGATTTATGTATGTTTCATTTTTAAAGACTGCAAAAATGCCTGTAATATTCTGGCTGTGCCTTGCAAGTTCCTCTTCGTACAGTAGCTTCTATGTGTCCTATTGTCTACATACATTGCCAAATTTTCATCCTCAGAAATGGCCCTATATTTACTAAGGACCATGTACAATATAATTACTCTTAAGCTGGCCACACATCTAAAGATTATCACTAGTTGAATGGTTGGATCAAAAATCTGGTAATGTATGGGAACAAAGAACAATCAACCAGTTGCAACCAAACACCAGAAAACAGGTGAGAATGTGCGTTCACAAAAGTTGGTTAAAACTGTTTGATTTACCCAAATTGTCTGAATGATCTTTTTCTTTTGTTTTGTGGGGTTTGTAAGCAACGGCCAATTGTCATCTGCTCCCATACATAGTCAGACATTCATTCCAACCAGGCAACTAGTAGGGTGGTTGGAATGATGACCTTTAGATTTGTGGCCAGCTTTATTCTTGTATAGGGTTGGGTATGAAAATCGGCATGGTCATAATGTTGACCATGTTGGCATTCATCATGTAGACAGTGATGTAATGCCAATATGTTAGAATGTAACTATTTCATCCTAGTGGCCCAGCAATGATTTACCTGACAGCTCCAGCAGCATATGCCAGGTCCCAGCTGTCATGCGACTGTCACTTCCGGGATAGACCTCTGGCATTCTGGTAATGGTTTCTCCACTATCCCTAATCCTAATACCTACCCCTAACCATTACTCTCTAGTGCTGAACCCTAACTATGCCCCCCGCAGTCTAGCCCTATCCTCCCCACACAGCCTAACTCTAACCCTCCCACCTGCAGCCTAACCATAATGTCAACAGTCTAACAATGTCAACACACGTTGTGTTGCCAACATGAATGACAGCTCTGTTATTGTTGACCTTTTGATAGTTAGGAGCTGATTGGCTAGTACTTTATCTCTTTCTCCTTTATCACTCTACAAGACTTATTAGTTCTCCCTCTAGTTCAGAGGTTCTCAAACTCGGTCCTCGGGGGCACACACAGTGCATGTTTTGCAGGTCTCCTCACAGAATCGCAAGTGAAATAATTAGCTCCACCTGTGGACCTTTTAAAATGTGTCAGTGAGTAATTAATACACCTGTGCACCTGCTGGGTTACCTGCAAAACATGCACTGTTTGTGCCCCCGAGGACCGAGTTTGAGAACCTCTGCTCTAGTTGAAGTTAAGTAACACTACTGGCATATTTTTGTGAAAGATGCCTTTGTCAGCATTTTTTTATTTGCTTTTTTCACCTTTCTCTGTGTATTATTTACTACAAAATACTACAAATAGAAAGCCCTGTTTGTCCTGAAAAAACTCTCCATACAATTACCTGAAGCACAGAAAATGAATGAAATTGGGTTTGTTCCGACCGCAAAGCTTCAAGGTGTGGAGTACAATTTAAAGGCCTAATTCAGACCTGATCGCTGGGGTGCGATTTTTGCTGCCCTGCGATCAGGCAGTCGCCGCCTACACGGGGGAGGGGGAAATCGCTGTGCAGGGGTGCGATCGCATGTGCAGGAGAGCTGCACAAACAGCAGTTTGTGCAGTCTCTGCACAGCCCAGGACTTACTCTTCCAGTGCGATGATCGGTGCCGGAGCTGACGTCATGAATCCTCCCACAAAATGCCTGGTCCCTCCTGCTTTTTTCCGGACACTTCCTAGAAACAGTCAGTTGCCACCCACAAATGCCCTCTTCCTGTCAATCTTCTTGCATTCGCCGGAGCGATCGGATTTCTCACACCATCCTGTGCACCCCATTGCTGCGGACCGTTGCGCCTGCGCATTGCAGTGCATAAGCATGTGCAGTTGAGACCTAATCACCCGCTCACAGCAGCAATCAGGTCTGAATTACCCCCTAAGTTGGGAACTTGACTAAAGATTTATCTGTCCAATCTGCCTGGTGGGAACAACCATCTGCTACTGTATGGGAGCAAATGGCAATCACCCATTTGCTCCCAAACACTTGAAAACAGACAAAAATTATTGTTCAGATAAATTTGTTAAATCAAATTATTTTACCAATTTGACTAAATGACATTGTCTGTTTACAAGTGTTTGGGAGCAAATGATTGATTGTCATTTACTCCCATACATTAGCAGATTGTTGTTCCCACCAGACAGATTGGACAGATACATATTTGGATATGAGGCATTTCAGCACTACTTTGGGAAAGCTTTAATTGGGCATCATCCAATTCTATCAATCGGTCACGCTTTGAGCCATCTAATAAAAATACTTTTGAAATATAGATAACCAGTTTGAAAATGATCCCCAACACTTTTATTATTGCATATATATATATATATATATATATATATATATATATATATATATATATATAATAAGACATACCTGGGGTACACACACTGATTATTACACCTCCATTTAATAGCGAGACAAAACAGTATGCCAGTGAAATATTGCTCAATTGTTGGCAGGTGATACCAAAGCTGGAAATAATCAAAACTACTGGCAAGTAGTGTATCCTTTAAATCCTTAAAAACAGACTACACCTTTATTAACCGTTTCAAAGTATAGCACGTAGCTATTATGGTCCATGAACTAAATAAAGAAAAATAATTGCTGCCAAAGCGGTAGTTTTGCACATATATGCAGCTGTGCACCCTGCATGCATATTTAGGACATAGTTTCAGGATTTCCATGCAGACACAGTAAAAATTACTACCGTGGAACTGCAGAATAGCCAGCACGTACTAGTAATAAGAGCAGCCAGTACTGATTAGTAAAAAGAGAGCATCCAGCACTGAGCAGTGAGTATCCAGTACTGATAAGTAATAAGTGAACATCAAACATTGAGAAGTGAGCTACCAGCACAGTCACAGATGTCTGTCTAATTCTAGCTATGCACTATTTTCTCTGAACATTCACAAATGTTAAAGTTATTTCCCAATTTGTCATCCTCTGAAATGTCCCTATTTTTACTAATGACCAACTGTACAGTATAGTTACTCTTAAACTTGCCACAAATCTAAAGATTATCATTAGTTGGATGATTGGAACAAAAATCTGTAGTACTGAGTCAGCACTGATTTGCAATCAAAGAAGTGAGCAGACAGCAATCAGGGCCATAGAAAGCTGGGCCAGGCCCGTAAACTTTTTGGGCGAGTGGTCTAATTGTGGGAGGGGTGGTCACACCCCCTTAGAAAGTATTTTCAGTGACACAGGGGGGCGCCATGAATCCCCAACCAGGGGTAAATCCAGGTAGGTAGGGGGGAATGATCACTTCCCACTTGTGCTGGGCTAGGGAGAGAGGTTGCTGCTGCAGACAAGTAAGAGGGGGGGTTGGAGGTTATGTTAGCGGTCCCAGGCCCCTAGTGGGCCCCTCCATCAAGCAGGACCCAGGTAATTGTAGTTAGTCAAAAGTGAATATCCAGCGTTGAATAGAGAGCAACCATTATTGGACAGCAATAAGTGAGTATACAGCAGTGAATAGTGAGCTGCCATCACTGATTAGTAATAAAAAAGTGGTAACAAGGAAAAAAAAACACACAGAAAAAACCACACACTGTCATAAATGTCAAAAAAAAAAGTTCATTGTATATCACAAATGGTAACCATAAAAGAATGCACATGAAAGAAGCCCACAAGAAAAATTGCAGATGGAAAAAAAAAACACTCTCATAATGCAATTCCCTGTGGATTTTTTTCCATGTGGGTTTTTTTCATAAAACACTAGTATGGAACAACCAGCACTAATTACTTATATGTAAGCATCCAGCACTAGTTGAGAACAGCGAGCACTGATTACAAATAAGTGAGCATCCAGTGCAGAGTAGCAAGCAACCAGCTTTAGGGGGTAATTCCAAGTTGATCGCAGCAGGAAATTTTTTAGCAGTTGGGCAAAACCATGTGCACTGCAGGGGAGGCAGATATAACATGTGCGGAGAGAGATAGATTTGGGTGTGGTGAGTTCAATCTGCAATCTAAATTGCAGTGTAAAAATAAAGCAGCCAGTATCTACCCTGCACAGAAACAAAATAACCCACCCAAATCTAACTCTCTCTGCAAATGTTATATCTGCCCCCCCCCCCCGCAGTGCACATGGTTTTGCCCAACTGCTAAAAAAATATCCTGCTGCGATCAACTTGGAATTACCCCCTTAGTCTGTAATAAATAAGTATCCAGCTTTGAGTAGTGAGCAGACAGCACTAATTAGTAATAAGTGAGCAACCTGCACTATGCAGTGATCAGCCAGCATTGGTTAGTTATAAGTATGCTTGCTAAAAATTCTCTTTAATCCAGGACACCTATAATTAGGTTCCATGGACCCTAGGTGCCCCAGATTAGAGGAATATTATGGTTAGCCTAGTCCTAAATGAGCATCCAGAATTAAGTTATGAAAGCCAGCACTGGTTAGTTATAAGTGAGAATCCAGCACTAAGTCTAATTGTAAAGCGCAACAGAATTTTCTGTGCTATCTAACAAACTGTTAATAAATAAATAAGTAGTGAGCAGCCAGCACTGGATAATAATAAGTGACATATTCAGTGTGTGTGAAAGATCAGGAGAGGCAGCATGATGGTGAAACCTATAGGGGCTGCATGGAAACCTATGGGCAGGGCCAGATTAGCTAATGGGCAGCTGGAGCTACAGCTCCAGGCCTCTACCTAAAAATAGGCCCTTCATCATGACAGCATGATGATGACCAGCTGTCTAGCTGGCACACATTTGGCCATAAATCATAAACATTAAAATTGTATATGTCGTTTTCTCCAAAATTATGCAATTTTTTATTTTTATGTATTCAGGGAAACAGTGATCCTTATAGTGTGGGTGTGGCTTTGGCCACACCCACACAGCACTGCTCACACTCACATCACTGATCGCACCTTCTCCATTATCTCAGTATAGGCCCTTGAACATTTTCAACTCCAGACCCATGTGGCTGTTAATCTGACCCTACCTATCGGGGTTCTAGCTACAGTTGGAAATGTACGGACCTCAATAGATATGGGAGATATCGCCTGCAGTTTTCCCTTTGTTACATTTGGGTGAAATTTAATATTTTAGGGTATCACCCAAAAAACTGTTGTTTTCATAGGATATGGGGCAAATATTGAATGAAAAATAGGTCCGTGAGTCATTTAGTTTGAAAAGATAGAGGAATCCAAGAGCTGACTAAAAGTGCTATTGAGACTAAGGGGTACATTTATTAAGCAGTGATAAGAGCAGAGAAGTGAGCCAGTGGAGAAGTTTCCCCATCAACCAATCAGCAGCTCTGTATAATTTTATAGTATGCAAATTATAGATGTTACTTCAGTGCTGATTGGTTGCCATGGGCACTTCTCCACTGGCTCACTTCTCTGCTCTTATCACTGCTTAGTAAATGTACCCCTTAGCTACAAATACTATTAATAGGACAGTGACCACCTAGCAAGAGAGTACTCCAACATAAGAACTTTGTGTTCACTTTAAAGTCAATTACTCATCAGTCTGGGGTTTTGCTAGTCTGCTGAGTAATAATTGTCTTTGCTGTTCTATTATATATGTGTTATTGAAAAGGTTAATGTGTCAATAGAGTATAGAAACCAAAAAGGCAGCCAATAGGATAAAGAAGTCTACTTAACCATTAGAATTATTGCCTGTTGCCAAACTATTACTACATTGCTTATTATTGCCATGTATTTGTAGTGTTTCTTTGTATCGGATAGCCTGTCATTTGTATGGTGATTTTCTCCATACTTTAATCCGTGGATCCACGTCCTCTTACTTCCCCTTTAATAAATCTACTAGATTATTCCATTAATCATGGCTTCCATCTTAACTCATTTTTCTGTGTGTACCGGTGTGATACCCCATGATAAATCAACCTTCTGGAGCATTGTTCAGTGATAACTTCCACCTCAGACATGTCCCAACAGTGAAGAGAGGGTTCTTCCCCCAGACACAGTAAATGTACAACCAGGTTAGAATGCACAAGAATGGAATATTTAATTTAACTGATCCCAGGTGAGAATGGAGCAGTAAGATGGATATAATAAATGAAAAGAGATTTACATGTACATTTACAATAAGTCAAAGTCTCACACTTACTGGTAACTTCATCACTAATGAAGTATCACTATAAAATTACCTAATGTTTCTTTAATGCATATTCACATAAACCTAGCATAATATACATTCCGCTAACACTGTTCAACTGTCCCTTTCAGTAATAGAGGGTCCTTTAACCCCAACACCAATGTCCACAACACTATGAACTCTGATGTAAACTCTCTAAGGGGCATATTCATCATGTAAATTATCAGGTGCCGGGCAGCACCCGATAATTAGCATTCTGACTCACAGTGGGCATCAGAGCAATTTATCATCAGCTGTCTCCACGAATCTTTTCACTACTACGTTCGTGGCAGTGAAAACATCCATCAGTGTTAGCACTAGTGCGCCTGTGTACCTGTGTTCACGCAGGCGCACAAGCCCCCGGCGGAAAACGAAGAATAGCGGCAGAGGGATCAAGGTGGATCTCTGTTCGCAAGCCAGACCTGCTTCTCGAAGGTAAGCAGTGGGGGTGAGGAAGCATTTACCATCTGTAGATGGCGAATGTTCCAGCAGTCAAGCTCTGAGAATATTTTATTTTTGGAGCTTGATAAATGAGGTCCCCATACTAGTATAAGAGGATGCTGGGCCAGCTCAGGAGAGAAAGATAAGCAGGAGATACAGTATCTGTGATATCTCCTGTGTTACCTTCATGTTGAATGGTCACAAAACTTAATTTTTACAAAAGTATTAATTTTCACCTACTTTTCTAGAATTTAAGTGATGATGAATATGCACCCAAATGACTGGTAATATGGATCACATCTGAGCCTTCGTGTGCACATTGGGAGTCAGATATTAACATTACACTGCTTTTACTTACAGTAGATCTTTTATTCACTTTATTATTTTAGTGTTAGTATTTTATTCACTTCGTCATCAGGATAATAAAATAAAAAATACACATACCTTATACTGATGACTTCATCATCCTTTACCCGTTACCATCGTTACATATGCACAATATACACATCTAAATAAGCAGAAGAAAAAGCTGAGATCTAAACTGGCATAAACCAACACAATGTTGCGAGTACACATCTCATGAATAATGAAACAAATGTAACGTATACATCATGGCATATTGATCAGAAGTAAAATCAGCACAGGAAGAAATAGGCTAAAGCTTTTAAGGCTATGTATTAACAAAAAAAATATATAAAAAACTCATGTAGACCTTTTTCCACATCACCCTAATGACCGTGTCAACCTATTTCAGGTGTCGAACTAGTCACTGTCGACCCTTTGATCCACACCTACTCCACTTATAGGAAACAATGTAACCCTAATATCTTATTTAAACCACAGGGAGCTAGAGTAACCAATTCATGAATCCACCCAGATTCCTTTCTTAATAAATGTAAAGGACCTGTCATCCCCCCTCCCCCCCGCACTGAAGCTGGCTCATGATCAATGATTATATAATGCATAACAGCCAGACTATGATTGGCCTGCAAGAAAGGATGTGCCATTGGCTGATCACTATCCCCTTGGCCAATGCAGCTTTAATTGACGACTTATGATTTGCAATCCGTTCTCTCAAAGTATGGTTGGTCTTATCTACATAAGTAAGGCCACATATGCAGGAAATAAGGTAGATAATAAATGTAGTTGTATACCTCACCCGATGTTTAATCTCATATCTCTTGCCACTATGGGGATGATGAAAAAAATGTACCTGTAATTAAAGCCCTACAGACAATGCAATTTAAACACCTATAACGCTCCTTCTAAAGTGTTATAAAATTGCTCTGTTCACTCTGTGTTGCAAACAACCCAGTTACATCAGTCCTTATTACCCAGTCTCTATTTTACCTAGTCTCTATGTTACCCAGTCTCTATGTTTTTACCTAGTGTGAAGCAAGGCATTATCCTAGTCTCCTTGTGATTGAAACTGGTGTCAATGCTCACAATCGGCCACAATTGTTTAACCACCACTGGCAATATTATAGTGGTTCACCCAGGGTAAACAGACTTTAGTTTTGTCAACCTTACACAAAAAGAAGGCAATGTGATTATCCCTGGAACAACTTTTGTGTAAAGTGGGCGTCTTCCTACTGGACCCGCGGGCCTGAGCATTTTGCACATGGTATGGTGATCCTTTATAAGGTATGTTTATTTTTCATTTTATTATCCTGATGACGAGGTGAATAAAATACTTTGAAATGTTATAATACATCTGAGTGGGCTGTGTAAAATATTTGAGTGCTGCATATATATATATATATATATATATATATATATATACATAGTAACATAGTAACATAGTATCTAAGGTTGAAAAAAGACAATTGTCCATCGGGTTCAACCTATTTGTGGTCTCCTATGCATGATTATTTTGTATAAAATTGACTGAAGTTGCTGACTGCCGTTCCGATTAACCCCTCTTTTTTATAATAACCATAGTGCGTGACTATGCCCCGTAACCCTGGATATCCTTATCCATTAGGAATTTATCTAACCCATTCTTAAAGGTGTTGACTGAGTTGGCTATTACAACTCCCTCAGGCAGGGAATTCCAAACACGTATCGTCCTTACCGTAAAAAAGCCTTTACGCCGTATTGTGTGGAATCTCCTCTCCTTTAACCTGAGCGAGTGTCCACGAGTTCTCTGTGTTGATCTAACCAAAAACAGGTCCTGCGCAAGATCTGTATATTGTCCCCTTATATATTTGTAAATGTTGATCATGTCCCCTCTTAATCTCATCTTTTCCAGTGTAAACATGCCTAGTCTTGCAAGCCTTTCCTCGTATTCCAGCGTCTCCATACCCTTAATTAGTTTGGTCGCCCGCCTTTGAACCTTTTCTAGCTCCAGGATATCCTTTTTGTAGTAAGGTGCCCAGAATTGTACACAGTATTCAAGGTGTGGCCTCACAAGTGATTTATATAACGGGAGTATAATACTCTCGTCCCTAGCATCAATTCCCCGTTTTATGCATGCTAATATCTTATTAGCCTTCTTTGCTGCAGTCCTACTTTGGGTACTACTGCTTAGTTTGCTATCTATGAGGACACCTAAGTCCTTTTCCAGTACAGAATCCCCTAATTTTACCCCATTTAGTAGGTAGGTGTTATTTTTGTTCTTGTTACCACAGTGCATTACCTTACACTTGTCTGTATTGAAGCGCATTCTCCATTTCGCTGCCCAAGCTTCTAATTTAACTAAGTCATTCTGAAGCGACTCAGCATCCCCCTCCGCATTTATAACTTTACATAATTTGGTATCATCTGCAAAAATTGACACCATGCTCTCTAGACCTTCTGTTAGGTCGTTAATGAAAATATTGAACAATAGCGGTCCTAATACTGAGCCTTGCGGCACACCACTTAGCACTTCAGTCCAAGTTGAAAAAGATCCATTAACCACAACGCGCTGCTCCCTATTATCTAACCAGTTTTTGACCCAAGTGCATATTGTGCTTCCTAGCCCTGATTCTTGTAGCTTGTAGATAAGTCTCATGTGTGGTACAGTATCGAACGCTTTGGCAAAATCTAAAAAGATTACATCCACCTCTTTACCCTGATCTAGGTTTGCGCTTACTGTTTCATAAAAGCCAAATAAGTTGGTTTGACAGGATCTGTCCTTCATAAACCCATGTTGATTCCTTTTAATGACCTTATTGACTTCAAGGAACTTCTGAATACTATCTCTTAGAATACCTTCCAATACTTTCCCCACTATAGATGTAAGACTAACTGGTCTATAATTACCTGGTTCAGCTTTACTTCCCTTTTTGAATATAGGCACTACTTCCGCTATACGCCAGTCTTTGGGAACCATACCTGATATTACTGAATCCTTAAAGATCAAAAATATATATATAGTTTTTTTTTCACTTTCATTCCAATTTTTACACTGATTATCCTTAAAGATTTTTAAAAAGTTGTTACTATTAGGTTAGAAATTGTCAAAATAATGTTTTACTGTTATGTTTTATAAAAAGTGTGATATTGGCATGTCCCAAATGCGTCTATCTCGAGCCTTAATAGTGCTCAGCTGTGTGCGCTACTAATTGAGCAATATGGGCGGAAACGCTCACACAGCCTAGGGACATAAAACATGAGCTAAGCGTCAGACAGGCAAGCCTCCTGAAGTGTGATACGAAACGCGTTAGAGCATGGCCTGTCTGACGCACTGTGTCCATCCGTGCAACTGCTCCCACTGTCTGATCCAGAGAGGTCTCCCTATGAGTCACGGCTATATCCTAGCCGGTGGAGCAGTGTGTGGTCCCGGTTGGCGGCCAGCGGGTATGCAGCTTGTGCCAGTGGAATCTATTTGAATCGTGTGGTAACCAGCCCACAGTGTGTGCTATATGGTACGAGTCCTATATAATCTGTTTGTGGACCTGTCACTGTTTTTTAACTGAATAAACAGTCTGCACTATGAGCGCCTTTCCCATCATGTTTTATTTTTAGAAATCTACTTTGCCCCAGGAGTCCGGAGCTACTATTGGGAAAGTGCTGCGGTACTAATCCTATACCTGTGTGAACAACTCAGAGGTTTTTGGTGTTTGGAATTTCTCTATTGCTGAGAGAGAAAAAGGACTACCAGCGCACCTGTACACTTTCCAATTGATATATATATATACCAACTCCAAAGGATAGCACTCATCGTTTTTTGTAGTGAAGACACGTGGGCACAGGCTAATTAAGCAAGCTTCCGGGCTTTAATGCCCTTCGTCAGGCAGTGTATAAACAAAAGAATAACAAAAGTGCTCACCTTAAGTAACCCCTCCACAGACTTCAAACACTGGGCGGCCGCGGGTCCCGGCGGTAGTGCTGAAAGGACTTCCAGAGTCAGACTCCTGCATGACCTTCCTGCGTCACCCCCCCCCCCGTTGCCACGGCAACCCGTCGTCCATGTCTAATGATAAAACATTCCCGATACAATAAAATTGAAGTAAATACAAACTGCCACATATTTATACAATGTAACTGTAAAAGTTATAAGTACATAAACAGTTAAATCTACATATCATATGATGCTATCAAAGTGCACCTAGGGTATACATATGTTTAATTATAGAATCACATATAAAATAGATATATATGAAGCAACATTATCTAGAGAGTATGGCATCATCCTAGACTCAATTTACAGGAATATATCCAAGTTAAGGTGATCATTTAATCCCCTGGTCTTAACTGTATCTAGAAAATGAATCCATTTGGACTCTAATTGAAGTAATGATTTGTGTCTACCCACTCTCCTTTTGCTCTCAGGTACATGATCTATAATAAAATGTCTGAAATTCGACAATTTTTGTTTACATGCAGCAAAATGATGGGTTAATGGTTGTTCAGACACTTTACCATACAGTGCTGCCCTAATAGATGTCCGATGCATCGCCATACATTCTTTAAAAAGACGGGTGTAGTAGGGTATGCCGGTGGTCGGGCTCCCGGCGGCCAGCATACCGGCGCCGGAATCCCGACCGCCGGCATACAACCCGCAAGGACACTTGACCATATACAGAACATATGAACTGCTACAAGTTAATACATGTCTGATGTTAAATTTTTTACCGGTATGTAGATGATAAAAATAACGAGTAGCAATCATATGTTGACATGTTGTGCAAGCAGTGCACTTATAACAACCAGGGCTCTTCTTCTGGGTTCTAGAGTCCAATTGCATCCAATCACGGATATTTCTACCCCTTTTAAAGCATGGCATGATATTAGTGTGTTTAAAACACTTTAATTCCTTGTCATCATGAAGAATAGGCCATAATGCTTTTGTAGTTGTATTAATATCCTGATATGCTGTATTGAAATTTTGAACCCAACATAATTTGTCCTTTTTCTTATTCAGAACAGAGGGGTAGGTGTATTAACCTGGAGAAGGTATAAGGAATCGATAAATCAGTGATATGTGCAAGGTGATAAATGCACCAGCTAATCAGTTCCAATATGTAAATTAACAGTTAGGAGCTGATTGGCTGGTGTGTTTATCACCTTGCACATATCACTGGTTTATCACTTCCTTATGCCATCTCCAGGTTAATACATCTGCCCCATTGTGAGATAGAGCTTTTTCTCTAGGGATCTTGTCACGTGCCTTTTTCAGGATCTTATCTGAATACCCCCTCTGTTTAAATCTATTTGTCATCTTGTTAAGGCTAGATTCTAGTTTCTGACTATCATTGGTGATTCTTTTTACCCTGAGGTATTGAGAGTATGGTAAACTAGATTTCATAGCTGGTGGATGGTAGCTCTCAGCACAGAGAAGGGTATTTCGATCTGTAGGTTTAAAAAACACACTGGTAGATATCATATTGTCAATAATGTCTATCTGAACATCCAAAAAAGATATGGATTCAAGAGTCATCTGATAAGTATATTTGATAGGACAATCAAGTTTGTTAATATTCTCAATTAGAATTACAAAGTCCTCAGAACGACCTTGCCAGAATAAAAGGACATCATCTTTTTACCTCTTGTAAAAATACTGTATATTCTGTCCCTGACATCTCGATTGAAAAAAATTCTATTTCTGTATCAAACATAGAGGTATTAGCATAAGCTTGTGCCACGGGAGAACCCATGGCACACTCACTTATTTGTAAATAATAATCATTATTAAAGTAAAAATAATTATGAGTGAGTATCAAATTCAATAGACACAGAAAAAATTGTATCTCAGGACCATTACATAAAGGATTCCATGTCAGCAGCTTCCTAGTGGCTAGGATCCCTTCCCTGTGCGGAATACTGGTGTATAAACTGGTTATATCAAGGGTACATAGCCATACATTATCAGGTAACCTACCTAGCTTGTCAAGTTATGACAGTAAGTTGGTAGTATCCTGCAAATAGGAATCTCTGGCTTTAACACAAGGCTGCAAATAATATTCAAGGTATTCTGACACTTTACTGTATAGTGACTCTCTGGTGGATATTATAGGCCATCCAGGACGTTCTATAAGTCGTTTATGGATCTTAGGTAAGGTATAACTCAGTGGTACCTTCGGGAAATTAGTTTTCAGGAAATTGCAAGTATCAACCGGGATTAACCCATCAATTGTTGCCTTATCCAGAATCTGATCAAGTTCAGCTTTATAAACATCAGTTTGATCTTGTGCTAGTATTAAATAAACTTCTTTTACAGAGAGTTGTGACATAATTTCACTGCAATATTCTTGGACATTTTGCACTACTATGCCCCCGCCCTTAGCTGCTGGCCTTGTAACTATATCTCTGTAGCCATTAAGATTTTTAAGGGCTTTCCATTCTGCTTGGGACAAGTGTTTTCTATATTGTTTGGGCTTAGTATGTATATCCATTATTTGGGCATCTAATGCTCTCATAAAGCCTAGGACAGAAGAATTATGTGTTACAGGCTCAAAAGTTGATTTATTTTTAAACATGGAGGGTGTAGACCAGGGGGTGGGCAATTATTTCAGCTGAGGGGCCACTTAACACTTTTCAATGAGTATTCGAGGGCCGCCATAGGCCAGTGCTAAACATATAGGGGCGTGGCTTCATGGGGAAGGAGCGTGGGCACAAAATAATACAGATTCATATTAGGCTGCACAATAGTCTCTATTATTCAAATTACGCTGCACAGTATTGCCACTTGCACACATTACTCCAGGTAGAGCCCCTATCACACATTTTGCCAGGTAGAGCCCTCTTTTACACAGTATGGCAGGTAGAGTCCACTTGTACATATTACGGCGAACAGAGTCCCCCTTTTACACATTACGGCAGACAGAGCCCCCTTTTACACATTACGGCAGACAGAGCCCCCTTTTTACACATTACGGCAGACAGAGCCCCCTTTTTACACAGTACGGCAGCCAGAGCCCCCTTTTTACACATTACGGCAGACAGAGCCCCTTTTTACACATTACGGCAGACAGAGCCCCCTTTTACACATTACGGCAGACAGCGTCCCCTTTTTACACATTACGGCAGACAGAGCCCCCTTTTACACATTACGGCAGGCAGAGTCCCCATTTTACACACAACTTTGAGTGGAGGTGGAGAATCGGGCATTACAGACATGGCTCTCTGTCAGCTTTGGTGGGGGTGAACTTTAAGTTATGGCAGTGGCAGGGAGGAGTGGGGGCGGGCATTATAGCCCGCAGGCAGAGGCGTAACTTGGGTAGGGCGAGCAGGGCACGTGCCCTGGGCGCCGTGACGGGCACAGCTAAGGGGGGCGCCGGCACCGCCGTCCAGGGCATTGCTCCCGCCCACGCACCCACAGCCGCCACCGCCTGACCGCCCGCAGCCGTTACCCACAGCTGCCGCCACTGCCAGCGCACCTGTACGCCGCCGAGCAAGAACCGCTGTGGTGCTCGGCGGCATTACTGCTGCTGCCGGGAGCGTGACCGCGATGCCAGCGTCACGCTCCCTTAACTTCCACCTGCCGCTGAGTGCTGAGGAGGGACAGCCTGCTGTTGCGGGGACGGGGCGACGGGCCTGCTGTTGCCGGCGGCACCCACAGACGATGGTGGAGGAGAGGCCACTGCCGGGTGTGAGGAGGACAGCGATGAGGCGGAGGAGGCAGAAGACGCTGCAGAGGTCCCGGTGCGGCCGGTGATGGAGGCCCCTGGGAAATCGGAGGAGGCTGAAGGTGAAGAGGCCGAACTTCTGCCTGCCGCTGAGAGGTGAGGAGGGAGAAGGGGGGGTAACACTGGACAGCGACACACAAAGGGACTACCCCCCCCTCTCCCCCTCTCTGTGTTTATATTATTATAGTATACCCCTCTCCCCCATTCTATGCCTCTCTTTGTTTATAGTATAAGAGAGGCATAGAATAGGGGTAGAGGGGTATACTAGGGGTATACTATAATACTATAAACAAAGAGAGGCATGGAAGAGGCATGGAATAGGGGTAGAGGGGGGGTTTACTATACACAAAGAGGCATAGAATAGGGGGGGGGTATACTATACATGAAGAGAGGCATAGAATGGGGGGAGGTACACAGAAAGAGAGACATAGAATAGGGGGGGGGGGTATACACAGAGCAGAGGCAAGTCGCCCCCGCTACTATTGTTGTAGTAAAACTGTATTTATATCCGAGTGCCGCCACAATTGTGAGTGTGTGTATATATATATATATATATATATATATATATATATAATATGTGAATTTTGGCTCATTCAGTGTGCTTTAATGTGAATTTCGGGTCATCCCGTGTGCTATAATGTGAATTTCGGGTCATCCTGTGTGCTACAATATGAATTTCGGCTCATTCTGTGTGCTATAATGTGAATTTCGGCTCATCCTGTGTGCTATAAAGTGAATTTCGGCTCATCTTGTGTGCTTTAATGTGAATTTCGGCTCATCCTGTGTGCTATAATGTGAATTTCGACTCATCCTGTGTGCTATCATGTGAATTTCAGCTCACTCAGTGTGCATTAATGTGAATTTCGGGTCATCCTGTGTGCTATAATGTGAATTTCGGGTCATCCTGTGTGCTATAATGTGAATTTCGGGTCATCCTGTGTGCTTTAATGTGAATTTTGGGTCATTCAGTGTGCTATAATGTGAATTTCGGGTCATCCTGTGTGCTATAATATGAATTTCGGCTCATCCTGTGTGCTATAATATGAATTTCGTCTCATTCAATGTGCTTTAATGTTAATTTTCGGGTCATCCTGTGTGCTATAATGTGAATTTCGGCTCATCCTGTGAGCTATCATGTTAATTTCGGCTCATTCAGTGTGCTTTAATGTGAATTTCGGGTCATCCTGTGTGCTATCATGTGCATTTCGGCTCATCCTGTGTGCTATCATGTTAATTTCGGCTCATTCAGTGTGCTTTAATGTGAATTTCGGGTCATCCTGTGTGCTATCATGTGAATTTCGGCTCATCCTGTGTGCTATCATGTTAATTTCGGCTCATTCAGTGTGCTTTAATGTAAATTTCGGGTCATCCTGTGTGCTATAATGTGAATTTCGGGTCATCCTGTGTGCTATAATGTGAATTTCGGGTCATCCTGTGTGCTATCATGTGAATTTCGGCTCATCCTGTGTGCTATCATGTTAATTTTGGCTCATTCAGTGTGCTTTAATGTGAATTTCGGGTCATCCTGTGTGCTATAATGTGAATTTTCGGGTCTTCGTGTGTTCTATAATGTGAATTTCGGCTCATTCAGTGTGCTTTAATGTGAATTTCGGGTCATCCTGTGTGCTATAATGTGAAAGGTCTAGTATTAAATAGTATAAGAATAGTATAAGGTCTAGTACTAGTATAACCAGTACTAGATAGTATAAGGGGTCCTACTACACTGAAGGACACCCCCCCTTTTGAGTGGCCACGCCCCCTTTTACGAAGGGCGCGCCACACCCTTCACTTTTCCATACCCTTACTTTAAAACTTCCACTTCAACCACTGCACCTACATCTATACATACCCATCCAGACATCTTTATACACAGTGACACATATTTGTGTAGGAGATGATGATGGTAAGGTTCATGTGGAATTATAAAGAATGTTCCCAGTATGACATGAAACAGCTGGCGTGTCATGTTGGCACATCCTATTTTCAGTGTCCACGCCCCCCTCATGGCCATTTTTTTCAGAGTGCGCCAGTGGCGTGCGCACATACTTTCCTTTTGTATTTTTTTTTTTTGGGGGGGGCGCCATTATTGATCTTGCCCTGGGCTCCAAAAACCCTAGTTACGCCTCTGCCCGCAGGTCACTGTAATCTTTGGGGTGGGTTGGACTTTAAGATGCTGCACTGGCAGTGAGAGGGGGAGTGGGCCCGGGCATTACGGCTCAGCCTCACAGTAAACTCCTGCGGCTGTGGGGGGATCAGGTGTTACAGCCTGCGGGTCACAAGCTCAAGATCGGGAGGACGGCTTTAAACTGCAGCGGCAGCATGGAGATGGGAAGGGGTGGGTCGGGCAGTATTGCCCGCAGCTCACTGTAAACTCCGGCGGCTGCGGCAGCAGGGGTATTGGGCAGAATTGCCTGCGGCTCACGCTCCATCAGGGGGAGGGGGTGTTCACTGGTCATGCTGCACTGTAAACTGCGCGCCTGTTGTTGGGATGCTTAGTGTAACCTGAGGGGGTGGTGTCTGGGCTCTGGCGGCAGAGGGGGTGGGATCGGGAATTCTCTATCCCCCGCCTCCCCTGAACTCGTATAGCAGTCTCTACCCCCCCCCCCCTCCTCTCCCCTTGACACATATACTACTTTTAAACACCAGACTCCCTCCCTCCCTGGACACAGGTTGCTGCTTCCTCCCCCAACTCGGCACCCCAGCGTCCTCAGCAGGCAGCACCAGCTATCCCTTTACTAACGTTGGGTGCTTTAACAATGACAGATCAGCTCCCGCTGCCCATATGATCCGCTGCCTGCTGGAGAGATCAGCTCCCGCTGCCCGTATGAGAGATCCGCTGGCTGCTGCACAGGTACACTCTTCTTGATGCGGCTCCGCCCACCGCACCGCCCAGCGCCTAATATGTCGGAAAGGAAATCCCGGGCAGCAGTCCCCCCCGCCGCCCTGCGCGCGTGGTTACCCCTAAAGGGGGCTTCTCACTATTATTGGCATTATGCACTTCGTCACCAGAGGATGATTGGAAATCACTAGATGAGGGTTTATCCGTGTTAAAACGTGCACCTCGGTTATTATAATATCCTCTCTCTCTGATATTGGAATTAGATGAACCGGCCAGCCACCAGTACACCCTAAATTCCAAATAGTCTTTATTGACTGTATCCAATTTCTTCTTCTTAAAAGCTACTAAGTCTCGTTTATAAGTGCCAATTTGTTGGTTAATCTTAGCCACCCAATTTTGCGCAGTCTTACGTGCTGTTTTAAATTCAACAATTTTCTGTCTAACACCTAATTCACATCTAGCCTCCTCTACAACCAAAGTCATTAGGTCGAAAAAGCATTTATTCAGCACTGCAATCCAATGATGACAAGAATCTTTGTTAAATCTCCCAATAGTAGGTGTGTTTTTTACGCAGAAACCGCAAGGATTTTTTTTTCACACGGATATATTCCGACAAGGTAATACTATGTAACAGAAAGTCTGTCTCCCTTTTCTTTAACAGTATTAAGCTAGTAGACAGTTCATCTGGGGTTAATGCATCCATAGCATCAGCAAATCTTTCAGAATACAGTATTGCCTCAGTTTCACTCTCAGATAGGCTTAACGTCTCATCAAGGGGAACTTGTGCCCAATTGAATCCACTTGCTTCATCCATAGTGATAATAAAGTGCAACGTGCAAAATAGTGTACAAAGTAAAAGTTAACCACCAAAATCCTGTTCACACACTGGCATGTGTTGTAAACAGACAAGCTGTAATCAGGTAGTGGGTACTGTAAATCACTGCAGTCTGAGAGATCAATCGCGGAGGTGCCAAATGCCCAACTACCTGAGACAACAGAACAGCGTCTGTATATCAATCCCAGGTGCATATAATCTAGCCAAATGGCAGGCACCCTCCTTCACATGTTACATTTACAGCGGTGCATATATGCAGATAAATACCAACTCCAAAGGATAGCACTCATCGGATTTTTTTGTAGTGAAGACATGTGGACACAGGCTTCTTAAGCAAGCTTTCGGGCTTTAATGCCCTTCATCAGGCAATGAACAAACAAAAGAATAACAAAAGTGCTCACCTTAAGTGACCCCTCCACAAACTATAAAACGCAAGGAGATCATGCAGGAGTCTGACTCCAGAAGTCCTTTCAGCGCTACCGCCAGGACCCGCGGAAGCCTAGCATTTGAAGTCTGTGGAGGGTTTACATAAGGTAAACACTTTTATAAATTTTATTTTATAAATATTTATTTATAAATATATATATATATAGTATTGGTAATGGGCACTCCAATATTATACAGCAGCCGCGGTGCCCTCCCTCCTCTCATATCATATATATATATATATATATATATACAGGGTTTCCTGGAGATAGCTTGCATATCCCCCTTAAGAGACTGGACACAAGAATCAAGTGGCACTCGTCGGAAATAAAATTGTTGGCCATTTTTTTTTAAAGCGACTTTCATTTACAAGGCAAAAAAGCATGCCAAAGCCATGATTGCTGCTTAACCCCCACCCCACCCCCCCGAGTTTGGCCAGGAACCCTCACCTTTGGCCAACTCGGGGTCAATACATCCGGCCCTATGTCTGTTCCACAACAATGGATTCTTGCGGAAATATAAATGGTTTCCTTTCACCAATGTACTATGCTAGGTCAGGATGCTGCTACCCCTAAAAAAGATAAGTACAGCTCTCACTTCAGCTGGACTTTCTGCTTATCTTTAAGTTCCAGCCAATAAGCTCCTAACTGCCATGTTATAAGGTGTGTTTGAAAAAGGACAGGAGCTGATTGGTTGATACTTCTCCCACGTTATCTGTGTCACGCTGCTTTCCTCTCTACAGCTCCAAATGTCACCCCTCCAACTGCTCTTTTTAAAAAAACAACAACTTTGTTTGAAATAGTGCTGGCCTCTATGCCCATTTTCAAAATGGTCTAATTTGAGTAAGATCTCACTGGCCACAAAATGGCTGTCACCAGACTAGCCTTTAAAGTAATAGTTTGTGATCACAGCATATTAACTGTGCATGGCACAGGCCTTTTAAGTGATACCTCACAAATGCAGGGTATAACATGTGGCTAGCCTCTCTGCTGACTCATGGAGTCATTGCCAGAGAAGAAGTAAGATCCACTAGAGCTATAAAATCAAAACCCCATAGAGAGGGGAAAGGAGAGAGAAACCAGGTACAATTGTGGTGCACTCAACCCAACTAACATGTGTTATTATAATTGGTTATTATCAAAATATATATCCACAGTATTGATATAAAATAAAGGCTTAAATGCCCATAATCTTGATTACTGTTAAAAAGATTTTTATTTTTATTGTGGGACTAAGATATGTCCTTTATTGACAATGGAGTGAAATATTAAAATCCAAAAAATAAAGAAAAATTAAATGTGATAAAGAATAAACTTAATGTGAATAAAGATTATAAAGGGAACGATACATTTGCTTTGTTTTTTATGTCACTAATTATTTATTTCAGATGTACATGACATGCATGTATAAGTATACGGCACTGTGCCAGTGCTGAGTTCTGACGAGATCTATATTATTTCTGATATTAATTGGAGCTTTTACTATATGTCATAGAAGAAATATATTAACTTGATCTTTGAGTCATGAAAAGTTGCAACAAGTTATGACCGTGATATTTCAATGTTGCAACTGTGACTCAAAACACCTGCCACTTAGGCTGTGAATGTCCTAGTATTGTAATGTCATTATATGATTGAAACAAAGTTGCTGGATATGTGATAACTGTATCAGATCATAAAGCACCGCGCAATGAAACTGGGTTTATAATCATACATATATCACTTTAACACAATGAGAACTAATAGGGGTATTATAAATGGTTCAGCAAGTCCACAAACGTTTTTTCTAAAGTATCTTAGAATGACAGCACTCTTGAAATCGTATATGAATTTATCAGTTGGTATCTCATATTAAATATAGATCCATGCTGATTGACTGTCTTTTTACACTGTACTAAGCTGTATCCACTCAGTATGTCATGGTGACGCTTAATATTCGCTAACCGTGTATGTGATATATTACACAGAAATATTTATAGATGTGCTAGCAATAACACATGTTAGTTGGGTTGAGTGCACCACAGTTGTACCTGGTTTCTCTCTCCTTTCCCCTCTCTATGGGGTTTTGATTTTATATCCTTACCCAAACCAGTTGGTAGCACCTTTTGAGCCTTCAACCTTCCCCTCACACATATATATGTGTATTCCCATAATAAGGGTTTGATTAGACGGAAGGCACACCAACTTTGGAAAATATATATACGATTTACCCATCTCGGTGCGGGTTACTCTCCAGACCTGGTGGGAGCTTTGTGATTTACCAGTTGGAACCCCTAGATCCACTAGAGCTGTCATCTCAACTGTAAGGTACAATCTAGACCTAACTTACCTATATTCACACCATCACACTCTGGTTACCACACATCCAGCAATAAGTAGTGAGCAACCAGCATGAGAAGCCAACACGGATGGGATAGTGCTCCGTGCGGTCTCCTGTTTCTCCAGTTGGTGGTAAAGTTGCAACCCACGTACTCTGTACACTACTATGCATGTGCTTTTTCTCATGCTCCAATCCACCTCGATTGAGCTGCAGGGTGTAGGAGAGGGAGGCCTGCGGATCCAGGTACAGGCTCACGGCTCTCCCTTGCACCAGAGTTGCCTACTCTGTCATGCTCGAGCCCAGCCCATAGAGGGTGATGGTGAGGGCAGAGGGAGGAGGGGGGGAGTCCAAGCTGGACATAAAGCTGACCGAGTGGCTACACAGCCCCATGGAGCTACCCAGCTGGTAATGTTCAAAGTGTGAGGCCAGGGGCATGGTCAAGTGATTGGAGTGCACCATGGGAAACTGTGCCTGGGAACGGGATGCCGAGCACTGCTTCCCCCTCATGGGGTGACTGCTGGAGGAGGGAGGGTGCCAGGGCTTCTGGGGGGAAGGAGGCACAGATCTCCAGCATCACCCACACTCTCTCCAAATAGATGGTCCCATGTGGGTGGCACTCCGGGATAACTAGCGCGGGCTGCTGGGCTCCTGTGGCTCTGGCAGGGTGCACAGCTCCCTGGCCCATCAGACCTGCCCCTGTGTGGTCCATTTCTATTGGGAGACATGCAGTGTGACTGGGTGCAGGGAATACGGGCCCTGGAGGCAATCTAAGCCCCATAGCACCGGCACATACCGATGAAATATCCTCCAGCAGTACGGAGGCTTATGCAGGTGTGTGTCAGTGTACATGCCTGGGTAAAAAGAAAACTAGAAAGTTCTACCCAACTGCAGTGACACAAATTGTCCCAACATGTCTAGTTAGAAATTACCCTTACTATTGTACCAGGGTCTCTACTATTATATTGATTTGAAGGCAGGGCAGGACTGCCCATCTGGCACTTCTGGCAAATGAGTCCGGTCATACAGAGAGACCAGGCTAGCCAAGAACTCTACTTGGCTGCTCAGCTCACGTAGACAGGGAATAGCCAAGCCTACCCCTGTTCTGCTCAGCCATCTGGCATACAGAGACATAGGGGCATGCCGCAAAGCCAGGCCCCCGTTACTTGCAACAATCCCCAGCGAGTCGCGACCATGCCCCCTTTTCACAGCACAATCCCAGGGTTTTTAGACAGCCCTAGTTTGTCCCTGTTTGAAGGTTATAACTTTCATCATACGTATGTTTTGATGCGCTTGTTTACAATATAATTATTCCATATATTCCTCTTTCATTATTAGTTGGCCCTGCAAAGTAAAAAAAAAATATTGCAGCACTATTCATGCGAACATGTGGAAAAAAAAATTAGTTTGGTACTATAGTAAGATATATGGGATCCAGGGTGTTCCATAACATGAAACACTGCCCAGACTTACCTGTTCATAATAGGCTATTGGAGACATTATATCTAATGCTGTAACATACTATAAACCAAAGAAAATGTAATTTAATAAAACTGCTGCTCAGCTGCGATTTATATAGGGAACGTAAATGATTTTAACACTATCCACAAATGTTCTCAGGATGGAGTAATAGGAATGTTGCAAAACCAAATAATATAAAATTCCCCTTGTACATGAAAGGCATAAAATGTTTCCATTTTGCTTTTCATCATATATTTTCCATTCCTTCTAAATCTCCAACTGTTTCCAATAGGCAGAAAAACACTAAATTACATGTATGCTGACCACAGTGATGGAAATAATAAAGTTAAAGATATGTTAGCGATGAGAGCGCTAAAATATGAAAGAATATATAAAATGATCTCAATCTAAAAGTTTGTACTTCAGTAGTTTTAAAATATGAAACCAACACTGTTTATTTGAAGGGGACTTATTGCATTGTAACCAAGTTACATAGTTGTTGAGGTTGAAAAAAGACAAATCGTGTTCAACCTGTATTATAAATTGTATATCTTTTATATGTTGTATCCTTATCTAGAATTGATCTAGTTCATTTTTAAACTTATTGGTTGAGTCCACCATTACTACCTTCTCTGACAGAGAATTCCAAATCCTTACTGCTCTTACTGTGAAGAACCCTTTTCTTCGTTGTGTATGAATTTTTTTCTCTTCTAACATCAGGGGGTGTTCTTGTGTCCTGTGTAGCATTTTTGTTTTATAAAACAGATCGTCTGATAAATTCTTGTACAGGTTGAGTATCCCATATCCAAATATTCCGAAATACGGAATATTCCGAAATACGGACTTTTTTGAGTGAGAGTGAGATAGTGAAACTTTTGTTTTTTGATGGCTCAATGTACACAAACTTTGTTTAATACACAAAGTTATTAAAAATATTGTATTAAATGACCTTCAGGCTGTGTGTATAAGGTGTATATGAAACATAAATGAATTGTGTGAATGTAGACACACTTTGTTTAATGCACAAAGTTATAAAAAATATTGGCTAAAATGACCTCCATGCTGTGTGTATAAGGTGTATATGTAACATAAATGCATTCTGTTCTTAGATTTAGGTCCCATCACCATGATATCTCATTATGGTATGCAATTATTCCAAAATACGGAAAAATCCCATATCCAAAATACCTCTGGTCCCAAGCATTTTGGATAAGGGATACTCAACCTGTATTGCCCTTTATGTATTTATAAATATTAATAATGTCCCCTCTCAGTCGCCTCTTTTCCAGTGTAAACAAATCTAACCTTTTAAGTCTTTCCTCATAATTCAGTGCCTCTAATTCCTTAACCAGTTTGGTGGCTCGCCTCTGAACCCTTTCGAGTTCGAAGATATCTTTTTAATAGTGAGGTGCCCAGAACTGTACATAATATTCCAGGTGTGGCCGCACAAATTATTTATACAGTGGTAGGATTACACTCTCATCCCTTGTCTCCACTCCCCGTTTTATGCATGCTAACACCTTTTCTGCTGCGGGGTACACTGGGTTCCACAGGGAATAACATTGGGGTGTAGAGTAGGATCTTGATCCAGGCACCAACAGGCTAAAAGCTTTGACTGCTCCCAGAATGCATAGCGCTGCCTCTATAACCCCGCCTCCGTGCACAGGAGCTCCGTTTTGTAGTTGGTGCCATGCAGTGCAGGCATACAACAGGTGGGCTGCTCCAGCAGCCCTCAGGAGAGCTTTCTTAAGTGAACTTTGAAGACTTCAAGGGCTGCAGCAGAGACACTGTGAGTGTTAGATGTCACTCTGACATCTCCTGCTGCAGCTCCATCACCTCCCCATGCAGCGCTGTATACTCCCACGCCCTGGTTGCCGGGTACTTACAGCGGAGGCTCCGGTTTGCTTCAGTTAGTCACATACCCCGCCGCAGCTCTCCAGGATTGCGTGGCCGCACTTTGGGAGGAGGTAAGAGGGTACCCCAGGCGGCAGCCGCTGGAAACCGCGATCCGGAGCGGCCGGTGGGAGGCGGGCCGCGGGCGCTGGCATGGACACTGTGGTAGTACAGGGACCCCACTAGACCACCAGGGCAAGGGCACAGGTCGGTTTTACTAAAAACCGTTTGTTACATTGCCCACAGTACCCAGTCGTGAAGCCCAGCAAGGGGATAAGGCTTTGACCTGTAGCCCCTCCCCCAGCCCCAGGGCACCATTTAGAGTAAATGTTCCCACCCTGGAGCTGCATCTCTCTCTCTCTCTCCCTCACTCCCTGTCAGCGTTTGGGCGCCATTTCCTGCATGCTGAGCTGATCCTGGGACTGTTTGGGCAAATCCTCCTCTGTAAAGCCGCCTGCATGTTAGCGCTGTGCATTTTGCAAAACACTTAAGTATTCTACATGTCTGCTGACAGTGTTAGTTAAGAAACAGTGCATTTAGTGAGGGATATGTAGTAAAAGTACCCTGTGATATACATCCAGTATTTATTGTGCATTGATATATCTAAAGAGTGTATAGCTATACTTAGTATTATTTAGTATTGCTAGTCCAGTGCCGTTTTATTGCATGTCATAATTTCTGCATTGTTCATGTGACTGTGTGTGTGCATATACAGCTGTGACTTCCATTTCATGTATCTCACTCAGATTGCTATCCCTATATTCTGTACACTGAGGGGACTAAGTGCGTCAGGGTTATAAGCGGGCTATTACTTCCTTACAATCCACCCATGTCCCTGACACCTCGTCTGATGAGGATGGCGTGTATACTGCCCCCAAAGACACTGACCCTGATTCTGATGGGGAATCGGTCTCTCAGGTGGATGTTCTTGAATTATTGGAGGCTATCAGGTTAATTCTTCAAATTACTGATGACCCAGAGCCTGACGCTGCCTCTAAGAAACCGGACAGATTTAAACGTCAGAAGGTCATTAAACAAGTTTTACCTCATTCTGACCATTTAGTTGACATACGTCAGGAATCCTGGGAAAATCCAGGAAAGAAATTTACACCTCATAAGAAGATGCTGGCTCGCTATCCCCTCACGGCGGAGCTAAGTAAGAATTGGGAAACACCCCCGCCAGTGGATTCGCAAGTGGCGCGGCTGGTGGTATCCTCAGCTCTACCTGTAATTACCGTCACTTCTCTGAAAGAACCGACGGATAAGCGTGTGAAGGGTTGTTTAAAGGTGATTTACACCCTAGCAGGTGCTGTGCATCGGCCCACTATTGCAGCGGCATGGGCTGCAGAGGCTATTGAAGCGTGGGCTCAGGAGGTGGAAGCAGAGCTGCCTTCCAACTTATCTGATAATGCTAGACAATGTCTCTCATATATTGTCACAGCCTCTCATTACATTAAGGAGGTGGCTTCTGATGCCGGTATTCTAGTGGCCAAGGCTTCTACTACGTCCATTTTGGCCTGCCGGATTCTATGGTTATGGTCCTGGTCTGTGGATCTGGATTCTAAGAAAACCCTGGAGGTGCTCCCTTTTAAGGGAGACATTCTTTTTGGAGAGGACCTCAACAAGATATTGGCTGACTTAGCTTCTGCTAAAACAGCATGTCTACCTAGTATTGCTCCTTCGGTACCGAATGCTAAGAGTACTTCCTGTCGCTCCTTTCGTTTCTTCAGGTAAAGCAAAAGGTCAGGTGTACCCAAAACAGGCTTGCACTTCCAAAACCTCTAAGCCCAAGCCTAAACGTGCCTGGGCTGCTGTCAGCCTGCTTCCAAAACTGACAAGCCTGCTGCATGATGGGGCGGGCCTCCCCTTGGGGGATCCCAGGGTCGGGGGCCGACTTCTGGGGTTTACCCAGGAAGGGTTGAAGACCACTTCCGATGCCTGGGTACGGGAAGTCGTCACTCGAGGTTACGCGGTATCCTTAAAGAATCGTCCCCCTCATCGATTTTGCCTGACAGACGTCCCTTCAGATCTGGTGAAGGCAAAGACTCTTCATTCGGTGGTACAATCCCTCCTGGACACAGGAGTGGAAGTACAGGTACCTCTGGCTCAAAGAGGCAAGGGGTACTATTCACCGGTATTCCTAGTCCCGAAACCGAATGGGTCCTCTCGGCCCATTCTCAACCTCAAGTCCTTGAACAAATATGTGAGAGTCTCCAAGTTTCGTATGGAGACTCTTCACTCTATTGTTCTGGCCTTGGAACCCGGGGATAATATAGTCTCCCTGGACATACAGAATGCTTACCTGCATATTCCTATCGCAATGTCCCATCAGCAGTACCTGAGGTTTGCTGTTGGCAACCTCCATTACCAATTTTCGAGCTTTACCTTTTGGTTTGACAACGGCCCCGCGAGTTTTCACAAAGGTCATGGCGGTAATGATGGCTGTACTCCGCCGTCAAGGGGTCAGGATCCTACCGTATCTGGATGACTTGTTGATCCTGGCGAATTCCCAGAAATTCTCCTACGCCATCTTGATCTGATGCTACAGTTTCTGCAAGCCCACAGAACTGGACGAAATCTTCCCTGGTCCCTGCTCAGAGGATGATGCACCTGGGGGCGTTGTTGGACACTCACAACCAGCGGTTGTTCTTGTCTCAGGAAAAGGTCCTGAAACTTCAGGATAGGATTCAATGCTTCCTATCTCATCTGAAAGTGTCTATATATTCGGCAATGCAAGTGTTAGGTCTCATGGTGTCGGCTTTCGATATGGTGGAGTATGCTCAATTCCATTCCCGTCCTCTGCAGAAACTTATTCTTGCCAAGTGGGATGACCTGCCTCACAAGATCAGGTCTCACATGATCTCCTTGTCTCTGGAGGTCCGTCTGTCACTGAGCTGGTGGCTGCAGGACCGACGATTGAGCAGGGGCCATCCTTTCTGGATCTCCACCTGGGTCCTTCTGGCGATGGGTGCCAGTCTGAGAGATTGGGGCGTGGTGTTGGAGCAACGCTCCCTTCAGGGTCGGTGAATCAAGGAGGAGTCTCTCTTCACAATAAACATTCTGGAACTGCGAGTAGTGTTCAATGCACTAAACCTGGCCCAGCATTTAATACAGAACAGACCTGTTCAAGTACAGTCGGACAACGCCACCACAGTGGCGTATATAAATCATCAAGGCGGCACTCAAAGCCGCATGGTAATAAGGGAAGTATCAAGGATTCTTCAATGGGCAGAACGTCATCTGCCAGCCATATCGGCGGTGTTCTTTCCGGGGGTCCTAAACTGGGAAGCAGACTTCCTCAGTCATCAGGACGTACACACCGGAGAGTGGAGCCTCCATCCAGAAGTATTTCAACTCATAGTGGACAATGGGGGCCTCCCAGATGTGGACCTGATGGCGTCTCGACACAATCACAAGGTTCCGGTCTTCGGAGCAAGGACAAGGTATCCTCAAGCAGCGTTCGTGGACGCACTGGCAATTCCATGGAACTTTTAGCTGCCTTACATGTTCCCTCCAGTGTCACTACTGACCAGGGTAATAAGGAAGTTCAAACAAGAGGGAGGACTCCTGCTTCTGATCGCTCCCGCATGGCCCAGACGGCATTGGTTCTCAGACCTTCAGGGTCTCTCGATAGAGCGTCCCCTTCTACTTCCTCGGTGCCCAGATCTCCTAGTTCAGGGCCCCTGTGTATAACAGGATTTGGCCCGGCTGGCTTTGACGGTGTGGCTCTTGAAGCCTCCATTCTGAGGGCCAAAGGTTTTTCTGAGGCGGTCATTCAAACCATATTGAAGGCCCAAAAACCGGCTTCTGCTCGGATTTATCATAGGGTCTGGAATTCTTACTTTGCTTGGTGCGCTTCTAACAATCATAACGCTTACAAGTTTAGTACGGCAAAACTTTTGGCCTTTCTACAACAGGACCTGGACTTGGGCCTTCATCTGGCCTCCATCAAGGTTCATATTTCTGCCTTATCGGTTTGGTTCCAGAGGAAAATTGCAACTCTGCTGATGATCATACATTCACTCAGGGTGTTTTACGGATTCAACCTCCCTATGTCCCACCTGTGGCTCCTTGGGACTTGTCGGTGGTTCTAGAGGCTTTACATGGCCTACATCACAATACTTACCCAGAAAGGCTAAAAGATCTTAACATGCATAGTTTGGAGGAGAGAAGGGAAAGGGGGGACATGATAGAAACTTTCAAATATATCAAGGGTCTTAACAAAGTTCAGGAGGGAAACATTCTTCAAAGGAAGAGAAGTATTAGAACTCGAGGACATACACTGAGACTTGAGGGGGGGCGGTTCAGGGGAAATTTGAGGAAAAATTACTTCACGGAAAGGGTAGTGGATAAGTGGAACAGTCTCCCATCAGAGGTGGTTGAGGCTAAGACTGTAGAGCAATTTAAACATGCTTGGGATAGGCATATCAATATCCTAACAAAGAATTAAGGTTCAAAAAGGGTTGAGATTGCCTAAAGGATAAAAAAAGGGGCAGACTAGATGGGCCAAGTGGTTCTTATCTGCCTTCAAATTCTATGTTTCTATGTTTCAAGACTCTCCGTTTGAGCCTCTTGGATCTGCGGACCTTAAGTGGCTTTCTCTTAAGGTATTGTTTCTGCTGGCTATTGCCTCTGCTAGACTGGTGTCGGATTTGGGTGCCTTGTCCTGTAAGTCCCCCTATCTGATTTTTCACCGTGACTGGGCGGTTCTTCGAACACGTCCCGGGTACCTACATAAGTTCGTGTCTTCTTTCCACCTTAATCAGGAAATCGTGGTTCCGGCCTTCGCCTCTCCTGAATTATCTTCCAAAGAGAGGTCTTTGGATGTGGTACGGGCTGGGCTCTCCGTATCTATGTGAAGAGAACTGCCTCCATTTGGAAGTCCGATTCTCTCTTTATACTGTTTGGTTTTCACAAACATGGCTGGCCGGCTCACAAGCAGACCCTGGCCAGATGGATTAGAATGGTGATTGCACATGCTTATGTACAGACTGGTCGTCCAGTTCCTGCTACTATCAAGGCCCATTTTACTTGGTCTGTTGGACCTTCTTGGGTGGCCCGCCGTGGTGCGACCCTTGAACAATTGTGCAAGGCGGCTACGTAGTCATCAGTGAACACGTTCATAAGGTTCTATGCCTTCAATACATCCACCTCCCAGGATGCTTCCTTTGGACGCCGGGTTCTTGTGCCTGCTACAGTGCGTCTTCTCACCATGAGGAACTGCTTTAGGACATCCCCGATGTTATTCCCTGTGGAACCCAGTGTAGCCTGCAGCTGAAAATGAGATTTATGGTAAGAACTTACAGTTGTTAAATCTCTTTCTGCAAGGTACACTGGGTTCCACAGGGCGCCCACCCTGACGCACTTAGCTTCTTTGGGTTTGTATGGCATTAGCCGCTGACACCTTCTCCTGTCATGAGAATGTGGTGTATGTGGCTACTAACGGTTGTCGGCCCTCATTCCGAGTTGATCGCTCGCTGCAGTTTTTCGCAGCATAGCGATCAGGCTAAAAATCGGCTGTTCTGCGCATGCGTATGGTACGCTGCGCGCACGCGTGAAGTACTTTCACACAAAACTATGCAGTTTTACACAAGTTCGAGCAACGCTTTTCAGTCGCTCGAGTGTTCGTAGTGAGATTGACAGGAAGTGGGTGTTTCTGGGCGGCAACTCAGCGTTTTCAATGAGTGTGCTGAAAAACACAGGCGTGCCTGCTAAAAACGCAGGAGTGGCTGGCCGAACGCAGGGCGTGTTTGTGACGTCAAACCAGGAACTAAACATTCTGCAGTCATCGCAAGGTAGAAGTAAGTATCGGGCCACTCTGAAACATCATGACATTTTTTAGTAGCAGAACTGCTAACCTTTCGTTCGCACTTCTGCTATGCTAAGATACACTCCCAGAGGGCGGCGGCTTAGCATTTGCACTGCTGCTAAAAGCAGCTAGCGAGCGATCAACTCGGAATGAGGGCCGTCATCTCGATTACCTGCTACTGCATTGGACTGGTTAACAAAACTGAGCTCCTGTGCACGGAGGCCGGGTTATAGAGGAGGCGACGCTATGCATTCTGGGAACAGTCAAAGCTGTTAGCCTGTTGGTGCCTCGGATAAAGATCCTACTCTACACCCCAATGTTATTCCCTGTGGAACCTAGTGTACCTCGCAGAAAGAGATTTAACAACGGTAAGTTCTTACCATAAATCTCGTTATTTGCTTTTGTTGCTGCATTTTGACATTGTATACTGCTACTAAGTTTATTATCGATGAGCACCTCCAAATCTTTTTCAACTACCATTATCCCTACATTTTCCCCATTTAGTTTATAGGCTACCCTATTGTTCTTAGTCCCAAAGTGCATAACTTTACATTTGTCTATATTGAACCTCATTCTCCATTTGTCTGCCCAGACCTCCAGTCTATATAAATCATTCCGTAGAGACTCAACATCCTTGTCTGAATTAATTACTCTACATAGTTTAGTATCGTCTGCGAAAATTGACAGTAATGAAATGTAATGTTTCAGTTTCAAATGTTATGTTATTATACTTTTAGCATAGATTTCAGTCATTCTATCCTACAGGGAGGCTTCATGTCCTATCCCAAGATGTCCACCAAGATGACACTGAGCATGTGCTGGGGCGATCTTGTCTTGACTATGTAGTGTGACGTGGTGAGAGACAGAAGTCTCCTGCTTAGCTCCTACAAGACACATGGTTAATACCTGCTATATTACTTGCATTTTGGCTAAGTGTGTCACACTGGTGCAGTAACTTAAACACAGCACCTTGGAACACAGCACATTATTGGTGCTTTATTTGTCACTGCCAGGCCCTCCTAATATATGAGCAGCATTAATACTTGGTGCACAGTGTACACGGGTGTTTTTTGTCACGCAGTGCAGCATTAACCCTTTTTTAGAGCAGACTGGGGTGTGCCACCATTGCTAGAATTATACAAGTTTAGTGAAACAGCAATGTGTAGAAAAATAAATATACCAGCAATAATAAATATTACACTGTGAGTGTATTATATAGAGATGAGCGGGTTCGGTTCCCTGAGAACCGAACCCTACCGTACTTCACTACCCGAGCCTGGATCTGAGCCCAGCTCGGGTTTTCCCGCCTGACTCGGAAACCAGAACAAGGCAAAACGTCATCATCCCGCTGTTGGATTCTTGCAGGTTTTGGATTCCATATAAGGAGCCTCGTGTCGCCATTATTTTTACTCCGGAATTGGAGAGTGTAGCGGGAGGACGTGTCTCCGTCCTCAGTGTCTGAGTGGGAGGGAAAGTGGGGTGGCGATTCCAGTGCTGTCTTGTGCTGCTCAGTCCAGTGCAGTGTCTTGTGCTGCATCAGTCCAGTAACAGTGGTGGTGTCCTCTGCTGCCATATGTCCAGTGCTGCTGTATAAGTCTAGTCCAGTGGTGCTGTGTTGTGCTACATCAGTCCAGTGGTGGTGTTTTGTACTGCATCAGTCCAGTAACAGTGGTGGTGTCCTCTGCTGCCATATGTCCAGTGCTGCTGTATAAGTCCAGCCCAGTGGTGCTGTGTTGTGCTGCATCAGTCCAGTGGTGGTGTCTTGTGCTGCATTAGTCCAGTCACAGTGGTGGTGTCCTCTGCTGCCATATGTCCAGTGCTGCTGTATAATAAGTCCAGTCCATTGCAGTGGTGCTGTGTTGTCATGCATTAGTCCAGTGGTGGTAGCCCTGTGCTGCTGTATAAGTCCAGTGATACTGCTGTATATGTCCAGTGATACTGCCGTATAAGTCCAGTGATACTGGTGTGTAAGTCCAGTGGTACTGGACTATAAATCCAGTCCAGTGATACTGCTGTATAAGTCCAGTGGTACTGCCATTTATGTCCAGTGGTACTGCTGTATAAATCCAGTGATACTGCCATATATGTCCAGTGGTACTGCCGTATAAATCCAGTCCAGTGATACTGCCGTATATGTCCAGTGGTACTGCCATATAATTCCAGTGGTACTGATGTATAAATCTAGTCCAGTGGTACTGCCATATAATTCCAGTGATACTGCCATATATGTCCAATGATACTGCCGTATAAATCCAGTGATACTGGCATATAAGTCCAGTCCAGTGATACTGCCATATAAGTCCAATTGTACTGGCATATAAGTCCATTGGTACTGCCATATAAATCCAGCCCAGTGGTAATGCCGTAAAATTCCAGTGATACTGCCGTAAAAGTCCAGTGGTACTGCCATATAATTCCAGTGATACTTACATATAAATCCAGTCCAGTGGTACTGCCATATAAAATCAGTGGTACTGCCGTATAATTCCAGTGATACTGCAATATAAATCCAGTGGTACTGTCATATAATTCCAGTGGTACTGGCATATAATTCCAGTCCAGTGATACTGCCGTATAAGTCCGGTGGTACTGCTGTATAAGTCCAGTGATACTGTCATATATGTCCAGTGATACTGCCGTATATGTCCAGTGATACTGCCGTATAAATCCAGTGATACTGCCGTATATATGTCCAGTGGTACTGCCATATAATTCCAGTGATACTGCCGTATATGTTCAGTGGTACTGCCGTATAAATCCAGTGGTACTGGCATATAAATCCAGTCCAGTGATACTGCCGTATAATTCCAGTGATACTGCCATATAAGTCCAGTTGTACTGCCATATAAATCCAGTGATAATGCCGAATAAATCCAGTGGTACTGCTGTATAATTCCAGTGGTACTGCCATATAATTCCAGTGATACTGCCTTATAATTCCAGTCCAGTGGTACTTCTGTATAATTCCAGTGGTACTGCCGTATAATTCCAGTGTTACTGCTGTATAAGTCCAGTGGTACTGCCGTATAAGTCTAGTGATACTGCTGTATAAATCTAGTCCAGTGGTACTGCCTTATAAGTCCAGTGGTACTGCCATATAAGTCCAGTGGTACTGCTGTTTAAGTCCAGTGGTACTGCTGTATAAGTCCAGTGGTACTGCCGTATAAGTCCAGTGGTACTGCCGTATAAGTCCAGTGGTACTGCCGTATAATTCCAGTGATACTGCTGTATAAATCCAGTGGTACTGCCGTATAAGTCCAGTGATACTGCCGTATTAGTCCAGTGATACTGCCGTATAAAACCAGTGGTACTGCTGTATAATTCCAGTGATAATGCCATATAAGTCATGTGGTACTGCTGTATAAGTCCAGTGATACTGCTATATAATTCCAGTGATACTGCCGTATGAATCCAGTGGTACTGCCGTAAAAATCCAGTTTTACTGCTGTATAAGTCCAGTTGTACAGCCGTATAATTCCAGTAATACTGCTGTATAAATCCAGTGGTACTGCCGTATAAGTCAAGTGGTACTGCCGTATAAATCCAGTGATACTGCCGTATAAATCCAGTCCAGTGGTACTGCCGTATAATCCCAGTGATACTGCCGTATAATTCCAGTGATACTGTTATATAGGTCCAGTGGTACTGCCGTATAATTCCAGTGATACTGCCATATAAGTCCAGTGGTACTGCCGTATAAATCCAGTCCAGTGGTACTGCCATATAATTTCAGTGATACTGCTGTATATGTACAGTGGTACTGCCGTATAAGTCCAGTAGTACTGTCCTGTATATTATTTACTCCAAATAAAGGGGTTATTAATATTTAATCCAAATAATTTTTACAGGGTTTGCCCTGTGTGGTGTAGGGGTACGCTCTCCTGTGCCGCATATTATGTTATATAACTCCAGAAAAACAATGGAGAACAAAAATTTGGGGGATAAAATAGGGAAAGATCAAGAACCACTTTCTCCTAGTGCTGAAGCTGCTGCCACTAGTCATGACATAGACGATGAAATGCCATCAGCGTCGTCTGCCAAGGCCGATGCCCAATGTCATAGCAGAGGGCATGTTAAATCCAAAAAGCCAAAGTTCAGTAAAGAGACCCAAAAAAGAAATTCAAATGGTCTGAGGAGAAATGTAAACTTGCCTATGTGCCATTTATGACACGGAGTGGCAAGGAACGGCTAAGGCCCTGGCCTATGTTCATGACTAGTGGTTCTGCTTCACAAGACGATGGAAGCCCTCATCCAACCGCTAGAAAAATGATAAGAGTTAAGCTGGCAAAAGCACAGCAAAGAACTGTGCGTTCTAAGATGGTATCACAAATCCCCAAGGAGAGTCCAAGTGTGTTGGCGGTTGCGATGCCTGACCTTCCCATCACTGAATGGGAAGAGGTGGCTCTTTCCACCATTTGCACGCCCGCTGCACGTGCTGGAAGGAGCACCCACCATCCAGTTTCTGATATTCAAATTGAAGATGTCACTGTTGAAGTACTCCAGGATGAGGATATGGGTGTTGCTGGCGCTGAGGAGGAAGTTGACAATGAGGATTCTGATGGTGATGTGGTTTGTTTAAATCAGGCACCGGGGGAGACAGTTGTCCGTGGGATGAATAAGCCCATTGTCATGTCTGGGCAAAATACCAAAAAAGCCACCTCTTCGGTGTGGAATTATTTCTCCACAAATCCGGACAACAGGTGTCAAGCCGTGTGTTGCCTTTGTCAATCCGTAATAAGTAGGGGTAAGGATGTTAACCACCTAGGAACATCCTCCCTTATATGTCACCTGCTGCGCATTCATCAGAAGTCATTATCAAGTTCAGAAACTTTGGGTAAGAGCGTAAGCAGTCCACTGATACCTAAATCCTTTCTTCCTCTTGTACACAAGCTCCTGCAAACCACTCCACCAACTCCCTCTACGTCAACTTCCTCCTCAGTCAGGAACGTCAGTAGTCCTGCAGGCCATGTCACTGGCAAGACTGTGGAGTCCTCTCCTAACTGGGATTCCTCCAGAGGATCCTTGAGTAGTACGCCTACTGCTGCTGCTGCCACTGCTGTTGTTGCTGCTGGGAGTCGATCGTCATCCCAGCGGGGAAGTCGCATAACCACTTGTACTACCTCAAGTAAGCAATTGACTGTCCAACAGTCCTTTGCGAGAAAGATGAAATATGACAGCAGTCATCCTGTTGCAAAGCGGATAACTGAGGTCTTGACAGCTATGTTGGTGTTAGACGTGTGTCCGGTATCCTTCATTAGTTCAGTGGGACTTAGAGAATTGATGGAGGTATTGTGTCCCCAGTACCAAATCCCATCAAGATTCCACTTCATTCGGCAGGCAATAGCGAATGTACGGAGACTTTAGAAAAAGTGTCCACAGTGTCCTAAAAAATGCAGTTGAACCCACTGTCTACTTAACCATGGACATGTGGACAAGTGGAACAGGGCAGACTAAGGACTATATGACTGTGACAGCCAACTGGGTAGATTTATTGCCTCCCGCAGCAACAACAGCAGCGACACCAGTAGCAGCATCTTGCAAACGCCAACTCGTTACAAGGCAGGCTACGCTGTGTATCAACGGTTTCCGTAAGAGGCACACGGCTGACAACCTCTTTCGGAAACTGAGGGATATAATCGCCAAATGGCTTACCCCACTTAGACTTTCCTGGGGATTTGTGATATCGGACAATGCCACCAATATTGTGCGTGCATTATATCTGGCCAATTTCCAGCACATCCCATGTTTTGCATATACAATTAATTTGGTGGTGCAGAAATTGTTGAAAAATGACAGGGGCATGCAGGAGATGCTGTCGGTGGCCCGGAAAATTGCGGGCCACTTTGAAAATTCAGCCACTGTGTGCCAAAGACTGGAGTGCTAGCAAACACTCCTGAACCTGCCCTGCCATCACCTGAAGCAAGAGGTGGTAACGAGATGGAATTTAACACTCTATATGCTCCAGAGGATGGAGGAGCAGTAAAAGGCCATTCAAGCCCATACATCCGCCTTTGATATAGACAAAGGAGGGGGAATGCACCTGACTCAAGCGCAGTGGAGAATGATTTCCATCTTGTGCAAGGTTTTCCAATCCTTCGAACTTGCCACACGTGAATTCAGTTCAGACACTGCCAGCTTGAGTCAGGTCATTACCCTCATCAGGCTTTTGCAGAAGCAGCTGGAGAAATTGAAGGAGAAGCTAAGAAGTAGCGATTCAGCTATGTATGTGGGACTTGTGGATGGAGCCCTTCATTCGCTTAACCAGGATTCACGGGTGGTCAATCTGTTGAACTCAGAGCACTACATTTTGGCCACTGTGCTCAATCCTAGGTTTAAAGCCTACGTTGTATCTCTCTTTATGGCAGACACAAGTCTGCAGATGTGCAAAGACCTGCTGGTGAGAAAATTGTCATCTCAAGCGGAATGTGACCCGTCAACAGCTCCTCCTTCATTTTTTCCCGCAACTGGGGCTGCGAGGAAAAGGATAAGATTTCCTAGCCCACTCGCTGGCGGTGATGTAGGGCAGTCAGGAGCGAGTGCTGACATCTGATCCGGACCGAAGGACCTGCCAACGATTACTGACATGCCTACTGTCACTCTGTGTTGGACTGGGGCATGTAGGGCCCATCGGGGAATACAGTGGTAGGGGCCCATGTTCAGGGGTGCAGCCAGCCTCTAGAGGGGGTGTGCCCAGCTGCCACATTGGTTTGCCTAATAATTTTGCAAGTGTTGGTCCCCTAGAAAAATATATACAGTAAATACTGTAGTGCATGCATGATAATGTACTAGATTAGTAATAGCACAGTCTGGAACCTGATCCCTAGAGGAAAGGGTGGGCCCCAGGCAGTAGGGCCCACCAGTGGTTTCCCCTGTACTCCTGTGAGACAGTCCAACACTGCTGTCACTGCATATGATTGTGTCACCATTGAAAGAATGGTGGAGGATTATATGAGTGACAGCATCCAAGTAGGCATGTCAGACAGTCCATATGTATACTGGCAGGAAAAAGAGGCAATTTGGATGCTCTTGCACAAACTGGCTTTATTTTACCTAAGTTGCCCGCCCTCCAGTGTGTACTCCGAAAGAGTGTTTAGTGCAGCCGTTAACCTTGTCAGCGATTGCCATATATGGTTACTTCCACAAAATGTGGAGAAGATGATGTTCATTAAAATTAATTATAAATTCCTCCAGGAAGACCTTGATCAGCAATTGCCTCCAGAAAGTACACAGGGACCTGTGATGGTGGATTCCAGTGGGGATGAATTAAAACTTTGTGAGGAGGAGAATGTACACACTGAAAGGGGTGAGGAATCGGAGGATGAGGATGAGGTCGACATCTTGCCTCTGTAGAACCAGTTTGTGCAAGGAGAGATTGATTGCTTCTTTTTTGGTGGGGCCCAAACAAACCAGTCATTTCAGCCACAGTCGTGTGGCAGACCCTGTTGCTGAAATGATTGGTTTGTTAAAGTGTGCATGTCCTGTTTATACAACATAAGGGTGGGTGGGAGGGCCCAAGGACAATTCCATCTTGCACCTCTTTTTCTTCTTTGCATCATGTGCTGTTTGGGGACTACTTTTTTAAAGTGCCATCCTGTCTGACACTGCCGTTCAAGTCCAGGGGTACTGCCGTCTAAGTCCAGGGGTACTGCCGTGTAAGTCCAGTCCAGTGGTGCTGTCTTGTGCTGCCTCCGTCCAGTGGTGGTGTCTTGTGCTGCCACAAGTCCAGTGGTGGTGTCTTGTGCTGTATATTATTTACGCCAAATAAAAGGGTTATATACATTACTTATATTATTATCCAAATAATTTTTACAGGGTTTGCCCTGTGTGGTGTAGAGGTACACTCGCCTATGCTGCATATTATTATAATAGCTCCAAATAAAAGGGTTATTATAATCCAAATTAATTTTACAGGCTTTGCTGTGTGTGTGTGTGTGTGTGTGTGTGTGTGTGTGTGTGTGTGTGTGTGGTTTAGGAATATGCTCCCCTGTGCCACCAATATTGTGTGTGTATTATATCTGGGCAAGTTCCAGTACATTCCATGTTTGTGCCACACACTTGTGTCGCTTAGCTTAGTCATACAGCTACCTCATTGCACCTCTTTTTCTTCTTTGCATGATGTTCTGTTTAGGGCCTAGTTTTTTTAAGTGCCATCCTGTCTGACACTGCAGTGCCACTCCTAGATGGGCCTGGTGTTTGTGCCACACACTTGTGTCGCTTAGCTTAGTCATACAGCTGCCTCATTGCACTTCTTTTTCTTCTTTGCATGATGTGCTGTTTGGGGCCTAGTTTTTGAATAGTGCCATCCTGTCTGCCACTGCAGTCCCACTCCTAGATGGGCCAGGTGTTTGTGCCGCACACTTGTGTCGCTTAGCTTAGCCATCCAGCTACCTCATTGCACCTCTTTTTCTTCTTTGCATCACATGCTGTTTGGGGCCTATTTTATAAATCTGCCATCCTGTCTGACACTGCAGTGCCACTCCTAGATGGGCCAGGTGTTTGTGCCACACACTTGTGTCGCTTAGCTTAGTCATACAGCCACCTCGGTGCAACCTTTTGGCCTAAAAACAATATTGTGAGGTGTTCAGAATAGACTGGAAATGAGTGAAATGAATAATATAAAGGTTAATAAATCCGTAGGATCAAAATTACCCCCACATCCTGTGATTCTAGCTGTTTTTATGTTTTTTTCAAAAATCATCCAGATCCAAAACCAAAACACTAAAGGGTGGTTATGGCAAAACCAATCCAGATCCAAAACATGAGTATGGAACCAGAACAAAAACAAAAACACAAAACACAAAAAGTGCCCGCCGCACATCTCTCGTATTATATTACCTGCAGTGTGAGTTGTCCTATGTGAAAACAGTAAAACAAAACAAAATTGTTTTTATTTTATGTTGTACATGTATGTGTTCAATAAAGCTCAGTAGATGCCTTTCTACTGTGTTAATAACTACAGTATAAGCACAGTGAGTCCACAGTGTGAATTTGCTACTTGTGTAAAAACACAAAAAAAGTTTTTTAGTTTTTTTTACAACTTGTATGTTCAATAAAGCTCAGAAGGTGCTGTGTCCCACTGCATTGATAAATATACGCACCGTGAGTTAATATGGATCACAATAAGTTGATAGAAGAGCAGGAGCAGCATCCAAGTACTAGTGATGTGGCTGCTGACAGAATAATCTTAATATTAGTATGTAGTACTTCAACATTAACTAAAGCCAATACTCAAGGGCATAGACTGTTTAAAAAAGGGCATCGGAAATCAAAACAATACTTTATAATGCTAATGAAAAAACATCTCCTCTAATAAAGGGAAAGTATTTTCCTGAAAAATGTAAAATTGCCAAAGCTGGAATCCACCACTACAGAAGTCTCTGTACTTTGTTGCATTGGGTGGCAAAGGTCTTCCTCATAGAATTTGTAGTTCATTTTCAGAAAAATGTGTCTTTTTCCACATTTCATTAGTTGCTACTTCAAATGGTTTCAGTAGTTTGCATAAAACAGAGTATTCTCCAGTGAGCTGGAGTAAGCTACATTCCCCCTTCTCTCCCTATGTTATAGCTTCTTGTGTTGGTTTTCATGGCTTGTTGCTGTTTCTCCATTTACTGAAGCCTATAAAGGGTGCAACGCTACTCCTTGCTGCAGTTGATGGCATAGCAAATGGAACTGTTCTTGCAGCCACTGCAATATTTTACATGGGGTTGCTAAATGACTGGCAAAAATGGCCGGAAATTTTGGCGCCACAGACAGCATCTCCTGTACGCCCCTGTCACTTAAAAAAAAAAATTCTGAACCACCAAGTTTATTATGTGGGCAAAACATGTGACGTGTTCAAATTCACCCAGTTGTAATGTTCTCACAACGTTAAATGCATTATGACAAATGACAAATCCTCCCGAGAGTCTTAGCGGGGTAAGCAATCTTACTATGACATGAGTTTTTCTAACAGGATGACACTGGCATGCCACTGAAGCCGGTGATACAGAGAGTAGCCTGTCTGTGTATGAGCTAGCGTTATGTGCTAGATACTACTGCTACTGCTGAGGGTAGTACACCCACCCAGTGGGCTGTCACAATCATGTAACCATTAGTTTGACCAGTACTGCTTGTCCATATATCTGTGGTTAAGTGGATAGTGGGTAAAATGGCATTTTGTAGGCCAATAATTAGTTGGTTTTTATTTAACCTCAAAGTACAGGTGAAGAATTGGTGATCTGGTATAATGGAATCAAGATGAAATTTGGTAGCTGGGCCACAGGTCCTCAACTAACCTTCTAAAACCCGATGCATTGGTGGCCTTCTGGCCATGCTTCGTCCCTCCTCCCTCATAAATTTGCAAAGTCAGTCAAACAATGAAATCAACTAACTAATCAATCCTTCTTCATTTACAGCAACTAAGGAGAGAAAAGTCCATAAAGGAACAAAATAAATTATAATACCGTCCCCAATGCCTCCATTGATTAAAATTTTCAGAATCAAACATTTTAATTAAATTAACTTATTTATTATAACCAGTTATTTATATAGCGCACACATATTCCGCAGCGCTTTACAGAGAATATTTGCCCATTCACATCAGTCCCTGTCCCAGTGGAGCTTACAATCTATAACCCTCATTCCGAGTTGTTCGCTCGCAAGCTGCTTTTAGCAGCTTTGCACACGCTAAGCCGCCGCCTACTGGGAGTGAATCTTAGCTTGTCAAAATTGCGAACGAAAGATTAGCAAAATTGCGAATAGACACTTCTTAGCAGTTTCTGAGTAGCTCCACACTTACTCGGCAACTGCGATCAGTTCAGTCAGTTTTGTTCCTGGTTTGACGTCACAAACACTCCCAGCGTTCGGCCAGACACTCCTCCGTTTCTCCAGCCACTCCCGCGTTTTTCCCAGAAACGGTAGCGTTTTTTCGCACACACCCATAAAACGGCCAGTTTCCGCCCAGAAACACCCACTTCCTGTCAATCACATTACGATCACCAGAACGAAGAAAGAACCTCGTAATGCCGTGAGTAAAACACCTAACTGCATAGCAAATTTACTTGGCGTAGTCGCACTGCGGACATTGCGCATGCGCATTAGCGACTGATCGCTCCGTTGCGAGAAAAATATAACGAGCGAACAACTCGGAATGACCCCCTATGTTCCCTATCACATGTACACACAGACACATTAAAACTAGGGTTAATTTTGTGGGGAACCAATTAACCTACCAGTATATTTTTGGACTGTGGGAGGAGTACCCGGAGGAAACCCACAGAAGTAAAAGGAGAATATACAAACTCCGCACAGTTAGGGCCATGGCGGAAAACGAACCCATGACCTCAGTGATGTGCGGCAGTAATGCTAACCATTACACCATCCGTACTGCCCACACCATTCGTACTGCCCAACTTATGAATCAATCCTTTCTTCTTTTACCTGCCTTCCACTCCATACATACTCCACCTCCTTTGGGCCTTTGATTTATTTCCTGAGTAATGAAAACATTCTTTGTTACTTTATATAGGGTTGTATAGGTTTTTTAAACTGCCATCCTGTCTGCCACTGCTGTCCTACTCTGTTTCCTAGATGTTCCATGTTTGAAGTTGAACTGCCACATAATTGTACCGCCCACTGCTGTTGCTTAGCTTAGTCATTCAGCTACCTCGGTGCAACCCTTTGGCCTAAACTGGATAAAAACAGTATTGTGAGCTGTGAGGTGGTCAAAATTGTCTAGAAATGGAAATTAATATTATTGAGGTTAAAAATACTGTAGGGACAAAAAAATGCCCAAATGATGTGATTTTAGCACTTTTTTTAATCAATTTAAAAATAAAATAGGGATCCAAAACCAAAGCATGTGAGGACAGAAATGGCAAACCAAAACACGGTGGTCGGTGCACATCTCTAGCCTCACCTTTGCCAAATGCGTGTTTGAGAGCTGCAAAACTTCTCAATCATACTAATAAGTAAATTGTATTTTAATGGTCACTAGAGCTATGGATGCTTTTATAGCACTTCAGCTCTTCTCCTAGGGGTACTGTATATTTACTAAAGGATGATTTTCATTGATTTCTATCAGTTATGAATCAATGGAAATTGATCTCAATTGAGATCAATTCAGGGGTTGGAACACACATTTACTAACAGATGATTTTTTGACTATAAATTTTTATGTGTTACTAAATGTGTTTCTTAGCCAAGAGCAAGATTAAGGGGGGTACAGGAGACACTGTACCCTAGAGCCCTCTTTATCAAGGGGGCCCTCTGGCTAGAGCACACTGACAACATCAGCTCTTGTGCAGAAGCAGCAGCAGAAGAAAGAACCTGGCTGCCAGAATGTGAGCAGGAGAGTGTGCAGTGCAGAGCAGAAGAGCAGAACCGTAACTAACCATTTTTTGTTCTCCATTTCACAGGACAGCACTCCTTTATTTTCACAGCACCAGTTTATTTTTACAGCATACAAGACAGGGTCAGTGTACTTTTATTTTAACAACAGCACCCCTGTATTGTTACAGTCTACAGGACATGGCCAGTGTACTTTTATTTTAACAACAGCAACCCTGTATTTTTCTAACAAACAGGACAGGGCCAGTGTACTTTTATTTTAACAACAGCACCCGTGTATTTTTTACAGCATACATGACAGGGCCAGCACCCCTGTATTTGAACAACACCCCTTTAATTTGACAGTATACAAGACAGAGCCAGTGTACTTTTATTTTAACAACAGCACCCCTGTATTTGGGCCAGTGTACTTTTATTTTAACAACAGCACCCCTGTATTTGGGCCAGTGTACTTTTATTTTAACAACAGCACCCCTGTATTTTTACAGCATACATGACAGGGCCAGTGCCCCTGTATTTGAACAACACCCCTTTAATTTTACAGTATACAAGACAAGGCCAGTGTAATTTTTATTTAACAACAGCACCCCTGTATTTGTGCCAGTGTGACTTTTTTAACAACAGCACCCCTGTATTTTTACAGCATACAAGACAGGGCCAGTGTACATTTATTTTCACTGCACCCCTGAATTTTTACAGCATACAAGACAGGGCCGGTGTACATTTATTTTCAATGCACCCCTGAATTTTTACAGCATACAAGACAGGGCCAGTGTGCATGTATTTTCACTGCAGCCCCAAATTTTTACAGCATACAAGACAGGGCTAGTGTACATTTATTTTCATCGCACCCCAGAGTTTTTACAGCATACAAGACAGGGCCAGTGTACATTTATTTTCATCGCACCCCAGAGTTTTTACAGCATACAAGACAGGGCTAGTGTACATTTATTTTCACTGCACCCCTGATTTTTTTTACAGCATACAAGACAGGGCCAGCACCCCTGTATTTTCACAGCATACAGGATGACAGTGCCCCTGTACAGCACAGTGACAGCCGGGACAGCAACACCCATGTACAGCTGCATCACCCCTAACAGCACATGAAACACCAGTGACAGCCAGGACAGCACCCCTAACATCACAGGGACACCACAGTGACAGGACAGCACCCCTAGAGAGCACACACTGACCCCACCCAATGCCACCACCCACAGAGAAAGACAGAGGTCTGTCTCCCTCACTCTCTAAGTCTGGAGAGAAAATGGCGGCTATGCGCGGCTCTTTATATGGAATCCAAAATCTGCGAGAATCTGACAGCGGGATGATGACATTTTGCCTTGTTTTGGGATCTGAGTCAGGCGGGAAGTCCTTAGCCGGACTCAGTTCCGGGCTCGGATCGTGAAGTTCACCAGTATTTGCTGCCAGCGATTCACCAGTGAATGAATGTCAACGCAGCAGTGTGTTTTTTCTTACTCTCATTTGTTTGTTTGTTTTTTACAGTTACTTTCACAAGCTATAATGAGCTGAAGGGAGTTAGACCAGCTGCTTTGAAATAGAGGAACAAACCATAACATCAGTGAGACATGTCTGAGGTCAAGATCATCCATTGGTGGATGGACCATCATCGGGAAGAGAAAGTGCTAGACCATCTTTTTGGGAAGAGAAACAGCTGGGTCATCATCAGAAAGAGAAAGAAAAGAGCCCAGTGCCAGTGAAAATTGGGCAGCAGCACTGAAGGCAGCACTCCGGAGGCTGGAGGACATCCTGAGGAACATTTTTGCCCGGTATTCCCACCTACAGAAGACACACTGTTGCAGAAGTAGAGGATGTAGAGTACTGTACCATCTGCATGTCTGACATTGAAGTTGGAATAGAAATAGCCGAATCATCCTGTGGCTACAGATGAACAGTGTTTGTCCAGTGTGCCACACAAGGCGCTACGACCTAGACATTTTTTCCAAGCTTACCTGAAGGACACCAAACAGAGCAGAAGTAGAGGAGTCGGACCCAATCTAAACTTCAAAAGTATATAGCGGTGAGCTTGTTTGTTTTTTTGTAGATCAATTTATATATATATATATATATATATGATCCAGTTTTAAACATAGGGGTCTATTTGTCTATTTACTAAGCCATGGGTGGAGATAAAGTGGACGGAGTTAAAGTACCAGCCAACCAGTGCCTAGCTGTCATTTTTCAAACACAGCCTATTTCATGCGCAGCCAAGAAGCCTGGTATGTGTTATGTCTGCACAATGTCCCTAGTATATAAATAAGGGCAGAGTGCTGAGAACTTGAAATACAATATATATGGCAGCATTTGTTGCCATTCTCTGCAGATAACATTGAATTGACACATTATAAATACCAAGGCTGTTATTAAACATTTGTTGCCACTTCCTACATACTAGGTAATACTATACTGAAAATATTTGTTATTAGCATAAGAAAGTGAATGGACATATTATAAGCACTAAGGCTGTGATTTAAATGTTAAAATGTATGGCTACTCCTCCATTTTTCTGGGGTTAATCCGTGAGATTATTATACATTACAACATATATAACAAGTGGAATACTATTTGGGTATAGGTGCAATTATATATTATATATAGAAATCCATGGCAAGGACAACAGTACATTATTACCTATAAGTGGATATACACATAAATAGTTGGGGCTATAAACATTTGTACTCATCATAAGAGCATATCGAATAAATAAGAAATAATAGGCGGCACACGATTTGGTTTTAATCATATTTTATTTTTACACAAGACAGAAATCTGTCTAATAAAGATTTTCTTTTCTTCACGTTTTTCTATTTCTATACTGTTTTTAATATTTCGCTTTAGTATGGCCGAATAATTAGGCCATAATAATATCATAGGTGGAATATAATTCAGGAATATTCCACGTGGATATTGGTCATTTTTGTTCGAGAATATGCACTCAGTAACGAATCTATGAAATTATTAAATTATTTGTAAATGAGATGGAGTGCACCCCAAGAAACTGATCCCTGCTATAATTTTTCTTTTCCACAGCCTATAACATGGCAGTTACGATCTGATTGCCTGGTACTTTATTTCCGTCCACTTTTTCTCCATCCAAGGCTTAGTAAATAGACCACATAGTTTGTTTTCTAAACAATATATAAGAACATAATTGATAATTTTTTCTTTAAATAAATCTGGAAATTTACACTTACATAACAGACAGTACAATATTACATTTACTGCTTTCTCCCTTCTCTGAGGTGATGCACGCATCAGAACTGGCAAGATTACAGTCGGCACTTCTTCTGCAGGCCCTTTGTGGGACTGCACAAAAGATCTTATTCATGTTTGTAAGTAAAGCAAAAAAGCAAGCAACTGTGCTAAACCATGTTGCATTACAGACAAATTTAGAGGGAGATGTACTAAGCAGTGAAAAAAGTGGAGAAGCGAGCCAGTGGAGAAGTTGCCCATGGCAAACCAATCAGCATTGAGGTAACATTTATAATTTGCATACTATAAAATTATGCAGAGTAGCTGATTGGTTGCCATGGGCAATTAATTAACTGGCTCACTTCTCCACTCTTTTCACTGCTTAGTATATCTCCCCCTTAGATTTGGGTGGGGTGTGTTCAATCTGAAATCTAAATTGCAGTATAAAAATAAAGCTGTCTAACATTTGTGAGTTACATGCAAAAGCAGCTAGTATTTACCTTCCACACAAAAAAAATATGACCCAATATAATTATACAGAAAGGAAAGCTGGGGATTAGGGCTATTGGCGGCAACCCCTCCCCCCCAAAAAAAAAAAAAAAATAAAAAAAATTACATTAGGCAGCTGAATAAGTAAGAGCTCTCAAGTTAAGCTCATGGACAGCAACCCCCTATCCTGTAGCGCTATGTGCAGTGGCATACCCCACACACAACGAGTTACAGCCTTGAGCACAGCTCCTGGGAGGTGTAGGTTTACCATGCCTAGCAGGGTGGGAATGAAGTGGAGGAGACATCAGGGCACAGGAGCAAAGCTGGCTGCACAGTGACAGCACACAAGATATGTCAGTGATGCCTGTTGTAGCCACGCTGCGGCAGATAAGACCTGCGGTCACTGCAAACATCACGTAGGTGAAGGATGCATGTCTCTGAGACATTCTTCGTTCTTGTAGTAAGCGACATAAGACCACGCACCCCACCCCTCCCCATGTGCCAGTACCCTAGACTGCTGCCGCCTCTGGCTGCAATGTATTATAATTTTTTTTATAATGGATGCTATTAAAGTATGAACCATCCATAATATGAGAATAATTTTAATTTAAATTGAGCGTTGGGAGTAGTCTCATAGAAAGTGTTTCCTCAAACTCTTAAAAAAAAACTCCTTAGGAATTAATAGTCTTGCTGATTCATTGAAATAAAAAGTCAAATATTGGCACAACTTTCAGCTTGCTTTCTGCTACTAATTATGAATCCTGGCTTCTTGTATTATTCCTAAGTGTGTCATATTACTTCAGGAAGGCGCTGACACAAATATCTCACATTCATATTTTAGTGTAAATGTGCTGGAACTCCCATTGTTGCTCATTCGAGTGTTGTTCGTTGGTCAACGGAAAATGAAGAAAACAAAACCTAGATTAATGGTATCTGTCTTTGAAATAAAAGAACAGAAGCATTTTGTATTTGAAGGAGATAAAATGTGTTACCCACAGTTTAAAATAGATGCTGTCCACACTTCCACATTATTCAAATTAGCAGCCCACCCCCCATTACATCCATGTACATTCTGCTAGAGATACACAGTATATACTGTAGAAGATTTGCAATGGTAGAAGACACTTTGCTTTTCAGTACATGAGTTTATATTATACATGAGTTTATTGCAGAAATTAGCTGAAGCAACTAAACAAAATGAATGTGAATATTTCATTATGGTATATTTCTAAGGGTGTAGTGGATGATACCGTAAGAGCAGGGGCGTAACTAGTACTGTGTGGGCCCTATAGCACTACTATGCTGCTTAGCAAGAGAAAGAGTGCGAGGGGAGTGAAAAAGAGCTAAATAGGGTGTCAGGGGGAGAAAGAGATAGAGGAGCTAGAGAGAGAGAGAGAGAGAGAGAGAGAGAGAGAGAGAGAGAGGAGGGCTTCATGGAAAAATAGAGAATGAGAGAAAGAGAGTGAAGCAAGAGAGAGGTTGTCAGGGAGAAAGAGCAAGAAAGGGATGAGAGGGGAGAGACAGGGCATCAGGGAGACAGAGGGTGTGAGAGAGAGGTGGGAGGAGTAAGAGAGAGAGAGAGGGAGGGGAGCGAGTGGGAGAGAGAGAACATGTGTCGGGGATGGAGGGAAAGAGAAAGAGAGGGGAATGAGAGAGTGAGAGCATCAGTGAGAGACAGAGAGGGAGAGATAAAGAGTGTCAAGAAGAGAGAGAGAGGGGGGTGTCAGGCAGAGAGAGTGTCAGGGAGAAAGTGTCAGGGAGACAGAAACCATGTCAGGGAGAGAGAGTGAGATACAGTGTCAGAGAGAGGGAGAGAGATGAAATTAGTGTCAGGGAGAGTGAGCGAGAGAGATGGTGTCAGAGAAATAGAGAAATAGTGCACGTGGCAGAGAAAAAAGTGTCAGGAGGACAGAGATGGAGAGACAGTGTCAGGTAGAGAGAGATGGAGAGACAGTGTCATGGGGAAAGAGTGAAGGGGGGGCAAGAGAGAGAAAGGGAAGGAAGTGAGCGGTAGAGAAAGACAGTGTGTTAGGGAGGGAGAGAAAGAGAGGGGAAGACAGAGAGGGAGAGAAAGGTGGTTTCAGGCAGACAGAGAGAGTGTGTGTTAGAGAGACAGAGATACAGAGAGAGAGAGAGAGGGAGAGAGAGAGAGAGAGTGTGTCAGGGAGAGAGGCAACGTCAGGGAGAGACAGTGTCAGAGAGAGTTAGGGAGAGAGAGACAGTGTCATGGAGAAAGAAAGAGAGAGAGAGAGGGGGGGAGTAAGCAGGAGAGAGAGGTGAAGAGGTAGGGGGAGTGAGCAGGAGAGAGGGAGGGGAGTGAGTAGGAGAGAGAGAGGGAGTGAGGGAGTGGAAGTGAGCAGGAGTGAAAGAGGGGAGGCAAGAGGGAGAGGGGAGTGAGCAGAAGAGAGAGAGGGAGGGGGAGTGATCAGGAGAGCATGGGAGAGAGAGGGGGAGTGAGCAGGAGTGAGAGAGGGGGGAGTAAGCAGGAGAGAGAGTGGGAGTAAGCAGGAGAGAGAGGAGAGTGGGAGTGAGCAGGAGAGAAAGGGGAAGAGTGGGAGTGAGAGTGGGGAGTGAGCAGGAGAGAAAAAGAGAGGGGGTGAGAGGGAGAGAGGGAGTGGGGAGTGAGACATTACCTATTACTGCATAGTGCACACTACACAGGCCTCTGATGGGGGCAGGCACTTCACAGGATTAGCCCATCCCCCAAAAAATAACAGTGAATCGTGGCACTGCACTCTCTGCTGACGACCAGGTAAGTTATGGGGCAGAACGGACTGCACAGTCTTTGTACAATGTTAACTGTTTTGTGGGCCCCGCTACATCCCCCACAGCTATTCTTCCCTGCGGTCGGGGGTGAAGGGCGAGTGGTGGGCCTCGGAAGTACCCAGTGGCAGGGTGCAGGGGGAGCTGCGGACCCGGGCAGCAGCCACAGCTCCATAGCAGCTACACCTCCTACACCCTCAGTTATTACGCCACTGTGTAAGAGGGTTTATGAGTGACATATTTCTATGAGGCTGTTGTCTGAGCAGGTCTTGGTCTGTAGATTTGCAGAAAAATATTGGTGTTGTAATTGGTAGCTTCATTTCGGAGTTATGTGACAAAAAGTCCACCTGCCATTTACAATGCATCACCATTCAGCTCTGGAAAATGTGATAGTTGGTGAACTCTCCCTAATGTACCTGCTGGGTGACCTGGAACATGTGACCTGCCGGGTGATCTAGAAACTGTGACAGTTATTTGCAGCAACGCACTAAGCAGGGATTTTTTCGAAATCTGACTCCTAAGGGGGTGAAAAGGGGTAAAACATTCCGCCCACCAAACGTTTGTCTCTACATGGGTTTAAACGCTCAAAAAACGCTCAAAAGATATACTAGAAGGGAAAGTAGGTAGTTTGTCAACAATATGTCGACTAGCTATATATGGATTTAAGAATGCAGATTGCTTCATGCTGACACAATTTTAATTTAATTAAAACATTTTAACCATGTAGGTATTATAACTTTCAAAACTATTCCGATATGGTTAAGTGATTAAACTAACATTACAACTGGGTCTTCATGATGTCATCACCATCCTCCTGTCCACATATAGTTTGTCGACATATTAAAAACATATTATCTGCCAACTAAAACAAATACATCTCTAACAGAAGAAGTGACAAACGGATAATAACAATAATATAAACAGAAAGTCCCCCCCTCGTAATGTGACTACCAATGGTATTGCTTTCGCTGTATGAGAAAATAACTGGAACTTGAGTGAGTGGGCTAATACTAATGGCAGGACTAGTCATATATAGCTGTGTTCTCACTATCACATGAGTGGAAAAAACAATATCTTATACGAGGCACAATAATCACACATGTCATTAACCACTTACCTGAGGAATCATTTAAAAAAAAAATCCTCAATAATTGTCTTTTTAATATATTTAAAAGATGTTTTAATAATTTTAGCATAGAAATTATGCCATTGTGATATTTAGCGCCACCATGTGTGCATGTCTAGCGAACCCCTGTATCATTAACCTAAGACCTCTGTAGCATTTTCCAATCACCCTTATAGATCTCCCTGTAGCAATTGACAACCTGAAGCATTTTTTCCCTCCAATGTGAATAGATCCTCCAGTGACCATACTGTAGGTCCCCATTTAAACCATTATGCTCCCCCCCCCTACCCCCACTCCAGTGACAATAGATTCCCACAGTGGCTTTAGATCTCCTAAGCGGCACTTTTTCCTCCACCTCATACAGAGTGCTGCAGAGTGTCTCAGAGGGGACTGATCATCAATGCCACTGTTGATCTCTGCACTCACAGACAGTTACATCACATTCTGGGGTAGTCTAACAAAAGGAAAACAGATTTGCTGTAAAAAATGCTGCAGATGAAGGAAAGGTTATATGGGAGTGACTGTGTCACCAAAAGCCTATCTTACGGTGGCCGCATCCCCCAGGTAAGTGGTTAAACACTGTGCTGTTGTAAATATTGTCATGAACGGATTGGATAATTGACATGTGATAACCCAAATGTCGGTTGTAGTGTCACTTTAGTATACTCATAGGAAGATATTCCGTTGCTCTTCTGGTGAAGTTTGATTTTTTTCTTCAAGATTCCTAATACGGAGTGCCAACCTTCCCACTACTCAGATCTATTCATCAACAACAGGATATTCAAAAGACTTTGGTTTATTACAACTTTAAGTTTCTTTGTTAAAGCACCATACAGTATCTATAGACTTCTAGTATCAATACATTTAAGCTCAATACACCAATAAATAAATAAATAAATAAATAAATAAATACACAGACTAAAACTTAAGGTTCCATAAAGTCGTGAACGTCACATAAAACAGAAATACGTATTGAACTAAATTAAACATGTGTTTATGCAAACGCAGTTAAACTCGGTGAATAAGAATGGTGATTCAACCCTTAGGTAAATCCAGAATTGGAAATCTTATTTAGAGAACATTTCATTAAAATCTGCGTACACATATTTTGTGTGTCTGTTCCCTTTACTTATGCTAAACACTTCTTTTATAATTATTACTAACAATTATCACAACACCTTATTCAGCATTAAAGCAATATATACTGTATATGTGTAGATAGATGGTATATCCAAGAGGGCTAGAGGACCTTTGCTTACGTCACAATCATGTGTAACTAACTCCTCCCCCTGATAAAGAGACCAGGTCACCATGTCCTGATTATGGGGTATCGCTAGGGTTGCCACCTCATCCCTTTAATTCTAGACACATATTAATTACACAGGTTCTGTGGCTGATTAAAACCAGGTGAAATGGAGTCTTGAAGTCAGCCAGGCACAGAACCTGTGTAATTAATATGTGTCCAGAATTAAAGGGATGAGGTGCCAACCCTAGGTATCACAGAGACATTGTGGAAGAGCAGGAAATAAAGGGGCTCATTTATCAACGAGTTTTATCATATGCAGTGAGTTTTAACATTCATTGCATATAATAAATGGTGCTCCAGTCAATCAGCTCCCAACTGTCATGTGTTTGAAAAATGACAGTTGGGATCTGATTGGTTGGAGCACCATTTTTCATATGCAAAGTCTGAAAACATTAAGATGCTCTTATAAAGTTATTTATATTAATTCCAGTATATTCATTTTTATTATGTCTGCAACAATTACACAGAGTGGTAAAGAGAAAAGTGTTCTATTACCACAGTGGTGCTGATAGTCAAAATTAACCTATGTGTGGCCAATTTAGATCTTGGCTATATAATATATTTTGTATAGTACATAATCAATGTCATGTTTACTATTGAAGATAATGATAGCTCAGCTTTGAAAATGTCCATATTTCTATATTATAATCCTTTATATAACATAAAGTCACTGTCTCAATCTAACTCCATGTCTACTCTGGAGCAAAGTAACCTTTCACTATTTTTTTGGGGACTGGCATAGGAAATGGGAGTTCCCATTGAAAACCACATGAACAAGAGAAGACAGCACCATGTTTACAATTGAGTCAAGAGCCCAAACAATGTAACTATGCTAACCATTGTGCCATTTCTGATTTGCTTTTTTCATCCCATCATATGTAAAACACTTTGGGCATGTTTCTGAATAGCATGCAATTCCAAATGGAGCCACATCTTGCAATTCTTAGCAAACTGTGCATGACTCGTGGCCTCCATACGCAACTTGGAGAATCCACAAGATATTCTGACATATGCATTTCTACTGTATAATGAGTGCAAGGTGTACAGTGCACATCAACTCCTAGATTCAGGGGGACCAACACCACTCACCCTGTACCCATATCTTATACTTACCTCTCCAAAGTCCCACGGCGGCCCTGCACTGCAGACACAAATCACGCTGCTGTCATTGCGCATTGTGACTTGCACACACGCACTGGAGATGTCCCCGGGACTGCCGATGTCAGAGATGCCGTGAAGGGGCTGGCAGCTTATCATATATTTGCAAATATACAGTATGTTGTGATGTTAGTGTATTATAATGCTTAATATTTGTAGACACTCCCTTACTAATCTGTGTAAGCCTGAATCTTCAGTGATAGTCCCTGGGACCAGGGGGATGCTGGGAAGTGGGTGGTCCAGTGTGTGTGTGCCCGGAGTTGGTGATGGAATAAACAGCACAGCAGTGAACTCACATGTCTGTGTCCTTATGACTGGATTTACAAACATATGAACAAAACATGGTGTCAGAAGAAGTTTAACTTGGACTGCTAGTGCTCTCAGAGTGTGAAAGAATCCTGCAGTAGTCTGTGGCTGTGATACTCTGTGTCTGCAAAGCCTGCCGTGTGCTCCTCTCTTCAAACAGTGAGTAACCATGGATAAACTGGCTCCTCCAACCGGCATGCTGATGTCTAGTAACTTGTCTGAAATCTGGAAAAGATTTAAGTAAAGGTTTAATATATATCTTGCTGCATGTGGAGCTGATACAGAGGCTGACAAAACGAAGGCATCCATTTTCCTCCATGTGATAGGAGAGGATGTGCTGGATATTTATAATAGTTTTCAGTTTGCTGAGGGGCAGAATATGATGCTATCTTCTATAATGCAAAAGTTTGAAGATTACTTTGTGCCAAGGAAAAATGTGACATATGAAAGATATGTTTTTCATATGTGATCAGAAGTCTGTAGATGGATTTGATCAGTATGTTACAGAGCTGCAATCACTCAGTAAAACCTGTGAGTTTGGTGATTTAAAGGATTCTTAACTTTAGACAATAAATAAATTAGTCAGAATAAATAAAAAATTATAATTTTAATGATTTCACAGAATTAAGATAATCAGTGGTTCTTGAAAAAGAAGTAACAACGATCAAAAGATGACAATATATTTAGATAGCACAACGTGCTGATACAAAGTAGAAGCTAACTTCCGGCTGACGGAATAGGTTCTAAGTGTTATAAGCAATAGCTAAAATGTTAGACGGTACGTTCCAATGATAAACATGTTCCTGTTGTGTATTCTATGTCACAATAAACTAATACAGTCTGGATACTGGTTTATCTTGTGAGTAGTATATATGTATCTCTCATATTCGACCAATTAATAGAAAGAGAGAGAGTGGAGAGTGAGATGGCAGTGTGAATCTACTGTCAGTGTTAGACACTGTACGTGCTGAACCAATGAGCTCTACTACACTGAGTCTTCCTCAATGGTCACCCACTTGAGTACTGACCCAGCCCAACACTGATTAGCTTCCGAGATCGAACGGCTTCGGGCGTTTCCAGTGTGGTATGATAGTAGAGAGAATGAACAATGATTGGAAGCTCAGGAATCACTGATGATAGTTCACAAATTTACACAGTTATTCAGGACAGATAATTGTCAAAGAAGAAATCAGATGGATCTGCTGCCAATGTTAGACAGGGACGTAGTCCTGAATCAATGGTGAGAGTCCATGAAATGAAGGAAAGGGGGAAAAAAGGGGGAGGGAAAATAGGTGAGTATAGGTATTAATACTGGTCTACTGGAAATTTCCACAGGATTATTGTTCGTGGTAATAGTGGAATAGACTGCAATATTAATTCTGAAATTGGCTGGATAATTGGTAAGTGCCAAAGTATAGTCTATGTGAGTATAATTATCTATAAATAGTCATCAAAAGATTTCTATGTTTAGGGTGTCTGAGATAAAGATACAGAGATACGAGGAAAGAAAACAATGTAACCAATAGACTGTATGAAAGTATCCAACTGTTGAATGATAGTAGTAAAGAAACAGAACCAAATAGTAGAACGACTGTAACAAAAAATTACAGTGGTGACTCCTAATTAGAAACGGTCTATTGAGGTTCAGAATAAATCACTGCAAATATCATGATACAAATAAATTTCAATAATTGCAAAAGTCAATAAATATTGCTGATATTAATGCAAGTGATAGAGGTGAAGAAAAACACTTAATACCTAAAGATCTGCCAATATAGCCTGATTTCAAAATGCATAGTGATACATGAGATAAGTCTGATAAGCTATTGCTCTCACGAATAAATGAAAACAAATGTCCAATCAGTGCGGGCCTAAATCTGCCGATATCTACCATACATATTATTGTGATAAGGTGTAAAAAAAACAGATATTACCCGCGCTGGGTATAGGGGTATACCCCCTATTACAGTGCTGTAGCCCGTCTCGATCTGTGAGGGAGTGCAGGTACCGCCGGCCTGGTGAAGACCCTGGTGGGTACAGAAAGCCGTCCCCTGCTCCGATCACCTGTGATGGAGTGCAGGTGCCGCCGGCCTGGTGGAGACCCTGGCGGGTGCAAGATGCCGTCCCCTGCTCCGATCACCTTGCGGGTGCAACAGGCCGTCTGCTGCTCCGATCAGCTCCGGGACGAGAAAATCATGAGAGGCGCAGAACACAAGTGTGTATGTGAGAACGTCCGTTACTCCGGTCAGCCAGGAAGAAGAGGGATGTTGTCGGAAGACGCGTTTCACCCGTCTGCCGGGCTTGATCACTTCCTATTGAGGTCTGGATCTCAGCAGTTTTTAAAGGCAAGCTGATCTGGGTCTTCCAATCAAAGAGGGGGTGTGTCCCTTAATTAGCTGCTGGAAACATGAAGCTTGGATACTCCGGATAAATCTTGGATTGCGCTGAGTCAATTGTTGTGTAACAAGGAGATCCAAAGCATATAAGAGAAATAACAGAAAAAAAGAAAGGTTTAAAACACAACCAGAAAATAATCATATCCTTTGACTAGGATTACTGTATTAGTGAATTCATATCCAAAATTTACAGTGCTGGATTTAGGTGGTGACTGGCTCAGTACTCAAGTGGGTGACCATTGAGGAAGACTCGGTGTAGTAGAGCTCATTGGTTCAGCACGTACAGTGTCTAACACTGACAGTAGATTCACACTGCCATCTCACTCTCCACTCTCTCTCTTTCTATTAATTGGTCGAATATGAGAGATACATATATACTACTCACAAGATAAACCAGTATCCAGACTGTATTAGTTTATTGTGACATAGAATACACAACAGGAACATGTTTATCATTGGAACGTACCGTCTAACATTTTAGCTATTGCTTATAAAACTCAGAACCTATTCCGTCAGCCGGAAGTTAGCTTCTACTTTGTATCAGCACGTTGTGCTATCTAAATATATTGTCATCTTTTGATCGTTGTTACTTCTTTTTCAAGAACCACTGATTATCTTAATTCTGTGAAATCATTAAAATTATAATTTTTAATTTATTCTGACTAATTTATTTATTGTCTAAAGTTAAGAGTGCGCCCACAAAAGAGTCTTCTTTTCTCCCCATTGTCTTATGTTCCTACACTGACTCAGGGTGCACCACCAAATCACATTAGAATTAGAAAACAGAGTTTTCTTTTAATCATTTGATCTTGGTATCTAAACCATTCTCTGACATCAAATATATCCTGTGCGGTATTCCCCTCTTTCCATGATTTAAAGGATTCACTGATTAGAGATCGTATTGTCTGTGGAATACCTGATAATGGACTCAGAGAGAGACTGCATGGAGAGAGCAAGACCTAACACTAGACAAGGCAGTGACTATGTGTAGATCTGCAGAAATAACTAGATTTCAAGCCAAAAAGTTACACAAAAACGCTGATGCTGCTGTCTATGTAGTGCAGAAAATAGAGCAAAGCAAACCTCCATTCTCAAGAATGAAGCAGTCTAAGCCACAGTCTAATAAGGAAATGTGTAGTAGATGTGGAAATACTCACAATCCTAAAATGTGCCCTACTTATGGTAAAACCTGCATGAAATGTGGTAGACTTAATCACTTTGCCAAATTCTGTAAAATTAAAAGTAAAACAACCAAAGTGCATTCTGTTAAACAAACAGATGAATTCTTTGTGGATTGCATTGAACTTTGCGGTGCAGATAAGAAAGAATGGATTGTCCCTTTAACTGTGAATGAGATTGTCATTCCCTTTAAGCTTGATACTGGCGCGCAGGTGAATTTAATATAATTTCAAAACTATAAGACTTTTAGAGTAAAACCTAAACTTCATCCAGCCAAAGTGAAAGTTACAGGGTACAGTGGAAGGAAATTCCTGTGAAAGGTACATGCTTAGTGACACTGAAATATAAGGGACAACAGTTTAAAACATCTCTACTGATTGTGGATAAAAATGTTCAACCGATTCTAGGATTAAGTTCCTGTGAGAAACTAAGCTTGCTAAAGAAAGTTTTTATGGTGACATCACAAGTAGAAGATGACTGCAAATCGATGTTTACAGAATACAGAGACTTGTATGAAGGTCTAGGTTGTTTGCCTGGAGAGCATAAAATAAATATAGACACGCAAGTTTCTTCAGTGATACACCCCTGTAGAAAAGTGCCGTTTGTGCTGAGAGAAAAACTGAAACAAGAGGTAAATCACATGGAAGCCTTGGGTGTGATACAGAAAGTTGATGAGCCTACTGAATGGGTAAGCTCCTTAGTAATTGTTGAAAAGAAAAATGGACAACTCAGAATATGTCTAGACCCCAGAGATTTAAACAAAGCTATTAAACGAGAACATTTCAAACTACCAACCAGAGATGAAATCATGTCACAATTTGCGGGAGCAAAATGGTTCAGTAAATTGGACGCATCTTCAGGATTCTGGCAAATGAAGCTAGATGAGGCCAGCTCAAAGCTTTGTACATTTAATACACCAGAAGGTCGATACAGATTTCTTAGACTACCATATGGAATATTGTCTGCTCCAGAAGTATATCACAAAAAGATGCACATGATTTTTGAACATATTCCAGGTGTTGAAACAATGATGGATGACATTATTGTCTGGGGATCTACAAAGGAAGAACATGATTCTAGATTGAGACAAGTAATGGAACTTGTCAACAAAGTGAATCTAAAGCTAAACAAGGACAAATGTGAATTTGGCATGAATACACTTACCTTCATGGACGACGTGGTCTCGGATCAAGGTGTAAAACCAGACCCAAGGAAAATATCAGCCATAGTGAACATGGAACGTCCTAACAACAAGGATGATGTCAGAAGATTCCTAGGAATGATTACTTACTTAGGAAAGTTTATTTCTCAACTCTCTGAACGAACAGCCTCTCTTAGATGGTTGTTGGACAAAGATAACGAGTGGATGTGGTCACATGAACAAGAAGAAAGTTGGCAAAACTTGAAACAGATCATTCCAGAGCAACCAGTGCTAAAATTCTTTGATCCTGCGAAAAGAATAAGAATTTCTGCAGATGCTTTGCAATTTGGCCTAGGCTTAGTGCTGTTACAAGAACATGAGGATACATGGCAACCAGTAATCTATGCATCAAGAGCACTGACAAGTGCTGAAACAAGGTATGCTCAGATAGAAAAAGAACTTCTAGCGATCACATTTGCATGTGAGCGATTTCATCAGTTTGTGTATGGTCAAACATTTACAGTGAAAACTGACCACAAGCCATTGGTAGCTATCATGACTAAATCATTACATGACTGTCCCATGAGAATTCAACAAATGCTTATCAAACTACAGAAATATGATGTACACTTGCTGTACTGTCCCGGCAAATACATGTACATTGCTGATACACTTGCTCGTGCTGTGGACAAAAGTGAAGGTTCCAAAAGTCTGATGAATTAAGAGATAGAAGCCTATGTTAATTTGATCGGAGCTTCTCTACCAGTGTCTTTTGCAAGACAAGAACAGATTAGGAAAGAAACGGAGACAGATGACACAATGAAAAACATGCGTGCCCGCTGTCTATCCATGATTATTGGATGTACCGCAGTGACCTTACAGTTGTCGATGGTATTATTTACAAAGGCAATAGGTTTGTCATACCTGCACGACTAAGAAAAACTATGCTGTGCAAGATACATGAAGGCCACTTAGGAGAAGAAAAATATAAGCGGGGAGCTCGTGAAGTTATGTATTGGCCAAGAATGAACAAAGGTTGTAAAGGTCAGCGCACTAATTGGTTGGTAAGGGTATGTAATGGGTGGATTGCCGTGTGCATCTAATTTTATTTAAAAATAAAAATAAAATTAGATGCACACGGCAATCCAACGATTAGAGTGACCATCATTAACACACACATCCACGTGGTACACAAACTTCACCCAGACCATCACACACCCATTACATACCCTTACCAACCAATTAGTGCGCTGACCTTTACAACCATTATTCCACGCAAGGAGGTAGGACGCCTTCAGGTATAGCAGCACAATTGGTACCCCACTCTGTGAGCGCAGCTTCCACCCCCCTTTTTCCAAGAATGAACAAAGACATAGCACAGACTACAGCTACATGTGAATTATGTCTTACGTATAGACCGAAACAACAAGTAGAGCCACTGAGTCCTCACGCAGTGCCAGAGAGACCGTACCAGAAAGTTGGCGCAGATTTGTTTGAATGTAATGGGAAAACATACATTGTCGTGACTGATTATTACTCTAACTACCCTGAGGTTGTAGACACTACATACAACGGCTAGTAAAGCCATAATCAATTGCATGAAGTCAATCTTTGCAAGGCATGGTGTTCCTATGGAAGTGTTCACTGACAATGGTCCTCAGTTTTCCAGTGCTGAATTTAGACAATTTGCTGATGAGTGGGAATTTGTCCATACTACGTCAAGTCCCCACTATCCACGCTCAAATGGGTTGGTGGAAAGTTCAGTAAAAACTGTAAAGAGTCTCATGAAAAAAGCTCAAGAAGATAAAGAAGATTTCTACAAAAGTCTTTTAATCTACCGCAGTACACCTTTACAGAATGGACTTTCTCCTGCACAAATGCTGATGGGAAGGAGGATTAGAGCAAATCTCCCGATACATGATGAACTGCTTAATACACATAACTCAGCGTTGGTCAGACTGAGTAAGTAACATCAACAGGCGAAGCAGAAACTGTTCCATGACAAGTGAGCAAAAAGCTTATCTGATCTAAAATCGGGTGACCAAGTCCGTCTCAGAGATCACGAGAAAGGTATTTGGGTGCAGAAAGGTATTGTGCAAGCACAAGTAGCACCAAGATCTTATAATATACGTACAGAGCGTGGAATGGAAGTAAGAAGAAATCGGGTGGATTTAAGATCTCAACCTAACCATAATGAAGACAACATGACTGAAGAATACCCTTCATCTGACATGTATGATGATCCTCATAATGGTGAACAAACCACGATTCTAGAAAGGTCCAACATGGTAGATGAAACACAGACTGTGTATGAAAGACCCAAAAGGGAAATACGCAGACCTGAGAGACTCATAGAACGTGTTAGATGATGTTCTTAATATGACGTTGTTAATTGTTGCATTGAAGCGTACAGGGCTTATCTTTAATGAAAAGAGGATGTGATGTTAGTGTATTAGAATGCTTAATATTTGTAGACACTCCCTTACTAATATGTGTAAGCCTGAATCTTCAGTGATGGTCCCTGGGACCAGGGGGATGCTGAGAAGTGGGTGGTCCAGTGTGTGTGTGCCTGGAGTTGGTGATGAAATAAACAGCACAGCAGTGAATTCACATGTCTCTGTGTCCTTATGACTGGATTTACAAACATATGAACAAAACATATGCAACAAATATCTTGAAATTCTATTGCCATATAGTTTTCAAATATTGTGACAAGTGCTAGTTGGTGTGCAGGGGGGAAAATGCACCCCCTTTCTGTTTGCTGACTCTGGCGAGTCTAAGCACAGCCAGAGAAGAGGGGGCCCACAATGGAGACTGCACGCGAGCCCTCTCCTCTCTTAACACACCCCTGGATTCTGAGTCATATGCATCTTAGTCGCTTCTCTTTGGTCGGTGTCACTCAGTGGCAATGGGTTGTTTGCACATACAGTAGAAGAACCTTCCCTTGGTTGTGCTGTGAATACATGGACGGATTACAAACTATTCTGAGTTGAGTGAATGCAATGTCTGCGTCATTCTAGTTGGATATTCTGCACCAAGCATGTGGTAGATATAAATAACGTTAATAGAGATGGCAGTTATACTCGCAGCCAAGAGCTGGGGGCCAGTGCCAGATTAACAGCCGGGGTGATAGACTGGAGGCCCCCACACATTGCTACATCACCAGCATCAGGGCATGGTGGTATATGTGAACTGGGGACACCACAGTGTGTAATACATTTGTGGTGTTGGAAAGATTTACATATTATGGGTCTGATTCATTGTTGTATGCTAGTGTCTTTGTACACAGCTACTGTGCGAAAATATGCACATCACAGATGCTGGAATTTGTATTGAGACACCTGCCGGTCATTCGTGTCGACTCTCCTGAAATGGTCAGGAGGACCCCCCGAAAATCAGGAGGCACTGCTGGCCACCCCGAAAAGTGGGTAAGTCTCCGGCATCCAGGTCACCCCCGCCCGCACCCTGGCTCACAGATGAAAAGTGGATGGGGCAATGACGTGACTTGCATTAAATCGCGTCATCATAAACCGCCCACTGCCTTACAAGGCGGTAATGTGAATAAATTCTCGCTGTGAGTGACATCACTAAGGTACATTGATGCGTGCGCAGTGTGACTTAGACACCAGAATCGCTCAATTCTATAAATATTGGCATATTTTTTAATAACATTGCCAGCATCTTATTGATAATTATTTCTAGGGACTCCCACAACCTTTATCCGGCCCTGAGTTGTCTGACCCAGAATATAAATGGGTATTCGTATTAGAGATGAGCGGGTTCGGTTTCTCTGAATCCGAACCCGCCAGAACTTCATGTTTTTTTTCACGGGTCCGAGCGACTCGGATCTTCCCGCCTTGCTCGGTTAACCCGAGCGCGCCCGAACGTCATCATGACGCTGTCGGATTCTCGCGAGGCTCGGATTCTATCGCGAGACTCGGATTCTATATAAGGAGCCGCGCGTCGCCGCCATTTTCACACGTGCATTGAGATTGATAGGGAGAGGACGTGGCTGGCGTCCTCTCCATTTAGATTATTAGAGACTGAGAGAGATTTACTGGAGCTGACTAGGAGGAGTACTGTTACTGTAGAAGTGTAGAGACTGAGTGGAGAGAGTTTACTAGTGAGGACAGTGCAGTTTACTTTATAATCCGTTCTCTGCCTGAAAAAAGCGATACACAGCACACAGTGACTCAGTCACATACCATATCTGTGTGCACTGCTCAGGCTCAGGCCAGTGTGCTGCATCATCTATTATCTATATATAATATTATATATATCTGTCTGACTGCTCAGCTCACACAGCTTATAATTGTGGGGGAGACTGGGGAGCACTACTGCAGTGCCAGTTATAGGTTATAGCAGGAGCCAGGAGTACATAATATATTATATAGTGAGTGACCACCAGACACACAGTGCAGTTTATTTAATATATCCGTTCTCTGCCTGAAAAAAGCGATACACACAGTGACTCAGTCAGTCACATACCATATCTGTGTGCACTGCTCAGGCTCAGGCCAGTGTGCTGCATCATCTATTATCTATATATAATATTATATATATCTGTCTGACTGCTCAGCTCACACAGCTTATAATTGTGGGGGAGACTGGGGAGCACTACTGCAGTGCCAGTTATAGGTTATAGCAGGAGCCAGGAGTACATAATATATTATATAGTGAGTGACCACCAGACACACAGTGCAGTTTATTTAATATATCCGTTCTCTGCCTGAAAAAAGCGATACACACAGTGACTCAGTCAGTCACATACCATATCTGTGTGCACTGCTCAGGCTCAGGCCAGTGTGCTGCATCATCTATTATCTATATAATATTATATATATCTGTCTGACTGCTCAGCTCACACAGCTTATAATTGTGGGGGAGACTGGGGAGCACTACTGCAGTGCCAGTTATAGGTTATAGCAGGAGCCAGGAGTACATAATATATTATATAGTGAGTGACCACCAGACACACAGTGCAGTTTATTTAATATATCCGTTCTCTGCCTGAAAAAAGCGATACACACAGTGACTCAGTCAGTCACATACCATATCTGTGTGCACTGCTCAGGCTCAGGCCAGTGTGCTGCATCATCTATATATATTATATATCTGTCTGACTGCTCAGCTCACACAGCTTATAATTGTGGGGGAGACTGGGGAGCACTACTGCAGTGCCAGTTATAGGTTATAGCAGGAGCCAGGAGTACATATTATAATAAAATTAAACAGTGCACACTTTTGCTGCAGGAGTGCCACTGCCAGTGTGACTGACCAGTGACCTGACCACACTGACCACCAGTATAGTTAGTAGTATACTTATATTGTGATTGCCTGAAAAAGTTAAACACTCGTCGTGTGACTTCACTTGTGTGTTTTTTTTTTTTTTATTCTATAAAAAAAAAACTCATTCTGCTGACAGACAGTGTCCAGCAGGTCCGTCATTATATAATATATAATATATACCTGTCCGGCTGCAGTAGTGATATATATATATTTTATATATCATTTATCATCCAGTCGCAGCAGACACAGTACGGTAGTTCACGGCTGTGGCTACCTCTGTGTCTCTGCACTCGGCAGGCAGTCCGTCCATAATTGTAATACCACCTAACCGTGGATTTTTTTCATTCTTCTTTATACATACATAGTTACATAGACATCTTCTCTTTATCAACCAGTCTATATTAGCTGCAGACACAGTACAGTACGGTAGTTCACGGCTGTGGCTACCTCTGTGTCTGCACTCGGCAGGCAGTCCGTCCATAATTGTATACCACCTAACCGTGGTTTTTTTTCATTCTTCTTTATACATACATAGTTACATAGACATCTTCTCTTTATCAACCAGTCTATATTAGCTGCAGACACAGTACAGTACGGTAGTTCACGGCTGTGGCTACCTCTGTGTCTGCACTCGGCAGGCAGTCCGTCCATAATTGTATACCACCTAACCGTGGATTTTTTTCAGTCTTCTTTATACATACATAGTTACATAGACATCTTCTCTTTATCAACCAGTCTATATTAGCTGCAAACACAGTACAGTACGGTAGTTCACGGCTGTGGCTACCTCTGTGTCTGCAGTCGGCAGGCAGTCCATAATTGTATACTAGTATCCATCTCCATTGTTTACCTGAGGTGCCTTTTAGTTGTGCCTATTAAAATATGGAGAACAAAAATGTTGAGGTTCCAAAATTAGGGAAAGATCAAGATCCACTTCCACCTCGTGCTGAAGCTGCTGCCACTAGTCATGGCCGAGACGATGAAATGCCAGCAACGTCGTCTGCCAAGGCCGATGCCCAATGTCATAGTACAGAGCATGTCAAATCCAAAACACCAAATATCAGAAAAAAAAGGACTCCAAAACCTAAAATAAAATTGTCGGAGGAGAAGCGTAAACTTGCCAATATGCCATTTACCACACGGAGTGGCAAGGAACGGCTGAGGCCCTGGCCTATGTTCATGGCTAGTGGTTCAGCTTCACATGAGGATGGAAGCACTCAGCCTCTCGCTAGAAAAATGAAAAGACTCAAGCTGGCAAAAGCAGCACAGCAAAGAACTGTGCATTCTTCGAAATCCCAAATCCACAAGGAGAGTCCAATTGTGTCGGTTGCGATGCCTGACCTTCCCAACACTGGACGTGAAGAGCATGCGCCTTCCACCATTTGCACGCCCCCTGCAAGTGCTGGAAGGAGCACCCGCAGTCCAGTTCCTGATAGTCAGATTGAAGATGTCAGTGTTGAAGTACACCAGGATGAGGAGGATATGGGTGTTGCTGGCGCTGGGGAGGAAATTGACCAGGAGGATTCTGATGGTGAGGTGGTTTGTTTAAGTCAGGCACCCGGGGAGACACCTGTTGTCCGTGGGAGGAATATGGCCGTTGACATGCCAGGTGAAAATACCAAAAAAATCAGCTCTTCGGTGTGGAGGTATTTCACCAGAAATGCGGACAACAGGTGTCAAGCCGTGTGTTCCCTTTGTCAAGCTGTAATAAGTAGGGGTAAGGACGTTAACCACCTCGGAACATCCTCCCTTATACGTCACCTGCAGCGCATTCATAATAAGTCAGTGACAAGTTCAAAAACTTTGGGTGACAGCGGAAGCAGTCCACTGACCAGTAAATCCCTTCCTCTTGTAACCAAGCTCACGCAAACCACCCCACCAACTCCCTCAGTGTCAATTTCCTCCTTCCCCAGGAATGCCAATAGTCCTGCAGGCCATGTCACTGGCAATTCTGACGAGTCCTCTCCTGCCTGGGATTCCTCCGATGCATCCTTGCGTGTAACGCCTACTGCTGCTGGCGCTGCTGTTGTTGCCGCTGGGAGTCGATGGTCATCCCAGAGGGGAAGTCGTAAGCCCATTTGTACTACTTCCAGTAAGCAATTGACTGTTCAACAGTCCTTTGCGAGGAAGATGAAATATCACAGCAGTCATCCTACTGCAAAGCGGATAACTGAGGCCTTGGCATCCTGGGTGGTGAGAAACGTGGTTCCGGTATCCATCATTACTGCAGAGCCAACTAGAGACTTGTTGGAGGTACTGTGTCCCCGGTACCAAATACCATCTAGGTTCCATTTCTCTAGGCAGGCGATACCGAAAATGTACACAGACCTCAGAAAAAGAGTCACCAGTGTCCTAAAAAATGCAGCTGTACCCAATGTCCACTTAACCACGGACATGTGGACAAGTGGAGCAGGGCAGGGTCAGGACTATATGACTGTGACAGCCCACTGGGTAGATGTATGGACTCCCGCCGCAAGAACAGCAGCGGCGGCACCAGTAGCAGCATCTCGCAAACGCCAACTCTTTCCTAGGCAGGCTACGCTTTGTATCACCGGTTTCCAGAATACGCACACAGCTGAAAACCTCTTACGGCAACTGAGGAAGATCATCGCGGAATGGCTTACCCCAATTGGACTCTCCTGTGGATTTGTGGCATCGGACAACGCCAGCAATATTGTGTGTGCATTAAATATGGGCAAATTCCAGCACGTCCCATGTTTTGCACATACCTTGAATTTGGTGGTGCAGAATTTTTTAAAAAACGACAGGGGCGTGCAAGAGATGCTGTCGGTGGCCAGAAAAATTGCGGGACACTTTCGGCGTACAGGCACCACGTACAGAAGACTGGAGCACCACCAAAAACTACTGAACCTGCCCTGCCATCATCTGAAGCAAGAAGTGGTAACGAGGTGGAATTCAACCCTCTATATGCTTCAGAGGTTGGAGGAGCAGCAAAAGGCCATTCAAGCCTATACAATTGAGCACGATATAGGAGGTGGAATGCACCTGTCTCAAGTGCAGTGGAGAATGATTTCAACGTTGTGCAAGGTTCTGATGCCCTTTGAACTTGCCACACGTGAAGTCAGTTCAGACACTGCCAGCCTGAGTCAGGTCATTCCCCTCATCAGGCTTTTGCAGAAGAAGCTGGAGACATTGAAGGAGGAGCTAACACGGAGCGATTCCGCTAGGCATGTGGGACTTGTGGATGCAGCCCTTAATTCGCTTAACAAGGATTCACGGGTGGTCAATCTGTTGAAATCAGAGCACTACATTTTGGCCACCGTGCTCGATCCTAGATTTAAAGCCTACCTTGGATCTCTCTTTCCGGCAGACACAAGTCTGCTGGGGTTGAAAGACCTGCTGGTGACAAAATTGTCAAGTCAAGCGGAACGCGACCTGTCAACATCTCCTCCTTCACATTCTCCCGCAACTAGGGGTGCGAGGAAAAGGCTCAGAATTCCGAGCCCACCCGCTGGCGGTGATGCAGGGCAGTCTGGAGCGACTGCTGATGCTGACATCTGGTCCGGACTGAAGGACCTGACAACGATTACGGACATGTCGTCTACTGTCACTGCATATGATTCTCTCAACATTGATAGAATGGTGGAGGATTATATGAGTGACCGCATCCAAGTAGGCACGTCACACAGTCCGTACTTATACTGGCAGGAAAAAGAGGCAATTTGGAGGCCCTTGCACAAACTGGCTTTATTCTACCTAAGTTGCCCTCCCACAAGTGTGTACTCCGAAAGAGTGTTTAGTGCCGCCGCTCACCTTGTCAGCAATCGGCGTACGAGGTTACATCCAGAAAATGTGGAGAAGATGATGTTCATTAAAATGAATTATAATCAATTCCTCCGCGGAGACATTGACCAGCAGCAATTGCCTCCACAAAGTACACAGGGAGCTGAGATGGTGGATTCCAGTGGGGACGAATTGATAATCTGTGAGGAGGGGGATGTACACGGTGATATATCGGAGGGTGAAGATGAGGTGGACATCTTGCCTCTGTAGAGCCAGTTTGTGCAAGGAGAGATTAATTGCTTCTTTTTTGGGGGGGGTCCAAACCAACCCGTCATATCAGTCACAGTCGTGTGGCAGACCCTGTCACTGAAATGATGGGTTGGTTAAAGTGTGCATGTCCTGTTTTGTTTATACAACATAAGGGTGGGTGGGAGGGCCCAAGGACAATTCCATCTTGCACCTCTTTTTTCTTTTCTTTTTCTTTGCATCATGTGCTGATAGGGGAGGGTTTTTTGGAAGGGACATCCTGCGTGACACTGCAGTGCCACTCCTAGATGGGCCCGGTGTTTGTGTCGGCCACTAGGGTCGCTAATCTTACTCACACAGCTACCTCATTGCGCCTCTTTTTTTCTTTGCGTCATGTGCTGTTTGGGGAGGGTTTTTTGGAAGGGCCATCCTGCGTGACACTGCAGTGCCACTCCTAGATGGGCCCGGTGTTTGTGTCGGCCACTAGGGTCGCTAATCTTACTCACACAGCTACCTCATTGCGCCTCTTTTTTTCTTTGCGTCATGTGCTGTTTGGGGAGGGTTTTTTGGAAGGGACATCCTGCGTGACACTGCAGTGCCACTCCTAGATGGGCCCGGTGTTTGTGTCGGCCACTAGGGTCGCTTATCTTACTCACACAGCGACCTCGGTGCAAATTTTAGGACTAAAAATAATATTGTGAGGTGTGAGGTATTCAGAATAGACTGAAAATGAGTGTAAATTATGGTTTTTGAGGTTAATAATACTTTGGGATCAAAATGACCCCCAAATTCTATGATTTAAGCTGTTTTTTAGTGTTTTTTGAAAAAAACACCCGAATCCAAAACACACCCGAATCCGACAAAAAAAATTCGGTGAGGTTTTGCCAAAACGCGTTCGAACCCAAAACACGGCCGCGGAACCGAACCCAAAACCAAAACACAAAACCCGAAAAATTTCAGGCGCTCATCTCTAATTCGTATAGGACTTTGGATTCTGGAAGTGGACGGATTTAAAACTGCATTACGTGCGATTAAGAATCTTGCATTTTTTTAATTGATTTTTTTCTTTAATTATAAATTATTATACATAGTTAATAACAGACAATAAATGAGTTAACTAACACTATCGAACTAATAAAACTTAAGTGAAGTTTTTGCCTGTAAATGAAAATCCTATGTATAATAACATATCTCTTTCCAAAGTTAAGACATCTAAAAGTGTTTTAAAAACACTATGGCCCTCATTCCGAGTTGTTCGCTCGCCAGCTGCTTTTAGCAGCATTGCACACGCTAAGCCGCCGCCTACTAGGAGTGAATCTTAGCTTAGCAAAATTGCGAACGAAAGATTCTCTAAATTGCGAATAGAAATTTCTTAGCAGTTTCTGAGTAGCTCGACACTTACTCTGCCACTGCGACCAGTTCAGTCAGTTTCATTTCTGGTTTGACGTCACAAACACACCCAGCGTTCGCCCATACACTCCCCCGTTTCTCCAGACACTCCCGTGTTTTTCCCAGAAACGGCAGCTTTTTTTCACACACTCCCATAAAACGGCCAGTTTCCGCCCAGAAACACCCACTTCCTGTCAATCACATTACGATCACCAGAACGAAGAAAAAACCTTGTAATGCCGTGAGTAAAATACCAACCTTCTTAGCAAATTTACTTGGCGCAGTCGCAGTGCGAACATTGCACATGCGCAATTAGCGGAAAATCGCTGCGATGCGAAGAAAATTACTGAGCGAACAACTCGGAATGACCACCTATGTTGTCCAACTACGTTGTCTCTCTTTCCTCTTGTTGTCAAAACCCTCTTCTCGACACATTTCACTCACAGCCCTCTCCTACTCTGCAACCATCTTTACCCAATTTTTCTCTTGCTGGTAAAAGCTCATCTCTATCTATGGCCACCAGCTCCTAGTAGTGCGCTGATCACTCACTCGCTACTTAAATCTAAGTTGTATTATGTTTTGAGAATTGTGGTGCTCTTTGTTACTCGTACTCAATTTTTGTTATTTATTTACTGTAATGTTAAGTTTTGTCTCCCTGTACTGTCCTTTGTACGGCGCTGCGAAACACTTGTGGCGCCTTATAAATAAAATGTAATAATAATAATAATAATAATAATAATAATGTTCTATTGGCCCTAGAAGTTTTTTCTTGACCCACCTTTATCTTTATCTTTCCTTATTTAATAATATTAAATATACAGTAATTTAACCTAAAATATTTTTAGTATGCTCTTGCTATACTTGTATAGAAACAGCTACATGGACAGAACAATGGCCCTCATTCCGAGTTGATCGCTCGCTAGCTGCTTTTAGCAGCAGTGCACACGCTAGGCCGCTGCCCTCTGGGAGTGTATCTTAGCTTAGCAGAAGTGCGAACAAAAGGTTAGCAGAACTGCTCATAAAAATTTTCATGCAGTTTCTGAGCAGCTCAAAACCTACTCCTACCTTGCGATCACTTCAGTCAGTTTAGTTACTGCTTTGACGTCACAAACACGCCCTGCATTCAGCCAGCCACTCTCCCGTTTGCCCAGGCACGCCTGCGTTTTTACCTGTCACGGCTGCGTTTTTTAGCACACTCCCTGAAAACGTCCAGTTACCACCCAGAAACACCCACTTCCTGTCAATCACTCAGCGATCAACAGAGCGACAGAAAAGCGTCGCTTGACCTTGTGTAAAACTGCATAGTTTTGTGTGAAAGTACTTCGTGCGTGCGTACTGCGGCCCATACGCATGCGCAGAAATTCCGCTTTTTCACCTAATCGCCGCGCTGCGACCGAAAGCAGCTAGCGATCAACTCGGAATGAGGACCAATAACTTTTAGCTTAGCAGACAGCCTGACAGACTGATTTGGTCTTATTAAAAGCCTGTTTGCTGATCCATTTCTTGCAATTATACGCTCTAAGAAAAGCGTCGCACGTGCACAAATGCCCAACTGCGAACGCAGGCCCAGCAAGGTACAACTGCATAACGATTGACAGAACTTGACCATTTGTGGGAGGTTACATAGCATTTGTGGGGAGTGGTTAGGAAAACGCAGACATGTCATGGCCATTTTCGAGGTGTGCATGTGACGCCAGCTGTGATCGTTGCGATCATAGACATGGCGCTGCTGCTGCATATATCCTGCTTATGCATGGGTCAACCGGAATTGTTGATGGTACTCGATTCTGCGAATGGATCTCAACTCTGCGATTTCATATGCAGATTTGCAAACTTTTTGGTGGACGTCTTTTACATTTCCGGGCGGCTCTTTACATGCGTTTTTTTTTTTTTAGCAGAAACAGTTCTGAGAAAATTGCAATTTCTGTTTCAATAGCGATCCAAGCTGAATGAGGTCCATAGTTTGCAAATCCAATAGATTAAATGGTTGTTATTTTATTTAACTTCTAGAGCTTTAGATATTTTGAACTTTCACAATATCATAATTATGCATTGTATAATTTTATTTCATAATTTAAAATTCATGTGACTTCCCCCACACACACCACACACACACACATAGGGGGTCATTCCGAGTTGATCGTAGCTGTGCTAAATTTAGCACAGCTATGATCATTCACACTGACATGCGGGGGGACGCCCAGCACAGGGCTAGTCCGCCCCGCATGTCAGTGCTGGCCCCGCCCCGCAGAAGTGCAAAGGCATCGCACAGCGGCGATGCCTTTGCACTTCAAGAGTAGCTCCCGACTAGCGTGCTGGCCAGGAGCTACTTGTTGCTCCCCGGCCAGCAGTAGCTGCGTGTGATGTCACGCAGCCGCCGCGGCCTGCCCCCCCAATGGTCCGGACAGACCACGCCCCCTAAACGGCGGCTTAACGCAGCTGTCCAGCCCCCTCCCGCCCAGCGACCGCCTCTGCCTCAGAGGCGATCGCTAGGCAATGACGTCTGCCATGCGCTGGCGCACTGCGGCGCCGGCGCATGCGCAGTTCCAACCCAATCACTGCGCTGCGACAAACTGCAGCGAGTGATCAGGTCGGAATGACCCCCATAGCACTGTGATCTGCCATATTCCTATCAGTCCACTGACAAGCAGTTTCAAATAGTAGACGTGAAACCAGCGCTGAGAATGTATATGTTTTAACAATGCAATTAATATAATGATGGGCGCTTTAAAGTCATAAAAACACACATTTATTAACTAAAATTGTATGAACAATAGTTAAAATATGTATTTCTCTAATCATGTGCCTCAAGATAAATAATATATTATTAAGCCACTGTCCTGACTCCTTAACATCAATTATTATGACTCATCAATAAGTTGTCCAATAGGGGTCCAGTATTAGCAGCAATAGGTATTACCAGTTAAGTGTAATGAAGAATCCTTGCAGTCCTTTATCAAGTATTTTGCAGATGGTAACGGCTGTACGAGAAAGCCACAGGTATCCAATAGTAGTAGAGATCTGGTCCCAATGGAGGGTATCCAGAGTCCAATAATTAGTGAAAAAATAGCTTGAAATTGTCAGGAGTCCCGTAGTTAATATGGCAATAAGCTTGACGCTTACATTTCAAATAGTAGTTGAATACCAACATGCTAATGGGGGAACCACAAAAGTAAACAGTATGAAGAGGATGAAAAGGATCAGTATTATTTTATTTCGATTTGAGGCATGAAACATTTGGAAAGTAGGAAAGAAATGGGAAATGGCAGACATGACCTGATCTGTACATTCTACTGCTAGTGTGCTACCACCTCATACAGTACAGTATGTCAGCAACACTGCACGTAAACAAAGCTGGGCACAAAAATGCAAATCATGAAAGTGCTGTTGTATTTCAAATAAAGAATGTGTTTGTGGACATGTGGTTACACGGAATACATATGGGAAAACCAGCTGACGGATGTCGGCTGTCACTATACAGACAGTGGCATCCCATCATCGAGGCAGTGAGTCACTTGCTACGCTTTGGGCCCTGTGGCGAGCTTAGCTCACCACATGTTATATTCCCATTCGGATGGTGGCGTGGACCCACCACCCGAGTAGGAGTACGGGCATACTTGCCTACCTGACCCTCTCCATGAGGGAGAAAATGCTCTGTTCCTGGACTTTCCTGGTAATGTATGATTGCCATCACCTGTGGTGAGCTAGTTAATTGATAAGAAGGTGTTTCACCACAGGTGATGGCAATCATACATTACCACGAAAGTCCAGGAACAGAGCATTTTCTCCCTCATGGAGAGGGTCAGGTAGACAAGTATGAGTACGGGGCTGCGGTCGGGATCCCGACCACTGGCATTTCCCCACCGTCAGGATCCCAACAGGTGGTATAATAACCGCATCCTGCTTACACAATGTATAGTAAAATACTGTTTTCAACACATCTATAAATATGTAGAAAATCAAAATACAAATCTTACTGTACTTGTACTGTACATTGTTCTCTAGGGCTCAAGACTAAGTGCTGAATTTATTATCTGCCCATTTATTCTGACACCAGAAGTATTACGGACCAAAGCAGTTTTACTTCAGTTTAATCGCAAACACACATGTGCTAAATCTGGTCAATGCATCTGTGAACCCACCAGGATATCACATTAATTAGCTCAATAACTTTGTAGAATAAAAAGCACATTTATAGGCCTGGGAGGCATTAAGTGTGCGCAAATGAAAACATAAAAGTCCATAAAGATCACAGTAAGGTACCAATGTTTTTTTATTTTTATTACTATTTTGATTTGCATCACTGTAATCTACTCTAGCTCGTGCATAGTTTGAAATAATAAAATGCTTTGGGAGCTGAAAGATTTATATTGGGAATATTGGGGGTAATTCAGAGTTGATCGCAGCAGCAAATTTGTTAGCAGTTGGACAAAACCATGGGGGTCATTCCGACCCGATCACAGGCTGCACTTCTTCGCTGCCGTGCGATCGGGTCGGAAATGCGCATGCGTGGCGGCCGCATTGCACAGGCGCATCGTTGCACCGGGCAGCGAGGTCACGAACGAAGAAAGCGGTCACAGCGGCGACCGCAAGAAGATTGACAGGAGGAAGGCGTTCCGGGGCGTCAACTGACCGTTTTCTGGGAGTGGTGCGGCGAACGCAGGCGTGTCCAGGAGTTTGGAGGGCGGATGTCTGATGTCAATTCTGGGGCCTGTATCGCTGGATCGATTGCACAGGGTAAGTAACTCTTACCCTGGTCTACTTCTACACAAAACTTTTTTTGCATAGCAGGGCTACACAAGCGTTCGCAGCCTTGCCCCATAGGCAGCGTCTAGTTGATCGCACGGGCAGCAAACAGTTGCTACGTGCGATCAATTCGGAATGACCCCCCCATGTGTACTGCAGGTGGGGCAGATATAACATTTGCAGAGAGAGTTAGATTTGGGTGGGTTATTTTGTTTGTTTGCAGGATAAATACTAGAGATGAGCGGCTGGCACTTTTCGTATTTTTTTTTTGGTTTTGGTTCTAATTCCACTTTCGTGTTTTGGTTTTGGCTTGGTTCTGCCAAAACCACCCTTTCGAGTTTTGGTTTTGGTTTTGTATCTGGATGATTTTTGAAAAAAATATAAAAACAGCTAAAATCACAGAATTTGGGGGTAATTTTGCTCCTACGGAATTATTAACCTCAATAATATTAATTTCCACTAATTTCCAGTCTATTCTGAACACCTCACACCTCACAGTATTGTTTTTAGGCCTAAAAGTTGCACCAAGGTGGCTGTATGACTAAGCTAAGCGACACAAGTGTGCGGCACAAACACCTGGCCCATCTAGGAGTGGCACTGCAGTTGCAGACAAGATGACACTATTCAAAAACTAGACCCCAAACAGCACATGATGCAAAGAAGAAAAAGATGTACAATTAGGTAGCTGGATGGCCAAGCTAAGCGACAAAAGTCTGTAGCACAAACACCTGGCCCATCTAGGAGTGGCACTGCAGTGTCAGACAGGATGGCACTTTTCAAAAACTAGGCCCCAAACAGCACCTCATGCATATATGTAGAAGAGGTGCAATAAGGTAGCTGTAAGACTAAGCCAAGCGATGCAAACAATTGGCCCATCTAGGAGTGGCACTGCAGTGGCAGACAGGAGAGCAGATATCAAAAAAAGGCCCCAAACAGCACATGATGCAAAGAAAAAAAAAGGTGCAACAAGGTTGCTGTATGACTAAGCTAAGCGACACAACCACCTGGCCCATCTAGTAGTGTCACGCAGCGGCTGAATGTCGAGAGTGGGCCGCAATTGTTCGGTCCATTGACAGCATCTCCAGCATGCCCCTGTCATTTTTAAAAAATTCTGCAATTGGTGGATTTATACGGCAGTGCCCCTGGACTAATACAGCAGTACCCCTGGACTCATACGGCAGTGTCAGACAGGATGGTACTTTTCAAAAACTAGGCCCCAAACAGCACCTCATGCAAAGATGTCGAAGATTTATCTGTATGACTAAGCCAATTGACACAAACAATTCCCACTGGAATTATACGTCCAAATCACTGGAGTTATACGTCCAAATCACTGGAATTAAATGGCAAAATCACTGGAATTATACGTCCAAATCGCTGGAATTATACGTCCAAATCACTGGAATTAAATGGCAGTACCACTGGACATATACGGAAGTGTCAGACAGGATGGCACTTTAAAAAAATAGTCCCCAAAAAGCACATGATGATAAGAAGAAAAAAAGGTGCAAGATGGAATTGTTCTTGGGCCCTCCCACCCACCCTTATGTTGTATAAACAGGACATGCACACTTTAACAAACCAATCAATTCAGCGACAGGGTCTGCCACACGACTGTGACTGAAATTACTGATTTGTTCGTTGGTAGGGCCTTCAGTCTGGACCAGATGTCAGCACTCGCTACTGACTGCCCACCAGCAGGTGGGCTAAGAAATCTTATCCTTTTCCTTGCAGCCTCAGTGGCAGGAGAAATTGAAGGAGGAGCTGTTGATGGGTCACGTTCCGCTTGACTTGACAATTTACTCACCAGCAGGTCTTTACACCTCTGCAGACTTGTGTCTGCCGGAAAGAGAGATACAACGTAGGCTTTAAACCTAGGATCGAGCACGGTGGCCAAAATGTAGTCCTCTGATTTCAACAGATTGACCACCCTTGAAATCTGGCAGAGAATGAAGGGCTCCATCTACAATTCCCACATACTTTGCGGAATCGCTCCGTCTTAGCTCCTCCTTCAATTTCTCCAGCTGCTTCTGCAAAAGCCTGATGAGGGGAATGACCTGACTCAAGCTGGCAGTGTCTGAACTGACTTCACGTGTGGCAAAGTCAAAGGGTTGGAGAACCTTGCACAAGACAGAAATCATTATCCACTGCACTTGAGTCAGGTGCATTCCCCCTCCTTTGCCTATATCGTAGGTGGATGTATAGGCTTGAATGGCCTTTTGCTGCTCCTCCATCCTCTGTAGCATATAGCGTGTTGAATTCCACCTCGTTAACACCTCTTCCTTCAGTTGATGGCAGGGCAGGTTCAGGAGTGTTTGCTGGCGCTCCAGTCTTCGGCACGCGGTGGCAGATTGTCAAAAATGGCTCGCAATTTTTCGTACCACCGACAGCATCTCCTGTACACCCCTGTCATTTTTTTAAAAATTCTGCACCACCAAATTCATTGTATGTGCAAAACATGGGACGTACTGGAATTTGCCCAGATGTAAAGCACGCACAATATTGGTGGTGTTGTCCGATATCACAAATCCCCAGAAGAGTCTAATTTGGGAAAGCCATTCTGCGATGATGTCCCTCAGTTTCCATAAGAGTTTGTCAGCTGTGTGTCTCTTACAGAATGCTGTGATACATAACGTAGCCTGCCTAGGAACGAGTTGGCGTTTGCGAGATGCTGCTACTGTTGCCGCTGCTGTTGTTGCTGCGGGAGGCCATACATCTACCAAGTGGGCTGTCACAGTCATAAAGTCCTTAGTCTACCCTGTTCCACTTGTCCACATATCCATGGTTAAGTGGACACTGGATACAAACCGCATTTTGTAAGATACTGGTGACTCTTTCTGACGTCTTTGTACATTCTCGGTATCGCTTGCCTAGTGAAGTGGAACCTAGATGGGATTTGGTACCGGGGACACAATACCTCCATCAATTGTCTAAATCCCACTGCACTAATGGCGGATACCGGACGCACGTCTAACACCAACACAGCTGCCAAGGCCTCAGTTATCCGCTTTGCAACAGGATGACGGCTGTCATATTTCATCTTCCTCACAAAGGACTGTTGGACAGTCAATAGCTTAGTTGAAGTAGTACAAGTGGTCTTCCGACTTCCCAGCTGGGATGACGATTGACTCCCAGCAGCAACAACAGCAGCGGCAGCAACAGCAGGCGTACCACTCAAAGATCCTCCGGAGGAATCCCAATTAGGAGAGGACTCCTCAGTCTGGACAGTGACATGGCCCGCAGGACTACTAACGTTCCTGACTGAGAAGGAAGTTAACCTTGAGGGAGATGGTGGTGTGGCTTGCAGGAGCTTGGATGCAGGAGGAAGAAGGGTTTTAGGTGTCAGTTGACTGCTTACGCTTTTACCCAAAGTTTCACAACTTGACATGATGAATGCGCTGCAGGTGACGTATAAGGGAGGATGTTCCAAGGTGGTTAACATCCTTACCCCTATTTATTACAGATTGACAGAGGCAACAGATGGCTTGACACCTGTTGTCCAGATTTGTGGAGAAATAATTCCACACCGAAGAGGTGGCTTTTTTGGTAGTTTGTCCAGGAATCACAATGGGCTCATTCATCCCACCAACAGCAGGTGTCTCCCTCAGTGCCTGACTTAAACAAACCACATCACCATCAGAATCCTCATCGTCAACTTCCTCCTCAGTGCCAGCAACACCCATATCCTCATCCTGGTGTACTTCAACAGTGACATCTTCAATTTCAATATCAGGAACTGGACTGTGGGTGCTCTTTCCAGCACTTGCAGGGGGCGTGCAACCGCCGACACACTTGGACTCTCCTTGGGGATTTGTGATAACATCTCAGAACGCACAGTTCTTTTCTGTGCTTTTTCCAGCTTAACTCTTTTAGTTTCTAGCGGGAGGATGAAGGCTTCCATCTTCATGTGAAGCTGAACCACTAGTCATGAACATAGACCAGGTCCTCAGCCGTTCCTTGCCACTCCGTGTCGTAAATGGCATATTGGCAAGTTTATGTTTCTCCTCAGACGATTTAAATTTCTTTTTTTGGTTATTTTTACTGAACTTTGGCTTTCTGGCTTTTACATGCCCTCTACTATCACATTGGGCATCGGCCTTGGCAGACGACGATGGCATTTCATCGTCTATGTCATGGCTAGTGGCAGCAGCTTCAGCACTAGGTGGAAGTGGTTCTTGATCTTTCCCTGTTTTATCCTCCAAATTTTTCTTCTCCATTTTGTTTCTGGAGTAATATAACACAATATGCGGCACAGGAATGACGATGGCTGATGGCCAGGACACTACCACTGGTCGGATGCAGCACAACACAGCAACACTGTAAGGGACTTGTTGTTGTTGTTGTTATAATTATTATACGGCAGCAGTGAACATATAGCAGCAGCGTATACCACTGTGACTGCCTGGTCACTGAAATGACTGATGGCCAGTACACTACCACTGGTCTGATGCAGCACAACACAGGAACACTGTGAGGTACTTGTTGTTGTTGTTGTTGTTGTTGTTATTATAATAATTATTATTATACGGCAGCAGTGGACATATAGCAGCAGCGTATACCACTGTGACTGCCTGGTCACCGAAATGACTGATGGCCAGTACACTACCACTGGTCTGATGCAGCACAACACAGCAACACTGTGAGGGACTTGAGGCACCATGCCTTTTATGGAATCCAAATCCCGCGAGAATCTGACAGCGGAATGATGATTTTTGCCTCGTTCGGGTTTCCGAGTCAGGCGGGAAAACCCGAGCCTGGCTCAGAACCGGACTTGAATTGTGAAGTTCGGTACAGTTCGGCTCTCTGGGAGCCGAATCCGCTCATCTCTAATAAATACTGGCTGCTTTAATTTTACACTGCAATTTAGATTTCAGTTTGAACACACCCCACCCAAATCTAACTCGCTCTGCAAATGTTATATCCCCCCCCCCCCTGCAGTGCACATGGTTTTGCCCAACTGTTATCAAATTTGCTGCTGCTATCAACTCTGAATTAGGCCCATTAAGAAGTAACCAACTTATCCTGAGGGAAGAATTTATCTCACAGGTTTTTAGATTTCTGACATGCTTGAAAGCATGGGAGTAGCATGGGGACCTGCATGGGAGAGCACAGGGGTTCAGCATTGGGATTGGGTTCCAGATCAGTCTTGTCAATCTCTTGCTGCATGCTTGTAGATACTGATAGTTGATAATTTCACAATTAGTCACATGCAACTGCCATGTAGAAGCAGCAAAAGGTCTCTCGGTTTTCATTGGCAAGGCTAATTATGGACACTGCATGGCTCCCACAGAAATAAGTCAGTGATTTCTTCTGAGTTCCTTTATCCTTCTATACCCAGCCTGTGTTCAGTCTTTCTCCAGCACATCTCCGGCCAGATGTACTTAGCCTTAAAAAGTAATAAAGTGGAGAGTGATAAAGTACCAGCCAATCAGCTCTTAACTGCCATGTCACAGGCCCTGTTTGAATAATGACAGTTAGGAGCTGGTTGGTTGGTAGTTTACCACTCTCCACTTTATCACTTTTCAAAGCTTAGCACATCTAGCCCCCTGTCTCTGTCTCCCCTTACCCTCATGTGTTTGCCTCTCTGTTTACAATTTTGTATGTATATTTCTCTTTATCTTCTCCATACCATGTGTGCCTTCTCCCCCCATTCCCCTCTCCCATACACTTTGCATCTGCATCTCTGCCTCCTCTTTATGTGTGTCTTTCTCTCTCCCACCCTGTATGGCTGTCTCTATGTTTAATTATGCACCTCTGTCTCCCCATCTGTGTCTCTTTGTCTTCACCTTTTTCTTCCTCACTGTGAGTCTGCTTCTCTCACTTTTCTACTTATTATACGTATACTCTCACCTTCTTCTACCATTTGCTCAACCACCCATTTTTTTCTGTGCCCTACACAACACCCTTTTCCTCTTTACTGAGATTAGCAATGTATTTAGGTGGAAGAATAGACCACAACAGGTGACTTAACTAGGGAACTGGCTTTATTATGGAGGAACATATAACTGCGGTAATACAATGATGGTACAATATACTGTACACAGCGGTAAAACAAGCTTGCATACTGACATGTAGGGCAATATATAATAGCCTGCAATGTGTAGACTGTGGCGGAAGTTTGTGAGTATGACCATATTTGTGAAGCATCAATCGTTTACAAGGTAAAACTGACCTGGTTTTGACTTGTAAACAATTGCAGCTTCAAAGATACGGGCATCCTTGCAGAACTTTCTGCGAGTCCCAGGCTAATACATATTGCCCCTAGTGTCTTTCTGTAACATGCTCTCATAACACATGTGGAGTAGAGCTGCTGGATGCATGCATACAGTTTTCACACTCTCCAAGGAACAGAGACAGCTGATGATGTTAATGGCTGCACGACTTCCCAGTATGGTGTCCAGAAGCTCAATCCTCAACACTCTTGACCTACACCTACTCTACACTTTTCTTCTTCCACTTATCCACTCTTCACCTATAAACTTCCTCTTCTTTTTCTGCTGAAGTTTACAACAGCATTTAGCTGACTGCCAATCAGAATCAACATCAATAAACAGAAGCACAACTGTGTCCATGATCACATTACTAAAACTAAGAATGGCAAGTAAACACTATGTTCTTATTTTAATAATTTTTGCTAAGTGACTGAATAGTAGCCTTTTGGGCCTATGTGTGTGTTTTTTTTCATGCAAAACCTACTTTTTTTATGCAAAGCCTATGTGCTTGTTTGTTTGTTTGTTTGTTTGTTTGTTTGTTTGTTTTGTATGTGTGCACTAATGTAGTATTTCACACAAAAATATGCTGTACACAAAGCTTCAAATTAAACTTTCTCATAGCAACCTGTAAAAAAGTTAGACACATAAAAGAACATAAATATATCAAGCTTCTTTGGTTCGGCCTTCTTGACAGGTACATTAGCAAGACTCCTCTCACTGACAGCACAGGCCTTGGCAACAGTCTCTTGACTCAAAAGCATTGGACTGCTTTCACTATCATGACTCTTCATGTCTTCTGCACTTTTGACTCCAATATCTTACAAGTTCCTACTTTGGCCTTCCATTCACACCAATCAGTATTTGATAGAGATGAGCGGGTTCAGTTCATCGGGATCCGAACTCCCCTGAACTTCACCTATTTTACACGGGTCCGAGGCAGCCTCAGATCTTCCCGCCTTGCTCGGTTAACCAGAACGCGCCCGAACGTCATCATCCCGCTGTCGGATTCTCACGAGATTCGTATTCTATATAAGGAGCCACGCGTCGCCGCCATTTTCACTCGTGCATTGGAGATTGAACGGAGAGGACGTGGCAGCGTTCTCTCCCTGAAAAGCTCCGTAATCTGTGCTCAGTGTGCTGCAAATATCTGTGCTCAGTGTACTGCAAATAATTTGTGCTGTGTGCTGAAAATATCTACGTTCTCTGCCTGAAAACGCTCCATATCTGTGCTCAGTTTGCTGCAAATATCTGATTAGTGTGCTGCATTGTGGGGACTGGGGACCACCAGTATATAATAATTATAGTAGTACAGTACAGTGGGCCATTGCTGTATCTTGCAGCTCTGTGTCACTGCAAGTATCCATTCCATATCTGTGCGGCATTTTTGTGAGCAGTATATATAGTATTACAGTGCAGCATTTTGATGACTAACAGTATATAGTTGTACAGTAGTCCATTGCTGTATCTTGCAGCTCTGTGTCACTGCAAGTATCCATTCCATATCTGTGCGGCATTTTTGTGAGCAGTATATATAGTATTACAGTGCAGCATTTTGGTGACCAACAGTATATAAGCACATGAGGGAAGAGGGCCCTGCTCGTGAGAGCTTACAATCTAAAGGGGAGGGGTAGACAGACATGGGTGACACAGATGGGGTACATAGAGAACGTGGAACAGAGGGTTAGGAATCAGGATGAGATTTGGCTGGGTTTGATGAAGAAGTGGACCCCCAGAAGGCACAAGTCAATACTTAACATTGCAACATTTTACTGGGCTATGCAGGAGAAAATTAAAAATAGGGGAAAATAAAAATTAAAAAAAAGAATCGATAACTTCTACCACTTTCAAAAAGGTCAATGGAAGCTGAAATAATGGACAACTACCTCATGGAAGCCAGATACAGTATACCAAACAGTACTTAGCAGAGTTAGGAATGAGTGCTTATGAAATACAGTAACATTTTGTCATAATATTTCAGAAACTGCATGGCTGGTCTCTTGCACTCTTTTGCTCTAATACACCACCTGCTTTAGAATTTATATTCAAAAACATTATGTCTCCATAATCCCAAAAACGTCAGTCTTCTTGGAAAGTTGTTTGTTCCTTTGTAAGAGAAAGAGAACAAACGTTCTCAAACAACGGTTTCTCAATTTCTTTTTCCTCTGGGAAGGGATTGTGGATTCGCAGGAATATCTGAGCATTTCTGTAATCAGAAAGCAGCAACTTTCTACAAATGTTTACGAATAATTCCAGTGATTTTGTCATTTTCTTCCAGTGATTTGGACCAATAATACCATTGATTAGAACGAATAATTCCAGTGATTTTGTCATTTTCTTCCAGTGATTTGGACCAATAATACCACTGATTAGAACAAATAATTCCAGTGATTTTGTCATTTTCTTCCAGTGATTTGGACCAATAATACCATTGATTAGAACGAATAATTGCAGTGATTTTGTCATTTTCTTCCAGTGATTTGGACCAATAATACCATTGATTAGAACGAATAATTCCAGTGATTTTGACATTTTCTTCCAGTGATTTGGACCAATAATACCATTGATTAGAACAAATAATTCCAGTGATTTTGTAATTTTCTTCCAGTGATTTGGACCAATAATACCATTAATTAGAACGAATAATTCCAGTGATTTTGTCATTTTCTTCCAGTGATTTGGACCAATAATACCATTGATTAGAACAAATAATTCCTGTGATATTGAGGTGTTTGTGTCGCTTAGCTTAGCCGTCCAGCGACCACAGTGCACCTCTTTTTCTCTTTTCTTTGCATCATGTGCTGTTTGGGGCCAATTTTTTTAAGTTCCATCCTGTTTGACACTGCAGTGCCACTCCTAGATGGGCCAGGTGTTTGTGCCGCCCTCTTGGGTCGCTTTGCTTAGTCATCCAGCGACCTCGGTGCAAATTTTACGACTAAAAATAGTATTGTGAGGTGTTCAGAATAGACTGGAAATGAGTGGAAATTGTGGTTATTGAGGTTAATAATACTATAGGATCAAAATTACCGCCAAATTATATGATTTCAACTGTTTTTGAGGGGTTTTTGAAAAAAAACACCCGAATCCAAAACACACCCGAATCCGACAAAAAAATTTCAGGGAGGTTTTGCCAAAATGCGTCCGAATCCAAAACACGGCCGCGGAACCGAATCCAAAACCAAAACACAAAACCCGAAAAATGTCCGGTGCACATCTCTAGTATTTGACTTTGGCTCTTGAATATTTAGAGGTTTACTAAATGCGATGTTTGCAAATATATTTTAGGTAGTTTTCCAATATTTCATCTAGCAGACAATCTTTTCTGTGGTTGAACTCCCATGCTGGTAGCTTCTGGTTCAGATATATCATGTCCAGTGACACATAATTGTTCTGCATGTCAAAATCCAGCTTTTCTGTAACTTGTGCTGTCTATTTAAATACAGCAACTGTTGACAAGTCTTCTGGTACTTGGATTCCACAATCTATAATTTTGCTTTCATGGCAGTAGTTAAGCATGGCACATTGGATTGATTTTGTATTCAGCTAGCATCTTCTGCTATATGGACATAAGTAGAACTTCCAAAGGTTCCTAGATGTTTTGCCCTTAGTTTTCTCTTTAACCATGCTTCAATAAGTGTTATGTGTTTTAGGGCAACTGTAGGATAAACTGCTGTGAACATGGATTCTATCCAAATCTATTTATTTAGGCCTGCAACCATTAGCATACATCTTGCTTTCTCCACTAGTGTACGGTTTGCTCGTTCATTAACACCATTTTGCTCAAGAGTATAAGCAATGGTCAATTGATGCTCTATTCTAGATTATCTCAAGAATTGCTCCACCTCTCTGTTGAGATATTATCCACTGTTATCAGATATCAGTACTTCAAGTCTGCAGCCTGTTTGATTTTCTACAAGTCTCTTGTAATCTGTAATCTTTAAAGTGTCACTCATGTTTCTCTTTTTTGAAGTACATGTGTGTTATTCTAGTGAAGTCATCCATAAATGTCACAAAGTATCTGTGTCCACAAACAGACTTTATTTCTTTTGGATCACACACATCTGAATGTACTATCTCAATGGGTTTTGTAGCTCTACTTGTTGAATTTGGAAATGGCTGACAACTGTTCCCCAAATGTGTAACTTTTGCATACGGGTTTCTCTGTATTAGTCACTGACATTCCTTTGTTCATTATGTTCTGTAGGTTCTGAGCACTGCATATCCAAGGTGACCAAATCTTCTATACCAGAGTTCCAATGACTGACTCACTTGCCATCATTGCATAGTGAGGACATACAATTACTGACACCTTGTGGCTGTAACAATTATTGTCCCACTTCTGTTTCTAACAATGCACTTTCCTTTGGCGAAATTAACTATGTGTCCTCTCTGTTCTTAGATACTGATGGCAGTATGATTTGTTACCATCTCTGTTATGCAAAACACATTTTGGATTTCTGTGACTGTTCTTGATCCAATTCCCAAGCGAACTTTAATTGTCCCAATTTTTGTGTTTGTCAACGTTTGATTGCCGATTCCCTTGATTGTAATAGGATCATACACAGTAAGCTTGGGGAACCATTTCTCATTGTAGCTTGAATACCTGAATCAGTATACCAACAATCCTTTCTTTGGTTATCTGTAATACTCAGTGCCAATTCATCTTTATCATTACATTTTTGGCTCTGCATAGGATTCACTTTTCTCTGCTTGCAGTCAATTGCTTTGTCACTAACCTTGTGACAAATATAACACTTGAACTTAAACTTTCTGAATTTCTCACCCACGTGTAATGCCGTTTTCTCAGCATTTGAGTCACAGGGTGTATGTTCCTGAAAATGTAATAGCTTTGCTCTTACTATGTCTGTTGTCAAATTTACAGTGCTGGTCTCCAATGCCACAACTAGGAAGTCAAACTCTGGTGTTAAATTTTTAAGCATAGCTGTTGCTGTTGTTTCTTCATCATCTACTTTCACTCCAACAAGTGTTAACTGCTGAGAGACAGTCATCATCCTGTCTATATAATTACTCATACAGTACCGCATTCATGTAACTTTTTGTTATACAATGCATGTCTTAAATGTATTCTTCTCATGAGACTCGCATCCTGTTATGCTACCTGCAGTGCTATCCACATGTCTCTAGCTGACATGTTCCCATGAATTATAGAGTATACATGTTGTTCCACACTTGAGCCTGTGGTCCCCATGGCTTTCTCTTCATCATCTGGCCTTGAACTATTACCAAAATCTACTGTTACTTTCTTACAGTCTTTCCCGCTTTAGTTGCATTTTCATAGCAAACTTCCCTGTAGTGTAATTTTCTGCAACTTTTGATTTAATAAACCCCATTATGGGCATACCTGCTGCAAGTGCACTCCTTACAGATATTATCTTGCAACTTCAGTACTCTAAAATGTCTATGCTGCAACACTTTTAGCTTCAAACACAATGTCCTTTGTTCACTCTGTGCTGTTATGCCGGGTACTCACTGTAACACTGGATGAGGCAGGAAGAGGAGCTTGTAGAGAAGTGGGGTTCTGACAGCTCACCAGCCCGTAACTGTCCTCTGGATGCAGATAGCGGTGCAGGATGCTGGAACAGTTTTAAATGCGGGTAATATACAGCAGGTCTCTTGGAGCAAAGGGGGAGACATCCGTTTCCCACTAAAGTATGTCAATCTACACAGTAACAAGTGGCAATTATGTGCAGTAGTAGCTCCATAGATGGTGTAATGGTTAGCATTACTGCCTCACAGCACTGAGGTCATGGGTGCGATTCTCACCATGGCCCTAACTGTGTGGCATTTGTATATTCTCCCCGTTCTTGCGTGGGTTTCCTCCGGGTACTCCGGTTTCCTCCCACAATTAAAAAATATACTGGTAGGTTAATTGGGTCCCAATAAAAATTAACTCTGCTATGTAAGTGCATGCATGCGCTATATAATAACTGGTAATAAATAATAAATAAATAACTCCAGTGGCCATCTTGGTTAGGAACTGAAGCATCCCCATAGGAATGGTATCCGGATTATAGGTCAACAATGAAAAGTTTGACAGTCATTAGGTCAACTATTAATGGTCGACAAGCATTAGGTCAACATGGTCAAAAGGTCAACATGGTCAATAGGTCGACATGTAAAAGTTCGACACACATATGGTCATTCGATCCAGCTTTTTTTAGGGGTTTTTAGCCTTGTTTTCAACTTTTTCTAACTTTTCCATCCATGTGGACTATAGTTAGGAATAGTAACCTTGCCGGAAGCAAGGCAAGTGAAGTGAGCCATGCGAGGGGACACGGTACACTAATTGGAGTTTCATTTGCTGTGATGGCAAAAACACCAAAAAAACTTAAAAATGGTACATCAACCTTTTTTTGTCAACATTGTCATTTTGACCTTATGACCCTGTTGACCTTTTCTACTGTCTACCTTTTCATGTCGACCTAATGACCCTGTTGACCTTTTGATTCTGTTATCCTTTTCCATGTTGACCTGACTGTAGACGTTTTGCTTGTAGACCTAATGATCCACACCCCCCAAGGAACCATATTAGAGTATGCACAGTCACGCTCTCCCATTCTAACAATTATGTGTCTGTACTTTTACTACTACAGCCCCAGTAGGCATGTGTGTCCTGAATCCTAATTCTACCCTCATCCAGCTATCATATATCCCAATATTGTGCATGAACCCCACAACAGGTGGGTCTGTGTGCTTTAAATGCCAGCACCAATTTTCAGTCCCAGTCCAGCTCTTTTTACAACAATAATATTTTGGAATTGGCCATAGGTAGATGTAAAAGTAGAATTAAGCTATCTTATTCATTTACAATAGTTTTAAAGACAGATACAGCAACAACCTAATACAGTGGATTGTTGAGTATTTGTATTCCCTACAGTAGCGACTCTTGCCGCGGGCAAACTGTATTTTTGCCCGGGGCGCCGCTATCACCACCGCCGCCTGTCCCTTCTCACTGGTGCCATGCGGTTGACCTCTAATTGACCTCTAGTGTCTGTGTGCAGCACTATGGGAGAGACATCATGACGTCTCTCTCACTGATCCGAGGAGTGGCGGCCGGAGACGGAGGACAGTAGAAGCGGTCTGGAAGCAGGAGCAGGGCGGGTGAGTTTTTTTTTGTGTAAGTGCAGCTACCTGGGGCAGAGCAACAGTGGGCACATCTACTGAGGGCACTGCAACAGGGGGCACAGCTACTGAGGGCACTGCAACAGGGGGCACATCTACTGAGGGTACTGCAACAGGGGACACATCTACTCAGAGCACAGCAACAGGGGACACATCTACTGAGGGCACAGCAATGGGGCACAACTAATGAGGGCACAGCAACAGGGGGCACATCTACTGAGGGCACAGCAATGGGTCACAACTACTCAGAGCACAGCAACAGGGGGCACATCTACTGAGGGCACAGCAACAGGGTCAAAACTACAGGGGGCACAGCAACAAGGGGCAAGACTACAGGGACACAACTACTGAGGGCACAGCTACAGGGGGCAAATCTACCGGGGGCACAGCAACAGGGGGCATAACTCTACTGGGGGCACAACTACAGGGGGCATAACTGTGGCCAAGCCCCTTCCCTATGAAGCCATGCCCCTATATTTTGACGCGTGCCTAAGGCGCGCACTAACCCTGTTTTTCCTATCGGGGGGGGAGGGCGGCGACAGAGGAAACTTTCACCCTGGGCGCCACAAGGTCTAGAACTGGCCCTGAATCCCTATATCCAGTCCCATACTTAATCATCAAACACCAAAGACAGGCAAGGACATGAAAATAAAACAATGCCAACGTCACAGCATCAACAACAACCAAAAATCTGTAACAGTGTAGAAGAGAGGGAAAAGACCCACAAGTATGTACAGGCCACATACAGAAAGCAAAAGCACTCTGTGGAGGAGAAATAGGATATCCCAAAAGACAAAAAAAAGGTAATGCTAAGGGTAATGCTAAATATAGGAAATGCAAGGATAAAATGGTAAAAACGTAAAAATTAAGCTTTAAAGAACATTCCTGTGGTTAAACCACGAAACAATGTCTCTAACAGATAGGAGAAGTATGTCTGCTACTTGAACAGTAAAGCTAAAAAGTGTGTTTCTGATCCTATGCATTATGCTGAAGATGTTCCAGAGCCTTTACATACATTAATGGAAGTGGAACGTTCATTTAAAACATTTCTGAAAGACATCTTAAAATATAATTCAATATTCAGCATTACTGCTCTCAGTGTTGTTTACATCCCATAAATCAGAATTGAATTCAATATTAATTAATAAGGGGCACAGTACTGCCAAAGTCACTAAAGAGCCATATTTATTATAAAATGCAGTGCGCCTCGAAATATTGATAATCATTATTGCTGTATATCACTGAGGACATGCTGCATGTTGACAGTTTGACCATGTCAATATTCTCATCTGGACCTTATGCAAGTCGACATGATAACTATCAACCAATCATAACTTTATGTAGGGCCCACTATGTTAATAGCTGAGCTCACCTCTGCCCACATTGGGGTAGGTTACCATGTATTAATGAGTGTGCAATTATTTTCATGACTAAATTTGCATTTCTACATTATCTTCCCTGTGCATCTGACTCCTCTGCACCTCTGCTGCAGCCTGGCCTAAGGAAATATCTTTTCGCCACTAAATATTAACAAGTATGTTCATAAAAAACACTGATAGCTCAAAGCAGGGCTGCCATCAGAAATTGTGGGGCTGACGAAATAGTCATGGCCCCCATAGGGTGACAAGGGAGAGGGTGATGGGTACTATAGGGACGCACAGGGTGACAGGGGAGATGGTGACAGGTACTATATGAGCACATGGAGAGATAGGGAACTGGAAGTCAGATACTACAGTATATGGGCTATAAGGAGACAGGTAATAGATGGACAGACAGGGTGACAGGTAATATTTGGACAGACAGGAATACAGGGCAGTGGGGTCAGGTACTATATGGTCACACATGGTGACAGGGTAGAGGGTGTCAGGTACTAGATGAATGCACAGGGTGAAAGGGCAGTGGGGTCAGGTACTATATGGGCGCACATGGTGACAGGGGAGAGGGTGTCAGGTACTAGATGAATGCAGAGGGTGATAGGGCAGTGGCGTCAGGTACTATATGGACAGTTTTTACAAATATTGGGGTGTTGTCCGCACAGAACTCGGGTATACTCAAAGTGTAGTAAGTTGAAATAACAGTGGTAGTTGTTGTACCTATTGCACTTACCACCCTATTTTCTCTACAATATATGCAATTATGCTTATTAGTCTATTAGAGGAGTGGGAGGTGCTCACTGAGAGTTAAGTTTAATTGTTCCAAAAAAAAATTACCTAAGAAAGGTAAAAAAGAACTCTCCCATAATGGGGCACTCAGAAGTGCTAAGATTAATGTGCATGAATGGGATCAAGAAGTTAAAACGTAACTTTTATTTTAGACTATATATTAAAAATGTAGAGAATGTATTCTCTTGATCTAAAAGGCAAAATATCAACACAATACATACAACACAACATGTAACAAATTAAAAGGTACAGGTTGTTTGAAACCTCCAACGGGCCTCAGCCCTTACCGTGGAGGAAAATTGATATGTAAATATGACTCAAGAAAGATAAGACAAGACCTTAGGGCGTGTTTCGTGGTTCTGCTGCCTCGTATGTGCTATTGCATTATACATGTGGTGAGAGACCCTTACTCGCGCCAGTCTCTTGAATCACAGACAGTGCCAGAACATACACATAGAGTGTCTTATTCACTTCTGCTTTTGGCTGATGACAATATGGTCAGTGCAGCCAATGAGAGAGTTACCGACACTCTACTTACTCTGGAGTTGAAGTAAGAGGAGCAAAAAGACAACAGTGGTGTATCTATTGGGTCTAAGAAAATTATTAACAATTTGGCTTTTCAACAGTTGTTAGTAGGAATGAATAATACCTCTGTTCACTTAATTTAATTGATATTATCTACAAGACACTTATATTAAGCAGGAAACAGAGATATGTCTATGACTTTTAATCACATCTGTTAAAGCTCCTATATTCCAATGATCATAACCTGCTGTGATTAACTCTCAGCTTAGTGAGCTAGAAATAGTAAGGAAAGAAGGCAAGACTGAAAGGCATATTTCGTGGTTCAGCTGCTACGCATGTGCTATCGCATTATATGCGTGGTGAGAGACCCTTACTCATGCTAGTCTCTAGAAGTGCAGACAGTGCCAGAGCATGAAGCAGTGTGTCTCATTCACCTCTATTACTGGCTGATGATACTACGGTCAGTGCAGCCAATATATGGGTTACTGACACTATGCTACTCTGGTGTTGAAAGAAGACAGAGGACCTTGTAAATACATAAGATTATGTGTGAAATAAAATCACAGTCAAGGTACTAGCCATACATATATTTAACCATCAACACTACGCCTGCTAGAGTCAGTATTATCATACAATATATGGCATAGGAGGATCGATACCTTTAACCATACCATCAGACACAATTTGAAACTTATTCATAAATGATAATAATAGGCTGTTTGAAAGGTATACTCGTAGTCTTATCCTATTTGCCTCTATTCCTTATTCTAAATTCTCACGGCTGAGTTTATAACTTGAGTCATATGAAAATAGACATAGAAAGAATAAACTAATCCAGATTGTGAGACGCAATTGATCATTCATGTAGCGCCGAATGGCTAAATGCCTCAGGCTTCAGGGCTTCGCAATCACAAATACATTCTATGTCATACAACCTGTACCGGGGGCAGCCCGCCGTGCGCAATCAGCGGGGCGCCCGCAAGGCTCCTTCCTTTAACGTACGTTTCACCGGATGGCTTGTTCACAAAGGGGGGAACAGCTATTTTCATATGACTCAAGTTATAAACTCAGCCGTGAGAATTTAGAATAAGGAATAGAGGCAAATAGGATAAGACTACGAGTATACCTTTCAAACAGCCTATTATTATCATTTATGAATGTTTCATATTGTGTATGATGGTATGGTTAAAGGTATCGATCCTCCTATGCCATATATTGTATGATAATACTGACTCTAGCAGGCGTAGTGTTGATGGTTAAATATATGTATGGCTAGTACCTTGACTGTGATTTTATTTCACACATAATCTTATGTATTTACAAGGTCCTCTGTCTTCTTTCAACAACAGAGTAGCATAGTGTCAGTAACCCATAAATTGACTGCACTGACCGTAGTATCATCAGCCAGTAATAGAGGTGAATGAGACAGACTGCTTCATGCTCTGGCACTGTCTGCACTTCTAGAGACTAGCATGAGTAACTGTCTCTCACCACGCATATAATGCGATAGCACATGCGTGGCAGCAGAACCACGAAATATGCCTTTCAGTCTTGCCTTCTTTCCTTACTATTTCTAGCTCACTAAGCCGAGAGTTAATCACAGCAGGTTATGATCATTGGAATATAGGAGCTTTAACAGATGTGATTTAAAGTCATAGACATATCTCTGTTTCCTGCTTAATATAAGTGTCTTGTAGATAATATCAATTAAATTAAGTGAACAGAGGTATTATTCATTCCTACTAACAACTGTTGAAAAGCCAAATTGTTAATAAATTTCTTAGACCCAATAGATACACCACTGTTGTCTTTTTGCTCCTCTTACTTCAACTCCAGAGTAAGTAGAGTGACGGTAACTCTCTCATTGGCTGCACTGACCATATTGTCATCAGCCAAAAGCAGAAGTGAATAAGACACTCTATGTGTATGTTATAGCACTGTCTGTGATTCAAGAGACTGGCGCGAGTAAGGGTCTCTCACCACATATATAATGCAATAGCACATACGAGGCAGCAGAACCACGAAACACGCCCTAAGGTCTTGTCATGTTGTGTTGTATGTATTGTGTTGATATTTTGCCTTTTAGATCAAGAGAATACATTCTCTACATTTTTAATATATAGTCTAAAATAAAAGTTACGTTTTAACTTCTTGATCCCATTCATGCACATTAATCTTAGCACTTCTGAGTGCCCCATTATAGGAGAGTTCTTTTTTACCTTTCTTAGGTAATTTTTTTGGAACTATATGGACAGTATCAGAGAGAGGGTGCATCACATTACACGGGGGCAAGGGGTGACAAGCTGTACAGTGGAAACACATGGAGGAATGAGCTCACTCCCCATCTCTAGTCCCAGTCACCCTCTCAACTGCTCCTGGGAGAGAGCTTACTGTGATAACAGCGCTCAGTCACTATATAATAATACATGTGTTCCCCCTCCGAGCGCTCACCCCTGAATCAGGCTCCTGCTCTCACACTAGTCTCAGGCTGCCCCCAGTATCAGGCTCTGGCTCTCTACTCAGTAATCAGGCCTTTTAAGGCTGCCCAGGCCACCGCGGTGATGGTGTTGCTATGCAGGAGCTCCAAAATTTATTTTTTCCTATGCCACCCCCACCCCCCACCCCCACCACAAAATATTGTGGCACCCCTGCTGCTCTCTAAACCAGTGCTTCTCAAACTGTGTCTCGTATGGTCCCTGGCATGTCACGTATAATGACAGCGGGTAGAAAATAAAAAGTCGGGTCCCAAATATGCTCCTTTATATCTTATAAAAATTTGTGTCACGTATGTGAATGTCACTCTTCAGTGTGTCATTGCAGAAAAAGTTTGAGAACCACTGCTCTAAACTACTACAGTACTTGTGTGTTTCTTCTTTGGGTGTAGTCATACCTCCCAACTGTCCTGATTTTCGTGGGACAGTCCCATTTTTTGGGATTGTCCCGCTGTCCCACCCACGGGCCGCAGTGTCCTGTGGTGGGGAAGAGGGGGAGTTGGGAGGCTCCCTGTCACTTGCTGTTCTGCTGCAGTGTAGTGGTAAATAGACGCTGTGTACATGCGCACAGCATCTATTCACGTGAGACAAAGGAACTGGGGCATGCCAGCAACTCACAGAGCGCTGGACATGCCCCCACAGTGACGAAAATGATAAGCATGGCTGGCGAGCGTGGCATTCTCCTGTTGCCGAGGCCATGTCCCCTTTTTGGGTGCACATCTCTCATCATGAATGTTGGAAGGTATGGTGTAGTGTCAAAGAAGGACCGGGACCATTTATACTTATTCAGCATCTTTCTTACCCAGAGGGTGTGTCGGTAGATGATGCATTGAATCACATTGATTGTAACATTGTTTATCAATCTTTTGCATAAGCTCTGTATATTGTATAGGGTTTCAGGAGCGGGGTGCTTTTAGCTAAGGTTGATATAGAAACTTAATACAGGTTGAGTATCCCTTATCCAAAATGCTTGGGACCAGAGGTATTTTGGATATGGGATTTTTCCGTATTTTGGAATAATTGCATACCATAATGAGATATCATGGTGATGGTACCTAAATCTAAGCATAGAATGCATTTATGTTACATATACACCTTGTACACACAGCCTGAAGGTAATTTTAGCCAATATTTTTTATAACTTTGTGCATTAAACAAAGTGTGTCTACATTCACACAATTCATTTATGTTTCATATACACCTTCTACACACAGCCTGCAGGTCATTTAATACAATATTTTTAATAACTTTGTGTATTAAACAAAGTTTGTGTACATTGAGCAATCAAAAAACAAAGGTTTAATTATCTCACTCTCACTCAAAAAAGTCCATATTTCGGAATATTCCGTATTTCGGAATATTTGGATATGGGATACTCAACCTGTATAGAGAATACGTAAAACTTCAGAGAACTGTAGTTTTCATAGGTTTGACTGCATTTTTTTTTAATCTAGTTGTTCATAGAAATTAATTCAAACCTGTCCTGCTCAGACTTTACAGTATTGCCTCAATTATCTCTATCAAGTACAAGTCTCACAAAGGCCCCGGAATCACAATAAAATGGGCTGATCAATATTTTACTTAAAGTCCCATCTGCAACATTTGCTGTTCCTTTCACACACAAAAAAAACAGTGCTCCCCAACATATAATCTCTGGTTTAGGTGTGAAATTTACATTGAGAGCTTTCTACAGTAAACCTGGAATAACATTAAATGTTACTTCTGCTTCTAATGTTCAAAGAACAAACCACAGTTTGGAATATTGTTTAAGTAAATATGTTTCTTTACATTGTGATAATTGGGTGGACCTACGACCATGATTGGAATCTATCCAGAACAACCAATTCCAGGTCCTAACCAATAAAACACCCTACTTTGTTGAATTTGGAATGCCTCCAAAATAGCAAGCACTACTGCTCTTTCATCTGGAATACCAGCTAGATTTCAAAAATACTGTGTTACAAAGCAGGCTGAACTAAAACTCATTCTTCTCTCATGAAAACACACTTTTCTTCAGAAGATTTATGATTATAAATACCATAGATTCTCTCCAATTGTGCAAACTAGTAACAAAGTCGGACTCTAAAAAAACCAATCAAGCTCATTCTCTGAGTTCATCCATCATTTACTCAGGACCTTTTAAAAGCATTGGCTTTTTGGCTGACCTTAACACCATGTCTTCATATTTCCAGTGCCTTCTTGGTTTCCCTTTGGAAACCAATACAAATACTGGCAAGTGGGTCTCATGGTTGGCTACTTCCACATTTTAGTCAAACTGTCAGGAGCTGAGGAAACAAGTGTATGCCGCTGCTCCATGTATCTTCCCTCTGCTGGCATCTATGCTACTGTGGATACTTCAGAGTAACTAAGCAGGTTGGCATGACCGCCCCACAGCTGTATTGATTGCAGGGGGCCTGGCACTTAGGAAGAAGATTGATTTACTTTTTCAGTACAGACAACTGTAGTGTCCGCTGCCTTTTCAGTTTCTTTATTGAGGATCTATTTGGTGACTGCTTCTGATTTCAACTTTACCTGTTTCTCATGATCTTGAATGCCACTGAGATCTTTTGATTAAACCTTTAACCATTCTCTGGATTTCCACCTGCTCTGACCTCCTGCTTGACTCTACACCATATCCTAATCTTATTGTGTTGTGACTTTGGGGGTAATTCAGAGCTGATCACAGCAGCAAATTTGTTAGCAGTTGGGCAAAACCATGTACACTGCAGGGGGGGGCAGATATAACATTTTCAGAGAGAGTTAGATATGGCTGCGTTACTTTGTTTCTGTGCAGGGTAAATACTGGCTGCATTATTTTTACACTGCAACTTAGATTTCAGTTTGAACACACCACACCCAAATCTATCTCTCTCTGCACATGTTATTTCTGCCCCACCTGCAGTGCACATGGTTTTGCCCAACTGCTAACAAATTTGCTGATCAACTCTGAATTAGGCCCTTTGACCATTGCTACCTAATCTTAACCACTTTTCAGGCACTGGATCTTGTTCTGTCTTTTTTGACCTGTCTGTCTATGAAATATAGGGGGTGATTCAGAGATGGACACAGATCACTGCATACGCAGCAAGATCTGAGTCCATCTCCTCACATGCTGGGGGCTGACCAGCACAGGGCAAGGCCATCCAGCATGTGTGTGGCAGCATCTCAAGATGCGTTTGCAATGCATTGAATTAAGTTTGGCCCCTGCCAGCGTTGTCAGGAGGTCCACCAACATTTTTTTTGTGTGACATCACGCAGACAGTGCTGCAAGACGTCCCTGTTTGTCCCACCACGCTCCTCCAATGCCGAAACGCCGCCCCCAGAATGCCTGCCACTGTCAGTCACCTTGCGGCCGCATCCTTCCGTACAGACGTGCAGCTGCGGCCATCTATGAATAAGCCCCATCATTTTTTTGTCAGCCTGTATTACTGCATTTATTTATATTATTTACTAACAGTTATTTACAGATATGACAAAGCACATTACAGGAAATATGTAGTAATTCCCATCCCTGTGCCACTGGATCTTACACTCTATATTCCTGTTAGAACATACATTTTTGCATCTCAATCACTTAGCAAATGCAATGCTGGCTTATTGCATAAATCATATTAAAACATCACTGATTGCTCGGCTGTATGCTCCTGTGCGAGTACATGTTCATTGGGTTCAGGGAGTTTAAAAGGAAAGCAAAGACTAATCTCCTTGCTGGTGATCGTTTCTATTACTATGGTCTATGGGCGTAATTCAGACTTGGACGCTGCTACAACAGCGGTCGCAGGCCGAAGCCCAGTGAGATGTGCACATGAGCAGCAGCCGCACTGGGAGTCACACGCAGCTGCTGCGGCCAAAAACATGGCGGGTAGCCACCTGCTTTTACAACTAGGCTGCGTAGGCAGGAAGCTACTCAGCAGGTGTCAAAGCATCACCACCGTGCAGTGATTTGTCATATTTACTGGGGGGGGGGGGGGGGGCAGGACCCGGTATGCAGGGTGAACTAACTTACGCTTCTCCTGGCCATCCATGGCATTTCTCAAGTTCTGACTTGCATTGTACGCAGACTGTCCATCGGCATGGGTGCAGCCATATAAGATTGTCTATTAGGTGAAGCCTCCAGTCAAATCAGATCAGAACGCACTATTTAAACCAGCTCCAGTGACTTTCTCATTGCCAGAACAACTCACTTCTAAGGAAGAGGCTTGTACCTGCATTTCCTGCCTGTTCTGTTACACTAAAGAGCATATTTATCGCAATCCACATCTCAGATACTTTTAGTAAATCTGAAACAGACTATATTGCAAATACGATCTGCTTATTAAAAATAATGTAAATCTAACAAAACTCCTCTTAAACCCCTGTGATACATTTGTATCTTACTCAGACTCTGGGAAAACCCTGGTCATGACCTTTGGCACACGACTTGGATTTTTCCGGCTCCATGCGCAGTGTGATATGGGTATAACATACATGACAATGAGTACAAATTTGTAAACTACACTACGTTTCTTCATATCTGCCAGCTATTGCCTGGTGTAGTTAGCCTGAAGTTTGCCAAGTGTATGTACCTGTCAGTAAAGCTTAAACAAATATTTGGGTCCTGATACCCATTTGTTGCCTTCATGCTAGGTCCTGTCATTCCCCATGTTTGCATAATGTTCTCTTCATATGTTTGTTTAGCTTCCTCTGCTAAAAAAAAAAAAAAAGTAATCCTATGTGGATAGCTATCAGTGATTCTCGTGCTATTAGTATGTAAGTGGGGTACACACTAGAGCGATGTCGGCAAAATATGCCGTTTCATAACGACATATTGCCTACATCGCTCAGTGTGTATGGGGAATTGTGCGTTCCCGCGGAGGCTAGCGACGGGCGCTTGGCTGGATGTGCTGCACGTCCAACCAAACATTGTTGTTAGTGTCCTGTAGTAAGCTAATGAAGGGGTGGAATATATTTATTCCAAACTTCATTAGCATTGCCCCAGTGTGTACACACAATCTAGGGCTGACGGGAATTCTTTCCAACGTCGGAGCAAATCCGCATCGCTCTAGTGTGTACTGGGCATTAGTCTTTTTCTGAGGGACAGATTAGATGAGCACAAAAGTTATTCTTGACTTTGATGGACAATCACTAAAAAATAATTGCAGAAAATATACTGAATAATGAAAAATGTTAAACAGTATGGAGTCAGAAAGTACTGCATTGTGCATTAAAAAAGTAAGGGACAAATTGTGTACAATTTATGAAGATAAATAAACTCAGTGCTACTTTTCTAGGGAAACAAAACAGAACATTACATACATTTTGTATAAATTTACATAAATTTTATATATGAATGAGCTAACAAGGAAATGCATTCCTTAACCTCTTCATGGTGGAAATGGATGCTCTATTTAAGTGAGGTAAGCAAGGTGGGAGTGTGCTATTATAGGGAGACATTTAGGGCGTCATTCGCTCGCTAGCAGTTTTTAGCAGCCGTGCAAACGCATTGTCGCCACCCACTGGGGAGTGTATTTTCGCTTTGCAGAAGTGTGAACACTTGTGCAGCAGAGCGCCTGCAAAATCTTTTTGTGCAAAACAAAACCAGCCCTGTAGTTACTCTTCGTGTGCGTTGATACTAAAGACGGAGGGACGGCTTTTGACGTCACGCACACGCCCAGCAAACGCCCAGCCACGCCTGCATTTTTCTGCCACGCCTGCGTTTTTCTTAGCACTCCTTGAAAACGGTCAGTTGACACCCAGAAACGCCCACTTCATGTCAATCTTCCTGCGTTCGGCCGTGCAACAGGAATGTTCGTTAGACTCTGTGCAAACCCACGATGCTCATTGTACCTGTAAGTCACGCCTGCACATTGCGGTGCATATGCATGCGCAGAAATGCTGATTTTTAGCCTGATCGCTGCGCTGCGAACAACGGCAGCTACTGATCAACTTGGAATGACCCCCATAGGGCGGTATTCAACTCTTCCCCCCCCCCCTTCTGTTTCTGTTGACTGGTGTGGTATAATAAGATTTTACTTACCGGTAAATCTATTTCTCGTAGTCCGTAGTGGATGCTGGGGACTCCGTAAGGACCATGGGGATAGACGGGCTCCGCAGGAGACATGGGCACTTTAAGAAAGAATTTGGATACTGGTGTGCACTGGCTCCTCCCTCTATGCCACTCCTCCAGACCTCAGTTAGAGAAACTGTGCCCAGAGGAGCTGACAGTACAAGGAAAGGATTTTGGAAATCCATGGCAAGACTCATACCAGCCACACCAATCACACCGTACAACATGTGATAAAAACCAGTTAACAGTATGACAAATAACAGAGCATCAGGTCAAACCCTGATGCAACCATAACTTAACCCTTATTGAAGCAATAACTATATACAAGTATTGCAGAAGAAGTCCGCACTTGGGACGGGCGCCCAGCATCCACTACGAACTACGAGAAATAGATTTACCGGTAAGTAAAATCTTATTTTCTCTAACGTCCTAGTGGATGCTGGGGACTCCGTAAGGACCATGGGGATTATACCAAAGCTCCCAAACGGGCGGGAGAGTGCGGATGACTCTGCAGCACCGATTGAGCAAACAAGAGGTCCTCCTCAGCCAGGGTATCAAACCTGTAGAACTTTGCAAAAGTGTTTGAACCTGACCAAGTAGCCGCTCGGAAAAGTTGTAATGCCGAGACCCCTCGGGCAGCCGCCCAAGAAGAGCCCACCTTCCTAGTGGAATGGGCCTTAACTGATTTTGGCAGCGGCAATCCAGCCGCAGAATGAGCCTGCTGAATCGTGTTACAGATCCAGCGAGCAATAGTTTGCTTTGAAGCAGGAGCACCAAGCTTGTTGGATGCATACAGGATAAACAACGACTCTGTTTTCCTGACCCTAGCCGTTCTGGCTACATAGCCCTTCAAAGCCCTGACCACATCAAGCAACTCGGAATCCTCCAAGTCACGAGTAGCCACAGGCACCACAATAGGTTGGTTCATATGAAAAGATGAAACCACTTTCGGCAGAAATTGTGGACGGGTCCGCAATTCTGCTTTATCCATATGGAAAACCAGATAGGGGCTTTTATGTGACCAAGCCGCCAACTCTGACACACGCCTAGCCGAAGCCAAGGCTAATAGCATGACCACCTTCCACGTGAGATATTTCAACTCCACCGTTTTAAGTGGTTCAAACCAGTGGGATTTCAAGAAACTTAACACCACGTTAAGATCCCAAGGTGCCACTGGAGGCACAAAAGGAGGCTGAATATGCAGCACTCCCTTTACAAACGTCTGAACTTCTGGTAGAGAAGCCAACTCCTTTTGAAAGAAAATGGATAGGGCCGAAATCTGGACCTTAATGGAGCCCAATTTAAGGCCCAAATTCACTCCGGACTTTAGGAAGTGAAGGAAACGGCCCAGCTGGAATTCCTCCGTAGGAGCATTCCTGGCCTCACACCAAGAAACATATTTTCGCCATATACGGTGATAATGTTTAGCTGTCACGTCCTTCCTAGCCTTTATCAGCGTAGGAATGACCTCATCCGGAATGCCCTTCTCTGCTAGGATCCGGCGTTCAAACGCCATGCAGTCAAACGCAGCCGCGGTAAGTCTTGGAACAGACAGGGCCCCTGTTGCAACAGGTCCTGTCTTAGAGGAAGAGGCCACGGGTCCTCTGTGAGCATTTCTTGCAGATCTGGATACCAAGTTCTTCGTGGCCAATCTGGAACAATGAGTATTGTTCTCACACCTCTTTTTCTTATTATCCTCAGCACCTTGGGTATGAGAGGAAGAGGAGGAAATACATAGACTGACTGGAACACCCACGGTGTCACCAAGGCATCCACAGCTACTGCCTGAGGGTCTCTTGACCAGGCGCAATACCTCTGTAGCTTTTTGTTGAGGCGGGATGCCATCATGTCCACCTGTGGCAGTTCCCACCGACTTGTAATCTGTGCGAAGACTTCCTGATGAAGTCCCCACTCTCCCGGGTGGAGGTTGTGTCTGCTGAGGAAGTCTGCTTTCCAGTTGTCCACTCCCAGGATGAACACTGCTGACAGTGCGCTTACGTGATTCTCCGCCCAGCGAAGAATTCTGGTGGCTTCCGCCATCGCCACTCTGCTCCTTGTGCCGCCTTGTCGGTTTACATGAGCCACTGCGGTGATGTTGTCTGACTGAATCAGAACCGGTTGGTCGCGAAGCAAGTTCTCTGCTTGACGCAGGGCGTTGTATACGGCCCTTAGTTCCAGGATGTTGATGTGAAGGCAAGTCTCTTGACTTGATCACAGACCTTGGAAATTTCTTCCCTGTGTGACTGCTCCCCAACCTCGGAGGCTTGCGTCCGTGGTCACCAGGACCCAGTCCTGAATGCCGAATCTGCGGCCCTCGAGAAGGTGAGCACTCTGCAGCCACCACAGGAGTGACACCCTGGCCCTGGGGGATAGGGTGATTAACCGATGCATCTGAAGATGTAATCCGGACCACTTGTCCAGTAAGTCCCATTGAAAGGTCCTCGCATGGAACCTGCCGAAGGGAATGGCCTCGTATGATGCCACCATCTTTCCCAGGACTCGAGTGCAGTGATGCACTGACACCTGTTTTGGTTTTAATAAGTTCCTGACCAGGGTCATGAGTTCCTGAGCTTTCTCTATTGGGAGATAAACCCTTTTCTGGTCTGTGTCCAGAATCATGCCCAGGAAAGGCAGACGAATCGTAGGAACCAACTGCGACTTTGGAATATTTAGAATCCAGCCGTGATGCCGTAACACTTCCAGAGAAAGTGATACGCTGTTTAGCAACTGCTCTCTTGATCTCGCTTTTATGAGGAGATCGTCCAAGTACGGGATAATTGTGACCCCTTGCTTCCGCAGGAGTACCATCATTTCCGCCATTACCTTGGTAAATATTCTCGGTGCCGTGGAGAGACCAAACAGCAACGTCTGAAATTGGTAATGACAATCCTGTACCACAAATCTGAGGTACGCCTGATGAGGTGGATAAATGGGGACATGAAGGTATGCATCCTTTATGTCCAGAGACACCATAAAATCCCCCCCTTCCAGGCTTGCGATGACCGCTCTCAGCGATTCCATCTTGAACTTGAACCCTTTCAGGTATATGTTCAGGGATTTTAAATTCAATATGGGTCTGACCGAACCGTCCGGTTTCGGGACTACAAACATGGTCGAATAATAACCCCTTCCCTGTTGAAGGAGGGGAACCTTGACCACCACCTGTTGAAGATACAATTTGTGAATTGCAGTTAACACTATTTCCCTCTCGTGGGGGGAAGCTGGTAGGGCCGATTTGAGATATCGGTGAGGGGGCATCTCTTTGAATTCCAGCTTGTATCCCTGAGTCACAATTTCTATTGCCCAGGGATCCACCTGGGAGTGAACCCACTTGTGGCTGAAATATCGAAGACGTGCCCCCACCAGGCCTAGCTCCGCTGTGGAGCCCCAGCTGCATGCGGTGGATTTTGTAGAGGCTAGGGAGGACTTCTGTTCCTGGGAACTAGCTGTGTTGTGCAGCTTCTTTCCTCTGCCCCTGCCTCTGGCAAGAAAGGACGCACCTCGGACTTTCTTGTTTCTTTGTGATCGAAAGGACTGCATTTGATAAAGTTGTGCTTTCTTAGGCTGTGCGGGAATATAAGGCAAAAGATCAGAATTACCAGCTGTAGCTGTGGAGACCAGGTCCGAGAGCCCTTCTCCACACAATTCCTCAGCCTTGTAAGGTAAACCTTCCATATGCGTCTTTTAGTCGGCATCACCTGTCCATTGCATGTTCCACAGGACACGTCAAGCAGAAATCGACATAGCGTTGACTCTAGAACCCAGTAGACTAATGTCTCTTTGGGCATGTTTTATATATATATATATATATATATATATATATATACACATACTAGGGTCTCAATCTCTGCTGATAAGGTATCTGTCCACGCTGCTACAACGCTATAAACCCATGCCGACACAATCGCCGGTCTGAGTAGTGTACCAGAATGTGTGTAAATGGACTTCAAAGTACTTTTACTGCATGCTATCTGCAGGATCCCTGAGGATAGCTGTTAAGTCAGCGCTACCTTTTGGGTAAACCTGACAAGCTTTGTCCACCCTAGGGGAAGATTCCCATCGTATCCTGGCCCTAGTAGGGAAAGGATACTCCCTGAGAATTCTTTGTGGGAATCTGCAGTCTCTTGTCTGGAGATTCCCGCTCTTTTTCTTCATGAGAGGAGGGAAATTTACCTCAGCTTTCTTCCCCTTAAACATGTGTACCCTCGTGTCAGGGACAGATGAGTCATCAGTGATATGCAAAACATCTTTTATTACAATAATCATATATTGAATACTTTCCTGCCATTTTGGCTGTAACTTTGCATTATCGTAGTCGACACTGGAGTCAGACTCCGTGTCGAAATCAGTGTCTATTATTTTGGATAGTGAGCGTTGTGAGACTCTGAAGGTCTCTGCGACATAGGGACAGACATGGGTAGATTCCCTGTCTGTTCTCTAATCTTTTGTGCAATAAATTTACCTTAGCACTTAATTTCACATATCCAAACAGGTGTCGGCGTTGTCGACGGAGACACCATTCACACACACATTTGCTCCATCTCCTCCTTAGGGGAGCCTTTTACCTCAGACATGTCAACACACACGTACCGACACCCCACACACTCAGGGAATGCTCATCTGAAGATAATTCCCCCACAAGGCCCTTTGGAGAGACAGAGAGAGAGTATGCCAGCACACACCCCAGCGCTATATGACCCAGGAAAAAACACAGCAATTTAATGTTTACCCAGTAGCGCTGTTATTATCTGCGCCGAATTATGTGCCCCCCCTCTTCTTTAAAACCCTCTCTTCTACCGTGGTATAAGCAGGGATGAGACCGGGGAGAAAAAACATGGCGCTGGTGAGTGCTGAGGGAGAAGCCCCGCCCCCTCGACGGAGGGCTTCTGTCCCGCTAAAAGTGTAAAATTGGCGGGGGCTCCTGTATATATACAGTGTCCAGCTGTATATATGCTCCTTTTGCCAAATAAGAGGTTTATATTGCTGCCCAGGGCGACCCCCCCCCCCCTGCGCCCTGCACCCTTACAGTGACCGAAGTATGTGAGGTGTGTGGGAGCATGAAGTCTTCTGCCGCCTGTGAAGTCTTCTTTGCTTCTCATACTCACCCGGCTTCTGTCTTCCGGCTCTGCAAGGGGGACGGCGGCGCGGCTCTGGGACCGGACGGCGAGGGTGAGATCCTGCGTACCGATCCCTCTGGAGCTAATGGTGTCCAGTAGCCTAAGAAGCAGGACCTAGCTTCAGAGAGTAGGGCTGCTTCTCTCCCCTCTGTCCCACGATGCAGGGAGTCTGTTGCCAGCAGATCTCCCTGAAAATAAAAAACCTAACAAAATACTTTCTCTCAGCAAACTCAGCAGAGCTCACTGAAAAGCACCCAGCTCGTCTGGGCACAGTATCAAACTGAGGTCTGGAGGAGGGGCATAGAGGGAGGAGCCAGTGCACACCAGAACCTAAATTCTTTCTTAAAGTGCCCATGTCTCCTGCGGAGCCCGTCTATCCCCATGGTCCTTACGGAGTCCCCAGCATCCACTAGGACGTTAGAGAAAATAATTTTAGCTCACTACCCCCTGGGTAGCGATATTTTCCAACCCTTTACGCAGCTAAACCTGATTACTATGGGCGGTATATGTGCGATAATGTGGATCACTTTAGAAAGCAGATTGGGCGTGTTATATGATTTCAATACTGCCCATATTGTCATATTGGAATGACAAATTGTGCATTTTGTTTAGTGTGTATGCTCAATTGAATGCTTCCGTAAGTTGCATACTTGATCTTTTCGTTAACCGTGCTGCATGATCAATCAAAAAATATATTCGGTGCTGTGCATGTTAATGAAGGACGCAACAAGATGTCATTCTGTCACTCAATGCATCAGACAGTGTGTACAGGCAATCTGGCATGGTCCAGGACAAATTGAAATCGTTCTGTCCATTGGCCTGATTGTTCGTCACTCAGATGTGTACCCGGCCTAAGACTACTGGTACTACCGTCAGGACAGGAGGACAGGACATAGGCAGGATAACGTGCATATCACTGTCTGTCTCCAACATACTTTAATGCAAATTCATTTGGCAAAGCAAATACTGTACCCAGCCCAAATTTCAGTCATTTGTACTTGAAATAGGTTCTTCTTTTTAATATTGATAAAGTGTACACTAAAATGCAGGATTCATGCATCATGTACATGTATCCAGTTATTACTATTTCTGTTTATTACCAGGGATTAAGCATAACCTATTTTGAAAACATACCCTGATTTTACCCAACTTCCTATCCCCTATAGCCCGCCCTACCCTTCATTCATTGCTCCTTGAAAAATAGCACTCAATAGACTTATTTTCACTAATTGGTTAATTGTAAAGAAAGTCTGCAGCAGAAATCACTGTGATATTTACATGAATTGAGCAGCAGAGGGGAACAGATCATCTTGCAGAGGTGTGAAGTTCCTGTGGTACAAGCTTCAAGTACCACCCTGATTCCATATGCTGCTCTTGCACTACAGGAAGTGAAACCCTTTACTTTCAATTTTCTTGAAAGGCAATGAGCAGTAGAGGTCTATGATGCGTTGCAATCAGTGTCATCAAAGAATGCTGCATATTATTTTTAGGCGGGGGACATTTCCATCTGGAACATGAACTACTGCTGTAACTAAATATTGCTGAGTAAGCAGCAATTCTGCCTTAGGCTGAAAACTGTTTGGCACTAACCCTTGCTGAGGGATTCTCTTAGAAGCTTTCTATTAATTTGCTTTGGTAGGCCTGGAATTTACTGAGCTCATTTCTTATGTATGGTAGTCAAACCTATTAAAACACTTTTACAAATTGATGCACTGTATTTTGTTAATTATGACAACAATTTTGAAACGATAGTAGACATTTTTTCAATTATTTTTCTTTCCTGCATTTAATATTTTTTTACATCTACATAGAACTAGAAATTAACTTTTAATTGTACACAACATTTGAAAGGTATAGTATAATCACGGGCAGGTATTATTTTAGTTGATAAAGTACTTGGGACACAGCAAAGTTCAATCACCTGCTCTGCGTCCTGGTACCAACATGACTCAGCTCCACCTTAGGGACCCATGTCACAACAAACCTTAATATAAGCAATATTTGGAAATAAATGAGAGCGCAATTGCAATTAAAAATATAGTAAATACTTTAATACATGCACAACATATATTAGACAAAATTAAAAACAAAGTTATTCTAAAAGGTTATTCTAAAAAGTCAAATAAATTATTGGTGCTTGACACACCCCCAGAGGGTTCCACAACCTGTAACTGATCCGGTAATTGTCTGTAAATCAATCACTGTCTCAAATGTTGGTAGCTTTTTCTACTATGTTTGAATAAAGTTCCACAGAATGATGGTTTTTTAGAAGTAAATCTGATGCTCACCGCTGCTGGAGTTCAATAGCAATAAACTTCCCATTATCTGATGCAGCGGAGGGAGAAGGAGCATACACCTCTCTGGATCCAAATGCCGTATGAAGAGAGGAAGGAGTGGCTGTCAGCAGCGCCGCTCACAGTGTCCCTGTCAGCCCGTGCTCCGTACTCCACAATTAGGGGCGAGCTTGATGAGATGTTTCTCAGGGTACACGTGGAAAGGAGCGCGGCTGTAGACTGGCAGTGGAACAGTGGAGACAGAGCCCGGCAGTGTTGTGGTCCTCACGGGGGTAGCCTTTACGCGTTTCTCCGCTGTCAACGTATAGCGGTTTCCTCAGAAGGTATAATTAGGTGTCAAGCTGATCCGATATTTATTGTGCAGTTGGCCAATCCACAGAGGCCATTTAACAACAAACAGGTGTACTTAATAGTCTAAAACAAGTGTTCAATATTAGTAGAGTTAATCTCTAACTCCACTTTTTAAAAATAATATCATAAAACATCAACAATATTTATTAATATATACACAGGCTTTCAATATTTTTATATATATAAAACGTTTTTTTACAAAAACAATTGATGTTTTGTTTGTTATAAGAAGGCATCACCGCAATTCATGTTCCAAGGAATAGATTTCAACTAATAGAAAACAACCAATATAAATACCAAAAAGGTCAGTGGCACAGCAGACTAATGCAGGAGTCACGTATGCCACTAGACCTGTGTTCGATTCCCATCCAAACCCAAATCGTATCACCAATCTATATTTTTTATTATTATTTATTTATTATTAGTATTATTATTGTTATTTGTTTTTCTCTCCTCTCCTCTATCTCCTTCTTTATTCGGCTTTTTATTAATCAAATTATATATTCTCTCTCTAGCGATTTGGGTTTTTGTAAAAAAACGTTTTATATATATAAAAATATTGAAAGCCTGTGTATATATTAATAAATATTGTTGATGTTTTATGATATTATTTTTAAAAAGTGGAGTTAGAGATTAACTCTACTAATATTGAACACTTGTTTTAGACTATTAAGTACACCTGTTTGTTGTTAAATGGCCTCTGTGGATTGGCCAACTGCACAATAAATATCGGATCAGCTTGACACCTAATTATACCTTCTGAGGAAACCGCTATACGTTGACAGCGGAGAAACGCGTAAAGGCTACCCCCGTGAGGACCACAACACTGCCGGGCTCTGTCTCCACTGTTCCACTGCCAGTCTACAGCCGCGCTCCTTTCCACGTGTACCCTGAGAAACATCTCATCAAGCTCGCCCCTAATTGTGGAGTACGGAGCACGGGCTGACAGGGACACTGTGAGCGGCGCTGCTGACAGCCACTCCTTCCTCTCTTCATACGGCATTTGGATCCAGAGAGGTGTATGCTCCTTCTCCCTCCGCTGCATCAGATAATGGGAAGTTTATTGCTATTGAACTCCAGCAGCGGTGAGCATCAGATTTACTTCTAAAAAACCATCATTCTGTGGAACTTTATTCAAACATAGTAGAAAAAGCTACCAACATTTGAGACAGTGATTGATTTACAGACAATTACCGGATCAGTTACAGGTTGTGGAACCCTCTGGGGGTGTGTCAAGCACCAATAATTTATTTGACTTTTTAGAATAACCTTTTAGAATAACTTTGTTTTTAATTTTGTCTAATATATGTTGTGCATGTATTAAAGTATTTACTATATTTTTAATTGCAATTGCGCTCTCATTTATTTCCAAATATTGTCTTTAATTAGGTGATAATCCAAATCACCTGTTGGGAGCAGCAACTACAATTATTTATTTACAAGTGTTCAATTAGACTTAAGGGAAACTTGCGCCTGATAAACAAGTGTTATTCTTAATATAAGCAACATACTATATTACATTTAGTATCGCAGTGATACTGTTGAATATGCCATTGATATTTAATGTAAGGCCCAGCGAAATCCTTGTGCTCAGCGGCATCCTCCTCAGGGTTGCTGACAATGGGGATCGCATGGCTCTCGCCATCTACAGATGGATGATGGAAAAGTTATTCACATTTAACACATGTATAAATTCAAATTTAGATATTTATAAAGTTACGTTAGAGGTATAGGTCGCATAGACAAACGCAGGGGGGGTTCCGGTTGCCTGGAAACCCCCCTCCTCTTGGCCAGTGGCTCAAATTATGACAGTAGCAATAGTATATAATACGACTACTAGAGCTGCAGCCACATCATGCAGTATAAGGGACAGAGCAGAGCTGCTGCATATGCCCAGTGGTAGCAGCTTATTCTACCTAGTTTGCATGTGTGGATCTGAGTCCTCAATCAGTGCACTGGACCAGAGAGTAGCTACCAGGAAGAAGAGACAGGAGCCTTACCATTAAGTGGGAAAATGTGCGCTAAGAAAGTGCAGTACTGGTTCTATTTTGTTTGTGTATTTATGTATTATTTAAATATGCTTGCTACAGCCTATACTACTGTGTTAGATATTACTAGGATCTTCTAGACGTTACTAGGATCTTCTACCACTCTCCCAGACTCCCGCACTTGCTCCAGAGTTCCGCAGAGTGGGAGATTGTAGGTTGCATTTGGAAACCCCCCTCTAGAAATCCTGCGTTTGCCACTGGGTCGGCAGTATGGATGGTGTAATGTTTAGCATTATTGCCTCACAGCACTGAGGTCATGGGTTCAATTCCCACCATGGCTCCAAATGTGTGGAGTTTGTATATTCTCCCCGTACTTGTGTGGGTTTCCTCCCACACTCCAAAAATATACTGGTAGGTTAACTGAATCCCAACAAAAATTAACCCTAGTGTGTAAGTGTGTGCGTGTACATGTGGTAGCGAAAATAGATTGTAAGTCCACTGGGGCAGGGACTGATGTGAATGGGCAAATATTCTCTGGAAAGCGCTGCAGAATATGTGTGCGCTATATAGATAACTAGTAATAAATAATAAATAAATAGGTTCTTTCCCTTAAGCAAAACAGTTTAAAACTATTTCAAAACAATAGTGAGCATTTATATTTAAACATTCAAAACTATACCCTAGGACAGTGGTTCACTAACTTTTTTGAATCACGGCACCCTAGAGTATCAGAATTTTTTTCATGGCACACCCAGGCCAAAAGTTTCTTACTGAGAAATTTATAAAGAAATATTAAATTAAGTAAATTGTATTTCTTTCTATGTCATCCTTGTTTGTCCACATAGTTTATGATTGACAGCCACCAGCAGTGGTTCTGTCTGTTATAATGACCATAAATAATTTGAATTGTTCCTAGACCACCAATCCATGCCACCTCTGCAAGTGCCCTGAGGCACCACAGGGTGCCTAGGTATACAGTTTGAGAACCACTGCCCTAGCAGGTGAATCTAATACTTTATAAAACACTCTATTTTACTGCGTTGGTCTATTCACCTACAGTGTCAAACATCCTTATATGTTAATGCAATTACTTAGTCCAAATGCAAAGTCTATAATTTTATTAACCCTCACAGTAGAGTAAGTTCAGCAGTAAAGGGTTGTCTCCTAAATTTAAATTTGTCTTGCTTTAACAGAGCAAACCTGGATTTGTGAAACTGTACTTGTTTCGATGTGTGAAGCTAGGGGTTGTTTCTGTAGATCAACTGTAAAAAGGTTGACAGTGTCTAGGTTGATCCCAGAAGGTCGACTTGTACAAGGTTGACATGATAATAAAGTCGCAACAACTAAAAGGTTGACATGAAATGGTCAACATGAGTATTTTGGGGTGTAATTTTTTAACTTTTAGGCCAGTTATTGTGCCGCGTCCCCTTGTATCATTGGACAAGGTGCCTCACTGCACTTGGCACAGGTTACTATTCCTAGTCGTAGTCCACGTGGACGGTAAAGTATGAAAACGTTTTTAAAAACATATGTCGACCATATGCTGTGTCAATCATTGCCATGCCGACCTTTTGACTATGTTAACCTTTTGTCCATGCCAACCTAATGCATGTTGAACAATAGTGGTCAACCTATTAACTTTTTTACTGTCGATGTAAAGACCAGATATCATAAAGCTGATAGACATGTTTTACTACTATGGCTCCTGCTCTGACTTGCTACAGATTCTTACATCCGTTATTTAGGTGGTAAATGTGAGTACTTCTTGGGCAACTAATAAGATGAACTTCATTGCAATAACTGCTTTCTACTCAAATGTTCATTAAGGGTTGGTAAGCGATACCGGCAGTCAGAATACCAACGCAGGCATCCTGACTGCCTAAAATCCAGGCAGAGGTGCTCAACTAAACTAACCCCCCCCCCAACACACACACACAGCCTAACCTTAACCCTCCCCTCCCACAGACTAACTCAAATCCCCTCCCCCCCACACACAGCCTAACCCTAATACCCTAACCCCTCCCCACCGGAGCCTAAACCTAACCCTCCCCAGCACACTTACGTTCAGAATTCCGTTATCAGCATTCTGACAGCTGTCGGGATTCCGGTGATGGTATTCTGACCACCGGGATCCCATATGTTGGGATGCCAACTACATCCTGTTCATTAGTACTCATTGTTAATGTTGGGTTTATAATAACAGATGACGGTTCACTGACCCTAACTACCTAATAGTCCTGTCTTTCTAAAACCTCAGACTCACATGCAAAAATCTACCTCTTAACAAAATGAATTCTTCTGCACTGAGGAGTTCTTTATTAGAATATATAGTAGGCACAGCAGTAATATTAAGTCTCTCATAACAATCATTTAGCACTGCTCTAAGTGGGTGCCAGCTGAAGGGGCTAGTGTTCCCTGCTATAAATATGTACTGCACTGTGAAAGCAGTGAGCGGTATTTAGGTTGTACTCATGGAAGCGGAGCCTCTGTTTCTCAGCCCCAGGGCCTGCCCGCTAGCACAGCCGCTTCCCTGTGTCTGCCTTGATGAGCTGTCATGCACTGGGAAGGAGAACTTGAGGCTGTCTATTCACTGTAAAGCCATGCCTACCAGTCCTGTCAGACAGCACTCCATTTTCCTGACTGGCCGCTGGTAACAGGCTCAGGTAAGCTGTACAACACAGGTCTACTCCCTCAGTCTACCACCACAAGACTTTCTACTAGTGCAGCTCTGCCCTCTCAGACAGTTACCTCAGGTGTCTCCCAACTATAAAGCTGGGTACACACTGGAGTGATGTCATAATGACATATCGCCTACATCTCTCAGATTGTACAGGGGATTGCTTGCTCCCATGGTCGCTAGCGACGGACGCTTGGTTTGATGTGCTGCACATCAAACCAAGCATCCTGTAGTACGCTAATGAAGAACTGAACATGCTCGTTCTGTCTTTCATTAAAGTCGCTCCAGTGTGTACACACAATCTGGTCTGACAGGCATCCTTTCCAATGTCGGAAGGAATGCCTGTCGCTTCAGTGTGAACCCAGCTTAGGTGCAGGACTCCTGTTTATACATTGTAGTCATGTTATGTTCAGTTTGTATTCGCTGCTGTAACTGTCTGCTGCCCCACTCTACACACAGCGCAGGCAGACCCCCACAAGCTCACAGTCCAGTATCAGAGTCTCTGGGTCCGATTCAGGTTGGATCGCAGAAGGGCAAAAATCACTATTCTGCAATTTCTGCACTTCTGCTCATATGCGAACACCACTGGGCACATGCGCGAGGACTTAGATTGCTATTGCACACAATTGCAATGTAAGTCCTGGCAGGGGGCGGTGACAGGGTGTTGTCGCAGCATTTTGGAGGTGTCCTGGTGGCGTTGAGGGGGGCGCAGTCCAGATAACAGAGATGTGTCCGGACCGTGTGCAAGGTGGGCCGCGGTGGCTGCGTGACATAATACGCAGCCGCTGCGACCCAAAACATGGCGGCACGGCGACTGCATTCACAGCTAGGCACTTGCATTTTAGCGGGGGGAGGGGGGGAGAACCCCCGCATGCTAGAGAAAGGAGTTGTAGTTTTGCGATTTTCGCAAAACTACAACTCTAGCTGAATAAGGCTAGTTTACCTCACTTCTATACTGTGGGAGTTGGTTTATATTTTAGCAGCATACATTTAATATATATTAACATATAATATATCTCTATCTTAGGTGGGATACCACATACTTTGTGGGTACCACAAAATTTCAGTTTTGTTAGAATATTTAATACAATTTCAATATTGCTAATGTCGACAGTCATCATGTCGACAATGTGGTTTTCTACCGAGAAACCAACTAAGCCTAAACTAAATCCTCACCCTTACCATAACCTAACCTAATCATAACCATAACCACAGCCTAACCTAACACTAACCCTAACCACAGGCTAACCTAATCTTAACCACAGGCTAACCTAATCCTATCCCTAACTACAGCCTAACCTAATCCTAAACACAGCCTAACCTAATCCTAACCACAGTCTAACCTAGTCCTAACCACAGCCTAAGCTAGTCATAACTACAGCCTAACCTGATCCTAACCTAACCCTAACCCTAACCACAGGCTAACCTAATCCTAAACACACCCTCACCTAATCCCATCCCTAACCACAGCCTAACCTAATCCTAAACATAGCCTAACCTAATCCTAACCAAATCTTAACCTAGTCCTAACCACAGCCTAACCTAATCCTAACCCTAAAATCGTGAAAAATAGTCTGTTAAAATTCTGTCTGTTAACATCCACCTAGTTATGACACTGTCGACATTCTATAATTCTCAACATTATGAATGTCGACATTCTGTCCATGATGACATATTGACTGTAATCATGCAGACCATCTTGACATTCTGGTGTTGACATACTGAATTCCAGCACAATGAACAAATAACCTCCTCAAAGCCGGGTGACAGGGAAAATATGACATACATGCAAAAGGGAGATACACTATAAGGTAGACAAAATAATTGCAGATGTGAAAACAATGGCTAAGAAGGGCTCAGGTCTAGAGAGCGTTTACAGTCTATCTGTATGAACAGTTTGACTTACATGACTGACCTGTTAACCATAACTGTGGAGCCTCACACACAATTGCCTCTCTTATATTACAGCTCCTGTCGGTTTTTACTGACATGCAATCATATTAATCTTACTTCAGAATCTTAATGAAACATCACTATGCATTTGTAACAGAAATATCAGATTTCATTTGCAGGGCCCGGTCCTAGCCCCAAATGTCTCAACATTAGCATAGAGGAAGACTATAATCCTGAGAAGGCAGAATGCATTTAATATGCACTGTCACGGTTCTGGAATTCTTTAGATCTGGCTCAGGGACCGGGGCCCTGGGTATGAACCGAGCCGTACAAAAAACAAGTAGGCTTGGTGTTACTTTTATTCATAGGTTTTTCAGGAGATCAGACATATAGTGACACATAGGAACCACTGACTGGTGATATGCAATGGTACTGATATGGAACCAGGAGCCACCAGGTCACCGGGTGAGCTCTCACCTAATTATCAATAAAGACCAGTCTGGCCAGAGACCCACTCCAGAAGCAAACCAACCCCTGGAACTCAAAGCAGCATCGTACTGACAGAATGGGACTGGAATCCAAATCAGGAATCGGAGTCTTATGTAACCAGGGAAGAGCCCGAGAAAGCTATATCCCTGGTACTGCCCTGATGCTTGAGCTGGTCCCGGAATCCGGATGAGGAACTTAGAACAGAGGAACAATCCAGGTAAAACAGTACTTAACACCGGAGTGCATAGACTGTAACTTGATCATGTGCTCCAGCCCTGAATCCTGCACTCTAAACTGCCAGCTCAAGTCAACCACACACAGTACTGGGAAACCAATAAAAGTCAGTTCCAAAATACCATAACCTGAGTGAACCCTAGAGCATAGGCAATACTTGCAAACACAGTCCAAGAAAGTATCTAGCACAACGCAGAGCGGAATCCACGAGGATAGGATGGTAAGCGGTGAGTACATCAGCAGATGAGATGAACCGCAGGTACACCTGCTGGACTGGAGATGAAGAGTCGAGAGCAAGTCTGTGTGCAGCGAGGAAGCCACAGTGCTGTTAGGTGTTATACAGTGGTAACAAAGTTCACTGAAGGCTGGCAGCGGCGCTGATAGATGTTAATACAGCCGCAGGTGGAATGCAGGTAACGGCAGTACATGGAGGAGCAGAGTAATCAATGGAATGATCACATGATACACTGGAGCCTAGAATGATGTTTGGAAAGGAACACAGTGTTTTAGGCAATGAGCTGTTCCCTGAGTCAGGTTGATATAGGGAGTGGTGCCAGCTCATTGGTCTGGCTGACCAAATGAACAGCCAGGTGAAAGGTAATCGCTGAGTAAGTCTGCAGGGAGGTTTGGATACAGCAATGAATGAATGTTTAAGCCTGTAAGGGTGGCTAAGACCACAAATCGTGACATGCATATTATAATTCAAACCTCTAGGATGTTTCAACATACATTTTTGCAACAGGAGTTAAATTGCTACAGGGTTGGCCAAGTGTAGTATATTCTGTGAGTAGGCCTATCAGGGGAGTTTTAGGGTATGTTGGCGGTTGGAATAATGTTTCATATTTCTTGCTTCTTAGGATATCCTGCACTTTTTTTGGTTGGGATTGGTGGATACACAGGTAAGGCTGTTTCTACCATACTAGGGTCAGCAGCATCAATGGTTTAGGTGGGCTTTTTGTGTATTAGGAGGGAAGTTAAATAACTTGAACAATTAGTGATGGGCTAGCAATTGACCCCATCTAGGTTGACATATTATTTGCTATGTGCTGGCAGTTGGCACCCATTTAAAATTATTTTGCTGGGATCAGATGGTTCACTCTATGTAGGGCCATTCTTTTTTCGCTATAATACCTTTTATAAATATGCTAAATGGGCCTAATTCAGACCTGATCGTAGCAGAAAGTTTGTTAGCAGATGGGCAAAACCATGTGCACTGCAGGGGGGCAGATATAACATGTGCAGAGAGAGTTAGATTTGGGTGGGGTGTGTTCAAACTGAAATCTAAATTGCAGTGTAAAAATAAAGCAGCCAGTAGTTATCCTGCAAAGAAAAAAAATAACCCACCCAAATCTAACTCTCCCTGCACATGTTATATCTGCCCCCCCCCCCCCACCCCTGCAGTGCACATGGTTTTGTCCATCTGCTAACAAAGTTGGGTCTGAATCAGGCCCAGTATCTTTGAAATCTAAAGTAAAAACTAAAGATATTGGGGGTAATTCTGAGTTGATCGCAGCAGCAAGTTTGTTAGCAATTGGGCAAAACCATGTGCACTGCAGGGGGGGGGGGCAGATATAACATTTGCAGAGAGAGTTAGATTTGTGTGGGTTATATTGTTTCTGTGCAGGGTAAATACTGGCTGCTTTATTTTTACACTGCAATTTAGATTTCAGTTTGAACACACCCCACCCAAATCTAACTCTCTCTGCACATGTTATATTTGTTCCCCCTGCAGTGCACATGATTTTGCCCAACTGCTAACAAATTTGCTGCTGCGATCAACTCAGAATTAGGCCCATTGTACATAGTTAACGACCCACGGGAGCATGCATCGTTAACGATATAGTGAACACACACTGGACGATGTGAACGATATATTGTCCGATCCTATCGGATGCATATTGCTAAGTGTGTACCCAGCCTATGCTGTCATTCTATTAAACTCCTTTACAAAGAACAAAACCTTTACTATTTACATAAATGTATCATTATTTTTTACAGACAATTTTCCTAAAATATGTGCAGATTACTAGAGGAATGGTTTTCCTACATCTCTTGGACTAAGCTAATATTTTATTCCGATGTTCCAGTGAATGAACTCCAATAATATCAGTCATAAAATTTCTAGTTTTCCTAGTTAACATTATTTGGAATAGAAGACCCATGTTTAATAATTTCCTTAGTCCAGTCAAAGCAAGCATAAACGTGTCCAATGGGATAATGCCATCTTTTCCAAATTTGCTTTAACCTAATATCATGTTTAACTGCAATCATCGGTGCATGCTGGAAAAAAATACTATATTATATACTTTAATTATGATGTTTAGCTGTTCAGGTTATATGATTTGTTGTTGAGGATGACATCATAAATTGTATTAAATCAAAACAGCCCCCGGTATTTCAGCACAATTCCAGCTAATATTACAGTATATCAGGTTGTAATATGCCAGTGAAAATTCCCATAAACATGTGCAGAGAGAGTTAGATTTGGGTGGGTTATTTTGTTTCTGTGCAGGGTAAATACTGGCTGCTTTATTTTTACACTGCAATTCAGATTGCAGATTGAACACACCACACCCAAATCTAACTCTCTCTGCACATGTTATATCTGCCTCCCCTGCAGTGCACATGGTTTTGCCCAGTGGCGTAAGTTTATCCCAGTTGCCCGGAGGCAAGAAAAATATTGGTGCCCCCCCCCCCCCCCCATATATAATCTGTGAGCCAATAAGATGTCGTTTTGAGATCCGAGTAACACTGAGTAAAACCAAACCCGCTCACCTCTAATTCTAACTATATGAAGCTACTACAAAACCGTTGCAACTAGGCAGATCTATGTAAGGGTCCAACCACACACTACATAGATCTGCTCAGTCACTCACAATGCTTATGTCTCTGACAATTAATTTGCAAGTGTCATATCCAGAATTAGAACCCACAACCTTTTACACTGGTAGCATGCACCTTATTGATGGAGATATCTGCTCTTGCATAGGAAGTATGAGAATTCTAACTATATGAAGTTACGTGTACTTGTCAGAGAAATAACTTCATATAGTGAGAATTCTCATGCTTCCTTTATAGGAGCAAATAGCTTCATCAGTAAGGTGTCTGCTTCCAGTGTATCTATAATAAAGAGGGTGTGATTTGTAATGTGTAGTGACTAGTGGGGAAGTCGGCTACGGAAGAGATACCTGCTGCTGTCAATTAACTTAACTGATTAATGTCGCTGAACACACGGAACAGGAGAAGAGGTGCCCCCCTTCAAAGCAGGAGCCCGGCGGCAGCTGACTCCGTTGCCTCCCAGAGTTCTGCCTCTGGTTTTGCCCAACTGCTAACAAAGTTCCTGCTGCGATCAACTCAGAATGACCCCATTGTACATAGTGATGTCAAACTTTTCTAATAATAAACTGACTGCGGAGCAGAGACAGACAAGACAGGTAGAAAGTAGTTGCCTTATCTCAATCTTTTGACTCTCAAGACCTGGATATAGATGAAGGAGATAAATCTATTCTCAATCCTACCTGTGAAGTGTCTCTTATCTCAACCCATCTAATACAACCTGTTGGGAGACGTCAAGTTTCATGCCACTCAATGTTGTGAATAAGCTGGTATCACTAAGACTCTAGCCTTATTGTCCTGATACTATTGGCTGCCATTCATGCAAGCAGGTGTAGTAGAATTTATTTCTGTCTGTTTCACCAGAGAAAAACAAGCAGTTTTGGGACATCTACATCTATTCTCAATTGAAATTTGTCCTTAGGTGCACAGCCCCATGGATTTCAAACCTCATTTGCCTCTTGTCAGAACTTCAGTACCATATGGGTAATTGTTGCTCACTTTGTTTCACTAAAGAGTATGCGCTCTGTTCCTGGACTTGTGCAACATTTTATTAAGGAGATCTTCTGACTTCATAGATTCCACGGGAAATAGTGTCTTAACGGGGAGTTCAGTTTCAGTTTACAAATTTTGTTGTGTTCTCTGTAAAGCTATTGCTATCAAGTGAAACTTCTAATCAGCTTACTGCAGTATGCCTAATATAATAGGCAAATAGACACAATCCAGATATAAGTACCTTCCTCAGAATTTATTTTTCATCAAACCAAGATGACTGAGTGCATTTTATTCCCTAAGTAGAACGTCCCATAACAATCTCTACCATGACGTTACTTTACTAAGAGGTTTCAAATTTCCAGTTGCAAACCCCCAGAGAAACCACACTAGAATAGAATAAAACATTGAATGACAAATTATCTTTGTACTATTATAAGAATAGAAATTCAGGTTTTACAAGGCAGTAGGTTTAGTACCTACCATAAAACCGCTGCTAAACCACCGCCCAAAAAAAATGACCTGCCTTTGACAAGCGAGTTTGCAAACACTGCATAGATCCATACTTGCCTTCTTTTGAAAACTAATTTGAAGGAGATTATAGTAGCAGGTTGCGCTGCAACATAGAGGGAGCGCGTCTAGCTCCACATACAGATGTATCTATGCTCAAATGCTTGCTGTGAGATACTGTATTTCTATGCATAATTAGCAACAACATATTTTGGGAAAGTTTTCAAGTATTGATACTAACATTGCTGCATGCAAAACTGGAATTCTTGTTTGCAGTTAGTCGCTGTGATATTTCTTTTTTACTCACTTAGCACAATGTAAGATATTTTTCTGTGCATTAGAAGTTATTTTATTGTGAACACTGGACTGTCTGTAACTTGTAAGCTCTATCTACATGTATTTTCCATACCTTTGTAGTGTCTTCCAAATCATTATGAACACCAGATACTCTAATTAAAAAATGTGTTTAACTAAAGAAGATTACTAATAAAATGCCTACTTTAAGTCACAGCATGCTATGGTTCCTTCACACACACAGCATAGATAAGAAGATACCGTGTTATCATGTGCCTCTGTGCTCTGCTGCTGTCTTTCCTGCTAAGACACCAATAGGGGTGTCAAAGTCGAAAATATTTCAGTACACACATCACGTACAAACTACACACAGATGGCCTCCGTGCGCGTACTTGTTCTGCCGCGCGTGCACATTCGCAATTTGCGTATGATCGCTCCCGCGGTCCTGTGTATTAGCGCGTGGTATGTGTAATTAAGGTAGTATTTGTAATCGCATGGAAAAGCCATAAAAACACATCACATATTTAATCCACATAGTGCACAAGGTACACATAGTCTACATGCACCACACCAGCGAGTTACACTTGTTTAAAGGGTATGATAACAAAGGGATTCAACTTTACAGGATAATAGTAGAGATGTGCACCGGAAATTTTTCGGGTTTTGTGTTTTGGTTTTGGGTTCGGTTCCGTGGCCGTGTTTTGGGTTCGAACGCGTTTTGGCAAAACCTCACCGAATTTTTTTTGTCGGATTCGGGTGTGTTTTGGATTCGGGTGTTTTTTTCAAAAAACCCTAAAAAACAGCTTAAATCATAGAATTTGGGGGTCATTTTGATCCCAAAGTATTATTAACCTCAATAACCATAATTTCCACTCATTTTCAGTCTATTCTGAACACCTCACACCTCACAATATTATTTTTAGTCCTAAAATTTGCACCGAGGTCGCTGGATGACTAAGCTCAGCGACCCAAGTGGCCGACACAAACACCGGGCCCATCTAGGAGTGGCACTGCAGTGTCACGCAGGATGTCCCTTCCAAAAAACACTCCCCAAACAGCACATGACGCAAAGAAAAAAAGAGGCGCAATGAGGTAGCTGTGTGAGTAAGCTAAGCGACCCTAGTGGCCGACACAAACACCGGGCCCATCTAGGAGTGGCACTGCAGTGTCACGCAGGATGGCCCTTCCAAAAAACCCTCCCCAAACAGCACATGATGCAAAGAAAAAAAGAGGCGCAATGAGGTAGCTGTGTGACTAAGCTCAGCGACCCAAGTGGCCGACACAAACACCTGGCCCATCTAGGAGTGGCACTGCAGTGTCACGCAGGATGGCCCTTCCAAAAAACACTCCCCAAACAGCACATGACGCAAAGAAAAAAAGAGGCGCAATGAGGTAGCTGTGTGACTAAGCTCAGCGACCCAAGTGGCCGACACAAACACCTGGCCCATCTAGGAGTGGCACTGCAGTGTCACGCAGGATGGCCCTTCCAAAAAACACTCCCCAAACAGCACATGACGCAAAGAAAAATGAAAGAAAAAAGAGGTGCAAGATGGAATTGTCCTTGGGCCCTCCCACCCACCCTTATGTTGTATAAACAGGACATGCACACTTTAACCAACCCATCATTTCAGTGACAGGGTCTGCCACACGACTGTGACTGAAATGACGGGTTGGTTTGGACCCCCACCAAAAAAGAAGCAATTAATCTCTCCTTGCACAAACTGGCTCTACAGAGGCAAGATGTCCACCTCATCATCATCCTCCGATTCATCACCGTGTACATCCCCCTCCTCACAGATTATCAATTCGTCCCCACTGGAATCCACCATCACAGCTCCCTGTGTACTTTGTGGAGGCAATTGCTGCTGGTGAATGTCTCCATGGAGGAATTGATTATAATTCATTTTAATGAACATCATCTTCTCCACATTTTCTGGAAGTAACCTCGTACGCCGATTGCTGACAAGGTGAGCGGCGGCACTAAACACTCTTTCGGAGTACACACTTGTGGGAGGGCAACTTAGGTAGAATAAAGCCAGTTTGTGCAAGGGCCTCCAAATTGCCTCTTTTTCCTGCCAGTATACGTACGGACTGTCTGACGTGCCTACTTGGATGCGGTCACTCATATAATCCAACACCATTCTTTCAATGGGGAGAGAATCATATGCAGTGACAGTAGACGACATGTCCGTAATCGTTGTCAGGTCCTTCAGTCCGGACCAGATGTCAGCATCAGCAGTCGCTCCAGACTGCCCTGCATCACCGCCAGTGGGTGGGCTCGGAATTCTGAGCCTTTTCCTCGCACCCCCAGTTGCGGGAGAATGTGAAGGAGGAGATGTTGACAGGTCGCGTTCCGCTAGACTTGACAATTTTCTCACCAGCAGGTCTTTGAACCCCTGCAGACTTGTGTCTGCCGGAAAGAGAGATCCAAGGTAGGTTTTAAATCTAGGATCGAGCACGGTGGCCAAAATGTAGTGCTCTGATTTCAACAGATTGACTACCCGTGAATCCTTGTTAAGCGAATTAAGGGCTCCATCCACAAGTCCCACATGCCTAGCGGAATCGCTCTGTTTTAGCTCCTCCTTCAATGTCTCCAGCTTCTTCTGCAAAAGCCTGATGAGGGGAATGACCTGACTCAGGCTGGCAGTGTCTGAACTGACTTCACGTGTGGCAAGTTCAAAAGGTTGCAGAACCTTGCACAACGTTGAAATCATTCTCCACTGCGCTTGAGACAGGTGCATTCCACCTCCTATATCGTGCTCAGTTGTATAGGCTTGAATGGCCTTTTGCTGCTCCTCCAACCTCTGAAGCATATAGAGGGTTGAATTCCACCTCGTTACCACTTCTTGCTTCAGATGATGGCAGGGCAGGTTCAGGCGTTTTTGGTGTTGCTCCAGTCTTCTGTACGTGGTGCCTGTACGCCGAAAGTGTCCCGCAATTCTTCTGGCCACCAACAGCATCTCTTGCACGCCCCTCTCGTTTTTTAAATAATTCTGCACCACCAAATTCAAGGTATGTGCAAAACATGGGACGTGCTGGAATTTGCCCATATTTAATGCACACACAATATTGCTGGCGTTGTCCGATGCCACAAATCCACAGGAGAGTCCAATTGGGGTAAGCCATTCTTTGATGATCTTCCTCAGTTGCCGTAAGAGGTTTTTAGCTGTGTGCGTATTCTGGAAACCGGTGATACAAAGCGTAGCCTGCCTAGGAAAGAGTTGGCGTTTGCGAGATGCTGCTACTGGTGCCGCCGCTGCTGTTCTTGCGGCGGGAGTCAATACATCTACCCAGTGGGCTGTCACAGTCATATAGTCCTGAGTCTGCCCTGCTCCACTTGTCCACATGTCCGTGGTTAAGTGGACATTGGGTACAACTGCATTTTTTAGGACACTGGTGAGTCTTTTTCTGAGGTCTGTGTACATTTTCGGTATCGCCTGCCTAGAGAAATGGAACCTAGATGGTATTTGGTACCGGGGACACAGTACCTCAATCAAGTCTATAGTTGGCTCTGCAGTAATGATGGATACCGGAACCACGTTTCTCACCGCCCAGGATGCCAAGGCCTCAGTTATCCGCTTTGCAGCAGGATGACTGCTGTGATATTTCATCTTCCTCGCAAAGGACTGTTGGACAGTCAATTGCTTGGTGGAAGTAGTAAAAGTCGTCTTACGACTTCCCCTCTGGGATGACCATCGACTCCCAGCAGCAACAACAGCAGCGCCAGCAGCAGTAGGCGTTACACGCAAGCATGCATCGGAGGAATCCCAGGCAGGAGAGGACTCGTCAGAATTGCCAGTGACATGGCCTGCAGGACTATTGGCATTCCTGGGGAAGGAGGAAATTGACACTGAGGGAGTTGGTGGGGTGGTTTGCGTGAGCTTGGTTACAAGAGGAAGGGATTTACTGGTCAGTGGACTGCTTCCGCTGTCGCCCAAAGTTTTTGAACTTGTCACTGACTTATGATGAATGCGCTGCAGGTGACGTATAAGGGAGGATGTTCCGAGGTGGTTAACGTCCTTACCCCTACTTATTACAGCTTGACAAAGGCAACACACGGCTTGACAAATGTTGTCCGCATTTCTGTTGAAATACTTCCACACCGAAGAGCTGATTTTTTTGGTATTTTCACCAGGCATGTCAATGGCCATATTCCTCCCACGGACAACAGGTGTCTCCCCGGGTGCCTGACTTAAACAAACCACCTCACCATCAGAATCCTCCTTTTCAATTTCCTCCCCAGCGCCAGCAACACCCATATCCTCCTCATCCTGGTGTACTTCAACACTGACATCTTCAATCTGACTATCAGGAACTGGACTGCGGGTGCTCCTTCCAGCACTTGCAGGGGGCGTGCAAATGGTGGAAGGCGCATCCTCTTCACGTCCAGTGTTGGGAAGGTCAGGCATCGCAACCGACACAATTGGACTCTCCTTGTGGATTTGTGATTTCGAAGAACGCACAGTTCTTTGCTGTGCTTTTGCCAGCTTAAGTCTTTTCATTTTTCTAGCGAGAGGCTGAGTGCTTCCATCCTCATGTGAAGCTGAACCACTAGCCATGAACATAGGCCAGGGCCTCAGCCGTTCCTTGCCACTCCGTGTGGTAAATGGCATATTGGCAAGTTTACGCTTCTCCTCCGACGATTTTATTTTAGATTTTTGAGTCCTTTTTTTACTGATATTTTGTGTTTTGGATTTTACATGCTCTGTACTATGACATTGGGCATCTGCCTTGGCAGACGACGTTGATGGAATTTCATTGTCTCGGCCATGACTAGTGGCAGCAGCTTCAGCACGAGGTGGAAGTGGATCTTGATCTTTCCCTATTTTTGGAACCTCAACATTTTTGTTCTCCATATTTTAATAGGCACAACTAAAAGGCACCTCAGGTAAACAATGGAGATGGATGGATACTAGTATACTTATGGATGCCGAGTGACTGACGACACAGAGGTAGCTACAGCCGTGGACTACCGTACTGCGTCTGCTAGTATAGAGATGATAATGATATAAAAAATGTATATATATCACTACTGCAGGTATATAAAATATAATGACGGACCTGCTGGACACTGTCAGCAGACTCCTAAACTACTAGTATGAAGAAGATAGAAAAAAAAACCCCACCACAGGTAGGTATACAATTATGGACGAGCACTGACGACACAGAGGTAGCTACAGCCGTGGACTACCGTACTGCGTCTGCTAGTATAGAGATGATAATGATATAAAAAATATATATATATCACTACTGCAGGTATATATAATATAATGACGGACCTGCTGGACACTGTCAGCAGACTCCTAAACTACTAGTATGAAGAAGATAGAAAAAAAAAACCACCACAGGTAGGTATACAATTATGGACGAGCACTGACGACACAGAGGTAGCTACAGCCGTGGACTACCGTACTGCGTCTGCTAGTATAGAGATGATAATGATATAAAAATATATATATATCACTACTGCAGGTATATATAATATAATGACGGACCTGCTGGACACTGTCAGCAGACTCCTAAACTACTAGTATGAAGAAGATAGAAAAAAAAACCCCACCACAGGTAGGTATACAATTATGGACGAGCACTGACGACACAGAGGTAGCCACAGCCGTGGACTACCGTACTGCGTCTGCTAATATAGAGATGATAAAGATGATAGAGATGAACAAAAAAAATATAACACTACTGCAGGTAAATATTTATATAATATAATGAATGACGGACCTGCTGGACACTGTCAGCAGAATGCGTTTATAGAATAAAAAAAAAAACACCACAGGAGTGTTTAACTTTTTCAGGCAGACAATATACTGGTGGTCACTGGTCAGTCACACTGGCAGCAAAAGTGTGCACTGTACTCCTGCTATAACTGCACCCCAGTCTCCCCCACAATTCAGCTGTGTGAGCAGTGAGCACTCAGCACAGTCAGATATACATAGATATATCATGCAGCACACTGAGGCTGAGCACAGATATGGTATGGAGCTTTTTTTCAGGCAGAGAACGGATTAAAAAAAACTAGCAAAACTCTGCACTGACTGTACTCCTCCTAACAGCTCTCCCCAATCCTCCCCACAATAAGCTAAGCAGCAATCAGATCAACTAACTACTAACAGTAACTATAAACGGAGAGGACGCCAGCCACGTCCTCTCCCTATCAATCTCAATGCACGTGTGAAAATGGCGGCGACGCGCGGCTCCTTATATAGAATCCGAGTCTCACGATAGAATACGAGCCTCGCGAGAATCCGACAGCGGGATGATGACGTTCGGGCGCGCTCGGGTTAGCCGAGTCTGCCTCGGACCCGTATAAAAAGGCTGAAGTTCGGGGGGGTTCGGATTCCGAGGAACCAAACCCGCTCATCTCTAGATAATAGGAGACAGAATTAGGTTATGAGGTGGTGTTTGGTATCCAGCTGTAGGGTATTTTAAGAGCAATATTCCGATGTTAGTTTGCAGAAGATCGCACGCTCCTGCGAATAGTTATGTGCAGGAGCAGAATATTAATATCAACTGTATTTACTGTACTCCTGATATTCGGCGGGAACCCAGAGGAGAACATCTGCAAGTGCACCTGGACCAGACATCGCCCACCTATTCAAACTGACCTATGACCTCTCCTGTACTGTAAAGGACCATCACTGTGACCAATGGACAAAGAGATTACAGTTCCCATTGTATTAGGTTTTGGACAAATGTATAAAAAGCCAGCTGCAGGCCCGGTCACTCTCTCAATCCCTGAAGGTCATCTACCTTGATGACTGAGGACTGGACCAAGAAGCGCAAGCGAACAAACGTATGTACCATTGACTGTAGCCTCTTTTCTGTTATTGTAATTGTATCTTTGTTGTAACCCCCTTTTATCAATTATATGTTGGCGGGTCGGATCCCAACTTCCTAAATACAATTGGTGTCGTGTCTCTTTCCCTGCTAGATTTGTAAGTGTATTTCAGACACACGTGAAGTTGCATAGTGCTCATGGCGTGTCATTGTGTGTGTATGCACCGCGTGTACTTTGTACGTCCGTCGCGGCGTTAGTACGCAAAGTGTGTACACGGTACGGGACTTTGTACGCTAACTGAGTAATAAGTACGTAGGTCAAGTATTGCATACAGCGGCCGCAGCAGCTCGATTTTAAAGTGTATTGAGTGTATTGTTAAGGTATAGCTTTCTGTCCTGTAAAGTAAATCAGCATTTACAATTGGGGGCTCGATCCGGTTTTTCACACACTCAAAGGCTAGCAGATCATAGCAGACTTTAATCTATCAGCAAAGGGTGGAAATACATCTTTACATTAAACCTTTTTCTGGTTGCTGGATGCTTTAAAACCCTATTTGTGTGCTGTTAGATTGCGTCTGCTCTGTCTGGTCTGCAGAGGTGCTGATTAGTGATGAGCGGGTTCGGTTCCTTGGAATCCGAACCCCCCAGAACTTCACCCTTTTTACACGGGTCTGAGGCAGACTCGGATCCTCCCGCCTTGCTTGGTTAACCCGAGCGCGCCCGAACGTCATCATCCCGCTGTCGGATTCTCGCGAGATTCGGATTCTATATAAGGAGCCGCGCGTCGCCGCCATTTTTCACTCGTGCATTGGAAATGATAGTGAGAGGAAGTGGCTGGCGTCCTCTCACTTTGTTTCAGGGGGCTGCAGTGCAAATATCTTTATTCTGGGGACCAGCAGTATTATAGGAGGAGTACAGTGCAGAGATTTGCTGACCAGTGACCACCAGTATTGTATGTTGTCTGCCTGAAAAACGCTCCATATCTGTGCTCAGTGTGCTGCATATATCTGTGCTCACACTGCTTTATTGTGGGGACTGGGGACCAGCAGTATTATATAGGAGGAGTACAGTGCAGAGTTTTGCTGACCAGTGACCACCAGTATACGTTGTCTGCCTGACAAACGCTCCATATCTGTGCTCAGTGTGCTGCATATATCTGTGCTCACACTGCTTTATTGTGGGGACTGGGGACCAGCAGTATTATATAGGAGGAGTACAGTGCAGAGTTTTGCTGACCAGTGACCACCAGTATACGTTGTTTGCCTGAAAAACGCTCCATATCTGTGCTCAGTGTGCTGCATATATCTGTGCTCACACTGCTTTATTGTGGGGACTGGGGACCAGCAGTATTATATAGGAGGAGTACAATGCAGAGTTTTGCTGACCAGTGACCACCAGTATTATACGTTCTCTGCCTGCAAAATGCTCCATATCTGTGCTCAGTGTGCTGCATATATCTGTGCTCACACTGCTTTATTGTGGGGACTGGGGACCAGCAGCATTATATAGGAGGAGTACAGTGCAGAGTTTTGCTGACCAGTGACCACCAGTATAATATGTTCTCTGCCTGAAAAACGCTCCATATCTGTGCTCAGTGTGCTGCATATATCTGTGCTCACACTGTTTTATTATATAGGAGGAGTACAGTGCAGAGTTTTGCTGACCAGTGACCACCAGTATTATACGTTCTCTGCCTGAAAAATGCTCCATATCTGTGCTGCATTGTAGTATATAGTAGGAGTATAGTGCATAATTTTGCTGACCACCAGTATATAATATATAGGAGTACGGTACAGAAGGCCACTGCTCTACCTACCTCTGTGTCGTCAAGTATACTATCCATCCATACCTGTGGTGCATTTCAGTTTTGCACAGTTTGCTGACCACCAGTATATAATATATAGCAGTACGGTACAGTAGGCCACTGCTCTACCTACCTCTGTGTCGTCAAGTATACTATCCATCCATACCTGTGGTGCATTTCAGTTTTGCACTGTTTGCTGACCACCAGTATATAATATATAGCAGTACGGTACAGTAGGCCACTGCTCTACCCACCTCTCTGTCGTCAAGTATACTATCCATCCCTACCTGTGGTGCATTTCAGTTGTGCACAGTATATATAGTAGTAGGCCATTGCTATTGATACTGGCATATAATTCCACCCATTAAAAAATGGAGAACAAAAATGTGGAAGGTAAAATAGGGAAAGATCAAGATCCACTTCCACCTCGTGCTGAAGCTGCTGCCACTAGTCATGGCCGAGACGATGAAATGCCATCAACGTCGTCTGCCAAGGCCGATGCCCAATGTCATAGTAGAGAGCATGTAAAATCCAAAACACAAAAGTTCAGTAAAATGACCCAAAAATTAAAAGCGTCTGAGGAGAAGCGTAAACTTGCCAATATGCCATTTACGACACGGAGTGGCAAGGAACGGCTGAGGCCCTGGCCTATGTTCATGGCTAGTGGTTCAGCTTCACATGAGGATGGAAGCACTCATCCTCTCGCTAGAAAAATGAAAAGACTTAAGCTGGCAAAAGCACAGCAAAGAACTGTGCGTTCTTCTAAATCACAAATCCCCAAGGAGAGTCCAATTGTGTCGGGTGCGATGCCTGACCTTCCCAACACTGGACGGGAAGAGGTGGCGCCTTCCACCATTTGCATGCCCCCTGCAAGTGCTGGAAGGAGCACCCGCAGTCCAGTTCCTGATAGTCAAATTGAAGATGTCACTGTTGAAGTACACCAGGATGAGGATATGGGTGTTGCTGGCGCTGAGGAGGAAATTGACAAGGAGGATTCTGATGGTGAGGTGGTTTGTTTAAGTCAGGCACCCGGGGAGACACCTGTTGTCCGTGGGACGAATATGGCCATTGACATGCCTGGTCAAATTACAAAAAAAATCACCTCTTCGGTGTGGAATTATTTTAACACAAATGTGGACAACAGGTGTCAAGCCGTGTGTTGCCTTTGTCAAGCTGTAATAAGTAGGGGTAAGGACGTTAACCACCTCGGAACATCCTCCCTTATACGTCACCTGCAGCGCATTCATCATAAGTCAGTGACAAGTTCAAAAACTTTGGATGACAGCGGAAGCAGTCCACTGACCACTAAATCCCTTCATCTTGTAACCAAGCTCCTGCAAACCACACCACCAACTCCCTCAGTGTCAATTTCTTCCTTACACAGGAAAGCCAATAGTCCTGCAGGCCATGTCACTGTCAAGTCTGACGAGTCCTCTCCTGCCTGGGATTCCTCCGATGCATCCTTGAGTGTAACGCCTCCTGCTGCTGGCGCTGCTGTTGTTGCTGCTGGGAGTCGATCGTCATCCCAGAGGGGAAGTCGGAAGACCACTTGTACTACTTCCAGTAAGCAATTGACTGTCCAACAGTCCTTTGCAAGGAAGATGAAATATCACAGCAGTCATCCTGCTGCAAAGCGGATAACTCAGGCCTTGGCAGCCTGGGTGGTGAGAAACGTGGTGAGAAACGTGTTTCCGTTATCCAACGTTAATTCACAGGCAACTACAGACTCGATTGAGGTACTGTGTCCCCGGTACCAAATACCATCTAGGTTCCATTTCTCTAGGCAGGTACCGAAAATGTACACAGACCTCAGAAAAAGAGTCACCAGTGTCCTAAAAAATGCAGTTGTACCCAATGTCCACTTAACCACGGACATGTGGAGCAGGGCAGACTCAGGACTATATGACTGTGACAGCCCACTGGGTAGATGTATTGCCTCCCGCAGCAAGAACAGCAGCGGCGGCACCAGTAGCAGCATCTCGCAAACGCCAACTCGTTCCTAGGCAGGCTACGCTTTGTATCACCGCTTTCCAGAAGAGGCACACAGCTGACAACCTCTTACGGAAACTGAGGAACATCATCGCAGAATGGCTTACCCCAAATGGACTCTCCTGGGGATTTGTGACATCGGACAACGCCAGCAATATTGTGCGTACATTACATCTGGGCAAATTCCAGCACGTCCCATGTTTTGCACATACATTGAATTTGGTGGTGCAGAATTATTTAAAAAACGACAGGGGCGTGCAAGAGATACTGTCGGTGGCCCAAAGAATTGCGGGCCACTTTCGGCATTCAGCCACCACGTGCCGAAGACTGGAGCACCAGCAAACAGTCCTGAACCTGCCCTGCCATCATCTGAAGCAAGAGGTGGTAACGAGGTGGAATTCAACCCTCTATATGCTTCAGAGGATGGAGGAGCAGCAAAAGGCCATTAAAGCCTATACATCTGCCTACGATATAGGCAAAGGAGGGGGAATGCACTTGACTCAAGCGCAGTGGAGAATGATTTCAACGTTGTGCAAGGTTCTGCAACCCTTTGAACTTGCCACACGTGAAGTCAGTTCAGACACTGCCAGCCTGAGTCAGGTCATTCCCCTCATCAGGCTTTTGCAGAAGAAGCTGGAGACATTGAAGGAGGAGCTAAAACAGAGCGATTCTGCTAGGCATGTGGGACATGTGGATGGAGCCCTTAATTCACTTAACCAGTATTCACGGGTGGTCAATCTGTTGAAATCAGAGCACTACATTTTGGCCACCGTGCTTGATCCTAGATTTAAAACCTACGTTGGATCTCTTTCCGGCAGACACAAGTCTGCAGAGGTTCAAAGACCTGCTAGTGAGAAAATTGTCAAGTCAAGCGGAACGTGACCCGTCAACAGCTCCTCCTTCACATTCTCCCACAACTGGGGGAGCATGGAAAAGGCTAAGAATTCCGAGGCCACCCGCTGGCGGTGATGCAGGGCAGTCTGGAGCGAGTGCTGACATCTGGTCCGGACTGAAGGACCTGCCAACGTTTACTAGCATGTCGTCTACTGTCACTGCATATGATTCTCTCACAATTGAAAGAATGGTGGAGGATTATATGAGTGACCGCATCCAAGTAGGCACGTCAGACAGTCCGTACGTATACTGGCAGGAAAAAGAGGCAATTTGGAGGCCCTGGCAGAAACTGGCTTTATTTTACATAAGTTGCCCACCCTCCAGTGTGTACTCCAAAAGAGTGTTTAGTGCAGCCGCTCACCTTGTCAGCAATCGGCGTACGAGGTTACTTCCAGAAAATATGGAGAAGATGATGTTCATCAAAATGAATTATAATCAATTCCTCCATGGAGACATTCACCAGCAATTGCCTCCGGAAAGTACACAGGGACCTGAGATGGTTTATTCCAGTGGGGACGAATTAATAATCTGTGAGGAGGGGGATGTACACAGTGAAAGGGGTGAGGAATCGGACGATGAGGAGGAGGTGGACATCTTGCCTCTGTAGAGCCAGTTTGTGCAAGGAGAGATTGATTGCTTCTTTTTCGGTGGGGGCCCAAACCAACCAGTCATTTCAGTCACAGTTGTGTGGCAGACCCTGTCGCTGAAATGATGGGTTTGTTAAAGTGTGCATGTCCTGTTTATACAACATAAGGGTGGGTAGGAGGGCCCAAGGACAATTCCATCTTGCACCTCTTTTTTCTTTCATTTTTCTTTGCATCATGTGCTGTTTGGGGTCTATTTTTTTGAAGTGCCATCCTGCCTGACACTGCAGTGCCACTCCTAGATGGGCCAGGTGTTTGTGTCGGCCACTTGTGTTGCTTAGCTTAGCTATCCAGCGACCTTGGTGCACCTCTTTTTTTGTTTGCATCATGTGCTGTTTGGGGACTATTTTTTTGAAGTGCCATCCTGTCTGACACTGCAGTGCCACTTCTAGATGGGCCAGGTGTTTGTGTCGGCCACTTGGGTCGCTTAGCTTAGTCATCCAGCGACCTCTGTGCAAATTTTAGGACTAAAAATAATATTGTGAGGTGTGAGGTGTTCAGAATAGACTTAAAATTAGAGATGTGCTCTTGAAATTTTTCGGGTTTTGGTTTTGGGTTCGGTTCCGCGGCCGTGTTTTGCGTTCGACCGCGTTTTGGCAAAACCTCACCGAATTTTTTTTGTCGGATTCGGGTGTGTTTTGGATTCGGGTGTTTTTTTTAAAAAACACTAAAAAACAGCTTAAATCATAGAATTTGGGGGTCATTTTGATCCCAAAGTATTATTAACCTCAAAAACCATAATTTCCACTCATTTTCAGTCTATGCTGAATACCTCACACCTCACAATATTATTTTTAGTCCTAAAATTTGCACCTAGGTCGCTGGATGACTAAGCTAAGCGACCCTAGTGGCCGACACAAACACCGTGCCCATCTAGGAGTGGCACTGCAGTGTCACGCAGGATGGCCCTTCCAAAAAACACTCCCAAACAGCACATGACGCAAAGAAAAAAAGAGGCGCAATGAGGTAGCTGTGTGAGTAAGATAAGCGACCCTAGTGGCCGACACAAACACCGTGCCCATCTAGGAGTGGCACTGCAGTGTCACGCAGGATGGTCCTTCCAAAAAACCCTCCCCAAACAGCACATGACGCAAAGAAAAAAAGAGGCGCAATGAGGTAGCTGTGTGAGTAAGATAAGCGACCCTAGTGGCCGACACAAACACCGGGCCCATCTAGGAGTGGCACTGCAGTGTCACGCAGGATGGCCCTTCCAAAAAACCCTCCCCAAACAGCACATGACGCAAAGAAAAAAAGAGGCGCAATGAGGTAGCTGTGTGAGTAAGATAAGCGACCCTAGTGGCCGACACAAACACCGGGCCCATCTAGGAGTGGCACTGCAGTGTCACGCAGGATGGCCCTTCCAAAAAACCCTCCCCAAACAGCACATGACGCAAAGAAAAAAAGAGGCGCAATGAGGTAGCTGTGTGAGTAAGATAAGCGACCCTAGTGGCCGACACAAACACCGGGCCTATCTAGGAGTGGCACTGCAGTGTCACGCAGGATGGCCCTTCCAAAAAACCCTCCCCAAACAGCACATGACGCAAAGAAAAAAAGAGGCGCAATGAGGTAGCTGTGTGAGTAAGATAAGCGACCCTAGTGGCCGACACAAACACCGGGCCCATCTAGGAGTGGCACTGCAGTGTCACGCAGGATGGCCCTTCCAAAAAACCCTCCCCAAACAGCACATGACGCAAAGAAAAAAAGAGGCGCAATGAGGTAGCTGTGTGAGTAAGATAAGCGACCCTAGTGGCCGACACAAACACCGGGCCCATCTAGGAGTGGCACTGCAGTGTCACGCAGGATGGCCCTTCCAAAAAACATTCCACAAACAGCACATGACGCAAAGAAAAATTAAAGAAAAAAGAGGTGCAAGATGGAATTGTCCTTGGGCCCTCCCACCCACCCTTATGTTGTATAAACAGGACATGCACACTTTAACCAACCCATCATTTCAGTGACAGGGTCTGCCACACGACTGTGACTGAAATGACGGGTTTGTTTGGACCCCCACCAAAAAAGAAGCAATTAATCTCTCCTTGCACAAACTGGCTCTACAGAGGCAAGATGTCCACCTCATCATCACCCTCCGATATATCACCGTGTACATCCCCCTCCTCACAGATTATCAATTCGTCCCCACTGGAATCCACCATCTCAGCTCCCTGTGTACTTTGTGGAGGCAATTGCTGCTGGTCAATGTCTCCACGGAGGAATTGATTATAATTCATTTTAATGAACATCATCTTCTCCACATTTTCTGGATGTAACCTCGTACGCCGATTGCTGACAAGGTGAGCGGCGGCACTAAACACTCTTTCGGAGTACACACTTGTGGGAGGGCAACTTAGGTAGAATAAAGCCAGTTTGTGCAAGGGCCTCCAAATTGCCTCTTTTTCCTGCCAGTATACGTACGGACTGTGTGACGTGCCTACTTGGATGCGGTCACTCATATAATCCTCCACCATTCTTTCAATGGTGAGAGAATCATATGCAGTGACAGTAGACGACATGTCCGTAATCGTTGTCAGGTCCTTCAGTCCGGACCAGATGTCAGCATCAGCAGTCGCTCCAGACTGCCCTGCATCACCGCCAGTGGGTGGGCTCGGAATTCTGAGCCTTTTCCTCGCACCCCCAGTTGCGGGAGAATGTGAAGGAGGAGATGTTGACAGGTCGCGTTCCGCTTGACTTGACAATTTTGTCACCAGCAGGTCTTTGAACCCCAGCAGACTTGTGTCTGCCGGAAAGAGAGATCCAAGGTAGGCTTTAAATCTAGGATCAAGCACGGTGGCCAAAATGTAGTGCTCTGATTTCAACAGATTGACCACCCGTGAATCCTTGTTAAGCGAATTAAGGGCTCCATCCACAAGTCCCACATGCCTAGCGGAATCGCTCCGTGTTAGCTCCTCCTTCAATGTCTCCAGCTTCTTCTGCAAAAGCCTGATGAGGGGAATGACCTGACTCAGGCTGGCAGTGTCTGAACTGACTTCACGTGTGGCAAGTTCAAAGGGCATCAGAACCTTGCACAACGTTGAAATCATTCTCAACTGCGCTTGAGACAGGTGCATTCCACCTCCTATATCGTGCTCAATTGTATAGGCTTGAATGGCCTTTTGCTGCTCCTCCAACCTCTGAAGCATATAGAGGGTTGAATTCCACCTCGTTACCACTTCTTGCTTCAGATGATGGCAGGGCAGGTTCAGTAGTTTTTGGTGGTGCTCCAGTCTTCTGTACGTGGTGCCTGTACGCCGAAAGTGTCCCGCAATTCTTCTGGCCACCGACAGCATCTCTTGCACGCCCCTGTCGTTTTTAAAAAAATTCTGCACCACCAAATTCAAGGTATGTGCAAAACATGGGACGTGCTGGAATTTGCCCATATTTAATGCACACACAATATTGCTGGCGTTGTCCGATGCCACAAATCCACAGGAGAGTCCAATTGGGGTAAGCCATTCCGCGATGATCTTCCTCAGTTGCCGTAAGAGGTTTTCAGCTGTGTGCGTATTCTGGAAAGCGGTGATACAAAGCGTAGCCTGCCTAGAAAAGAGTTGGCGTTTGCGAGATGCTGCTACTGGTGCCGCCGCTGCTGTTCTTGCGGCGGGAGTCCATACATCTACCCAGTGGGCTGTCACAGTCATATAGTCCTGACCCTGCCCTGCTCCACTTGTCCACATGTCCGTGGTTAAGTGGACATTGGGTACAACTGCATTTTTTAGGACACTGGTGAGTCTTTTTCTGACGTCCGTGTACATTCTCGGTATCGCCTGCCTAGAGAAGTGGAACCTAGATGGTATTTGGTAACGGGGGCACACTGCCTCAATAAATTGTCTAGTTCCCTGTGAACTAACGGCGGATACCGGACGCACGTCTAACACCAACATAGTTGTCAAGGCCTCAGTTATCCGCTTTGCAGCAGGATGACTGCTGTGATATTTCATCTTCCTCGCAAAGGACTGTTGGACAGTCAATTGCTTACTGGAAGTAGTACAAGTGGGCTTACGACTTCCCCTCTGGGATGACGATCGACTCCCAGCAGCAACAACAGCAGCGCCAGCAGCAGTAGGCTTTACACTCAAGGATGCATCGGAGGAATCCCAGGCAGGAGAGGACTCGTCAGAATTGCCAGTGACATGGCCTGCAGGACTATTGGCATTCCTGGGTAAGGAGGAAATTGACACTGAGGGAGTTGGTGGGGTGGTTTGCGTGAGCTTGGTTACAAGAGGAAGGGATTTACTGGTCAGTGGACTGCTTCCGCTGTCACCCAAAGTTTTTGAACTTGTCACTGACTTATTATGAATGCGCTGCAGGTGACGTATAAGAGAGGATGTTCCGAGGTGGTTAACGTCCTTACCCCTACTTATTACAGCTTGACAAAGGCAACACACGGCTTGACAAATGTTGTCCGCATTTCTGGTGAAATACTTCCACACCGAAGAGCTGATTTTTTTTGTATTTTGACCAGGCATGTCAATGGCCCTATTCCTCCCACGGACAACAGGTGTCTCCCCGGGTGCCTGACTTAAACAAACCACCTCACCATCAGAATCCTCCTGGTCAATTTCCTCCCTAGCGCCAGCAACACCCATATCCTCCTCATCCTGGTGTACTTCAACACTGACATCTTCAATCTGACTATCAGGAACTGGACTGCGGGTGCTCCTTCCAGCACTTGCAGGGGGCGTGCAAATGGTGGAAGGCGCATGCTCTTCACGTCCAGTGTTGGGAAGGTCAGGCATCGCAACCGACACAATTGGACTCTCCTTGTGGATTTGGGATTTCGAAGAACGCACAGTTCTTTGCGGTGCTTTTGCCAGCTTGAGTCTTTTCAGTTTTCTAGCGAGAGGCTGAGTGCTTCCATCCTCATGTGAAGCTGAACCACTAGCCATGAACATAGGCCAGGGCCTCAGCCGTTCCTTGCCACTCCGTGTGGTAAATGGCATATTGGCAAGTTTACGCTTCTCCTCCGACAATTTTAATTTAGGTTTTGGAGTCCTTTTTTTACTGATATTTGGTGTTTTGGATTTGACATGCTCTGTACTATGACATTGGGCATCGGCCTTGGCAGACGACGTTGCTGGCATTTCATCGTCTCGGCCATGACTAGTGGCAGCAGCTTCAGCACGAGGTGGAAGTGGATCTTGATCTTTCCCTAATTTTGGAACCTCAACATTTTTGTTCTCCATATTTTAATAGGCACAACTAAAAGGCACCTCAGGTAAACAATGGAGATGGATGGATACTAGTATACTTATGGATGGACTGCCGAGTGCCGACACAGAGGTAGCTACAGCCGTGGACTACCGTACTGTGTCTGCTGCTAATATAGACTGGATGATAATGAGATGAAATCAATATATATATATGTATGTATATATAATATCACTAGTACTGCAGCCGGACAGGTAGATAATATATTTATTAGGTAATGATGACTGATGACGGACCTGCTGGACACTGTCAGCTCAGCAGCACCGCAGACTGCTACAGTAAGCTACTATACTATAGTAGTATGTACAAAGAAGAAAGAAAAAAAAAAACCACGGGTAGGTGGTATACAATTATGGATGGACTGCCGAGTGCCGACACAGAGGTAGCTACAGCCGTGGACTACCGTACTGTGTCTGCTGCTAATATAGACTGGATGATAATGAGATGAAATCAATATATATATATGTATGTATATATAATATCACTAGTACTGCAGCCGGACAGGTAGATAATATATTTATTAGGTAATGATGACTGATGACGGACCTGCTGGACACTGTCAGTTCAGCAGCACCGCAGACTGCTACAGTAAGCTACTATACTATAGTAGTATGTCTAAAGAAGAAAGAAAAAAAAAAAACACGGGTAGGTGGTATACAATTATGGATGGACTGCCGAGTGCCGACACAGAGGTAGCTACAGCCGTGGACTACTGTACTGTGTCTGCTGCTAATATAGACTGGATGATAATGAGATGAAATCAATATATATATATGTATGTATATATAATATCACTAGTACTGCAGCCGGACAGGTAGATAATATATTTATTAGGTAATGATGACTGATGACGGACCTGCTGGACACTGTCAGCTCAGCAGCACCGCAGACTGCTACAGTAAGCTACTATACTATAGTAGTATGTACAAAGAAGAAAGAAAAAAAAAAAAACCACGGGTAGGTGGTATACAATTATGGATGGACTGCCGAGTGCCGACACAGAGGTAGCTACAGCCGTGGACTAACGTACTGTGTCTGCTGCTAATATAGACTGGATGATTGATAATGAGATGAAATCAATATATATATATGTATGTATATATAATATCACTAGTACTGCAGCCGGACAGGTAGATAATATATTTATTAGGTAATGATGACTGATGACGGACCTGCTGGACACTGTCAGCTCAGCAGCACCGCAGACTGCTACAGTAAGCTACTATACTATAGTAGTATGTACAAAGAAGAAAGAAAAAATAAAACCACGGGTAGGTGGTATACAATTATGGATGGACTGCCGAGTGCCGACACAGAGGTAGCTACAGCCGTGGACTAACGTACTGTGTCTGCTGCTAATATAGACTGGATGATTGATAATGAGATGAAATCAATATATATATGTATGTATATATAATATCACTAGTACTGCAGCCGGACAGGTAGATAATATATTTATTAGGTAATGAAGACTGATGACGGACCTGCTGGACACTGTCAGCTCAGCAGCACCGCAGACTGCTACAGTAAGCTACTATACTCTATAGTAGTATGTACAAAGAAGAAAGAAAAAAAAAACCACGGGTAGGTGGTATACAATTATGGATGGACTGCCGAGTGCCGACACAGAGGTAGCTACAGCCGTGGACTAACGTACTGTGTCTGCTGCTAATATAGAGTCTAGACTGGATGATAAATTATTGATAATGAGATGAAATCAATATAATATCACTAGTACTGCAGCCGGACAGGTACTATATATATTTATTATGTAATGACTGATGACGGACCTGCTGGACACTGTCAGGTCAGCACAGCACCGCAGACTGCTACAGTAAGCTACTATAGTAGTATGTATAAAGAAGAATGAAAAAAAAAAAAACACGGGTAGGTGGTATACAATATTATATATATATATATATATTATATACAATTATATATATATATATATATATTAAACTGGTGGTGATTGATTATTAAACTGGTGGTCACTTCAGGTCACGTTGCAACTTGCAACTAGTACTCCGAGGCCTAAGCAGACAATCACAAAATATATTATTATACTGGTGGTCACTAGTGTGGTCACAACAATGGCAGTGTGGCACTGACTCTGGCAGCAAAAGTGTGCACTGTACGTTATATGTACTCCTGAGTCCTGCTCTCAGACTCTAACTGCTCCCCACTGTCAGTGTCTCCCCCACAAGTCAGATAATACACTTACAGTCACACTATCTATTATCTAATCTATAAATATCACTTCAGCAAGTAGTATAGTAGTATACAGTATAGTAGTACTCCTCCTAATAATGCTCCCCAAAATACTGTGTCTCTCTCTTCTCTAAACGGAGAGGACGCCAGCCACGTCCTCTCCCTATGACTCTCAATGCACGTGTGAAAATGGCGGCGACGCGCGGCTCCTTATATAGAATCCGAGTCTCGCGATAGAATCCGAGCCTCGCGAGAATCCGACAGCGTGATGATGACGTTCGGGCGCGCTAGGGTTAGCCGAGCAAGGCGGGAAGATCCGAGCCTGCTCGGACCCGTGTAAAAAACCTGAAGTTCGGGCGGGTTCGGATTCAGAGGAACCGAACCCGCTCATCTCTACTTAAAATGAGTGGAAATTATGGTTATTGAGGTTAATAATACTATGGGATCAAAATGACACCCAAATTCAATGATTTAAGCTGTTTGAGGGTTTTTTGTAAAAAAAACACCTGAATCCAAAACACACCCGAATCCAACAAAAAATTTTCAGGGAGGTTTTGCCAAAACGCGTCTGAATCCAAAACACGGCCGCGGAACCGAATCCAAAACCAAAACATAAAACATGAAAAATGTCCGGTGCACATCACTAGTGCTGATAGAACCCGTAGGTAAACAGGAAAAAAGCTATTTAAAAATCTGTGTCATTTTTTTGGGCGCCAAAAGTGTACACAAAAGGTACCGATACTTTGTATACCCTCTCATATATTGTTGCCACATGGTATAGATTTCTAAATCAGTTTAAACCTGTGTGAAATTGGATACATTTGTTTGCTATATAGATAAATTTGAAATAAATGTATTTAAGGGAGTAATTATAAAAACACAAAACGCAGTTCTGGCTCAGTCGTAAAGGGTTATACAGAACAAGTGTGGGTTGTGTTTGTGAGCGATTATTGTTTGTATTGCTCACATTTATAGAGATTGTGTGATTTGTTTTATTGCGGACGCACGTTGGTACACGTGGTCCGGACAAAGTACAGGAGAGCGCTCGTGGCGTAAAAGGCACGCTAGTCATGTGTTTACGCAAGGTTGCGTAGGAATACGGACGCTAAGTACAAAGCACACGGTATTTGTTCAATTAAAGGCGGGATAGTATACATTTAATACAATAGCACATAACTATCCGTTTTCAAAAACAGGTTACCTTAAAAAAATTTAGTTTAAAAACTGTAAGTACCTCTGGGGTAAAGCGGCCGACCAAAGGGAGTAAAAATTTTCTGTACAGAAAAGAAAAACAAGGTATAGTTGTGTGAGCTGAAAGTGGAGTGAGTGGATTTGAACCCGGGAATTCGGGATCCCGTCGGTGGTACACCAAGTAATTGGAGGCTTGGCGGCATGAGGCAGCTGACTCACGTTAATATAGATAGAGATAATACGCAAATCGTGAGGAGATTTGTAGAGGAGCGTGATATAGAATTGTGCATTGTGATAGAAATTGTGAATTGAAATTTAAAGGTTTTGTATTACGCTCCGGCTGAGGATCGCAGCTTGTATATTCGATTCAAGTGGTCGTAGGGCGGATAGGTAACAAGTACCTATACATTGTGCGATTGGACCGCATGTTTGTGGGTGCGATACATAGCGCAACTTATACCCCTTTATGAGCTTTTGCGTAAAATCTCGGTATCAGCGCTGTGTAGAGCATACGCAAGCGTGATTTGTATAAGTCAAAAAGGGAAGTTTTCGCTGGTCTCTCTCAGGAAAATCTTCAACGGTAGATATTCACTGGAAAAGGTAAGTTACTCCTAAAACTTCTAGTGAATAGAAGCCAGTTAGGGCCTCACTGGGTAAGCGGTGGTCACTATTGAAGTGAGTCGTGGTATGTCAGCGGAGAAGGAGAGAGTGAAAGCGTTAGGTGTCTTTCACCGTCTATTGTGTTGTGCATTTGGGGATTGCGTTTATAGGCAAAAAGTCTGTGATGGGATCCAATTGCACAAGCAGTGGGCGTTTGGTAGCTAGGGTTCAGGCTGAAGAGTTGGGACTGAGAAGGTCAGAATTGCGGCCGAGAGGGTTAGCAAGGTTTATTATGTGTGAGAAATATGGTTCACACACGGAGGCTTTTTGCAATTAGTGGGTACGTATGACTGCGGAAGATAGGGCCCCATTCCCAAAGGTGGGTAGCTTTGAATCAGAGGTGTTACAGAACATAAGGATTAAAATATGTCTGATTAAATCCAGAAAACAAAGGGTCAGACATACAAATTGTTTAAACCTGTGGCAGCAAGAGGGGGATGTGCAGAAGGAATTAGCTTGCACAGCAAGTTCCAAATCTAGCAGGAAAGTGATTGCGAGCGCACCACCACCATCATATATTGATGGGGAGAAATTGGCTTCAAGCAATGGTGCATCAGTAAAAGATTGGAAAGTGATAGATAAATGTGTTAACCCTAACCCTTGCCAGTTGTATCCCATCTTAAATTTTCCCCAGGAGTGTGAGCAGGAAGATGAGCCCAGCACGATATCGGCACTCTCTCTAGCAGCCACCATAAGGGACACCCAGGTGGGCACGGCCCAACCACCAAGAGTAGTAGCGATACCCCCCAGCGGAGGGGTGAGTGAGGTTGTGTCCACTGGTAAGTACGGTACCATACACTATGCAGAGACAATAGCTCCCCGCATTATACAAACAAACAAAAATGATATAGTTGAACTAAATCCTGTCAGGGTGATTGCAGTTCCCAATGGGAGAACTGACAGTCAGGGAGAAACTCCCATCAGGAACATTGCCATGCATTGTCCTTGGTCCCGAGCAGAGTTAAGGTCAATTATGTCAGAATTCCCTGATCCCAGAAAAGATCTAGTCGGATGCCAGAGGTTCCTTAAAGAGTTAGGTAACGCCCACGAGCCCACAAATAAAGATTAGCGAACAGTGCTACGAGTGTGTTTACCCTCAAATATTGACATCACGAAATTCATAACAGATTGTAAGTTAGATGCAGAGGTACCTCTCACTGACGAATACAATCAGGAGAATGTACGGCAAATCAACCTGCAATTAGGAGTGTATTTCCCTACTGTTGTTAAATGGAATAAAATCTTCTCCATAAGACAAAAAGAAGGTGAAATGGCATCAGAATATATCCATCGAGCACTGCAGGAAATAGCTAGACACACTGGGATTGAGGATATTAAGTATAATACACACCACAGGGAGGTAGCTGTCTCTGTATTAATTGACGGGTTAAAGGAGGCACTGAGGACAAGGGTGCAAACCTCTCTACCTAACTGGAGGGGTATTTCAGTGGCTGCATTGAGAGAGTCCGCCGTCGAGCACGATCGGAACATCAGCAAGCACAGGGAGTCGCAAACGGATAAGCTGATGACGGTGAGTATACAGGCACTTACAGGAAAGTCCTATCATCCAAAACCCCAGACCCCTGATGGTAAGTCACGGTCAATAGTATGTTTCTATTGTAATAAGGAAGGACATTTTGCAAGGGACTGTAGGAATAAAGGGACACATAACATATACAGACCCCCTAGACCTGAATACGAGCCACACTACAATTCACATAATTGGGATCAGGGACCATATAGAAGAGATTACGAGCCACATAGAGGGGAAACAAGGAGCTACCCACCAAGGAGGGACTGGCAGGCATCAGAAAAATCACAGCTACCCCCCTCACATATTGTAGCTGCCAATGCACTGCGGGAGGGTCCCACTACACAATAGGGGTTGGGCCACACCTGTAGTCTGCAGCCAGTGTTGGCTGCTAGCCTTGGTAGTGAACCTGAGGTCATGGTTGATGTAGCTGGTGTACCATTACCTTTCCTTGTAGATACAGGGGCGGCCAGATCAGTGTTGAATTCCACATCAGGTGTAAAAACAACGGGTAAAACGATTTCGGCAATGGGAGTAACAGGAACGGTGCAACAATACCCTTTGAGTAGACCTGCAGAGATTACGATAGGGCCCCTGCAAACCAAACATTCTTTCCTGTTGGCTGCATCGGCTCCGACTAATCTACTCGGCAGAGATTTATTGTGTAAAATGCGGTGTGTCATATACTGTACTCCTGAGTGTGTCTTCTTGGATATACCTGAGAACCATGCTCAAGAAGTGCAAGATATATTAGACACCCCTCAAAGACTAATGTCGCACTCCACTGTTATAGACACGTGTCCATCAAAGGTAGAGGAAATGATCTTGCAAATACCGGGTTCCCTTTGGACCAAAGATGGACAGGACACTGGACTGATGGTGAATGTAGCTCCAGTAGCAGCACAAGTAAAAGATGGCAGGATAGCTCCAAAAATCCCTCAATATCCTCTGAAGCCAGAGGTAGAATTAGGAGTGTACCCCATCAGAGAGCGGCTGCTACAGCAGGGCATCTTAGTCAGGACGTCCAGCACCGCCAATAGTCCCATCTTCCCTGTGAAAAAGAGTGGGGGGAGGGGTTACAGGCTAGTGCAGGATCTAAGGGGGATAAACAAAATAGTTGAGAGCCAATTCACCGTAGTGCCCAATCCAGCTGTCATCCTCATGCAAATTCCCTATACAGCAAAATTCTTCACTGTCATTGACCTCTGTTCTGCTTTCTTTTCTGTCCCTCTTCACCCTGACAGCCAATACCTCTTTGCCTTTACGTATAAGGGAGTACAGTACACCTGGACTCGCCTACCCCAAGGTTTCATTGACAGCCCGAGTATTTTCTCCCAGGCCTTGCATGACTGTTTACAATCCTTTCAACCTGAGAGTGGATCAGTGCTAATACAGTATGTCGATGACTTGTTGTTGTGTTCTGACTCACTCGAGTCATCCTTGAAAGATACTAAACAGCTTCTGTTTCATCTTTCCCAGACAGGACACAAGGTTTCAAAGGATAAGTTGCAGTTGTGCCGGACCAGGGTCAAATACTTGGGACACTGCTTGACACAAGTACTTAGGCACCTGACTGCTGATAGAATACAGGCGATTCACGACATGGCTCTGCCACAAACTCAGCAACAGGTCCGCACTTTCCTCGGAATGTGTGGGTACTGTCGTAACTGGATTCCGGGGTTCTCCATACTGGCTTTACCTTTGCAAGAAATGGTCTCTTCGAGCAAACCGGAACGGATCTCTCACACAGATGAGTCCGAACTGGCATATGAGAGACTCAAACAGTGACTATCACAAGAACCTGCATTAGGTATGCCAGATTTTGAGAAGCCCTTTGAATTGTATGGTACTGAAAGTGCTGGGTGCGCGGCAGGAGTCTTAACACAGAGACATGGTGATGCCAGCAGACCGGTAGCTTACTACAGTGCACATTTGGACACTGTAGCGTGGTCTCTTCCCACTTGCTTGCGAAGTGTTGCAGCGATAGCTTTGCTGGTAAGTAAAAGTGAGGACGTAGTGTTAGGACACGACTTGACCATCCATACACCTCATGCAGTATTTATTTATTTTATTTATTACCAGTTATTTATATAGCGCACACATATTCCGCAGCGCTTTACAGAGAATATTTGCTCATTCACATCAGTCCCTGCCCCAGTGGAGCTTACAATCTATATTCCCTACCACATGTACACGCAGACACATTCACACCTAGGGTAATTTTGTTGAGAGCCAATTAACCTACCAGTATATTTTTGGATTGTGGGAGGAAACCGGAGTACCCGGAGGAAACCCACGCAAGTACGGGGAGAATATACAAACTCCACACAGTTGGGGCCATGGTGGGAATTGAACCCATGACCTCAGTGCTGTGAGGCAGTAATGCTAACCATTACACCATCCGTTCAGCCTTGCTGAACTCTGCCCAAACCAGACATGTCTCATCTGCTTGGTTTACAAAGTGGGAACTATCACTGATGGCCCCTGTAAACATCACCATTAATAGATGCAGCTCACTAAATCCTGCAACCTACTTGCCAAGTGTGCCTGGACATGCACAAAGGGTGGAGGATGAGAACGATGGTGAAGGAGGATTTAGTGCAGATACTGATACTTAAGATTGTATGGAATACCTGAACCAAACTTTCACTGTGAGACCTGACATCAGTGACAACCCACTGGAAGGAGTAGACTTTACCTTCTACACTGACGGTAGTTGCCACAGACAGACGGAATCGGGAGACCTGTGCACCGGATATGCAGTTGTAGATGACAAAGGTATCGTAGAATCTGAACCCCTTGGCCCACCACACTCAGCACAAGTCGCTGAGCTGGTAGCTCTGACCCGAGCATGCGAGTTGGCCAAAGGTAAGTCAGCTAATATATACACAGACTCTAGGTATGCTTTTGGAGTGGTGCATGATTTGGGGGCCCTATGGCACCTCAGAAATTTCATGACGGCAGCTGGTACACCTGTAGCGCATGCGTCCCACGTCAAAAGGCTTCTGACAGCAATACAGGAACCAGACAGAGTGGCTGTTATCAAGTGTAAAGCACACACTTACAACGAAGACCCAATCTCACTTGGTAACAGCCGGGCAGACGAAGCTGCTAAATCAGCAGCAAGCAACACCATACAAACAAACATCACACCACTGATGACATTTAACACGGTCAACACACAGCAGCTAATTGAAATGCAAAATTTGTGTTCCCTACAGGAAAAGGCGGTCTGGAAGTCAAAGGGGTATGGTCAGGAGTCCTCAGGACTTTGGGCAGATGGACATGGTAAGCCAGTGGCCCCCAGAGCATATCTTCCAAGTCTAGCTGAGGCGGCACACAGTCTGACTCATCTGGGCAAAGAGGGTATGTGCAAGCTGGTAAGAGCCTACTGCAATTTGCCAGGATTCTCTTCCCATGCAGGTAAGAGAGCAATGACATGTCTTACTTGCTTGAGGAAGAATATTGGTAAGACAATACCAACAGAGCCATCCCATATCCCTCCGACAGACGGAACTTTTCAGGTAATACAAATCGACTTCATACAGTTACGACGCTGTAGGAATTTGAAATATGTGTTAGTATGTATTGATGTATTTTCCAACTGGGTAGAAGCGTTCCCTGCTGCCACAAATACTGCTACGTTCACTGCAAAGAAAATTGTGCAGGAATTTGTGAGTAGATATGGTATCCCTAGAATGATTGAAAGTGATAGGTTTTCTAGTACCCATTTTACAGGTGCAGTCTTTCAGGTCATGTGCAAACTGATGGGAATTAATAGCAAGCTGCATACTCCCTACCGGCCACAGGCGAGTGCAAAGGTGGAGAGAATGAACAGCACTATTAAGAACAAGCTGAGCAAGGTGATGGCTGAAACTAGATTGTTGTGGCCAGAAGCTTTGCCACTAGTGTTGTACAGCATCAGAACCACTCCCAGGTCACCGCTTAACTTATCACCCTTCGAAGTTCTTTTTGGTCCACAACCCCATGTAATGATAGACCCCCAGGATGATTTGAAATGCAATAACGAAATAACTGTGCAATACTTGGTTAGGATGAGCCAGCAGCTGAGAAATCAACAGAGAAATCTAAAGCTGGTGATTCCTGACCTACCGAATAGTAATTGTCATGACATTGAGCCTGGGGATTATGTGATTATTCAAAACTTTTTACGCTCAGGTTGCCTCATAGACAGGTGGGAAGGACCGTATCAAGTCTTGTTAACCAGCACGACAGCACTAAAGGTCGCCAAAAGAGAGACTTGTGTTTACTCGTCCCACTGCAAGAAGGTCGCTGACCCGGAAAAAACTCTTGACAAAGAGCAAGGTGAAGAGAACCTCGTATCACTAGAGTGTTAGTATCGGGAAAGCTGAGAGGCAGGACTGTTGAAACGGCACCTGAGCACGGAGAACAACAAGATAAAAGACAGTTGTCGCACCATTTTTCTTTTTTCACCTCCCACTGCATTTTTCTTTCCCTCCCTTCCTATTTTCCTTCTTTTTTCCTAACTAAATGGATCTACCTCAAGAGACTGTGTTTCGGGTTTTTCTAGTAATTCTGTTTTTGCTCAGGACAATCTGTTTTGGTGAGGGTCCCTGAGACGTCGAGCAAGGATCTGGAATGGGTTCTGATGGCGAGTACAAATTTGTAGGATCTCAGGAGCAGCACATCACTCGAGTAAAGGCTGGTATCAGTAAGCGCTCTGGTAGTCATGGGGCTCAGAGGCAATGTGAAGGGTTATTGTCTGATGAATATTGTATTTGTAAGAATTGTGAGAACATAGTCGAAGATGGGTGCATCCAGAGATGTCAGTCCAACATTAATATCGACATGGACCGACATCCGTTGAGTGATTACCACTCATTAGTGGGTGAGGTCTTAAACCAGACAGAATGTTGGGTGTGCTCACAGGTACCTCAAGGACAGAGTAAGTCAGGATTAGTACCATACCCTTTAGCAACTCGAATTACGGGGTGGGAGACCGGTGGACAAGAAATGCAATATATCTAGGCCCCCTAGCTTGAAGCTCCATCAGTACAACGTAGATAGGTCCCTGTTGTGTTTTAATATTTCCAATTTCTGAAAACCAGGAAATTGGGAAGTGACTTGGAATAATCAGACGACTTTTTCACACAGAGCTGATAGGATACCTATTGACTCTGAACTTGTATGCAAGATTACCAACAGTGGGAGGTATTTTCGGTACCAGTATACACGTGGAAGCAAAACCATGTGGGTTGGAAAGGTATCGCAGGGGTATTGTGCCCACATCATCCAGCACGATACTACTGAACAAATGAGAGAACTAGGGATTGGTTTCTTTACATGGAAAGTTTGCAATATGGTGATGTTACATTTTGCCCCCTATGTTCTCCCAGATGATGCCTATTTCATATGTGGGAGGAAAGCGTACAAGTGGCTTACTCCGAGCTCTGAGGGATTGTGTTATATTGGGAGCGTACTACCAGAGGTCATGACCATAACCCACGAAAAAATGAAAGACGTTCACCGCAGTGCTCAGACTCCTTATACTCATACCCACTATGAACACATCATCAAGAGACACCTCATAGATAGGGCAGAGCACCCAGCCTCTGACTTGATCCATGAATCCACCGGGATTCAGTTCCTTCTCGCATTAGATATCACCCGTACTGCCAAAGGAACTATAAATTATAGGTACATCCATGCGCTAGCGAGCTTGATAGACAATATCACCGAGATGTATGATGACACCTTCAGGTATACGGGAAGGGAGTTACAAGCCTACAAGAAGGAACTGATCCAGCACAGGATGGTCCTTAATTACGTTACCTGGCAACTCAATATGGTGTGAAGTGCTGTACGTATATTACAAACAGCACTGACGACCCCACGGAGATCATCGATCAGAAGATGGATGAGATCTTGCAGTTGAAGTGGGAGTTCAGGAGGAAGCACAATCTTACCTTAGCGACTGTGGGAAATGAACTGACTGGCTGGGTCTCATGGTTGAACCCACGCAAATGGTTCTCAGGGTTAGGAGAGTGGGCACAGAATGTTATTATGAGTGTCGGGAAGTTTCTCCTTTGTATCCTGGGAGTCATCATAATTATTGGCCTGATATTCAGGTGTGTTCGAATTCTAACGCGGCGCTAGCACAGCACAAATTTGATGAATCTAAGGAGCGAGAGCGCTGTTACAGCAGCAGATTTGATTTATGATCCATCCATAGAGACAGTGTTATGATAAGGATTGCAAATGAATTATATTGCCTGTTTCTTTCACTATTTTTCTGTTTCCCCCTTACCCAGAAACATCCAACCGGAAAAGACGTCAGCCCTACCCAATGTTTATGTGAATGTATTGATATATATATATATATATATATATATATATATGTGTGTCTTATCTTCATCTCTGCAACCTCCGGTTAATGGCACACATAGTCGACAGGTGTTATCCACATAAACTAGCATTCACATATGTTCCCCCTCCATGTATCATCAACTAAATGTGCACCCCATTTGTTGGTATTAGAAGCCGAAAAGAGCTCGGTAGTGTTTGTTTGCCCATTTACAGACCCTTAATATGGGATGAGAAGGATTTAATGTATTCTTCGCAATACCTCGAAGCTTATTTAGAACATATACGGCACGATGATACATGCCCCTCAGACATTGATTCATACATATATGCTTTTTGCTATCCCACTAGGTTATACATTTCCCACCTACAACTCTCCTCCGATCAGCCAAACTTGTATATATTGTGTAGATAATATTTTCTGTTTAGTAGTAAAGTGTGGCAGTTATTGATAACAGCCAAAGAGTGGACTGTCGAAGTCGAAAATATTTCAGTACACACATCACGTATTAACTACACACAGATGGCCTCCATGCGCGTACTTGTTCTGCCATGCGTGCACATATTCGCAATTTGCGTAGGATCGCTCCCGCGGTCCTGCGTATTAGCGCATGGTATGGGTAATTACGGTAGTATTTGTAATCGCATGGAAAAGCCATAAAAACACATCACATATTTAATCCACATAGTGCACAAGGTACAAAGTCTTCATGCACCACACCAGCGAGTTATACTTGTTTAAAGGGTATGATAACAAAGGGATTCAACTTTACAGGATAAGAGGGGACAGAATTAGGTTATGAGGTGGTGTTTGGTATCCAGCTGTAGGGTATTTTAAAAGCAATATTCCGGTGTTAGTTTGCAGAAGATCGCACGCTCCTGCGAATAGTTATGCGCAGGAGCAGAATATTAATATCAACTGTATTTACTGTACTCCTGATATTCGGCGGGAACCCAGAGTAGAACATCTGCAAGTGCACCTGGACCAGTCATCGCCCACCTATTCAAACTGACCTATGACCTTTCCTGTACTGTAAACAACCATCCCTGTGACCAATCGACAAAGAGATTACAGTTCCCATTGTATTAGGTTTTGGACAAATGTATAAAAAGCCAGCTGCAGGCCCGGTCCCTCTCTCAATCTTTGAAGGTCATCTACCTTGATGACTGAGGACCGGACCGGGAAGCACAGGCGAACAAACGTATGTACCATTTACTTTAGCCTCTTTTCTGTTATTGTAATTGTATCTTTGTTGTAACCCCCTTTTATCAATTATATGTTGGCGGGTCGGATCCCAACTTCCTAAATACAATTGGTGTTGTGTCTCTTTCCCTGCTAGATTTGTAAGTGTATTTCAGACACACGTGAAGCTGCATAGTGCTCATGGCGTGTCGTTGTGTGTGTATTCACCGCGTGTACTTTGTACATCCATCGCGGCGTTAGTACGCAAAGTGCGTACACGGTACGGGACTTTGTACGCTAACTGAGTAATAAGTACGTAGGTCAAGGATTGCATACAGCGGCCGCAGCGGCTCGATTTTAAAGTGTATTGAGTGTATTGTTAAGGTATAGCTTTCTGTCCTGTAAAGTAAATCACCATTTACAAGGGCTAATAAGAGTCATCAGCAGAGACTCCTGAGCAACTACAGCAGTCACAGTGACTGCAAGCAAAGCACTATCCTCCATCCAGAAACTCTTTAGTGGATCCACAGCAGGCTGAGTTGAGTTGTAGTGAGAATCCAAAGAATCTGGAGTTTTTGATCTACAATCTGGGGCAGCAGGGGATTACACACTGAAACTATGCACAGATTCCTAATATCTTTGAAGGCTTGCATAGTGTTAAAAATAAATGGTAAAACCTAAAAAAAAAAAAAAAAACATGGGGGCGTCTATTTCATAACCAGCTCTGGGTTATTTAGCCTAGGATGGTAGTGAAAAATAGGGGTGATATACAATGTTTGTACCCCCCATATTTTTCCCCAACCAGCATTAGGCTGAAACAGCTAGGGCAGGTGAAATTATAACAGGGAGACATGCAGTGTGGGATCTTAGAGATCTGTACAGGCTTGTAAACCATGGCAAGTTATCGGCGGGTTTGCAGCGGGATCCTAGTGGGATAGGGTTATAGAAACCTCTAGGAATCATCAGCGGGTTCTATGTAAAAGGTCAAAATGACCTTTAGTAAATATTGCCTTATAGAACCCAGTGTCAATCTGCGGCTGATTTACCCCCATGAGTCTAATTTCAGTCCTTTCTTTATTCATTATGGGTGTCATTCTATTCTACTTTAATTGCCCACATGACTGACTAATACTGTTCCTTCTGCAGTAACTGTTCTTTGTAATATATTTTTTAAGCATGCAACACAGTCAGGAATAAACTTCAAGCTTCCTCCATGCATTACAAGAACTTTGTTGACAGAAAAACACTGATTGTTCCAAAACTGTGTACTAGGGATAAAGGGGGTAATTCCAAGTCGATCGCAGCACGATTTTTGATAGCAACTGGGCAAAACCATGTGCACTGCAGGGGAGGCAGATATAACATGTGCAGAGAGAGTTAGATTTGGGTGTGGTGTGTCCAATCTGCAGAGCCGGCCTTAGCTATAGGCAGGCTAGGCATTTGCCTAGGGCATTCAAGCATGTCTAGGGGCATCCAAGCATGTCCCTGCAGCATCTCATGCTGAGAGGGACAGTCCGCAAACTAACTGTTACTTTCTAAATGTATTCAATCAGTACTTGTATACACTGCTGTTTACATTTGTAAAAAAAAATGCACACTGTGCCTTAAACTTCCTCTGACATGCTTGAATGCCCCTGACTTGTGAGACCTCAGACAGACAGCAGAAGCCCAGTAAATCAAATTCCTGGACCTGTGACATTTTTACTGACTATATAAGGTTATTACTGGATGGCTTCTTATGATAACACATGTGTATTTTGGAAGACTGCTTCACAGAAACCTGACATCACCTATACTGCTTGTGCACATAGGGGAGGGGGACCCTGCCATCCTGTGTGTGTCCCTTATCCCTGTGCAAACCCCAGGTGTCTGCAGGGACATAACATGGGCAGTGTTCTCCCCACACTTTATTTCCTAGTCAGTCCATACCGTAAAATTCCCCTGCCATCTAGCACTGTAACGTGGTCAGTAAGTTGCGTTGTGCTATTTCTATATGAAACATCAGTGCAGCGTGACTTTTGGACACATCAGACTGGAGGGCAGAGCATTTAGCTCCCACAGTATAAAGTAAAGTGCATGCAGTTGCCGGGAGTAACAGACACCAGCAAACACACTGAATAGTGAAGAGAATGGACAGTTTCTACATGTTTGATACTGATCTTTTTGTATAACCAGCAAGTGTGGCAGTATATGTGGCAGTATATGTGTATTATGGGCATTACTAATGTGGGGCATATGTGTAAGGTGCATTACTATGTGGCATTATGTGTATTATGGGCATTACTAATGTGGGGCATATGTGTAAGGTTCCTTTACTGTGTGGAATTATATGTATTATGGTCATTACTGTGTGGCATTGTGCAGAGTTGAACTGGCCCACAGGGTAACCCCCCGGTGGGCCCCACTACCTGAGCGTTGCAGGTACAGATGCAGAACTAGCGGCGGAGCTAGGGGGCACCAGACAAAATTTTGCCTAGGGCATCAAATTGGCTAGGGCCGGCTCTGCCAATCTGCAATCTAATTTGCAGTGTAAAAATAAAGCAGCCAGTATTTACCCTGCACAGAAACAATATAACCCACCCAAATCTAACTCTTTCTGCACATGTTATTTCTGCCTCCCCTGCAGTGCACATGGTTTTGCCCAGTTGCTATCAAAAATCCTGCTGCGATCAACTTGGAATTACCCCCAAAGTCTGGATTTTCAATACACATTTGCTTTTAAGAGTTTCCAGCATGAAATCTAATCCTTGTTTCATTGGACAGTTTGAAATATTACAAGAAGTTAGCCCAGTAGCGTACATGCTGCAGCTTGATTCCAACTTAAGTAAAACTTTATATATATCTTTACTCAAACTGCTCATTGTTAATAATTTTCTTTCCATTGAGAGTCCTCCTTATGTGATTATGGTGCAACAACAATAGGTACTGTAGGACTGTCATAGCCGTCCATTTTTGAGAAGTGGCTATCTTGCTGTGAGTTTACATCGAGATTAAAGTCACCACATTTAATAGCCTGCAAGTAGTTTTAAACTCTCCAGAAATGCGCAGCAATCACTCTTGACAAGAAATAGGTTGCCATCCTGATTTTTGATATGGTAAACATACAAGTTGTCGGATGTAATAATAACCTGTGACTTGTAAGCTCGCCAAAAACTGATCAAAACATTCACAATAAAGGAGGTGCCTCTGGCCAGCAACAGAGCTCAAATTGCATGAATTTTATCTATAATCTCTGCTCAGAATATAACACAGAGACACATTAAACATATCTATTACTTTGAAAATACTCAAAGGGTATCAAATGAAAATTATTTTATTGATGGCCCATAATCATTTTTGGAAACATAACAGTATTTTTAGTTATTACTTAATACCATCAGGTCCTCTTCCGACTTAGGTGGAGTGTGTGGCCAAACCAGGGCCTTAACTAGGTGTGTGCAGAGTGTGCCACTGCACATAGAGCTGCAGGACAGGGGGTGCTGTTGGAAGAGATGGATTTAGGGGTTAGGCTGCTTCTAGACACAACATTATCAGCTTCCCCCTTCTAAAAAATAAATAAATTAGGCACTACACCAAAATATTACAACGTGTAGGGGTGCTCAAGCTTAAAGAGATAGAGGTCCGAGAAACAGGCACTCCACTGGTCAAACAAATGTCACAACTGGAACACCAAAATACTGCCACGTTTCTGATTCTTTAATCCATTTTCAAGCAATGGAACATTCCATTGCTTGAAAACAGATTAAAGTATACAAAACTTTGCAGTATTTTGCTGCTCCAATTGTGACATTTGTTTGACCAGTGGAGCACCTGCCTCCTGGACATATATATATATATATATATATATATAGTGGTCTAATTTGTTAACTACTCTCTGAGACTGGATTGGATTGTGTGCACAGGATTTTATTGCTAATTTTATCACTGTTCTATAGGAATTGTGCATTGTCAAATAGGAATTGTGCATTGTCAAATACCTCTGAAATTGTAAAATAAATTGTCTGGTATCTTATATTAATTGATGTTCCAAAATTCTTTGGGTGACCTTCTTTGGTGAGAGGGTACAGTGCATCTGGAAAGTATTCCCAGCACTTCACTTTTTCCACATTTTGTTATGTTACAAATGTCGAAGTCGGAAAAATAACACATACAACAACACACAGAGTGGCGTTTCTCAGTGGTGGCGTAAGTACGCAATTGACTTATGGAGACACACCATGTGTGTTACCGTGCACTGTGCATAGAATCGCATTGCCTGTGTGTTTCCGCATGGTGAGTGTATATACGGTAAAATGTGCAATCACTGAGAAATGCCATAAAGACGCACACAATCATACATCTATATACCACACATAGTTCACACATAGGGGGTAATTCCAAGTTGATAGCAGCAGGAATTTTGTTAGCAGTTGGGCAAAACCATGTGCACTGCAGGGGAGGCAGATATAACATGAGCAGAGAGAGTTAGATTTGGGTGGGTTATTTTGTTTCTGTGCATGGTAAATACTGCCTGCTTTAGTTTTACACTGCAAATTAGATTGCAGATTGAACACACCACACCCAAATCTAACTCTCTCTGCACATGTTATATCTGCCTCCCCTGCAGTGCACATGGTTTTGCCCAACTGCTAACAAAATTCCTGCCGCGATCAACTTGGAATTACCCCCATAGTCATTATAAGTCCAAAACAAGGTTTAAATTACACAGTAAACTAGCTATATACTTATTCCAGGGTTAAGACCAGATTGTCGCATCATGTTTAGTCTCATATTAATCAGTGTTTCACCATCAGTAATCTGGTCATTACGGATAAACAGTCGCACCCTGTGACCGCAAGATATGAGTAATATTAGATATGTATGGAATAATGTGCAGAGCAAGTTGTGCATACTGGTTAGTTTAATCCAGTTTTAGAGTGGGTCCCTGAGGGCAACACATGTCCTTGCAGCAAAGAACAAAGTCCCACATCTTCAGGTGGACTGACCTATGATCCGTCGAGTTCTTGAGAGATCTGGCCCCTGGACCAATGAGAGAAGACTTTGCTTGATGTATTGTATGCCTTTGGAAAAACTGTATAAAATAGTGACCCAGAACCATCTCTCTCTCCCTCTCTCTCTCTCTCTCTCTCTCTCTCTCTCTCTCACACACACACACACACACACACACACACACACAACCACACACACATACACTCTCATTCACACAACCACACACACACACACACACACACACACACACACACACACACACACACACTCTTCTCACAAGCCTTCTATCTGATGACTGGCTGCCTGGAACCAGGGAAACTTGCGTATGTATTAGAGATGAGCGCCGGAAATTTTTCGGGTTTTGTGTTTTGGTTTTGGGTTCGGTTCCGCGGCCGTGTTTTGGGTTCGACCGCGTTTTGGCAAAACCTCACCGAATTTTTTTTGTCGGATTCGGGTGTGTTTTGGATTCGGGTGTTTTTTTCAAAAAACCCTAAAAAACAGCTTAAATCATAGAATTTGGGGGTCATTTTGATCCCAAAGTATTATTAACCTCAAAAACCATAATTTCCACTCATTTTCAGTCTATTCTGAATACCTCACACCTCACAATATTATTTTTAGTCCTAAAATTTGCACCGAGGTCGCTGTGTGAGTAAGATAAGCGACCCTAGTGGCCGACACAAACACCGGGCCCATCTAGGAGTGGCACTGCAGTGTCACGCAGGATGTCCCTTCCAAAAAACCCTCCCCAAACAGCACATGACGCAAAGAAAAAAAGAGGCGCAATGAGGTAGCTGACTGTGTGAGTAAGATAAGCGACCCTAGTGGCCGACACAAACACCGGGCCCATCTAGGAGTGGCACTGCAGTGTCACGCAGGATGTCCCTTCCAAAAAACCCTCCCCAAACAGCACATGACGCAAAGAAAAAAAGAGGCGCAATGAGGTAGCTGACTGTGTGAGTAAGATAAGCGACCCTAGTGGCCGACACAAACACCGGGCCCATCTAGGAGTGGCACTGCAGTGTCACGCAGGATGTCCCTTCCAAAAAACCCTCCCCAAACAGCACATGACGCAAAGAAAAAAAGAGGCGCAATGAGGTAGCTGACTGTGTGAGTAAGATAAGCGACCCTAGTGGCCGACACAAACACCGGGCCCATCTAGGAGTGGCACTGCAGTGTCACGCAGGATGGCCCTTCCAAAAAACCCTCCCCAAACAGCACATGACGCAAAGAAAAATAAAAGAAAAAAGAGGTGCAAGATGGAATTGTCCTTGGGCCCTCCCACCCACCCTTATGTTGTATAAACAAAACAGGACATGCACACTTTAACCAACCCATCATTTCAGTGACAGGGTCTGCCACACGACTGTGACTGATATGACGGGTTGGTTTGGACCCCCCCCCAAAAAAGAAGCAATTAATCTCTCCTTGCACAAACTGGCTCTACAGAGGCAAGATGTCCACCTCATCATCATCCTCCGATATATCACCGTGTACATCCCCCTCCTCACAGATTATCAATTCGTCCCCACTGGAATCCACCATCTCAGCTCCCTGTGTACTTTGTGGAGGCAATTGCTGCTGGTCAATGTCTCCGCGGAGGAATTGATTATAATTCATTTTAATGAACATCATCTTCTCCACATTTTCTGGATGTAACCTCGTACGCCGATTGCTGACAAGGTGAGCGGCGGCACTAAACACTCTTTCGGAGTACACACTTGTGGGAGGGCAACTTAGGTAGAATAAAGCCAGTTTGTGCAAGGGCCTCCAAATTGCCTCTTTTTCCTGCCAGTATAAGTACGGACTGTGTGACGTGCCTACTTGGATGCGGTCACTCATATAATCCTCCACCATTCTTTCAATGTTGAGAGAATCATATGCAGTGACAGTAGACGACATGTCCGTAATCGTTGTCAGGTCCTTCAGTCCGGACCAGATGTCAGCATCAGCAGTCGCTCCAGACTGCCCTGCATCACCGCCAGCGGGTGGGCTCGGAATTCTGAGCCTTTTCCTCGCACCCCCAGTTGCGGGAGAATGTGAAGGAGGAGATGTTGACAGGTCGCGTTCCGCTTGACTTGACAATTTTCTCACTAGCAGGTCTTTCAACCCCAGCAGACTTGTGTCTGCCGGAAAGAGAGATCCAAGGTAGGCTTTAAATCTAGGATCGAGCATGGTGGCCAAAATGTAGTGCTCTGATTTCAACAGATTGACCACCCGTGAATCCTTGTTAAGCGAATTAAGGGCTCCATCCACAAGTCCCACATGCCTAGCGGAATCGCTCCGTGTTAGCTCCTCCTTCAATGTCTCCAGCTTCTTCTGCAAAAGCCTGATGAGGGGAATGACCTGACTCAGGCTGGCAGTGTCTGAACTGACTTCACGTGTGGCAAGTTCAAAGGGCATAGAACCTTGCACAACGTTGAAATCATTCTCCACTGCGCTTGAGACAGGTGCATTCCACCTCCTATATCGTGCTCAATTGTATAGGCTTGAATGGCCTTTTGCTGCTCCTCCAACCTCTGAAGCATATAGAGGGTTGAATTCCACCTCGTTACCACTTCTTGCTTCAGATGATGGCAGGGCAGGTTCAGTAGTTTTTGGTGGTGCTCCAGTCTTCTGTACGTGGTGCCTGTACGCCGAAAGTGTCCCGCAATTCTTCTGGCCACTGACAGCATCTCTTGCACGCCCCTGTCATTTTTTTAAAAATTCTGCACCACCAAATTCAAGGTATGTGCAAAACATGGGACGTGCTGGAATTTGCCCATATTTAATGCACACACAATATTGCTGGCGTTGTCCGATGCCACAAATCCACAGGAGAGTCCAATTGGGGTAAGCCATTCCGCGATGATCTTCCTCAGTTGCCGTAAGAGGTTTTCAGCTGTGTGCGTATTCTGGAAACCGGTGATACAAAGCGTAGCCTGCCTAGGAAAGAGTTGGCGTTTGCGAGATGCTGCTACTGGTGCCGCCGCTGCTGTTCTTGCGGCGGGAGTCCATACATCTACCCAGTGGGCTGTCACAGTCATATAGTCCTGACCCTGCCCTGCTCCACTTGTCCACATGTCCGTGGTTAAGTGGACATTGGGTACAACTGCATTTTTTAGGACACTGGTGAGTCTTTTTCTGACGTCCGTGTACATTCTCGGTATCGCCTGCCTAGAGAAGTGGAACCTAGATGGTATTTGGTAACGGGGGCACACTGCCTCAATAAATTGTCTAGTTCCCTGTGAACTAACGGCGGATACCGGACGCACGTCTAACACCAACATAGTTGTCAAGGCCTCAGTTATCCGCTTTGCAGCAGGATGACTGCTGTGATATTTCATCTTCCTCGCAAAGGACTGTTGAACAGTCAATTGCTTACTGGAAGTAGTACAAGTGGGCTTACGACTTCCCCTCTGGGATGACCATCGACTCCCAGCAGCAACAACAGCAGCGCCAGCAGCAGTAGGCGTTACACGCAAGGATGCATCGGAGGAATCCCAGGCAGGAGAGGAATCATCAGAATTGCCAGTGACATGGCCTGCAGGACTATTGGCATTCCTGGGGAAGGAGGAAATTGACACTGAGGGAGTTGGTGGGGTGGTTTGCGTGAGCTTGGTTACAAGAGGAAGGGATTTACTGGTCAGTGGACTGCTTCCGCTGTCGGCCAAAGTTTTTGAACTTGTCACTGACTTATTATGAATGCGCTGCAGGTGACGTATAAGGGAGGATGTTCCGAGGTGGTTAACGTCCTTACCCCTACTTATTACAGCTTGACAAAGGGAACACACGGCTTGACAAATGTTGTCCGCATTTCTGGTGAAATACTTCCACACCGAAGAGCTGATTTTTTTGGTATTTTCACCAGGCATGTCAACGGCCATATTCCTCCCACGGACAACAGGTGTCTCCCCGGGTGCCTGACTTAAACAAACCACCTCACCATCAGAATCCTCCTGGTCAATTTCCTCCCCAGCGCCAGCAACACCCATATCCTCCTCATCCTGGTGTACTTCAACACTGACATCTTCAATCTGACTATCAGGAACTGGACTGCGGGTGCTCCTTCCAGCACTTGCAGGGGGCGTGCAAATGGTGGAAGGCGCATGCTCTTCACGTCCAGTGTTGGGAAGGTCAGGCATCGCAACCGACACAATTGGACTCTCCTTGTGGATTTGGGATTTCGAAGAACGCAGTTCTTTGCTGTGCTTTTTCCAGCTTGAGTCTTTTCATTTTTCTAGCGAGAGGCTGAGTGCTTCCATCCTCATGTGAAGCTGAACCACTAGCCATGAACATAGGCCAGGGCCTCAGCCGTTCCTTGCCACTCCGTGTGGTAAATGGCATATTGGCAAGTTTACGCTTCTCCTCCGACAATTTTAATTTAGGTTTTGGAGTCCTTTTTTTACTGATATTTGGTGTTTTGGATTTGACATGCTCTGTACTATGACATTGGGCATCGGCCTTGGCAGACGACGTTGCTGGCATTTCATCGTCTCGGCCATGACTAGTGGCAGCAGCTTCAGCACGAGGTGGAAGTGGATCTTGATCTTTCCCTAATTTTGGAACCTCAACATTTTTGTTCTCCATATTTTAATAGGCACAACTAAAAGGCACCTCAGGTAAACAATGGAGATGGATGGATACTAGTATACAATTATGGATGGACTGCCGAGTGCCGACACAGAGGTAGCTACAGCCGTGGACTACCGTACTGTACTGTGTCTGCTGCTAATATAGACTGGTTGATAAAGAGATGTAGTATGTATGTATAAAGAAGAAAGAAAAAAAAACCACGGGTAGGTGGTATACAATTATGGACAGACTGCCGAGTGCCGACACAGAGGTAGCTACAGCCGTGGACTACCGTACTGTGTCTGCTGCTAATATAGACTGGTTGATAAAGAGATGTAGTATGTATGTATAAAGAAGAAAGAAAAAAAAACCACGGGTAGGTGGTATACAATTATGGATGGACTGCCGAGTGCCGACACAGAGGTAGCTACAGCCGTGGACTACCGTACTGTACTGTGTCTGCTGCTAATATAGACTGGTTGATAATGAGATGTAGTATGTATAAAGAAGAAAGAAAAAAAAACCACGGGTAGGTGGTATACAATTATGGATGGACTGCCGAGTGCCGACACAGAGGTAGCTACAGCCGTGGACTACCGTACTGTACTGTGTCTGCTGCTAATATAGACTGGATGATAATGAGATGTAGTATGTATAAAGAAGAAGAAAAAAAACACGGGTAGGTGGTATACAATTATGGATGGACTGCCGAGTGCCGACACAGAGGTAGCTACAGCCGTGGACTACCGTACTGTACTGTGTCTGCTGCTAATATAGACTGGATGATAATGAGATGTAGTATGTATAAAGAAGAAAGAAAAAAAAAACACGGGTAGGTGGTATACAATTATGGACGGACTGCCGAGTGCCGACACAGAGGTAGCTACAGCCGTGGACTACCGTACTGTACTGTGTCTGCTGCTAATATAGACTGGTTGATAATGAGATGTAGTATGTATAAAGAAGAAAGAAAAAAAAACCACGGGTAGGTGGTATACAATTATGGATGGACTGCCGAGTGCCGACACAGAGGTAGCTACAGCCGTGGACTACCGTACTGTACTGTGTCTGCTGCTAATATAGACTGGATGATAATGAGATGTAGTATGTATAAAGAAGAAAAAAAAAACCACGGGTAGGTGGTATACAATTATGGATGGACTGCCGAGTGCCGACACAGAGGTAGCTACAGCCGTGGACTACCGTACTGTACTGTGTCTGCTGCTAATATAGACTGGATGATAATGAGATGTAGTATGTATAAAGAAGAAAGAAAAAAAAAACCACGGGTAGGTGGTATACAATTATGGATGGACTGCCGAGTGCCGACACAGAGGTAGCTACAGCCGTGAACTACCGTACTGTGTCTGCTGCGACTGGATGATAAATAATTATATAAAAAATATATATATATCACTACTGCAGCCGGACAGGTATATATTATATAATGACGGACCTGCTGGACACTGTCAGCAGAATGAGTTTTTTATAGAATAAAAAAACACCACACAAGTCACACGACGAGTGTTTAACTTTTTCAGGCAATCACAATATAGTTTACTATACTGGTGGTCAGTGTGGTCAGGTCACTGGTCAGTCACACTGGCAGTGGCACTCCTGCAGCAAAAGTGTGCACTGTTTAATTTTAATAATATGTACTCCTGGCTCCTGCTATAACCTATAACTGCTCCCCAGTCTCCCCCACAATTAAGCTGTGTGAGCACAGTCAGATATTATACATAGATGATGCAGCACACTGGGCTGAGCACAGATATGGTATGTGACTGAGTCACTGTGTATCGTTTTTTTCAGGCAGAGAACGGATTATATTAAATAAAACTGCACTGGTGGTCACTGGTCAGTGGTCAGTCACTAGTAAACTCTGCACTCTCTAGTACTCCTAAGCTCCAGTAAATCAAGTGTCTCTGTCTCAATCTCACTCTCTCTCTTCTAATCTAAATGGAGAGGACGCCAGCCACGTCCTCTCCCTATCAATCTCAATGCACGTGTGAAAATGGCGGCGACGCGCGGCTCCTTATATAGAATCCGAGTCTCGCGATAGAATCCGAGCCTCGCGAGAATCCGACAGCGTCATGATGACGTTCGGGCGCGCTCGGGTTAACCGAGCAAGGCGGGAAGATCCGAGTCGCTCGGATCCGTGTAAAAAAAGCTGAAGTTCGGGCAGGTTCGGATTCCGAGGAACCGAACCCGCTCATCTCTAGTATGTATATTGGCTTTAACTGTAACTCTCTCATTGTGTGTTATACCTGCATTTGTGTTTTATATCTGTAATTGTGTTTAATACTTGTACTTGCTAAATTAAATCTGATTGTGCGTTGGACCACAATTAACAGTATATTATACCGTACTCTCTTTTATTAAGGTATTAGTGTGCGTTCGCAGCAAACTATTTTGTATTGTTTTAAAAATTAAGTGACTTTTACAGTTTCCATTTTTCATCTGATGCTGACAAACCACATCCATTTTTTTGTGTAATCTATAAGGTGCTGGTGTGAATTCAGGGACGATAAAGAAAGCTATATCTTTGTCTTGACTGCATGCAATTAATAAGTATATCTTTTACATGCTATTTTTCTCTTGTGGGTATTGTATTGTTGCCACGGGTTTAAGTAAATCATATAGGATCTGATTCAGGTTGGATTGTTTATTTGCTAATAATTTGAGAAAATGTTATAGTTGTACGAACATTTAAAATTACATAGTGCAGGCACAGGCCTGAAATGGTAATGAAGCCCTGCTCGCATTTAAACATGTGGTGTGGTGGAGCTTGATTAGCAAACAGTGAGTGTTTTTATAATAAAATACTCAGTGCTGGCAGGGGAGTGCTAAATTATGCAAAGGTATCATTCAAGCAGCAATAGAAGTATGTTTTATTGTTAGCTTCAGTTGATAACGTGTGGTAATTATTTACGCAAGTGCGTGCACTAGCACGTGGAGACACATGAGTGCGTAATTGGACGCACACGTGACACTGTATGTAAGTACGTATACAAGTACGTAACTAGCCGCAAAATAGAAACGTGATCTCTCTCTCTCTCTCTCTCTCTCTCTCTCTCTCTATATATATATATATATATATATACACACAAGAGTCCAAATAAATGGAGGTGCACTCGTCCAATAAATGATTAGCAGCAATTTTTCATAATTCACATGGGTTTTATTGATAGAAATTCGGCTTATTCAGTCGACGTTTCGATCCTCAATTCGGGATCTTTTTCAAGACAAGCTTCGACATATAATTCATGCTTACAAGGCATCAAATATTGATTTCTACAACACAATAAAATAAAATAAACAATACATAAATTCACTAAATCTTACAAAAATTACAAAAACTTAAAACACAGATACAGAAAGCATATTGTTATGAACCACCGCGTCATTCAAGATCACCACGCACCAGTGAGAGACACAAGGGACACCGGAGATGCAAGAGGTGAATACCCTCACCATCCATGCACAATATCAATAAATCTGTAGTGCTCTATAGAACACAGGGGCCAAATCAGTGAGAATAATTAAACCAAACTTACTCTGTTTAATCAATATATCCAGTTCGGACAATACCATAGCTGCACGGCTTTGGTGGTCATATGAGAAGTGGTTTCTAAAAATTATGGTAACATCTACATCAGTATCTCTGGAAAACATATAACTAATCACCACCACTCTAGTGCTCGTACAAATTAAGATACTCACACGTGTGGTTAACAAACTCCTGTAGACAATTTAGACAACTTCATAGTCACTGTAAAGCAAATGCGAAATATATAATCAAACTTCCAATCAGTGAAACAATCACTGAAGAAGCATAATAAAGAAAATATCATTACCACTTATCTTATGTATCAAGGTACTCACCAAATGTTAATCATCAAGCCAGCCTCTGCAGCCACACTCATATACCCCTAATCACCATTCCTTATATACCTATTCACCGGAAGTGGGTGGTGTATCACTGAACCGACACCCTAAGATCTCCAAATACTGGGCACAGGCGGGCTTACAGCCCAACAAAATCACGCTACCCGCACCAGACGTCTGACCAACTTATGCGTTAAAGATACCTCCCTAAAATGTACATAATCTATATGAAATTCAGCTCAGTGCCGTCAGTGGAACGCATTGCGTTCCACGGCCCCGTGACCGGAAGTGCCGGGCGTCCAAGACCCATACTCAGTAGTACAACACTTGCAGCGCACTGCGTTCCACGTCCCTGGTAACAAATGTCCTTACAGTCACTACATGACTTGCGCACCACTCACCATGGTAGCAATGGAACGCAATCGCGTTCCACAGCCGGGAGTACGGACTCGCTCCCGTTCGGAACGCCCACTCGTGCATAACACTAGTGGGTGATCCCCTGGTCATAACAGTATAGATGTACCAGCTAATAGAGTACTAAAACATAAATGTAAGTATGTGGGATATATATAGAGAGTGGTGCTGAGCTGGAATATATAGATACACTGGTTTAACCAGGTCTCAATGTACTCCACTGTGTGCATAGTGATGATCTTGCTGACGAGGCGTCACACACACACACATATATATTACACAAAAAAGAAAAAGAAAAATAAACAACATATTAAAATAGGACATATTAAGTCTGACACAACCTAACCTCTGCTTGGCCCTAGTAATAATAACTTTTAACCCGTATATTCTGATGCTAATGTAAAAAACTGTAGAAGAATATAAAGCAATTAAATAATACAGAGATGAGTCTCAAGATCATCAGAGGTAAATAAGGCCTAGCAGTATATAGGTGGTGTCGTTCTGATATGTCCATAACAGATAGAGCATTCCATATTCACCGAGTCCCTAGCCTATTGTATTCCCAACCCAAATATACTGGTGGACTATTGATAGGAGGAGGTTCAACCTTGTTGTATTCTCATGGATGAATTTAAATACCATCCGAATTCAACGGATAAGAAGCTGCTGACACTCAAACAGTAAAAATGGCTCACAGAAAGACATTCATGGCAGAATGTTCATTAAGGCCTTTTGGTGAAACTGTGTTCAAGTGGGAGATCCAGAAACTCTCCCGTTGTCGTAAAGCAAGCGTGCGATCACCGCCCTGAGACAATGGTGGGACCCAATCTATAAGTCTACATTTAATATTGGCCACCTGGTGTCCTCTTTGTAAATAATGTCTAGCAACAGGTTTGTCGGTAGTACCCGTTTGAATAGCCGTACGGATAGACAACCGATGATTAGCCATTCTTTCTCTAAAGCAACGGGTGGTCAGGCCTACGTAATGTAATCCACACGGACACGTTAGTATGTAAACCACAAAGTCTAACCTGCAGTGAAGGTGATATTTGATTTTAATGTTTCTCCCCGAGTGTGGGTGCGGAAACGTGGGACCAGTGAGAAGAGATCTACATGTGGTGCATTTACCACATGAGAAGCAACCTGGTTTGCTGCTCATAATCTGAAGAAAATTCATTTTAGTCACAGGTACCGCTGTCGGTCTCATAAGGATCTGTCTCAGGTTAGGTCCACGTTTATAGGCCATCATGGGTGGGTTCATATGTGTAAAAGGCAACCCAGGGTCTGACTTTACAATTGGCCAATATTTATGTAAAGTTTTGCGTGTAAACTGTGCATAATTATCATACTTGGTCGTAAAGACCATGCGGTTATCAATGCTCGATACTACAGGTGTAGTCTCGTTGAATTTACATCTAGCCTTACGTAGACTGTTCTTGATCACCTTGTTAGAGTAACCTCTCTCAACAAACCTCTCTTTCATTTCTGTCAGTTGTTTCTCTCTATTGTCCGCATCATTATTTATGCGCATAACTCGTAAAAATTGAGAAATTGGTAAATTGTTTTTTAGAGAGGGGGGATGAAAGCTACTAGTTAGTAAAGTAGTATTTCGATCCGTTGCTTTTCTAAATACTGATGTCACAAATTTTCCATCTGTAATGGTCACTTCGACATCCAAAAAATGTATGGTATGGTCTGAACTCTCGCTAGTAAACTTTACAGGACTCTGTAATGTATTGAGATTATGTACCATCTCTAAAAAGGCTTCCTGAGTGTCTTTCCATATTAAAAAGACATCATCGATGAATCTTTTGTAAAACAAGATCCTAGAGCCGTATATAGGCATGATCTGTGTCTCTTCAAAATTGGACATGTATAGATTCGCGTATGCGGGCGCCAAATTGGAGCCCATAGCTGTGCCCGATACTTGCAGAAAGTAGCTATCTTTGTACTTGAAATGATTCAACTCTAATACAAGTTGGATTAATTCGAGAACAAATTCAGTCGGTGTATTTTCCACTGGATTAAGGGTGAGTACCCCTTTAATTGCTTCAATCCCTTCCTTATGTGGTATAATCGTGTACAACGATTGTACATCCATAGTACATAGAAGGTATTTGCCCTTGGGTACCTCAGTCTGACCAAGTAGATATAGAAAGTCGCTTGTATCGCGAATGTAACTGCGACTGGTGTGGACATGTGGTTGAAGTATAGAATCAACCCACTTAGCTATAGGCTGTAATAGAGAGCCTTCAGCTGCAATAATTGGTCGTCCCGGTGGTTTGTTCAATGATTTATGTATTTTTGGGAGTGTATATATAATAGGGCACTTGGGCTCCTCTATACTCATGTAATCAAACAAATCTTGATCAATCCAATTGCTCTCGAGTCCTCTCCGTAGACTCTGGTCGATAGTCTTCTTAATAGAGGGTATAGGATTGGTCCTGACCTTACGGTATACCGTGGTGTCTGCTAACTGCCGACTCACCTCAGCGTCATAGTCGGTCCAATCCTGAACCACCACTGCCCCACCTTTATCGGCAGGTCTTATGACTATAGATGTGTCATCTCTCAGGTTTTTGAGTGCCTGTCTTTCACCCATGGTTAGATTGTCAAAGAGGCGTGGTGGTTTATACTTTTGAACATCATCCTTAACCAGTCTGAGAAAGGTCTTCATACTGGAATTTTGAGTAGGGGGGTCAAACCTGGAACTCTTTTTAAAGAGCTTTCTGTCGTTAGATTTAGGCTGGCCAGCAAAATATTCTTTAAGTCTCAGATTTCGTCCAAACCTATACTGATCCACAGCACCTTGAAATGTGTGGTGTGGAAAAGTGGGGACAAATGACAAACCTCGTGTCAAAAGGCTTAACTCAGACTGATCAAGAACACGCCCAGATAAGTTAAATACCAGATCTAATTCTATTTTTTGCGCCCCCTTCTTTTGGCAACCGCCCCTTCTAGTGAGGCGTCTGTGCCTCGGGAGTCCCCGTGGGCCGGAGGAAGGCCCTTCGGTCCCGATGTTTTGTCTAAAAAATGTTGAGTATTACCCTTCTGGGGGTCAGAGAGATCAGTATCTGATGTGGTTAATGAGGAGGCAATCTCCCTCGGGAAAGGGGCTTGTCGGCGTTTTCTAAAAAAACGTCCTGTTCTTTCACCCTGTTGTGTATTGCTGTTGCCTAACAACCACCTATAGACAGTGTGATTTTTATAATCTGCTGTTACTGTTGAGAGTTTCTTTCTTTTAAACGAGGTAAGTTCCTTTCTGTAGGAATCTACCTGTGTTTGCAGTCTTTCAACCCAGTTACTGCTCTTATCTTCCTTTAGGGTTGATAATGAAATACTCTCTAGTTGTTCAATCTCAGTTTTCACTTTTTTTAATTCCCCACCTACTTCCTCAATGACAAGTATAAGCAGATCAAGTGAGCATTTGTTCAAAATAGAACACCATCTGCTACAAAAGACTGGATTATTGCGACCCAGGGTGGGTATATTATTGACCCTGAAGCCACGGGGTATCAGTTTCCGTCTGTGGTACTCAGACAAAAACTGGCCGTGTAGCATGAGGTCTACCTCTCGTCGTTTCAATCTCAGTGTCCGATAAAATATGTCTGCGGATGATTCAGCTGGTAGCGTATCGAAATCAAGTTTATCAAATAAAACTTTTTCAATGTCATCATCAGTAAAGGATATGGTGCCTTGCTCAGCCTTAGATAACAACCCTTCATCAAACATACATGAACCCCCCTGGGCCATGGCATAGAGGATATGGGTGTTATTGGTAATGCTCAATCACAATACAGACATAAAATAACATACGAAGGTATTAAAACACTTAAAAACAATGTCCAAACGCTTAAGTGTACTAATGTTTGTCACTTTTATAATTCACAATCAAGTGATGGGTGTCAGAAGATATGGACACTTAAAGTAAACCATATAATATAAAACATGTATACTCCTGCACTCACATCGAAAGCTAACAACAGTGGGGTGCTCCTAGTGGGGTACTCCAGATCCTGGTGGGCCCACAATATACACACAAGAGTCCAAATAAATGGAGGTGCACTCGTCCAATAAATGATTAGCAGCAATTTTTCATAATTCACATGGGTTTTATTGATAGAAATTCGGCTTATTCAGTCGACGTTTCGATCCTCAATTCGGGATCTTTTTCAAGACAAGCTTCGACATATAATTCATGCTTACAAGGCATCAAATATTGATTTCTACAACACAATAAAATAAAATAAACAATACATAAATTCACTAAATCTTACAAAAATTACAAAAACTTAAAACACAGATACAGAAAGCATATTGTTATGAACCACCGCGTCATTCAAGATCACCACGCACCAGTGAGAGACACAAGGGACACCGGAGATGCAAGAGGTGAATACCCTCACCATCCATGCACAATATCAATAAATCTGTAGTGCTCTATAGAACACAGGGGCCAAATCAGTGAGAATAATTAAACCAAACTTACTCTGTTTAATCAATATATCCAGTTCGGACAATACCATAGCTGCACGGCTTTGGTGGTCATATGAGAAGTGGTTTCTAAAAATTATGGTAACATCTACATCAGTATCTCTGGAAAACATATAACTAATCACCACCACTCTAGTGCTCGTACAAATTAAGATACTCACACGTGTGGTTAACAAACTCCTGTAGACAATTTAGACAACTTCATAGTCACTGTAAAGCAAATGCGAAATATATAATCAAACTTCCAATCAGTGAAGCAATCACTGAAGAAGCATAATAAAGAAAATATCATTACCACTTATCTTATGTATCAAGGTACTCACCAAATGTTAATCATCAAGCCAGCCTCTGCAGCCACACTCATATACCCCTAATCACCATTCCTTATATACCTATTCACCGGAAGTGGGTGGTGTATCACTGAACCGACACCCTAAGATCTCCAAATACTGGGCACAGGCGGGCTTACAGCCCAACAAAATCACGCTACCCGCACCAGACGTCTGACCAACTTATGCGTTAAAGATACCTCCCTAAAATGTACATAATCTATATGAAATTCAGCTCAGTGCCGTCAGTGGAACGCATTGCGTTCCACGGCCCCGTGACCGGAAGTGCCGGGCGTCCAAGACCCATACTCAGTAGTACAACACTTGCAGCGCACTGCGTTCCACGTCCCTGGTAACAAATGTCCTTACAGTCACTACATGACTTGCGCACCACTCACCATGGTAGCAATGGAACGCAATCGCGTTCCACAGCCGGGAGTACGGACTCGCTCCCGTTCGGAACGCCCACTCGTGCATAACACTAGTGGGTGATCCCCTGGTCATAACAGTATAGATGTACCAGCTAATAGAGTACTAAAACATAAATGTAAGTATGTGGGATATATATAGAGAGTGGTGCTGAGCTGGAATATATAGATACACTGGTTTAACCAGGTCTCAATGTACTCCACTGTGTGCATAGTGATGATCTTGCTGACGAGGCGTCACACACACACACATATATATTACACAAAAAAGAAAAAGAAAAATAAACAACATATTAAAATAGGACATATTAAGTCTGACACAACCTAACCTCTGCTTGGCCCTAGTAATAATAACTTTTAACCCGTATATTCTGATGCTAATGTAAAAAACTGTAGAAGAATATAAAGCAATTAAATAATACAGAGATGAGTCTCAAGATCATCAGAGGTAAATAAGGCCTAGCAGTATATAGGTGGTGTCGTTCTGATATGTCCATAACAGATAGAGCATTCCATATTCACCGAGTCCCTAGCCTATTGTATTCCCAACCCAAATATACTGGTGGACTATTGATAGGAGGAGGTTCAACCTTGTTGTATTCTCATGGATGAATTTAAATACCATCCGAATTCAACGGATAAGAAGCTGCTGACACTCAAACAGTAAAAATGGCTCACAGAAAGACATTCATGGCAGAATGTTCATTAAGGCCTTTTGGTGAAACTGTGTTCAAGTGGGAGATCCAGAAACTCTCCCGTTGTCGTAAAGCAAGCGTGCGATCACCGCCCTGAGACAATGGTGGGACCCAATCTATAAGTCTACATTTAATATTGGCCACCTGGTGTCCTCTTTGTAAATAATGTCTAGCAACAGGTTTGTCGGTAGTACCCGTTTGAATAGCCGTACGGATAGACAACCGATGATTAGCCATTCTTTCTCTAAAGCAACGGGTGGTCAGGCCTACGTAATGTAATCCACACGGACACGTTAGTATGTAAACCACAAAGTCTAACCTGCAGTGAAGGTGATATTTGATTTTAATGTTTCTCCCCGAGTGTGGGTGCGGAAACGTGGGACCAGTGAGAAGAGATCTACATGTGGTGCATTTACCACATGAGAAGCAACCTGGTTTGCTGCTCATAATCTGAAGAAAATTCATTTTAGTCACAGGTACCGCTGTCGGTCTCATAAGGATCTGTCTCAGGTTAGGTCCACGTTTATAGGCCATCATGGGTGGGTTCATATGTGTAAAAGGCAACCCAGGGTCTGACTTTACAATTGGCCAATATTTATGTAAAGTTTTGCGTGTAAACTGTGCATAATTATCATACTTGGTCGTAAAGACCATGCGGTTATCAATGCTCGATACTACAGGTGTAGTCTCGTTGAATTTACATCTAGCCTTACGTAGACTGTTCTTGATCACCTTGTTAGAGTAACCTCTCTCAACAAACCTCTCTTTCATTTCTGTCAGTTGTTTCTCTCTATTGTCCGCATCATTATTTATGCGCATAACTCGTAAAAATTGAGAAATTGGTAAATTGTTTTTTAGAGAGGGGGGATGAAAGCTACTAGTTAGTAAAGTAGTATTTCGATCCGTTGCTTTTCTAAATACTGATGTCACAAATTTTCCATCTGTAATGGTCACTTCGACATCCAAAAAATGTATGGTATGGTCTGAACTCTCGCTAGTAAACTTTACAGGACTCTGTAATGTATTGAGATTATGTACCATCTCTAAAAAGGCTTCCTGAGTGTCTTTCCATATTAAAAAGACATCATCGATGAATCTTTTGTAAAACAAGATCCTAGAGCCGTATATAGGCATGATCTGTGTCTCTTCAAAATTGGACATGTATAGATTCGCGTATGCGGGCGCCAAATTGGAGCCCATAGCTGTGCCCGATACTTGCAGAAAGTAGCTATCTTTGTACTTGAAATGATTCAACTCTAATACAAGTTGGATTAATTCGAGAACAAATTCAGTCGGTGTATTTTCCACTGGATTAAGGGTGAGTACCCCTTTAATTGCTTCAATCCCTTCCTTATGTGGTATAATCGTGTACAACGATTGTACATCCATAGTACATAGAAGGTATTTGCCCTTGGGTACCTCAGTCTGACCAAGTAGATATAGAAAGTCGCTTGTATCGCGAATGTAACTGCGACTGGTGTGGACATGTGGTTGAAGTATAGAATCAACCCACTTAGCTATAGGCTGTAATAGAGAGCCTTCAGCTGCAATAATTGGTCGTCCCGGTGGTTTGTTCAATGATTTATGTATTTTTGGGAGTGTATATATAATAGGGCACTTGGGCTCCTCTATACTCATGTAATCAAACAAATCTTGATCAATCCAATTGCTCTCGAGTCCTCTCCGTAGACTCTGGTCGATAGTCTTCTTAATAGAGGGTATAGGATTGGTCCTGACCTTACGGTATACCGTGGTGTCTGCTAACTGCCGACTCACCTCAGCGTCATAGTCGGTCCAATCCTGAACCACCACTGCCCCACCTTTATCGGCAGGTCTTATGACTATAGATGTGTCATCTCTCAGGTTTTTGAGTGCCTGTCTTTCACCCATGGTTAGATTGTCAAAGAGGCGTGGTGGTTTATACTTTTGAACATCATCCTTAACCAGTCTGAGAAAGGTCTTCATACTGGAATTTTGAGTAGGGGGGTCAAACCTGGAACTCTTTTTAAAGAGCTTTCTGTCGTTAGATTTAGGCTGGCCAGCAAAATATTCTTTAAGTCTCAGATTTCGTCCAAACCTATACTGATCCACAGCACCTTGAAATGTGTGGTGTGGAAAAGTGGGGACAAATGACAAACCTCGTGTCAAAAGGCTTAACTCAGACTGATCAAGAACACGCCCAGATAAGTTAAATACCAGATCTAATTCTATTTTTTGCGCCCCCTTCTTTTGGCAACCGCCCCTTCTAGTGAGGCGTCTGTGCCTCGGGAGTCCCCGTGGGCCGGAGGAAGGCCCTTCGGTCCCGATGTTTTGTCTAAAAAATGTTGAGTATTACCCTTCTGGGGGTCAGAGAGATCAGTATCTGATGTGGTTAATGAGGAGGCAATCTCCCTCGGGAAAGGGGCTTGTCGGCGTTTTCTAAAAAAACGTCCTGTTCTTTCACCCTGTTGTGTATTGCTGTTGCCTAACAACCACCTATAGACAGTGTGATTTTTATAATCTGCTGTTACTGTTGAGAGTTTCTTTCTTTTAAACGAGGTAAGTTCCTTTCTGTAGGAATCTACCTGTGTTTGCAGTCTTTCAACCCAGTTACTGCTCTTATCTTCCTTTAGGGTTGATAATGAAATACTCTCTAGTTGTTCAATCTCAGTTTTCACTTTTTTTAATTCCCCACCTACTTCCTCAATGACAAGTATAAGCAGATCAAGTGAGCATTTGTTCAAAATAGAACACCATCTGCTACAAAAGACTGGATTATTGCGACCCAGGGTGGGTATATTATTGACCCTGAAGCCACGGGGTATCAGTTTCCGTCTGTGGTACTCAGACAAAAACTGGCCGTGTAGCATGAGGTCTACCTCTCGTCGTTTCAATCTCAGTGTCCGATAAAATATGTCTGCGGATGATTCAGCTGGTAGCGTATCGAAATCAAGTTTATCAAATAAAACTTTTTCAATGTCATCATCAGTAAAGGATATGGTGCCTTGCTCAGCCTTAGATAACAACCCTTCATCAAACATACATGAACCCCCCTGGGCCATGGCATAGAGGATATGGGTGTTATTGGTAATGCTCAATCACAATACAGACATAAAATAACATACGAAGGTATTAAAACACTTAAAAACAATGTCCAAACGCTTAAGTGTACTAATGTTTGTCACTTTTATAATTCACAATCAAGTGATGGGTGTCAGAAGATATGGACACTTAAAGTAAACCATATAATATAAAACATGTATACTCCTGCACTCACATCGAAAGCTAACAACAGTGGGGTGCTCCTAGTGGGGTACTCCAGATCCTGGTGGGCCCACAATATACACACAAGAGTCCAAATAAATGGAGGTGCACTCGTCCAATAAATGATTAGCAGCAATTTTTCATAATTCACATGGGTTTTATTGATAGAAATTCGGCTTATTCAGTCGACGTTTCGATCCTCAATTCGGGATCTTTTTCAAGACAAGCTTCGACATATAATTCATGCTTACAAGGCATCAAATATTGATTTCTACAACACAATAAAATAAAATAAACAATACATAAATTCACTAAATCTTACAAAAATTACAAAAACTTAAAACACAGATACAGAAAGCATATTGTTATGAACCACCGCGTCATTCAAGATCACCACGCACCAGTGAGAGACACAAGGGACACCGGAGATGCAAGAGGTGAATACCCTCACCATCCATGCACAATATCAATAAATCTGTAGTGCTCTATAGAACACAGGGGCCAAATCAGTGAGAATAATTAAACCAAACTTACTCTGTTTAATCAATATATCCAGTTCGGACAATACCATAGCTGCACGGCTTTGGTGGTCATATGAGAAGTGGTTTCTAAAAATTATGGTAACATCTACATCAGTATCTCTGGAAAACATATAACTAATCACCACCACTCTAGTGCTCGTACAAATTAAGATACTCACACGTGTGGTTAACAAACTCCTGTAGACAATTTAGACAACTTCATAGTCACTGTAAAGCAAATGCGAAATATATAATCAAACTTCCAATCAGTGAAACAATCACTGAAGAAGCATAATAAAGAAAATATCATTACCACTTATCTTATGTATCAAGGTACTCACCAAATGTTAATCATCAAGCCAGCCTCTGCAGCCACACTCATATACCCCTAATCACCATTCCTTATATACCTATTCACCGGAAGTGGGTGGTGTATCACTGAACCGACACCCTAAGATCTCCAAATACTGGGCACAGGCGGGCTTACAGCCCAACAAAATCACGCTACCCGCACCAGACGTCTGACCAACTTATGCGTTAAAGATACCTCCCTAAAATGTACATAATCTATATGAAATTCAGCTCAGTGCCGTCAGTGGAACGCATTGCGTTCCACGGCCCCGTGACCGGAAGTGCCGGGCGTCCAAGACCCATACTCAGTAGTACAACACTTGCAGCGCACTGCGTTCCACGTCCCTGGTAACAAATGTCCTTACAGTCACTACATGACTTGCGCACCACTCACCATGGTAGCAATGGAACGCAATCGCGTTCCACAGCCGGGAGTACGGACTCGCTCCCGTTCGGAACGCCCACTCGTGCATAACACTAGTGGGTGATCCCCTGGTCATAACAGTATAGATGTACCAGCTAATAGAGTACTAAAACATAAATGTAAGTATGTGGGATATATATAGAGAGTGGTGCTGAGCTGGAATATATAGATACACTGGTTTAACCAGGTCTCAATGTACTCCACTGTGTGCATAGTGATGATCTTGCTGACGAGGCGTCACACACACACACATATATATTACACAAAAAAGAAAAAGAAAAATAAACAACATATTAAAATAGGACATATTAAGTCTGACACAACCTAACCTCTGCTTGGCCCTAGTAATAATAACTTTTAACCCGTATATTCTGATGCTAATGTAAAAAACTGTAGAAGAATATAAAGCAATTAAATAATACAGAGATGAGTCTCAAGATCATCAGAGGTAAATAAGGCCTAGCAGTATATAGGTGGTGTCGTTCTGATATGTCCATAACAGATAGAGCATTCCATATTCACCGAGTCCCTAGCCTATTGTATTCCCAACCCAAATATACTGGTGGACTATTGATAGGAGGAGGTTCAACCTTGTTGTATTCTCATGGATGAATTTAAATACCATCCGAATTCAACGGATAAGAAGCTGCTGACACTCAAACAGTAAAAATGGCTCACAGAAAGACATTCATGGCAGAATGTTCATTAAGGCCTTTTGGTGAAACTGTGTTCAAGTGGGAGATCCAGAAACTCTCCCGTTGTCGTAAAGCAAGCGTGCGATCACCGCCCTGAGACAATGGTGGGACCCAATCTATAAGTCTACATTTAATATTGGCCACCTGGTGTCCTCTTTGTAAATAATGTCTAGCAACAGGTTTGTCGGTAGTACCCGTTTGAATAGCCGTACGGATAGACAACCGATGATTAGCCATTCTTTCTCTAAAGCAACGGGTGGTCAGGCCTACGTAATGTAATCCACACGGACACGTTAGTATGTAAACCACAAAGTCTAACCTGCAGTGAAGGTGATATTTGATTTTAATGTTTCTCCCCGAGTGTGGGTGCGGAAACGTGGGACCAGTGAGAAGAGATCTACATGTGGTGCATTTACCACATGAGAAGCAACCTGGTTTGCTGCTCATAATCTGAAGAAAATTCATTTTAGTCACAGGTACCGCTGTCGGTCTCATAAGGATCTGTCTCAGGTTAGGTCCACGTTTATAGGCCATCATGGGTGGGTTCATATGTGTAAAAGGCAACCCAGGGTCTGACTTTACAATTGGCCAATATTTATGTAAAGTTTTGCGTGTAAACTGTGCATAATTATCATACTTGGTCGTAAAGACCATGCGGTTATCAATGCTCGATACTACAGGTGTAGTCTCGTTGAATTTACATCTAGCCTTACGTAGACTGTTCTTGATCACCTTGTTAGAGTAACCTCTCTCAACAAACCTCTCTTTCATTTCTGTCAGTTGTTTCTCTCTATTGTCCGCATCATTATTTATGCGCATAACTCGTAAAAATTGAGAAATTGGTAAATTGTTTTTTAGAGAGGGGGGATGAAAGCTACTAGTTAGTAAAGTAGTATTTCGATCCGTTGCTTTTCTAAATACTGATGTCACAAATTTTCCATCTGTAATGGTCACTTCGACATCCAAAAAATGTATGGTATGGTCTGAACTCTCGCTAGTAAACTTTACAGGACTCTGTAATGTATTGAGATTATGTACCATCTCTAAAAAGGCTTCCTGGGTGTCTTTCCATATTAAAAAGACATCATCGATGAATCTTTTGTAAAACAAGATCCTAGAGCCGTATATAGGCATATATATATCATTGTATGTTTTGCAGAATAGCTATCCAACCTGAAAGGGGTCATTAATATTGTGTATATTAATAGAAGTGTAAAGCCTCTGGGAAATTACTACCAGTTTCTGTGAAGTGACTCTCCTGGACAGAGAAATATTGTGAATTTGTGTGGGTTGAAAGAAAAGTGTGTGTGGAGTGAACCAAGAAAAGGGTATACCGAGGTGACGCCAGGGCAGAGAGACCCAGCGGCATATGGACATTATACCATATGTTAAGTTGACTTGTGTATAGCCTACGGACAGTGTCGGACTGGGGCATGTAGGGCCCACCGGGGGGATGCAGTGGTAGGGGCCCATGTTAAGGGTGTGGCCAGTCTGCACCTCACTGGTTTGACTAACCATCAGAGAGTGCAACGTCTGGGCCCCTTCATAAATATATACAGTAAATTCAGCTGCTGCTTGCATGATAATGTACCAGATTAATAACAGCAATGCACTGTAGAAAATACACCATAGTCCAGTATAAGGTAACATATGTATAATTCAAGTGCATAGTCTGGAACCTGATCTTTAGAGCAGGAGGTGGGCCTCCAGCAGTGGGGCCCACCAGTGATTTCTCCTGTACCCCTGTGGACCAGTCCAAGCCTGCCTACGAATGAGGTCAATTCATAGAACGTTCAATTAGCAACAATACGAAGGACTGATAGGCAGGGTTAGGAGAGGCGTACCTTCACCAAACGTCTACACAGCCATAGAACACACAAATAACAAGTACTTGCATGTTGTGTAGCTAGACCGCGCGTCTCTGCATCAAATATGCATTGTGAATCATTCGCAATGCGTATTAAATGCAAACGTGATTAGCGTAAAGAAAGCAGGTCAAAAGAACCACTCCAGTCGTACAAATGGCTCCGCTGGTGTGAGATACTGTGAGGAAATCTGTTGTCCTCTCACAACAGAGAGTACAGGCCGCATAACTTCTTCTAAGTTATAGCTTCTACTAAGGGGGAAATTAGGAGTGAAAGAAGCAGGTCAAAAGGAACAGACCAGTCATGCAAATGGCTCCGCTGGTGTGAGACACTGTAACGCAAAATCTATCTCCAGCGTCCTAGTAACAAGTGGCCGACATAGGTGACTCCGCTGGTTACGCTAACTTCTTACTTGTTTGTTAGTTATTCCTCAGTTGGAGGGAGTGTGTGAGGGCAGCTCAGGAATCCCTCACTGGCATTTCTCAGGGAAACCTTTAAGGATTGCAGAAAGCCGCAACGTGAGCTAAAGGTTCACGTGCAATGGCCGTTGTTACAACTCAGGTTCAGGTTGTGGGAGGTACCGGGACAAAAGGGTCAGTGATATCTATAATGATACAGAAATATGGTAGGTATGCACTGGCTTTCATGGATGATTGGGTGCGAATGACTGAGAGGAGTAAAACATAATTTCCTATTATTGGTAGTTTTGACCCAGAGGTATTGCATACTCTAAAGGATAGAATATGTCTGATAGAATCTCGTTAATTAAGGATAAGACGTAATGATTGTTTAAATCCATGGCAACAAGAAGGGGAAGCATAGAAAGAAATGGCATGAGCAGCAAATGCTGGTATAATTGAGAGAGTTACAGCCAATATAAAAAAAATAAAAATAAACAATTAAAAATATATATGTAATTATTTAACCATGAACTGCCTTGTAAAACTGAGTAATATTTACAAGTAACATTTTCTTTTCCCCTCTTTACTTCAAGATAGAGGTGCAATCCTGCTTAGTAGTGGAATACAGAGCATGATCATTTTTTTTCCCTACCACTCTCCTTGAAACACATAAATCTATTTAAACGTCTGGTGAAACTAATGATATTTTCTTTTCCCTTCTCCATTGATGTAAAGATAATGTGTGTGTGTATATATATATAACCTATTTATTTGCAGGTGAGGATCACAATGGAGTGAGAGGTGGGATACTGTATTTCTTTCCCAGAGAGTAGTGTAAGGAATTTGAGATGGTCACAAAATGCTAATATACAGTAGTATGTGAGTTAATTCAGGGTAAACAAATACAATAGCTTGCAGGCCTGCTTAGTAAATAGAAGTAACTACAGGTTGAGTCTCCCTTATCCAAAATGCTTGGGACCAGAGGTATTTTGGATATGGGATTTTTCCGTATTTTGGAATAATTGCCTAACATAATGAGATATCATGGTGATGGGACCTAAATCTAAGCACAGAATGCATTTATGTTACATATACACCTTATACACACAGCCTGAAGGTAATTTTAGCCAATATTTTTCATAACTTTGTGCATTAAACAAAGTGTGTCTACATTCACACAATTCATTTATGTTTCATATACACCTTATACACACAGCCTGAGGGTCATTCAATACAATATTTTTAACAACTTTGTGTATTAAACAAAGTTTGTGTACATTGAGCCATCAAAAAACAAAGGTTTCACTATCTCACTCTCACTCAAAAAGGTCCGTATTTCGGAATATTCCGTATTTCGGAATATTTGGATATGGGATACTCAACCTGTATATAAAAAACGGTTGAACAAGTAGCTAGGTATCCCATCTCAGAAGGTGCATTTGATTGTAAATGAGGAAAGTTTTGTGTTGTCTTTAATATGAACTAATTATTTTTCTTATATTAATCAAACATTTTCTTACAGAATTCGCATTAAGCAAACATCCTCTAAAAAAAATTGCCAATTATCAGGGACACCATTGTGACCATGGGAGTAACAGAAAAGATGCACTATTACCTTTTGACCACAGAAGCAGAAATTGCTATTGGACTGCTGCAAACAAAAAAAAATATTTTGTTTTTGGCTGCAGAGGCCCTAAGCAACCTGCTTGGTTGTGATTTATTATTTCAAATTGGGATGTGTTATCTGGTGTTACCCCTGAAGGTGTGGTTTTGGAATATTCCGGGAAATCACGTACAGGGGGTACCAGATATGCTAGACACTCCACAAAGGTCAATGATACACTTTACTGTTATAGAATCATGTCCCTTTAAGGTAGAGGAAATTTTCTCACAAATGCCGGGTTCCCTATGAATCAAAGATGGACAAAACACTGGATTAATAGCTAATATAGAACCCATTAATGGTGGGAGGGGGTTATAGAATACAGTATCTAAGAGGAGTTAATAAAAGAGCCAATACCCCGTAGTGCTTAAGCCAGTGTCATTCTGTTTCAAATCTATACACTTTACCACTATCAACTTCTGCTTTGTTTTTCTTTCCCATTTCTCTTCACCCCGACAGACAGTACCTCTTTGCTTTCTCTTACAGGGGGGGACGTACAGGACACTTGGACCAGTCCAAGGTTTCATAGACAGCCCAGGTATGTCTCAGGCCTTGTATGACTGCTTACAGACTTTTCAACCTGAGAATGGATCGGTTCTAATACAATGGGTTGATGACTTATTGTTGTGCACTGATTCATTTGTGTCTTCTGTAGCTGAGACCAAAACAATTATTGTTTCATCTCTCCCAGACAGGTCACAAGCTTTCAAGGGACAAATTGCAGTTGTGCCAGACAAGGGTGAATATTTGGGGACATTATCTGACCAAAGGATTTGGACATTCACACTGGACAGGATAAAGAGAAAGGATAGTATACGGACATGACCTAATGTTCTATGCAACACATGTGGCATCTCCTCATCCTAAAATTTGACACAAACAAGCATAAAATGAGAGTTTGACACAAATGGCAGTAACAGAGAAATAGCTATTAAAATATGCTAAATCCTATATCTTGTCTACCATATGTATCTCATAAGATACAAAGGGTGGGGGAAGATATAGCCATAAGGGAGGATGCAGCAGTTATACAGATATACATAAATGAATGGAACATTATAATTAGATTAACGTGACATGTGTGACACCTTTGTTTTTTTTAATTTAACAAATAACGTTATTATTATTCTTTTTGTTTGTTCTTTTTGAAAATGAGAACTACCATTATATAGTAGTGTCCCTGCTTGGCAAACGGCTGTCAGTTGCCAGGTCACCCAGCAGGTGCACTGGCAGAGTTCGCATTTGTTTTTTTATGTTTATGACAAGGGACAAGAACACAGAGAACCGATGAGTTTGCAAAGGGGGCGTCAGTCTCACCATTAGCTCAGTTGCCAAAAAGGCAGGCCACTAAATTAACAATTTCTCATTTATTGATTTCTGAAACTCACAGTGTAATGTACCGACTGATATGAAGGATTTGTATATAGCACAGGGAATGACCACTCGTTGAGGGGAAGTGAACAAGAGTCAACAGAACTCTGGTAAGATGAACACAACAGCCCAGTAGATACCGGCACATACTGTCCAAGCCTGGCAGAGGCAGTACACAGTCTGACTCATCTAGCAGTGGCAAACGCAGGATTTGCATGGGGGGGGTTTCCAGAACTGGGTGGAGCCAATCACGGGGGTGGGGACTGAGGTGACCCAGTATATGCTAGGTCCGTAAAACTAGTGTGTCTGTGTGTGTGTGTATATATATATATATATATATATATACAGTCACTTATCGGCCGGCACTCAAGCGGTATAACTCAGCAGGCCCCGGTGCCATAGTCCACAGAAACATAAATATCCAAAAAGGAAACAATTAAAGGCACTCGAGAGGACAAAAAAAATACTCAGAGATTCAGATGATTCTTAATCGACGTTTCGGAGCTTACGCCCCTTTATCAAGACATATCATACACAACAATACCAAAAACTCACCCACCATAAGTAGCAAAAGGTCCCGGTCTCACCGCCCCGCCGCGCGGCGCCCAGCCGGAAGTCTTCCCGCATGACGCACTTCCTGGTCGCTGCTGCCCCCGGTCGTCACAGCAACCCTGTGGCTTGCGTTCCATCAGTAAAGGCGCATGCTGAAAGCATCATCACTGGTGCTCTACAGGCGGAACAGGAGATCTGGAACATACAATAAGATAAACAAAACACCATGATAAAAACGTATACATATAAAAAAGCACATGCATACGTATAGCAACGCTAAAAATAGTAAACAGCATATTGAAATGGAAACAGAGAGTAATACATTACCAAATTAGGTCTAAGAGTGCACCAGTACATCAATACATCACATTAATATTACAGAACAAAAAACCTGATAATAAACCCCAAGTCAAACAGGCAGAGGGAGCATAATGCTAATACTACAACTGGGAAGGAAACGACTTCACATCAAACTGTTCCAGTTGATCTTGTCATTAAGGCCATGGGGGACCATAGTATTGAGCTGAAATATCCATCTGGACTCTGCCAATAATAACAACTTCTGGCGATCACCCCCCCTCAGGGACACCGGAACATGATCAATCATAAAATATCGTAATGAGGACAGAGAGTGTCCCTTCTCTCTGAAGTGGCGTGCCACATGTTGGTCCAAGTTTTTTCCAGACAGGTGGATGGCAGAACGGTGTAACGCCACCCTGTCTCTGAAAGGCCTAGATGTCTGACCTATATAATACAGGCCACAGGGGCAGCATATCACATATACCACAAAGTTGGATCTACACGTCAATACATGACGGATGTCATAAAATTTCTCTAAATGAGGATGACGAAATCTCCTGCAGGAGATCATGTATTTGCAAGTGGTACAATTACTGCAACTGTAACACCCAGGAGGTTTGACATAGATGTTGGGTCCAATTGTTTTACCCATACCCGAGACGTCAGATTTGACAAGTCTATCTTTGAGGTTCCGGCCTCGTCTGAAGGCAGCTATTGGTCTACTACTACTGAAACACGGAAGGTCTCTATCTGTCTTAATGATAGGCCACAAAGCCTGTGTTGCTCGTTTAATAATAGGGCTTGCTACTGTGTAGGTACTAACCCAAGGGATGGTATTCTCCCTTTGCCGCACAGTCGGTTGTAACAACTGAGATCGAGACATATTCAGTACCTTATCCTTCTGAAAACACAATAGTTTAGAATCATACCCCCGTGCAATAAACTTAACAATGAGGTCGTCTAGCCTAGAAGAAATCACCATCGGGTCACTCACTACCCTTTCAATGCGCACCATCTGGGAGAGAGGCAAACCCTGTTTTAAAGCCACCGGGTGGTGACTGTCCGCCTTAAGGAAGGTGTTATGGTCAACATCTTTAAAATAGATATCAGTGCTTATTGTACCATTCTTGATCCTGACCTCTACATCCAAAAAATTCATGACCTCAGAACTGCAAGCATATGTATATTTAATGGATGAATCCATACCATTAACTTCCTGCATCAAGTTCTCAAATTCTGCCATACCCCCGGTCCACAAAATGAAAATACCATCTATGTACCGGGAGTATAGCAGAATATTCTGACTCACATCAGTGCGATTCAGAAACATCTGTTCTTCAAGGTTAAACATAAAAATATTTGCGTATGAGGGTGCCACAACAGACCCCATCGCACAACCGCGAAGTTGCAAAATTTTTTTACTGTCAAACAGAAAATAATTGCTAAACAGAGTTAATTTTAGTAACTGCAAAAACAGATCATGGTTAAAGATTTCAGGATCAAGGAAATCTACAAGAAACAAACGCATAGCCTCCACACCATCCACATGTTTTATGGAGGTGTAGAGGCTACATACATCCAAACAGCACATTATCGTGCCATCTGGTACAGTCGGAAGACCAAGCAATAGATTAATAAAACTGGTGGTGTCCTTAAGAAAAGCTTTCTTGAGAGGTAGTAAAGGCTGTAGGATAAAGTCCAGCAATTTGGCAATATTTTGGAACAGAGAATCTCGAGCAGATATAATCGGCCTCCCGGGGGGTTGGCACTGTCCTTGTGCAACTTGGGCAACGTGTACAGCACCGGGGCCCGGGGAAATTTCTTTAGTAGAATCTTGTGAAGAGCTGATGTAATCAAACCATCCTGTACTGCTGCGTCTAAAATTTTCTTAAGGACACCACCAGTTTTATTAATCTATTGCTTGGTCTTCCGATTGTACCAGATGGCACGATAATGTGCTGTTTGGATGTATGTAGCCTCTACACCTCCATAAAACATGTGGATGGTGTGGAGGCTATGCGTTTGTTTCTTGTTGATTTCCTTGATCCTGAAATCTTTAACCATGATCTGTTTTTGCAGTTACTAAAATTAACTCTGTTTAGAAATTATTTTCTGTTTGACAGTAATTTTTTTTTGCAACTTCGCGGTTGTGCGATGGGGTCTGCTGTGGCACCCTCATACGCAAATATTTTTATGTTTAACCTTGAAGAACAGATGTTTCTGAATCGCACTGATGTGAGTCAGAATATTCTGCTATACTCCCGGTACATAGATGATATTTTCATTTTGTGGACCGGGGGTATGGCAGAATTTGAGAACTTGATGCAGGAAGTTAATGGTATGGATTCATCCTTTAAATATACATATGCTTGCAGTTCTGAGGTCATGAATTTTTTGGATGTAGAGGTCAGGATCAAGAATGGTACAATAAGCACTGATATCTATTTTAAAGATGTTGACCATAACACCTTCCTTAAGGCGGACAGTCACCACCCGGTGGCTTTAAAACAGGGTTTGCCTCTCTCCCAGATGATGCGCATTGCAAGGGTAGTGAGTGACCCGATGGTGATTTCTTCTAGGCTAGACGACCTCATTGTTAAGTTTATTGCACGGGGGTATGATTCTAAACTATTGTGTTTTCAGAAGGATAAGGTACTGAATATGTCTCGATCTCAGTTGTTACAACCGACTGTGCGGCAAAGGGAGAATACCATCCCTTGGGTTAGTACCTACACAGTAGCAAGCCCTATTATTAAACGAGCAACACAGGCTTTGTGGCCTATCATTAAGACAGATAGAGACCTTCCGTGTTTCAGTAGTAGTAGACCAATAGCTGCCTTCAGACGAGGCCGGAACCTCAAAGATAGACTTGTCAAATCTGACGTCTCGGGTATTGGTAAAACAATTGGACCCAACATCTATGTCAAACCTCCTGGGTGTTACAGTTGCAGTAATTGTACCACTTGCAAATACATGATCTCCTGCAGGAGATTTCGTCATCCTCATTTAGAGAAATTTTATGACATCCGTCATGTATTGACGTGTAGATCCAACTTTGTGGTATATGTGATATGCTGCCCCTGTGGCCTGTATTATATGGGTCAGACATCTAGGCCTTTCAGAGACAGGATGGCGTTACACCGTTCTGCCATCCACCTGTCTGGAAAAAACTTGGACCAACCTGTGGCACGCCACTTCAGAGAGAAGGGACACTCTCTGTCCTCATTACGATATTTTATGATTGATCATGTTCCGGTGTCCCTGAGGGGGGTGATCGCCAGAAGTTGTTATTATTGGCAGAGTCCAGATGGATATTTCGGCTCAATACTATGGTCCCCCATGGCCTTAATGACAAGATCAACTGGAACAGTTTGATGTGAAGTCGTTTCCTTCCCAGTTGTAGTATTAGCCTTATGCTCCCTCTGCCTGTTTGACTTGGGGTTTATTATTAGGTTTTTTGTTCTGTAATATTAATGTGATGTATTGATGTACTGGTGCACTCTTAGACCTAATTTGGTAATGTATTACTCTCTGTTTCCATTTCAATATGCTGTTTACTATTTTTAGCGTTGCTATACGTATGCATGTGCTTTTTTATATGTATACGTTTTTATCATGGTGTTTTGTTTATCTTATTGTATGTTCCAGATCTCCTGTTCCGCCTGTAGAGCACCAGTGATGATGCTTTCAGCATGCGCCTTTACTGATGGAACGCAAGCCACTGGGTTGCTGTGACGACCGGGGGCAGCAGCGACCAGGAAGTGCGTCATGCGGGAAGACTTCCGGCTGGGCGCCGCGCGGCGGGGCAGTGAGACAGGGACCTTTTTCTACTTATGGTGGGTGAGTTTTTGGTATTGTTGTGTATGGTATGTCTTGATAAAGGGGCGGAAGCTCCGAAACGTCGATTAAGAATCATCTGAATCTCTGAGTATGTTTTTTGTCCTCTCGAGTGCCTTTAATTGTTTCCCCTTTGGATATTTATATATATATATATATATATATTAAAAAAAAGCACAAGTGACAGCACTCAAAACCATGATCAAAAATGAATGAATGGTGCAAGGCAGTAAAATAACATAAAGACCCTGAGGAAGACCTATTTCGGTTGAAACAGCTGTCGGGCTGTGCCTGTATGTACACTTGTCGCTTTGATATGGAATAAAGCTTCTTCGATTCTTATTCTAAACTGTGAGTGCTGGCTTGTTTTGCTTTTACCAATGAGCTGGGAAAGCGAGTGTCTTTATATATATATATATATATATATATATATGTATATATACATAAATACATATCTACACATATATATACCGTGTGTGTATATATATATATATATATATATATACACACACACACATACATATACATAGCATATTAAACATGCATACATATATATAATGTATATATATATATATATATATATATATACACATACAGTACACGTATATATACACATGTATATAAATCATATGTGTGTGTGTGTTTATATGTATGTATGTATATACATGTGTATATATGTATGCACATGGATATATACGTACTATAATTGAAATAAAGTAAACTTTTATTGCACTTACAAGTGCCACCAGGTAGACAGCAGGCTGCAGAGGATGCTAGACAGCCATTAATAATACTCATGCAGCTCAAAAAAACAAAAAACATTTTTTTTTTTATTAGTGGAGCGGGGTTTCTGGGTGCTCGGAAACCCCCCCTGGGTGCGCCACTGTCTAGGTAAGGAAGGTATGTGCAAATTGGTAAAAGCATACTGGTGTTTGCTCACGTCTGTTCTCAGGCTGTGAAGAAGGCTACTTCATGCCTTACGTGCTTGAGGAAGAATGTTTGAAAGGCAATATAATCTGAGCTTTTCCACATTCCGTCTACTGAGGGCTCATTCCAAGTAAATACAAATCAATGTCATTTCAGTATTATAATGTAACAATTTGATATCTGTTTGTTTAGGCCAATTGTTTTTAATTATGTTTGTAAAGGGAAATATATGAACATGCTTAGCCATACATAATCCTATACATAATGGCCCTCATTCCGAGTTGATCGGTCGCAAGGCGAATTTAGCAGAGTTACACACGCTAAGCCGCCGCCTACTGGGAGTGTATCTTAGCATCTTAAAATTGCGACCGATGTATTTGCAATATTGCGAGCACAAACTACTTAGCAGTTTTAGAGTAGCTCCAGACTTACTCTGCCTGTGCGATCAGTTCAGTGCTTGTCGTTCCTGGTTTGACGTCACAAACACACCCAGCGTTCGCCCAACCACTCCCCCGTTTCTCCGGCCACTCCTGCGTTTTTTCCGGAAACGGTAGCGTTTTCAGCCACACGCCCATAAAACGCCGTGTTTCCGCCCAGTAACACCCATTTCCTGTCAATCACATTACGTTCGCCGGAGCGATGAGAAAGCCGTGAGTAAAAATACTTTCTTCATAGCAAAGATACTTGGCGCAGTCGCAGTGCGAATATTGCGCATGCGCACTAAGCGGAATTTCACTGCGATGCGATGAAAAATACAGAGCGAACGACTCGGAATGAGGGCCAATGTACAGTATGTTACACCGGACATCACACAAATTGATAGCCCCTCTTAACAGCCTTTGCTGATTAATTCCCCAAACATCCTTTAGGTGTGATGAATACCACATCTTTTCAATAGGTCCCGGATCTGTTGAGCAATAAGGGATGTTTTACCCTTCCCGTCAGCAGCATCCTTATTAATTAAATGACTGATGTCTGGCTTGTGTTATAATAAATACTATTCAGATTAAGCATGTTATGTCTGGCTAGCAATGATGGTTTAGATTAAGAAGGTATCTGTATAATGACCACTAAGTTTATTTTTTATTTAATAATACTGTAAGGGTTAACCGATAATATGTATATTGTATAATAAGTTAGGAACATTTTTGACTTGCTAAGAAAACGCAACATGTTTGTGACTAGATATATTTCCTCTGAGAAATATAGTTTGAAGGCTAAAAATAAGTGATTTAGCAATGGTACAACTTTTCTTTTTTCTTTTTTTTAAACAAATGTCATCTCCATATACAAAACCTGGTTATTCAATATAAGTTGAGTAGGGTGATGGCTGACACAGAGTAAGCATGGCCCAAAGCATGGCCACTAGTCTTAGAATATCAGAACCACCCCAAGGCCACCACTTGACTTGTCACCATTGAAGATATTTCATTTTTGGGCAGATTACCTTGAACTATGATAACAAAATGACTGTCAAGTACACCAGGGGTATAAGGAAGAGACCGAGACAATAACTGATGAGTTTAAAGCTTCTGGCAGTGGCCAGAAGGAACACTATCATGACATTGTTCCCGAAAAAGAGTATAACGCGTGAGGAATGTCTTGAGTTCTGGTCACTTAGCATTGTTGGGAAAGACGTACCAGGTGTTGATGACCACTACTACATCACTGGGAGTTGCTGAATGAGACAGCTGGATGAAAATCCACCCATTGCAAGAGGGTACCTGAAAAAAAAATTAAGAATCGAGAACAGAAAAGAGAGAAATGCTTCCAAAATTTGAGACTCTGTTCCATTCAACCTAAAGCTGCAAGAGGTCAAAGCAACAGACCAAAGATGCAGAACAATCAATACAGTATTAATGTCACTTGCCTCTTCTGTGTACTCTTTTGTTGTTTTTTTGCTGGTCTTATTTTTGGATCTAACACCAAAGTAAAATGCCCTGGAGGTGAGTCTGATAGAGCTGTCATATGACATAGATGTAGAGATACCTACAATCAGGTCATGACCTAACTCATCTAGTAACTGAGAACCAGGAAATGGACATAAAAATGTAACAAGTTTAAGGAGGAGCAGTGTTGTGGAAGAAGAAGACCTGGTACACAACCCTGAAATGGAAACCGTATTAAGATAGGGATACCATGTCAATGTGTATATATATATATATATATATATATAATTTTCTTTCCCTCCTTCCTTTAGGCATTATGACCTATGGCAGTGCAGGGGAGAAATGCCTCTTCTCAACCCTTTCATTACTTTATACTTTGAACTGTGAAATGACTTTGTAAACTAATGTTTTGCCTTCTTTAAACACCTGTACTAACACTCTCACACACAAACATAACCCAAAATCAATATTCCCCTCAGATGTTTCTTCAGATAGATATTTCTCCAATATTTATCAATAAATCTAGGGTTTGAGTTAAATTACATCTGTGATTTTGCAGAGAGCATGACATAACATCTCCCCAGTAATAAATTAGTATACACATACATACACTTTTCACACTTGTCTTTTATACTATTTCTTTCAAATATAGTATGGTGAGTCACAATGTACAATTAAATGTGTTATAAAAATGCTATAGAAGGTAGATCTGTGTAGGTGATAGTTTAGTTTACTATCAAAGGGTGGACTGTTGAAGTCAGAAAAATAACACATACATACAACACACAGAGTGGCGTTTCTTAGTGGTGGAGTAATTACGCAATTGATGTATGGAGACACACCATGCATCTTACCGCGCACTGTGTGTCACACGCCAGGGGCAGCGGCCGCCGCGCTTACCCCTGCGTGGCTGCTGGTCCGTTTGGCAGTCCTCATCTCCGGCGGTCCTCGGGTCCCGGCGTCTGGCTGGCGCAGCTCCCGGCGGTTCCCCGGAGCGTGGGCGCCACCATGACAGCCGGCGTCACGTGGGCGGGGAGCATGTGATGTCACGAACCCGCTTCACCAATCCAGTAGAGGCGGGAGATTCAAAACCGGACGCCAGGCAGAGCCTCGGCGCCTGAGTATCGTCTCTTTTCTGAAGTGGATGCCAGAGCTCCCGTACGCAGTGTGTTTCCCAGCAGCTATACTCCAGTGCATCTAGCATTCAGGGTGCCTTCCTGCAGCACAGTCTCCAGTGATCCGAGCAACTAGTGTGTTCCTCTGCAGTGCAGTTGCCAGCGCTCCCTGGATTCAGCAAGGCCTGCGGGCCGAACCAAGTTTAGTGTTTCCAGCGTTCAGTGTCATTCACCATCGCTCACAAGTTCCTCATTCATCAGTGTCCTTATACATCGCTCACCAATTCTTCAGTGTCATTCACCATCGCTCACAAGTTCCTCATTCATCAGTGTCTTTAAACATCGCTCACAAATTCTTCAGTGTCTTTCACCATCGCTCACAAGTTCTTCATTCATCTGTGTTTTTAAAACATTGCTCACAAATTCTTCAGTGTCTTTCATCATCGCTCACAAGTTCTTCATTCATCAGTGTCTTTAAACATCGCTCACAAATTCTTCAGTGTCTTTCACCATCGCTCACAAGTTCTTCATTCATCTGTGTCTTTTAAACATCGCTCACAAATTCTTCAGTGTCTTTCATCATCGCTCACAAGTTCTTCATTCATCGGTGTCTTTCAAACATCGCTCACAAATTTTTCAGTGTCATTTACCATCGCTCACAAGTTCTTCATTCATCAGTGTCTTGAAACATCGCTCACAAATTCTTCATTCATCATTTGAACATTGCTCACGAATTCTCCAGTAACTTTTTGACATTGCCCACAAGTTCACTTTCTTTCATGTGCCGCTGTATTGCTCCCTTCCCTTAATAAAGTTCCTCAGCATTCTTTCACCAAACCTAACTATCAGAGTCTTGTATGAGGAAATCCTTTTCCCGACCATCGGAAGAACCCCCGAGTCCACAACATCCCCAACCCAGGTCAGTGACAGTTTGCATAGAATTGCATGGCGTGCGTGTTGCCGCATGGTAAGTGTATATACAGTAAAGTGTGCAATCACTGAGAAAAGCCATAAAGACACACACAATCATATCTATATACCAAACATAGTTCACACACAGTCATTACAAGTCCAAAACAAGGTTTAAAATACACAGTAAACTAGCTATATACATATTCCAGGGTTAAGACCAGATTGTCGCATCATGTTTAGTCTCATATTAATCAGTGTTTCACCATCAGTAATCTAGTCATTACGGATAAACGGTCGCACCCTGTGACCGCAAGATATGAGTAATATTAGATATGTATGGAATAATGTGCAGAGCAAGTTGTGCATACTGGATAGTTTAATCCATGATAACAAAATGACTGTGAAGTACACCAGGGGTGTACACTCAGAGTGGGACCCTGAGGGCAACACATGTCCTTGCAGCAAAGAACAAAGTCCCACATCTTCAGGTGGACTGACCTATGATCCGTCAAGTTCTTGAGAGATCTGGCCCCTGGACCAATGAGAGAAGACTTTGCTTGATGTATTGTATGCCTTTGGACAAACTGTTTAAAATAGTGACCCAGTACCATCTCTCTCTCCCTCTCTCTCTCTCTCTCTCTCTCTCTCTCTCACACACACACACACGCAACCACACACACACACACACACACACACACACACACATACACACACACACACACACAACCACACACACATACACTCTCATTCACACAACCACACACACACACTCTTCTCACAAGTCTTCTATCTGATGACTGGCTGCCTGGAACCAGGGAAACTTGCGTATGTATATTGGCTTTAACTGTAACTCTCTCATTGTGTGTTATACCTGCATTTGTGTTTTATATCTGTAATTGTGTTTAATACTTGTACTTGCTAAATTAAATCTGTACATTGGACCACAATTAACCAATTAACAGTATATGATACCGTACTCACCAGTGCAAGAACTAGTGAGCGGTGGGCCCAGGTTCAACAAAATGCTTTGGGCCCCCTCTTTCATCCCATCCAAGTCCACCCCCCTCCCCCAACTCCAAATTAGAGATTCCTTGCATGCTCCCGTATTATATATATATATATATATATATATATAAATATATATATATATACATATACACAGTGTTGCAAGTAGAAAAAAATGTTAGTTGTACTGTGTGAGCACGCCAAAGGCAAAAAAATGGGTGTGGCCATTGGGGTGTGGCCATTGAAAAAGGGGGCGTAATACACATATGACCCAAATAGTGCAGTGCCAGATACACATATGCCCCCACAGTGCCAGCTATTCCTGCATAGTGCCAGATACACACATTTCCCCACAGTGCAAGATACACATATGCCCCCACAGTGCCAGATATGCCCCCACAGTGCCAGACACATATGCCCCCGCAGTGCCATATATGTCCCCAAATTGCCAAATACACATGCCCCCACAGTGCTAGATATTCCCCCACTGTGCCAGATACACATATTCCGCCACGTTGCCAGATATGCCCCCATAGTGCCAGATATGCCCCACATTGCCAAGTACACTTGCCCCCACAGTGCTAGATATGCCCCCACAGTGCCAGATACACATATTCCCCTACGTTGCCAGATATGCCCCCACATTGCCAGATACACATGCCCCCACGGTGCCAGATATGCACTCATAGTGCCAGATATGCCCCCACAGTACTAGATATGCTCCCAAAGTGCCAGTTTAGATATTTTTACCTTGCCAGGGGTTTCATGCATGTTGCCAGGGGTGTCATGCTTTTTCCCAGGGGTTTTATGCTCTGGGATCCATGCTCGTTGGCACGGGGAATGCTCGTTGCCCAGGAGTAGCTAGGAATGGCCACTGACCAGTGATGTTATCCATTGATAGTGACCATCAATGGATAACCCACCGATGGCCATCCCTAGCATTTGCCTGTGGGCACTAGCCCACCAGCACTATAATCCTCTCCCCTTCCCTCCTCTCTCCTCCCCTGTACTCTGCTCGGCTGGTGGACTTTTCTGGAATACAACGATCACGTCACGATGTCACATTGCGATCCCATCATGACGTCACGTCGTGATCGCATCATCCACTGGGCCGGCCGAGCGGAGTAATTAGGAGGAGGGAGTGAGGGGGAGCATTGGCATGGCCGGAAATTTCCGGGGTTGCCAGTCTGCACAGCGCAGCTGACCCCGTAAATTTTCTGGGCATGCCACTGAAGAGGTGTTTTGGGTCCCTTGACAGCGATGGGCCCAAGTGCAAGGCACTACTTGCACTGGCGGTAGTTCCGCCACTGGTACTTCTCTTATTAAAGTATTAGCGTGCGTAAGCAAATAGACGCAGTTGTGTCCGCAGCAAACTATTTTGTATTGTTTTAAAAATTAAGTGAATTTTACACAACCTTATTCCAAAATGGAATAAATTTATTTTTTTCCTCAAAATTCTACACACAATACCCCATAATGAAAACGTGAAAAAAGTTTTGAGATTTTTGCAAATTTAATATAAATAAATTACAGCTTCAAGTCTTTTTGAATATGATGCCACAAGATTGGCACACCCATCTTTGGGCGGTTTCGCCCATTCCTCTTTGCAGCATCTCTCAAGCTCCATCAGGTTGGATGGGAAGCATCGGTGCACACCCATTTTCAGATCTCTCCAGAGATGTTCAATCGGATTCACGTTTGGGCTCTGGCTGGGCCACTCAAGGACATTCACAGAGTTGTCCTGAAGCCACTCCTTTGATATCTTGGCTGTGTGCTTAGGGTTGTTGTCCTGCTGAAAGATGAAACGTCACCCCAGTTTGGGGTCAAGAGCGTTCTGGAATAGGTTTTCATCCAGGATGTCTCTGTACATTGCTTCATTCATCGTTCCCTCTATCCTGACTAGTTTCCCAGTTCCTGCTGTTGAAAAACATCTTCACAGCATGATGCTGCCACCACCATGATTCACTGTAGGGATGGTATTGGCCTGGTGATGAGCGGTGCCTGGTTTCCTCCAAACATGATGCATGGCATTCACACCAAAGAGTTCAATCTTTGTCTCATCAGACCAGAGAATTTTGTTTCCTTATGGTCTGAGAGTTCTTAAGGTGCATTTTGGCAAACTCCAGGTGGGCTGCCATGTGCTTTTTACTAAGCAGTGGCTTCCGTCTGGCCACTCTACCATACAGGCCTGATTGGTTGATTGCTGCAGAGATGCTTGTCTTTCTGGAAGATTCTCTTCTCTCCACAGAGGAATGCTGTAACTCTAACAGAGTGACCATCGGGTTCTTGGTCACCTCTTTGACTAGGACCCTTCTCCCCCGATCACTCAGTTTAGACGGCCGGCCAGCTCTAGGAAGAGTCCTGGTAGTTCCGAACTTCTTCCATTTATGGATGATGGAGGCCACTGTGCTCATTGGGACTTTCAAAGCAGCAGATATTTTTCTCTACCCTTCCCCAGATTTGTGCCTCGAGACAATCCTGACTCAGAGGTCTACAGGCAATTCCTTTGACTTCATGCTTGGTTTGTGCTCAGACATGCACTGTGAAGTGTGGGACCTTATATAGACAGGTGTCTGCATTTCCAACTCATGTCCAATCAGCTGGATTTACCACAGGTGTACTCCAATTAAGCTGTAGGAACATCTCAGGGATGATCAGTGGAAACAGGGTGACCCCTTGATGAAGTCTGAAGGACGAAACGCGTTGGGTGTACCTCTACTGACTCTCCATTTCTACAGATAAGCACTACTTTCCTATCTTTGAAATATTTATTAACATTTTTATATATTTTTTTCTATTAGTTTTTATTCTGGGTTCTAGCTAAATTATACATTTTTTATTCAGTCATTTTTTGAATTTTTGTATTTTTTAAGCTGTTACTCTCCATACATTTTTTACCCCACATCATGTTTTAAATTGTATAAATAAATATTGTGTTTTTTTATATTAACCGTATCCTGTAATATTCTTCTTTTTTTATATCAATATATTAGACACTGCTAGTCGCAGATACCCCTATCCCTCCTTTTTTTCCAAAATTTTAAACTCTAAAGGCAGCTTATCCCTGCCAAATTTTTAGGGGCCAGCTGACACCTTATATCTATAAAGGAGTGTATTTTATTAAAATATTTCATTTTATTGATTTATCTACTCACATCCACCTGTGGCGCCATACCCCCACTGCTCATATATATATATATATATGTATAAATATAATATATATGTGTAAAAAATATAAAATATAAAATAAATATTCATGTTAAAACAAAGAATAACAAAGGAACAAGCCCACTGCTATATACGTGGAAAGTGAGTGTGGCACCTGTAAAAAAAAGAGTAATGATTAATACTTAGAAACTTCTGTTTACAGTTAGGTTGGTGGTATCCAGATATAGATGTAAAAGTCTGGAATCTAACTGTCCCTAACTTACCCACGGGGATTCCTCAGCCGTTGGTATCGCTATGAGTGCTGTCCGTGGCCGGCTTTGTGAGTCGCGGCTCTCACCGCTGCGTCCAGCGGGAGAGAGATGTTGTAGAAAAGCCGGAAATTGCGACATCAGTTCGGGTCCGCAAAGCGGCGTAGATGTTCTTCTCTGTAATACCACTTGTCCACCAACGCGTTTCGTGCTGTTCAGAGCACTTTTTCAAGGTTACCTTTTCAGTAGTCAAGGACTGGTTCAACTTCTTAAATTGAGCAGATAAATCGTCCGCCCATGGCGGGTTAGCTGCAGGGACCACATATGGTTGTACCGGCATTGGGGGTCCCATAGGAGAGTTAGTTTATGAACTAGCGTATGCAGAAGCGTGGAAAAAGCGTACCACGGTGGGTCAGTATGTGCCTCCGTTGCCACAGTCCCATTGGGGGGCAAGGAGCCCCCAGAACCAGAGCCCACAGCTGCTATATTCTCCTCATATGGCCCTGTGGCGTCAGCAACACCGGCAGTGTGTTCAGCCCTAGAACCATACCCTCAAAAGCAGACATGATATAACTTGCAGTACGAAGTTAACACAGTACAATTATCAGCAGCACTATACCTCTGAACCCAAACCCCTGTGCAGTGTAGTCAGCACTATCAGAGATAAAGGAGAGATATGGTGACTAAATCACAGAGAAAAATACGTAATACAGTATATCTTTGTGAAAATCCTATATAAGATAACACCTGACGCACCAAGCCTCCTCAGGTTATGGAATATAGGGATAGCAGGTTGAGTGAAAGACACAAAATGGACACCAGTCAGCTATCAAATGCACACACAAGTAGTCACAGTTTGTACAATGCAGAGGTTATTACTGACAATAATACTGCACTGGACTAGCTTACACAGCTATATAACAATAGATATAACAGCACACAGTAAGAACTGGATGTATATCACAGGGTAATTGTACTATAAAACCCTAAGTGCACTCTTTCTTAACTATCACTGTCTAAAAAGGCAGGTAGAATACTTAAGTGTCATGTAAAGGCACAGCGCTGACAACCAGGCGGCTTTACATAGGAGGATTTGCCCAAGCAGTCCCAGGAACAGTGAGCTGAGGGATAATGGCGCCGCAGACACTGACTGGGAGTGAGGAAAAGACAGATATGCAGCTCCAGGGCGGGAACACTTGCTAGAAATGGCGCCCTGGGTCTGGGGGAGGGGCTTCAGGTCTAAGCCTTATCCCCTCTGCTGGCAAAACCACCGGGTACTGTGGGCGATATAAGAATTGGTTTAGAGAGAAAACCTGACCTGCGCCCATGCCCTGTGATCTAGTGGGATCGCCTGTATCCACAGTGTCCAATGCCAGCGCACGCGGCCTGCCTCCCACTGACCGCGCCGGATCACGATAAAGACCGGGTCCCGCATGCGGGACCCACTTACCACCTCCCGAAGCGCGGCCACGCGAGCCTGGAGAGCCCCAGCCGTGTATGTTTAATGTGAAGAAAACCGGAGCCTCCGCTGTAGGTATGCGGCAACCAGGGCTCGAGAGTGTACAGCGCCGCTGGGGAAAGCTGGAGCTGCAGCAGTGAATGTCTCCTGACATTTACCACCGCTGCTGCCCTTGAAGTCTTCACTTTTTACCTCATAAAAAGCTTTTCTGAGGGCTGCTTGGAGCAGCCCCTCTGTTAAGCGCCTGCTTACTGCAGCACCAACTTACAAAACTGAGCTCCTGTGCTGGGAAGCGGGGTGATATAGGAGGCAGCGCAGTGCATTCTGGGAAAAGTCAGAGCTTTGAGCCTGTTGGTGCCTCGGATCAAGATCCTACTCTACACCCCATTGTCCAATCCTTGTGGAGCCCAGTGTACCCCGCAGCAGAAATATGTACTTGTGTTGATTATGGGAAATGTAATCTCACCATAGAAGTTTCTATAATGGGTGTAGTGTGTGCGGTGCACACAGGCCTCTAGGTCACCAGTACACTTTAAAATGAAACACATAACATGAAAAATGAACAGAAAACACTGATATAGTCATACTAGCATTTTGTTAAAACCAGGACTTAAAGTGGTGGTCCAGGAGATGAGATGGAACTCACCTCCTCACCACCCTCCCCCTCCCCCCCAGTTTTGCCTTCTGCTCCAGGTGTGTTCCACCCTGTCCTTAGGAATGGCAGCTCTAAGGTGGTGCCTTGCCGCTGCCAGTGGCACAAATAGGATTGATAATGTTCAGAGCAAATAAAATAAATGTTGCCCTTGAAAACATCTGGAAGAGGAATGACTGGACCATCATCGGGAAGAGGAAGAAATGAGCCCAGTACTAGTGAAAATCGGGCAGCTGCACTGAGGACAGCAGTCCTGAGGCTGGAGGACATCCTGATGCCCATTCTGCCTATTATTCCCACCTACAGCAGACGCACTATTGCCGAAGGAGAGGACATAGAGTACTGTACCATCTGCTTGTCTGACAGTGAAGATGGAATGGAAATAGCTGTAATATCCTGCCACCATACCTTCTATGTCCCTTGACTGACACAATGGCTGCAGATGAACAGCGCTTATCTCCTCACAATCCACTGCTGTCACTGACACCTCGTCTGATGAAGATGGCACATTTACTGACCCCTCAGGTTCGGACTCAGATACGGCTGATGGGGAGGGTAGTTCATATGTGGATGTTCCTGACCTTTTGGAGGCTATTAAGTTAATTCTGCAGATTACTGATGATCCCGAGCCATCCATCACTCCTAAGAAACCAGATAGGTTCAAGCGTCAGAAGGTGGTTAAGCAAGTTTTACCTCACTCTGACCACCTAGTGGATATACGTCAGGAACCCTGGCAAAGCCCGGGTACGAAGTTTGTGCCTCAAACGAAGATGCTGGCTCGCTATCCCCTCACGCCAGAGCTGTCTAAAAATTGGGAAACGCCTCCTCCAGTAGACTCACATGTGGCTAGGATGGTGGTTTCCTCTGCTCTACCTGTCACTACCGTCACGTCTCTAAAAGAGCCTATGGATAAACATGTGGAGGGTTGTCTGAAAGCGATTTACACCCTCACAGGTGCTGCACAAAGGCCCACTATTGCAGCTACATGGGCTGCAGAGGCTATTGAAGCATGGGCCTTGGAGTTAGAAGCTGAAATCTCTTCTGACCATGCTAGACAATGCTTGTCATATATTGTCACAGCTTCTCGATATATTAAAGAGGCGGCTTCTGATGCCGGTGTCCTAGCAGCCAAGGCCTCTACTATGTCAGTCCTGGCTCGCCGGATATTGTGGCTGAGATCCTGGTCTGTGGACCTGGACTCTAGAAAAACCCTGGAGGTACTCCCTTTCAAGGGAGATATTCTGTTTGGGGAGGACTTAAATAAGATTGTGGCTAACTTGGCTACTGCCAAAACTGCCTGTCTGCCTAATACCGCTCCTTCTGTGTCGAAGGCTAAAGGTACGTCCTTTCGCCCCTTTCACCCTTCAGGTAAAGCAAAAGGTCAGGCGTACCATAAGCAGGCCCGCACTTCCAAACCTGGTAAGCTGAAGCCCAAAAGAACCTGGGCTGCCCGTCAGCTAGCTGCCAAGACCGATAAGCCTGCCGCATGACAGGGCGGGCCTCCCCCTGGGGGATCCCAGGGTGGGGGGCCGGCTTCTAGGGTATACACAGGAATGGTTGAAAACCACTTCAGATGCCTGGGTAAGGGAAGTCGTCACTCGAGGTTATGCCATAGCCTTCAAATACCGACCCCCTCATCGATTTTGCCAGACAGACATCCCTTTGGACCAGACAAAGGCAAAAACTCTACACTCGGTGGTACAGACCCTCCTGGATACAGGAGTCGTCGTACAGGTGCTTCTTGCTCAGAGGGGCCGGGGGTACTATTCTCCGCTGTTTCTAGTCCCGAAACCAAATGGGTCCTCCCGGCCCATTCTCAACCTCAAGGCATTGAACAGGTTTGTGAAGGTTTCCAAGTTCCGTATGGAAACCCTTCGCTCTATAGTTCTGGCCTTGGAACCTGGGGACTACATGGTCTCCCTGGACATACAGGATGCTTACCTGCATATTCCTATAGCAGTGTCACATCAACAATACCTGAGGTTCGCTATTGGCAACCTACATTACCAGTTTCGGGCGTTACCTTTTGGTTTAACGACTCCGCGAGTCTTCACCAAAGTTATGGCGGTGATGACGGTGGTACACCGCCGTCAAGGGGTCAGGATACTGCCGTATCTGGACGACTTGTTAATCCTGGCAAATTCCCCAGATCTTCTCCTGCGTCATCTGGATATGACGGTCCGGTTTCTACAAGGCCACGGGTGGCTCATCAACTGGAAGAAATCCTCCCTGGTCCCTGCTCAGAGCATGGTGCACCTGGGAACGTTGTTGGACACTCACAACCAGAGGTTGTTCTTGTCTCAGGAGAAAGTCCTTAAGATTCAGGACAGGATTCGTTGCTTCCTTTCTCGTCTGCAAGTGTCGATACATTCGGCAATGCAGGTGCTGGGCCTCATGGTATCAGCATTCGACATGGTGGAGTATGCTCAATTCCATTCTCGCCCCCTCCAGAGGCTGATTCTAGCCAAGTGGGACAGCCTGCCTCACCGGATCAGATCTCAAATGATCTTCTAGACTCCGGAGGTCCGTCTGTCGCTACACTGGTGGCTCCGGGACCAACAATTGTGCAGGGGTCGTCCCTTCTGGATATCCAACTGGGTCCTGTTGTCGACAGATGCCAGTCTAAGAGGTTGGGGCGCGGTGCTGGAGCAACACTCCCTTCAGGGTCGGTGGACCAAGGAGGAATCTCTCCTCTCGATCAACATTCTGGAATTGCGGGCGGTCTTCAATGCGTTGAACCTGGCCCAGCATTTAATTCAGAACCGTCCTCTTCAAGTACAGTCGGACAACGCCACCACAGTGGCTTACATAAATCATCAAGGCGGCACTCGAAGCCGTTTGGCAATGGAGGAAGTCTCACAGATTTTACGTTGGGCGGAACGCCATCTACCGGCCATATCGGCAATATACATTCCGGGAGACCTGAATTGGGAAGCGGACTTTCTCAGTCATCAGGACGTGCATGCCGGCGAGTGGGGCCTCCATCCAGAAGTATTTCAACTTCTAGTGGAAAAGTGGGGCCTTCCAGACGTGGATCTGATGGCGTCTCGACACAATCACAAGGTTCCGGTCTTCAGAGCAAGGACAAGGGATCCTCAAGCAGCATTCGTGGATGCTCTGGCGGTGCCATGGAGGTTTCGGCTGCCGTACGTGTTCCCTCCGTTGTCACTCCTGCCCAGGGTAATTCGGAAGTTCAAGCAAGAAAAAGGAAATCTGCTTCTCATAGCTCCAGCGTGGACCAGACGGCACTGGTTCTCAGACCTGCAGGGCCTATCGTCAGAGCATCCAATTCTACTTCCACATTGCCCAGACCTTCTCGTTCAGGGCCCCTGTGTCTACCAGGACCTAGCTCGTCTATCTTTGACGGCGTGGCTCTTGAAGCTTCCGTCTTGAAGGCTAAGGGGTTTTCTGAAGGGGTCATTAAAACTATGTTGCGGGCCCGGAAACCGGCTTCTGCTCGGATTTATCACAGGGTCTGGCATTCCTACTTTGTTTGGTGCGCATCTAACAATTATGACGCTTCCAAGTTTAGTACAGCCAAACTTTTGGCTTTTCTGCAGCAAGGCCTAGATTTAGGCCTGCGTCTGGCCTCCCTCAAAGTTCATATTTCTGCCTTGTCGGTGTGGTTTCAGAGAAAAATTGCGACTTTACCTGATGTTTATACGTTCACTCAGGGTGTGTTGCGTATCTAACCTCCCTATGTCCCGCCTGTGGCTCCTTGGGACTTGTCGGTGGTTTTGGAGGCGTTGCAGGAGCCTCCATTTGAACCTCTGGGTTCAGCTGACCTTAAGTGGCTTTCCCTTAAGGTGGTGTTCTTGCTGGCTATTGCCTCTGCTAGAAGAGTGTCGGATCTGGGTGCCTTGTCTTGTAGTTCCCCATATCTGATTTTTCACCGTGACAGGGCGGTTCTTAGGACTTGTCCCGGATATTTACCTAAGGTGGTTTCTTCGTTCCACCTTAATCAGGAGATTGTGGTTCCGGCCTTTGTCTCTCCTGATTTGTCTCCCAAAGAGCAGTCTTTGGATGTGGTACGGGCTCTTCGTATCTATGTGAAGAGAACTGCTTCTATTCGAAAAATCTGATTCTCTCTTTGTTTGGATTTCACAAACGTGGCTGGCCTGCTCACAAGCAAACTCTGGCCAGATGGATTAGAATGGTGATTGCACATGCTTATGTGAAGGCTGGTCTCTCGGCTCCTGATCACATTAAGTCCCATTCTACTCGGTCTGTTGGACCTTCTTGGGCGGCCCAACGTGGTGCGACCCTTGATCAATTGTGCAAGGCGGCTACGTGGTCCTCAGTGAACACGTTCATAAGGTTCTATGCCTTCGATACTGCCCGCTACAGTGCGTCCCCTCCCATAAGGAACTGCTTTAGGACATCCCCATTGTCCAATCCTTGTGGAGCCCAGTGTACCCCGCAGCAGAAAATGAGTTTTATGGTAAGCGCTTACCTTTGTTAAAACTCTTTCTGCGAGGTACACTGGGCTCCACAAGGTGCCCACCCTGACGCACTTAGCTTCTTAGGGTTGGTATGGCGTTAGCCGCTGACACTTCTCTTGTCGTGAGAGTGTGGTGTATGTGGCTACTAACCGTTGTCGTCTCTTTTCCTGCTACTGCATTGGGCTGGTTAACTAAAAACTGAGCTCCTGTGCTGGGAGGCGGGGTGATATAGGAGGCGGCGCTGTGCATTCTGGGAACAGTCAAAGCTATGAGCCTGTTGGTGCCTTGGATCAAGATCCTACTCTACACCCCATTGTCCAATCCTTGTGGAGCCCAGTGTACCTCGCAGAAAGAGTTTTAACAAAGGTAAGTTCTTACCATAAAACTCATTTTTTAGTATAAGTTTAAAGTAAATGTTTTGCATACACATAAACCTTTACTTGGTATTTTTTAAACAGAGTATGTGCTTGGATAAGAAATGTTCTGTCTCATTTTACTTACTTTCATGCTCCCCCTCTCTAGATACCCCTCTTCTGCATCGTCCTCTTCTGCATCCTCGTCTCAGGTATATTTTGTGATAGAGCATTTTGCAGTTTATTGAGGATGAGCAGATTTAATTTGCCATCAATTGTTGGTGCATTATATTGTAGATTGGTTAAATTCCATCTTCCTTAAGTCCATTCTATACAGTGCATTATCAATTCAGTTGAATGTACTAAATGATGCACTCATATTACTCATATTACAAAGGATTATCCTTAAAAGGCAATTAACATATAAGAAACTGAAGCCGGATGCACACTTAAGATTATCTGTCCAATTTTTCTGGTTGGAAATTCTGGTAATATATGGGAGTAAATGACAATCAACCATTTGTATAAATTGATTAAATCAAATGGAATTAACCAATTTGTCTGAACGTCCTTTTTTTGTCTGTTTTCCAGTGTTTGGGAGAAAATGGTCAATTGTCATTTGCTCCCATACATTACCAGATTTTTATTCCAACAGAAATATTGCAGAGATAATCTTATAGTGTGTATCCATCTTAATAACTGTTTTTTTTGGTCCACCATAACTTCAAAGGGCATCGGAATCCCTACAGTCCACGACACCCATGGAGTGGCAATAGAACCTATGGCGATCAAAGCGACCCACTGAGCCCACAGCGTGACGAGCATAGCGAGCCCGCAAGGGGCTTCGTACCGCTCGCCCCTCTGCCGGCATTCTGACGGTCAGGATTCCGGTGTCAGTATTTTGACCGTCGTTATTCTGACCACCAGGATTCCGTACCCAACCCAAATTCAAATGGTAGATTATGGAAGTCCTGCAAGCTGCCATGCATGTTGGCTGATTCTTGGTCAGTTTGTGGTTGGGGACCTGCTTGGGTTTGTTCATCTGGTGTTCATTGTGTCTGAGTGGAAACGTTTCATTTAACTATATTGTTGAATGCATCTTTCATGTATTGGAATAATGTGAATTTGAATGTCTTGAATTAAGACATTGAGTAGCCATCCAAGCCAGAGGGTTTTTGTGCCTTAACTGCATTAAAAATCTTCTTGTCTATAACGGGAAGGTTTGTTTTAATCGACAAGGGGTGGTTAGTATGTGGATTAGTACTCCTCTTGAAATTCCAACTTTTGATTAAAGGATGCATGCAGGTGAGGTTAGTGCCAATTGCATGACCTTTAAAAACTGAAAAAACATTGCAGTATTGATTGGTTGATGGTGCATTGACACATGTCATCTACTGCTGGCATTGCTGGTCACATGTTCCAGTTGCCAGGGTTGTTGCTGTACTCCCACCTGTCATCTGTATCTGATATTGTAGAAGATCCTTACTGAAGCTTAAACTATTTAATATCTCAAGTTTCTGTGATCACATTAAGCAAAATGGACTATGGGCCTAATTCAGACCTGATCGTAGCTCTGCAAAACTTTGCAGGGCTACGATCAGGCACACTGACATGCGGGGCCCCCCACCCACCCTGCAGAAGTACAAAAGCATCGCACAGCAGCGATGCTTTTGCATTTCAGGAGTATCTCCCAGCCAGCACAGCTTTTGCGTGCTGGCCGAGATCTACGCGTCGCTGCCCGGATGTCACGCAGCCGCTGTGGCCCGCTCCCCCCCCCCCCCCCCCCCCCCCCGCACGATCCGGTCACGCCTGCGTTGGCTGGACCGCGCCCACAAAACGGCGGCCAAGCGCTGCTGTGCCACCTCCTCCCGTCCAGCAACCGGCAGAGGCGATTGCTAGGTAACGGCAGCCACGGCAGCGTGCGATCAGGTCAGAATGACCCCCAATATTTTTTACCTGCCTCAACTCTTTTCTGACTTACAGACCTGGCTTAGAGACAGACAAAACTGATGCTCTGGTCAGTGTTTATCATTTATGAAACGAGACAAACACAAGACTTCAGGAAGGTAATTTGCTACCATTCCATTCAGTCATTCCGTTCTTAAAGATAATTAATTATTCAAGAAGATAAAAGTTTGTTGTATTTTCAGAACTGCACGACACCTTTGTGCCAAAAAATCTTTCCATTGATAAAATGAAGACCTTCTATAATTCTGAACTTGCATGTCATATGGGAGTTAAAAAGACATCCAAAGTAATATTGAGGTTGCTGGGATGTTAGTACTTTGTGGCCTTGGATGCTCACAGCAGACCATTAACACTGCTTCATTCATTAACAGTTCCTAGTAGACTTCGGAGCTTAGTTGCTTCAACTATTATTGTTAAGTTGCCTATTTCTATTAACAATTACTCCATAGTATGGTAGCTTTTTGGGACTTTGCCTTTAATTTTACATTTGTTTATTGGACCTATTGTTTCTGCTTTTATTGAGCACTCATAGCCCCATCCTATTAGCAGATGCACTATATACTTGGTGGATGGCTCACCTTATATAAAAATGGATGTAACGTTGAAAACAAGCAGGCAGCAGTACAATCTGCCTAGGAGAGGCAGCAGCATTTGTCTCTCAGGAGCTGAGGATCATTCAGAAGGAAAATGTTGCAGTTCAGACTCCACTTCATTGGCTATCCAGTCTTTAAATAACTGCTTTGCTATTTCACTTGTGCTGGTGATAGTTCATGCTCAATATTGGCTCCTGGTTTTTCTGCTGTTTTGATTCCCGGCTTTGACCTTTAATCCAGTTCTGCCTTCTCTGCTACTTTTTGTAGTGTTCCCGATTACTTTTCTGCCTCAGCCCTTAAGCAGGGCCGAAACTAGGGGGGGGCTAGGGGGGCAGGCGACCTGGGCGCCGGATTGGAGGGGGCGCCGAGACCCCCTAACACCCGCCGCGGCACTTTTATAACTTTGAAACCCCCTTCTCCCGAGTGCCCAGCTCGGGGGGCGGGGTTTCGCGGAATGACGCGATTGCGTCGTGACGTCACGGCGCAAACGCGTCATTCCACGAAACCCCGCCGGAGGAGGGAGAAGGGGGAGCCGCGCAGACCGGACGAGGAGGGAGAGGCGGCTGAAGAGCGGCGAGAACCGCTTCAAATGTAAGTCAGCCCCTCTCCCTTCCTCTCTCTCTCTCTCTCCCTCCACCACCTGCCGCAATGTGTAAAATGGGGACCTGTGCCTGCCGCAATGTGTAAAATGGGGACCTGTGCCTGCCGCAATGTGTAAAATGGGGACCTGTGCCTGCCGCAATGTGTAAAATGGGGACACTTTTTCCTGCTGCAATGTGTAAAATGAGGACACTTGCCAGCGTACTGTGTAAAATGGGGACCTGTGCCTGCCGCAATGTGTAAAATGGGGACACTTGCCAGCGTACTGTGTAAAATGGGGACCTGTGCCTGCCGCAATGTGTAAAATGGGGACACTTGCCAGCGTACTGTGTAAAATGGGGACCTGTGCCTGCCGCAATGTGTAAAATGGGGACACTTTTTCCTGCCGCAATGTGTAAAATGGGGACCTGTGCCTGCCGCAATGTGTGAAATGGGGACACTTTTTCCTGCCGCAATGTGTAAAATGGTGACATTTTTTCCTGCCGCAATGTGTAAAATGGGGACACTTTCCTGCCGCAATGTGTAAAATGGGGACACTTGCCAGCGTACTGTGTAAAATGGGGACACGTGCCTGCCGCAATGTGTAAAATGTGGACACTTTTTCCTGCCGCAATGTGTAAAATGGGGACACTTGCCAGCGTACTGTGTAAAATGGGGACACGTGCCTGCCGCAATGTGTAAAATGGGGACACTTTTTCCTGCCGCAATGTGTAAAATGGGGACACCTGTCTGCCGCAATGTGTAAAATGGGGTCACCTGTCTGCCGCAATGTGTAAAATGGGGACACTTTTTCCTGCCGCAATGTGTAAAATGGGGACACCTGTCTGCCGCAATGTGTAAAATGGGGTCACCTGTCTGCCGCAATGTGTAAAATGGGGAATGGGGACACTTGCCTGTCGTACTGTGTAAAATGGGGACACTTTTTCCTGGATATGAAATTTATGTTAGAAAAGGCAATTTTTCAGGTAAAAAAGTTCTGAAAGAGATATATATATATATACAGATGTAGCCACCTTTATCTTGAGTGGCCGCGGCGGTTGTCCCGTTCGACCATACGCAGCGTACTGTGGCGTAGCGAGGCGCGCCTAGCCACAGAGAGGCTATCTAATCGCACGGAGACAGACATTTGACGTTTGGCGTTACCTTTACGTGTAATACCTGCGATCAGCCACCAGATGTCGCTTTTTACAATCACCACTGCGCATGCGTGTGGTCTCCCGTAAAATACAATACTGACATACATAATAAGGACTACTTTACTAAGGCGTCTCATTACGCTGCATACAGCAAATACTGTACTCATTACGCTGCATTATTTAATACAGTACTGTATATACAGTACGACACCGACGCAAATACAGTAGTACAGCATACAGTATATGATCCATCTACAATACTTTATGAATACTGTATGTGAGCGTCCAAGTCCCGCAGACAAAACACAGTACTGTAAAACCAGTAGTGTACACTGTCGCAAATGGATGTGTGTTACAAGTTCACTATTGCCTCTCAAGATTAGGAATTTTCTACAGTATGTTATCGTCCTAATCCCGTAGCCATTACAGCATAATCAAAACCAACGGATTTATACATTTGTCTGCGGCGAAGTGGTGAAGTGTTTCGCTTCCTATACTCAGAGTCCAGGGTTCGATTCCTTAAGTACGAATGCATGTTACTGTAGTTTTTTTCAGACACTTTATTATTTTTTTTATTCACATACTGTAAACCAGGGCATACAGTAGCTGCATGAGCGGTTCTATGCGATCGAGTCCGGTGTACCATAATGTGCAGGTTCTATGCAGGTTAAGGTACTATGCTCCGTACACAGTACACATACAATTCTGTAGCTGGGCAGACTGAATAGAAATGGCTACCACCTATGACTCCTTGCCCCACAGAGGCCCTAGGCTACGGAGCAAGTAATAGTCCAGATTGTACAGACTATGGGGCAATGCTGAAGGAGCGTCACAATCCCCTAGCTAAAATACACAGTATGCATATTATGGTACACCGGACTCGATGACATACTGTAGCACACTGGCAAAATGGCCGCCGCCCCTGAACCCTTGTGCAGGTTATGGGGCAATGCTGAAGGAGCGTCACAATCCCCTAGCCAAAATACACAGGGGAGGGATAAGCCACTGTAGGATTGCATACAGTATTACGGTACACCGGACTCAATCGCATAGCACACTGTCAAAACGACCACTACCCATGAACCCCCACCTCCTGAACCCCCACCTCGTGGCATGCAGCAGTTGGGTATGGAATGAGAAATGTAATTGAACCCCTGGCGCGCTAATCTACTAGATGCATATTAAAATGATGAATGTACTGTGGATAGTACAAAAAGACAATATTTATTAAAAACACAGTCCCCAGCTGGGAATAGACAAAACACAAACAATAAAATGTACATGTGAAAGGAGGTGGTTTGAGAAAGGGAATACCAGTGTTTTCATAAAGTGCTAAAGTGCTCAAAGTCCTTTGTAAAAGCAGATGAAATCTCTCACCATAGTGTGCAGCCGCGGTGGGCTAGCTTTGTGAGAAGTGGCTATGGTCCCAGGCTGAATTGCCCAGCACCACCGCAGCGAGCGTATCAGCTTTATCACTGGTTCCCGAATCTCCTCCAATTCTTTCCTTTATCCAAATAACGCGTTTCGGTCTTTTATTGGCCTTTCTCAAAGTTGGATAAGGGATATCATCCATGCAGGCTTTTTATTTCCATGCTAATTGCCATATCATGAGCAGTGATCCGTTACACCTGCGATTTCCGGGATCGTCAACCGGAAATGACGTAGATGCGTTCCAAATGCCGGGCCGGAAGTCGTTTTTGCGTTCCATTGTCCATATGTGGGTGATGCATACCAGATGCCTCGTCCAGATGTAATTTTTGCGTTCCAATGGTAGATCTAACATCCGTGTATAGTCCCCGGAAGTCATACGTTCCAGGTACCACACCGGATGTAGTTTTTACGTTCCATTTGTAAATCCGTGTGTATTCACCAAAAATGAGGTGAATGCGTTCCAGGTACCGGATGTTGTTTTTTTGCGTTCCAATGGTACTTCCGCAATGTTCTCTTCCAATTATAAATGTATGCAGGTCAGACATCATTATGGGTGCAGATCAGAATATATTTTCCTTCACTTGTATTTTCAATTGATAGAATTTTATAAAAAATTACCCCATCTCTACCAAACTGGGTGGTACTTCATTCCCAACCTGTCCATCCCTATTACCAAGATGGGGTAAACTTGATTTCATATTCATGTCCATGTAATCGATCCGCATACACAAGGGGGGGAGAGAGAGATGGAGGAAAAAATATAATAAATAAACAATGAATTTGTTCAACAATTAGACAATTGAATAAAAAATAGTTAAAAAATATTTAAAAAATATATTTAAAAAATATATATGAGAGAAATGTAATAGAGTGGGAGGAGTGAGACAATAAATAATCATAAAAGAATCATAAGAACCATTTCAACTCAAAGTCGACGTTGAGGCCATTTGGTCTGATGGAATTTAGCATGTATATCCACTTCATCTCACTTCTCGCCAATCTAGTTTCTATGTTATTGCTTTTCCAGTTAGATTTGATGTGTTGTATACCCAAGTACCTCTTTATTTGACGTTCACATTTACAGTCTTAAAGTGTTCTGATAGAGGATGTGTGTCAAGACCTTTTCGGATATTGTACACATGCTCTGCCACTCTCACCTTAAGTGGTCTCGATGTTTTTCCAATGTAGATGTACCCGCATCCACATTCCAGAAGGTAGATCACATTTTTCGAGTGGCATGTTATAAAGTCATTGATTTTAAATGACTTTCCTTTATATTCAAATTCAGTGGTTTTTCTTGAGATATCATTTTTTGTGGTGGACTTGCACATAATGCAAGACCCACAGCGGTGGAACCCTTTATTGCACGACCTCACTGTACTGCTTTCTTGTAGACTACTTCGTACCACATGATCTTTTATGGACTTGGCTTTTTTGTATATGAAAACAGGTCTGGGTGGGAGATGACTCCCCAGAATTGGATCATCTAATAAGATACGCCAGTTGTTTTTAATTATCTTCTCGATCTTTTTATAATTACCACCATACTGAGTGATAAAAGCCCACTGGTAGGGATTGTCCACGCTGGCCTTTGTCTCCTTTTCTTTCAAAAGATCTCTCCTGTCGATTGAATCGACCATATTCTTTGCTACTGTCAATGATGCTGGATCATACCCTTTCTCCAGGAACCTATTGGACATTTCATCCATTTGTAAATTTAGGACAACAGGGTCTGTGCAATTTCTCTTTAAGCGTTTGTACTGGCCCACCGGGATATTATTAAGCCATCTAAAATGATGTTCACTATTAATGTGCAAATATGCATTTGAGTCCGTTGGTTTGCGGTGCGCCTTAGTGCAAATGATTTGATCTTGAATGTATACCTTTAAATCTAAAAAGGCCAATTCTTCTTTGCTCTGACTGAATGTTAAGACAATGTTAAACTGGTTACTATTTAAAATCTCTTTAAAAGCTTCCAGAGACTCATCATCTCCATTCCAGATGCAAAAAATGTCGTCGATGAACCGCCACCAGCACACCAGGCCCGCTCCCCGCCCCCTCTCATGGTCTATGGTGAGACTTTCCCAATAGGCCATGTAGAGATTGGCGTAACTGGGAGCGAACCTGGTGCCCATGGCGGTTCCCTTGAGTTGAAGGTAGTAAGACCCGTCAAAGTAAAAATAATTGTTCCGAAGGATAAAATCAATAGCTTCCACTAAAAAGGATTTAGTTTCCTCCTTAAAATCGCTTTTGTTTAAAAAATATTCAATGGCGATTTTTCCTTTGTCCCAATCTATTATGGTATATAAAGTGCTTACATCTGCACTATCTTATTAGATGATCCAATTCTGGGGAGTCATCTCCCACCCAGACCTGTTTTCATATACAAAAAAGCCAAGTCCATAAAAGATCATGTGGTACGAAGTAGTCTACAAGAAAGCAGTACAGTGAGGTCGTGCAATAAAGGGTTCCACCGCTGTGGGTCTTGCATTATGTGCAAGTCCACCACAAAAAATGATATCTCAAGAAAAACCACTGAATTTGAATATAAAGGAAAGTCATTTAAAATCAATGACTTTATAACATGCCACTCGAAAAATGTGATCTACCTTCTGGAATGTGGATGCGGGTACATCTACATTGGAAAAACATCGAGACCACTTAAGGTGAGAGTGGCAGAGCATGTGTACAATATCCGAAAAGGTCTTGACACACATCCTCTATCAGAACACTTTAAGACTGTTCATGGTAAATGTGAACGTCAAATAAAGAGGTACTTGGGTATACAACACATCAAATCTAACTGGAAAAGCAATAACATAGAAACTAGATTGGCGAGAAGTGAGATGAAGTGGATATACATGCTAAATTCCATCAGACCAAATGGCCTCAACGTCGACTTTGAGTTGAAATGGTTCTTATGATTCTTTTATGATTATTTATTGTCTCACTCCTCCCACTCTATTACATTTCTCTCATATATATTTTTTAAATATATTTTTTAAATATTTTTTAACTATTTTTTATTCAATTGTCTAATTGTTGAACAAATTCATTGTTTATTTATTATATTTTTTCCTCCATCTCTCTCTCCCCCCCTTGTGTATGCGGATCGATTACATGGACATGAATATGAAATCAAGTTTACCCCATCTTGGTAATAGGGATGGACAGGTTGGGAATGAAGTACCACCCAGTTTGGTAGAGATGGGGTAATTTTTTATAAAATTCTATCAATTGAAAATACAAGTGAAGGAAAATATATTCTGATCTGCACCCATAATGATGTCTGACCTGCATACATTTATAATTGGAAGAGAACATTGCGGAAGTACCATTGGAACGCAAAAAAACAACATCCGGTACCTGGAACGCATTCACCTCATTTTTGGTGAATACACACGGATTTACAAATGGAACGTAAAAACTACATCCGGTGTGGTACCTGGAACGTATGACTTCCGGGGACTATACACGGATGTTAGATCTACCATTGGAACGCAAAAATTACATCTGGCGAGGCATCTGGTATGCATCACCCACATATGGACAATGGAACGCAAAAACGACTTCCGGCCCGGCATTTGGAACGCATCTACGTCATTTCCGGTTGACGATCCCGGAAATCGCAGGTGTAACGGATCACTGCTCATGATATGGCAATTAGCATGGAAATAAAAAGCCTGCATGGATGATATCCCTTATCCAACTTTGAGAAAGGCCAATAAAAGACCGAAACGCGTTATTTGGATAAAGGAAAGAATTGGAGGAGATTCGGGAACCAGTGATAAAGCTGATACGCTCGCTGCGGTGGTGCTGGGCAATTCAGCCTGGGACCATAGCCACTTCTCACAAAGCTAGCCCACCGCGGCTGCACACTATGGTGAGAGATTTCATCTGCTTTTACAAAGGACTTTGAGCACTTTAGCACTTTATGAAAACACTGGTATTCCCTTTCTCAAACCACCTCCTTTCACATGTACATTTTATTGTTTGTGTTTTGTCTATTCCCAGCTGGGGACTGTGTTTTTAATAAATATTGTCTTTTTGTACTATCCACAGTACATTCATCATTTTAATATGCATCTAGTAGATTAGCGCGCCAGGGGTTCAATTACACTTTTCCTGTGCTTGAGTTTCATGTTGGAGATTTGTGTGTACCTCCATTGTTTTTGAACCTGGGCAGCACCATTCTACTTACTGCGCTCATTTGAAAATACCATATCTTTCCATATGGAATGAGAAATGGCATAAGCTGTGCAGGCTACGGGGCGATGCTGAAGGAGCGTCACAATCCCCTAGCCAAAATACACAGGGATACTGTAAGCGAGGTCTATGCACATTACAGTACTGTACGTTACACCGGGCTCGGTCGCATAGCAAACTGACAAAACACAAGTTTTACAGTACATACAGTAAAGCAGGCCAAAGCTGCAGGAGAGTTTCTACTGTAAAGGTTCTATGCACCGTACGGTAATGTACACATACCTGTACAATTCTATAGCAGGGCAGACTCAATTGAAATGGCTATCGCCTGTGACTCCTACAGTAGCTCCTAGGAGGCACTCAGCTATGGAGCAAATAACAGCACAGATTTTGCAGGCTACGGGGCAATGCTGAAGGAGCGTCACAATCCCCTAGCTACAATACACAGGGGTGATAGAGATAATCGAGTGGCTGGAGGGGGGTCCCCTTGATTTAAGGGGCCCCCACTCCTCCAGGGTACTCCGGCCAGGTGTGACTAGTTGGGTATTTAATTCCATGGCCGCAGGGACCGGTATAAAAGTCTCCCCCGGCTGTGCATTATCTGTCCAGCTAGTGGAGCCCAGTGCTGATTCAAAAAATATGGGGAACCCCTACGCTTTTTTTGTCCCCCTTATTTTTTGCACCAGGACCAGGCGCAGAGCCCGGTGCTGGTTCTAAAAAGATGGGGGATCCCGTGTCCATTTTTTCCGTATTCCTTCCGGAATTCGACTGCAATTGCATATACAGTACTGTACCCCTTAATGTCACTGCTTACAGTATACAGTATTTAGACATGAGCTTGTGTACAGTATCTGTCATGAGGTGCTTTTTTCACTGACACTATAACTTTTTTCTATTGTGATATACTGTACAGAGGCGGCAAACTAGCCAAACGGGAATAATCAGCTTCTGCAGAATAAAATGAGATGCTACAGTACATGCCTATATTCTGTGAGTGACTGCGGCTCTATGAAATTAAATCAGAAAATTTAAATATGAAATGCATTACTAATGTGTGGCATTACTGTACTGTATGTGTATAAGGTGTACTACAATATTTTCTGGTGTAACATAAGGAAAGGGCACTACTGCATGGTCTAATGCAGTGGTTCTCAAACTTGGTCCTCAGGACCCCACACAGTGCATGTTTTGCAGGTAAACCAGCAAGTGCACAGATGTATTCATTACTAACTGACACATTTTAGAAGGTCCATACAGTAGGTGGAGCTAATTTTTTCACTTGTGATTCTGTGAGACCTGCAAAACCTGCACTGTGTGGGGTCCTGAGGACTGAGTTTGAGAACCTGTGGTCTAATGTAAATAAAGATGAATGTGGTGGGGTGTAATGTGAATAAGGGGCATTACTGTTAGGAGTAATGTGGTACTATGATATGATGTCATGAGAATAAGAGACACCACTGCATGATATAATGTGAATAAAGTTGCAGTACTGTGTTGTGTCATTTCATCTTCGGGTATTATTGTGTTACCATGCCCCTTCCCAGCAAGAACATACTGTACACTGTTTTGGGCTGGCACTAAATGTGCACATTGTTCTTATTTAGATTATAGGGGGTAGGAGCGCCAAAATGGGTGATGGTGCTGGGAAAGGGGTGCAGGGTTAGAGGCGGAACTACGTAGCATCTGTGCAAGAGGGCATCAGCCAAAATCTAGCCTAGGGCATCATGTTGGTCAGGTTTGGCTCTGATAATACTGTATACTGTACTCTTACTGTACTTTGCATTCAATACAGATACTGTTTGCACACAGGTTTTACATGAATCATTGGCAATGCTGCAGGAGTGTCTCATTAGGCAATCTAAAATATACCACGACTATGGGTGGGGATACAGTAGGGAAGTTCTGTCACCATAAGCTGTCTGCTGTGTATAGCATATTTCCATCTGAGATGCATTTGTGTGTTTGTAATAAGAAAAAAACATTTTACTGTACATTTAGTGGATACAGTATTTCTCCCCCATAATGACGTATCATACTGTACAGGTACCCTCATGTACTGTACCGTACCATACTGTAAAATTGAATATTTATTGGAAAAACATCAATATTAATGTAAAAATAAAGTATTACAACATCCGATTCCATGTACTGCACTGATCAAAATGTACAGTACTCTTATTCAGGACTTATAAAACTGAAAATAACTGTTCATACAGTACACATCAATAACATTACTACTGTATAATATTCTACATTAGTTTATGCAATAATCAGACAAAGGCAATTTTATCATTTTTTTTAATAATGCACCAATTTAAAATTTTAAACAGAAAATACAGAACTACATATTTGTGGCTTGACCATTTCTTTCAACTACAACAGGTAATACTTTATACAGGTGATTTATATAATTATTACAATGTTCAGGTGTGAGTACTTCTAGCCAAAATTTCTTTATCCCATCCACCAGTTGCTGTTTTGTTGTTGGCTTTGCAACACTCCTAACGTACCTCTTCAATTGAGCCCACACTAATTCGATTGGGTTCATGTCTGGTGATCTATATAAAAATAAAAAAAAAGCGTATAGAAAAAATTAATTACATTACAGTAAATAGAGAAAATTAAACATACAATATTGTACTGTTTATTAAACAAAAATTTTTTTTACAGTACTAGAGTGCTATCCAAAATTTTACTTGTACACTGTTGAAAGAATACTCACTCTGGTGGTGTGCGTTCCCAATTCATACCTTTCTCTTCCATAAATTTGGCTGAGGCGGAGTGTTTAGGATCATTGTCTTGGAATATCCTATGGTGAGTTGGGTAATATTTATTCACAAATGGCACCATACATTTCTCTACTATTGTTTCTTGGAAATATTTCTTATCCATGATTCCTACAGAAATCAAAAAATGTTGTTCATTAATAAGCAACTCCTTTTATTGTGCAGTTACACGTACTCTACAGTACAACATGTATTTTTACAGAACACAGGCACAGAATAAAGTATAGTACTGTACCTTCGAAAAATAATAGGGGACCAGCTCCTAATCGTGATATGCCTCCCCATACATGGACTTTCAATGGATGCTTTGGGTGTGGTTTTAAAGAGATATGGTTACGTTTCCTGAATGACATTCTGGAGAACCGCTCAAGGGCAACAGACGATTCATCTGTGAAAATGACATCATCAAATGTTTCACCACTCTCAATCCATCGCCGTGCCTGTTCCACTCTCTTTTCTTTATTCACATCTCTTATCATTGGAGATATCCTGTGAAGAGCCAAAAATAATGAAATCAGATACAGTTATGAAATTACAGATTTACAGATTACTGTATATACAGTAGACTGTATGTGCAGTATACTGTATTATATACCTACTGTATACATTAAACTGTACATACAGTACATTAAGTTACATACAGAGTAATATATATATACATACTGTACATACACACAAACACACACACACAGTATACAGTATGTAATCATCACAATAAGCCGGCAATGCTTCATTGCTGTCTCTGAGTGCCTATACAGTAGGTATCTCTTTTGGGATAGAATATATACAGTATATACACACACACATACTGTATATAGTATAAAGTACACACTCTGTATAATGATTTATGGCATTATTATATCACGTATCAAGGGATTATTAACAGTGCATTTACTGTATGGTTTATACTGCTTTCAGTATTTTACCTTGTTGCGCCAAAGGTCCATCCCATTTTCCGTCGCATCCTTCTGATGCTGGTGGCCGATATGTCCAGGTCATACTTGGAATGGAGAATTCGTTTTATTTGCAGAGCAGTACGCTCATCATCCTCACGAGTTAGTTCCTCCACAATTTGTTGCACTCTCCTACAGTACAATACAGTATGAAAAATATGAATTCATGAACAGCACAATCACAGTTACAATTGATGAAGTTTTTATTTTATTTCAAAAAAATTGTTTATGGTATAAAGCAAGTCATTTAAACATTACAGTAGTGTACAGTACGTACCATGTGCATTTTGTAGGAAATACAAATCTGGGCGTTGTTCTCTCGAATGCATGATAGCGCACCGTTTCTAAAGTGACTATAATGCCACTTTCCTTGAGCCATGCATGGATCTCTTTGATGGTTTTATTTTCTTTTTTCATGTTGGCGATTATCTTGCTCATCGTTTTGTTGATAGTTACTGGCATGTTGTCCAACTATAATTCCTGTATGGAGAGAAAACATTTGTGAATACTGTAGTCTAAAATTTACACATCTGAAAATGCATAAGAGTTTTATGATAGAAGTTAATACTGTACATGTTTACTATCCAGTACCTGATGTTCAAATTTAAGTATTGTATACTGTACAGTACTGAAAATACAACTTCAGTGTTATGGACTGCAATTAGTTTCCTGTATGAAACAGATACAGTACAGTAAATAACCCTCCTTGGAAGTGCATGGGCCCTGTGAGACTTACAGTAGTGTACAGCATAAGGGTCGACTGACATGATGTACAAGCATTACATACAGTACATGTCAGTACTGTATGTAAATTCTTCAATTATTGCCTAACAACAATGCTGCTTACTGTATATTAAATACTGTAGGCCTAGAAATGTGCATCTCAATATAGTAGTTAAAAACACAGGGGCCTATGTGGATAAGCGAGTTCTATGCACACTAAAAATGGCCACCGACCGTGAACCCCCAGCACGTGGCAGCGCTCGTATATGTAGTGAGATACAGTATGGCATACATTTCACAGTTCAGGGGGCAATGCTGAAGGAGCGTCACAATCCCCTAGCTCAATTACATTGGGATAAGCGAGGTCTATGCACATTACGGTATACCGAGCTGGATCGCTTAGCAACCTGACAAAATGGCCGCCGACCGTGAACTCCCAGCACGTGGCAGCGCTCGGATATGTAGTGAGATACAATATGGCATACATTTCACAGTTCAGGGGGCAATGCTGAAGGAGCGTCACAATCCCCTAGCTCAATTACATTGGGATAAGCGAGGTCTATGCACATTACGGTATACCGAGCTGGATCGCTTAGCAACCTGACAACATGGCCGCCGACCGTGAACTCCCAGCACGTGGCAGCGCTCGGATATGTAGTGAGATACAATATGGCATACATTTCACAGTTCAGGGGGCAATGCTGAAGGAGCGTCACAATCCCCTAGCTCAATTACATTGGGATAAGCGAGGTCTATGCACATTACGGTATACCGAGCTGGATCGCTTAGCAACCTGACAACATGGCCGCCGACCGTGAACTCCCAGCACGTGGCAGCGCTCGGATATGTAGTGAGATACAATATGGCATACTGTACATTTCACAGTTCAGGGGGCAATGCTGAAGGAGCGTCACAATCCCCTAGCTCAATTACATTGGGATAAGCGAGGTCTATGCACATTACGGTATACCGAGCTGGATCGCTTAGCAACCTGACAAAATGGCCGCCGACCGTGAACTCCCAGCACGTGGCAGCGCTCGGATATGGAGTGAGAGATGGTATACATTTTAAAATACACCGGGATAAGTTGTATAGGCCATGGAGCAATGCACAGGGACATTCATCATTTACGTACAGTATATAAATAATTGTAAACCGTAAATGAAAGAATTACCGGTCAAATACTGTATGACGAAACTGTGTCAATGAGCTGGAACAGTATGGCCTGTGAAGAAGTTTTCGAAGGCAGAAATGGAGAGCAAATTATCAGGAGATTTCTGAAAGGTCATTTGTAAAGCACGGTGTTTTCCTCCGCCTCCTGCTAGCCTGTTGCCCTTCCCCCATGGGAGCCTGCACAGATCATGCAGTAGACAGGGAGGGAATGCAGGTCATGTGCAATACACAAACGCCCACTGTAGTACTATTTTGCTCACTTACAGTACCGTACTGTAGGTTGCATTTAGCGTAAAGAATCGCTCCTGCAGATGTACTTTGATTTATGTGAAACCTGTGTGCATCCTTCCATTGGATGTACTGTATTGGAGAGAAAAAAAAAAATGTTAAAGTGAATGTCACGGGAACACATTAAAAATAAGGTTGGCACTTCCTTCCCATTGGTGTTGGTTTACAGTATGCCGTAGTGTACTCGGACGCTCATGTAATTGCATTTCAAAGGCACAGTATTTTCCATCGTCTCCCCCCTACCCCCATCGCCCTTCCCCCCTGGGGGCCTGCACAGGGAGGAAATTCAGGTCCTGTGCAATGCACAAACGCTGAAGATCTACAGTACTGTTTTGCTTAGTTGGTAGCGTCAGAATACACTCATTTCATTCACGCTGTTTGGGTGCATTTAGCGTAAAGAATCGCTCCTGCAGATGTACTTTGATTTATGTGAAACCTGTGTGCATCCTTCCATTGACTGTCTTACAATGTAAATAAAATAATACAGTGCATTATTACAGAAAAAAAAAAAAAAAAGAAAGAAAGCACATCATGTCTCGAACCCTGGACCCCCAGTGAGGGAGGTGGGAGCCTTCACCCCTAGCCCACGATGCCTCATGAGAGATTTCTAATTTCATGTGTGAAAGTACTGCAAACAGCGCCCGGCCCTCGCCCCATTGCTGTTGGTTTATGCCTTAGAGGACTCGGACGCTCGCATTTGTAAAGCACGGTGTTTTCCTCCGCCTTCTGCTAGTCCTCCATTCCCATTATGCATTAGCGAACTCAGACGCTCATATATTTTAAAAGCACGGTGTTTATACATTGTACTGTACATTCTTCCTTTTACACAATTACTGTAGTTGCGTCTCCATACACATACAGTACTGTACTCCATACTTTTTCCACCGCCTCCCGTTACGCCTACAGTATTGCCAGAGCTGTAGATCAATCCGCCGCTATACTGTACGATCGAAAGTACTGGATTAGTGGAGCATTAGCCACACAGTGGTGGAGATGTGTAATGCATGATGAGTATCTAGATCGTCTCAACGCGCCTGCCTGTGATTAAACTCAGCTATCGCCTTAGCGTGGCTAAACGCCCGTCTCGGCGGAGAAACAGTCAAGATAAAGGTGGCTACATCTGTATATATATATATATATAATATTTTTATTCATGTATTTATTTATTTTATTTTTATTTTTTATTATTTTTATTTATTTATTGTAAAATATTTATTTTATTTTTTTGCGGGGGGGGGGGGGGGGGTCAAATGACTACCTTGCCCCGGGTGACAAAAATCCTAGTTTCGGCCCTGCCTTAAGTTAGAAGTTTTTATTAACGCCATTATTTCACACTTGCTATTATGTTTTTTAATGCGTTTACCACCCTGGGCCAGGAGTTGATTACCTTACCCTGTAGCAGTAGTATTGTTACCATAATTATTCTTATTCTTATGTGTTATGTGTTGCGTAAACTCTTGGAAGAGATTCTTACAGTATGTCATTTCTCAGATATTCCATTCATGGTATTAATACTGAACCTTGCTGTGATTCTATTTGTATTGTTACACCAAATTGTGTCCCATTAATCCCTTACAATTATACAGCAGTAACTATTGATAAGCTATTACTACCGAATCTGAAATTTTAGAACCGTCAACATACATGAAAGCATACATGACCTTGTAGGAAAGGATGCTGTATATGAAAAAGAAATGGTTTGAATTCTAAAGGGTTATCACAAAGTTATTAGTGTGATTCTTAACCTTCCTAGGGTGTTGCAATGGAGCATACACCTATGCTTCATTGCAATATGGGTCGAAAAAGACCCGAACATCCTAGGAAGGTTAATAGCAACTAAGGGGATACCAGAATCCCACCCCATCACAATCTCTAGAGTCGCATGCCAACTACCAGGGACTATACCATGACACCCATAGAATTGTTTACATTTTCTTGCATTTCCAATAAATTATGACAAAACATTGTTCAGGACATTTACATAGTTATAGTATAATTAGTGTTAATGAATCCAGTCTCCATAAACCCCTCACCTTGACATCCTCTTCTGTGGGGGGCGGAGCGAAGGAGCTGAGAAATACAAAGTGTAATGTGTTTGACTCCATTCTCAACAAAGGCAAACTGCAATATCTATCCTTTCTCATCATAAACTTTTATGGTAAGTAAAATTATAAAACAGCTCAATCCAGAATCTAAAAGCAAATTCTAAGGAAATATAAAGAAGAGCAGATCCACAACTGAAGTCTACACTTGTGCAAAACCTATTTTACCACTGCAGAAATATGCAGGCACATTCATTAAGCCTTATCTCCAAGTTAATGTGTGAATGCCCTCACCTGCATCGTAAAGGTGTCTGTTAGGATAGGGTGAAAAGATGTCAGGCACTTGGCAGAGAAGAACAGAAGATTTGCAACTAATTTAATTGTCATTTTTAAGGTCTTTTATTTATATTTTTACATAATATACTGTATGCAGGGGATTTCTCTCATAAATACAGTTGCAAGAAAAAGTATGTGAACCCTTTGGAATTTCCTGGATTTGTGCATAAATTGATCATAAAATGTGTTCTGATCTTCATCTAAGTCACAATAGACAAAGACAGGGGGGTATATTTACTAAAATTCGTAATTTCCCGTTTGAGGTCAAAGTTCAATCACGAATGACATCGAAAGTGTAAAGTTGCAACTTTTTGAACTTAGTACGACTAATTTACTAAGCTGTCGTATTCTGCATTTTCGGATTTACCGATGTCGATGTCATTCGTTTTTTTTTGGCAGTGTTTTACGTGAGTGACTTGTAAAACACTGCCGACTTTAATACAATGAATCTCGGCCGGATCTGAGAGATCCGTGCTGGGCTTCATTGTGCACCTTTGTAAAAAATGAAATCAGTGTTAAATTTAAAAAAAAAATTGCGTGGGGTCCCCCCTCCTAAGCATAACCAGCCTCGGGCTCTTTGAGCCGGTCCTGGTTGCAAAAATATGGGGGGGGAAATGATAGGGGTTCCCCCATATTTAAACAACCAGCACCGGGCTCTGCGCCTGGTCCTGGTTCCAAAAATACGGGGGACAAAAAGCGTAGGGGTCCCCCGTATTTCTGAAACCAGCACCGGGCTCCACTAGCCAGATACATAATGCCACAGCCGGGGGACACTTTTATATAGGTCCCGGCGGCCCTGGCATTACATAACCAACTAGTCACCCCTGGCCGGGGTACCCTGGAGGAGTGGGGACCCCTTCAATCAAGGGGTCCCCCCCCTCCAGCCACCCAAGGACCAGGGGTGAAGCCCGAGGAACTTTGTGGTCAGCGGTTGACCGAAAGTAACCTCACCGCTGACCGCAAAGTTCCCACCATTGGTTACAATGGAGCGCATAGGCGCTACATTGTAACACTGCCGGGTGCTGCCTGTCATACAGTACAGGAGCACACAGCCAATCAGGAGGGTGCCACAATGTGGCGCTCCCTGATTGGCTGATGGAACCCTCTTAGACATAAGTCAGATGGGTTTCTGGCATTCGGGGAAAGGGGTCCCATGTGAAAACATGGGGCCCCTTTCAGTGCGAGGTCGGGTATCCGTTTTGTTTTTTTGCCAAGTACCTGGATTACAAATGGATTAAAAGAGGAGCCTTCTACACTGGATTTTGTGAGTATAATTTTTTCAACAGGTACACCATGGATTCTACATGGAGAAGAGGACCGACCCTCGTGTGAACATAGGTAAGTATGTGTATATGGAGGTGTGGATGTATGCATTAAAAGTTTTACTTTCAAGGTGTGTGTCTTCTGTTTTTATTGGGGTATTTTTTTAGTAGTAGTACTACAGGTACCAGCGGGCCCGGTTTTCCTTCGCATGCTGGTACTTGTGGTTCTCCAAGTAGCAGCTTGCGGGGGAGGCTTGCTGGGACTTGTAGTACTGCTACTAAAAACAATATTCATTTTTTGTCAAAAAGGCTATCAGCCTCCCATCCGCAGCCCAGGATGGGGGGGACAGCCTCGGGCTTCACCCCTGGCCCTTGGGTGGCTGGAGGGGGGGGACCCCTTGATTGAAGGGGTCCCCACTCCTCCAGGGTACCCCGGCTAGGGGTGACTAGTTGGTTATGTAATGCCAGGGCTGCAGGGACCTAGATAAAAGTGTCCCCTGGCTGCGGCATTATGTATCTGGCTAGTGGAGCCCAGTGCTGGTTTCAGAAATACGGGGGACCCCTACGCTTTTGTCCCCTGTATTTTTGGAACCAGGACCAGGCGCAGAGCCCGGTGCTGGTTGTTTAAATATGGAGGAACCCCTGACATTTTTTCCCCCATATTTTTTCAACCAGGGCCGGCTCAAAGAGCCCGAGGCTGGTTTTGCTTAGGAGGGGGGACCCCACGCATTTTTTTTTTCAAAAAAATAACACTTTCCCATCCCCTTCCCACTGATAAACATGCACGGATCTCATGGATCCGTGCATGCCTATCCAAACACGGGATAAAAAAGCAGGTCTGTTTTTTTTTAGCACTTTTTCACGAATTGTATTTCAGCACGGCAGTGTTTGGCTATTGTCGGCAGTGTTTGTGATTTGCACTTTTTAGTAAATTACCGATTTCTACCAAATTGCAGGCGTATTTGACCGATGGTGTATTGATTCGTAATTTTTTCCTAGGACTTCCAAAATATTACGAATGCCCTCATCACTGCCGAGATTTTTGCTTAGAAAATTCCCGAGATGACACTTTGAAGAAAAAACGTCATCTCGGTCAAAATCGGGACCTTAATAAATAAGTAAATATACCCCAGTCTGCTGAAACTAATACCACACAATTATATGTTCTCATATTTTGTATTGAACACACCATATAAACACTCACAGTGCAGGGTGGACAAAGTATGTGAACCCTTGGATTTAATAACTGGTTGAACCTCCTTTGGCAGCAATAACCTCAACCAAACATTTCCTATGGTTGCATATCAGACCTGCACAACGGTCAGGGGGAATTTTGGACCATTCCTCTTTACAAATCTGTTTCAGTTCAGCAATATTCTTGGGTTGTCTGGTGTGAATTGCTCTCTTGAGGTCATGCTACAGCATTTCAATCGGGTTGAGGTCAGGACTCTGACTGGGCCAATCCAGAAGCGGTATTTACTTCTGTTGAAGCCATTCTGTTGTTGGTCTACTTCTGTGCTTTGGCTCGTTGTCCTGTTGCATCACCCATCTTCTGTTGAGCATCAGTTAGTGGACAGATGGCCTTAAGTTCTCCTGCAAAATGTCTTGATAAGCTTGGGAATTAATTATTTCTGTCGATGATAGCAATCTGGCCAGGCCCTGAGGCAGCAAAGCAGCCCCAAACTATGATGCCCCCTCCACCATACTTCACAGTTGGGATGAGGTTTTGATGTTGTTGTGCTGTGCCTTTTTTTCTCCACACATAGGTGGTCATTCCGAGTTGTTCGCTCGTTGCCGTTTTTCGCAACGCAGCGATTAATTGGAAAATGCGCATGTGCATGGTACGCAGCACGCATGCGCTAAGTAATTTAACACAAAACTTGGTAGATTTACACAAGCTCGAGCGACGTTTTGTCATCACTCGAGTGATTGTAGTGTGATTGGTAGGAAGTGGGTGTTTCTGGGTGGAAACTGGCCGTTTTCAGGGAGTGTGCTAAAAAACGCAGGCGTGCCAGGTAAAAACGCAGGAGTGGCTGGGGAAACGGGGGAGTGGCTGGCCGAACGCAGGGCGTGATTGTGATGTCAAACCAGGAACTAAACGGACTGAGGTGATCGCAGTCTAGGAGTAGGTCTGGAGCTACACAGAAACTGCAAGTAATGATTTAGTAGCAATTCTGCTAATCTTTCGTTTGCAATTCTGCTAAGCTAAGATACACTCCCAGAGGGCGGCGGCCTAGCGTTTGCAATGCTGCTAAAAGAAGCTAGCGAGCGAACAACTCTCAATGAGGGCCATAGTGTTGTGTGTTCCTTCCAAACACCTCAACTTTGGTTTCATCTGTCCACAGAATATTTTGCCAGTAGTGCTGTGGAACATTCAGGTGCTCTTTTAAACTTCAAATGCGCAGCAATGTGGTTTTTTGGACAGCAGTGGCTTCCTCCGTGGTATCCTCCCATGAACTCCATTCTTGTTCAGTGTTTTATGTATGATAGATGCATCAACAAAGATGTTAGCATGTGCCAGAGATTTCTGTAAGTCTTTAGCTGACACTCTAGGATTCTTCTCCACCTCATTAAGCATTCTGCACTGTGCTCCTGCAGTCCTCTTTACAGGACACCCACTCCTAGGGAGAGTAGCAACGGTGCTGAACTATCTCCATTTATAGACAATTTGTCTTACCGTGCACTGATGAACATCAAGGCTTTTAGAGATACTTTTGTAACCCTTTCCAGCTTTATGCAAGTCAACAATTCTTAATTGTAGGTCTTCTGAGAGCTCTTTTCTGCGAGACATGGTTCACATCAGGCAATGCTTCTTGAGAATTGCAAACTCAAAACTGGTTTGTGTTTTTTATAGGGCAGGGCAGCTTTAACCAACACCTCCAATCTCGTCTCATTGATTGGAATCCAGGTTGGCTGACTCCTGACTCAAATTAGCTCTTGGAGAAGTCATTAACCTAGGGGTACACATACTTTGTCCACCCTGAATGGTGAATGTTTACAGGGTGTGTTCAATAAAAACATGAGAACATATAATTGTTTGTGTGGTATTAGATCCAGCAGACTGTGTTTTTCTATTGTTGTGACTTGGATAAAGATCAGAACACATTTTACGACCAATTTATGCACAAATCTAGAAAATTCCAAAGGGTTCACATAGCTTTATTTATATATTTCCTTAGGGTGCTAATGTATAGACACCACCCAGATGTCTTAACTAGTGTGAATTAGACAAAATAGGATTTTAATTACCTACCGGAAAATCCTTTTCTCATAGTCCATAGAGGATGCTGGGGTCCACATTAGTACCATGGGGTATACATGGGTCCACTAGGAGCCACTGCACTTTAAGAGTTTGAGAGTTTTGGCTGACTTCTCCCTCTATGCCCCTCCTACCAGACTCAGTATAGAAACTGTGCCCGAGGAGACGGACAACTTCGAGAGAAGGATTTTACACAGATAGTGGCGAGATTCACACCAGCTAAAACACAAGGCAAACCAAGCTAACCAGCTTGAAACATCAGCAACGGCTGAACAATATTACTTAACCAAGTAACAAAACAGTACTTAACCAAGAACTAAGCATTACTGAACTAAGTAACCACTGCAGGATCACAAAGAGCTGGGCGGGTGCCCAGCACCCTCTACGGACTACAAGAAAAGGATTTACCGGTAGCTAATTAAAATCCTATTTTCTCTTACGTCCTAGAGGATGCTGGGGTCCACATTAGTACCATGGAGATGTACCAAAGCTCCCAGAATGGGAGGGAGAGCGCGGAGGCTCCTGCAGAACTGATTGACCAAACTTCAGGTTCCCAGCACCCAAAGTATCGAACTTGTAGAACCGTGCAAACGTGTTCAACCCAGACCAAGTAGCCGCTTGGCAAAGCTGTAAAGTTGAGACACCCCGGGCAGCCACGCAGGAAGAACCTACCTTATGAGTAGGGTGGGCCTTAACAGACTTTGGACACGGCAATCCTGCTGTAGAAAATGCATGCTGGATAGTGAACCTGATCCAGCGAGAGATCGTCTGCTTAGAAGCAGGACACCCAAGTTTCTTGGGATCATACAGGACAAACAGAGAGTCCGAATTTCTGTGACGAGCAGTCCTCTTCACATAAATTTTCAGAGCCCTTACAACATCCAAGGACTTTGATGAAACTGAGGAGTCAGTAGCAACTGGCACCACAATAGCTTGATTGATATGAAATGCTGACACAACCTTCGGAAGGAACTACTGACGTGTCCGGAGCTCAGCTCTATCTTCATGGAAGATCAAGTAGGGGCTCTTACAAGACAAAGCCCACAACTCTGACACACATCTAGCAGAAGCTAAGGCCAACAAAGTGACAGCCTTCCACGTGAGAAATTTGACCTCAACCTCCGGTAAAGGCTCGAACCAATCCGATTGGAGGAACTGTAACACCATGTTAAGAACCCAGGGCGCTGTAGATGGCACAAAGGGAGGCTGGATGTGCAGAACCTCTTTCAGAAAAGTCTGAACCTCAGGGAGGGAAGCCAACTGTTTCCAGAAGAAAATAGATAGGGCCGAACTCTGGACCTTTACGGATCCCGACCTCAGGCCCATATCCACACCTGCTTGCAGGAAGAGGAGAAACCGTCCCAGTTGAAACTCCAACGTAGGAATCTTCTTGGACTCACACAAAGATACATATTTTTTCCAAATACGATGGTAATGTTTAGACGTTACTCCTGTCCTAGCCTGTATAAGGGTAGGAATAACCAGAATGCTTTTCCGAGCTAATATCTGGCATTCAACCTCCATGCCATCAAACGTAGCCGTGGTAAGTCTTGATAAGCGAACGGCCCCTGTGCAGTAAGTCCTCCCGAAGAGGAAGAGGCCTCGGCTCTTCTAGCAGTAGATCCACGTACCAAGCCCTTCTTGGCCAGTCCGGAGCAATGAGGATTGCCTGAACTCTTGTTCTCCTTATGAGTTTGAGAACTCTTGGAATGAGTGGAAGTGGAGGAAACATGTACACCGACTGGAACACCCACTAGGGCATCCACCGCCACAGCTTAAGGGTCCCTCGACCTGGAACAATACAGCCGAAGCTTCCTGTTGAGACAAGAGGCCATCATGTCTATTTGAGGTGCACCCCAAAGATCTGTTACATCCGCGAACACCTTGGGATGGAGTCCACACTCTCCTGGAAGGAGATCGTGTCTGCTGAGGAAGTCCGCTTCCCAGTTGTCTACTCCCGGAATGAAGATTGCCGACAGCGCCAACGCATGTTTTTCTGCCCAGAGTATGATTCTTGTTACCTCTGACATTGCAGCTATGCTCTTCATTCTGGCTTGTCGGTTGATGTAAGCTACTGTCGTTACATTGTCCGACTGCACTTGAATGGCTTGATCTCGCAGAAGATGGGCCGCTTGGTGAAGACCGTTGTTGACGGCTTTTAGTTCCAGAATGTTTATTGGAAGGCTGGATTCCAGGCTTGACCACCGTCCTTGGAAGGTTTCCCCCTGAGTAACTGTGCCCCAGCCCCGGAGACTTGCATCCATGGTTAGAAGGACCCAGTCCTGAATCCCAAACCTGTGGCCCTCCAGAGGAGTGAAATCCTGGCTTTCGGCGACAGACGTATTCTCTGGTGCATGTGTAGATGAGATCCCGACCCCTTGTCCAGAAGATCCAGTTGGAAGAGCCGAGCATGAAACCTTCCGTACTGTAGGGCCTTGAAAGAGACCACCATCTTCCCTAGAAGGTGAATGCACTGATGAACCGAAACCCGGGCTGGCTTCAGGACATCCCGGACCATTGTTTGTATCACCAACACTTTCTCCTCTGGAAGAACCACCCTCTGCACTTCCGTGTCGAGGATCATTCCCAGAAAAGAAAACCTCCTGGTCGGCTCCAAATGTAATTTTGGAAGATTCAGGATTCAACCGTGTTCCCTGAGCAGATGAGTCGTGAGAACAATGAACTGCAACAACTTCTCCCTGGAAAATGCCTTTAGCAGCAGATTATCCAGATATGGGATTATGTTCATCCCTTGTCTGCGGAGGAGAACCATCATCTCTGCCATCACCTTGGTGAACACCCTCTGTGCTGCAGAGAGGCCGAATGGCAGTGCCTGGAATTGATAATGACTGCGGCCAAATCGGAATGTAGAGGGATATCAGAAACTCTCCCTCTTCCAGACCTGAAATCATTGCTCTGAGAGACACCATTCTGAATTCGAACACCCTCAGGTAAGGGTTCAACGATTCAAGTTCAAAATTGGTCTGACCGAACCATCCGGTTTCGGTAACGAAAAGGTTTGAATAATAACCCTTGTTTGGCATATGAGGTGGAACTGGGACAATGACCTGTGACTTTTCCAATTTTCGGATGGCTTCCTGTAGGATAGGCCTGTCTGTCAGCAAAGCTGGCAAGCCTGAATTGAAGAATCGGTGAGGCAGGAGTTCTTGAAACTCCAGTCTGTACCCCTGGGACACAATATACTGTACCCGGGGACCCAGGCCAGACGACATCCAGATGTGTCTGAAACGTCTGAGTCCCGCACCCACCAGCTCGTCCTCCAGGCTTTGATGTCCACCGTCATGCTGAGGATTTTGAGGAACCAGAAGCAGGTCTCTGGTCCTGGGAGCCTGTGGGTGCAGACTTTTTGGATTTTGCCCGACCACCTCTAAAGAAAGTGGTAGGAGGCTTGGACTTTTTTGCCTTAGCGGTCCGAAAGGACTGCGGCACAGCTGAAGAAAATGGTTTCTTCGTAGAAGGTGTAGCAGAGGGAAGAAAAGGTGACTTACCCGCAGTTGCTGTGGAAATCACGCATCCAACGCTTCCCCAAATAGAGCCTGACCTGTGTAGGGTAGGTTCTCCACACTTCTCCTGGATTCCGCGTCTGCAGACCATTGGCGTAGCCAGAGTCCCCTGCGGGCTGAGACCGACATGGAAGATATCTGTGCAGTCAGCGTACCCAGGTCCTTCATGGATTCCACCATGAACCCCGCAGAATCCTGTATGTTACGTAAAAACAATTCAATGTCACTTCTATCCATTGTATCCAAATCCTCTAGTAATGTGCCTGATCACTTTAATATGGCTTTAGAAATCCATGCACAAACAATAGTGGGCCTTAACGCCACTCCTGAGGCAGTGTAAATGGATTTAAGCGTATTGTCAATTTTATGATCAGCCGATTCTTTTAACGTGGTAGATCTTGGGACAGGTAAAACCACCTTTTTAGACAGTCTGGAGACAGATGCGTCCACAATGGGTGGGTTTTCCCATTTTTCCTATCTTCCTCAGGGAAGGGAAAAGCAACCAGAACCCTTTTTGGGATCTGGATTTTTTTTTCCGGGTTTTCCAAGGATTTTTCAAATATAGTGTTTAATTCTTTAGACACAGGGAAGGTTAGTGAGACTTTTTTATTGTCAGTGAAGTAAGCCTCCTCAACCTGCTCAGGTGTGGTGTTATTAATATTTAACACATCTCTAATGGCCTCAATCATGAGCTGCACCCCCTTAGCTAGGGATGCCGCCCCCCTCAGCTCCCTCCCATCACCGTCTGCACTATCAGAATCGGTATCCGTGTCATCTTGCATAATTTGGGCAAGTGCACGTTTCTGTTGGAACATGCTAGGAGATTTTGCAGGAATAGGGACAGAGCCTGACCAAACTGCCATAGACTTCTTCAACACCTGAGTTTTAGTCTCAGTATTAGCTACCCTAGTAGAGATCTGAGAGATCATTCCTTTGATAGAGGTTATCCACTCAGGTTCAACAAAAGGGATCTGAGACAAAGCATTACAATCCTGTGTACATGGAATGGATCCCTCCTGAGAGGAAACATCTTCTGCAGCATATGACACAGAGTCTCTAGACATGGCTATGTGAGATATTAAACACACACACACACACACACACACACACACACACACACACACACACACACACACACACGGAAATGTCTGACACAGTTTCCCCCCAAGTATCCCACAGAGAGACACAGAGATTGGAGCCAACCCACACACAGCGCTTTTTGAGGTAGAACTAATGAAACTACCAGCACTGTCTGTGTACCTTAATAGACTACACATACTTTACACAGCCCCCCCCCCCCTCTACAACCCCCTGGTACCGCACAGAATAGCTGGAGTTGCTTGGAGGGACAGCTCTCCCTGTCAGCGTCTGTTGTACAGGAACTGCAGACAGGAAAATGGCACTGAATGCTGCTTGGTCCGCTCTGAGGAGAAGCTCCGCCCCCGAACATGGTACTGCTTCCCGCTCTTCATTATATTATACTGGCCTAAGGATTTCTGCTGGAAGCGATCTGGGGACCCTGACAGGCTTGCTGACCAGTGTAGCGTATAGGCGCTGGCTCAGGGTGCCCCTCACAGCGCCGCACTATGTACCGCTGAGCCCTGGAGCACAGTTAGTATTGCGCTCCCTACCCTGTTGCCTCCATCTTCACACCGGCTCCCCGCTTGCCAGGGGGGCTGGTGACTCACTCGCCACCGAAGTCTTCTGCTCTGTAAGGGGGTGGCGGCATGCTGTGGGAGTAAGCGGTCGCCTGGAGCGGCTAACGATCAGCACCTTCAGGAGCTCAGTGTCCTGTCAGCAGAGATAGTGGCTCAGACCCCGCAGGGCGGACACTACTCCACCCCTTAGTCCCACGAAGCAGGGAGGCTGTTGCCAGCAGCCTCCCTGTAAAATAATAAACTCTAAGAAAACTTTTACTAGAGAAACTCTGGAGAGCTCCCCTAGCCGTGACCGGCTCCTCTGGGCACATTTTCTAAACTGATTCTGGTAGGAGGGAGGAGCCAGCCCACACTCTCAAACTCTTAAAGTGCCAATGGCTCCTAGTGGACCCGTCTATAGTATACCCCATGGTTCTAATGTGGATCCCAGCATTCTCTAGAACGTAAGAGAAGTCCAATTGAATAAAAAAATGTATTCACAATTTAAACAATGTACGTAAAATGGTGAATCACACTGTGTAAAATCAATATTTCATAATGAATCCACATAAAACATCTAGTTTTTAAAAAACAATGGTACTGATTGCATAAGATTGTGGAGGAGAAAATCCTGAAATGATCTCTTTCCAGAAGTGAAATGATCTGTAGCATTTCATCCATAGGACTTCATCAGGGGTCAAATATCTAGGTCAGGTCTGGCCAATCTGTGGCTCTCCAGTTGTTGTGAAACTACAAGTCCCAGTATGCCCTTCTACACTTTTGTTAGTAGGAAATGCTAAAACTGTGGCAGAGCATGCTGGGATGTGTGGTTTCACAACAGCTGGAGAGCTACAGGTTGGCCAGACCTGATCTAGGTGGTAGAAATAAGTCAATACATTTTGATCTGACCAGTGAATGGTACTAATAACAATAGGAATGTTGTTAAACATACCAGTAAAAAGCAGGGTACCCACCTATGTGGATCCCATTACGAAAATCAATCATATGATGATGACAAAGAAGATGCCCAATAAATGGAATATCTAAAGAAACATACAACTATGATAAGACCCAATCAATCTAGAGGAAGAACAGAATAATATTAAATAAAAAACTATATGTATATATATATTTATTTTATATATATATATATATATATATTAGTGATGAGCGGGTTCGGATCCTCGGGATCCGACCCGCCCGAACTTCACCTTTTTTTACACGGGTCCGAGCAACTTGGATCCTCCCGCCTTGCTCGGTTAACCCGAGCGCGCCCGAACGTCATCATCCCGCTGTCGGATTCTCGCGAGATTCGGATTCTATATAAGGAGCCGCGCGTCGCTGCCATTTTCACACGTGCATTGAGATTGATAGGGAGAGGACGTGGCTGGCGTCCTCTCCGTTATATTAGAAAAGAACAGAGTAAACTGAGTGACTTAGTTATGTGGGGAGGATTGGGGACGGGGAGCAGCTGTTAGGGAGTACAGTGCAGGGTTTACCACCAGTGAGTTAGTTTAATCCTTTGTTTCCCTGCCTTAAAAAAAACGCTCCACCATATCTGTGCTCTGCACTGCTGCATGATATATCTGTGCTGAGTGCACTGCTCACACTGCCTAATTTTGGGGACTGGGGAGCAGTTATAGCAGGAGTACAGTGCACAGTTTTGCTGACAGTGACCACCAGTCCAGTATACGTTTGTCTGCCTGAAAAACACTCCTGTGGTGTTTTTTTTTTCTCTTCATACTAGTTTAGCAGTCTGCTGACAGTGTCCACCAGGTCCGTTATATACAGTATATTATATATATAAGCAGTACGGTAGGCCACGGCTGTACCTACCTCTGTGTCGTCAGTGCACTCGTCGTCCATAAGTAATATAATACTATACTTACTATCCATCCATCTACATTATTGTATACCTACCTGTGGTGGTTTTTTTCTTCTTCATACTAGTTTATCAGTCTGCTGACAGTGTCCACCAGGTCCGTTATATACAGTATATTATATATATAAGCAGTACGGTAGGCCACGGCTGTACCTACCTCTGTGTCGTCAGTGCACTCGTCGTCCATAAGTAATATAATACTATACTTACTATCCATCCATCTACATTGTATACCTACCTGTGGTGGGGTTTTTTTTCTTCATACTAGTTTAGCAGTCTGCTGACAGTGTCCACCAGGTCCGTTATATACAGTATATTATATATATATATAAGCAGTACGGTAGGCCACGGCTGTACCTACCTCTGTGTCGTCAGTGCACTCGTCGTCCATAAGTAATATAATACTATACTATCCATCCATCTACATTGTATACCTACCTGTGGTGGGGTTTTTTTTCTTCATACTAGTTTAGCAGTCTGCTGACAGTGTCCACCAGGTCCGTTATATACAGTATATTATATATATAAGCAGTACGGTAGGCCACGGCTGTACCTACCTCTGTGTCGTCAGTGCACTCGTCGTCCATAAGTAATATAATACTATACTTACTATCCATCCATCTACATTGTATACCTACCTGTGGTGGTTTTTTTTTTCTTCATACTAGTTTAGCAGTCTGCTGACAGTGTCCACCAGGTTCGTTATATACAGTATATTATATATATATAAGCAGTACGGTAGGCCACGGCTGTACCTACCTCTGTGTCGTCAGTGCACTCGTCGTCCATAAGTAATATAATACTATACTTACTATCCATCCATCTACATTGTATACCTACCTGTGGTGGTTTTTTTTTCTTCATACTAGTTTAGCAGTCTGCTGACAGTGTCCACCAGGTCCGTTATATACAGTATATTATATATATAAGCAGTACGGTAGGCCACGGCTGTACCTACCTCTGTGTCGTCAGTGCACTCGTCGTCCATAAGTAATATAATACTATACTTACTATCCATCCATCTACATTGTATACCTACCTGTGGTGGTTTTTTTTTTCTTCATACTAGTTTAGCAGTCTGCTGACAGTGTCCACCAGGTCCGTTATATACAGTATATTATATATATAAGCAGTACGGTAGGCCACGGCTGTACCTACCTCTGTGTCATCAGTGCCCTCGTCGTCCATAAGTAATATAATATTATACTATCCATCCATCTACATTGTATAACTACCTGTGGTGGTTTTTTTCTTCTTCATACTAGTTTAGCAGTCTGCTGACAGTGTCCACCAGGTCCGTTATATACAGTATATTATATAAATAAGCAGTACGGTAGGCCACGGCTGTACCTACCTCTGTGTCGTCAGTCACTCGTCCTCCATAAGTAATATAATACTATCCATCCATCTACATTGTATACCTGTGGTGGCTTTTAGTTGTGCGCATTAAAATATGGAGAACAGAAATGTGGAGGTTAAAAAAATAGGGAAAGATCAAGATCCACTTCCACCTCGTGCTGAAGCTGCTGCCACTAGTCATGGCCGAGATGATGAAATGCCATCAACGTCGTCTGCCAAGGCCGATGCCCAATGTCATAGTACAGAGCATGTAAAATCCAAAACACAAAAAATCAGTAAAAAATGACCCAAAAATCAAAATTAAAAGCGTCTGAGGAGAAGCGTAAACTTGCCAATATGCCATTTACGACACGGAGTGGCAAGGAACGGCTGAGGCCCTGGCCTATGATCATGGCTAGTGGTTCAGCTTCACATGAGGATGGAAGCACTCATCCTCTCGCTAGAAAAAAGAAAAGACTTGCGGCAAAAGCACAGCAAAGAACTGTGCGTTCTTCGAAATCACAAATCCCAAAGGAGAGTCCAATTGTGTCGGTTGCGATGCCTGACCTTCCCAACACTGGACGGGAAGAGCTTGCGCCTTCCACCATTTGCATGCCCCCTGCAAGTGTTGAAAGGAGCACCCGCAGTCCAGTTCCTGATAGTCAAATTGAAGATGTCACTGTTGAAGTACACCAGGATGAGAATATGGGTGTTGCTGGCGCTGGGGAGGAAATTGACAAGGAGGATTCTGATGATGAGGTGGTTTGTTTAAGTCAGGCACCCGGGGAGACACCTGTTGTCCGTGGGAGGAATATGGCCATTGACATGCCTGGTCAAAATACAAAAAAATCAGCTCATCAGTGTGGAATTATTTCAACAGAAATGCGGACAACTGGTGTCAAGCCGTGTGTTGCCTTTGTCAAGCTATAATAAGTAGGGGTAAGGACGTTAACCACCTCGGAACATCCTCCCTTATACGTCACCTGCAGCGCATTCATAATAAGTCAGTGACAAGTTCAAAAACTTTGGGCGACAGCGGAAGCAGTCCACTGACCAGTAAATCCCTTCCTCTTGTAACCAAGCTCGCGCAAACCACACCACCAACTCCCTCAGTGTCAATTTCCTCCTTACCCAGGAAAGCCAATAGTCCTGCAGGCCATGTCACTGGCAAGTCTGACGAGTCCTCTCCTGCCTGGGATTCCTCCGATGCATCCTTGAGTGTAACGCCTACTGCTGCTGGCGCTGCTGTTGTTGCTGCTGGGAGTCGATCGTCATCCCAGAGGGGAAGTCGGAAGACCACTTGTACTACTTCCAGTAAGCAATTGACTGTCCAACAGTCCTTTGCGAGGAAGATGAAATATCACAGCAGTCATCCTGTTGCAAAGCGGATAACTGAGGCCTTGACAACTATGTTGGTATTAGACGTGCGTCCAGTATCCGCCGTTAGTTCACAGGGAACTAGACAGTTGCTTGAGGTAGTGTGCCCCCGTTACCAAATACCATCTAGGTTCCACTTCTCTAGGCAGGCGATACCGAGAATGTACACGGACGTCAGAAAAAGACTCACCAGTGTCCTAAAAAATGCAGTTGTACCCAATGTCCACTTAACCACGGACATGTGGACAAGTGGAGCAGGGCAGACTCAGGACTACATGACTGTGACAGCCCACTGGGTAGATGTATTGCCTCCCGCTCCTAGAACAGCAGCGGCGGCACCAGTAGCAGCATCTCGCAAACGCCAACTCGTTCCTAGGCAGGCTACGCTTTGTATCACCGCTTTCCAGAATACGCACACAGCTAAAAACCTCTTACGGCAACTGAGGAAGATCATCGCAGAATGGCTTACCCCAATTGGACTCTCCTGGGGATTTGTGGCATCGGACAACGCCAGCAATATTGTGCGTGCATTACATCTGGGCAAATTCCAGCACGTCCCATGTTTTGCACATACCTTAAATTTGGTGGTGCAGAATTATTTAAAAAACGACAGGGGCGTGCAAGAGATGCTGTTGGTGGCCAGAAGAATTGCGGGCCACTTTCGGCGTACAGGCACCGCGTACAGAAGACTGGAGCACCACCAAAAACACCTGAACCTGCCCTGCCATCATCTGAAGCAAGAGGTGGTAACGAGGTGGAATTCAACCCTCTATATGCTTCAGAGGATGGAGGAGCAGCAAAAGGCCATTCAAGCCTATACATCTGGCCACGATATAGGAAAAGGAGGTGGAATGCACCTGTCTCAAGCGCAGTGGAGAATGATTTCAACGTTGTGCAAGGTTCTGCAACCTTTTGAACTTGCCACACGTGAAGTCAGTTCAGACACTGCCAGCCTGAGTCAGGTCATTCCCCTCATCAGGCTTTTGCAGAAGAAGCTGGAGGCATTGAAGGAGGAGCTAAAACAGAGCGATTCCGCTAGGCATGTGGGACTTGTGGATGGAGCCCTTCATTCGCTTAACCAGGATTCACGGGTGGTCAATCTGTTGAAATCAGAGCACTACATTTTGGCCACCGTGCTCGATCCTAGATTTAAAACCTACGTTGGATCTCTCTTTCCGGCAGACTCAAGTCTGCAGAGGTTCAAAGAACTGCTGGTGAGAAAATTGTCAAGTCAAGCGGAACGCGACCCGTCAACATCTCCTCCTTCACATTCTCCCGCAACTGGGGGTGCGAGGAAAAGGCTACGAATTCCGAGCCCACCCGCTGGCGGTGATGCAGGGCAGTCTGGAGCGACTGCTGATGCTGACATCTGGTCCGGACTGAAGGACCTGCCAACGATTACTGACATGTCGTCTACTGTCACTGCATATGATTCTCTCACCATTGAAAGAATGGTGGAGGATTATATGAGTGACAGTCCGTACGTATACTGGCAGGAAAAAGAGGCAATTTGGAGGCCCTTGCACAAACTGGCTTTATTCTACCTAAGTTGCCCTCCCTCCAGTGTGTACTCCGAAAGAGTGTTTAGTGCCGCCGCTCACCTTGTCAGCAATCGGCGTACGAGGTTACTTCCAGAAAATGTGGAGAAGATGATGTTCATTAAAATGAATTATAATCAATTCCTCCATGGAGACATTCACCAGCAGCAATTGCCTCCAGAAAGTACACGGGGACCTGAGATGGTGGATTCCAGTGGGGACGAATTAATAATCTGTGAGGAGGGGGATGTACACAGTGAAAGGGGTGATGAATCGGACGATGATGATGAGGTGGACATCTTGCCTCTGTAGAGCCAGTTTGTGCAAGGAGAGATTGATTGCTTCTTTTTTGGTGGGGGCCCAAACCAACCAGTCATTTCAGTCACAGTCGTGTGGCAGACCCTGTCGCTGAAATGATGGGTTCGTTAAAGTGTGCATGTCCTGTTTTTACAACATAAGGGTGGGTGGGAGGTCTCAAGGACAATTCCATCTTGCACCTCTTTTTTCTTTCATTTTTCTTTGCGTCATGTGCTGTTTGGGGAGTATTTTTTTGAAGTGCCATCCTGTCTGACACTGCAGTGCCACTCCTAGATGGGCCAGGTGTTTGTGTCGGCCACTAGGGTCGCTTAGCTTAGTCGTCACACAGCTACCTCATTGCGCTTCTTTTTTTCTTTGCGTCATGTGCTGTTTGGGGAGTATTTTTTGGAAGGGCCATCCTGCGTGACACTGCAGTGCCACTCCTAGATGGGCCAGGTGTTTGTGTCGGCCACTAGGGTCGCTTAGCTTAGTCGTCACACAGCTACCTCATTGCGCCTCTTTTTTTCTTTGCGTCATGTGCTGTTTGGGGAATATTTTTTGGAAGGGCCATCCTGCGTGACACTGCAGTGCCATTCCTAGATGGGCCAGGTGTTTGTGTCGGCCACTTGGGTCGCTTAGCTTAGTCACACAACGACTTTGGTGCAGCTCTTTTTTTCTTTGCATCATGTGCTGTTTGGGGACTATTTTTTTAAGTGCCATCCTGTCTGACACTGCAGTGCCACTCCTAGATGGGCCAGGTGTTTGTGTCGGCCACTTGTGTCGCTTAGCTTAGTCACACAGCGACCTTGGTGCGCCTCTTTTTTTCTTTGCATCATGTGCTGTTTGGGGACTATTTTTTTGAAGTGCCATCCTGCCTGACACTGCAGTGCCACTCCTAGATGGGCCAGGTGTTTGTGTCGGCCACTTGTGTCGCTTAGCTTAGCCATCCAGCGACCTCGGTGCAAATTTTAGGACTAAAAATAATATTGTGAGGTCTGAGGTGTTCAGAATAGACTGAAAATGAGTGGAAATTATGGTTATTGAGGTTAATAATACTATGGGATCAAAATAACCCTTAAATTCTATGATTTAAGCTGTTTTTTAGGGTTTTTTGAAAAAAACACCCGAATCCAAAACACACCCGAATCCGACAAAAAAAATTCGGTGAGGTTTTGCCAAAACGCGTTCGAACCCAAAACACGGCCACGGAACCGAACCCAAAACCAAAACACAAAACCCGAAAAATTTCAGGTGCACATCACTAATATATATATATATATATATATATATATATATATATGCAGACACTATATACTAAAATAGGATACATACCAGTGGATACACCTCATTAGAATACAAATTAATAGTGCAGATCAGAACAAGTCGCTGGAATAAAGCCTATAATAGGGAAACAAGGAATGGTGTTGTTACGGAAGCCACCAGGTGGTACAAGGTGGCACTCACATTATTACACTTGCCCAGCAGTCTTTTAGCTTCCAGCAATGCTAGGCTTCACCTTTAGCAGCTGCCTTTCAGGGGTAAATTAGGTCCACCCGTACTCAGATGCCCCCAGGACTTATGGATGGACAAGGCAACTATAGGAGACTGGGCAAGAGTAAAATACAAGTGCAGAGGAAAGCTCACTGGATTCAAACTTGATTTAGCTGACCAATTAACAGGCTGGGATAAGTAACAGATTGTATGTGAGTGCAACAATGCACATGATGGTATTAGCAACTAAACACAAACTGTATTTGAATGCAGCAATGCATAGGTGTCACGATCCGGGTATCTGGACGCCATTACCTGCCTTTCAGATGTCTCCTGAGGCTCGCTCAGCGTTCCAAGGCCGGATCTCATCTGTGTCCACATACTGCACATCCCTCCTGTCACGCTGAGATGCTGTCACAGCGGCGCCATGTTTAAATCCTGCATGGCGTCTCCCGTTCTCCGCGGCCTCCGCCGCCGCTCCTGTGTTATAGGTGCAGGTTGTCAGTGTGGTGTTCCATGCCTGCCGCGGCCTCCGTTGTCATCCACGAGTATCAGCATACATTTCTCAGTCTGGCGTCTCCTGTCCTCTGCGGCCGGCGCCGCCATTGCAGTTATGTTTCCACATGGTTTCCTAAACCAGTTTTCCCTCCAAGTTCTAACATGGGCGCAGCCATGTTGGATTCAATCACATGCTTCAGTTCCTCCAATCCACTGCCTCTGGAAATCTGCATAATTGCCCAGCCAATACCTGCATTGCTGCAGGTATAAGTATCCTGTGCCTGGTCCAGGAAATGGTCAGTGCTTTGTTTGTCATACCTTGTTCCAGTCTCTCTCCTGTGGTTGTGTTTCCAGGTTCCAGCTCCTGTCTCCAGCATCCACTAAGAGACCCGCACCTGCCTACCATCCTGCGGTGCAGCCTGACTCTGCAGTACTCCGTGGCTGATCCAGTTTCCAGCTATTTCATCTGCTTCCAGCAGTATCCACTACCACCGGTAATCATCCTTCAACTCCTCTGTTTCCACGCTCCCTAGCATCTTATTATATTCACTCCGTGTTTCATCACCTGGCTGGTTCCACACAGCATTCATTTAGTGACTTTATCATCTGTCTGATTCCATTCCGCATCCACTCCGTGTCTTACCACCTGGCTGGTTCTATCCAGCAATTACAACAGCTGATTCAAGTTACCAGCTTCATCTGTTCCATCTACTGGCATGTTCCTTGGATATCTTCACTACTACAGCCAGGCCTGGTAAGGTTATTCCATCTAAGGACTTTAACAACTGTTCTTAACCTACCAGTGTCCTGTGAAACCATTTCATGGTCAGAGTGCTCCAGGAATCATATTATTTATCATTGCCATTTTTATTATTTGCTGTCTGTTGTTACACGGAGTTTGTCAATAAACTTTTAATTTACTTTTACCTGGTTGTCATGGTCACCCTTCGGGTTTCCTTTTAACATTTACATGTCCAGGGGTCTGATTAAACCTCCCCGGTTTAAGTTCCTCTCAGCCCCTACAACTGAGGCTTCCTCCTGTCAGCTAAAACCCTCAGTTGTGACAGTAAGCACTGACCCTATGAATCCAGCCGGAGACCAGGATCAAGCGGCCAGGCCGATGCAAGAACTGGCAGCCCGACTTGAACATCAGGAGGCTGCACAAGGCCACATCATCCGCTGTCTCCAGGATCTCTCTACGCGGCTGGACGGGATTCAAACGACCCCCCGTGGACCTGGCACATCCGGTGCGTCCACAACAGTGACACCAGCTGTAACCCCACCCACCTTACCCATTTCCATTCCACGTCTTCATCTCCCAACGCCAGCAAAATTTGACGGATCTCCAAGGTTCTGCAGGGGATTTCTTAACCAATGCGAAATCCACTTTGAGCTTCAGCCTGGCAATTTCCCCAGTGACCGTACTAAAATTGCCTATATCATTTCCCTTCTCAGCGGCTCAGCCCTTGACTGGGCATCACCTTTATGGGAGAAGTCTGATCCCCTGCTGTCCTCCTATACGGACTTTGTGGCAACATTCAGGCGCATCTTCGACGAGCCAGGCCGGGTAACCTCTGCTTCATCTGAGATTCTCCGTTTACGCCAGGGAACACGTACTGTGGGACAGTATCTCATACAGTTCAAAATCCTGGCATCTGAACTGGCATGGAACGACGAGGCCCTTTATGCTGCATTCTGGCATGGCTTATCTGAACGCATCAAGGATGAGTTAGCTACCAGAGACTTGCCCTCTAAGTTGGATGAGCTAATTTCTCTTTGCACGAAGGTTGATCTACGTTTCAGAGAGAGAGCAACCGAGCGAGGAAGATCGTCTGCTCCAAAATCTTCTGCTCCTCCTCTTCGTCAACCGTCTCCATCCAAGGATGAGCCCATGCAAATTGGTTGTTCCCGTCTATCTCCCGCTGAGCGGCGAAGACGTCTCTCTGAGTCTCTCTGTCTCTATTGTGCAGCTCCGTCTCACATTATTAATGCCTGTCCCAAACGTCCGGGAAACTCCAAATCCTAGCTCGCCAAGGAGAGGGCCGGCTAGGAGTAATGATCTCCTCTCCATCTCCTCATGATTGTAATCTCCCAGTCTCGCTCCAAATTGCTCAACGTTACAGGAACGTCATTGCCCTCCTTGATTCCGGAGCAGCTGGGAATTTCATAACCGAAGCTTATGTTAGACGGTGGTCCCTACCCACCGAGAGACTTCCTTCATCCATCTCCTTAACTGCAGTAGATGGCAGCAAGATTTTTGACGCAGTTATTTCTCTAAGGACTCTACCAGTTCGTCTGAGAGTGGGAGTTCTTCATGCAGAATTTATTTCCTTCCCAGTGATTCCAAGAGCCACACATCCAGTGGTTTTGGGCCTTCCATGGCTCCATCTCCACAATCCGTCGATTGACTGGACGACTACGCAAATACTAGCATGTGGTCCCTCCTGTGCAAAGACTTGTTTGTTCAAAGTGCTTCCTGTTTGTTCTTCTTTCCCCAGGTCGTCTGATGTTCCACCTCCTCCATATCAAGACTACATGGACGTGTTGAGTAAAGCTTCTGCTGATATCCTACTCCTCATAGAGAATGGGACTGCCCAATTGATCTCATTCCAGGTAAGGTTCCACCTCGAGGCCGAACTTACCCGTTGTCTCTGCCTGAGACGCACTCCATGGAGGAGTACATCAAAGAGAACCTGGCGAAAGGTTTTATCCGACCTTCTTCTTCTCCAGCTGGCGCAGGCTTCTTCTTCGTTAAGAAGAAAGATGGTGGTCTGTGACCGTGCATCGATTACAGAGGTCTGAACGACATTACCGTCAAGTACCGGTATCCTTTACCTTTGATTACAGAGCTCTTCGATAGAGTCAGCGGAGCAACCATCTTTACAAAGCTGGATTGAGGGGTGCCTTCAATCTCATCCGGATCCGTGAGGGTGACGAGTGGAAGACCGCCTTTAACACCCGTGAGGGACATTATGAGTACCTCGTCATGCCCTTCGGATTGAGCAATGCTCCAGCTGTCTTCCAGCATTTCGTGAATGAGATCTTCAGAGACATCTTATACCGCCATGTCGTGGTTTATTTTGATGATATCCTCATCTTTGCCAATAATCTAGAGGAACATCGTTTCTGGGTAAAGGAGGTTCTGTCCCGTCTCCGTGTCAATCATCTCTATTGCAAATTGGAGAAATGTGTCTTTGAAGTTAAATCCATTCCGTTTCTAGGTTACATTGTGTCCGGTTCCGGACTAGAGATGGATCCTGAGAAGCTACAAGCAATCCAGAATTGGCCGATATTCTTAACCCTCAAAGGGGTCCAGAGGTTCTTAGGGTTCGCCAATTATTACAGAAAGTTCATACAAGACTTTTCCACCATTGTGGCGCCTATCACTGCATTAACCAAGAAGGGTGCTAACCCGTCCAAGTGGTCTGAAGAAGCTACGCAAGCTTTTCATCTTCTAAAACAACGTTTCATCTCTGCACCAGTTCTGAAACAGCCCGACACCGACTCTCCTTTCATCTTAGAGGTGGATGCCTCCTCCGTTGGAGTAGGAGCGGTGTTATCTCAGAGGGCTAAAGATGGCCATCTACATCCTTGCAGTTTCTTCTCCCGGAAGTTCTCCCCAGCTGAGCGCAACTATGCCATTGGCGACCAGTAGTTGCTAGCCATCAAGCTCGCTCTAGAGGAGTGGAGATATCTGTTGGAAGGAGCTTCTCATTCAATCACGATACTTACCGACCACAAGAATCTTTATACCTGAAAGGCGCACAATGTCTTAACCCTCGTCAGGCCAGATGGGCACTTTTCTTTTCCAGGTTCGACTTTAAGCTCCAGTTCTGTCCGGGCTCTCAGAAACGCAAGGCCGATGCCCTTTCCCACTCTTGGGAGCAAGAAAACGAGTCAGAGTCTTCAGACAAGCATCCTATTATTAATCCGTTGGCATTCTCCACAGTAGGGATGGACTCTACGCCCCCACCAGGGAAAAGTTTTGTGAAGCCGGTGTTGAGGAAGAAGCTCATGCATTGGGCCCATGCTTCCCGTTTTGCCGGACATACAGGCATTCAGAAAACCCTCGAGTTTATCTCTAGGTCCTACTGGTGGCCAACTCTGAAGAAGGACGTCAAGGAGTTTATTGCCTCTTGCCCAAAGTGTGCCCAACACAAAGTCCCCCGCCAGTTGCCTGCGGGGCAACTGGTTCCATTATCTGTTCCCAGTCGACCGTGGACCCATTTGTCGATGAACTTTGTCACAGATCTGCCTATATGCAACAAGTTTAATACCATCTGGGTGGTAGTTGACCGGTTCACCAAGATGGCAAATTTCATACCCCTTACCGGTCTTCCATCAGCTTCCAAGTTGGCTCAAGTGTTTATCCAAGAGATCTTCCGACTTCACGGTCTCCCTGAAGAGATCATCTCCGATCGTGGAGTACAATTTGTAGCCAAATTTTGGCGAAGTTTGTGTCAAGCCCTCCAAGTCAAGTTAAAGTTTTCTACAGCTTACCATCCTCAGACCAATGGTCAAACCGAGAGGGTGAATCAGGACTTGGAGGCCTTCCTCCGCATTTACGTGTCTTCCTCCCAAGATGACTGCTTTCAACTCCTTCCTTGGGCCGAGTTTAGCCACAATAATCAATACCATTCCTCATCCTCCTCAACACCATTCTTCATCAACTATGGATTTCACCCTAAGGTTCCAGAATTCCAACCGCTTCCAGCAACTTCTGTTCCAGCAGTGGATGTCACCTTGCGTCAGTTTTCAAACAACTGGAAGAATGTCCGCGCAGCCCTGCTTAAAGCCTCATTTAGGTACAAGAAGTTTGCCGATGGGAAGCGTAGAGAGGTTCCTGCTCTTAAGGTGGGTGATCGAGTATGGTTGTCCACGAAGAATTTGAGGTTGAGAGTTCCCAGCATGAAATTTGCTCCTCGTTACATCGGTCCTTAAAAAAATTGAACAAGTCATCAATCCTGTTGCTTACAGACTCCAGTTACCTCCCTTTTTGAAAATACCCAGGACATTCCATGTTTCCCTGTTGAAACCGCTGATCCTGAATCGGTTTCATTCTGCACTTCCTCCAACTCCTAAAGTTCAGACTCAACGGGGGAATCGAGTATGAGGTGGCCAAGATTCTGGACTCACGTTTCCGTTACGGTCAGTTGCAGTAACTTATTGACTGGAAGGGCTATGGTCCTGACAATGCTAAATTCTTTTGTCGTATAAACAACCCTTAATGAAGTCTAAGAACACTGTACGCTGTTTACTTAAGAAGTACCGTAAGGGTACGCTAGTTGCGTAACGATCGCTCAGCCGAAGGCGAGACGCTCAAGCGTCACGTTCGCTCACGGCCCAGTGATCACAGGACAGCACGTTATTGGCTATGACTAGAGTAATGATTCGCTATGGCGTAGCGGACGCTCGAGACCACGAGGAGATCACCAACGGCGCAGACGCTCACAACGCTATACCTTTATGTCTAAACCTTTTATCAATGAAATACACAGAATACCTTAATGTGAATACAGGGTGTAAGTGCAACCTTGTGTAACCTGACTAATTACAAAGCTGCTTGAGCGTCACCGACGCTCAAGTGAACACTTAAAACTATAGGAAATACACAGATACTGGTTTAGGGTCCAAAGCCTATTAACTGTATTATATCTAATATACTTGTAAAAGAGAATAACAGTACAAGTGATACACTACAATATAACAGATACTTCCTAACCAAAATACGATACTATCTAATACAATACAATACTAGTCTAGGGGAGATGTGAGAGAAAAGAGAAGGGAGAGAGAGAGAGAGAAATGGAGAGAGATGAGAGAAATTGACTCACAGTAAGACAATGATTACGGAGAGAAACTTACGCACAAAGGGTATGATCGCATGCGCCTCGATATCCAGCTCCCGATTATCAGCAAGAAAACCGTTGATGAGAGAAGTGAAGTTGGATATGGTCGGCCTGCCTATTTATGCCCCACACACAATGCAATCTCATAGTCCCTACAATCCCACTGTCCATTGGACGAAGGAATTCGGCCCTGCATCATAACAAAAGGTCATAGGTTGATTCATACAGGTGGGCTGTGACGATTTCCAACAGCTCAGGTGGGTGGGAAACTGGGTTTCCCGCCGCATACCTGAGTATGAGTAAATAATAGAAATGGACATAAACTTCTTATGTCCATAACTATCCGCACGAGCGATTAATACGCTCCAAACCAACACCGGAATATTGTTAAATACTCTTCCGATGGGTACCAAACACTGCTGTATGACTCCTGTTAGACCCTTCGTACAATACAAAGAGGGATTCCTCCGTTCAGGGACATTCTATATTAACCAAACTTTCAGAAACTATCAAAGGGATCATGATCTTTAAACTACGTTAATTGTGGAAATATGTAACGATTGGGTCGCACGCTACGACTACATACTCCTTACCGTAAATACGCATACCGATGCGAGCGGGTGCACGCATCAGCGGGTATGCGCTATCACGGGAAAGCGCACGCATGCGCAGCGCGGACCAGTGTGAGGTGCAAATATGGCAGTGTGCATAGAGATATTTTTCTGACTTTGACAGTCCACCCTTTGGCAGTCAACAATAACTGCCACTTCCTGAAAACATTTTAAAAAGAGAAAAATATATGTCAGGGGTTAATTCATTTCCATGGTTGGGTAAGGGAGGAGAGAGGAGTAGGTGGGAAGAGGGTATGACCTAGTGAGATAGCAGAAGCATGTGTGTATGAGTCCATGTTTGGGGGGGTCATGTATCATCGTGCCGTACGTGTTGTAAATCAAGCTTCGAGGTATTGCGAAGTATACATTTGAATTCCTTCTTATCCCGTGGTACGGGTCTGTGGATGGGCTGTCAAACTCTACCGAGCTCTTTTCGGCTGTGGTTGTAACAAAAATGGGGAAGCACATTTTAGTTGATGATACATGGATGGGGGAATATGTGATTGCTGATATCTGTGCCTGTATTCCCTATACTATGTGTGTCATTACCTGAGGGTTGTAGAAATGAAGAAAAGACATAATTACGGTAAATGCGGTGGTATTCTATGTCAGGGAAATGTACATCTGTTGTTGAAGTTTTGTTCGGTATCTGTTGAGAGTCGTCTTCTTTGCGCTGTATTGCTCCTTGGGCATGAGCAAATAGCTTTGTCAGTGCCATCAGATTTACAAAAATGTTGGGCTAGCGTGAGTTTAAAAATACTAGGGAAACTGGGGATCCATGGCAAAGTTCATCAAGTGTCCATATCATAGGTTGTCAAAACTTCATCTTTGGTGCTTGTCTGTTGTCTGTATAGTGTCTCGTCAACTTCCTCGTCCAAGGGGGTCTTTGTACCTTGGTGAAAAGCAGAAAAACAGGTGAAAGAAACGGACCTTATAATCGCATTTTCATCACATCATGGTTTCTATCATTGGGTCATAAATCAAATCCAGGTTAATTACAGTTTCCTCACTCCTCAAACTCATCACTCTTGTACTTTGCTTGCACCTCATTAAAGCCTGCCCGCATCTAAATATCAATCCAATAGATATAACAACACCTAAAATACATAGGAGAAACTTTCCAACATCCATTATGACTCCTTGAGCCCAGTCTCCTAAACCGGAGAACCAATTTCGCGGGTTCAACCATGACACCCAACTAGTCAGCTCATTACCTACAGCAGCAAGGGTGAGATTGTGTTTTCGGCGAAATTCCCACTTTAATTGGAGAATATCGTCCATCTTTTGGTCTATGACCTCTACCGGATCCTCGGTGCTATTTGTGATATACGTGCAACACTTTATACCGTACTGTGTTGCCAATGTAACACAATATCCGCCTGTTACTGCTGTAAGATAATTAAGAACCATCCTATGCTGAACTAGTTCTGTTTTATAAGCTTGAAGTTCTCTTCCAGTGTATCTAAACGTGTCATCATACATTTCAGTGATATTATCTAACAAATTGGCGAGTGCGGAAATGTATCTATAATTCATCACTCCTCGAGCGGTGCGAGTGAAATCTAACGCTACCAGAACCTGAATCCCGGTGGATTCATGGATCAGGTCAGAGGCCGGATGCTCCAACCTTTCTGACAGTTGTCTTTTAACTCGGTGCTCGTAATGAGTGTGAGTATAAGGAGCTTGGGCACCACGGTATATGTCCTTCATTTTGTCATGTGTTACAGTCATCACTTCAGGCAATACTTTTCCAATATAACACAATCCTTCAGAGTTTGGGGCAAGCCACTTGTACGCCTTTCTCCCGCATATGAAATATGCATCATCGGGGAGAACATATGGGACGGAGAAGGACATTACCATATTACACACCTTCCAGGTGAACTCTCCTGACCCTAGTTCTTCCATCTGCTTAATGCACGTATCAGTTTGTACGATATGTGCACAGTATCCTGGTGATACTTCTCCAACTCTAGTAATCCTATTTCCTAAGGTATATCGATACCGGAAAGATTTTCCTCTACTGGCTATGTGGCGTACAAGCTCTGTATCTGTAGGCATTCTATCTGCTCTGTGTGAAAAGGTCATGGTAAGGTTGCTCCATGACACTTCCCAATTTCCCGGCTTTCTGGGATTGGAGATGTTGAAACATAACAGGGACCTATCCACATGGTATTGGTGGAGCTTCAAACTAGGAGGGCTGGAGATATTAAACCTCCGGTCCACCGGTCTCCCACCACTTAGCTCAAGTACCTCCCCTAACGTTAAAGGAAATGGTACTAGCCCTGATTTGCTATGACCCTGAGGTACTTGAGAGCATACCCAACAATCTGTTTGGTTTAATACGTTACCCACTAAGGAGTGATAGTCACTCAATGGATGCCGGTCCATATGGATATTAAAACTGGATTGGCATTTCTTTATGCACCCATCCTCAATCAAATTGTCACAGAGCCTACAGATACAGTTTTCTTCAGCTAACAATCCATCACAATTTCTTCTATCGGATCGTTTTCTGATACTCGCCTTTGCTTGTTGGTTTGGTTGATCTTGGAAAACTACGCCTCCATCATCATAGTCGGAACCCATTCCAGAACCTCTCTCGACCTCTATGGTACTCTCGCCGGAACAGACTGCTCTGGTCAACATCATGGTTAACATCAAAATCCGGATCACAGTCTCTTGGGGCAAGTCCATCTTTGAGGAGGAAATAGAGAAGAATGAGAAGGGGGAAAAAGAAATGTTTTGGGGGAAGGGATGGGAAGTGGAGGAAAACAATAAAAGGGAATGGGGAGTCGACAGCTGCTTTCGGTCTTCACGGCTCAGGTGCCGCCTCAGTCCTCCTGGAACAGACACTCCAGTGATACAACCTCTACCGTCTGTTCCTTATCACGGGACTTCTCTGGATCAGCAACCTTTTTGCAGTGGGATGAATGGACCCAAGTCTCTCTCTCAGCAACCTTCAATGCTGTGGTGCTAGTCAATAAGACCTGGTATGGTCCTTCCCATCTATCAATAAGACAACCTGAGCGTAGAAAATTTCGTATCATTACATAATCCCCAGGTTCAATGTCATGACAATTACTATCTGGTAAATCAGGAATCACCAACTTCAGATTATCATTTTGATTCCTCAACTGCTTACTCATGTTAATCAAGTATTTTACAGTTACTTCATTGTTACATTTCAAATCATCCTGAGGGTTAATCATGACATGCGGTTGTCGACCAAACAGAATCTCAAAAGGGGACAGGTTAAGAGGGGACCTGGGAGTGGTTCTGATGCTATACAAAACAATGGGTAAAGCTTCTGGCCACGTCAATCCTGTCTCTGCCATTACTTTACTCAATTTATTTTTAATAGTGCTGTTCACTCTTTCGACCTTCGCACTCGCCTGTGGACGGTACGGAGTGTGCAGCTTGCTATCAATACCCATTAATTTACACATTCCTTGAAAGACATCACCGGTAAAATGGGTACCCCTATCACTTTCAATGATTCTAGGGATACCATATCTACATACAAATTCCTGCACAATTTTCTTAGCTGTAAACATAGCGGTATTTGTAGCTGCTGGAAATGCTTCGACCCAATTCGAGAAAACATCTATACAAACAAGTACATATTTCAAATTTCGACATGGGGGTAATTGAATGAAGTCAATTTGTATTACCTGGAAAGGGCCGCCGGCAGGTGGGATATGGGATGGTTCTGTGGGTATTGCTTTTCCAATATTCTTTCTCAGACAGGTAAGGCATGACATTGCTCTTTTACCCGCATGAGAGGAGAATCCTGGGGCGCACCAGTATGCTCTTACCAATTTGCACATTCCCTCCTTGCCTAGATGAGTCAACCCGTGAGCTGCTTCAGCCAGACATGGAAGGTATGTCCTGGGGGCCACTGGTTTACCATGTCCATCCGTCCAGAGCCCTGAGGATTCCTGGCCATATCCCTTTGCCTTCCAGACTGCCTTTTCCTGTGTGGAACACAAATTCTGCATCTCACACAACTTTTGTGTGCTGATGGTATTAAATACCATCAGTTGTGTGGTGTCTGTCTGTATGGGGGTAGCAGCTGCAAGCTTTGCGGCTTCGTCTGCTCGGCTGTTACCAAGGGATACTGGGTCTTGGCTATATGTATGTGCTTTACATTTGATAACAGCCACTCTGTCTGGTTCCTGTATCGCTGTTAGAAGCCTTTTTATATAAGCTGCATGCGCTATCGGTGTACCAGCTGCCGTCATGAAATTTCTGAGGCGCCATAGGGCTCCGAAATCATGTACTACCCCGAAGGCGTATCTAGAATCGGTGTAGATATTGGCTGACTTACCCTTAGCCAATTCACATGCTCTGGTTAGGGCGACCAGTTCAGCAACCTGGGCTGAGTGAGGTGGGCCTAGCGGTTCCGCTTCTATGGTGTCTTGGTCATTTACGACTGCGTATCCAGTACACAAGTCTCCCGAGTCTGACTGTCTATGACAACTACCGTCAGTGTAGAACGTGAGTTCTGCATCTTCCAGTGGATTGTCACTGATGTCAGGCCTTGCGGTAAAATTTTGGGTCAAATATTCCATACAATCATGTGTATCTTCCTTTGTATTAAATCCTCCTTCCCCATCACTCTCACCTTCCACCCTTTGTGTCTGACCAGGCACACCTGGGAGAAATGTTGCAGGATTTAATGCGCTGCATCTCCTTATGGTGATGTTTACTGGGGCCATTAATGCCAATTCCCATCTTGTAAACCTTGCTGATGAGACGTGTCTGGTTTGGGCAGAATTCAATAAGGCAGATACCGCATGTGGTGTATGGATTGTGAGGTTGTGGCCTAGCACGACATCTTCGCTTTTTGTCACTAGCAATGCTATCGCCGCAACGCTACGCAAGCATGTGGGGAGGGATCGCGCTACCGTATCTAGCTGAGCGCTGTAGTATGCAACTGGCCTGCTGGCGTCACCGTGCTTTTGGGTTAGTACACCTGCTGCGCACCCAGCACTTTCTGTTCCGTATAGTTCAAAGGGTTTCCCATAGTCTGGCATACCCACACATTCCTAAAAACGTCCTGATCTGTTGCTGGGTTTGTGGCAGTGTCATGTCTCTAATGGCTTGGATTCTATCAGCGGTCAGGTGTCTCAGTCCTTGTGTTAGACAGTGTCCCAAATATTTTACCTTAGTTTGGCATAATTGCAACTTGTCTTTGGAAACCTTATGTCCTGTGTCTGAAAGATGAAACAGGAGCTGTTTCGTATCCTTCAGGGAAGCTTCCAGCGAATCTGAACACAGCAGTAAATCATCTACATACTGTATCAGTACTGATCCACTCTCTGGTTGGAAAGACTGTAAGCAATCATGCAAAGCCTGAGAAAATATACTTGGACTATCTATGAAACCTTGGGGTAACCGAGTCCACGTGTATTGGACTCCTCTGTATGTGAATGCAAACAAATATTGGCTGTCAGGGTGCAGAGGTACCGAAAAGAAAGCGGAGCAGAGGTCAATAACAGTGAAAAATTTGGCAGTGGGAGGAATTTGCATTAGGATGACAGCTGGATTTGGCACTACGGGGAACTGACTCTCAACTATTTTGTTAATCCCCCTTAGATCCTGCACTAGTCTGTAACCCCTCCCCCCACTCTTTTTAACAGGGAAGATGGGACTATTGGCTGTGCTGGACGTTCTTACCAGAATGCCCTGTTGTAGCAAGCGCTCTATTACTGGGAAAACTCCTAACTCCACCTCTGGCTTCAGAGGATACTGTGGGATTTTTGGAGCTATCCTACCATCTTTTACTTGTACAACTACTGGAGCTACGTTTGCCATTAATCCAGTGTCCTGTCCATCTTTTGTCCAAAGTGACTCTGGTATCTGAGATGTCATCTCTTCTATTTGGGATGGATTCCTATTTGTCATAATGGTGTGTGACATTAATTTTGATGGGGAGTCTAACATGTCTCGTACTTCCTGAGCGTGATTCTCAGGAATGTCCAAGAATACACCTTCAGGAGTACAATAAATGACGCAACCCATTTTACATAGTAGGTCTCTACCCAGGAGATTTGTCAGTGCCGATGCAGCCAGCAAAAAGGAATGCTTGGTATGCAAGGGTCCTATTGTAATCTCGGCTGGTTTGCTAACAGGGTAGTGCTGGACTACTCCTGTTACTCCCATGGCTGGAATCGTCCTACCAGTGGTTCTCATGCCCACTGTTGAATTTATCACTGACTTGGCCGCCCCTGTGTCTACAAGAAAGTTTAAAGTTTTACCAGCTACATTGATTGCGATCTCGGGTTCATTTCCAAGGCTTGCAATCAATTTTACTGGCTGCAGATTACAGGTATGGCCACACCCCTATTGGGTATGCTGACCTCCCTGAATCCCGCTGGCAGCAACTACTTGTGGGGGAGTTAGCTGGGAACTACCAGAGGCATGCCAATCTCTGTTCGGGGGGTATCTTTTTGTTTCCCCTGTATGTGGCTCAAAACTCCGCCTCTGTGGACCCTGCTCCCAATGTCGTGTGTCGTGTCGTTGTCTAGGGGGTTGAAAAGATCTTTGTACACTCTTTGTTCTACAGTCTCGTGCATAGTGTCCCTGTTTGTTACAAGAAAAACATGTTATTACACTTGACTTACCCACAGGATTCGGTGGTGCATACGCAGGCTGCCTTGTGGTCAGCGCCTGTATACTTACTGACATCAACTTATCACTTTGCGACTCCCTGTGTCTAGTGATGTTTCTGTCGTGATCAATAGCAGCCTCTCTCAATGTGGACACCGACAGACCTCGCCAACATGGTTGCGTGGTCTGAACCCTAGTCTTTAATGTTTCCTTTAAACCATCCATCAGTACAGATACTGCTACGTCTTGATGGTTTGGGTTGGTCCTAATGTCTTCTATTCCAGTGTACTTTGCCATTTCTAATAGTGCCCGGTGGAAATATTCTGCTGCCGTTTCGGACTCTTTTTGTTTAATGGAGAATATCTTGTTCCATTTAACTACGGCTGGGAAATACTCCTTTAGCTGTAAATTTATCCTTTTTACGTTATCCTTGTTGTACACGTCTGTAAGCGGTACATCTTTATCTAGTCCACAATCAGCTAAGAATTGAACTGAGTCGACATTGGAAGGTAAACAAGCTCTTAGCAGTATCTGCCAATCCTTGTTGTTGGGTTCTACAGTGTTACCTAGATCCCTGATGTATTTTTGGCTAGCAACTAAGTCTTTCCTGGGGTCAGGAAATTCGGACACTATTGTTCTTAATTCCATTCGGGAAAATGGAGTGTACATGGCAATGTTCCTTATGGGAGTGGCTCCTGATACATCTGTTTTCCCATTGGGAACTGCTATTACTCTAACAGGGTTAACTCTAACAACCTCATTCTGTGTAGATTCTACAACTTGTGGTGAAATTGTTTCGGTATAATGCATGGTGCCGTACTTACCCGTTGACACGACCTCACCTATCCCTCCGCTAGGGGCCTTTACTAATCTCGTGAGTGGTGCAGTTCCTACTGTGGTTTCTGATATGGTGGCCGCTAGAGAGAGTGCTGAAATTGTTGCCGAATCGTCTTCTTGATCACACTCCTGAGGAAAGTTCAAAACAGGGTACAACTTGCACGGGTTAATACTTGCATGAGTTACTTGGTTAACATCATTAACATTTACAGGGTTACTAAGTGTTTGTGTTTTACAACCCAGTGCGTTTCTCTCCGTAATCAACTTCTCTCCTGCTATGTATGGTGGTGGCGGGGCTGTGGCAATCAGTTTCCTGACTGCCCCAGATCCCGCCGCCAGAGCCAAACCTCTCTGTATCTCACCTTCCTGTTGCCACAACTGTAAATAATCATAATGCTGAATTCGTCTCTTTGTTGATTTTATGAGACATATCCTCCTCCTTAAATTTTGTAACACTTCTGGACTGAAGCTACCTATTCTTGGGAATTTCTCCCTGTCTTGTACAGTCATTCTCTCCCATTCATCACATAAAACCTCTGTGTGACTTCCGTATTTTTCACACATGATGTACCTTGCCGACCCGACTGGTCGGTTCTCTGAATCAACCCGAACCGAGGTTGATCGCCCCCTACCTGAACAATTGGCCCCCATAATCTGCAGGTGTTGCTTACTACTCCTTTGATCTTTATATCACGGTCTTCAGCGAACCCTTACAGCAAACCAAATTATTCAAAATAGGCCGGCGGTGACGGTTTACCGAGTACCCCACTCACTCGCCCACCTCGACCAATACGACCTGATCACACCGATATGGTGCTGGCGTACTCGATACAGGGCCCTACCAAAAAACCTTCTGTTTACTGGAACATACGAGGGTTACCCGAAGGACACTTACTCTTTCCAGTAAAGGTGGGGTTGTTAGATAGTTCCTGAGTGACCAGCGAACTTCCCTTTAAAAATAAAAAATTACACAAATCACGTCAGAATGTACAACTAGCGTTTATGACCTTTGTACGCAAAATGATACTAGTCAGGTTTACTAATGCACACAATGACGTGCGGTACAATCGTTCAGTACATAAGCACTACTTGTTATGTACTGAGAGATCAATGGAATCGAAAATTGCGGCTGCGAATTCCTTCAGCCAGAGCTTCCAATGGCCTATATGGGTTTTAGCACCAACCCCCGGGGTTGTGCTTCTTACCTTTATAGCGGACTTCTTTGTCTCCTTATGACCTCCTGGTCTTGTTCTTGTGACCACCTGGTCTTGTTACCTTGTGGTCCGCTATACTCTAATGCTCAAATATTATTTAACCAAGGATGCCTCCCTAGCCACCGTATATGTCACTTACACGTATGTCCTTTACGAGTACCCGATTTCTTTTTGGTTCAACCTCTAAGTTATATAAACTTATGTAATACAAAAACACACTCACTCAACACATGTACACTTTCGTTTCTATATCTATTTCTGCGCAGAAATTTTCTTTAGCCCAGCTGTGTTACCAATTAGGAGCAGGATCTGTTAAACTAAATTTCAGATTTCCAAAAATAGACTTGCGTTATTTACCGCGTCGCGTTATCTACCGCTTTGCGCTAATTATCGCTTATCGTGACTTGAGCTACGTGGGCGTAACCGGACGCTACGTTGCGTAATGAACGCTGCGTGCGTCGGCCTTTGGATTGCGTACGCTAGTCTTTGTTAGAGACACGTGTACGCAAAACAAAGATCCACCGTAACACAATATACTTTTATCAATGTAAACGATCCCTGATCATCTACCGCGTACCCCACTGGCTTTGCCTTATCTCCCAGGCAAACCTGTGTGTTTGTCTACACTTTTAACTATTACCTCTATTCTTAAACTATGAAATAACAGCAAATCTCTTTTAGCACTTTCTTTCAACTATAAAACTGGCAAACAGGATAGTGATATACGAAAAATGAAATACACAGATGGAAAAGAAATGCAGATATATATATGTATGCGTGCGTATATACGCAAGACAGAAGAAAAATAAACAGTTTTAAAAAAAACACAAGCGTTTTGTTCTTACCTCCGGTTCCCGGATTCCTTCAGCACTCTTTATCTAAGCGAAGCAGACGCTTATCCCGTCAGCACTGCGAGACAACCTCCCACCCTTTGCTGGGGGATAATGTCTGCTGATCTACCTAGTGCAGATATGAGAAGGACAGGACGAGTCCCCAATTGACAATGCTAAATTCTTTTGTCGTATAAACAACCCTTAATGAAGTCTAAGAACACTGTACGCTGTTTACTTAAGAAGTACCGTAAGGGTACGCTAGTTGCGTAACGATCGCTCAGCCGAAGGCGAGACGCTCAAGCGTCACGTTCGCTCACGGCCCAGTGATCACAGGACAGCACGTTATTGGCTATGACTAGAGTAATGATTCGCTATGGCGTAGCGGACGCTCGAGACCACGAGGAGATCACCAACGGCGCAGACGCTCACAACGCTATACCTTTATGTCTAAACCTTTTATCAATGAAATACACAGAATACCTTAATGTGAATACAGGGTGTAAGTGCAACCTTGTGTAACCTGACTAATTACAAAGCTGCTTGAGCGTCACCGACGCTCAAGTGAACACTTAAAACTATAGGAAATACACAGATACTGGTTTAGGGTCCAAAGCCTATTAACTGTATTATATCTAATATACTTGTAAAAGAGAATAACAGTACAAGTGATACACTACAATATAACAGATACTTCCTAACCAAAATACGATACTATCTAATACAATACAATACTAGTCTAGGGGAGATGTGAGAGAAAAGAGAAGGGAGAGAGAGAGAGAGAGAAATGGAGAGAGATGAGAGAAATTGACTCACAGTAAGACAATGATTACGGAGAGAAACTTACGCACAAAGGGTATGATCGCATGCGCCTCGATATCCAGCTCCCGATTATCAGCAAGAAAACCGTTGATGAGAGAAGTGAAGTTGGATATGGTCGGCCTGCCTATTTATGCCCCACACACAATGCAATCTCATAGTCCCTACAATCCCACTGTCCATTGGACGAAGGAATTCGGCCCTGCATCATAACAAAAGGTCATAGGTTGATTCATACAGGTGGGCTGTGACGATTTCCAACAGCTCAGGTGGGTGGGAAACTGGGTTTCCCGCCGCATACCTGAGTATGAGTAAATAATAGAAATGGACATAAACTTCTTATGTCCATAACTATCCGCACGAGCGATTAATACGCTCCAAACCAACACCGGAATATTGTTAATTAAATACTCTTCCGATGGGTACCAAACACTGCTGTATGACTCCTGTTAGACCCTTCGTACAATACAAAGAGGGATTCCTCCGTTCAGGGACATTCTATATTAACCAAACTTTCAGAAACTATCAAAGGGATCATGATCTTTAAACTACGTTAATTGTGGAAATATGTAACGATTGGGTCGCACGCTACGACTACATACTCCTTACCGTAAATACGCATACCGATGCGAGCGGGTGCACGCATCAGCGGGTATGCGCTATCACGGGAAAGCGCACGCATGCGCAGCGCGGACCAGTGTGAGGTGCAAATATGGCAGTGTGCATAGAGATATTTTTCTGACTTTGACAGTCCTGAAGAACGCTCTTGGACCAATGCGTCTGATGTCCATGCTCCTGCCTTGGTCCGGAATTTCCACTCGAAGTTTCCTCTAAAGCCTAAGAAGTGTCCTGGGGTTACTCCTAAAGGGGGGGGTGCTGTCACGATCCGGGTATCTGGACACCATTACCTGCCTTTCAGATGTCTCCTGAGGCTCGCTCAGCGTTCCAAGGCTGGATCTCATCTGTGTCCACATACTGCACATCCCTCCTGTCACGCTGAGATGCTGTCACAGCGGCGCCATGTTTGAATCCTGCATGGCGTCTCCCGTTCTCCGCGGCCTCCGCTGCCGCTCCTGTGTTATAGGTGCAGGTTGTCAGTGTGGTGTTCCATGCCTGCCGCGGCCTCCGTTGTCATCCACGAGTATCTGCATACATTTCTCAGTCTGGCGTCTCCTGTCCTCTGCGGCCGGCGCCGCCATTGCAGTTATGTTTCCACATGGTTTCCTAAACCAGTTTTCCCTCCAAGTTCTAACATGGGCGCAGCCATGTTGGATTCAATCACATGCTTCAGTTCCTCCAATCCACTGCCTCTGGAAATCTGCATAATTGCCCAGCCAATACCTGCATTGCTGCAGGTATAAGTATCCTGTGCCTGGGCCAGGAAATGGTCAGTGCTTTGTTTGTCATACCTTGTTCCAGTCTCTCTCCTGTGGTTGTGTTTACAGGTTCCAGCTCCTGTCTCCAGCATCCACTAAGAGACCCGCACCTGCCTACCATCCTGCGGTGCAGCCTGACTCTGCAGTCCTCCGTGGCTGATCCAGTTTCCAGATATTTCATCTGCTTCCAGCAGTATGCACTACCACCGATAATCATCCTTCAACTCCTCTGTTTCCATGCTCCCTAGCATCTTATTATATTCACTCGTGTTTCATCACCTGGCTGGTTCAACCCAGCATTCATTTAGTGACTTTATCATCTGGCTGATTCCATTCCGCATCCACTCCGTGTCTTACCACCTGGCTGGTTCTATCCAGCAATTACAACAGCTGATTCAAGTTACCAGCTTCATCTGTTCCATCTACTGGCATGTTCCTTGGATATCTTCACTACTACAGCCAGGCCTGGTAAGGATATTCCATCTAAGGACTTTAACAACTGTTCTTAACCTACCAGTGTCCTGTGAAACCATTTCATGGTCAGAGTGCTCCAGGAATCATATTATTTATCATTGCCATTTTTATTATTTGCTGTCTGTTGTTACACGGAGTTTGTCAATAAACTTTTAATTTACTTTTACCTGGTTGTCATGGTCACACCTTCGGGTTTCCTTTTAACACTTACATGTCCAGGGGTCTGATTAAACCTCCCCGGTTTAAGTTCCTCTCAGCCCCTACAACTGAGGCTTCCTCCTGTCAGCTAAAACCCTCAGTTGTGGCAATAGGGTGGTATAAGCAACTTAGTACAAGCACTGAATAGCTTAGCTGTGAGTCCCTTAATGAACTTGGCAGAGCAAAGCAAGGTATAGATAATGAGATAAGTTAGCTGCAGGAGTCCCCTGGATTCCAGGCAAGGCAAGGCTAGGCTGGAGCTGTCTGAATGTACTTCCAGATTAGGTCTCACAACCCCACAGTCAGGAGCTCAGGTGACACAGGTAATATACTCCGGATTCTGGCAGGACAGGGTACACAGGATTCAAACAGGATGGGGTATCACAAGTAATATAATAGCACCTTCTGCATGGGTTCAAGATACCACCATAGGACAAGGACCGGAACCAGATACAAACAGGAATAAGAACCTATAATCGGCATCTGGTAGGGGGCAGGCTGGGTAATAAATGGAGCAAGTCCCAATCAGGATGGCTGGAAAAAGACAAGCCTCCTGATGCCCAGATTAACTGCAGCTAGAAAACCAGATACAAGGTAATGGCCTAATTATCTGATAGGTGAAACTGCATAGCCCACATACACAGGAAACAGGCTGCAGTTACACAGAACACAAACAGGAATGAGTCACAGCGATGGCTCATAACATTTGTATTTTGGTAAATAACCACTTCCCTAGATAGCAGCCGCCATATAAATGATAGTATAAGATTACGCGTGGTATAGAGAGTGCCATAATTTGTGTTATTGTTACAACTACATCAGCAATTAGGACCTAACCACCCCCCATTTACACTTTTTGGTAATTATCTTACTACCCAATAGCCTACATAGAACTGTGTATGCGGACAGGGGGATGGCGGCTGCTACCTAGGGTGTCCATTCCATTTCTCTGTGGTGCGGACTGTTAGCCCATTCAAAACTTATTCACACCTAGTCAGCTTTATCATACGCTATACCGCCCTCTAATCCGTGTACAACACAGGTTTTGGTTCTGGACACATTTTTGTTGCTACATACAAATTTCTGATATCTTTGAATCTGGACCAATCTGTTGCTATCTACTGTACTCACCTTTTCACACGTGATCATAATACTTTTCACACGGAATACGGATATGAATTGGTTTTGATAAAATATATGTTCATGTTTGTGTTTAGTTTGTTTTGTGGCATTATATTTTAAAGATTAATTAAAGGTTATATTTTAATTATACTGTTCAATGAGTGCCCCCCAAAAAACGAGAGTTCTTTTCCTCTTCTGCTCGCAAATGTTTATCAACTCTCAAGGGTGCACCTCCACATGAGACAATTGCCTATCCCTCATAGGGATATTGACGTTACATTATCGTGGTACATTTATTTGTTGGTTATTTCCAACCACAAACTTTGCTTATTGGACCTGTGCTCTGGTTTCCTTTCCCCTCCCCCTACCTTTTCCCTCCCTTAAATCTAGTTGATCCCTTGCCTTGTCTGTTTGTCATTGAGATAATTATTCTTTGAACTGGAGTTCATTTCTAGTTACTGTATGAGCTTCACCTGTCCTTTATCAGTGACCAATCAGAGGAAGCACTTGCCAATTTAAACCCAGCAGTTTCCTGCTTCCCTCACCTGATTATTGTGGCTTGTGAAGAAACAAAAGTTTTTCTGTGCAGGGAGGCTGTATGGCAGTGGTCATCAGACCTCACTGTAGCGTCAATCATTGCTAGTTTTCATTTGCTAATCAACAGTGTGAAGATTTGATCTCAAAAAGAGTAGCAAGACCACTGGGAATCAATAACAAGTAGCTGTTATGTGATAAAAAAAAAAGTGTAAGATACACATATTACATCAAAGTTGACCATGTTTACGGAATCATTTCAATAGAAATTGTACGCTTTCTTATGGTGTGGGCCCGTAGCACTGTGACCACAATAGCCACAAGGAGGAAGAGATTCATGTATTCCATTAAGATTACCCAAAGTCATGAAAACATGAGACGTGTTTCCTCAGTAGGGATTTGTGGCTGGTGCTATTTACTAGGCGTTGTATATTAAACTCTGCCAGTGAATGGATGATAATAATTTCAAATTTTTTTTATTAAACTATTGATTTGTCAGTTCAGTTATTCAATCATACAGTATTTTCTATTTCAACAAGCAAAGTTTTTTTTGTATGTTGATATAGATTGTGTTTTGTTTTAACTTAAAAATGATTCCTTCATATTTCAAGAAAAAAACAGTTATTATCATGTCATCATAAGTGTTAGTACATTATTAAACACTTAACTGACGATTGTCGGATTTTTTTTTTAATGAGTGAATTAGGGAAAGAACACTAATCTAACCCTATCCAAAATGATTTTTGTTAAAAAAAAAATATATATATATTTTTTAAATATTTCCCCCCAAACATTGAAACATCGATCGGGAACATCGCAACTTCATAAACATAGCGGCTTTCATTTTCAAAGCCGGGACAGCCTCCAGGTATACAGAGGGATTCCTGCCATGCTGACCAATCAGCAGTAATCGGCAGCTCGGCAATCAGTAGGGGAGAGTGCAGGGAGGCACTGGGACCTTCTGGTCCCTCTGACAGCAGCAACGGAGGGAAGTTTCCATTCCCTGTCGCTGCTAACACTATTTATCTGACTGGACGCATCCTGTGCTGGGACATATGTACCTGTGTAACAAACCAACTTGTTCTGGACTACTACTCTACTTAATGTATCCAGTATATAATATGGCATTAACAATGTACAGTACAATATAATATGTGAGCATACCTCCCAAAATGACCCTTTCCAGGAGGGACAAACTGCTCTGTTGCTGGAGTTCTCTCATAATTTAAGATTGCCCTCACCTGTGTTGAAACACCTTTGTTATCAATTAAGCTGTTCAAAACAGGTGTCGGCAATCCAAAATTATGAGGGAAGTCCAGGAACAGAGCAATTTGTCCCTCTTGGAATGGGTCATGTTGGGAGGTATGTGTGAGTATTATGCCACGATAGTACATTTTGCTTCAATTATTATTTCAGTGTGGCCACGCTATAAAGATATAAACCTGGTATAATATGGAACATCTGTTTAACTAAATAAGAATGAAAAGGAGCTATACTGGAGTATGACTTTCATTTATTTACATCCTACTATTTTACTGCTGCTTCAATAACATCTAATACTCATGCACATGAACTGCTGCAATACACAGAAGAAATACAGGGCTAATCTAACCCATACTGGGACACCAGTATTGGTTGTTGTTCAACTTAAAGACACAAATAGTTTATCCTGCCTTTAAAAGAGTGTTGGATTTTACTCTGATTCTTGTCACTATATATATATATATATATATATATATATATATATATATATATATAAAAGAAAAAGAGGATAAGGTGATTTTAAGCGACCAATGGTGTCTTACAACTTGGAGGAGACTCAAATTAAAAGTAATAAAAATTTAATAAAATGTAATTAGCACCAATACAAAAGTAAATAAAACAATGGCCCTATGCAAGGAGCCAAAAAATTAATAAGAAATCACTAGAACTACATATAAAATATAAGTTAGTATAAAATTGATAGTACAAACTTATATAAGACAGGAGGAAAATTGTCCTAACAATAAAAAAATAAGAATTTACTTACCGATAATTCTATTTCTCGTAGTCCGTAGTGGATGCTGGGGACTCCGTCAGGACCATGGGGTTTAGCGGCTCCGCAGGAGACAGGGCACAATAATAAAAGCTTTAGGATCAGGTGGTGTGCACTGGCTCCTCCCCCTATGACCCTCCCCCAAGCCTCAGTTAGGATACTGTGCCCGGACGAGCGTACACAATAAGGAAGGATATTGAATCCCGGGTAAGACTCATACCAGCCACACCAATCACACCGTACAACCTGTGATCTGAACCCAGTTAACAGTATGATCACAACGAAGGAGCCTCTGAAAAGATGGCTCACAACAAGAATAACCCGATTTTTGTAACAATAACTATGTACAAGTATTGCAGACAATCCGCACTTGGGATGGGCGCCCAGCATCCACTACGGACTACGAGAAATAGAATTATCGGTAAGTAAATTCTTATTTTCTCTAACGTCCTAAGTGGATGCTGGGGACTCCGTCAGGACCATGGGGATTATACCAAAGCTCCCAAACGGGCGGGAGAGTGCGGATGACTCTGCAGCACCGAATGAGAGAACTCCAGGTCCTCCTCAGTCAGGGTGTGCCCCTGACCAAGTAGCAGCTCGGCAAAGTTGTAAAGCCGAGACACCTCGGGCAGCCGCCCAAGATGAGCCCACTTCCTTGTGGAATGGGCTTTTACTGATTTTGGCTGTGGCAAGCCTGCCACAGAATGTGCAAGCTGAATTGTACCACAAATCCAGCGAGCAATCGACTGCTTAGAAGCAGGAACACCCATCTTGTTGGGTGCATACAGGCTAAACAGCGAGTCAGATTTTCTGACTCCAGTCGTCCTGGAAACATCTATTTTCAGGGCCCTGACAACGTCAAGTAACTTGGAGTCCTCCAAGTCCCTAGTAGCCGCAGGTACCACAATAGGTTGGTTCATGTGAAACAGAAAACACCTTAAGGAGAAATTGAGGACGAGTCCTCAATTCTGCCCTGTCAGAATGAAAAATTAAGTAAGGGCTTTTATATGATAAAGCCGCCCATTCTGACACACGCCTGGCTGAAGCCAGGGCTAATAGAATCTTCACCTTCCATGTGAAATATTTTAATTCCACAGTGGTGAGTGGATCACCAATGTGACTTTAGGAAACTCAAAACAACATTGAGATCCCAAGGTGCCACTGGGGGCACAAAAGGAGGCTGTATATGCAGTACCCCTTTTACAAACGTCTGAACTTCAGGCACTGAAGCCAGTTCTTTCTGGAAGAAATTTGACAGGGTCGAAATTTGAACCTTAATGGACCCTAATTTTAGGCCCATAGACAGTCCTGTTTTCAGGAAATGTAGGAAACGACCCAGTTGGAATTCCTCTGTAGGGACCTTCTTGGCCTCACACCACGCAACATATTTTCGCCAAATGCGGTGAAAATGTTTTGCGGTTACATCCTTCCTGGCTTCGACCAGGGTAGGGATGACTTCATCTGGAATGCCCTTTCAGGATCCGGCGTTCAACTGCCATGCCGTCAAACGCAGCCGCGGTAAGTCTTGGAACAGACAAGGCCCCTGCTGGAGCAGGTCCTTTCTTAAAGGTAGAGGCCACGGTTCTTCCGTGAGCATCTCTTGAAGTTCCGGGTACCAAGTCCTTCTTGACCCATCCGGAACCACGAGTATCGTTCTTACTCATCTCCTTCTTATGATTCTCAGTACTTTTGGTATGAGATGCATAGGAGGGAACACATACCCTGACTGGTACACCCACAGTGTTACCAGAGCGTCCACCGCTATTGCCTGAGGGTCCCTTGACCTGGCGCAATATTTGTCTAGTTTTTTGTTCAGGCGGGACGCCATCATGTCCACCTTTGGTTTTTCCCAACGGTTTACAATCATGTGGAAGACTTCCCGCTGAAGTCCCCACTCTCCCGGGTGGAGGTTATGCCTGCTGAGGAAGTTTGCTTCCCAGTTTTCCACTCCCGGAATTAACACTGCTGAGAGTGTTATCACATGATTTTTCGCCCAGCGAAGAATCCTTGCAGTTTCTGCCATTTCCCTCCTGCTTCATGTGCCGCCCTGTCTGTTTACGTGGGCGACTGCCGTGATGTTGTCCCACTGGATCAATACCGGCTGACCTTGAAGCAGAGGTCTTGCTAAGCTTAGAGCCTTGTAAATTGCCCTTAGCTCCAGTATATTTATGTGGAGAGAAGTCTCCAGACTTGATCACACTCCCTGGAGATTTTTTCCTTGTGTGACTGCTCCCCAGCCACTCAGGCTGGCATCCGTGGTCACCAGGACCCAGTCCTGAATGTCGAATCTGCGGCCCTTTCATAGATGAGCACTCTGCAGCCACCGCAGAAGAAAACACCCTTGTCCTTGGAGACAGGGTTGTCCGCTGATGCATCTGAAGATGCGATCCGGACCATTTTCCCAGCAGATTCCACTGAAAGGTTCTTGCGTGAAATCTACCGAATGGGATCGCTTTGTAAGAAACCACCATTTTTCACAGGACCCTTGTGCAATGATGCACTGATACTTTTCCTGGTTTTAGGAGGTTCCTGACTAGCTCGGATAACTCCCTGGTCTTCTTCTCCGGGAGAAAACATCCTTTTCTGGACTGTGTCCAGAATCATTCCTAGGAACATTAGACGTGTCGTCGGAAAAAGCTGCGATTTTGGAATATTTAGAATCCACTCGTGCTGTCGTAGAACTACTTGAGATAGTGCTACTCCGACCGCCAACTGTTCTCTGGACCTTGCCCTTATCAGGAAAGCGTCCATATGTCTTTTAGGAAGAATCATCATTTCGGCCATTACCATGGTAAAGACCCGGGGTGCCGTGGGCAATCCAAACGGCAGCGTCTGAACTGATAGTGACAGTTCTGTACCACGAACCTGAGATACCCTTGGTGAGAAGGGCAAAATTTGGACATGTAGGTAAGCGTCCCTGATATCCAGTGACACCATATCGTCCTGGTTCGCTATCACTACTCTGAGTGACTCCATCTTGATTTGAACCCTTGTATGTAATTGTTCAAATCTTTTAGATCTCACCGAGCCGTTTGGCTTCAGTACCACAATATAGTGTGGAATAATACCCCTTCCCTTGTTGTAGGAGGGGTACTTTGATTATCACCTGCTGGGAATACAGCCTGTGAATTTTTTTCCAATACTGCCTCCCTGTCGGAGGGAGACGTTGGTAAAGCAGACTTCAGGAACTTGTGAGGGGAAGACGTCTCGAATTTCCAATGTACACCTGGGATACTACGTGTAGGATCCAGGAGTCCACTTGCGAGTGAGCCCACTGCGTGCTGAAACTCTTGAGATGACCCCCGACCGCACCTGAGTCCGCTTGTATGGCCCCAGCGTCATGCTGCGGACTTGGCAGAAGCTGTGGAGGACTTCTGTTCCTGGGAATGGGCTGCCTGCTGCAGTCTTCTTCCCTTTCCTCTAACCCTGGGCAGATATGACTGGCCTTTTGCCCGCCTGCCTTTATGGGTACGAAAGGACTGAGACTGAAAAGACTGTGTCCTTTTCTGCTGAGATGTGACTTGGGGTAACAAAAGTGGATTTTCCAGCTGTTGCCATGGCCACCAGGTCCGATGGACCGCCCCTTTATACGGCAATACTTCCATGTGCCGTCTGGAATCTGCATCACCTGACCACTGTCGTGTCTATAAACATCGTCTGGCAGATATGGACATCACATCTACTCTTGATGCCAGAATGCAAATATCCCTCTGCGCATCTCGCATATATAGAAATGCATCCTTAAAATGCTCTATAGTCAATAAAATATTGTTCCTGTCAAGGGTATCAATATTTTCAGTCAGGAAATCCGACCAAGCCCCCCCAGCGCTGCACATCCAGGCTGAGGCGATTGCTGGTCGTAGTATAACACCAGTATGTGTGTATATACTTTTTAGGATATTTTTCAGCTTCCTATCAGCTGGCTCTTTGAGGGCGGCCGTATCTGGAGACGGTAATGCCACTTGTTTTTATAAGCGTGTGAGCGCCTTATCCACCCTAAGGTGTGTTTCCCAACTCGCCCTCACTTCTGGCGGGAAAAGGTATACCTCCAATAATTTTCTATCGGTGGAAACCCACGTATCATCACACACTTTAATTTATCTGATTCAGGAAAAACTACAAGTAGATTATTCCCACCCTACATAATACCCTTATTTGTGGTACTTGTAGTATCAGAAATATGTAACACCTCCTTCATTGCCCTTAACATGTAACGTGTGGCCCTAAAGGAAAATACGTTTGTTTCTTCACTGTCGACACTGAAGTCAGTGTCCGTGTCTGTGTCTGTGTCGACCAACTGAGGTAAATGGGCGTTTTTACAAGCCCCTGACGGTGTCTGAGACGCCTGGACAGGTACTAATTTGTTTGCCGGCCGTCTCATGTCGTCAACCGACCTTGCATCGTGTTGACATTATCACGTAATTCCTAAATAAGCCATCCATTCCGGTGTCGACTCCCTAGAGAGTGACATCACCAATACAGGCAATTTGCTCCGCCTCCTCACCAACATCGTCCTCCTACATGTCGACACACACGTACCGACACACAGCACACACACAGGGAATGCTCTGATAGAGGACAGGACCCCACTAGCCCTTTGGGGAGACAGAGGGAGAGTTTGCCAGCACACACCAAAAACGCTATAATTATACAGGGACAACCCCTTATACAAGTGTTTTCCCTTATAGCATTTTCACATATGTAATCATATCGCCAAATAAGTGCCCCCCCCTCTCTGTTTTAACCCTGTTTCTGTAGTGCAGTGCAGGGGAGAGCCTGGGAGCCTTCCTCACAGCAGAGCTGAGCAGGAAAATGGCGCCGTGTGCTGAGGAGAATAGGCCCCGCCCCCTAAAACGGCGGGCTCTTCTCCCGGAGTTTGTGAGATCTGGCAGGGGTTAAATACATCCATATAGCCTCAAGGGCTATATGTGATGTATTTTAGCCATAAAAAAGGTATAATACATTGCTGCCCAGGGCGCCCCCCCCAGCGCCCTGCACCCTCAGTGACCGCTGGTATGAAGTGTGCTGACAACAATGGCGCACAGCTGCAGTGCTGTGCGCTACCTTATGAAGACTGAAAGTCTTCTGCCGCCTGTTTCCGTACCTCTGGACCTCTTCTACTTCGGCATCTGCAAGGGGGGTCGGCGGCACGGCTCCGGGACGAACCCCAGGGTGAGACCTGTGTTCCGACTCCCTCTGGAGCTAATGGTGTCCAGTAGCCTAAGAAGCAAATCCATCCTGCACGCAGGTGAGTTTACTTCTCTCCCCTAAGTCCCTCGTAGCAGTGAGCCTGTTGCCAGCAGGACTCACTGAAAATAAAAAACCTAACTTAAACTTTTATTCTAAGCAGCTCAGGAGAGCCACCTAGATTGCACCCTTCTCGGCCGGGCACAAAGATCTAACTGAGGCTTGGAGGAGGGTCATAGGGGGAGGAGCCAGTGCACACCACCTGATCCTAAAGCTTTTATTATTGTGCCCTGTCTCCTGCGGAGCCGCTAAACCCCATGGTCCTGACGGAGTCCCCAGCATCCACTTAGGACGTTAGAGAAATTGGAAATAAGATCAGCATAAAAAAATGTGTATAAATAAGGTTCTTAGCTTTTGAGAAGGTATGTATCATAACACCCAACGCGTTTTGTCCTATCTGGAATTCATCAAGGGGTGATAGGTAACTGGGACAGCTCATCTATATATACCTGTGTTAATGAGGAAGTGATAGCTACATCACTTCCTGTCAATTAACAGATACCAAACTTCATAAACTGTTTACACATATCAAAACAGAGTGACAATAACCTTACAGCATAATATCATTATGCTGTGCAAAACCGCTTTGTGAAAAACTGTTTTCATGTGTTTAAATTTGTAAAAAACACTGTTGAAGTTCATTTACCGGACTTCCTGTCCGGATCGTGGGTGACGTCACGTCCGCCCCACTTCCGAAGTCCGGCATTCTCCACTGCGCATGCGCTGGGTGCGGGTTGTAGAATGTTTGTGTCCGACATCAGCTGCGCATGCGCCTGTTCTCCCATCTGATATCAGAGGTTAGAAACGTCCACAAAGTAGCGGCGACCATGTTCTTGGAGTGTATTCTCCCAGGCATCTATTTGTATAGTCATGTGGTCGCGGCGGCCATTTTTGATGTGACAGTTCATAATAGAAATATGCTCATAACCGAGAATAAAGAGAGAAAAATGTAATTTAGGAATATTATTTATACAAATGTCTCATGTTTCTACTAAGTTCTATTTGTACCCCTTGTCCCAGGTATAAGAATATTTAAACAGCCCATACAATTAGATGCCTAACTGGTAGTTAGAATTACAGCATTAGGGACAGGATTAGGTCAAATATTACAGGCTTTTATAATGTGGAGGATTAGTTAAGGGGCCTAATTGTGCTGATTGTTTACAGTATTACAACTTATATACATGCAACTACGCATGGAGATGGAGGTGAATGTGAATATAGTCATTCACACACGGAGGTGGTATTACAGCAACAGACATATTATTTCGTGATGAACGATATTCAGGTGTTAACATAATTACTGTGTATTAAAGTATATTTGCACCTCTTGGAAACACCGAAGTTCCCGTGGGAAGGTGAGAGAGCGTATATATTAATTAGTACAATATCCTCATATCCCTTGCTCAAAAAATTACAGCACCCAGTCTTCCATGATGGTTCCCCATCTATGTACTAGCTGGGCCCAGCACTGCTTGGCTTCCAAGATCGAACGGAGTTGGGCATCTCCAGTGCGGTATGGCTGTAGTATTGGCGTGGTTTTTAAAGGTATCATAATACAACGACGTGGTTGGGGAGGTGACCTTAGTGGGAATGACAACAGAGAAGAGACAGGTTGCCCAAGTAGGAAGAAGAAGGTGTGGTCAGCTTACGTCACAAAAAGGGGGCTATTTCATAGCCCTCGTTGAAGCCGTCAGGGTGCAAGGTGTTGAGTTCAAAGATCCAATACATTTCCCTTTTCGATAAAAGGTTAGAGGGATCACCACCTCTCTCGCCCAGTGAGACTAGCTCAATGCCCTTGAAAGTTAATTAGTCAGGATCCGAGTTGTGGCAGGCATGGAAATGTTTCGGTACTGCATGTGTTAGTACTTTGTTTTTAATGTTTTTTACATGTTCCTGAATGCGGATTTTCAGAGGTCTTTTCGTTTTCCCTATATACTTCATCCCACACGAGCACTCCAGCATGTAGATCACTGACACCGTATTACAGTTAATGAACTGCTTGATCTTATAATCTTTAGATCCGTTGGTATTCTTGAAGGTTTTCCTAATAGGGTGTACGTACCGGCATACATTGCAGCGGCCGCATTTATAACATCCAACGCATTTGGGCATGCTTGATCGTATTTCCGGGTTCCTTAGCATGCTTGGTGCCACCAGATCTTTAAGATTTTGCGACTTCCTAAATACCACTAAAGGATCCTTTGGGAGATAGTCTTTCAAAATAGGATCCATAAGGAGGATGTTCCAGTGTTTTTTCAGTGTTTTCTTAATAATGTTCTCATGTCTACTGTACGTGGTGACAAACCTCACTGTGTCATCTCCTTTTTCCTTGGATTTATATTTCAGAAGTTGTTTCCTCTCCAATTTCTTGGCCTTCAGGTTTGCTTCTTCCAAGAGATGGTTCGGATAACCTTTTTCCCTGAATCTTTCAGTGTATACCTGCAGTTGCTGATCTCGGTCCTCAGTATCCTTACAGTTCCGAGCAATTCTGTTGAACTGTGAAAAGGGGATGTTATTCTTCCATTGTTGACTGTGATTGCTTCGATAATGTACATAACTGTTCATATCCACTTCCTTAATGTAGTTCTTAGTAATCACTTCATTGCCCGTATGTGTCAAAACCAAATCTAGGAATTCTATCTTCTCTGTGCTTTCCTTTGCAGTGAATAGAAGATTCATGGAATTATTAGATAAATACATAAAAAATTCTTTAAAATTTGCACCGTCACCATCCCACACAAGTAAAATGTCATCTATATAACGTTTATAGAATGCGATATTTTGTTGGAACGGGTGGTCCTTAAAAATGTACTCATTTTCCCAATTTCCCATAAAAAGATTAGCAAAACTGGGCGCGAAAATTGTGCCCATGGCGGTGCCACAGATTTGTAGAAAGTAAGTGTCTAAAAATTTAAAATAATTCTGTTTCAAAATAAAATTCATCAATTCACATAAAAATGTTCTGTGCTCCTCTGTGATCTCGGCATCTTTACTCAAGAATCCATTGCAGGCCTCTACACCCTTATCATGTTCTATGCAGGTGTAGAGTGACTGGACATCTATGGTGATCCATCTGTAGGTGTCTTTGCATTCGAATGAATCCATCAGGTTGAGAACAGATGTAGTGTCTTTTAAATAGGCTGGCAGACTCAGCACATGTTTCCTTAAAAATACATCCACGTATTCGGACAAATGTGATGTCAGGGAATCTATCCCGGCCACAATGGGTCTCCCTGGGGGATTCGTCATAGATTTATGCACCTTAGGTAGGAAGTAGAAAATGGGGGTGGTGGGGTTGGAGTTGAGCAGGTACTGGTATTCTTCTTTAGTTAGAATCTCGCACTTGAATGCTTTTAAAAGTATGGTTCTTAATTCCTCCACGAAACCATCTTTTGGATCTCCCGGGAGTGGGGTATAGGAAGTCCTATCCCCCAAAAGTCTGTTTGCTTCTGCAACGTATGCCTCCCGGTCCATGATGACCAACCCCCCCCCCTTATCAGCAGATTTTATAACAATGTTCTTGTTGTCCTGAAGTTCCTTGATCGCCTTTGTTTCTCTGTTTCGTGAGATTTTTCTCTTTGATAACCTCCATTTCAGTTTCACATAGATCTTTTTTTACTAGATCATAAAAGATACCCACATTATGGCCCTTTGATTCCAGCGGGTAGAACTTTGAAGTGGGTTTCAGTCCTGATTTGGATTGATCATAGTTATGAATGACCGCGTTTTCCTTTTTGAGAAAATGCCTCTTGAGTGTTAGCTTCCGTATGAATTTATTCAGATCTATGAAGACGTCGAACTTGTTCATGCCTTTCGTAGGTGCATAGGAGAGTCCTTTATTCAATAATGAACTTTCATATTCCGATAGCGCGTGGCTTGATAAATTGAATATACTATATATAGCAGAACAGAGACTCGGCGCTCCCATGGAGAATCAGAAAGCTTGGTCCAGTACCCTCATAACTGCATGGCAGCAGTAAATAGAAATCCTCACCAGCGGCACACAGGACACGATCACAGTGACTCTTAAATAGATGTCAACGTTTCAAACCTTTAATGGTTTTTCATCAGGATACATAATAGAACAAACAGAAATGACTTACCTATATACCCGCCACCATACACGTGAGGGACCCGCTCGCCGGCGCCGCATGCAGCTTCCGGAGTCGGACGCCCGCCTATGAGGTAATAACACCTCCGTGCGTTTGTTGTCATAGCAATACACACACCATTGTTACAATACACTGAAAAGGAATATAAACAGACTTTCAAAGAGTTGTTTATTGAAAAGTATCAATCGCCTTAGTTATAAGTGTCAGTTTGCACAAAGCTGATATAAAGAGATACAATGTTGTTTCATCACTTGACATACAAGCTAAAGTGATTGCACAAAATTGTGATACAGCCAAAAAGCAAAGTCATAATACAATATATATGCTACGTCTACAAAACATAACTGCATGAGCGCTCATTTGCATAGATTACACAATAGAAAATATACCAGAGCCACAATAAGGTAAAACATAATCTGCATTTGGAAAGATAACTTAATAAAGATCCATTAATAGGAATCACACACTAAAAGATGCCAATACCTTAATAATTCATTAATTAAAGCAAGATAGCGGGAGCATTTCATTTAAGCCCCTTGGTGCTATCACATCTAGTTTATTAATCCAAAAAGATTCTTTCCTAAGGAGTAGTTTGCCCCGATCACCCCCTCTACGTAAGGGCGGGACATGGTCAATCATGCGGTATTTTAAACTTGCCAGGCTATGCTTTGCCTCCACAAAATGCCTCACCACTGGTTGGTCCTTCGTGCCACCTGCCAATGCCGCCCTAATTGCAGACCGATGAAGGGTCATGCGCTCCTTGAATTTCCTAATTGTTTTCCCTATGTATGATAGTCCGCAAGGACAAATCAATTGATATATTACATAGGTACTATCACAAGTCAGGCGATATCTAATAGAATATTTTCTTCCAGAATGTGGATGAAAAAACGAATCGCCTGATAACAGGAATCCACATGTAGTACAGGGACATTTAAAACAGCCATTTTTGGCCTGGGGCAAGAAAGTTTTTACAGTGGTTGGAATTAAGCTAGGTAAATCTGTTTTTACCAGAATATCCCTAAAATTATTCCCATGGGAGTAACAATGCATAAGAGAGTGATCAGGGATCCCCACTTCACGATCACTCCTTACTATGGGCCATAATTTTTTGGAAGTCTGGTTAATGATAGGTGATCTTACATTAAACTTATTCACCCATATCACATTGTTGGCTTTAGTTACAGTTTCTTTCTTTTTCAGAAGATCTTCTCTATTCAACAAAAGAATTTTACTTTTTGTATCTACAAGATGTTTACGTTTATAGCCACGTGTTACAAATTTATCAATGAGTTGATCCATCTGAACATTGCTGTCTCAGGATTAGAATTAGTCCTAAAAATACGTATAATTTGGGAGTATGGCAACCCCATCTTTAGTGACTAAAATGTAAACCTGAATTCCGATCAGTGTCTTTTATGTACACTGTGGTGGAAATTTTTCCATCCTGTTTGGCAATACATACATCAAGAAAATTGACAGAAGATTGACTCATATTACAGGTAAATTTCACAGGAGAATCCGAGTTATTATGATCCTCCATAACCCTCGTAAACTCATCTTTGCTACCACTCCAAAAAATTAACAAGTCATCTATAAAACGGGTATAGAAGAATACCTTGGACATGATTTCAACGTCCTTAAAAAAGATTTCATCTTCTGTAGCAAACATATACGTATTTGCATACGCCGGAGCCATGGATGGGAAGTGGGGATGGACTGGGTTCCCATCCATTTGGCCCAGACCAGGTCTTATAGGCTTCTTAGCCCAAGAAGCTGCTTCACCAGCCAACACCTGGGTGCTGGGTTTAAAGCAGAGTCTCTCCCATGAGTCAGGGCTCCTGAAGGCAATTAGTGTCCAGGTGATAGGCCTGCTAGGGATAGTGGGATCCGGAGGGCTGGGCCACTAGCGTCAGGATGCTGGGACCTGAAGGGTTCCTTATTAAGTAATAGGGAGTGAGGCAGAGCTAATCTCCCTGGTTGTTTATACTGAAGACAGTGATCTTTGTTTTATGTATATCTTTGTTTTTGAGCTACCTGAATAAAATATATTTGTTGTTTTTGCATAAGCTTGGAGTCGGTCATTGGTGGATTTTTATATATTTATATTTTGACAGAAATCACATAGACAGAGTAAAATCCAACACACTTTATATCCACCTCAGGCAGGATACAGCTTCACATGTAAGTTTTGCAGGTCAGGTTTAAAAAAAGTATGACATCCCAAGTTCTGGTAATCACAAACAGTGCATATGCCAAATAGCTCCTAATGTAACCCCAGACAGCCCCAAGCAATTGCCTGGCCACTTGCTGACATCAGGAGCAATGACCTACTGAACAAAACAAATTTTTAAAGACAGCAAACAAGGTGAAGTGATTAGCCCAGCTGCGGCTTACCACAGACTCAGCTAAGGCTCAGACCTGTTGCTGCTGTTCCAATACTGCAAAAGCCTGCCGTTCCACATTTACTTCATGTGGAATCACGCTGTTCCTGTCACACTCCTCCCCCCTTAGCTTCAACCACTCTGGTGAAGCTATGAATTCATTTGACACATTCTTTGCCTCGCCCATACTTATTTGTGCCATTTATCCAACGCCCCTCAACTGTCCACAGAACCCCTCTTTACCCTCGTCCTCCTCCACTAGCTTCACCACAGGGTTGCTAGGAGGATCAGGACCCATTAACTTTCTGGAAAGGGCATCTGCATTCAGGTGTTTTCCTGGACGATGCTGCAGCTCATATTTGTACAGCTGTAAGGCAAGAAACCAGCGAGTCACATGAGCATTCACCTCCTTGTTTGTGTGCATCCACTGCACGGGTGCATGGTCGGTGATTAGCAAGAATTTTTGTGGCAAAAAATAGCATCTCATTGACTCCACTGCCCATTAAATCACCAAACACTCCTGCTCCACAGTTGTGTTCTCTGGGCAGCAATTTTGGCTAAGACAGAAAATGGGTTTCTCTTCCCTTTCTGGGATAGGACTGTCACTAACCCTGTCCCAGAGGCATCAATCTGCAACACAAAGTGTTTTCTGAAATCAGGGGCTTGCAATACAGGCTCTGCACTTATAGTTTGCCTTAAATCCTGCCAAGCAGTCTCTGCGTGCCTAGACCACATTATCTTGTCTGGGGACTGCTTCCCCAGACATTCAGTTTAAGGTGCTACCCTGGTGGCAAAATCACATATATACCTATGATAATAGCCCACCTGTCAGGTCTCAGGTTTTGTCTGTCCACGGAGGGGGCACTAGTGGGTCAGTGTTGGTGTAATGTACAAAGCGTAGAGGCAATATGAAAGTCCTGCGTATATGCGCTGATGTTTATTAGCACAGAGGTAACAAAGCAGATGGTATAATAATGAATAATAACTGAAGACTGGCAATGTAGCAAACAATGATTGATAACTGAAACCAAAAGTAACTGAAAGTCTCTTGCAACAAAATATGAAATAACTTAATTGGCTGAATGCAGATGAATAAACAAAACTCCGGTAATACTTGAAAGCACAGTCTCTGTATAATATGAAATGAACGGATAACTGAATGCAGATGGATTGAAAAGCAGAACTCCGGTATTATTTAGAAACACAGTCTCTGTATAGCATAAGTCCTTATGGCCTCACTAAGCCCAAGCAGGAGACAGTCTCAATGCAATTAGTTGGTATTACTGCTGAGATGCACAGGTTGATATACTGATAACGAAGTGCACAGGTAAGGAAAAGGATTGAACACCTGAGGAGTCTCTTACTGCTGATGAGCTTGTAGCTGTGGTTTGAAGTCCAGAGTAAACAGGAGAATTGCAGAGTGAATGATGAGAGTCCACGGTGAATAACTGGAGACAGGAACACGGGAACAACAACGGAGGAATCACTGGAGACAGGAACACGGGAACCAGGAGAACTAGACACACCATATGTGACTCATTGTCCGAGGCGATGTGAGTGAGCCCCGGACAGGAACTTATACCCCTTGCTCTGCAGTGATTGGTCACAGGGCCCTGGCTGGAAAAAAACAAAGAAAGAAAGCAGGTCCAGACGCGCTGTCACAGCTGCCAGCAAGGGATTGTCAGTCCCAAGGAAATTTTTAACAAAGAAAAACAGTAAAGCTGGCGCTAGGTGTTTCTCCAATAATAAATAATTGAATAACTGTGGATGAATGTAAAATCACAATTTAGTTTATTAACTAAACATCACGTACTAAAACCATGAATAAAAACTCACATATACACATAAAATTTAGGGCATAAATGGAGCTATGAATAAATTGAGAATGGCTGCTAATGAGTGTCCACAGAGGATCCCGGACTATAACAATGGGCAAAGTTCCCTGGGGAAAGAAAATGAGTACAGCTGGTGTTACCCGTGATGACAGAGACTTCCAGAGGCTTGAAAATTAACAGCAAGCAAGCTGTGCCATTTGTGTAGAAACTGGGTCTCTCCAATCGGTGCTGTAAAATCAAAGTCCCACAGAGAAAGTTCCAAGGCAGATTTTCCAAGGCAGGTTTTTATAAGTCCATATCTGGATCCTTTAGAACGTGAAACACTTGTAGTAGTAGTAGCAGCTTTTACACTTAACGCGTTTCCCTAGGCTCGGTCACCTAGCTTCATCAGAAACACAGCGCTGGATTGGATGCCGGGATCAGCTGAGTGTTAACTGGAGCTGGTGATTAACCGGGAGAATAATTCTATAGACAGTTAATGCAATGCACTGCTGGTTGGGATCAGTAGTGCACCGGGAGTTAATGCTATTTAGCTAGAAGCACTGTGTACTCCAGGCTGTTGGCTGAAACCAGTGGTTACCAAAAGATAGAACTGGTTAGGTGGAGCACAGTGAGCTGTGGGCTGCAGGAGACTGAAGACTGGAACTGCTGGGACCTGTAGTTCCACAGGTCCAATTCACAGGGAATACTCTGAAAACAGAGGACTGAAGCCAGGAGACGCCTGTTCACTGGAAGTGATGCAATGGAGAATGCGGATTCCTGACACCACCAGACCCAGGAACTTCCTGAGTTGCGACTTCCACTTTGGATTAGGCCATGTGAGGACTGCTGGGTTGAGGTTTAACTTGCCCTCGGCCTACAATATACCTGTCACACCTGAGGGATGAGGCTGACCTGGGGAAGCCTCAGATGTAGGGGCTGATGTGTACTGAAACTTGGATGGTAATATAGGATTCTTGGACATGCAGGGAACTTTAGCACCGATACCTGAAGGCATGACCAAGACGACAGGATAAAAGTAAAGTTTATTTATTAAGCACACAGTTCAGATACACTTCGGCAGTTCAAAGATATAGTAATGCTCAACAACAGGAATGTGCAGATTACAGGTAGCAGTACAGTTCCTTGGGTGCAGTGGTAAATAGATTACTGTTGAAATGCTGTAAACACAGTATGGAACAGTCTTTACAAGACCCGGAGATGAAAAGTCCGTATAGCCAACAGCTAACCACTGTATAGATGAATGTGCTGAAACTGACCAGCAGATGACACACTGGAAGCTCGAGATGATGATAATGCATGGAGGTAGAGGTAAACACTGAAGAACTGCCGCGAATGCCAAATGGAACCGGCCCAGATGGTAAGGTGCTATGGAACTCACCGATGAGTATAGAGTCCGATGGTGAGAGCACCGATGGTGAACTGTGGTTCGATGTTGGAACACTGATGGTGAATGGAAGTGATGCTGGAACACTGCAGAGAGCTGGAGGTGATACTGGAACACAGCTGAGAGCTGGAAGTGATACGGAAACACCGCTAGAAGCTGGAAGCAATGCTGGAACACCGCTGAGAGCTGGAAGCTGGTGAAGAATCACTGCAGATCACAGGACGCAATACTGGAACACTGCTGGAGTCAGGCAGCACCGCAGGGTGGAAACTGGTGCAGGTCTCTTTAAGTGGAGCAAGGTCACAGGAGCTGGAATACCTGAAGACAGCAAGCAGGAACATCCACAGACAGGAGAAACAGCCACACTGGGTTAGCCAACCAAAGCACTGATGATTAGGCTGCCTTGATTCAGGATATTTATACCAGCTGGGAAGCAGCTATTGGCTGAGCAATCAGGAAGAGTCCAAAGTGCAGCGGATAGGCTATGGAGGGTCATGTGATAAGACCAAACATGACTGCGCCCATGTTTGGTTCTGGAGGGAAAGTCTGTTTGTATCAGCATTGTAGAAACCTGCAGCAAAGGTGGCGAAGGACGCAGAGGACAGGAAATGCCATCTACTGGAACAGGAGGAACATGCTGACTAGTCGCCATGACAGTGCTGCCAGGATTGCTGAGGGAAGAGTGAGGAGATGCCTTGCAGTGCACTGCACGCAGACAGCGCAGGTGGAAGCCAGGCTTGGAGTGCAGGGACAGTCTCAGGAGGCACTTAGAAGGTAAATAAGTGTGTCTAATTACCCGGATCGTGACAGCACCCCCCACTTTAGGGGTGACCCCAGGACACCTCTTAGGCTTACGGGGAAACTTGGCGTGGAAAGCCTGGACCAATTTAGGAGCATGAACATCTGAAGCATTTGTTCGGGAACGTTCTTCAGGCCCGTGGCCCTTCCAATCAATCAGATATTGAAGGTGACCGTACCGAAAGCGTGAGTCCAGAATCTTTGCCACCTCATACTCGACACCACGGTGAGTCTGGACCTTGGGTGCTTTGGGAAGCGCTAAATGAAACTGATTCAGGACCACCGGCTTGAGGAGAGAGATGTGGAATGTCCTTGGAACCTTTAAAAATGGAGGCAACTTGAGTCTACAGGCGACAGGGTTGACGGCTTGTTCGATCTGGCAGGGCCCGATATAACGAGGAGCAAACTTCATACTTGGAATTTTCAGCCTCAGATTCTTTGTAGACAGCAAACATGAGCCCCTGTCTTGAGAGCAGGAACTGCTTTGTGCTTCTTGTCCACAAATCTCTTGTGCCTTGAAGAAGCTTTCAAAAGAGCTGACCGAATATTCTTCCAGTTTTGAGAAAACTGTCGAAGCATAAGATCAGCTGCAGGTACTGACGATGCTGGAAGTGGTTGGAATTCAGGGACCTTGGGATGGAACCCATAGTTGGCAAAGAAAGACGTGGCAGAAGATGAAGAGTGATACTGGTTGTTGTGACAAAATTCGGCCCACGGAAGAAGATGAACCCAGTCTTGTGAAGAGGATACATAAATTCGGAGGAATGCCTCCAAGTCCTGATTCACCCGCTCGGTTTGCCCAGTGGTCTGGGGGTGATGGGCAGTAGAGAACTTTAATTTGACTTGGAGAGCTGTACACAGACTTCGCTAGAATTTGGCTGAAAACTGGACTCCTATCGGAAATTATCTCTTCGGGGAGACCATGTAATCTAAAGATTTCTTGGATGAACACTTGAGTCAACCTAGAAGCTGACGGAAGACCAGTGAGAGGAATGAAGTGTGCCATCTTGGTGAACCATTAACTACCACCCAGATGGTATTGAACTTGTTACATTCAGGAAGGTCAGTAATGAAGTCCATTGATAAATGGGACCAAGGTCGATGAGGAATTGACAAAGGCATCAGTTGACCAGTGGGCGACTGGCAAGGTACCTTGTGTTGGCCACACTTAGGGCAGGATGCAATAAACTCTGTGATGTCTTTCTTTAGGGCCGGCCACCAGTAAGATCTGGAGATGAATTTGTACGTTTTCTGGATATCCGCATGTCCAGCGAAGCGAGAAGAATGTGCCCATTGCAAGAGTGTCAGGTTCCAGAGCCTCACCTCCGGTGGGTGCTCCCGGGGGTTGCTGTCCCGCTAGTTGCTGTGGCAGCAGGGAGCTGCTGGCGGCAGGTCCTCCTGGACGGATGTGCGGCTGCCGAGGACCGGGGGTCTGGAGAGCTGGGCGCTGCGGCGGGGATCGCTGCGGTAAGGTCCTCTAGTGTGACACAGTATAGTGTGTCAGAGTCAGAAGCTGGCTAAAGCTGTGTGCTAACAGCTGAGTATGTCTCCTGTGCTGGGGGCAGCGATGTTGGAGACCAGAACATTACCAATTAATACCCCTTTTCCACTAGTTTTTAAAACATGGGTAAATGCGCGGGGGCGCGCATTTACCCGTGTTTTTCCCTAGTGGAAAAGGGTCCCCCTGCAAATTCCCGGATCGAGTGATCCGGGAATCCTACCCGGGTAGCTCGCCAGGTTGAACACGTGTTCAACCCGGTAAGCTGTGTAGTGTGAACGGGAGCCATGTCGAGGCGACACGGCTCCCGTTCACTGTGTATGGGAGGGTGGCGCTGGGAGATCATGTGATCTCCCAGCGCCACCCCTGCCACGTCACTAGCAGCGTCACCAACCGGGCAATATGCCGGGATGGTGAGCGCTGTGTGAAAGGGGGCTGTAGCACGGGTCGCAGCCGTTTCAGGCGACACGGCAGCGACCCGTGCTACAGTGGAAAAGGGGTATGAGTTCCCATTCTGTGTCCAACCAATCCTGCGTGTTCTCCCCTTACAAAAGGGGGCTGGCCCAGAGGGAGATTGCCAGTGCTTCAAGTTACCTCCTTGTGAAAGGTTCTCCAGCTCTGTGCTCCCAGGTTACTTCTGGTGCCCTGGTTACTCTCATCTATCGGTTACCTAAACACTGCTGCAGTCCTGCTGTCTAAGTCCGTCGCCACTCGTGGAAGCGCTCACGGGGCCCCAGGTTGTAGAGGAACTCCAGGTGCTAATGGCAGTTCTCACAGACGTCTTCATTTCTTCAAAGTCGAAGTTCTTTAGCCTCGTCTTTCAATCACAAATCACAAGTCTTAATTTCTTCAAAGTCCAAGTTCTTCAGCCTCATCTTTTAATCAAAGTCTTCGGTTCTTCTTTACCGGAGTTCTTTAGCTGCACTCTTCAAGTCATTTAACCATAGACTCTAATTTTTCCAGTTTCGTCAATTTCTCCAATATTCGTGTACAGCCTGTTATTCATTAAAACTACAGTTACCTTCATACGGAGTCCTCCTTTTCCTTTATGCCCTCCGGCCAACGTTAACAATTAGTTTGGCCTCCACCCCAAGAGGAGGAATTACATTCAGCCACCTCATTTACTCTCCTCACAGGTAGCTGTCCCTTCAGCCAAACTCGGTTGTCGGAACCCCAACTTACACAGAGCGTGACAAAGAGCTTCTTTCTGAGAGCCGGTTTTACAAGGCTTTTCCCTGGTGGAAGCATAGAGTCCACTACCACGACGGAGAATGCCACTGGGTCGATAACAGGATGCTTACCAGTGGTTTCAGACTCATTTTCTTGCTCCCAGGAATGGGAAAGAGCATCAGCCAGTCATAATTCTGTGACCCTGGATAAAACGAGAGCTTAAAGTTGAACCTGGAAAAGAATAGTGCCCACATGGCTTGACGAGGATTGACACACTGCGCGGCTTTCAGGTACAGAAGATTATTGCGGTGTGTTAAGATGGTAACAGTGGGAGTGGCACCCTCAAGCAAGTATCTCCACTCTTCTAGAGCGAGCTTGATTGCTAGAAGTTACTGATCGCCAATGGCGTAGTTGTTAGGAATGTCTGTGTGTTTGTGTTGCCTTGCATTATCTCATTCCTGCCTCTAGGGGTCTTACTTGCTGCCTTAGGTCTGAATGGCAGTTGCACACTCTGTCCCTGCAGGTTGATTACCTGATTGTGAGCAGCTGTGGCCAACACCTTGTGCTGCTATTTAGCTCCAGCTCACCAGCATTCATGTGCAGATCATTGTGGTTCCATGTGGATTGTGACTAGGCTCTCTCGAGTTATCCTGTCCTGCGTCTGCCATACCTGCATCTCTGAGACATTTCCTGGAGCCTGGTTTCACCTATGCCTTGTTATGAAACTTCTTGCCCTGCTGGAGCAATATCTGCATTCCTGAATTATTTGCAGTCTGTTTCCACCCCAGCCTGGTTACTTCATTTTGGTATGTTATTTTCCCTCTGCTTTGTTTAAACCTGGATTTCTTCATGTTCATTTTCACCTCTGCAATTAATCTGGACTCTATCTAAATTCAAGCATAATCATACTCCCTGTTAAATATCAAGCCATTACTATTATCTGGGAATACTGCATTCTGTTCCATGTTTATCAAGGACCCATTCTCTGTATGCTGATATCTTACTGGTTCTTTCACTGCAACAAACCTTGTTTAATTTTCACCTGGCTTCAGCTGACCTCATTTCAGGTTCCTCCTGCATGTGCACACACAGAAGCTTAGTAGTCATAACAGAATGATCTGCCCAATAAACATGTGCAGGAGTTGGAGGTAATAGCTGAATTTGATAAAATGGCTTCACTTCAAAAAAGTTCCCTGCCTCTTCAGTTGATGCCGTTCGTAGATTTTACTTTGCTAGCGGATTTCCGAGAGAAACTGGAGAATATACAAACCCTGTCTTCCGAGATACTGTCTGCTCTGCCTGAATTTTCAATAAGATTACCAGATCCCTTTAAGGAGACGCAGGGGTAAAGGGGAAAATACGAGTCTGGTGCTCTCAATTCTGGCCGCTGTTTTCCAATTCCAAGCAAAAGCAAGTTCTGGAGTTTTCCACGACCCAGCCTCTCTGAGGAAGAGAAAAGACACAGAAGGGATAAAAAACGTTGTTTTTATTGCGGCAGGTCTGGACATTTTATTCAATTATGTTCTGCTCGCAAACCCAAAAAAGTCTTTCTTCAGTCTGCCAAAGCGCCTAATTCTGCTCAGTTATGCCACTGTGGCACTCAAATTTCAAAAGGAGGGGTGTCCGGCCAAGCGACCCCAGGAGGGGTGTCCGGCCAAGCGACCCCAGGAGGGGTGTCCGGCCAGGCGACCCCAGGAGGGGTGTCCGGCCAAGCGACCCCAGGAGGGGTGTCTGGCCCAGCGACCCCAGGGGGGGAGTCCGGCTCTACTGCCCTTGTCTTCGGGCATGAGGTCCCTGTTGCCCTTGCCTCACGGCATGAGGTCCCTGTTGCCCTTGCCTCACGGCATGAGGTCCCTGTTGCCCTTGCCTCACGGCATGAGGTCCCTGTTGCCCTTGCCTCACGGCATGAGGTCCCTGTTGCCCTTGCCTCACGGCATGAGGTCCCTGTTGCCTTTGCCTCATGGCATGAGGTCCCTGTTGCCCTTGCCTCACGGCATGAGGTCCCTGTTGCCCTTGCCTCACGGCATGAGGTCTCTGTTGCCCTTGCCTCACAGCATGAGGTCTCTGTTGCCCTTGCCTCACGGCATGAGGTCTCTGTTGCCCTTGCCTCACGGCATGAGGACGCTGTTTTTCCGTCTATTGGGCAAATAAGGACTGCCGTGTCAATGGTCAGTCCAAATGTTATTTTGTCTTTCAGGGTCACTCAGTCATCCAAGTCTGCCATGCCAGAGGTCCGTGAGGTGTCTGCCTTGCCAGAGGTCCGTGAGGTGTCCGCCTTGCCAGAGGTCCGAGAGGTGTCCGCCTTGCCAGAGGTCCGAGAGGTGTCCGCCTTGCCAGAGGTCCGAGAGGTGTCCGCCTTGCCAGAGGTCGTGCCAAGGCCTGTCCAGCCCCAGGAGGGGGCTCTGCCTGTCCAGCCCCAGGAGGGGGCGCTGCCTGTCCAGCCCCAGGAGGGGGCTCCACCTGTCCAGCACCAGATAAAGGTGCCTGCCATGCCCAAGATCCAAGATTTGCCCGAGGTGTCTGCCCAGCCAGGGCCATCTGAGACTTCCCTGTCTAAGGTGCAAGAAGAGTCCATCTTGTCTGAGAGGCCACGGTTGTCTATCCTCCCTGATGTAACATCTAATTTGGAAAGCCGAGTCATTGAGGAACCGCCTTACTTTGATGGAGATATCTCTCAGTGTTTAGCTCTCTTCAAGTATTATCTGAGTTTTGATGACTTTTCCCCTATTGATATCATTGCTAACATATGTATGAGGTTCAGAGGGAGGGCCTTGAAGTGGGTAAATGGTCTTATAGATGCGGAAGATCCAGTTTTACAAGATTTGCCCGCTTTCCTCAAGGCAGTGTCCGAAAGATTCAGTCCACCAACTGTCCTCGCTCTCCTGGATGAATCTGTTAAAGTGTGCCCGTCTGAGAACCTGCCTTTGCAGTGTGGGCAGCACCCTCAGTTTTTGAGATTTGGGCACGTATCTTTAGGTGTTCACGCAGATTGCTCGGCAAGTTTGGCTTCTTCAAATTTACCATCCGCTCATGATACGATCCAAGAAAATAAGGGGTCACTACTGCCGTTGGGTTGTGGCTCTGATTCTGAGAGCGAGCTTCTGGAGGATCCTAGACTTATAATTGATGGACCTGTACTGCCAAGTAGTGTCTTTGTGACACCTTCAAATAGGTCTAGGCGACCCAAAAAAGAGGAGAGGAAAAAAGAAGAGAAGGTGAACTTTTAGGCGTCTGGAATCCGCCTGTTTAAGGGGGGGAAAATGTTAGGAATGTCTGTGTGTTTGTGTTGCCTTGCATTATCTCATTCCTGCCTCTAGGGGTCTCACTTGCTGCCTTAGGTCTAAATGGCAGTTGCACACTCTGTCCCTGCAGGTTGATTACCTGATTGTGAGCAGCTGTGGCCAACACCTTGTGCTGCTATTTAGCTCCAGCTCACCAGCATTCATGTGCAGATCATTGTGGTTCCATGTGGATTGTGACTAGGCTCTCTCCAGTTGTCCTGTCCTGCTTCTGCCATACCTGCATCTCTGAGACATTTCCTGGAGCCTGGTTTCACCTATGCCTTGTTATGAAACTTCTTGCCCTGCTGGAGCAATATCTGCATTCCTGAATTATTATATGCAGTCTGTTTCCACCCCAGCCTGGTTACTTCATTTTGGTATGTTATTTTCCCTCTGCTTTGTTTAAACCTGGATTTCTTCATGTTCATTTTCACCTCTGCAATTAATCTGGACTCTATCTAAATTCAAGCATAATCATACTCCCTGTTAAATATCAAGCCATTACTATTATCTGGGAATACTGCATTCTGTTCCATGTTTATCAAGGACCCATTCTCTGTATGCTGATATCTTACTGGTTCTTTCACTGCAATAAACCTTGTTTAATTTTCACCTGGCTTCAGCTGACCTCATTTCAGGTTCCTCCTGCATGTGCACACACAGAAGCTTAGTAATCATAACAGTAGTTGCGCTCTGCAGGTGAGAACTTCCACGAGAAAAAGCCACAGGGATGCAAGTGGCCATCGTCAGCTCTTTGGGATAGTACAGCACCAACTCCTACTGATGAAGCATCCACCTCCAAGGTGAAAGGTAAGTTGGTATTGGGCTGTTTCAGGACTGGAGTGGAGACAAACTTCTGCTTGAGAAGATGGAAAGCTTGAGTGGCCTCTTCCGACCACTTGTAAAGATTGGCACCTTTCCGTGTGATCGGCACCACAATGGTGGAGAAACCTTGGATGAATCTCCCATAGTAGTTGGCGAAAGCCAGAAATCTTTGAACACCTTTCAGTGAAGTGGGTATAGGCCAATCTCGGATAGCCTGGAGTTTCTCAGGATCCATTTCTAGACCGGAACCAGAAACAATGTATCCTAGAAATGGAATCGACTTAACTTCAAAGACACACTTCTCTAACTTGCAGTAGAGATGATTGGCACGGAGACGGTACAGGACTTCCTTCACCCAATAACGATGTTCCTTGAGATCATTAGCGAAGATGAGAATATCATCGAGATAGACCACAACATGTTGGTAGAGGATATCACAGAAGAATTCATTGACAAAGTGTTGAAATACAGCTGGAGCATTGCTGAGTCTAAAAGGCATGACGAGGTACTCGTAATGTCCGTCACGGGTTTTGAACGCGGTTTTCCACTCGTCACCCTTTTGGATACGGATGAGATTGTATGCACCCCTCAGATCTAACTTGGAGCAGATGGTAGCTCCACTGACACAGTCAAATAACTCAGTGATTAGAGGTAACAGATATTGATTCTTCACTGTGATTTCATTGAGACCACGGTAATCAATACACAGATGCAGTCTGTCATCTTTCTTTTTCACAAAGAAGAAGCCTGCGCGTGCTGGAGACGAGGAAGGCCGGATGAAGCCTTTGGTAAGGTTCTCTTTGATATATTCTTCCATGGCGTAGGTCTCTGGAAGTGACAGAGGATAGGTGCATCCCCGAGGAGGAGTCTTCCTTGGGATGAGATCTATAGGACAATCCCATTCCCTATGAGGAGGAATAATATCTGCGGATGACTTACTAAAGACAACAGTAAATTCTTGATACTGAGGAGGCGGAACATCAGGAGGTTAGGAAGTGGAACTTCGAGCTGGAAGGACCTTTTGAAGACAGGTTCCAAAACAGGAAGGACTGTCCAAAACAGGAGAAGGACTCCATACCAGGATTTGTGTAATCTTCCAGTCAATCTGGGGATTATGAAGATGAAGCCACGGAAGGCCCAGAACTACAGGATGTGTAGCTTTTGGAATGACTAGAAATGGTATCAGTTGAGAGTGAAGAGCTCCTACCTTCAGACGGATAGGCAGGGTCTCGTAGTCAATAACTGCATCAGAAATCTTACTGCCGTCCACGGCAGTCAGGCACACAGAGGACAAAAGTCTCTAGGTGGGTAGAGACCACCATTTAACAAATTCAGCAGTAACAAAGTAACTGGCCGCTCCAGAATCCAGAAGAGCAATGAGATTCCTGAAGCACTGAGACACTTGAAGAGATACAGGAAGATTACAATCACATGTTAATGGAGAGGAGTTAATCACTCCTAGCCAGCCCTCTCCTTGACTGGCTAGGATTTGGAGTTTCCCTGACACTTAGGACAAGCATTAATGATATGGCATGGAGCAGCACAGTATAGACACGGGTGTTCAGACAGACGTCTTCTACGCTCTGCAGGCGACAGACGAGAACGGTTAATCTGCATGGGATCGTCCATAGGAGGAGATGGCTGATGAGGAGGAATAACGGCAGACGTTTTAGGAAGCATGTACTTTTTTTGCCCAGCCGTCCTTTCGCGGAATCGGAGATCAACCTTTGTGCAGAGGGAAATGAGCTCATCCAATTTTTGAGATAAGTGTTAGGTGCCGCGGTCCGCAGCGCCGCTCGGTCTGCTTCCGAGCGACGCTCACGGCCGCTGCACCTCCCTTCCTGCCCGCCCGGCGCCTTGCAACGCCAGGACGCCGTACCCGCTGAGCCGCCGGGTCCCTGGCAACGCCAGGACGCCGTGCGCGCTGAGCCGCCGGGTCCCTGGCAACGCTGGGACGCCGTGCGCGCGTAGCCGCCGGACCCTTAGCAACGGGGACGCCACAGACGAACCGCATTCCCCGTTGCTTCTTATAAATCAATACACCTGTTAGCTCTGGTCGTGCAGCAGGGCAGCTGCACGGCATTACTAATTAAGCTTCGCTGCAGCTATTGGAGGGCTCCCTGTTATATTCTCCCTCACTACCTGGCACAGACGCCGGTGATAGCTTCCTGTATGCTGTTCCTGCCTTGTAACGTCTGTTCCTGGTCAGCTTTATCTGGTCGATCCTGCTCCCTGTGCTCCTGAGTCCTGGAGTTCTGAAGCCGGTCCTGGGAATCCTTCCTGTTCAAGTGAACCTGTTGCAGTCATCTGGGGGTTCTCGTTTGTTGGGGTTCTCTCCCGGTTTCGTGAGTAGCGGCTTCTGCCGCATGTTGCGGCCTAGGCCGCTTAGTCCTTTTGGTACTTTTTTGTATTGGTGGTTTTTGCGGAGGTTTCCGCTTTTCACTGTCCTCCCGGAACTCGGCGGTGCCGTGTGGCGGAGTGGGCAGTGATATCTTTTGTTGTTCTTTTCCTTTGGCGGCGTGCCGCACATATATTTAGTTTTAGGGTAGTTAGTAGCCCCTAGCTTCTGTTTGCTTTAGTTAGAGGTCCCCTTGTTATTATCCTGTCTCGGTTCACGCTTTGTCTCACTCTAAAACCTGGGGGCATCGGAGTTGGGCAGACCAAATCCGCCCTTAAAACGCGGCTGCCGTGGGCCCAAGAAACCATAGTCACTCAGGTGTGAACTGACCACACGGGTAAAACAACGGAGGTAGGGTGCTAGGTGCTATTCCCGTTCCCTCCCTATTTCAGCGTCACGTCCTGGTGCTCTGGACTCACTTCGCAACATCTTTCTAATTCTGAGCATCAGGAACGTAACATTATCACAGGCCAAAAAACACACACAAAAAAAAAAGTTATTTGTATTTGGTGGGCTTTGAATTCGGCTTCTTGAATCCGGCAGTATTAGGACCGAATCCCAGCCAGCTTTTGGCCAACTAGATTCAGGAACTAACTCAGATGGTTCAGGATCTTACTCTTCGGGTGAGATCGCAGGAAGATCTTTTGCGAGCCTCCCCGAGTATGATTCCAGAACCAAAGATGCATCTACCTGACCGTTTTTCGGGTAACCGAAAGGATTTTTTTAATTTCAAGGAAGCTTCTAGGCTTTATTTTCGTTTAAGGCCCCGATCCTCTGGTCGGGATTGTGATGTCATTACTACAAGGCGATCCACAAACCTGAGCTTTTGGGCTAAAAGCCGATGATGTTGCCTTGCTATCTGTAGATGCCTTTTTTAAGTCCTTAGGCCTTTTGTATGATGACCCTGATAGAGAAGCGTCGGCTGAGAGCCACCTGCGTGCACTTAAGCAGGGGAAAAATCCAGCAGAGGCGTATTGTACCGAGTTTCGCCGTTGGTCGAATGACTGTGGCTGGAATGACCCGGCCCTGCGCAGTCAGTTTCGCCTCGGTTTGTCTGAAGTTATTAAAGACAGTCTCCTTCAGTACCCCGCTCCAGAGACTCTAGACAAACTCATGGAGTTTGCTATTAAAATTGATCGTCGTCTCCGGGAGCGGAGGGCTGAAAGAGGAGCTAGTTTCAGGCCTAGTCCATGTGTGTATACTTTCCCTGAAGACGTCGAGGAGCCCATGCAAATGGGTCTCTCCCGGCTGTCCCCAGAGGAAAGAACCAGAAGGCTAAATTCTGGTCTTTGCTTGTATTGTGGTGGCAAGGGACATATCGCACGTAATTGCCCGAATAAGCAGGGAAACGCTCTGACCAAGTGAATAGTGAGGGGGTTCACTTGGGTCTGCAGTTAATCTCCTCTAATGATTCCTTATTAGTTCCTGTAAAAATTTCCTTTGGTAGCCTCAGTTCGTTGGTGTCGGCCTTCGTCGACAGTGGAGCTGCGGGAAATTTCATGGATCTTGGTTGGGCACAGGCTTTGGGCGTTCCACAGATACCTATGGATAAACGTATCACCATGCACGGCTTGGATGGTGGTCCGCTTTCTAACGGGGTAATCACTCACCGCACACCTCCAGTACAACTGACAGTGGGGGCCCTACATTCAGAGAAAATCGAATTTTATCTTACCCATTGTCCGGCTGTCCCCGTAGTTCTGGGTCACCCCTGGCTTGCCTTTCATAATCCCACCATAGATTGGCAGTCTGTGGAGATTTACCGATGGGGTCCTTTTTGTGTTAAGGAATGTATTTCCCGTCCAGTCCGGGTTGCGGCAGTCACCTCAGAACTTATTCCTTTGGAAAATCAGGACTTTGCCGACGTTTTCTCCAAGGGTTATGCGGATATTCTGCCTCCTCATCGGTCCTATGATTGCACTACTGACTTAGTTCCCGGTGCCCCTTTACCAAAGTGGAGACTATATGCCCTGTCTGGGCCGGAAACCACGGCAATAAATGATTATGTACAGGAGAGCCTAAAAAAAGGCTTCATTAGGCCCTCGAAATCTCCATTGAGTGCAGGGTTCTTTTTTGTTGAGAAAAAAGATGGGTCGCTCAGACCATGTATTGATTTTCGGGCTTTGAATAAAATCTCTGTTAAAAACACCTACCCCATGCCACTGATTTCAGTACTATTTGATCAGCTCCGGACTGCCGTTATCTTTTCCAAGATCGATCTTAGAGGGGCTTACAATCTCATCCGAATTAAATCTGGGGATGAGTGGAAGACGGCTTTCAGCACACAGTCGGGACATTATGAATACCTGGTGATGCCGTTTGGGCTGTCAAATGCTCCTGCTGTATTTCAAGATCTCATTAACGACGTCCTTCGCGACTTTCTAGGAAAGTTTGTGGTCATTTATTTAGACGACATTTTGATTTACTCCGAGTCTTTAGAACAACATATTACCCATGTGCGACTGGTCCTTCAGAAGTTACGGGAAAATCATTTATACGCCAAACTGGAGAAATGTGATTTCCACATCACAGAAGTGTCCTTCCTGGGGTATATTATTTTTCCTAAGGGGTTTTTCATGGAAACAAAAAAACTCCAGGACATCCTAAATTGGGCACAACCCACGAACTTTAAAGCAATTCAGCGCTTTTTAGGGTTTGCAAATTAGGCGTTTTATTCATACCTTCTCTGATTTGGTTGCTCCTATAGTAGCATTGACTAAAAAAGGAGCGGACCCTTCCAATTGGTCGCCTGAAGCCAAGTCTGCCTTTCTGGCCTTAAAGCAGGCCTTTGTCTCAGCTCCAGTGCTCAGACACCCTAACCCGGAGCTCCCCTTTATTGTCGAGGTAGATGCCTCAGAGGTTGGAGTGGGGGCTATCCTTTCTCAGGAAGACCCGGAGTCTCAGGAATTACACCCATGTGCCTTCATGTCCAGGAAATTCTCCTCCGCAGAATCCAACTATGATGTTGGTAATCGAGAATTGTTGGCAGTTAAATAGGCTTTCGAGGAGTGGAGGCATTGAGTGGAAGGAGCTAGGCATACCATTACGGTGTTTACTGACCACAAGAACCTGCAGTATATTGAGTCAGCTAAATGGCTTAATGCTCGACAGGCACGTTGGGCGTTGTTTTTTACTCGTTTCAGGTTTATTATCACCTTCAGGCCCGGTTCCAAGAATACAAAAGCCGATGCCCTGTCACATTGTTTTCTTCCGGTTCACAACAACCACCCGGCTACTACCCCCATAGTTCCATCGTCTGTCATCCGGGCTGGCCTCACACAGGATTTATTTACACAGCTAGTCCAGCTTCAGCAGCAGGCTCCCAAAGTCACTCCTGCAGATCGTCTCTTCGTCCCTGAATTTCTGAGAGGCACTGTTCTAGCTGAGTTTCATGATAATAAGGTTTCTGGTCATCCGGGTATCACTAAGACCTTGGAGTTAATCTCTCGCTCAGTGTGGTGGCCTAATCTTTCTAAAGATGTAAGCGAATTTGTCCGTTCCTGTCAGGTTTGTGCTCAGTACAAGGTATCTCGATCGTTGCCGGTCGGGCAACTCATACCTTTAGCCATTCCTCTCAGGCCATGGTCACATATATCCATGGAGTTCGTGGTGGACCTTCCTCTTTCAGCTGGATTTCGAGTCATTTGGGTGGTAGTAGAACGTTTAAGTAAGATGGCCCACTTCATTGCTCTCCCCCGATTACCCTCTGCTCAAGGGTTGGCAGTTTTATTTCTCCGCCATGTGTTCAGGCTCCATGGTTTACCCAGGGAAATTGTCTCTGATCGGGGACCGCAATTCATCACCCGTTTCTGGAAACGTTTTTGTGCCTCATTAAATATGAAACTCTCTTTAACATCTGGGTACCATCCACAGTCTAACAGACAAACTGAACGTGTTAATCAGTCGTTAAAACAGTATTTACGGCTATATTCGGCCAAACTTCAGAATGATTGGTCTGAATTTCTTCCTTTGGCCGAGTTTGCCTATAATAACTCTTGTCATTCTTCCACCAAGGAGTCCCCATTCTTTTCGGTCTTGGGCTTTGATCCTAGAGCCAATTCTTTTTACCCTCATTTTCCAGTCTCCTCGTTGACCTTAACTTCCCGTCTCAGAATGATTTGGAAAAAGGTGCACCTTGCCCTTAAGAAGGCTGCCTTCCGAGAAAAAAAAAATTCTGATAGGTTCCGACGCCCATGCACTTTTAAGGTGGGAGATAAGGTGTGGTTGTCAACCCGCAACATCAAGCTCCGACAACCCTCGGCTAGATTGGGACCCAAATTTATTGGACCGTTCCTTATCATTAAGAAGGTCAACCCAGTTGCTTTTCGGCTACGCTTGCCTAAATCACTCAAAATTGGCAATAGTTTTCACTGTTCCCTTCTGAAGCAGTATTTTTCTTCCAGGAGATTCCCTCGGAAGACTTCCCAGGGTATACCTCCGGTGGATGTTCAGGGGCAACAAGAGTTCTTGGTGGAGAAGGTTTTAGATTCCAAAGTTTCTCGGGGCCGGCTTTATTTTTTGGTTCACTGGAAAGGCTATGGCCCAGAAGAAAGGTCTTGGGTCCTGGATAAGGATCTACATGCCCCTAAACTTAAGAGATTATTTTTTCAGGAATTTCCTCAGAAACCCGGCTTTAGGGGTTCTTTAACCCCTCCTCAAGGGGGGGTACTGTTAGGTGCCGCGGTCCGCGGCGCCGCTCAGTCTGCTTCCAAGTGCCGCTCACGGCCGCCGCACCTCCCTTCCTGCCCGCCCGGCGCCTAGCAACGCCAGGACACCGTGCGCGCTGAGCCGCCGGGTCCCTGGCAACGCCAGGATGCCGTGCGCGCTGAGCCGCCGGGTCCCTGGCAACGCTGGGACGCCGTGCGCGCGTAGCCGCCGTACCCTTAGCAACGGGGACGCCACAGACGAACTGCGTTCCCCGTTGCTTCCTATCAATCAATACACCTGTTAGCTCTGGTCGTGCAGCAGGGCAGCTGCACAACATTACTAATTAAGCTTTGCTGCAGCTATTGGAGGGCTCCCTGTTATATTCTCCCTCACTACCTGGCACAGACGCCGGTGATAGCTTCCTGTATGCTGTTCCTGCCTTGTAACGTCTGTTCCTGGTCAGCTGTATCTGGTCGATCCTGCTCCCTGTGCTCCTGAGTCCTGGAGTTCTGAAGCCGGTCCTGGGAATCCTTCCTGTTCAAGTGAACCTGTTGCAGTCATCTGGGGGTTCTCGTTTGTTGGGGTTCTCTCCCGGTTTCGTGAGTAGCGGCTTCGGCCGCGTGTTGCGGCCTAGGCCGCTTAGTCCTTTTGGTACTTTTTTGTATTGGTGGTTTTTGTGGAGGTTTCCGCTTTTCATTGTCCTCCCCGGAACTCGGCGGTGCCGTGTGGGGGAGTGGACAGTGATATCTTTTGTTGTTCTTTTCCTTTGGCGGCGTGCCGCACATATATTTAGTTTTAGGGTAGTTAGTAGCCCCTAGCTTCTGTTTGCTTTAGTTAGAGGTCCCCTTGTTATTATCCTGTCTCGGTTCACGCTTTGTCTCACTCTAAGACCTGGGGGCATCGGAGTTGGGCAGACCTAATCCGCCCTTCAAACGCGGCTGCCGTGGGCCCAACAAACCATAGTCACTCAGGTGTGAACTGACCACACGGGTAAAACAACGGAGGTAGGGTGCTAGGGGCTATTCCCATTCCCTCCCTATTTCAGCATCACGTCCTCGTGCTCTGCACTCACTTCGCAACATCTTTCTAATTCTGAGCATCAGGAACGTAACAATAAGTTTCTGGTAGCTAGCTCATCTTTGATCCGTTCGGATAACCTGTGCCAGAAAGCTGCATAGAGAGCGTCATCATTCCAGGAGAGTTCAGGCACTAGGATTTGGAATTGCACCAAGTATTGGCCCGCTGTTCGTGTTCCCTGGTGAAGCCGAAGAAGGTCGGTAGAGGCAGATGTCACTCGCCCTGGCTCGTCGAAGATATGCCTGAAGGTCGCCACGAAGTCCGTGAAAGAAGACAACAGTACATCAGATTTCTCCCACAAAGGTGATGCCCAGTCCGGAGCAGAGCCACTGAGGAAAGAGATAATGTAGGCAACCTTGGTACGATCTGTAGGGAAATTGCAAGGCTGTAGCTCGAAATGTATTTCACATTGATTCAGGAAACCCCAACAGGCTTTAGGGGATACCATCGAACTTAGCTGGTGTCGGCAAATGAAGTTGAGGTGCAGAAACGGGAATGGTGGGTGGGGTTACCACCTATGGTACTGCAGTCAGTACACTGGACACCCCTGAACCACGGAGGATTGCTTGAATTCCATCCATCTTTGTTGATGCTCACCTAAGGACGTATGTTACACAACTAGCCTCCTATGTAAAGAATACACCAGATGTTTTGAAAAATTGAATATTAAATTGGACCATACTCATATATTAGTGAGTATGGACGTAGAGTCATTGTATACATGCATCAGACATGAACTAGGTCTTAAAGCTGTGGAATACTTTCTCAAAATGGAAGGCCTGGGTGATTTTCAAAAGTTTTTGTTGAGACTTATTGGGTTTGTATTTAATAGGAATTATTTTGTATTTAACAATTACTTCTACCTCCAGGTAAGGGGTACAGCAATGGGGGCGGCGTGTGCCCCCACTTATGCTAACCTCTTCCTGGGTTGGTGGGAGAGAGAATTTGTTTTTGCTGATGACAACAAATTTTATACACAACAGATCATCATGTGGTTACGCTACATAGATGACGTGTTCATGATATGGGAGGGAATCGAAGGAGAATTAAAAGATTTTGTCAAAGGTCTGAATGCCAATACGCATAATATCAAAATTACTAAGGAATACGATAGGAACGAGATCTCATTTTTGGATTTAAAAATCTATAGGGATGAGAATAATACCCTGGCAACCAAACTATATCGCAAAGATACAGCAACGAATAGTATCTTACACAACTCTAGCTCCCATTTTCCACCCACGATATCTAATATACCGAAGAGTGAGTTCCTCAGACTCAAGAGAAATTGTTCAGATTCCAAAATCTATAGGCAAAAGAGTGAGGAGTTAACTACACGCTTACGGGAGCGTGGATACAGTCATAGATGTATTAAAAAAGCCAGGTCATCCCTTGAGCATATAGACAGGAACACTCTGGTCTTTAAAGAAAAAGTGGCACAGACTAATTTGAAAGAAACCAGGTTTGTTGGTGATTTCTGTAAAGAATGGAAATTACTGCAAAATGGCATTCAAAAACATTGGCACATTCTCCTATCTGATCCTGATTTGGCCTCTAGTCTGGGTAAAAAAGTCTCAATGAGTTGGAGGAGGTCCCCCAACCTTAAAGACCAACTGGTGAGAAGCCACTATGATCAGAATCCACCTAAATTTCCAACAGTAAAAGGCACGTTCCCTTGTGGGACATGTAAGGTTTGTGGATATATGAAACCGATACAAGAGATTCCTGATAAATATGGCAAATCTTGTAAAATTTTGGATTTTTTCAACTGCAGAACCACGAATGTGGTTTATTGCATTCTGTGTACTTGTGGTATGAAATATGTAGGAATCACTACCAGAATGTTGAAATGAGAATTTTGGAACATCTGGGAACAATTAGAAATGCAGTGAAAGATATTAACAACTTTAAGCAGATAACAACAGTAGCAAGACACTTTCATCAACATAAAAACAACAGTTTGCATAAACGACAAGTATGTGGTCTGCAGAGAATCAAATTAGGCATTAGAGGAGGCAATGCAATGCATGAGTTACTGAAAAAGGAAAGTGAGTGGACATTTAAATTGGGATGCTTAGCACCCAATGGCCTAAATGAGCATATTAATTATTCTATCTTCCTCTAGTAACTCTATATGGTCTAGGACTTGAATCCCATATGGCCGTAATGAGTATATTAATCATTCTATCTTTCTTTAAGTAACTATATATGGCTTAGGACTTGATTCTCATATTTAACATCTATATCAAACTCTTAGTTAGAAATAATATATTTAAAAATTTGATCCTATATGGTAACTCAGATAATTAGCACAGTTCACAGCTTATTAGAATTTTTCTTTTTTGGTTATATTTATAGGTCACTTTTCACTCAATAGTTGCAGTGGTGTGGGGCACAATATAAAAAAATATTACACTATTATCACCTGGATGGGCCGCATAAAATAATATAGTTTTTCAGTATTCACAAATATCAACTAGTAGGATTTAACACAAGATAGAAAGCATATAACATTATATGGCACAGTATCACAGTCACTGAATAGGATAGGAGTTACATTTATGATCTAAAATCCATGTTTTCTGAGGTATACTATTAACAAGGATTGACGGAATAGGGGTATAAGTCCTAACAAATGATGATAGATGTCATGTGCCACTCAAAATATTTATTTATTTTTATTTTTATTTATTTTTATTATTTTTTCTTATTAATTTACGTTCCATTTTATGTTTATGTTTATCTATGCATAGTGATATAAAGTATTGGAATATCTAAGGGTGATTATTGCGCCGTATACAAACACATTGTGGCCGTAATGAGTATATTAATCATTCTATCTTTCTTTAAGTAACTTTATATGGCTTAGGACTTGATTCTCATATTTAACATCAATATTAAACTCTTAGTTAGAAATAATATATTTAATAAATATGATCCTATATGGTAACTCAGATAATTAGCACAGTTCACAGTTTATTATATATATTGGGAAAAGGACTCCTTTCTGAGAAATGTGAGTTCTTATTTCCATTTTTTTGAATTTTTCTTTTTTGGTATATTTATAGGTCACTTTTCACTCAATAGTTGCAGTGGTGTTGGGCACAATAATAAAAATATTACACTATTATCGCCTGGATGGGCCGTATAAAATAATATAGTTTTTCAGTATTCACAAATATCAACTAGTAGGATTTAACATAAGATAGAAAGCACAAAATATTATATGGCACATCATGTCACAGTATCACAGTCACTGAATAGGATAGGAGTTACATTTATGATCTAAAATCCATGTTTTCTGAGGTATATTATTAACAAGGATTGACGGAATAGGGGTATTAGTCCTAACAAATGATGATAGATGTCATGTGCCACTCAAAATATTTATTTATTTTTATTTATTTATTTATTACTTTTTCTTATAAATTTATTTTATTTACGTTCCATTTTATGTTTATGTTTATCTATGCATAGTGATATAAAGCATTGGAATATCTAACGGTGACTATTGCGCCGTTATACAAACACAGTGTTGCTATGATGGATATGATGGAAAGGGTTTCTCAGTTAAATGATCGATACAAAACCACATTAATTATTAAAATGTCTTGTGCCTTATTACGTCTATATAACATGAATGAAATTGAGGCACGGGAACAGGAGTGGGTGATTACTTGAACTCAATTATAATTACCCCGTGCAGATGATAGCAATGTGTGATAATGGTTTGAGCAACGTTAATTCAAGTGGATTGAGGGAGTGACGTTTAAAAGAGTGGACTTCCGGAAATCACGTTAGGTTGTACTGGTGAGCAAGCCTGAGTGTGGTGAAACGTACGTTCAGTCGGTGAGATTACAGCAAGATTGACTTTATAACTACAGGTAACGTCTCCTCACTGCAGGAGGAAGCCGCATCCAGATGGTAGTCAACAGCCGTGAACAGCATTAAGCACTGTGATTTAACAGCTTTGTTCTTCATCTTCTTCTCAGGTGTTCACACCTCCCGGCAGGCGCATTTAGTCCCTGCAATGCATAAAGTATCAGGGTCTATCTAACACTTTATACAGGGGCATGGAGTGACACTGATGCTATATTTCACGGCTTGGTACTACTCTCACCCTCCATCCGCTTTATGAAGATGTTGGGAAGCAGATTGGGACATGTGCGTAACAGGCTAACTTTCTATCCTCTATACAGATTATGATTACCTATGATTAATATGCTCATTATTTATTATCTGTTACCATTTATGGTAAAAGGGTATAAGGGGTACGCCTGTAAACACATTTGAAGGATTGCTCTGTTTTATAATATAGATATTTACCAGCGGTCATAAATCTTTAATATGATCCTGTGAAGATTGAAGGTATACAGGATTTTAAGAATTAGGAAAATGGTACTGCTGAATTGTGTCTTCACAGGCATCGGTATATTCATGAGGGAATTGTATCCCTAAGGTATTTATTAGCCATGGGTAACATCGATGTATAGAGAGATTGCTACACTGTTTCCATGTGTCACAGTTCATTGAAGCTACACTGTTTCCATGTGTCACAGTTCATTGAAGTAATGATGCTTATATATACATGATATAATCAATTTTGGAATTTAAAAACAAACATATAGATGTTCTTTTTCTGTGTAAGGATCCATTTTTTATGGACTTAAAAGCTCATAAAAGTACTGCTGCCAATATATGCACGGTATAATTAGCCGTGGATTTAATATTACAAAGCAGCGGACAAATATTTGTTTTCTTTCCTGTTTTGGATTAGATGTTAATTCATATGTCTATACTTAATGATGCTAATTAATAAGTCTGTATTTTGTTATTAGTTTAATTGTTTAAATACGTCAGAGATTGACATTATTTGGTACTACTTTTACAAACAGTAGGAATGTTTAAATTCTTGTTATTGGCCACGGTATTGACTCTCTGAGGATTTCCAGTCAAGCTATAATAGCAAGTAAGAGTGGTGAATTAAATTTAGATTAAGCTAATTATAGCGGACAATAGATAACATACTCTTTTCTGTCCATCGATCTGAACTCAGAAACAAAGGTTTCAATTGCATGGCGCTGCGCTAATTACCTAAGCGCCTGTGATACTCTAATATACCCTGCTGTTCACTGATCTGAATCCAGAAATATAGGTTAAACTCTCCGGCGCCGTGGTGATCATCAGAGCGCTTGTGAAACTCTAATATACTCACTAGCCCAGCACGATAGGTATTAACAATTATGCACAGTGCCGCGCTTATAATTAGTGAGAACGGACTGCCTATAGATCGTTTACTATAAGCGTTACAAGAATGGTAAAATTTGTATCAGGTGTCAGAGGTGTCATATTCACAGACAGTGAGGAGTGATAACAAATGCATTGTTTGTAACCATAAATAGAGTATCGAGTTGCTGACAACGAAACTGTTGTTCATTAATCTGAACTCATAGACACAAGTTGAGTTGTCTGGCGTTGCGCTGATTTTCTGTAGATTTCAATACATTTATTAATTCATTTATGATACCAATTGTTATGTTCATGTAAGAATTGTGGCTAATAATATTGAGTTTTTTCATACAGACCAGTTAATGGATTAGAGCTCTATGTAGCACTTATATATGATGTGTTGGACTCAGTAAAGAATTGGATATATTGAGCCGTATGGAAAGAAGCATTGTGATTTATACAACTCATTAGTGGCATACAATTTGATTATGTCATGTTAGGTTGTTGACTGAGACAATTAAGATATGGGAATCATTCAATATATGTAGAATAAATATTTCTTTCACACCCATAAAAAGTTTTTTTCACCATAATGTTAAGTATGTGAAGTGTCTACACAAATAACCGACGTGTGTGGTAGAACCCACAAATCACCGATAAAAGAAAATTCCTTTGTTTGGAGCACTCTTTTTTAAAACAAAAGTATATGTGTGATGATGAAATGTTTATTCTAAGTTAAAACATAACCTTTATTTATCAAATTTAGACTAAAATATATGAGGGGTAATATAACTCAAGTAATATATAAACAATTCCCCCAACAAAATACTGTTGGACATAAATTTGTCCTTGTGGCAAAAATTAAACAAAATCATATATAATCATAAAAACTTGAGTCTATAATTCCTCTGCAACTCAAGAGACAGTGATCTGTCTGTAGTCCAGCAGGTAGCATACATAATATGTTAACGGTCATCAATTCTTGTGGCTAGAAGAAAATATGCATATACATTAACCATGTTCACTTGAATCCTAGGTATGAATAACACCGTTATAAAAATTATATAGGCACGCCTCCTTAATGACTAACCCCCCTTCTGGCTAGGTATATCATGAAAGATACAGTCAAGGATTAACATGGCAAAAAAATAATAATTTTTCTTGTTTATGCACGACAATACAATATTGTGCCAATCCTAGATTTATGTATCCAATTGTGGTATCATAAGTATCGCATGTAAGTGTGGCGATTGCCATAAAAATGTTCGTATGGCAAAACAAATGGGATAGAATCAGTGGGCACTCTAGTTCACTTAACCCTTCTGCTGTCTGACCTCATCTGGGAGCGGAGGACAGATGAGAGAGGGAAGGTGAGCTGTGTCCAGAAAAAAAGGAGATGCACAAATACTTTAATCCTCACGTGGTGTTAGGTGAACCTTGATGCCAAACTAAAGTTTATTTATTAAGCACACAGTTCAGATACACTTTGGCAGTTCAAAGATATAGTAATGCTCAACAACAGGAATGTACAGATTACAGGTAGCAGTACAGTTCCTTGGGCGCAGTTGTAAATAGATTACTATTGAAATGTGAAATGTGTGGGAAGCCGCACAGGAAGAACCCTCCTTACGAGTAGAGTGGGCCTTAACAGACGAAGGACACGGCAACCCTGCCGTAGAATACGCATGCTGGATAGTGAACCTTATCCAGCGAGAGATTGTCTACTTAGAAACAGGACACCCAAGTTTCTTGGGATCATACAGGACAGAACAACATAGGACAGAAAAAGGATTGTCTCTTTTGTTGGCGCACTTGGAGAGGAAGAAAATTTTTATATTATTGTTATTCTTTTTATAAACATATGTTAAAATCTAACTTTTATTAATACTATCATAAAAATTATTATTAGCAATTGAGAAACATCAACAATGTTTCTCAATTGCTAATAATATTTTTTATGATAGTATTAATAAAAGTTAGATTTTAACATATGTTTATAAAAAGAATAACAATAATATAAAAATTTTCTTCCTCTCCAAGTGCGCCAACAAAAGAGACAATCCTTTTTCTGTCCTATGTTGTTCTGTAATTTATTGTCTAAGGCAGCACCCCCTATGATGAATGACAAATAAAATTTCTTGAAATCAAAAAATCAGGGGACTTTTTCAGCAAATATTATAAACGTCAGTATCTTTCTAGTGCAGAGAACATCCTTATCCCCCATTTCCCTTTTGTGGATCATACAGGACAAACAGAGAGTCCGATTTTTCTGTGACGAGCATTCCTCTTCACATAGATTTTCAGAGCCCTTACAACATCCAAGGATTTTGAAATTGAGGAATCAGCAACTGGCACCACAATAGGTTGGTTGATATGAAATGCCGACACAACCTTCGGAAGAAACTGCTGACATGGCCGAAGCTCAGCCCTATCTTCATGGAAGATCAAGTATGGGCTTCTACAGGACAAAGCCCCCAACTCCGACACACGTCTAGCAGAAGCTAAGGCCAACAAAGTGACAGCTTTCCACGTGAGAAATTTGACCTCAACCTCCTGTAGAGGCTCAAACCAGTCCGACTGGAGGAACGGGAACACCATGTTAAGATCCCAGGGTGCCATAGGTGGCACAAAGGGAGCTTTGATGTGCAGAATCTCAGGGAGGGCAGCCAACTGTTTCTGGAAGAAAATGGATAGGGACAAATTTTGGACCTCTATGGATCCCAACCTCAGGCCCATATCCACACCTGATTGCAGGAAGAGAAGAAAACATCCCAGTTGAAACTCCACCGTAGGAAACTTCTTGGACTCACACCAAGATACATATTTTTTCCAAATACGATGGTAATGTTTAGACATAACTCCTTTCCTAACCTGTATCAGGGTAGGAATAACCTTGTTCGGAATGCCCTTTCTGAGCTTGTATCTGGCGTTCAACCTCCATGCCGTCAAACGCAGCCGCGGTAACTCTTGATAGGCGAACGGTCCCTGCTGCAGCAGGTCCTCCCAAAGAGGAAGAGGCCTTGGCTCTTCCAGCAGTAGATCCAGAAGATCCGCGTACCAAGACCTTCTTGGCCAGTCTGGAGAAATGAGGATCGCTTGAACCCTTGTTCTCCTTATAAGCTTTAGCATTCTTGAAATGAGTGTGAGTGGAGGAAACATGTACACCAACTGGAAAAACCACGGAGTCACCAGGGCGTCCCCCGCCACTGCTTGCAGTTCCCTCAACCTGGAACAATATCGCCGAAGCTTCTTGTTGAGAGGAGAGGCCATCATGTCGATTTGAGATACAACCCAAAGATCTGTTACCTCCGTGAACACCTCCAGATGGATTCCCCACTCTCCTGGATGGAGATCATTTCTGCTGAGGAATTCCGCTTCCCAGTGGTCTACTCCCAGAATGAAGATTGCTGACAGCGCCAACGCGTGTTTTTCTGCCCAGAGGATGATTCTTGTTACCTCTGACATTGCAGCTCTGCTCTTCGCTCTGCCCTGTCAGTTGATGTAAGCCACTGTCGTTACATTGTCCGACTGCACTTGAATGGCCCGAATTCTCAGAAGATGGGCTGCTTGGAGAAGACCGTTGTAGACGGCTCTTAGTTCTAGAAAGTTTATCGGCAGGCCGGCTTCCAGACTTGGAAGGTCTCCCCTTGACTGACTGCGCCCCAGCCTCGGAGACTTGCATCCGTGGTTAGAAGGATCCAGTCCTGAATCCCGATCCTGCGGCCCTCCAGAAGGTGAGGGAGTTGCAACCACCAGAGAAGTGAAATCCTGGCATTTGGTGACAGACGTATCCTCTGGTGCATATGTAGATGGGATCCCGACCACTTGTCCAGGAGATCCAGTTGGAAGGACAGAGCATGAAACCTCCCATATTGTAGAGCCTCGTACGAGGCCGGCATCTTTCTCAGAAGGGGAATGCACTGATGAACCGACACCCGGGCTGGCTTCAGGACATTCCAGACCATTGTTTGTATCACCAACGCTTTTTCCTCTGGAAGAAACACCCTCTGTGCTTCCGTATCGAGGATCATTCCCAGTAAGGACAACCTCCTGGTTGGTTCCAAATTTGATTTTGGAAGATTCAGGAACCAACCGTGCTCCCTGAGCAGGTGGGTCGTGAGAAGGATAGACTGTAACAGCTTCTCCTTGGACAGTGCCTTTATCAGTAGATCGTTCAGATATGGAGTTATGTTCACCCCCTGTCTGCGGAGGAGAACCATCATTTCCGCCATCACCTTGGTGAAAACCCTTGGTGCTGTGGAGAGGCCAAATGGCAGAGCCTGGAACTGATAGTGACAGTCCAACAGTGTGAATCGGAGATAAGCCTGATGCGGCGGCCAAATTGGAATGTAAAGGTACGCATCCTTGATATCCAGGGATACCAGGAAATTTCCCCTCTTCCAGACTTGATATCACCACACTTAGAGACTCCATTTTGAACTTGAACTCCTTCAGAAAGGGATTTAGCAATTTTAGGTTCAGAATGGGCATGACCGAACAATCCGGTTTCGGTACCACAAAAAGGTTCGAATAGTAACCTTTTGTTTTGCAGATGAGGAGGGACCGCTACACTAACCTGTGCCTCCACCAACTTCTGGACGGCTGCCTGCAGGACAGCCCTGTCTGCTAGCAAAGCTGGCAAGCCTGATTTGAAGAACCTGTGAGGAGGGAGATCTTGAAATTCCAGCCTGTACCCCTGGGACACGATATCTTGGACCCAGGGATCCAGGCCGGATGACACCCAGACGTGACAGAAAAGCCTGAGTATCGCTCCCACCGGCCCCACCTTCGGGGCGTGCAGTCCACCGTCATGCAGAGGACTTTGGCGTACCTGAAGCAGGTTTCTGTTCCTGGGAACCCGCCGCAGCCAGTTTCTTGGATTTGGGCCGGCCTCCCCTAAAGAAGGTGTTGGACAGTCTGGCCTTTTGTGGCTTGGCAGCCCGAAAGGGCTGTAATGCAGTTGAAGAAAAGGGTTTCTTCGTATCAGGTGCAGCTGAGGGAAGAAAAGGTGACTTACCCACAGTAGCCGTGGAGATCCAGGCATCTAACGCTTCCCCAAAGAGAGCCTAACCTGTATAGGGTAGGGTCTCCACACTTGGATTCCACGTCGGCAGACCACTGTCGCAGCCACAGTCCTCGATGAGCTGAGACAGACATGGAAGAAATTCCTGCAGCCATGGAACCCAGGTCTTTCATGGATTCTACCAGAAATCCTGCCGAATCCTGAATGTTACGCAAAAACTATTTAACATCAGATTTATCCATAGTATCCAAATCTTCAAGTAATGTGCCTGACCACTTTACTATAGCTCTGACAATCCAAGCACTGGCAATAATGGGATGTAATATAGCTCCTGAGCCGTGTACATGGATTTGAGCGTATTATCAATTCAATTTTACGATCAGACGGCTCTTTCAAGGCGGTGGATCCTGGTACAGGTAAAACCACATATTTTGAGAGTCTGGATACAGACGCGTCAACAATAGGCGGGTTTTCCCATTTTTTTTCTATCCTCCACAGGGAAAGGAAACGCCACCTGGACCCTTTTAGGGATCTGGAATTTTTTTCTCAGGATTTTCCCATGCTTTTTCAAAAACAGTATTTAATTCTTTTGATGCAGGGAAGGTTAGCGAGGCTTTCTTATTTTCAGTAAAGTAAGCCTCCTCAACCTGCACAGGTGTTGTATCAGTAATATTCAACACATCCCTAATGGCCTCTATCATCGACTGCACACCCTTTGCAAGAGATGCTGCCTTCGTCAACACATCCCCATCACCGTCCTCAGTGTCAGAATTGGTATCCGTGTCATCTTGCATAATCTGTGCAAGAGCACGTTTTTGGGAATATACAGCGGGGGGCCCAGAGGTAACAGAACTGGGCCAGACTGCCATAGTGTTCTGTAAAGCCTGAGTTGCAGACTCATTCTATGCAACCCTAGTAGATATCTTAGAAATCATAGATTTGATAGAGAATAACAACTCAGGCTCCCTTGCTGGTATCTGTGCTAAAACAATGCAATCCTGATTACATGGAATGGGATCATCCTGAGAGGACATATCTTCTGCAGCATACGACACTGAGTCCCTGGACATAGCTTAATGGAGACCACAGACACCACACACACACACACACACACACACACACACACACACACACGCACACACACACACGGGAGGGCAGACAGAGTTTCACCCCCAAGAAAGGCAAGAGAGACACAGAGATTGCCGAGCTGCCTGGGTGGGAGGACGGAGAATTACTCAGCAGGAAGGAGCTGGCGCCAGTGTCCGGCACCGCACCAAACTACGCAAAGAAACTGAAAAAATGATAGCTCCCAGCAGCCCTTGCCGCCGTGAGCTCCCGACAGCAAGGGTTGCTGGGAGTTGTAGTTTATTTTCAGTTTCTTCATTGTAGTTCATTGCAGTGCTGGACACCGGCACCAGCTCCTGCCTGCTGAGCGATCCTCCGCCCTCCATCCCAGGTAATGCACAGGCAGCTCGGCACAGCAGGTATTGCCAGAAACTATGGCTTAAGGAGTTCCACCCATTGGCCGAGGGTGGCACCATCAGGGAGAACCCCCTGCTCCGCTGGCGCCCCTGGCGAGTGCCATCCTGGCCAATGGCTTCTAGTCCCTGGAAGAGACTAGAAGCTAATGCCATACAAACCCAAAGAAGCTAAGTACATCAGGGTGGGTGCCCTGTGGAATCCAGTGTACCTCGCAGAAAGAGATTTAACAATGGTAAGTCTACCATAAATCTTCTTTTCTGCAGCGGGGTACACTTGTATTCCATAGGGAATAACGTCGGGGATGTCCTAAAGCAGATCCTTATGGGAGGGGACGCACTGTAGCGGGCACAAGAACCCAGCGTCCAAAGGAAGCATCCTGGGAGGCAGAATTATCAAAGGCATAGAATAATAATAATAATAATATACTTTATTTGTCATTAACAAGACAGCAACGTAATGTCAATGAAATACAGATAGGAACAATTCGTGTGAAGAGAATAAACAATAAAAAACCATGCTCTAGTTATACAAAGTCTAACACTGATTTAACACTGGGCCTAGTGATCATTTAACATCCGAACGGCTGTTGGAAAAAAACTGTACGACATACGATTGGTGTGAGTACGGATACTCCTAAAACGTTTTAAAGATGGCAATCTATCAAAAACCATACAATTTATGTGACTTTAATCAGCCTGAATACACTTAGCTTTCCTTAGCACTCTTTTCCCATAAGAGTCCTTCAAACAAGGCAAAGCTACCCCAATAATCTTACTAGCAGTTTTGACCACACGTTCCAGGGCAATACGTTCGGCTACAGTGCAGTTCCCAAACCATACTATAATCCCGTATGTCAAAACGCTCTCAATAATACTTTGATAAAACTTGACCAAGCTCGTACTCAAGCAGACCTCCCTGAGTCTCCTTAAGCAAAAAAGGCGCTGCTGCGCCTTCTTAATCAAAAAATTACAATTTAAGGAACAAGTTAAATCATTTGCAATATACATACCCAAAAATTTAAATGAATCCACCTCCTCAATTGGCCTACCATCCAAAAATACAGGAAGTAATGGTCTATTGCTGCCACGTCTAAAATCAACAACCATTTCCTTAGTTTTTGATGTATTTAAAATCAAACTATTTACTTTACTCCATTCCTGTAAGCGTAAAATTTCAAGTCTATAAAATGTCTCATCATTTCCACTTATCAAACCTACAACTGCTAGGTCGTCTGCAAATTTCACCACTTTAACAGAATCTGAGACTGAAGAACAATCATATGTAAACAAGGAATATAATAACGGGTTCAAAACACACCCTTGCGGAACACCCGTACCTATACGGACCTCACTAGACACAGATTTACCTAGCCTAACAAATTGTGGCCTATCAGTCAAAAAATCTAAAATCCAATTACACATAAAACCATTTACGCCCAAATTAAAAAGCTTAAGATCCAAGGATGCCGGAACAATAGTATTAAACGCAGAACTAAAATCCACAAATAAGATTCTCACGCAAGTCCCTTTCTTATCCAAATGGGTCAAAGCCTGATGTAAAAATGTAAAACCATCAACGCTGCATCTTCCGTGGACCGATTCTGCCGATAAGCAAATTGAAAAGGATCAAAATTTTGAGGAAAATGAGATTTGATATGTTTTACCATCAATCGCTCAAAACATTTCATAACTAATGATGTTAACGCGATAGGTCGATAATCATCAAGACATTTGGGCGTTCCCTTTTTAGGTATAGGAATGATTTCTGTGACCTTAAAACAGTTTGGTATTCTACAAACATGTAAAGAAATATTAAAAATGACCGTAAAAATCCCAGCCAATTGATTACTACATTTCCTAAGGATTTTACCCTGGATCCCATCCGGGCCAGCAGATTTGCCCATACTAACATCTCTGAGACACTTCAAAACATCCTGTTCGTCCAATACTACCGGGGCCTCACCAGATCTGATCTCAACAGTTTTAGCAGTAGTTGAGTTGTTCTTATCAAATCTAGAATAAAAAACATTAAGATCTTCTACCATCGTACTATTTGATACACTCGACGTCAATTTCCTAGGTTTATAATCTGTAATATCTTGCAGACTCCTCCACATACTCTTGGAATCATTACACTGCCTAAACCTATCTTCCATCCTGTCTGAAAACTCAATTTTTGCCTTTTTTATCCCCCTCTTCAATTCCGCTCTTGCAGCCGAATAAGCGTCCTTATCCCCCGTTTTAAAAATCCTATCCCTAGACTTTAGCAGAGAGCGAACTTCTGCATTCATCCAAGGTTTCTCATTCGCAAAAATTTTAAAACACCGCTTAGTTGTTACACTTTCTACACAACAATTTATATAGCCTATTACCATAGTTGCCAATAAGTCAATATCTATAGACCCACTTCTCATGGATTCCTCGATTAGCAACTCCCAATTTGTAAATGCTAAAGTATCCTGGAGCCTCGCTACGGCATTATCTGGCCATGCAGTAATAGATTTTTCCATAGGCCTAAAGCGCCTAACCAGGGTTTTATACTTGGGGAACAAAAATAAAGAAACGTGATCTGATTTTCCAATATGTGGAAAGACAACTGTCTCGTAAGCAAGGACCATATTAGTGTATGGTCCTTGCTTACACTTGATCGAGAATATTGTCACCACGTGTGGGCACCTGAACATGTTTATAAAATTTAGGTAGGACTGACTGTAAATCATTCCCATTAAAATCTCCGTCAATAATAAAAGCAGCGTCCACATATTTGGACTGTAAACCAGTTAATATATCATATAAAGTGTCGAGTGCATAACCTGCATTAGCCTGCGGACAAATATAAACAGCCAATAACATAATAACAGACTATTCACGGGGCAAATAATAAGGCCTGCACTTAATCAATAAATATTCTAAATTCTCAAAACAATAAGTTTCAATAAGAACAGCATTTGAGCACCACAGTGTATTCACATAGATACAAACCCCTCCACCTCTACTTTTCCCCGATGCCATGGTCCTATCAGCTCTAAACAAAATTCTGTCCAAAAGTCCCAAAGCGGAATCAGGAACAGTCTCAGTCAACCAAGTCTCAGTGAAAATTAAAAGGGAACCATTCCTCCAACAGCGTTTGTTTGCTATTTCTGCGTGAATATCATCCAGTTTATTTACCAGAGAACGAACATTTGCCAAGAGTAAGCTAGGCAAAGGAGGCCTCACCGGGCAAAGCTGAAGTCTCACTTTAACTCCTGCCCTCTTACCACGCTTCTGCCGTCTCTCCCTGCGTGGGCACCGTATCCAGCTTCCCACAGAATTTAGACCCCAGCTGGGATCATCCCGTTTTAATCTTGTGTCCAGATCTCCTGTAGTGATGGTGGGAGTAATGGCCATGATGGCCTTCTCTTTCCTGACTACTGGCACCCTGCGCCGGCAGCCGCGGGCTACACGCACCCAAACCCCCCTTCACCGGGGGGACCAGCCTCTCCGGCATAGCAGCTGTCTCCAGGGATACGTCGCCGCCAGCAGCAGGGTCAGAGGAAGCGACCGCGGCCGGAAGCACATCATCACTTCCCGCTATGCCAGCTCCAGCGTTACCTCCAGCGTCACCTTCCGCAGCGCCGGCCCCAGTGCCCCTGGTCCGAAGCACCCAGTCACCTCTCACAGGGCCACCGGACACACCAGACCTCGCTCCGGATCCGTCTCTGCAGGGCCTCTCCACTCCTCCATGTGCCGCCTCACTCCCGGCACCACCACTTCGGATCTCCATAGGTACGCTGCCTCCCTGTAGTCCCAGCAGGACCTCACGGTGGTAGGTAAGCCGTATCGTAGCTCTACCACAAGAACGTCTTCACTGAGGACCACGTAGCCGCCTTGCACAATTGTTCTGCGGACGTGCCACGTCAGGCCACCCAAGAAGTTCCAACAGACCGAGTAGAATGGGCTTTGATAGCAGCAGGAGCTGGGAGTCCAGCCTGTGCAAAGGCTTGTGCAATCACCATTCTAATCCATCTTGCCACGGTTTGCTAATTCGTTCAGCTCATGTGAGGATGGAAAGGTGACCTCAGGCTTCTTTCCTTTATAGAAAAAGTGAAGAAATGTGTAAGTGCGCAGTCAACAGCAGCTGGTAAGGGGATGGTCAGATCCCACAATATACTAAGGATAAAAAACACAGGATACCAGCGCTGGCTGTAAGGATTAGAAAAAGACGGTTTGCTGAATATAAAATGACAATTTATTAAACCATTAAAAAACCAGGAATAAATTCATGTTATTATTATTAATAACACTTTTGGTCATAAATTCTTCCTGGATGAAATCACTTTTAAATCCACTCTCCTCTGGGACATATGTCGTTACGGCTAGGACAATCTCCAGATGGCATTCACTGTAGCACAAGATAGTTACCAGTTCCACAATAGATGTATATGATGGCATCAGCTTTAGGAAGAGTCCATTGCTAGCTGTGTGTGTGGATCAGGTCCTTGTTTGGACAAATTTCCCAGTGATAGGAGCAGTGTCCAATTAGGGCCAAAGGTGTCAAAGTCCCAATGAATATCGGAGAGTGATGTCCAGGTGGGTGAATAGGCTCAACGCGTTTCGCTGGCAACAGAGTGATCCAGCTTCCTCAGGAGCATAAATTAAGTGTATATTGGATCTCTATTTATACCCTTCTTAATGAATTAATGACCTGCACCTGTTCGGTGCTTAATTAAAAACACAGCAAACCGTCTTAAAAATGTAACTTTGAATATGTAATTAATTTCACAAAATTCCACTGTTATAATCAAGATAAATCTCACCTTAAAACGAGTATTAATACTTTATTTACTCATAAAACTAAATTCGAGTAAAGCCGGTCACGTGACATTATAGAACACGTGATCCGGATTCTATGCAATCCTATTGGTCCCGCTAAAACATGTGATCTAAGTCACGTGATCGGAGACTCTATTATCCCCTTCTCGGGAGGTACTAAGTGTTATTTCTGAGCTTAGGTGGACATTTTTAGCACACGTTACCCAAAGTCTCCGGTCACGTGACTTTAATGCCATTGGTTCTGATTGGTCACATGATATGAGTGACGTAATTGGAGGAAAAAATCCCCTTCACAAAGGGTACTTGCTGTTCTTTCTATGCTTATACATTCCCTACAGGTCTCACAGATCCCCCGATGACGTGACCGCAATCACTAAGAGAAACATTGTATACAATTGTATTAGACCTAACCTATATTATTGATGAGACCTCTCCCAGAATCCCCTACGTCCAGTACGTACAGTAATCATATTTGTACAAATAAACATTTTAACTAGTAATACATATAAACAAAATCCTCATATATATTTATATGTTATTATGGATCATGAAGAACAGAGGTATAACACAAGAATAAAAAAATAAAAATTAAAAAAGGGGGGGGGGAGGGGGAACATACACATATATAAATATATGCAATTCACACTTATACTCGTGCACATATATATATATATATATATATATATATATATACATGCATACATTTAAATAAACAGATAATTTCATGTAAATGTGTGTTCAGTTGTTATTTGGTGAATATATGATACTCTATAGACACACATTAGCAAGATGTTTGATATATATACATGTGAATATATATACACATGCATATGAATCCAAGTGTTTTAAAATATGGTCACCAATCAGGCAATTATAATCTATATATATACACATACATAAACCATCATTTCTTATAGTGATGGTCATCTCAATAATGGAATTTAATCTGATTTATTTATCAATACAGTGTGTAGGAGGCTAAACTTTTCTATTTGTGTGCTTAAATAACCTACATCTTCTAATATTGCATACAGAGGATGGAAAACACCAATTATTAGAACAGGAACGGGGGCATAGATCTCCAACTAGAGGACCGAATTTAGTTCAATTGCTTCATTAAGTCCATCTGGGTGTAAAGAATTAAACTTTAACATCCAGAAGACTTCTCTCCGACAAAGCTTATTAAATCTATCTCCTCCTCTATCCGTAGGGGCAATATATTCAATACACATTATTGAGAGACATGCGGGGTTGTTATTATGTTCATTAGAATAATGTCGTGATACACTATGAGCCATGTATTTGCGTATTATGTTCCGTCGATGTTCCAAGAATCGTGTATGTAACGATCTTGTAGTTCGTCCCACGTAATTCAAACCACATCCACATGTCAATACGTATATCACGAATTTAGAGTCACAGTTTAAAAAAGATTTCAAGTAGTATTTTTCATTGGAAGATGGGATGGAAATAAAAGTGGTTTTACGTTCCATATGTTGACACATCGTACATCTACTCTTCCCACATCTGTGGAAGCCTAAAGGTTTATTAGTCAACCAATTTGAGCCATTTCTATTCTTCTCTGTTGTTGGGGTTTTGAAATAGCTAGGAGCCAATATAGTCTTTAGAGCCCTATTTTTTCTATATACCACCTGTGGTTTGTTAGGTAGAAGACCCCCAAGAATATTATCATGTTTCAGCACTCTGTAATTTCTTTCGATTATTGTTTTAATCTCTTTCGCACAATTATTACATTTGCAGATAAAGGCCATTTCCCTCTCATAATTCTCAGTAGCTCTGGAAGTATATCTCTCGCTACCTTTTCCCATCTCTGGTCTAGTATTCCTGTATCTATTCATATTGGATCTTATAGGTGAATCTGTGTCACTATCTCGTATATCCATCAATGGCTGGAATCTATTGTGATGTGTAAAATCACGTTGTTTAGGAGTGTATTGATCTCGTCTTTGTGTTTTGTAAGTACCCTGATAAGTATTTTGTTTGAATTGGGTAGTGTTTTCTGTGAATCTCTGTTTCTGTCTATACGTACGAACTGAATCATTCTCGTAATCATACAGATCACGTTTGAACTTTTTTTGTTTTGTCTCCATGAGACTTTGTTCAAATTTTATAACTCTCTCATTCACAACTCTATCTTTCCTCTCAAATAATTCTTCATTTTTATATTTGTCCACAATTCTATTAAGTTCTTCAATTTCCTTTTTAATCAAGGATACCTTATCATTCCTGTACCTGATAATCAGCTTCATTAGTTCCAGAGAACAATTATCCAATAGTTGGTCCCATTCCTTCTGATAATTAGGGTTATCATGAAAAATAGATGATTTAAAAAGTCGAAGACCTCTAGGGATCATTTTCTTATTTACATATTGTTGTAAATTAACACTGTCCAACCAGTTTTTGGATTCAGTTTTGAGAAGATTTTCTAATCTGTGGAAATCTCTAATCAAATCTGGTTTATCAGGTACATTAAAGATTTGACACAAGATACATCAATAACAATTAAAGAGGCAGATAAAGGCGGAGACCTCGTTATTATGAATACGTCATATTATCTGAAAGAATCCCTGAGTCAATTAGAAAATAAACAATTTTATAGTATTCTCACTCAAGACCCCACCTTGAAATTCACACAGGAGCTTAAGATACTATTAGATCATGGTCTTGATCAAGGGGTCATATCCAGAGAAGAATCACGGTTCCTATTCCCACCCCTCCCACTTTTTACTTTCTTCCCAAGATTCACAAATCCCTCACTGCACCTCCCAGTCGCCCTATTATTTCTGGGATTTATTCTCTCACCTCCAACCTTTCTTTTTATATTGATTCTTTTCTTCAACCACAAGTATCTTTATTAAGATCACATTTAACAGACACGAAAGATTTTTTGAACAAAATACAGAACATCCAGTGGAAGGAAACATATGCGTTCTTGACACTGGATGTACAGGCACTATATACCAATATCCCACACAATATGGGTTCGAAAGTTATTTCTGAACTATTTAATAGGACATCAACTCTGGATAAACAACACCAGCACTTTCTTATACAATGTATCACCTTTATTTTATCACATAATTATTTCATTTTTAACCACAAATATTATTTACAGCTCACAGGTACCGCCATGGGGACCAGGTTCGCTCCCAGTTATGCCAATCTGTACATGGGGGACTTTGAGGACGCCCACGTATGGTGTGCTGACTGGGAAGCGAACCTGGTCTTCTATGGTAGGTACATAGATGACCTATTCATCATTGGGATGGGGACTCTCTTTCTGCTTCTTCTTTTGTCACGAGCCTTCAATCCAATTCACATAATCTCACTTTCACTCATTCCTATGATAGGAGCCGTGTGAACTTTCTGGATGTGACCCTTCAGATCAAACACAACCAAATAACTACATCCAATTTTGTTAAACCAGTTAACACCAATTCTTATTTGCATTACAAAAGTGCCCACTATACACCTTGGAAAGATAATATACCCAAGGGCAACTAATGCGTCTGAGATGCAATTGTTCTGATATAGAGATGTTTAAAGTACAAGCCAACGAACTTCTAGAATCCCTTAGGAATAGAGATTATCCATCAAATCTTCTGAATAAGGCTTTAGAAGAAGTTATAAATATGAACAGACAAGATTTACTTCGTCCATCCTCTTCAAAAAAGATGGAGAAACATGATAGAAAAGAGAGGGAAATGGCCTTTATCTGCAAATATAATAATTGTGCGAAAGAGATTAAATCAATAATCGAAAGAAATTACAGAGTGTTGAAACATGATAATATTCTTGGGGGTCTTCTACCTAACAAACCACAGGTGGTATATAGAAAAAATAGGGCTCTAAAGACTATATTGGCTCCTAGCTATTTCAAAACCCCAACAACAGAGAAGAATAGAAATGGCTCAAATTGGTTGACTAATAAACCTTTAGGCTTCCACAGATGTGGGAAGAGTAGATGTACGATGTGTCAACATATGGAACGTAAAACCACTTTTATTTCCATCCCATCTTCCAATGAAAAATACTACTTGAAATCTTTTTTAAACTGTGACTCTAAATTTGTGATATACGTATTGACATGTGGATGTGGTTTGAATTACGTGGGACGAACTACAAGATCGTTACATACACGATTCTTGAAACATCGACGGAACATAATACGCAAATACATGGCTCATAGTGTATCACGACATTATTCTAATGAACATAATAACAACCCCGCATGTCTCTCAATAATGTGTATTGAATATATTGCCCCTACGGATAGAGGAGGAGATAGATTTAATAAGCTTTGTCGGAGAGAAGTCTTCTGGATGTTAAAGTTTAATTCTTTACACCCAGATGGACTTAATGAAGCAATTGAACTAAATTCGGTCCTCTAGTTGGAGATCTATGCCCCCGTTCCTGTTCTAATAATTGGTGTTTTCCATCCTCTGTATGCAATATTAGAAGATGTAGGTTATTTAAGCACACAAATAGAAAAGTTTAGCCTCCTACACACTGTATTGATAAATAAATCAGATTAAATTCCATTATTGAGATGACCATCACTATAAGAAATGATGGTTTATGTATGTGTGTGTATATATATAGATTATAATTGCCTGATTGGTGACCATATTTTAAAACACTTGGATTCATATGCATGTGTATATATATTCACATGTATATATATCAAACATCTTGCTAATGTGTGTCTATAGAGTATCATATATTCACCAAATAACAACTGAACACACATTTACATGAAATTATCTGTTTATTTAAATGTATGCATGTATATATATATATATATATATGCACGAGTATAAGTGTGAATTGCATATATTTATATATGTGTATGTTCCCCCTCCCCCCCCCTTTAATTTTTATTTTTTTATTCTTGTGTTATACCTCTGTTCTTCATGATCCATAATAACATATAAATATATATGAGGATTTTGTTTATATGTATTACTAGTTAAAATGTTTATTTGTACAAATATGATTACTGTACGTACTGGACGTAGGGGATTCTGGGAGAGGTCTCATCAATAATATAGGTTAGGTCTAATACAATTGTATACAATGTTTCTCTTAGTGATTGCGGTCACGTCATCGGGGGATCTGTGAGACCTGTAGGGAATGTATAAGCATAGAAAGAACAGCAAGTACCCTTTGTGAAAGGGATTTTTTCCTCCAATTACGTCACTCATATCATGTGACCAATCAGAACCAATGGCATTAAAGTCACGTGACCGGAGACTTTGGGTAACGTGTGCTAAAAATGTCCACCTAAGCTCAGAAATAACACTTAGTACCTCCCGAGAAGGGGATAATAGAGTCTCCGATCACGTGACTTAGATCACATGTTTTAGCGGGACCAATAGGATTGCATAGAATCCGGATCACGTGTTCTATAATGTCACGTGACCGGCTTTACTCGAATTTAGTTTTATGAGTAAGTAAAGTATTAATACTCGTTTTAAGGTGAGATTTATCTTGATTATAACAGTGGAATTTTGTGAAATTAATTACATATTCAAAGTTACATTTTTAAGATGGTTTGCTGTGTTTTTAATTAAGCACCGAACAGGTGCAGGTCATTAATTCATTAAAAAGGGTATAAATAGAGATCCAATATACACTGAATTTATGCTCCTGAGGAAGCTGGATCACTCTGTTGCCAGCGAAACGCGTTGAGCCTATTCACCCACCTGGACATCACTCTCCGATATTCATTGGGACTTTGACACCTTCAGCCCTAATTGGACACTGCTCCTATCACTGGGAAATTTCTCCAAACAAGGACCTGAACCACACACACAGCTAGCAATGGACTCTTCCTAAAGCTGATGCCATCATATACATCTATTGTGGAACTGGTAACTATCTTGTGCTACAGTGAATGCCATCTGGAGATTGTCCTAGCCGTAACGACATATGTCCCAGAGGAGAGTGGATTTAAAAGTGATTTCATCCAGGGGGAATTTATGACCAAAAGTGTTATTAATAATAATAACAACAGGAATGTATTCCTGGTTTTTTAATAAATTGTCGTTTTATATTCAGCAAACCGCATTTTTTTCTAATCCTTACAGCCAGCGCTGGTATCCTGTGTTTTTTTCTTTCCTTTATACATTTGTACCCTCGTGTCAGGGACAGGGGGTTCCTCTGTGATATGCAAAACATCTTTTATTGCAATAATCATATATCGAATACATTTAGCCACTTTTGGCTGTAATTTTGCATCATCGTAGTCGACACTGGAGTCTGAATCCGTGTCGGTATCTGTGTCTACTATTTGGGATAGTGTGCGCTCCTGAGACCCCGAAGGTCCCGGCGACATTGGGACAGACATGGTTTGACTCCCTGACTGTTCCCTAGCCTCAGCTTTGTCTAATCCTTTGTGCAATAAATTTACATTAGCACTTAAGACATTCCACATATCCATCCAGTCAGGTGTCGGCGCTGCCGACGGAGACCTTACATTCATACACTCCCCTTCCTCCTTAGGTGAGCCTTCAACCTCAGACATGTCGACACACGCGTACCGACACACCACACACACACAGGGAAGCTCTTTTCTGAAGACAGGTTCCCCACCAGGCCCTTTGGAGAGACAGAGAGAGAGCATGCCAGCACACACCCCAGCGCTATATGACCCAGGAAAAACACAGAATGTTTACCCAGTAGCGCCTTTATGTATGTATATGCGCCAATTATGTGCCCCCCCCCCTCTCGAAAATCCTCTGTCACCGTGAGTAAGCAGGGGAGAGTCCGGGGCGCTTCCTCTCTGTGCTGTGGAGAAAATGGCGCTGGTGAGTGCTGAGGGAGAAGCCCCGCCCCCTTCTGTCCCGCTCAAACTTAGTAAAATATGGCGGGGGCTCTTTTATATACATGTACAGAGCCCACTTGTACATGTATATAGTCTTTTTGCCATGCAGAGGTTTATATTGCTGCCCAGGGCCCCCCCCCCCCCTGCACCCTTACAGTGACCGGAGTATGTGAGGTGTATGGGAGCAATGACGCACAGCTGCAGTGCTGTGCGTTACCTCAGTGAAGCTGAAGGCTTCTGCCGCCTGACGATTTCTGTCTTCTGTACTTCTAGCTCTGTGAGGAGAACGGGCTTCTGTCCCGCTCAAAATTCTTAAAAACATGGCGGGGGCTCTTTATATACATGTACAGTGCCCAGCTGTACATGTATATATGTACTTTTGCCACAGGAGATGTTTATATTGCTGCCCAGGGCGCCCCCCCTGCGCCCTGCACCCTTACAGTGACAGATGTGTGTGAGGTGAATGGGAGCAATGGCGCACAGCTTCACTGCTGTGCGTTACCTCTATGAAGATCAAGATGTCTTCTGCCGCCTCTGAAGTCTTTTCTTCTCATACTCACCCGGCTTCTATCTTACGGCTCTGCGAGGAGGACGGTGGCGCGGCTCTGGGACGGACGGGACGGACGGCGAGGGTGAGACCTGCGTACCAATCCCTCTGGAGCTAATGGTGTCCAGTAGCCTAAGAAACAGAGCCTTGAAACTCAGAGAAGTAGGTCTGTTTCTCTCTCCTCAGTCCCTCGATGCAGGGAGTCTGTTGCCAGCAGGCTCCCTGAAAATAAAAAACCTAACTAAAATACTTTCTGACAGGAAACTCAGGAGAGCTCCCTGAAAGCACCCAGTCTCCACTGGGCACTGGGCACAGTATCAAACTGAGGTCTGGAGGAGGGGCATAGAGGGAGGAGCCAGTGCACACCCAGATCCAAAGTCTTTCTTAAAGTGCCCATGTCTCCTGCGGAGCCCATCTATCCCCATGGTCCTTACGGAGTCCCCAGTATCCTCTAGGACGTTAGAGAAATCAGAAATGGTGGATGACAGGACAAAGCGCCTAAGTCTGACACCCTCCTAGCAGAGGCAATAGCCAACAGAAACACGACCTTAAGCGTAAGGCATTTAAGGTCCACAGACTCAAGAGGTTCAAATGGAGACTCTTGCCGGGCATTTAAGACGACAGACAGATCCCATGGAGCCACAGGGGGGACAGAGGGAGGCTGAATCCGTAGAACACCTAGAGTGAAAGTGTGAACGTGAGGAAGAGATGCAATTTTTTTCTGAAACCACTCCGACAAGGCAGAAATATGAACCTTGAGGGAGGCCAGATGAAGGCCCAAGTCCAGGCCTTGTTGTAGAAAAGCCAAAAGTCTGGAAGTTTTGAATGTATATGCATCATAATTCTTAGCAGCACACCATGTGAATTCAGAATTTCAGACCCTGTAATAAATCCGAGCCAAGGCTGGTTTACGGGCTATCAACATAGTTTGAATAACTGCCTCAGAGAATCCTTTTGCTCTCAGGAGTGATGCTTCAAGAGCCACGCCGTCAAAGCCAGTCTGGCCAGGTACGGGTAGACACAAGGGCCCTGAACGAGGAGGTATGGGTGTTGTGGAAGTAGAAGAGGACGCTCGATCGATAGACCCTGCAGGTCTGAGAACCAATGCCATCTGGGCCACGCTGGAGCGACTAGAAGTAGTATTCCTCCTTCTTGCTTGAACTTCCGTATTACCCTGGGCATGAGTGACACTGGAAGGAACACGTATGGCAGCCAAAAGTTCCATGGAATTACCAGTGCATCCATGAACGGTGCTTGAGGATCCCTTGTCCTTGCTCCGAAGACCGGAACCTTGTGATTGCGTTGCGATGCCATCAGGTCTACATCTGGTAGGCCCCACTTGTCCACTAGGAGTTGAAAGACTTCGGGATGAAGACTCCACTCTCCGGCGTGCATGTCCTGACGACTGAGGAAGTCCGCTTCCCAGTTGAGGACTCCCAGAATGAACACTGACGATATGGCTGGCAGATGGCGTTCTGCCCATTGGAGGATTTTTGACACTTCCATCATTGCTATACTGCTTCGAGTGCTGCCTTGATTTTTGTACGCCACTTTGGTGGCATTGTCTGATTACACTTGAACAGGCCTGTTCTGTACCAGAGGCAGGGCCAGTGTCAACACATTGAACACTGCCCGCAATTCCAGAATGTTTATCGGGAGGAGAGATTCCTCCCTGGTCCACCGACCCTGGAGAGAGTGTTGCTTCAACACCGTGCCCCAACCTCGCAGACTGGCATCCGTTGTCAGGAGGACCCAGTTGGATATCCAGTAGGGAGGGCCCGTGCTCAAATGCATCTGTAGCCACCAGCTCAGTGACAGACGAACCTCCAGAGTCAAGGAGATTATTTGAGATCTGATCCGATGAGGCAGGCCATCCCATTTGGAAAGGATTAACCTCTGCAGAGGGTGGGAATGAAATTGAGCGTACTCTACCATGTCGAAAGCCAACACCACGAGGCCTAGTACTTGCATCGCTGAGTGTAATGACAATATCTGGCAAGAGAGGAAGCATCTGATCTTGTCCTGAAGTTTCAGGACCTTCTCCAGAGACAGAAACAGTCTTTGGCTGTGTGTGTCCAACAGCACCCCCAGGTGCACTATGCTCCGAGTAGGGACCAGAGAGGACTACTTAAAATTGATGAGCTTGAAGGAATTTGACCGACATCTCCAGTTGACTGAGGAGGACATCTTGGGAGTTTGCCAGAATCAGAAAGTCATCCAGATATGGCAGGATTCTGATTCCCTGACGATGGAGAAAAGTCGTCATCACAGCCATTACCTTGGTGAAAATCCGAGGTGCTGTGGCCAGTCCAAATGGCTGAGCCTGTAATTGAAAATGAAGGTTGCCAATAGCAAACCGCAGATATTGCTGATGCGCAATGGCAATAGATGTGTAGGTAAGCATCCTGTTTGTCCAGGGATACCATATAGTCCTCGGGTTCCAAGGCCAGCACAATTGAGCGCAGAGTTTCCATACGGAATTTGGACACTCTTACAAACTTGTTCAATGATTTGAGGTTGAGGATAGGCCGGAAAGACGCATTCAGTTTCGGAACTAGAAACAGGGTTGAATAGTATCCCCTGCCTCTCTGGGACAGAGGTAACGGCACTACCACTCCTGTTTCCAGGAGGAATTGTACAACCAGGAGCTTGCACTTTTAACGGATCCAAGGGGATAACCGTTGCACAGAACTGGTGAGGGGGACGTCTCTTGAAAGAGATTGCATACCCGTGAGAGACAACTTCCTATACCCAGGCGTCTGAAAGAGATGCGGTCAAGATGCCGCCGGCCGGAATCCCGGCGGTCGAAATACCGACATATTCTCCCTTCGTGGGTGTCAGGATTGTGTGGTCGGGATTCCGGCATCGGTTTTTCAACCGCCGGGATTCCGGCCGGCGGCATTTAGTACTGCTCCCGTCTGAAATGGTCTTTAACCAGGCCTGGGCGAACTGCAGAAATTGGCCTACCACTCTGGTGTCCCCATCATGTGGAGTGAGTATGAGTGCGTGTGTAGGGGGTGGGTGGCATGTTTATGTGTTAGTGAGTGCTGATAGGAAATAGTGTGTGTTTGTGGGCTGGGCGGATTAATGAGTGCTGGCAGTGTGTGTGTGTTTGTGTGTGGGGGGGGGATGAAATGAGTGCTGGCAATGTGTGTGTGTGTGAGGGGTGAAATGAGTGCTGCCAATAAGTATGGGAGTAGTGGTTGCTGACATATATTGGGTCACAAATGTGTGGCTTGATTATGTATTGGGACATTGATGTATGGCATAATTGGGGTACAGCTGTGGTATATGATAGGATTTTAAGTCCATAAGGGATATTGGGGGAAACTAGTATGATGGGTATAGACGGGGTCCAAAGGAGCCAGTGCACTTCACATTTTCTTCACTGAGTGTGCTGGCTCCTCTCCTCTATGTCCCCTCCCACAGGCAGTTATAGGTAAAAAAAATGTGCCCGAAGGAGAAAGGACATATACGAGAGAAGCAATATGAGAACAAAGGGTGGTGAGATTTATACACCAGAACACCACAACCATATATCAACCAGCAATGGCTGGTAACAATAACAGCAACAGCTGAACAGGTAACTAGAGAACAAGAACCTGCAGAAAAGTCCACGCACTGAGGCTGGCGCTAAATATCCCTTATGGATTATGAGAAAAGGATTTACTGGTAGGTATTAAAAACTTATTGGGAGAAACTAGTTCAATGGGGATGTCCCAAAGCTTCCAGAATGGGCGGGAATGGGCGGAGACTGCTGCAGCACCGCCTGCCCAAACTGGGTATGCTCTTTGGCCAGGTATCAAATTTGTAGAACTTCACAAAAGTGTTCTTCCCTGACCAGGAAACAGCTCGGCATAGTTGCAAGGCCGAGGCTCCACGGGCAGCCGCCTGGGAAGAGCCCACTGATCTAGTAGAGTGGGCCTTTAGAGACTTAGGAACAGGTAAGGCTGTCGACACATAGGCCTGTTGGATAGTAACAGTAACAAGAAAAAACTTCCTCCTATGGCGCTGCAAATGGGAGCAGCAAATAGATAGTACCTGCTAGGTCACCCAACCTATGAAAACGACAAATGGAAAAAAGAATGGTACAATCTCACTTTCTGCGCTCCAAATGCTCCTTCACTTGAGTAGTCCTCACACCGATGACATTGTTACATGAAACAAAGAGATATAACACAAAATAGTGTGATACTGTATATGAGATAAAAGTTCTTTCCCCAGTGTGGAGGGAAACTAAGGTGATAAAACAGTCCCAGAAAAGATCCGACGTCCACCTTCTTATGGGGTCACCCAAAGTGATGAGGACTTGAACGTAAATTCTTACGTGTATGCTTACTTCTATAAATATGGTAGAAAACACATAAAGGTTTCTTTACTGGAGATGATGTTTTATTCTCTCCTCCTTAGACCATGTGATGTGGAAAGATGTCACTCATGGAATTATATGCAAAATTAAAATACGGGAAGCCAATTAGGGCAAAGCAAAAACCCTTTTTATTATTTTTAAAACCAAACAAACGACCAGTCATACCCAAATTGGGGAACAGAGATGGACTTCAGCTGACACAGTAACATCCGGATATCACAATGCCATATAATCCCCTCAGTGAGTATGCTGGTTTAAGAACATCAATTTACACTGTATCGTATCAACGCGTTTCGACGCTCACCGGTGTCTTTGTCAAGATTACACAGTGTATTTAACTATAACAATAAAAAACATTAATTAGGATTTTACCCCAATTACTACAACTTCCATAATGGTATACAGCCTCTAGTATATAGTCAGCTGAACATAATGGTTCTCAAGCTTTCCTCTCTAAGCTAACAAAGACTTGGTGTGTTTTACACCACTTTTCCAATAGACTATAATCTAATAAAATAGACATAATCGTATAATCCTAAAGTGACATCAATAAAAACTTTTCCTATTATTAACATTCCCAAATAAAAACATACCACTGATGTGCAGCCTCTCCTGTATGGTCAGCTGAATGAAATAGTTCCCAAACTGACTTCTCTTAAATAGCAGTGGCCTGGTGTGTTTCTAATCAATTATCCAATAAACATGCATCTGGTTAGATTGACACCTGGATGCACCAATAGCATGTGTTTTCCTCGAAGTGTATTAAGATAAACGGCGCCAACTAACTGTTTAAATCCCCTTAATTAAATAGGCCTGCATCATGTTACCATAGTTACACATCCGGGCCATGAGTCACATGTTTTACTAGCTCTAACGCTACATTGCGTCAGGTTGTCATAGTAACTAATTCTGACTATCCGAATTGGATCACGTGACATGTGTCACTGCCTCTGGTTTCCCATGTGTAACATCAAACCCCCGTGACCGAACATCCGGTCACGCGGTACGGACCTCCGATGACGTGATGGGCCCAAAAACAGAACATCCGATCGGCGCTCTTCATGATAAACCCCATGTCTCCCGATGATATACAACCCTGCATACATAAGCAGCACCATAAGTCTGTTGGATAGTAAGCCTAATCCAACGAGCAATGGACTGCTTTGAAGCAGGGCAACCCTTCTTCTGCGCATCATAGAGCACAAACAAGGAATCTGTCTTTCTGATCCAAGCTGTACGCTTGACATATATCTTCAAGGCCCGCACAGCATCCAATGCCTCCGGAGGAGCAGAAGTATCAGAACTGGACGGAACCACAATAGGTTGATTCAGATGAAACGCAGAGATAACCTTTGGCAGGAAATGCTGTCAAGTTCGGAACTCCGCTATGTCCTCGTAAAAGACCAAGTAGGGACTTCTACACAATAAGGCCCCCAATTTTGAAACACGTTGAGCAGAAGCCAGGGCCAGTAACATCACTGTCTTCCACGTGAGGTACTTGTCTTTTACCATCATCAGAGGTTCAAACCAGGGGGACTGTAGAAATTTCAACACTACATCCAAATCCCAGGGTGCCGTAGGCGGCACAAAGGGAGGTTGTATGTAGAGTAGAGATGAGCGGGTTCGGATTTACTCGGTTCTTAACGCCAGAACTATCGCAAGTTCTTTTTTTCTGGGTTTTTCTTATTGGCTAACCAAAACACGTGACGTCCGTGAGCCAATAAGGAGATTCGGGTAAATCCGAGTAAAACCGAACCCGCTCATCTCTAATGTAGAGTACCCCTTGCAAGAAGGTCTGAACTACTGGCAACACTGCCAAGTTCTTCTGAAAGAAAATGGAGAGAGCTGAAATCTGGACCTTAATGGAATCCAGACGTAAGCCCTTATCCACACCAGCCTGCAGGAAACATAGGAAATATCCCAAGTGAAACACTGCAGGCGGATACGTGCGTTCCTTGCACCAAGAGACATATCTCCTCCAGATATGATGATAGGGTTTTGACGTCACAGGTTTCCTGGCCTGGACCATGGTTGCAATAACCTTTTTGGAAAGGCACTTTTGATCTAGGATATTCCGCTCAACCTCCATGCCGTCAAACGAAGTCGCCATAAGTCCGGGTAGACGAACAGTCCTTGTTAAAGAAGATCACTTCTTAGAGGTAGAGGCCAAGGGTATTCGACGGACATGTCCCGAAGATCCGCGTACCACGCCATCCGAGGCCAATCCGGGGCAATCAGAATTGCTTGGACACTTTGATTCCTGATCCGCTTTAGCACTCTTGGGAGCAATAGGATCAGCGGAAACAGGTTTACCAGACGGTACAGCCAAGGCGATGCCAGTGGATTCACTGCCCTCGCCTGAGGGAACCCTGGTCCGCGAGCAATACCAGGGAAGTTTCTTGTTAAGATGAGAAGCCATCATGTCTATTTGTGGGCAACCGCACCGGTAGATGATCTGCTGGAACACCAGATGGTGGAGACCCCACTTCCCCGGGTGGAGATCGTGACGACTCAGGAAGTCCACCGCCCAGTTGTCCACACCCGGAATGAAGATTGCTGACATGGCTCTTGCGGTTCTTTCCGCCCAGAGGAGTATCTTTAACACCTCTTGCATTCAGGCTCTGCTTTTTGTCCCTCCTTGTCGATTGATACACGCCACTGACGTGGCGTTGTCCGACTGTACCTGGATTGCATGATCCCTGAGCAGAGGAGACACTTGAAGCAGAGCATTGTAGATCGCCTGAAGTTCCAGAATGTTGATTGGAAGGAGGTTTCCGTGGGATGACCACCTGCCCTGGAACTGCACACCTTGGGTGACAGCTTCCCATCCTCGCAGACTCACATCCATCGTGAGGAGGGTCCAATTCTGAAACTTCTGCCCTCCAGGAGATTGGAGGACTGAAGCCACCACAGGAGGGAAATCCTGGCCTGAGGTGAAAGCCGAATTATCCTGTGCATCTAGAGATGTGATCCAGACCACTTGCTCAGGAGATCCAATTGAAATGTTCTGGCATGAAACCTCCCATATTGGAGCGCCTCGTATGAGGTGACCATCTTCCCCAACAATCTGATGCAGAGATGGATGGAAACTTGAGCATCATGCAGACCATCTCCTGAAGTGTTCTCGCCTTGTCCTCTGGCAGAAACACCTTCTGTGCCACAGTATCCAGCAACATCCCCAGGAACAGGAGCCTCTGAGTTGGCTCCAGGTGGGACTTCTGTAAGTTGAGGATCCACCCATTGTCGGACAGAAGACTGATGGTGCGGTCTATATGGAGCAACAAAAAGTTCCCTAGATCTTGCCTTTATCAGGAGGTCGTTGTCACAACTGAGGGCCTGAGCTGACGGGAGGCAGCCTCAGTTGTAGGGGCTGAGGTGTAGTGAAACCTGGGAGGTTGTATCAGACCCCTGGACATGTAAGTTACATGTAGAGAGATTGCCCGAAGGCGTGACCACGACAGCCAAGATAAAAGTCAATGATGTTTATTTGACAAACTCCATGCAACACAGCAGTAATAAAAGAGAAACGTAAAATCAGCAGTAATATAACACAGTTCCTGGGTACTACAGGATGGCAATGGCCACAGGGCTCTGGTAGTATGGGTACAGTTCTTATTGACCTCTAGATGGAAAGTCCTTACCAGGCCCGACTGTAGTAATGGAGATAGCCCAGGATCATACCAGCTGATGTTCCATGGGAAGCTGGGCTGCTGTAGATAAAGTGGCTGCTGTGGGTACTGGTTGGAACCAGACAGATGTAGACACGGAGTGGATACTGGATGGAACCAGCCAAATAATAAATGAAGCTTGAGAGCGATGAAATACAAATGATAAAATAAGAATTTACTTACCGATAATTCTATTTCTCATAGTCCGTAGTGGATGCTGGGGACTCCGTAAGGACCATGGGGAATAGCGGCTCCGCAGGAGACTGGGCACATCTAAAGAAAGCTTTAGGACTAACTGGTGTGCACTGGCTCCTCCCGTTATGACCCTCCTCCAAGCCTCAGTTAGGATACTGTGCCCGGACGAGCGTACACAATAAGGAAGGATTTTGAATCCCGGGTAAGACTCATACCAGCCACGCCAATCACACCGTATAACCTGTGATCTGAACCCAGTTAACAGCATGATAACAGAGGAGCCTCTGAAAGATGGCTCACAACAATAATAACCCGATTTTTGTAACAATAACTATGTACAAGTATTGCAGACAATCCGCACTTGGGATGGGCGCCCAGCATCCACTACGGACTATGAGAAAGAATTATCGGTGAGTAAATTCTTATTTTCTCTAACGTCCTAAGTGGATGCTGGGGACTCCGTAAGGACCATGGGGATTATACCAAAGCTCCCAAACGGGCGGGAGAGTGCGGATGACTCTGCAGCACCAAATGAGAGAACTCCAGGTCCTCCTCAGCCAGGATATCAATTTTGTAGAATTTTACAAACGTATTTGCTCCTGACCAAGTAGCTGCTCGGCAAAGTTGTAAAGCCGAGACCCCTCGGGCAGCCGCCCAAGATGAGCCCACCTTCCTTGTGGAGTGGGCATTTACAGATTTTTTGGCTGTGGCAGGCCTGCCACAGAATGTGCAAGCTGAATTGTACTACAAATCCACGAGCAATAGTCTGCTTAGAAGCAGGAGCACCCAGCTTGTTGGGTGCACACAGGATAAACAGCGAGTCAGATTTCCTGACTCCAGCCGTCCTGGAAACATATATTTTCAGGGCCCTGATAACGTCTAGCAACTTGGAGGCCTCCAAGTCCCTAGTAGCCGCAGGCACCACCAATAGGTTGGTTCAGGTGAGACGCTGAAACCACCTTGGGGAGAAACTGAGGACGAATCCTCAATTCCGCCCTGTCCGAATGGAACATCAGATAAGGGCTTTTTCAGGATAAAGCCGCCAATTCTGACACGCGCCTGGCCCAGGCCAGGGCCAACAGCATGACCACTTTCCATGTGAGATATTTTAACTCCACAGATTTAAGTGGTTCAAACCAATGTGACTTTTGGAACCCAAAACTACATTGAGATCCCAAAGTGCCACTGGAGGCACAAAAGGAGGCTGTATATGCAGTACCCCTTTTACAAACGTCTGAACTTCAGGGACTGAAGCTAGTTCTTTTTGGAAGAAAATTGACAGGGCCGAAATTTGAACCTTAATGGACCCCAATTTCAGGCCCATAGACACTCCTGTTTGCAGGAAATGTAGGAATCGACCCAGTTGAATTTCCTCCGTCGGGCCTTACTGGCCTCGCACCACGCAACATATTTTCGCCAATTGCGGTGATAATGTTTTTGCGGTTACATCCTTCCTGGCTTTGATCAGGATAGGGATGACTTCATCCGGAATGCCTTTTTTCCTTCAGGATCCGGCGTTCAACCGCCATGCCGTCAAACGCAGCCGCGGTAAGTCTTGGAACAGACAGGGTCCTTGCTGGAGCAGGTCCCTTCTTAGAGGTAGAGGCCACGGATCCTCCGTGAGCATCTCTTGAAGTTCCGGTTACCAAGTCCTTCTTGGCCAATCCGGAGCCACGAATATAGTGCTTTCCCCTCTCCATCTTATCAATCTCAGTACCTTGGGTATGAGAGGCAGAGGAGGGAACACATACACTGACTGGTACACCCACGGTGTTACCAGAGCATCTACAACTATTGCCTGAGGGTCTCTTGACCTGGCGCAATACCTGTCGAGTTTTTTAATCATGTGGACGACTTCTGGGTGAAGTCCCCACTCTCCCGGGTGGAGGTCGTGCTGAGGAAGTCTGCTTCCCAGTTGTCCACTCCCGGAATGAATACTGTTGACAGTGCTATCACATGATTTTCCGCCCAGCGAAGAATCCCTGCAGCTTCTGCCATTGCCCTCCTGCTTCTTGTGCCACCCTGTCTGTTTACGTGGGTGACTGCCATGATGTTGTCCGACTGGATCAACACCGGCTGACCTTGAAGCAGAGGTCTTGCTAAGCTTAGAGCATTGTAAATGGCCCTTAGCTTCAGGATATTTATGTGAAGTGATGTATCCAGGCTTGACCCTAAGCCCTGGATATTCCTTCCCTGTGTGACTGCTCTCCAGCCTCGCAGGCTGGCATCCGTGGTCACCAGGACCCAGTCCTGAATGCCGAATCTGCGGCCCTCTAGAAGATGAGCACTCTGCAACCACCACATGATGGATACCCTTGTCCTTGGTGACAGGGTTATCCGCTGATGCATCTGAAAATGCGACCCGGACCATTTGTCCAGTAGGTTCCACTGGAAAGTTCTTGCGTGGAATCTAACGAATGGGATTGCTTCGTAGGAAGCCACCATTTTTACCCTGAACCCTTGTGCATTGATGCACTGAGACTTGGTTCGGTTTTAGGAGGTTCCTGACTAGCTCGGATAACTCCCTGGCTTTCTCTTCCGGGAGAAACACCTTTTTTCTGGACTGTGTCCAGGAACATCCCTAGGAAACAGAAGACAAGTCGTCGGAACCAGCTGCGATTTTGGAATATTGAGAATCCAATCGTGCTGCCGCAACACTACCTGAGATAGTGCTACACCGACTTCCAACTGTTCCCTGGATCTTACCCTTATCAGGGAATCGTCCAAGTAAGGGATAACTAAAATTCCCTTCCTTCGAAGGGATATCATTTCGGCCATTACCTTGGTAAAGACCCGGGGTGCCGTGGACCATCCCTATGGCAGCGTCTGAACTGATAGTGACAGTTCTGTACCATAACCTGAGGTACCCTTGGTGAGAAGGGTACATTTTGACATGAAGGTAAGCATCCTTGATGTCCCGAGACATCATGTAGTCCCCTTCTTCCAGGTTCGCAATCACTGCTCTGAGTGACTCAATCTTGAATTTGAACCTCTGTATGTAAGTGTTCAAAGATTTTAGATTTTAGATTTAGAATCGGTCTCACCGAGCCGTCTGGCTTCGGTACCACAGTAGTGTGGAATAATACCCCGTTCCCTGTTGCAGGAGGGGTAACTTGATTATCACCTGCTGGGAATACAGCTTGTGAATGGCTTCCAAAACTGCCTCCCTGTCAGAGGGAGACGTCGGTAAAGCCGACTTTTGGAAACGGCGAGGGGGAGACGTCTCGAATTTCAATATGTACCCTTGAGATATTACCTGAAGGATCCAGGGGTCTACTTGCGAGTGAGCCCACTGCGCACTGAAATTCATTGAGAACGGGCCCCCACCGTGCCTGAGCTTGTAAGGCCCTAGCGTCATACTGAGGGCTTTGCAGAGGCGGGAAAGGATTTCTGTTCCTGGGAACTGGGCAATCTCTTCAGCCTTTTTCCTCTCCCTCTGTCACGAGCAGAAAAGAGGAACCTTTTGTCCGCTTGCCAACAAAGGACTGCGCCTGATAATACGGCGTCTTATTTTGAGAGGCGACCTGGGGTACAAACGTGGATTTCCCAGTTGTTGCCGTGGCAACCAGGTCTAAAAGACCGACCCCAAATGTCCCCTTTTCAAAGGCAATACTTCCAAATGCCGTTTGGAATCCGCATCACCTGACCATTTTACTGGTAGAATTGGACAACGCACTTATACTTGATGCCAGTCGGCAAATATTCCGCTGTGCATCATGCATATATAGAAATGCATCTTTTAAATGCTCTATAGGCAATAATATACTATCCTTATCTAGGATATCAATATTTCCAGTCAGGGAATCCGACCATGCCAACCCAGCACTGCACCTCCAGGCTGAGGCGATTGCTGGTCGCAGTATAACACCAGTATGTGTGCGAATACATTTTTGGATACCCTCCTGCTTTCTATCAGCAGGATCCTTAAGGGCGGCCATCTCATGAGAGGGTAGAGCCCTTGTTCTTACAAGCGTGTGAGCGCCTTATCCCCCCTAGGGGGTGTTTCCCAACGCACCCTAACCTCTGGCGGGAAAGGGTATACAGCCAATACTTTTTAAGAAATTATCAATTGTTATCGGGGGGAAACCCACGCATCATCACACACCTCATTTTATTTCTCAGATTCAGGAAAACTACAGGTAGTTTTTCCCTCACCGAACATAATACCCCTTTTTGGTGGTACTCGTATTATCAGAAATGTATAAAACATTTTCCATTGTCTCAATCATGTAACGTGTGGCCCTACTGGAAATCACGGTTGTCTCTTCACCGTCGACACAGGAGTCAGTATCCGTGTCGGCGTCTGTATCTGCCATCTGAGGTAACGGGCGCTTTAGAGCCCCTGACGGCCTATGAGACGTCTGGACAGGCACAAGCTGAGTAGCCGGCTGTCTCATGTCAACCACTGTTTTTTTATACAGAGCTGACACTGTCACGTAATTTTCAACAGTACATCCACTCAGGTGTCGACCCCCTAGGTGGTGACATCACTGTTACAGACACTCTGCTCCGTCTCCACATCATTTTTCTCCTCATACATGTCGACACAAACGTACCGACACACAGCACACACACAGGGAATGCTCTGATAGAGGACAGGACCCCACTAGCCCTTTGGGGAGACAGAGGGAGAGTATGCCAGCACACACCAGAGCCCTATATATATATACAGGGATAACCTTATATAAGTGTTTTTCCCCTTATAGCTGCTGTATGTTTTAATACTGCGCCTAATTAGTGCCCCCTCTCTTTTTTTAACCCTTTCTGTAGTGTAGTGACTGCAGGGAAGAGCCAGGGAGCTTCCCTCCAACTGAGCTGTGAGGGAAAATGGCGCCAGTGTGCTGAGGAGATAGGCTCCGCCCCCTTTTCGGCGGCCTTATCTCCCGTTTTTCTGTATATTCTGGCAGGGGTTAAATGCATCCATATAGCCCAGGAGCTATATGTGATGTATTTTTTGCCATGTAAGGTATTTTTATCATGTTTTATTGCGTCTCAGGGCGCCCCCCCCAGCGCCCTGCACCCTCAGTGACCGGAGTATGAAGTGTGCTGAGAGCAATGGCGCACAGCTGCAGTGCTGTGCGCTACCTTATTGAAGACAGGAACGTCTTCTGCCGCCGATTTTTCCGGACCTCTTCGCTCTTCTGGCTCTGTAAGGGGGCCGGCGGCGCGGCTCCGGGACCCATCCAGACTGGGCCTGTGATCGTCCCTCTGGAGCTAATGTCCAGTAGCCAAGAAGCCCAATCCACTCTGCACGCAGGTGAGTTCGCTTCTTCTCCCCTTAGTCCCTCGATGCAGTGAGCCTGTTGCCAGCAGGTCTCACTGAAAATAACAAACCTAAACTAAAACTTTCACTAAGAAGCTCAGGAGAGCCCCTAGTGTGCACCCTTCTCGTCGGGCACAGAAATCTAACTGAGGCTTGGAGGAGGGTCATAGGGGGAGGAGCCAGTGCACACCAGTTAGTCCTAAAGCTTTCTTTAGATGTGCCCAGTCTCCTGCGGAGCCGCTATTCCCCATGGTCCTTACGGAGTCCCCAGCATCCACTTAGGACGTTAGAGAAATGAAGCTTGAGAACGGTGAAATATTAGTACCGGTGGTAAATGGAAATCTGCAGAAATGGTACCGGCACTTTAAGAAGAGCTGATCTCTGCTGGAAGCAGGTGAATCTGTAGCTGGAAACAGATGAGTCCCAGAGGACTGGAGAGTCAGGCTGCACCGCAGGTGGTAGACTGGAGCGGGTCTCTTTAGTGGAAGCTTGGAGACAGGAACTGGAACCTGGAAAATAACCACAGGAGAGAGACAGACTGGAACTAGGTTTGACAACCAAAGCACTGACCATTTCCTGGCCCAGGCACAGGATACTTATACCTGCAGCAATGCAGGCATTGGCTGGGCAATTATGCAGATTTCCAGAGGCAGTGGATTGGTGGAACTGAGACATGTGATTGGATCCAACATGGCTGTGCCCATGTTAGAACTTGGAGGGAAAGCTGGTTTGGAAACCATGTGGAAACATAACAGTAATGGCGGCGCCGGCCGCAGAGGACAGGAGACGCCATGCAGGATTCAAACATGGCGCCGCTGTGACAGCGTCTCAGCGTGACAGGAGGGATATGCAGAATGTGGACACAGATGAGATCCGGCCTTGGAACGCTGAGCCAGCCTCAGGAGACATCTGAAAGGCAAGTAATGGCATCCAGATACCCGGATCGTGACAGTCGTCTAGATAAGGCACCACATTTATCCCTTGGATCCGGAGTTGAAGCATCATCTCCACCATCACCTTCGTGAATACCCTCGGTGCTGTTGACAGGCCGTAGGGTAGTGCCTGGAACTGGAAGTGATCGTCCAGCAGGGCAAACCGCAAATACGCCGGATGAGAAGACCAAATCGGAATGTGGAGATAGGCGTCCTTGATATCCAAGGATACCATAAATTCCTGGTCTTCCAGGCCCGCAATTACTGCACGCAGGGATTCCATCTTGAACTTCAACCCCTTTAAATAAGGATTTAATGTTTTCAGATTCAGAATGGGTCTGACCGAACCGTCTGGCTTCAGCACCACAAACAGATTTGAGTAAAACCCCTTGCCGCGCTGTGGTAGAGGTACTGGAACAATGACGTGGGATTGGACCAATTTTTGGATAGCCTGTTGTAACGTAACTTGCATATCCTCCGAAGCTGGTAAGCTTGATCTGGAAAATCGCTGATAGGGAGTACTATTGAACTCCAGCTTGTAGCCCTGAGAAAAGAGCTCCCTGACCCAGGCATCCTGGCAGGAGGACTCCCAGACGTGGCTGAAGTGATGCAGCCGAGCTCCCACCTCGAGATCCCCTCGGGGTGGGTTGGCACCGTCATGCTGAGGCTTTAGTGGAAGCAGAACTGTTGGACTGTTCCTGAGGACTGTTACTTGCAGGTTTCCTGGGCTTACCTCTGGTACCTCTAGCCGCATTGGAGGCACCTCTGGTCTTTGATCGAAATGTGTGAGACCGAAATACTGGACTGACGGTCCCAGATAGGAACGGCTCGCCGGCGGGCCCCCTGCAGGGGATAAACGTGGATTTCCCAGCATTAACCTTGGAAATACAGGCATCCAGCTCATCCCCAAAAAGCCATTCCCCAGAAAAGGGGAGGGACTCCACATTATGTTTGGATTCTGCGTCCGCAATCCACTGATGTAACCACAAGGCCCTGCGTGCCAACACCGCCATGGCCGACGTCCGAGCATTGATGTTCCCCATCTCCTTGAGGGAATCACAGAGGACACAAGTAGTGTCCTAAATGTGTTTCAGGAGGGTAACCATGGTAACTACGGGCATATCCCCCGAGAGGCCCCCCTGAATTTGCATGGCCCAAGAATGAATGGCATGGGTCATCCAGCAACCCGCAATGACCGGTCTTTGTGAAATGCTGGCTGCAGTGTATATAGATTTTAGGGTCGTCACTATCTTTCTATCCCCAGGATCCTTCATAGTAAAGGAGCCCGGGTCAGGCATCACTACCTTCTTAGAAAGGTGAGAGACTGAGACATCCACCCCAGGGGGTTCCTCGAGGAGCATATGGGAAAGTGCGCAAAAACTTTTTGGATACTTTGAATTTTTCATCTGGATTCTTCCAGGCCTGTTTAAATAAGTAATCTAACTCTGGAGATTCAGGGAAAGTGACATCGGGCTTGTTTTGTACAAAGAAAAAAGACTGCTGTGAAGAAGCGTCCTCTAGAGGGAGCTGCAACACATCCCTTATAGCCAAAATGAGGGGTTCAATACCCTGAGTAGAATCGGGATCACCACTAACGGGATCCGGGTCATCCCCATCATCTTGTATATCATCATCTGTATCAGAGAGCAGAGTAGCTAAACCACACTTCTGGGGACCTGCATGAGAGAGGGGGGGGGGGGGGGGGGGGGGCTGTGCATCAGCTCTAGCAGCTAAATCTGCAACAGCTTGTTGCAGTAGCTGAGTTTTCTGCACATTAGCAGTTTGCTGGGATGACATATATGACATCATAGTTTTAAGAGACCCTAACCAGTGGGGCTCTGTACCCTCTCCCCCAACCTCTTCACTAATTTGTGAAGATTGACTACATTGCTCACAGGAAACATAGGCCCTCATTCCGAGTTGATCGGTCGGTATTTTTCATCGCATCGCAATGAAAATCCGCTTAGTACGCATGCGCAATATTCGCACTGCGACTGCGCCAAGTAATTTAACAATGAAGATAGTATTTTTACTCACGGCTTTTTCATCGCTCCGGCGATCGTAATGTGATTGACAGGAAATGGGTGTTACTGGGCGGAAACACGGCGTTTTATGGGCGTGTGGATGAAAACGCTACCGTTTCCGGAAAAAACGCAGGAGTGGCTGGAGAAACGGAGGAGTGTCTGGGCGAACGCTGGGTGTGTTTGTGACGTCAAACCAGGAACGACAAGCACTGAACTGATCGCACAGGCAGAGTAAGGTTGAAGTTACTCAGAAACTGCAAAGTAGTTTGTAATCGCAATATTGCGAATACATCGGTCGCAATTTTAAGAAGCTAAGATACACTCCCAGTAGGCGTAGGCTTAGCGTGTGTAACTCTGCTAAATTCGCCTTGCGACCGATCAACTCGGAATGAGGGCCATAGTCCTTGGATAATGGAGAGAATCTGGTGTGACAGATACTGCACAGCTTGTGTTTACAAATATTCACAGTAAGAACAAACACATACACTTACACACAGTTACCCCACCGTACGTCACTGTTATAATGCAAGCCTGCTTTTCCTACTGTATGTGAGAGGAGATACACAGAGAGGGAGAAATACCAGCAGACCCGGAGCTGCACAGCCCCAGTGAAACTGTCAGCTCTGTATCACAATAACACTAATAAATCCAGTCCTGAATAGGCTCAGAATACTGTACAACAGCGGCTCTCCCCCTTTAGCTACACCCTGTACCAGTTTCCAGCGTGTCTGTGTGGCAGGAAGCGCTGAGTGTGTGCTGCTGATGGCTTCTGTAAGCATAGGAAGGCGCCAAACGCCGCTGGTCCTGTTCTGAAGAAGCTCTGCCCCCTCCAATGGCGCCAGAGCTATACACAATATTTATATACACAATATATATACTGGCAAAGTCTCCCCTAAGCTTAAAGCCTCTCACAATTGCTTGGTTAAGCATGTTTGTGCCAGTGTAGTCACGGGGGATCCTAGCGGGACCCCCCAGGGATGGTCCCGAACATTGCGCCAGTGATCAGCCGCACTTTGAACTGGGGACCCCCCTGGCGGTGCCCCCGGTGTGTACTCACCACCGATGTCACCTTCAGGCAGCGTTAGGGGTGTGCGCTGTGCTGCGGCTGTGACAGCTAAGGCTGGTCGTCCTGCAGCAGGAAAGCGGCTCTGCACCTCGCAAGGCCGGTGACCGACCCCCCCTAACTCCAATGGTGCAGGTATGCTGTTGTCCAGACAGCATACCGAAAAAAATAAAAAATTTAAATGAAATTGAAGAAAACTCTCTGGAGCTGCAGAGATGTGCATACTCTCCTGAGGACACTTTTTTCTATACTGCCTGTGGGAGGGGGCATAGAGGGGAGGAGCCAGCACACCCAGTGAAGAAAATTTAAAGTGCACTGGCTCCTTTGGACCCCGTCTGTACTCCATCGTACTAGTTTCCCCCAATATCCCTTATGGATACTAGAGAAAAAAATGTTTCTGCCCATATGTGTGGTATACTGTATATATTCTGAACATTGTGAGACATCATTATGAATTTGAGGCACATCTATGTGGCATAGAAAAAAATATGGGGCACAGATGTGTGGCATATTATGTATTGCGGGCACAAATGTGTAATATTATGTATTGGAGGTATTAATGTGTAGGATAATTATGAAGTGGACATACAGCTGTGTGGCGTTTAATAATCTCCAGGCAGTGCAGGCTCAAGATCATATATTTAAAGAAAACACGACACTTTAAACTTACTACATGGCATAGGGAACTAAAAGCCATTGCTAAGTATAGTATAAAACTAGATAGCACTAAGAACCAAAATGCCATATCTAAATATGACAACTAGGAATACTAAAACTATGCATAGACTATAGTTAGCACTAATAACTTACACTGAAGAATAATATTAATAATAATAATAATAATAATAATAAGAAGAAGAAGAAGACGAATATTATAATATGCTAGCAGGTTTTCTAAATAGCACAGATAATTATACTGCATGGATAGATGGCAGATCCTCCAAATGGCACAGGTACTGTAGTTTGCCCAGTGAAGAAATACTGACAGGCAACATCTTTTCTGCATAGCACAGACAACTTCACTGGAGAGAAATGCTGCCAGATAGCAAGTTTCCTGTATAACTGAAATCTTTCAAATGACACAGGTAGTTTGTACAATGGAGAACTGCTGACAGTAACAGGTTTTTTGGTATAGCACTGATAAATTAACTGTAGAGAAATGATGACAAGCACCAGGTTCTCTGTATAGCTCAGATACTTGCACTCAGGGTCGGACTGACCCACAGGGGTACAGGGGGCAACCCCAGGTAGGCTCTACTGCCTGGTGGGGCCCCACCTCCTTCTCTAGGGAAGAGGTTCCCGTTTGTGCACTTGAATTATACATTATGAATATATGTTCTATTATAATGCACAGGACTATGGTGTATTCTCTATCATACATTGGTGTTATTAATCTGCTACAATATCATGCATGCACTGGTAATATTGAACGTATGTATATCAAGGGCCCTAGCTAATGCAGTCTCTAATGGTTAGCTAAACCAATGTGGTGGCTGGCCACATCCCTATGAATGGGCCCCTACCACTGCATTCCCCCGGTAGGCCCTTCATGCCCCAGTCCGACACTGCTTGCACTGTACATAAATGCTAGCCAGGTGATATACACAGTAAAGAGGGCAGATCTTCTTAATATCCCAGATTAGTTGCACCATGGAGACATGCTGACAGGGTTCCAGGGGTCCTGACAGCTAATTGAACTGTAGAAAGATCCTTGGCAGGTCTTCTGAATTGCCCAGATTGTTAATATGATACCTTACTACAGAACCCCGACAGGACCCCTTGTGGGGTTACCACGTTCCTTGATTTGATCCTGTGCTCCCAGTGCTAGGGCAAGAACTGGGGCTGCAGGAGTTAACTTTTGTCCTTGCTGGATAGCATCAGCTGCGGAAGGAGGAAGAGCCCAGACCTAGCAACAGGCTGACCTGTAACCTCTAATGGGGGGTGGAGCCTTCTAAGCGGGGGAGAGAGTGAGGGAGTAGAGACAGTGATTTTAGGCACAGTGAGGTGACAGCCTGTGCAGTGTAACACACTAGCCACAAATCAAAGACTCTCAGCAACAGGCGGGGCAGTGAAAAGAAGTGAAGGGGTATTAGTTGTGGACTCACTAATACCGCTTTCAGATTGCAATGCTGGGTCGCACCCGGGATTTGGAAACGGGTCCTTCCCGGGTGCAACCCTGCATTGGACCCTCTTACACTGGCTCCCTGAACCGGCAATATGCCAGTTGGGGTTGCCATTGGGGCGGGGACTGAGGCGACTTGGGGACCGATTGCGGAGACAGCGCTGGGAGATGAGACCATGTCCATGCCACCTCTGCCTATACTGTGAACGTGTTTCAGGTCACATCGACTCGGCAACCCATTCACACTGCACCTGACCATGTAATATCCTGGGAATAACCCTTCTTTATTCCCGTGTTAAAATACCGGGTCAGGCGACCTGGGAATTCTGGACTGACCCCTTTCACACCCCACAGCGACCCGGCAATATACCAGGTCAATACCGGGTTATTTGTGCGGTCTGAAAGGAGTATAACTGATTAGACTATGCAGCATCTTGTTGCCAGCCACAGAACTAGTTCACGATAACCAGTTATCTGCTTGTACTTTGGCTAGTATTAGACTCACATCAGCCCCAGCTATTTCTACAGTGAGGAATGTAATACCTGCTATCAGCTACAGAAAAGAGTGTTAATACAAATACTAATGCTTAATGTTTTGCCTGTGCTATTGTAATGCTAATGATTAATATTCCTGCATGTTATGTGTATACCACTGCTAATTACTAGTGCATGAAATTCACTAAATTCACAAATCCATAGAAACCTCTGCATGCTCCACTGGACACCCCACCAGGCTTGGACTGGCCCACAGGGGTACAGGGGAAACCACCGGTGGGCCCCACTGCCTGGGAGCCCACATCCTGCTCTAAGGATCAGGTTCCAGGCTGTGCACTTTAATTATGCATATGTTACCTTATACTGGACTATGGTGTATTTTCTACAGTGCATTGCTGTTATTAATCTGTTAATAATCTGGTACATTATGCATGCAGCAGCCGAATTTATTGAATATATTTAGGAAGGGGCCCAGATGTTGCACTCTCTAATGGTTAGTCAAACCAGTGAGGTGGCAGGCCACACCCCCTCTGCGGACTGGCCACACTCCTAAACATGGGCCCCTACCACTGCATTCCCCCGGTGGGCACTGCATGCCCCAGTCCGACACTGCTCCCCACTGTTACCTCAGGTTCTGAGGTGATTCTCTGACTCGCTGGGACTTCACCACCTCCTGTCAGCAGCTCTAACTCCTCCCATCAGACTGCAGCTGTCCCTACTGTATTTATAACCATCTGGACTGATTCTCTGCTGTCTCCAGCTCTCAGCGCTTGGCTCTCCGCTACAGCTTGAGCAAGCGGGGGAGGGGGGAGAGGTTAGACTGAATTGTACCTCCCATGCTATTCACCTAACCATTTATATTGTAAATGATGAAGTGATGCCCCATTTTGGGGGTATCACATGATTCATCCAGAAGGGCCTGGAGCTGAAGATACAGAAGTGGGTTGGAAAGACAAAAGGGTCTGGAGCTTGAGATACAGAATGGGGCTGGAGAGATATAAAAAGCTAAAGAGACAAAAGGGGTCTGAAGACACGGATATAGATCAATGGGTCAACCCTAATATAGTCGACATAGAAAAGGTTGACAGGGTCAAGAGGTCGACAGGGTCATTAGGTCAACAGGTAAAAGGCAGACACTTGAAAAAGTCAACAGGTACAAAAGTGCAACACATGAAAAGGTCGTCATGGAAAATGGTCTACATAAAAGTCAACACATTTTGTTAATTTTTTTTGGGTGTTGTTGCCTCCATCAAAGCACATGGAACCCCAATTAGTGTACCATGTCCCCTTGTATGGCTCGTCATGCTTCTGGCAAGGAAATTATTAATTTTCCCATGATTTCTGTAGTGCACAGATATCCAGATACAAGGCGCCTGCGGTATACTCCTCGTGATATATGGGGCACAGATGTCAGGAAACTTGGCACTTGCGCCATATTCCTGGTGATAACTGCAGCGCTAACAGAGGAATAAGTGTGAATGGGTGCAGGATATGTGGCGTGGGCTCTATTGGACCCAGAGGTCTGTATGCATCCATTACAGTTGCTTCCATACCAGTAAGCTCAGTCATGTAAATAATGACTTTTAAAGTACAATTAAAACCTGCACAGAAATTAATGTACTTGATGACATGGGTTCAGTATGATTTACCAGCGGCCTACAGCACCATCATGTATATATGCTTTTTGAAGAGGGGGACTACATCATAGCCACACTAGGGGGTCTATTCATCATCACTTAAATGTCACAATTTCTTCATTCTGCAGTAGATGTAGAAATTGTGACATTCATCAAACTCTGAAAAAGGTGCCGGCGGGGGCGAGAGGGGTCCGCGACTGAGCGCTCACCTCCCTTTACAGCCGGCCACACAAGACTCGGCAGGGTTGAGTGGGCTGCACTGCCCCAGCTGTCCTCGGCTGCTGACCTGTGGAGGGATAGGGGGTGTCATCAAGGTGCCACGAGTGGGGAGGGGCAGTCGCGCCCGCGATATTCAACCAGTGTGTGTGTGTGTGCGTGCGTGTGTGTGTGTGTGGGGGGGTTGCGGGTGGCGTGGCGTAATTTTCTTTTGGTGGCATGATGAATCATGAAAGAATCGTGAGAGAATACAATGAAAATTGAAAACTAAAAATTCTCAGTGCAATTTTTTCATGATGAATATGTGGAATGTGGATTTTCCTCTGGGAGTATACGACCCATAAAAGCTATTTAAAACGACTGCACTGTAATTAGATGCAATGAGTGGAACTGCGGCAGCCTGTGTGCTTCCTACGTGTCTGGCTGCCCCTGCCTGTGCCCCCTGTGTGCTGGGCTCCGCCAAGCAGGTAGCTGCAGTGACTCTGCTCTGCTGCATGAACCCAACGTTCCCGTGTTTACTTTACCCCAGAGGCGGCGGCAGCAGCGCAGTCTCCCAGCAGCGCGGCGTCACCACCACAGCGAGACTCCGCCGCCACCATCATCCTCTCGCGGGATCTCGCCGCCATATTCGCCCTGCTACTACTGCTGCTGCCAGTATTTTGGTTTCGCCTTCTGCCTGGTAGCGGAGGAGACGGCGCCCCATAGCCAGCAGCGCTGCTGCGTGAGGAGGGACCGCTGCGTTCCGGGCCCTGCTCTGACGTCAGGGGCCCTTGGTTCCGCCGGCGGAGCGCACTGGACTGGGCCGGCCAGGACCGTGAGGCCGGGGCGCTGCTGCTGCCGCAGAGAGGGGGAGGTGACGGTGGGACTGCCGGGCCGGGGCAGCAGAAGCAGCGCTCGTCCCCCTCCCCCTCGTGCGGGACAAAGTTGGCTGTCTCGGGGGGTCTGACGGAGGGGAGTCGCGGCAATCACGCCGGCCCCTAGCCAGAGCTGGCGGCGGAGGAGGCGGAGGCTGACAGGTAAGGCTGAGTGCGAGAGAGCGGGGCCTGGTGCCTGGCCGGGGAGATGGGCCCAGGCCTGGTTGGGGGGAGGGGAGGGGGAGGTGGGCGGCGATATCACTGTAGGCTCCGGCTCCAGGCCTGCTGTCACTGTGTCACACTCCGCAGCCCCCTCACCTGAGTGCAGGTGTGACCGCTGTGTCATGTCCACTGCCCGAGTGAGGAGGAGTGTGAGTGCGGCCCCTGATTACTTCTGTAGTTTATTAGTTTCCATCCAAGTGTTAGTTTCCTGTATTCTCCTGCTGTATCCTTAGTATGTGAGGTCACACATACACATTATGCTGTGGTTATGTCTAATGCTTTTTATTCATTCAACCATTATTTCTCTCATTTTCTGTATGGATGTATGAAGCCTTTTAAACACTTTGTTTATTTAGTTTTTTGAGATCGAAATCCAATATGCAGTACATGAATGTGATTTCATGCTGTCAGTTGCTTCTTGTTTAGGTCTTTCACAATTGTGGTGTAGGTAATTTATCAATAATATTTACAGTATATGGTTTTTGTCATGTAAATTATAAATCGCCATCTTTATGGTATAGAAATATCAGTCAGTGTTTTTATATTGACATTCTGTCAGTTTATTTATTCTTCAGTATATGGCCACATGATAATATAATAATATTACTTGGATATTCTACTTACTGACATTTTGCATTACAATGTCTGCTGTGTGGATCCTTAATCTTGTCTTTATTTGTACTTTTTCATTGCACACAGTGTTTTTCTGCTTAGATGGCATACAATGATTGTGTATTGATCTCTCTAATGCCGAGTACATACTTAACAATGTGTACCCGGCGATTTCTCGGGCAATGGGACCCAGCGGGGTGCCAACGTCGACAAGTGCATACACACTTTCTGAAGTCGGCTGTGACAGAGCGATGGTGGAGGGAGGAGCTAGGCCATGCTGCAATAAACAATACAGTATCGCCTGCGCTTCAACAGAGATGCTGCAGTTTTCCAACAAAGGAGATCACTTTCTCCACAAACTTACAAAAATACAAAACATGGAATACTGCGCTTCTCAGTTAGGGTAACCAGTTCATTGTAACAACCAGAGTTCAAAGCATATAGTATGAGTTTTAACCCTTCCTTAATTGAATGATCCTACTCCTAATGGTTACCTTGGATAAATAGATCCAAAAATATACTCTCATGGGTAGATCATCTCCAACATATATGAGAATCTAACTGCTTGCTCACATCGAAGCAGAAATAGTCCCACATATATATCTTATCAGTTGTAATTCTTTTATAGATCGTGAAGATATTTGTCCTCAAATGCAAACATAGGAAGGGGGACCCACATAGCGTAAAACAGATTACATTTATTAAAACACAATATAAAAAAATAGACCACCACTGCTTAAGGTAACTGCGTACCAAACATAAGGCACAATCTCACTAATGAAGTTCCTTTCCCGGGTAAGTCCGCTTCACATATGGCGCTAAGTGTTTCTTTCCCAGGTCCCGGTGTAAGTCAGTTTGGCAGCATGGCATCCCTTGCAACATCGCCAGATTGAGCTGCATGTACAGCCGACGGGTGGTGATATAGTGGGTACACACAAGATGATGTGTCGGAATTGTGCACATTGTTATATTTTGTAGTGTGTACCCACCTTAAGTTTGCCGGGTCTAGCACACTCGCAAGTTCCTGGGTCTCCGCTCTGTGACCCTGGACTGGAGCAGGGTAGCGGACCCGGGACATAGTCCCAGGTCGTTAGCATTCAGACCTACCTATATCTCTGGTTGATGCGCATTCATGCTCAAAAACCTGGGATTTAGGTGCTAGTGTGAAAGGGATATGACTGAAAGGGGCAGATTCAATTGGTTTGGGTGTCTAAAAATCCTGTATAAACAGGCCTGTTTAGACCCCCAAATAATTGTCACTATTCAGTTGTTTGGGCGCGCATGCATATCGCACATGTCACTCCCAAACAGACTAGATTTAACCGCCTTAAAATGGCTTAACCCGTCCAAACTCCTATTTTTAACGCCCAAAGTACTGAGTTTGCACACATTTTTTTTTTTTTTTCTCACGCCGCAGGATGCTGCAAGAAAAATGTGTTCTCCACTGCTGCTGGGCACCCCGAACAGCAGAACAATTGAATTGGTGTCGTCGGTCGCCATTTAGAGTTGTGGCCGAGAGAAAACTATTGAATCTGCCCAGAATATGTTGTGTCCTTTAGTAATTGACATTTGACACCTTACATTTTCCCTTGTAAGTACTGTGATTTAGATTAACACCATCAAATATCAGTGATTGTAGGACATATTAGTGGTAAATCTAAAGAGGTTATATACACAAAATGCTGTAGCTGTCATACACGTGTTTCAGGGTTTTTATAGAATATGGGAAGTCTGTAAATGTTCAAAATATAAAAAATAAAAAAAACATACAAGAACGTTGTAGTGAATTATGGTGGCTTACTGTGTTAAACACTATTGCATCATATTAAATGTGAACACCTAATGGACTTCCTATGAAATATCTACACAGTAAAAATGCTATCTTGATGGGGAAATCTAGTTTGTCCTAATCTTTGCAACTATATCATCTCATGTAGACAACATACAGTATACATTGGGGTCGATTCAATTCGGCAACTTAAGAATAGCGCCGGGAATTAGCTCCCGACGCTATTCAATTCAGCTCCAGTTAAGTCTGCGATGTCCCGTTCTCTGCGACTAAACAGGTTGAATTGTCGGGAGAACGGGCATTCTCCGACTTAACTACCCGGCGCGAGGCTGATTCCCGACAGAATCAGCCTTGCGCCGGCCGCGAGGCAGCACTTTTGTCGGGTTTCTTCTTTCATCCCCCGGGGATGAGAGAAGAATTCCCGACAATTGCGGGTCACTAGCAGCTGAATTGAATAGCGTCGGGAGCTAATTCCCGGCGCTATTCTTAAATTGCCGAATTGAATCGACACCATTGTTTTTACAATACTGAAACATAAATTACTTTTAACATTTCCAGGAATGCACAAGATGAAGGAAAATCTGTACAGTACTAGGAGTACAAAATACTGGTCTGGGAAGTTTTAAGTGGTGTAAAATTTGGAAAGTTAGGGCATGAGAACACTGAAAATGGTTCATTTAGGGTAAATCAAATCGGGTTTGTGGTAAAGTAGCATTTCTTGCAGTATATGTTGGCACCTGCTGATTATAGCAAAGCATGTTTGTAAATAAGGCAAATTAATATTAATGAGGGCTATACATAACACGGGTGGTTCCCCAATGCCGATCTGATTTGCTGTTTAAAAATGCAGATCGGCAAGAATCAATGATTGTGAATTTGTTGGGAATTTGTCAAAATCCTGCATGTTAAATATTGTCAACTCGCCAATTCAGGCATCGGGAAAACATGGAATCACCCAGATACTCTGCTGTTGTATGGGCGCCTTAATACATTCATAAATTACTTTTTTGACTCATTAGGCTGGTTACAAACTCATTAGAGAAAAGCAGCAGTGACTGCCAATGGCAAATCCAATTGCAGTGTGGTCAGTGGAAGACACACCACCGATTTCACTGTCCTGTGTTCCATTACTAATGCACAAAGTTGCTAATCTTTACCTTGGCAGTAGCAATATTTTTAGTACTCCCCATCTATCCATTTTACTATACCACTCCTTTTTTTTTTTTTTTTTTACTCTTGATGGATACACACTGGTTGATATCACTTGTCACACCAATGCCGTTCGCAAACACTCTGCGTCGGCCCTGCAGCACAGCTGATGCCTAACTTGTACATGTCTCTGCTTATCTGGCTGTGTATACAGGCGACCTGCCAGCCACCCGTTCACGGGGTGCAAGGACCGCCAAATTCAGATGCCCTCCCAGCTGTAATGTATGGCCAAACATATTATGTGGCCAGTTGGCAGATGTATTTAGCTTACCTTATTGGTTGGCATGATGGCGGGTCACATGATATCCTTGTGTGTACCCAGCATTACTTTATACTCTGAACAATGGACAAACCTTATTTTTCTCTGTTTTCAACAGAACTGTATTGTTCCCAAATAGAACATCCCAGCCTTCTGGTACCTAGGGATGTTGTGGACAGGTGGAATGTAGGCATCAATTCAGTTAATAAAAAGTTGGCTTGCTTGTCCGTAAGTGCAGTCATATGCTGTACTTACAGTGGCCCCTGGACTTTGCTTATTTGATTCATCCCTTAGAGCAGGGTTGGCCAACCAGTCGGAGGCAAAGAGCCAGAAAAGATCTGTAGTCAAATGAAAGAGCCATTATCATGCGCGCACCAAAGGCGAGTGTGCAAAAATAGAGGCGTGGCCTAGTTGTCATAAAGATATTTCCCATTTTTGTGCGCGCACCTTTCGGTATGATGTTTGTGGGAGTATGAACTTGTGTCACAACCCCGTTTTTAGTTGCGTTGTACAGTGCCACATATGCCTACTACGGTCAGCCAATGACTGTCGCCTCTCCTCTGCCCTGGTCACTGCTTCCCATGCACGAGTTCAAGATTTTGCCCGTGCTGCACCCCTTCAGTGGAACGTGCTACCCCGCTCCATTAGACACTCCTCGACCGTGCAAAGCTTCAAACGGTCACTGAAAACCCACCTATTTATCAAAGCGTACCCTTTTGATGCATAACCTAGTCCTGCGGCTGCTCCTCCTCCTCCATCCCCCTTCCTCATGCCTTGAACATCTCTACTTTGCTTACTTACTGCCATCAGGCTGCCTCAAACCCTTGCAGGAAAGTGAGGACACAACACCGATATGTAGTTGAACCACAGGGTTCTAAGGCCACAGTGGATTATTTCAAAAGGTAAAACAGTACAAATTATACACTACAGGCTAACAAGATAAATCTAAAACAGAATAATGGCTACAGTCAATGTACATACATGAGAATAGTCGCTTGCGTAACCCGGCCGGTCCTCCGCTTATCAGGTAGAAAGCGTTCAGAGTCTTCTGCCCGGCCAGGCAACAACAGGCTTTTTATACACAACTTCCATATACAATACAATGGTCACTGTAATCCCTTTGTCTATTGGACACTGAGATCCACCTTTACATTACAGGAGAGGTCATAGGTTGATTTGAAAAGGTGGGCGATGTCTTTCTCAACTGCTCTTGTGGGTGGTATCCTCTGGATTCCCCACGCATACATAATATACAGTAAATACAGTTTAAACCTATATTCTGTTTCTGCATCTTAATGTCCTCAGGAACATGCGATCTTCCTCAAACCAACACCAGAATGTTTCCCTTAAAATACCCTACAGCTGGATACCAAACACCACCTTGTAACCTTGTTCTGTCCCCTCCTATCCTGTAAAGGTGAATCCCCTTGTTCTGTAACCATTTTAAACAGCCATTTCTTTCTGATGTGGTGCAGGGGGCTATGTGTACAATGTGCACTATTTGGGTTAAATATGTAATGTTCTAATAACCCTCTACGCGCTCACACACTCCGCCCTAAATACCCATACCACGCGCAGGAACGCACGGCGAAGTAAGTGTACGCGCAGCGGGCATGTGCATGGGGTTAGTACATGGTGTATGCATTACAATGTTTTTCGACTTTGACAGCCAGGCCTGCAATAGATTGTTAGCTCTTCAGAGCAGGGCCCTCTTTCCTCTTGTTGTCATAGCCCTCTTCTCAACACATTTCACTTGCAGCTCTCTGGTACTCGGCGACCATCTTTACCCGCTTTTTCTGCTGCTGGTAAAAGCTCATCTCCTATCTATGGCCGCCAGCCCCAAGTAGTATGATGATGATGATTACTCCCTCGCTACTTACATCTTAGCTGTATTATGTTTTGAGAATTGTGGTGCTCTTTGTTACCTGTACTCTATTTTTGTTATTTACTGTAATGCTAAGTTTTGTCTCCCTGTACTGTCCTTTGTACGGCGCTGTGAAACACTTGTGGCGCCTTATAGGCCCTACACACTGGTCGACATCACTGCACGATATGAACGATCTCATTCATAAACGAACGAGATAACGTTCATATCGTGCAGTGTGGAGGCTCCAGCGATGAATGCTGATGCCCCGTCGGCTGTGCATGCAGGCCAATATGGACGATCTCGTCCATATTTGCCTGCAGTTCTATGGAGCCGTGTGACTGCGCCCCCCTGCCGCCGGGTCGCCCGTCGGCCAGCTCGGCGGCGGATCGGCCAATGTGTAGGGCCCATTAGAAATAAAATGTAGTACAGGTTGAGTATCCCTTATCCAAAATGCTTGGGACCAGAGGTATTTTGGATATCGGATTTTTCCGTATTTTGGAATAATTGCATACCATAATGAGATATCATGGCGATGGGACCTAAATCTAAGCACAGAATGCATTTATGTTTTATATGCACCTTATACACACAGCCTGAAGGTCATTTTAGCCAATATTTTTTATAACTTTGTGCATTAAACAAAGTGTGTCTACATTCACACAATTCATTTATGTTTCATATACACCTTATATACACAGTCTGAAGGTCATTTAATACAATATGTTTAATAACTGTGTGTATTAAACAAAGTTTGTGTACATTGAGCCATCAGAAAACAAAAGTTTCACTATCTCACTCTCGCTCAAAAAAGTCCGTATTTCGGAATATTCCGTATTTGGATATGGGATACTCAACCTGTAGTAATAATAATACATATGCCCCAGTACAGTGTCACATACATATAATGCTCACCACTGCTGTTGCTGGTCTGGGTGGCTACATTTGCCGCCCGCCTCTGAGTCTCTTACACATATTAATTATGGCATCCATGAGCCAATCAGAGCTTGCCGTCCTGCAGCAAGTCAGTTGTCGCTGCTGCCGGTTCGCGAGCTCCGGTTGGCTCACGGGCCGGCGCCCTTAGAAACGCTGCTACTGCACTCGGGAGGAGTATGCCGGGAGTAGGGAGCCGAGCTGCCGATTGGTTACTGCTGCCTTAGTGTATCAGCGACTCCCATTCCTTTGATATTTTGTGGAGTGGAACTGCAGATCATAACACAACTATACATTTTATTGCAGAAGGGTTAAGCTTATCTGATCTTGTGCTTCAAGCTTATTGTCAAAAAACTGAATATATGGCCACTTCTGTATTTTTAGTCAATTATCAAGCATAATTGCTGTGTTATAATATGTTTGGGCTGTTTGATAAAACGTTTAAAAAATCAAATTAGCAGTCCAGATCTGCATTCAGGTTCTAAGGTGATATTTAATAGTTATTGCGCCAGCAGCCACTAGGTGGCGCCCAACGGAGCAATTCAATTCTTGCTCTGTTCACCGGTGCTGATAAAATGTGCAAAGTGACATTTCAGCGTGGTGCCCATTAGTTTGGTTTAGCTGCTTTACACGACTAAACCCGACCTCTATGGTCGCTATAGCCATGATAGCAAAGATCCTGTCGCCCCACGATCTCCCATCACTTTAAACGGGAGATCAGGCGTGATATCACAATATTGCCCAATATCCTACATTTTTAAAGATAGTTTAGGGATATTTTACTGTTAAAAGTTAGTAAAACAGACAATTAGAAAATCTAGCTATGGAACCTGTTTTTATGAAAACACCATACAAAATAAAGATTTTTCTATTGCTTCTTATTATGTGTGTGAGAGAGAATTTCTCTGGTTATTTATCAAAATAGTGACCAGAGCAGCTAGTGCTCCTCTCGGCACACTGGCCGCAGTGATATAAAATAAAAATAAAAAAACAACTCTTAAGATGGGTACACACTGGAGCGATATGTACTCAGCTGGTATATCCTCTCAACGGGCCGACATATCGTAACTTGGGTACATATTGAGTAATGTTAATGAAGGACGGATGATTGCTGTTCAGTCCTTCATTAGCATAAATGATGTCGCTAGCGATATCGTCAGGTTTCATATGCAGCACATGAAACCTGACTACGTCACTAGCAACTGCTGGCATGTGAATATCTGGCATACACACTGCCGAATATGTGCCAATTTGAGCAATTTGTCTGTCCAATCTGCTGGATCAGACGACCTGTCGCTCAGTGTGTACCCAGCTTTACTGCTTGCCAGGCCAGTGAGTTTATCCGGTGCATGTGTGGGTTGGCTTACTGGCTGCCAGTTCCAGGTACTGGCAATAGGCATCACCAGAGGCAGGACTTTGGTAAATAGGTAGAAGCGTTTAGCTTCTGAATGTGTTAGTGTTGCTTCTCAAAGCCTTTTTCTGAATCTATTTAAGCAGGGAGTGTTTATGATTTGCCCTACATGTATGCAAGGATTAAGGATTTTATTCTCTACTGTGCATTGGGTGTCAACGAAAAATTGGAGCAAGGGAGTGGCTTTACTTGAGTAACTACAAAGTTGAGATAAATATTGCTTGGATTGCATTGGCTGGCTGACCCAGATAATACCAGAATCCATCTAACAAGTTTGTCCTTGTCTTTAACCACTTCTCTGGCATAATTGCATGTGATGCAACCATAAGAAGATGGACTTTCCCTGCTGTGGTTGCATCCCGACCACAAGCTCTGCTTTATAGTCGCTATCCCCTTCGAGTGCTAGTTCAGGGGGGCTGATTTAACCTCGCTTTACTGCATGTCGACTACTACGTTGATCTCTGAATACGGGAGGGGCAGTGGGGGTGGTAGCAAGAAGTGGTATCTATAGTTAGTGTGGTGGGGTAGATGTCGTCAGATATCTATGGTCAGTGGTGGATGGACAATGCTACTTGTGGGGGAATCAAAGCCTTCATGGGTGATGGGAATATGCCTCAAGGATTGAGAAACATTTTCTAGGTGAATCAACATTTAAGGGGGGAGGGGGCAATTATTACAAGCGTTGCCGGCTGGTTCCCTCTGTGTGCGGTCCTCCATACCAATGCGTTGTCAACAACAGAATCTAACATTGCTAACAACGAAGAGGAATGTTAGATTCTGTTGCTAACGCGTTGGTACGGAGAACCGCACACAGAGGGAACCAGCCAGCAAAGCTACACACTGAGGGGCTGATTCAGACCTGCCAAGTAGCTCCCTACCTGCACAGCCTAGCTGCGCTGGGAGGTGGCTACCCGCTGCATTCTGGGTCGCAGTGGCTGCACGTGACATCGCGCAGCCCTCGCGGCCTGCCCCCGCAACGGTCCGGACACTCCTACGTTGTCCAGTCCGCGCCCCCACCAACGGTGTTCTAATACCGTTGGCACGCCCCCTCCTGCCCTGCGATCGCCTCTGCCTGTCAGTCAGGCAGAGGTGATCGCATCTCACTTAGACAGGGAAAGTTAGTAAGTACCTTTTTCTTCAGTTACTATATAACAGCATATATCGAAACCCGCTCCTCATAATGGACTTCAATTCTCTCTCAAAAGAGCTGTTAACATTAATTAACCCCCTTTCTTCTATACAGGTTTTGCGTAAAGACATAATCATACACACTATCAGGAGGGTATGAGCAGAAATAAAGGGCACTCATGTCACTTATTCCTGATCGACACAACGCCTAAAAATCTCCTTAAGGGACCCAAAAAACAATTACAATTTCTCTCCTATGAAGGCCACTTGGGTTGTGTTCTGCAGCAGGTGCTTTAGGGTTAGTGTTGTCCTTCTGCAGGTATTGGATCCCAAAGAAGACTATTTTTTAATTTTTTATTTTTTTAAATCTATTTTTTCCAGCTCCCCCACACAATTGGTTTGCTACAAAATATGAACCTGGCGGGTTGGTCCTAGATAGAGGTATTGTTTATTTAAAAGTGACCAAGCTTCTTAACTTTGAGGTGTTGCAGTGTTGGGAGAAAATCAACAAGAATTGGTCAGATTTAAACTTTTGGTCAATGAATTCACTCTGTTCAACAACCATTGGTAATGCTCAAGTGACTATCCCTGCTTTGATGTTTAGTAATGATTACTACTGCTTTCTCATTGCAAATATCGGTTCGCACCCGGGTATTGGGAAGGGGTTGGGTTGCCATCGGGGACGGGTACTGCGGCATCATCGGGGGTGGAGGCGGCATTGGGAGATGAGATCACCGCCTCTCCCTATGCAGTAAACAGGTCCCGGGTCGCATCGACCTGGCAACCTGTTCACACTGCACCTGATCTGGTATGTTACCCGGGAATAACACTGCTTTATTGAATTACCAAGTCAGGTGACCTGGGAATTCGTCATGGCCCCTTTCACACCACACAGCAACTCCTGTGGACCCGGCAATCTACTGGTCGATTCCTGGTTATTTGTGCGGTGTGAAAGGGGTATAAGGGGGTTATTCAGAGATGGATGCAGATCTTGCTTCCACATCTACTCGCATGCTGGGGGCCACCGAGCACAGGGCAAGACCGCCGAGCATATGTGGTGCTGCCCCGTGATGCATTCCCTATTTAATTGTATACGCATCGATTTGTAGTCGACGCCTGCATATGCAGCCTGGCTGCGCTGGCAGGTGGTCCAGCTCTATTTTTTTTCTCTGAGTGGCTGCGTGCGACATCACGCAACCGCCCCAAAAACAGTCCGGCCAAGCCTGCGTTGTCTGGACCATGCCCGCCAAAACCTCTTTGACAACCCCCGCCACTGTCTATCACCTTGCAGCCACATGGTGAAGGGTCGCGCACGAGCACTATTGCCAGTGTGCGTGCGCAGACCCGATGGACGAACCACTGCATGCGAACACAACGACTGCGTCCATCTTTGAATAAGGCCCTTAATCCAGTGTTTCCCAAACGTGGTCCTCATGGCACCCCAACAGTCCAGGTTTTAGAGAGATCCCTGCTTGTGCACAAATGGTATAAATAAACTGACCGAGGTACTTAAGTCACCTGTTCCTACGCATGGATATCTTTAAAGTCTGGACTGTTGGGGTACCTTTTGAGGACCGTATTTGGAGACCACTGACCTTGTTTCACAGGGCATTTGGGAGTCCTTGCACTTTAATGTTGAAGCAGCAATAGATCATTTAAAGGGCTTTATCTTGGTTAATCTTTCTGCTAAAACAATGTTAGACCTCAAATTTCATAGTATTTTATGTTCCAGCTGCCTGCCATTAGTTTGCTTTGTAGTGGGCAGAGCTAGTTTCTTTTTGATTTCATGTTCTACTGCTATAATCCTTTTGATTTTTCTTATGGGGGGAAATGCCGTTAACCAACCTTGATTTAAGGCAAAATATAACACTTGTTCATGCAAAAGTTATTTCCAACCTAGCAACTCATACATTACAGTGATCATCTGCTCTGAAGAACGCACACCTGTGATTGCAGTATTTATTCTGTGCAGTATGTCTTTGTATTGTAGAAAACGAAGTAGTTATTGACCTTGGGAAGGAGACAAGGCTTGCATGGTTGCACGCAGTAATAACAAGTCAAAATTGCTTAACTCTAGCCAGTGTGTGTGTGTGTTTCAATAAGGAGCGTTAGAGATATCCTGCTGTTTCCATTATAATTTGGAATATCTTAAAGGAGAGGATGCAAACTGGAAATTTTATTTGATCTATCATCTCCGTATTGACCTTTCATTGCAGTCGGACTCCTATGTTGAGTTGAGAAGTCTGTATTTTAATACTTTCATTTATGCGTTTTTAATCATGCGTCCATTATTACATTTTTAAATACAACGCAATGATTGGCCATGAGCACTTTAAAGATTTATTTTAGTTCTGGGTCTCACTTTATTGCTGGAGAGTGCCGAAGCTCCCACATACAGTGCTTTGCTAAAGTATTCACCCCCCTTTGTATTTTTCATGTTTTGTTGCCTCACAACATGGAATTAAAATGGATTGTTTGAAGGTTTGCATCATTTCATTCACAGAACATGCCTACAACTTTGAAGATGTTTTTTGTTTTGTTTATTGTGAAGCAAACAACAAATAGGAGAAAATAACAGAAAACTTCAGCATGCATAACTATTCACCCCCATAAAGTCAGTACTTTGTAGAGCCTCCTTTAGCGGCGATTACAGCTGCAAGTCGCTTTGGATAAGTCTCTGAGCTTGCCACATCTTGCCACTGGGATTTTTGCCCATTCCTCAAGGCAAAACTGCTCCAGCTCCTTCATGTTGGATGGTTTCCGCTTGTGAACAGCAATCTTCAAGTCTGACCACAGATTCTCAAATGGATTGAGATCTGGGTTTGACTAGGCCATTCCAACACATTTAAATGTTTCCTCTTGAACCACTGGAGTGTTGCTTTAGCAGTATGCTTCTGGTCATTTTCCTGCTGGAAGGTGAACCTCCGTCCCATTCTCAAATCACAGATAGACTGAAACAGGTTTTGCTCAAGAATATCCCTGTATTTAGCACCATCCATCTTTCCCTCGACTCGAAATCGTTTCCCTGTCCCTGCTGCTGAAAAACATCCCCACAGCATGTTTAGGGTGATGGGATGTGTTGGGTTTACTCCAGACATAGCGTTTCCCTTGGTGGTTGAAAAGTTAAATTTTTGTCTCATCTGACCAGAGCACCTTCCTCCATACACTTGGGGAGTCGTCCACATGCCTTTTGGCAAATCAAAACGTGCCTTCTTATTTTTAACACTAAGTAATGGCTTTTTTTCTGGCCACTCTTCCATACAGCCCAGCTCTATGGAGTGTACGGCTTATTGTGGTCACATGCGCAGATACACCAGTCTCTGCTGTGGAACTCTGCGGCTCCATCAGGGTTACCTTTTGGTCTCTGTGCTGCCTCTGATTAATGTGCCCGGTCTGTGAGTTTTAGTGGCCGGTCCTCTCTTGGCAGGTTTGTTGTGGTACCATGTTCTTTCCATTTGAAGATGATGGATTTGATGGTGCTCCAGGGGATCATCAAAGATTTGGATATTTTTTTTTTTTTTTATAACCCAACCCTGACTTGTACTTCTCAACAACTTTGACCCTGACTTGTTTGGCGAGCTCCTTGGTCTTCATGGTGTGATGCCTCTTGCTTAGTGGTGTTGCAGCCTCTGGGGCCTTTCAGAAAAGGTGTGTTTATACTGACAGCTCATGTGACACTTTCACTAATTATGTGACTTCTGAAGGTAATTGGTTGCACAAGAACTTTTGAGGGGCTTCATAGCAAAGGGGGTGAATACATATGCACATGCCAATTTTCTAATTTTTATTAAGTTTATTTTTTTATATACATTTTTCTCATTTCACTTCATCAACTTAGACTATTTTGTGCATACCCATCACATAAAATTCAGATTAAAAAATAAATAAATTACAGGTTGTAATGTAACAAAATAGGTAAAATGCCAAGGGGGGGGGGGGGGGTGAATACTTTAGTAAGGCACTGTATATACAAATGCGTCCTCCTACATCTTTGCTACAGTTGCGCCAAACATCCTTTCTTGTCACGCCATGTCCTGTGAGATTGGGTTTTTATTTTCATGTCAGGGTTTGTTTGTTTTTTTTCTTTCCGAAATTGTGTCTAAGTAGAGAAACAATGCGACTAGGGCATATCAAAAGATGTGCTGATTAATTTTATATTTGACAATTTTTTATATCTTTTGTGCGTGTCTCGGAAAAAAAGATGGTCAAAGCCAACGGAGTTGCATGGGACCACGCCAGGCATCTCCTGCTGCGGGGCATATTTGCGCTAAATGTATGGGGGTATGATAATGTCGATATTATCTTAAACCATAAAGCTATACCTTTAAACACTCTCTTACCATGAAGCCGCTGCGGCCGCTGGACTTAATATGCACTCTACGTACTTTGTAGATTGTTTTACGCTATGAAAGGCGTTTTTCTCTAAATTGCATTTGAGGTATCTTGACCGGACAAGAGAGAGAATACCTGAATGTGAAACAGGAATTACATCAATACTTCGTGGAAAGTCTGACGAACATTACCCGGGTGACAAATACCCTAATTGGGGAGCGCAATTAACATTCTTTGTTTGCATGTACTTTGTACGCTATTTGCGTACAGAGTCCCGTACCTTGTACGGACTTAACGTACAAACGCCGCGCTGGGGGTACAAAGTACACACAGCGCGCACACACCCAGAGATATACTTTAAACCTTAGTAGTAATACAATGCAATGATATTACACCTTAAACCTTATTCAGCAATGCAATGCAATAATGCTATTATACTTTAAACCTTATGCAGCAAAGCACTGCAATGATGTTACACCTTAAACTTTATGCAGCGCTGACGGTACAAAGTACCCGCAGCGCGTACACACCTTATTAATACACTTTTCTCTAACGTCCTAGTGGATGCTGGGGACTCCGTAAGGACCATGGGGAATAGACGGGCTCCGCAAGAGACTGGGCACTCTTAAGAAAGATTTAGTACTACTGGTGTGCACTGGCTCCTCCCTCTATGCCCCTCCTCCAGACCTCAGTTAGAATCTGTGCCCGGCCAGAGCTGGGTGCTTTTAGTGGGCTCTCCTGAGCTTGCTAACAAGAAAGTATTTTAGTTAGGTTTTTTATTTTCAGAGAGCTTCGGCTGGCAACAGACTCTCTGCTACGAGGGACTGAGGGGAGAGAAGCAAACCTACTAACTGCGGCTAGGTTGCGCTTCTTAGGCTACTGGACACCATTAGCTCCAGAGGGTTCGAACACAGGATCTTAACCTTGGTCGTCCGTTCCCGGAGCCACGCCGCCGTCCCCCTCGCAGAGCCAGAAGACAGAAGCCGGCAGAAGCAAGAAGACATCGAAATCGGCGGCAGAAGACTCCTGTCTTCACATGAGGTAGCGCACAGCACTGCAGCTGTGCGCCATTGCTCCCGCATTACGCCCACACACTTCGGTCACTGTAGGGTGCAGGGGGGGCGCCCTGGGCAGCAATTTAGTACCTCCTGGCAAAAGCAGCATATATACAGTTGGACACTATTATATGCATGAGCCCCCGCCATTAATTTTACACAAAATCACGGGAGAAGCCCGCCGCTGAGGGGGCGGGGCCTTCTTCCTCAGCACTCACCAGCGCCATTTTCTCTCCACAGATCCGCTGAGAGGAAGCTCCCCAGGCTCTCCCCTGCACGATAGAGAGGGGGGGCACATAAATTTGGCGTAAAAACAATATATACAGCAGCTACTGGGTTAACACTAAGTTACTGTGTGATTCCTGGGTCATATAGCGCTGGGGTGTGTGCTGGCATACTCTGTCTCTCCAAAGGGCCTTGTGGGGGAACTGTCTTCAAATAGGGCATCCCCTGTGTGTGTGGTGTGTCGGTACGTGTGTGTCGACATGTCTGAGGTAAAAGGCTCCCCTAAGGAGGAGATGGAGCAAATATGTGTGTGAGAGGGTGTCTCCGTCGACAACGCCGACACCTGTTTGGATATGTGTAAGAGCTGAGGTGAATTTATTGCACAAAAGATTAGAGAACAGACAGGAAATCTACCCTTGTCTGTCCCTATGTCACAGAGACCTTCAGAGTCTCACAATGCTCACTATCCAAAATAATAAACACTGATATCGACACGGAGTTTGACTCCAGTGTCGACTACGATAATGCAAAGTTACAGCCAAGATGGCTGAAAGGTATTCAATATATGATTATTGTAATAAAAGATGATTTGCATATCACTGATGACTCATTTGTCCCTGACACAAGGGTACACATGTTAAGGGGAAGAAAGCTGAGGTAAATTTCCCTCCTCTTATGAGGAAAAAGAGCGGAAATCTCCAGACAAGAGACTGCAGCTTCCCACAAAAAATTCTCAAGCAGTATCCTTTCCCCACTAGGGCCAGGATGTGATGGGAATCTTCCCCTAGGGTGTCCTGTTTGCACAGAAGGTAGCACTAGCTATTCTCAGGGATCCTGCAGATAGCGTGCACATTCTAGTATACTACTCAGACCGGCGATTGTGTCGGCATGGGTTTATAGCGCTGTGGCAGCGTGGACAGGTACCTTATCAGCAGAGATTGAGACCCTAGTGTGTGTGTGTGTGTATGTATGTATGTATGTATGTATGTATGTGTGTGTGTGTGTGTGTGTATGTATATATATATACACACACATATATAATATATATATAATATATATATATACACACATACACACACACACGTTGAGTATCCCTTATCCAAAATGCTTGGGACCAGAGGTATTTTGGATATCGGATTTTTCCGTATTTTGGAATAATTGCATACCATAATGAGATATCATGGTGATGGGACCTAAATCTAAGCACAGAATGCATTTATGTTTCATATACACCTTATACACACAGCCTGAAGGTCATTTTATCCAATATTTTTTATAACTTTGTGCATTAAACAAAGCGTGTGTACATTCACACAATTCATTTATGTTTCATATACACCTTATACACAGCCTGGGGGTCATTTAATACAATATTTTTAATAACTTTGTGTATTGAACAAAGTTTGTGTACATTGAGCCATCAAAAAACAAAGGTTTCATTATCTCACTCTCACTCAAAAAATTCCGTATTTTGGAATATTCCGTATTTCGGAATATTTGGATATGGGATACTCAACCTGTGTGTGTGTGTGTGTGTGTATGTATATATATATATATATATATATATATATATATATATATATATATATATATATATATATATATATATATATATATACATACATACATACATACATACATACAGAAAAGAAGAGGCGGCACTCGGAGACTTGCAAATTCACAGTGTATTCACAACAAGTGACATCAACGTTTCGGGGACCAAACTCCCCTTCGTCAGGATGACGAAACGTTGATGTCACGTTGATGTCACTTGTTGTGAATACACTGTGAATTTGCAAGTCTCCGAGTGCCGCCTCTTCTTTTCTCTGTTTATCTACACCGGAGGGGAACCTGCGGATGGGGAAGGCACAGGAGCAAGATACATCCCGCTGCGGATACAGTGAGTGCCGGGGTTAAAACACTAGGATATATATATATATATATATATATATATATATATATATATATATATATATATATATATATATATATATATATATATATATATATATATATATATATATATATATATATATAATGTGTGTGTATATATGTGTGTATATATATATATATATATATATATATATATATATATATATATATTTCTCTATCGTCCTAGTGGATGCTGGGGTTCCTGAAAGGACCGTGGGGAATAGCGGCTCCGCAGGAGACAGGGCACAAAAGTAAAGCTTTCCGATCAGGTGGTGTGCACTGGCTCCTCCCCCTATGACCCTCCTCCAAGCCAGTTAGATTTTTGTGCCCGGCCGAGAAGGGTGCAATCTAGGTGGCTCTCCTAAAGAGCTGCTTAGAAAAGTTTAGCTTAGGTTTTTTATTTTACAGTGAGTCCTGCTGGCAACAGGATCACTGCAACGAGGGACTTAGGGGAGAAGAAGTGAACTCACCTGCGTGCAGGATGGATTGGCTTCTTGGCTACTGGACATCAGCTCCAGAGGGACGATCACAGGTACAGCCTGGATGGTCACCGGAGCCTTGCCGCCGGCCCCCTTGCAGATGCTGAAGTAAGAAGAGGTCCAGAATCGGCGGCAGAAGACTCCTCAGTCTTCTAAAGGTAGCGCACAGCACTGCAGCTGTGCGCCATTTTCCTCTCGGCACACTTCACACGGCAGTCACTGAGGGTGCAGGGCGCTGGGAGGGGGGCGCCCTGGGAGGCAAATGAATACCTATTTTGGCTAAAAATACCTCGCATATAGCCTCCGGAGGCTATATGGAGATATTTAACCCCTGCCAGAATCCGTTAAGAGCGGGAGACGAGGCCGCCGAAAAAGGGGCGGGGCCTATCTCCTCAGCACACAGCGCCATTTTCCCTCACAGAAAGGCTGGAGGGAAGGCTCCCAGGCTCTCCCCTGCACTGCACTACAGAAACAGGGTTAAAACAGAGAGGGGGGGCACTAATTTGGCGTTAGAAATATATAAAAAAGATGCTATAAGGGAAAACACTTATAAGGTTGTCCCTATATAATTATAGCGTTTTTGGTGTGTGCTGGTAAACTCTCCCTCTGTCTCTCCAAAGGGCTAGTGGGTCCTGTCCTCTATCAGAGCATTCCCTGTGTGTGTGCTGTGTGTCGGTACGTGTGTGTCGACATGTATGAGGACGATGTTGGTGAGGAGGCGGAGCAATTGCCTGTAATGGTGATGTCACTCTCTAGGGAGTCGACACCGGAATGGATGGCTTATTTAGGGAATTACGTGATAATGTCAACACGCTGCAAGGTCGGTTGACGACATGAGACGGCCGACAAACAATTAGTACCGGTCCAGACGTCTCAAAAACACCGTCAGGGGTTTTAAAACGCCCGTTTACTTTAGTCGGTCGACACAGACACAGACAGGGACACTGAATCCAGTGTCGACGGTGAATAAACAAACGTATTCCTTATTAGGGCCACACGTTAAAGGCAATGAAGGAGGTGTTACATATTTCTGATACTACAAGTACCACAAAAGAGGGTATTATGTGGGATGTGAAAAAACTACCGTAGTTTTTCCTGAATCAGATAAATTAAATAAAGTGTGTGATGATGCGTGGGTTCCCCCCGATAGAAAATTATGGGCGGTATACCCTTTCCCGCCAGAAGTTAGGGCGCGTTGGGAAACACCCCTTAGGGTGGATAAGGCGCTCACACGCTTATCAAAACAAGTGGCGGTACCGTCTATAGATAGGGCCGTCCTCAAGGACCAGCTGACAGGAGGCTGGAAAATATCATAAAAAGTATATACACACATACTGGTGTTATACTGCGACCAGCGATCGCCTCAGCCTGGATGTGCAGAGCTGGGGTGGCTTGGTCGGATTCCCTGACTAAAAATATTGATACCCTTGACAGGGACAGTATTTTATTGACTATAGAGCATTTAAAGGATGCATTTCTATATATGCGAGATGCACAGAGGGATATTTGCACTCTGGCATCAAGAGTAAATGCGATGTCCATATCTGCCAGAAGATGTTATGGACACGACAGTGGTCAGGTGATGCAGATTCCAAACGGCACAAAGGTGTATTGCCGTATAAAGGAAGAGGAGTTATTTGGGGTCGGTCCATCGGACCTGGTGGCCACGGCAACTGCTGGAAAATCCGCCGTTTTTACCCTAAGTCACATCTCTGCAGAAAAAGACACCGTCTTTTCAGCCTCAGTCCTTTCGTCCCTATAAGATCATATCTGCCCAGGGATAGAGGAAAGGGAAGAAGACTGCAGCAGGCAGCCCATTCCCAGGAACAGAAGCGTTCCACCGCTTCTGACAAGTTCTCAGCATGGCGCTGAGACCGTACAGGACCCCTGGATCCTACAAGTAGTATCCCAGGGGTACAGATTGGAATGTCGAGACGTTTCCCCTTCGCAGGCTCCTGAAGTCTGCTTTACCAAGGTCTCCCTCCGACAAGGAGGCAGTATGGGAAAAAATTCACAAGCTGTATTCCCAGCAGGTGATAATTAAATTACCCCTCCTACTACAAGAAAAGGGGTATTATTCCACACTATATTGTGGTACTGAAGCCAGAAGGCTAGGTGAGACTTATTCTAAAAATTTTTTTGAACACTTACAAAGGTTCAAATCAAGATGGAGTCACTCAGAGCAGTGATAACGAACCAGGAAGAAGGGGACTATATAGTGTCCCGGGACATCAGGGATGCTTACCTCTATGTCCCAAATTTGCCCTTCTCACTAAGGGTACCTCAGGTTCGTGGTGCAGAACTGTCACTATCAGTTTCAGACGCTGCCGTTTGGATTGTCCACGGCACCCCGGGTCTTTACCAAGGTAATGGCCGAAATGATGATTCTTCTTCGAAGAAAAGGCGTCTTAATTATCCCTTACTTGGACGATCTCCTGATAAGGGCATAGTCCAGGGAACAGTTGGAGGTCGGAGTAGCACTATCTCGGATACTGCTACAACAGCACGGGTGGATTCTAAATATTCCAAAATCGCAGCTGATCCCGACGACACGTCTGCTGTGCCTAGGGATGATTCTGGACACAGTCCAGAAAAAGGTGTTTCTCCCGGAAGAGAAAGCCAGGGAGTTATCCGAGCTAGTCAGGAACCTCCTAAAAACAGTGCATCATTGCACAAGGGTCCTGGTAAAAATGGTGGCTTCCTACGAAGCAATTCCATTCGGCAGATTTCACGCAAGAACTTTTCAGTGGGATCTGCTGGACAAATGGTCCGGATCGCATCTTCAGATGCATCAGCGGATAACCCTATATCCAAGGACAAGGGTGTCTCTCCTGTGGTGGTTATAGAGTGCTCATCTTCTAGAGGGCCGCAGATTCGGCATTCAGGATTGGATGCTGGTGACCACGGAGCCCAGCCCGAGAGGCTGGGGAGCAGTCACACAAGGAAAAAATTTCCAGGGAGTGTGATCAAGTCTGGAGACTTTTCTCCACATAAATATACTGGAGTTAAGGGTAAATTTATAATGCTCTAAGCTTAGCAAGACCTCTGCTTCAAGGTCAGCCGGTATTGATCCAGTGGGAAAAACATCACGGCAGTCGCCCACGTAAACAGACAGGGCGACACAAGAAGCAGGAGGGCAATGGCAAAAACTGCAAGGACTTTTCGCTGGGCGGAAAATCATGTGATAGCACTGTCAGCAGTGTTTCATCCCGGGAATGGAAACTGGGAAGCAGACTTCCTCAGCAGGCACGACCTCCACCCGGGAGAGTGGAAACTTCATCGGGAAGTTTTTTCCACATGATTGTAAACCGTTGGGAAATACCAAAGGTGGACATGATGGCGTCCCGTCTGAACAAAAAACTGGACAGGTATTGCGCCAGGTCAAGAGACCCTCAGGCAATAGCTGTGGACGTTCTGGTAACACCGTGGGTGTACCAGTCGGTGTATGTGTTCCCTCCTCTGCTTCTCATTCCTAAGGTGCTGAGAATTATAAGACGTAGAGGAGTAAGAACTATACTCATGGCTCCGGATTGGCCAAGAAGGACTTGGTACCCGGAACTTCAAGAGATGCTTACAGAGGTCTTATGGCCTCTGCCGCTAAGAAGGGACTTGCTTCAGCAAGTACCATGTCTGTTCCAAGACTTACCGCAGCTGCGTTTGTCGGCATGGCGGTGGAAAGCCGGATCCTAAGGGAAAAAGGCATTCCGGAAGAGGTCATTCCTACCCTGGTCAAAGCCAGAAAGGAGGTGACCGCACAACATTATCACCACATGTGGCGAAAATATGTTGCGTGGTGTGAGGCCAGGAAGGCCCCACAAAGAAATTTCAACTCGGTCGTTTCCTGCATTTCCTGCAAACAGGAGTGTCTATGGGCCTCAAATTGGGGTTCATTAAGGTTCAAATTTCGGCCCTGTCGATTTTCTTCCAGAAAGAATTGGCTTCAGTTCCTGAAGTCCAGAAGTTTGTCAAGGGAGTATTGCATATACAACCCCCTTTTGTGCCTCCAGTGGCACTGTGGGATCTCAACGTAGTTCTGGGATTCCTCAAATCACATTGGTTTAAAACCAGTCAAATCTGTGGATTTGAAGCATCTCACATGAAAAGTGACCATGCTCTTGGCCCTGGCCTGGACCAGGCGAGTGTCAAATTGGTGGTTTTTTCTCAAAAAAGCCCATATCTGTTTGTCCATTCGGACAGGGCAGAGCTGCGGACTCGTCCCCAGTTCTCTCCCTAAGGTGGTGTCAGTGTTTCACCTGAACCAGCTTATTGTGGTGCCTTGCACCTACTAGGGACTTGGAGGACTCCAAGTTGCTAGATGTTGTCAGGGCCCTGAAAATATGTTCCAGGACGGCTGGAGTCAGGAAAACTGACTTGCTGTTATCCTGTATGCACCCAACAAACTGGGTGCTCTTGCTTCTAAGCAGACTATTGCTAGTTGGATGTGTAATACAATTCAGCTTGCACATTCTGTGGCAGGCCTGCCACAGCCAAAATATGTAAATGCCCATTCCACAAGGAAGGTGGGCTCATCTTGGGCGGCTGCCCGAGGGGTCTCGGCTTTACAACTTTGCCGAGCAGCTACTTGGTCAGGGGCAAACACGTTTGCTAAATTCTACAAATTTGATACCCTGGCTAAGGAGGACCTGGAGTTCTCTCATTCGGTGCTGCAGAGTCATCCGCACTCTCCCGCCCGTTTGGGAGCTTTGGTATAATCCCCATGGTCCTTTCAGGAACCCCAGCATCCACTAGGACGATAGAGAAAATAAGAATTTACTTACCGATAATTCTATTTCTCGGAGTCCGTAGTGGATGCTGGGCGCCCATCCCAAGTGCGGATTATCTGCAATACTTGTACATAGTTACAAAAATCAGGTTATTATTGTTGTGAGCCATCTTTTCAGAGGCTCCGCTGTTATCATACTGTTAACTGGGTTTAGATCACAAGTTGTACGGTGTGATTGGTGTGGCTGGTATGAGTCTTACCCGGGATTCAAAATTCCTCCCTTATTGTGTACGCTCGTCCGGGCACAGTACCTAACTGGCTTGGAGGAGGGTCATAGGGGGAGGAGCCAGTGCACACCACCTGATCGGAAAGCTTTACTTTTGTGCCCTGTCTCCTGCGGAGCCGCTATTCCCCATGGTCCTTTCAGGAACCCCAGCATCCACTACGGACTCCGAGAAATAGAATTATCGGTAAGTAAATTCTTATTATATATATATATATATATATATATATATATATATATATATATATATATATATATATATATATATATATATATATATATATATATATATTATCTGTCTTAAGTGAGAGATAGATAGATATATATATATATATATATATATATATATATATATATATATATATATATATATATATATATATAAAACATGCCCGAAGAGACATGAGTATACTGGGTCCTAGAGTCAAAGCTATGTCGATTTCTGCTTGACGTGTCCCGTAGAATATGCAATGGACAGATGATGCCGACTTAAGAGGCATGTGGAAGGCTGAGGATTGTGTGGAGAAGGGTTCTCAGACCTGGTCTCCACAGCTATAGCTGGTAATTCTGATATTTTGCCTTATATTCCTGCACAGCCTAGGAAAGCACGACATTATCAAATGCAGCCTTTCGAATAAAGAAACAAGAAAGTCCGAGGTGCGTCCTTTCTTGCCAGAGGCGGGGGCAGAGGAAAGAAGCTGCACAACACAGCTAGTTCCCAGGAACAGAAGTCCTCCCCGGCCTCTACAAAAATCCACCGCATGTCGCTGCGGCTCCACAGGTGGAGCTAGGCCCGGTGGGGGCACGCCTTCGTAAGTTCAGCCACAAGTGGGTTCACTCCCTGTTAGATCCCTGGGCAATAGATATTGTGTCTTAGGGATACAAGCTGGACTTTGAGAAGATGCCCCCTCACCGACGGCCCTGCCTGCTTCCCCCCACGAGAGGGAAACCGTGTTAACTGCAATTCATAAATTGTATCTTCAACAGGTGGTGGTCCAGGTTCCCCTCCTTCAACAAGGAGGGGGTTATTATTCGACCATGTTGTAGTCCCGAAACCAGACGGTTCGGTCGGACCCATATTGAATTTAAAATCCCTGAACATATACCTGAAATGGTTCAAGTTCAAAATGGAATCGCTAAGAGTGGTTATTGCAAGCCTGAAAGGGGGAGATTTTATGGTGACTCGGGACATAAAGGATGCATACCTTCATGTCCCCATTTATCCACCTCAGAATTGCGGTACGGGATGGTCATTACCAATTTCAGACGTTGCCGTTTGGTCTCTCCACGGCCTTGAGAATATTCACCAAGGTAATGACGGAAATGATGGTGCTCCTGCGGAAGCAAGGGTCACTATTATCACGTACTTGGACGATCTCCTCATAAAAGCGAGATCAAGAGAGCAGTTGCTGAACAGCGTATCACTTTCTCTGAAAGTGAAACGGCAATGCGGCTGGATTCTATATATTCCAAAGTCGCAGTTGGTTCTTACAGCTCATCTGCCTCTCCTAGGCATGATCCTAGACACAGACCAGAAAAAGGTTTGTCTCCCGATAGAGAGAGCTCAGGAGCTTGTGACACTGGTCAGGAATCTATTAAAACTAAAACAGGTGTCAGTGCATCACTGCACTCGAGTCCTGGGAAGGAGGGTGTCATCATACGAGGCCATTCCCTTCGGCAGGTTCCATACGAGGACCTTCCAATGGGATTTACTGGACAAGTGGCCTGGATCACATCTTCGGATGCATCGGTTAATCACCCTATCCCCCAGAGCAAGGGTGTCTCTCCTGTGGTGACTGCAGAGTACTCACCTTCTGGAAGGTCGCAGATTCGGCATTCAGGACTGGGTCCTGGTGACCACGGATGCAAGCCTCCGAGGGTGGGGAGCGGTCACACAGGGAAGAAATTTCCAAGGGCTGTGGTCGAAGGCAGGAGACTTGCCTTCACATCAATATCCTGGAACGAATGGCCATATACAACGCCCTAAGTCGAGCGGAGACCCTGCTTCGCGACCAACCGGTTCTGATCCAGTCAGACAATATCACCGCAGTGGCTCATGTAAACCGCCAAGGCGGCACAAGGAGCAGGGTGGCGATGGCGGAAGCCACCAGAATTCTTCGCTGGGCGGAGAATCACGTAAGCACACTGTCAGCAGTGTTCATTCCGGGAGTGGACAACTGGGAAGCAGACTTCCTCGGCAGGCACGACCTCCACCCGGGAGAGTGGGGACTTCACCAAGAAGTCTTCACGCAGATTGCAAATCGACGGGAACTGCCACAGGTGGACATGATGGTGTCCCGCCTCAACAAAAAGCTAAAAAGGTATTGCGCCAGGTCAAGGGACCCTCAGGCGATAGCTGTGGACGCACTAGTAACACCGTGGGTGTTCCAGTCGGTCTATGTGTTTCCTCCTCTTCCTCTCATACCAAAGGTGCTGAGAATTGTAAGAAAAAGAGGAGTGAGAACAATACTCATTGTTCTGGATTGGCCAAGAAGGACTTGGTACCCGGAACTGCAAGAAATGCTCACAGAGGACCCATGGCCTCTGCCTCTCAGACAGGACCTGTTGCAACAAGGGCCCTGTCTGTTCCAAGAATTACCGCGGCTGCGTTTGACGGCATGGCGGTTGAACGCCGGATCCTAGCGGAAAAAGGCATTCCGGATGAAGTTATTCCTACGCTAATAAAGGCTAGGAAGGACGTGACAGCAAAGCATTATCACCGTATATGGCGAAAATATGTTACTTGGTGTGAGGCCAGGAAGGCCCCTACAGAAGAATTCCAGCGGGGTCGATTCCTGCACTTCCTACAGTCAGGAGTGACTATGGGCCTAAAATTAGGGTCCATAAAGGTCCAGATTTCGGCCCTATCCATTTTCTTTCAAAAAGAACTGGCTTCACTGCCTGAGGTTCAGACGTTTGTTAAGGGAGTGCTGCATATTCAGCCCCCTTTTGTGCCACCAGTGGCAACTTGGGATCTTAACGTGGTGTTGGGTTTCCTGAAATCCCACTGGTTTGAGCCACTTAAGACTGTGGAGCTAAAGTATCTCACGTGGAAAGTGGTCATGCTGTTGGCCTTAGCTTCGGCTAGGCGTGTGTCAGAATTGGCGGCTTTGTCATGTAAAAGCCCCTATCCGGTTTTCCATATGGACAGGGCAGAATTGCGGACTCGTCCGCAATTTCTGCCAAAGGTGGTGTCATCTTTTCATTTAGACCAACCTATTGTGGTGCCTGCGGCTACTTGTGACTTGGAGGATTCCAAGTTGCTTGACGTAGTCCGCGCTTTGAAGATTTATGTAACCGGAACGGCTGGAGTCAGGAAAACTGACTCGCTGTTTATCCTGTATGCATCCAACAAGCTGGGTGCTCCTGCTTCAAAGCAAACTATTGCTCGCTGGATCTGTAACACGATTCAGCAGGCTCATTCTGCGGCTGGATTGCCGCATCCAAAATCAGTGAAAGCCCATTCCACAAGGAAGGTGAGCTCTTCTTGGGCGGCTGCCCGAGGGGTCTCGGCATTACAGCTTTGCCGAGCTGCTACTTGGTCGGGTTCAAACACATCTGCAAAATTCTACAAGTTTCATACCCTGGCTGAGGAGGACCTTGTGTTTGCCCATTCGATGCTGCAGAGTCATCCGCACTCTCCCGCCCGTTTGGGAGCTTTGGTATAATCCCCATGGTCCTTACGGAGTCCCCAGCATCCTCTAGGACGTTAGAGAAAATAAGAATTTACTCACCGGTAATTCTATTTCTCGTAGTCCGTAGTGGATGCTGGGCGCCCGTCCCAAGTGCGGACTTTCTGCAATACGTGTATATAGTTATTGCTTAATAAAGGGTTATGTTATGTTGGCATCCATTGGTTGATGCTCTGTTTGTTCATACTGTTAACTGGGTAAGTTTATCACAAGTTATGCGGTGTGATTGGTGTAGCTGGTATGAGTCTTACCCTGGATTCCAAAATCCTTTCCTTGTAATGTCAGCTCTTCCGGGCACAGTTTCCTTAACTGAGGTCTGGAGGAGGGGCATATTGGGAGGAGCCAGTGCACACCAGTAGTACTAAATCTTTCTTTAGAGTGCCCAGTCTACTGCGGAGCCAGTCTATTCCCCATGGTCCTTACGGAGTCCCCAGCATCCACTACGGACTACGAGAAATAGATTTAGCGGTGAGTAAAATCTTATTTTAAACCTTATACAGTTAGGTAACGTAATACACTTTAAACCCCAGCAGGGAAAGGAGGACACAACACGGATTTGTAGTTTAAAAACTGGGTTCCGACACCACAGAGTAATATATCTGAAAGGGGGTTAACAATACAATTCATACACTACAATACAACAGAGTAAATGGCTACAGTCAATGTACATACGTGAGAATATTCGCATGCGCTTCCTGGACCAGTCCTCCGCTAATCAGGTAGATAGCGTTAAGAGTCTTCTGACCGGCCAGGCAGCAACAGGCTTTTTATACACTATTTCCAAAAGCAATACAATGGATACTGTAATCCCTTTGTCCATTGGACACAGGGATGCATCTTTACATTACAGGAGAGGTCATAGGTTGATTTGAAAAGGTGGGCGATGTCTTTCTCAACTGCTCTTGTGGGTGGTCTCCTCTGGATTCCCGCCGCATACATAATATACAGTAAATACAGTTTATATCTATATTCTACTTCTGCACATAACTATATGCAGGACCATGCGATCTTCCTCTAACCAACACCGGAATGTTACTCTTAAAATACCCTACAGCTGGATACCAGACATCACCTTATAACCTTAGTCTGTCCCTTCCTATCATGCAAAGGTGAATCCCTTAGTCCTGGAATCATTTAAACTGTTGATACTTGCTGATGTGGTGCAGGGGGGGGCTATGTGTACAATGTGCACTATTTGGATTAAATATGTAATGTTTTGATAACCCTCCATGTGTTCACAAACTCAGCCGTAAATACCCATACCACGCGCAGGACCGCGGGAGTGACCATACGCAAATTGCGGATATATGCACGCACGGCGGAACAAGTGCACGCGCAGCGGGCATGTGTGTGTTGTTAGTACGTGATGTGTGTACGGCTTCTTGTTCCAACAAATGGGGTGCACATTTAGTTGATGATACATGGAGGGGGAACATATGTGAGTGCTAATATATGTGAATATCACCTGTCGAGTACATGTGTCACTATCTGAAGGTTGTAGAGATGAAGATAAGACACACATCTAAAATACATTCACATAACATTTTCGTAATCATTCTTGGGCGTAGTCGATGTCTTTTCCGGATGGATGTATCTGGGCAAAGGGGGAGACAAAGGAAAAACGGGTGAAAGAAACAGGCCATGGAATTAATTTGCAATCCTTATCATAACACTGTCTCTATGGATGGGTCGTAAATTAAATCTGCTGCTGTAACAATGCCCCCGCTCCTTTAAACTCATCAATTTTGTGCCATGCTTGCGCCGCGTTAAAATTCGAACACCTAAATATCAAGCTAATAATTATGACGACTCCCAGGATACAGAGGAGAAACTTTCCCACACTCCTAATAACATTTTGAGCCCACTCTCCTAATCCTGAGAACCAATTTCGTTGCTTCAACCATGAGACCCAGCAGTCAGGGTAAGGTTGTTTCTCCTTCGGAACTCCCACTTCAACTGCAAGATATCGTCCATCTTTTGATCGATGATCTCGCTTGGGTCATCAGTTCTGTTTGTAATATACGTGCAGCACTTCACACCATATTGAGTTGCCAAAGTGACACAATACCCACCCGTCACGGCTGTGATATAATTGAGGACCATCCTATGCTGGATCAGTTCTGTCTTGTAAGCTTGCAACTCCCTACCCGTATACCTGAAGGTGTCGTCATACATCTCAGTGATATTATCTATCAAGTTCGCTAGCGCATGGATATACCTATAAATTATAATTCCTCTGGTCGTACGGGTGATGTCTAATGCGAGAAGGAATTGAATCCCGGTGGATTCGTAGATCAAATCCGAGGCTACGTGCTCTGTCCTATCTATGAGGTGTCTCTTAATGATGTGTTCATAGTGAGTAGGAGTATAAGGAGCCTGAGCACTACGGTGAACGTCTTTCATCTTATCATGGGTTATGGTCATGACCTCTGGCAACACTCTTCCAACATAACACAATCCCTCTGAGTTTGGGGCAAGCCACTTATACGCCTTCCTCCCACATATGAAATAGACATCATCGGGGAGAACATATGGGACAGAATATGACATTACCATATTACAAACTTTCCAAGTGAAAAACCCAATCCCTAGTTCTCCCATCTGCTCAGTACAAGTATCAGGCTGAATGATATGAGCACAGTACCCTGGTGAGACTTCTCCAACCCACATGGTCTTGCTTCCTCGAGTATACCTATACCGAAAATACCTTCCACTGTTGGCTATTTGGCGTACAAGTTCAGAGTCTATGGGTATCCTATCAGCTCTGTGTGAAAAGGCCATGGTCTGGTTATTCCATGTCACCTCCCAATTTCCCGTTTTTACAGAAATTGGAAATGTTGAAGCATAGTAAGGATCTATCTACATGATACTGGTAGAGCTTCAAACTAGGGGGCCTAGAAATATTAAATTTCTTGTCCACCGGTCTCCCACCCCGTAATTCAAGTACCTCATCTATTGCTAAAGGGTACGGTACTAATCCTGACTTGCTCTGACCTTGAGGTACTTGTGAGCACACCCAGCATTCTGTCTGGTTTAAGACCTTACCCACTAGTGAGTGGTAATCACTCAATGGATGACGGTCCATGTTGATATTAAGGCTGGACTGACATCTCTGGATGCACCCATCCTCAACTATGTTCTCACAATTCGTACAAATGCAATTTTCCTCAGCCAATAACCCTTCACAGTGCCTCCGAGCTCCCTGACTACCAGATCGTTTTCTGATTCTCGCCTTTACTCGAGTGATGTGTTGCTCTTGGAATTCTATATATCCGTACTCGCCATCAGAACCCATTCCAGATCCTTTCTCGACCTCTCTGGGACCCTCACCGAAACAGACTGTCCTGGTCAACAACAGGATTAACAGGAAAACCCGGAACGCAGTCTCTTGGGGTAAGTCCATCTTGTTAAGGGAAGAGAAAGGAAACAAGAAGGGGGAGGAAAGGGAAGGAGAGAAGGAGGGTAGTGGGAGATGGAGAAAATAATAAAAGAAAAACTGGTGCGACAACCGCCTTTGGTCTTGTTGTTCTCCGCGCTCAGGTGCCGTGACAACAGTCCTGCCTCTCAACCTTCCCGGAACAGACATTCCAGTGATATGATGTTCTCAACACTCTGCTCTTTGTCACGGGTTCTCTCTGGGTCAGCGACCTTCTTACAGTGGGACGAGTGGACCCAAGTCTCTCTTTCGGCAACCTTTAATGCTGTCGTGCTGGTTAGTAAGACTTGGTACGGTTCTTCCCACCTGTCAATGAGGCAACCTGAGCGTAGAAAATTTCGAATCATTACATAATCCCCAGGTTCAATGTCATGACAATTACTGTTTGGCAGGTCAGAAATCACCAGCTTTAGATTTTTGTTTTGACTCCTCAGCTGCTGGCTCATCTTAACCAAATATTTTACAGTCACTTCGTTATTGCATTTCAAATCATCCTGGGGGTCTATCATTACATGGGGTTGTCGGCCAAAAAGAATCTCAAAGGGTGATAGGTTAAGGGGGGACCTGGGAGTGGTTCTGATGCTGTACAATACTAGTGGCAAAGCTTCTGGCCACAACAATCCAGTTTCAGCCATCACTTTGCTCAGCTTATTCTTAATAGTGCTGTTTACTCTCTCCACTTTCGCACTCGCCTGTGGGCGGTACGGAGTATGCAGCTTGCTATTAATTCCCATCAGTTTGCACATAACCTGAAAGACTTCACCTGTAAAATGAGTACCCCTATCACTTTCAATTATTCTAGGGATACCATATCTACACACAAATTCCTGTACAATTTTCTTTGAACGTAGCAGTATTTGTGGCAGCAGGGAACGCTTCTACCCAATTGGAAAACACATAAATAAAGACTAACACATATTTTAAATTCCTACAGGTTGGTAACTGTATGAAATCAATCTGTATTACCTGAAAAGGGCCGTCTGTCGGCGGGATATGGGATGGTTCTGTTGGTATTGACTTTCCAATATTCTTCCTCAAGCAAATAAGACATGTCATTGCTCTCTTACCCGCATGAGAAGAGAATCCTGGCGCACACCAGTAGGCTCTCACCAGCTTACACATACCCTCTTTACCCAGATGAGTCAGACCGTGTGCCGCCTCAGCTAGACTTGGAAGATATGCTCTGGGGCCCACTGGCTTACCATGTCCACCTGTCCAGAGTCCTGAGGACTCCTGGCCATATCCCTTTGACCTCCAGACCGCCTTTTCCTGTGGAGAACACAAATTTAGCATTTCACTTAATTTTTGTATGTTGATGGTGTTGAATATCATCAGTGATGTGATATTTGTTTGTATGGGGGTGCTGGCTGCTGATTTTTGCAGCTTCGTCTGCCCGGCTGTTACCAAGTGAGATTGGATCTTGGTTGTAAGTGTGTGCTTTGCACTTGATAACAGCCACTCTGTCTGGTTCTTGTATCGCTGTTAGAAGCCTTTTTATGTGGGATGCATGCGCTACAGGTGTGCCAGCTGCCGTCATGAAATTTCTGAGGCGCCATAGGGCCCCGAAATCATGCACTACTCCAAAGGCATACCTAGAATCTGTATATATATTGGCTGACTTACCCTTGGCCAATTCACACGCTCTGGTTAGGGTGACCAGCTCAGCAACTTGTGCTGAGTGCGGTGGGCCCAGGGGTTCAGCTTCTATGATACCTCTGTCATCTACGACTGCGTATCCAGTACACAGGTCTCCCGAGTCCATCTGTCTGTGGCAACTACCGTCAGTGTAAAAGGTAAAATCTACGCCTTCCAGTGGGTTGTCACTAATGTCGGGTCTTGCAGTGAAAGTCTGGTTCAGATATTCCATACAATCATGCGTGTCAGTATCTGCACTAAATCCTCCTTCACCATCATTCTCATCCTCCACCCTTTGTGCCTGTCCAGGCACACCCGGCAGATAAATTGCAGGATTTAGAGCGCTGCATCTCTTTATGGTGATGTTTACAGGGGCTATTAGTGCTAATTCCCACCTTGTTAACCGTGCTGATGAGACATGTCTGGTTTGGGCGGAGTTCAGTAAGGCTGACACTGCATGAGGCGTATGGACGGTCAGGTTGTGTCCTAACACTACGTCTTCGCTTTTACTTACTAGCAAAGCTATCGCTGCAACACTTCGCAAGCATGTGGGGAGAGTCCGCGCTACGGTGTCAAACTGTGCACTGTAGTAAGCTACCAGCCAGCTGGCATCACCATGTCTCTTGGTTAGGACACCTGCCGCACACCCAGCACTTTCCGTACCGTACAACTCAAAGGGTTTCCCATAATCTGGCATGCCTAATGCAGGTGCCTGTGATAGGTACTGTTTGAGTTTCTCAAATGCCAGTTCGGACTCATCTGTGTGCGAGATCCGGTCTGGTTTGTTCGAAGAGACCATCTCTTGCAAAGGTAAAGCCAGTATGGAGAACCCTGGGATCCAGTTTCGGCAGTACCCACACATTCCAAGAAAAATGCGGATCTGTTGCTGGGTTTGTGCCAGAGTCATGTCGCGAATCGCCTGTATTCTATCAGCGGTAAGGTGTCTAAGGCCTTGCGTCAAGCAATGTCCCAAATATTTTACCCTGGTCTGGCACAACTGCAACTTATCCTTTGAAACCTTGTGTCCCGTATTAGAAAGGTGAAACAGAAGCTGTTTCGTGTCTTTCAAGGACGATTCGAGTGTATCAGAACACAGTAGTAAGTCATCTACATACTGTATTAATACTGATCCGCTCTCAGGTTGAAAGGATTGTAAACAGTCATGCAAAGCCTGGGAGAAAATACTTGGGCTGTCAATGAAACCTTGGGGTAGGCGAGTCCAGGTGTACTGTACTCCCCTGTATGTGAATGCAAACAGGTATTGGCTGTCAGGGTGCAGAGGGACAGAAAAGAAAGCAGAACCGAGGTCAATGACAGTAAAAATTTTTGCAGTAGGGGGGATTTGCATGAGGATGACAGCTGGATTTGGCACTACAGGGAATTGGCTCTCAACTATCTTGTTTATCCCTCTTAGATCCTGCACTAGCCTGTAACCCCTCCCCCCACTCTTTTTCACAGGGAAGATGAGACTATTGGCAGTGCTGGATGTCCTAACTAGGATGCCCTGTTGTAGCAAGCGCTCTATGACTGGGTACACTCCTAATTCCACCTCTGGCTTCAGAGGATACTGGGGGATTTTTGGAGCTATCCTACCATCTTTTATTTGCACTACTACGGGAGCTACATTCGCCATCAATCCAGTGTCTTGTCCATCTTTGGTCCAGAGGGATCTCTGTATTTGTGAGATCATTTCCTCTACCTTGGATGGACACCTGTCTATACCAGCAGAGTGTGACATTAGCCTTTGTGGGGTGTCTAACATATCCTGCACTTCCTGAACGTGATTCTCGGGTATATCCAAGAAGACACCCTCAGGAGTACAATATATGACACACCCCATTTTACACAATAGATCTCTCCCAAGTAGATTAGTCGGAGCCGATGCAGCTAACAAAAGGAATGCTTGGTCTGCAAAGGCCCTATCGTAATCTCCGCAGGTCTACTCAAAGGGTAGTGTTGTACTACTCCTGTTACTCCCATTGCCGAAATTGTTTTACCCGTGGTTTTCATACCTACCGTTGAATTTAACACTGACCTGGCCGCCCCTGTATCTACAAGAAAAGGTAGTGATCTACCAGCTACTTCAACTGTGACCTCAGGTTCACTACTAAGGCTAGCAATCAACTTCACTGGCTGCAGACTACAGGTGTGGCCCAACCCCTATTGTATATTGTGACCCTCCCGCAGCGCACTGGTAGCTACAATATGTGAGGGGGGTAACAGTTTTCGGAGGTCTGCCGGTCCCTCCTAGGTGGGTACCTCCTTGTTTCCCCTGCATGCGGCTCATAACTTCTCCTATGCGATCCCTGATCCCTATCATGTGTATTATAATGTGGTTCATATCCTGGTCTAGGGGGTCGATATACTTCATGTGTGCCTTTATAACTACAGTTCCGTGCAAAATGTCCTTCCTTCCGACAGTTATAGCATACTACTAAACGTGACTTACCATCAGGGGTCTAGGGTTTTGGCTGATGCGGTTTGGTTGTAAGGGCATTTATACTTACTGTCATCAGCTTATCCCCCTGTGACTCCCTGTGCTTAATGACGTTCCGATCGTGCTCGATAGCGGACTCTCTTAATGCAGCCACCGAGATACCTCTCCAGTTAGGTAGAGTGGTTTGTACCCTTGTTCTTAATGTCTCTTTTAACCCGTCCATTAATACTGACACAGCTACCTCCCTGTGATGTACATTTTCCTTAATGTCCTCGACCCCAGTGTATCTAGCCATTTCCTGCAGTGCTTGGTCGAAATATTCAGATGCCGTTTCACCTTCTTTTTGTCTTATGGAAATTTTTTTATTCCATTTAACAACAGTAGGGAAATATACTCCTAATTGCAGATTGATCTGTCGTACATTCTCCTAAGTGTACTCATCAGTGAGAGGTACTTCTGCGTCTAATTTACAATCGGTAATGAATTTCGCGGGGTCAATATTGGAAGGTAAACATACTCGTAGCACTGTTCGCCAATCTTTGTTTGTGGGTTCGGTGGCGTTACCTAATTCTTTAATAAACCTCTGGCATGCGACTAGATACTTTCTGGGATCGGGAAATTCAGACACAATTGTCCTCCATTCTATCCGGGACCAAGGACAATGCATAGCAATGTTCCTGATGGGAGTGACTCCCTGAGCGTCAGTCTTCCCATTGGGGACTGCGATCACCCTGACAGGATTTAGTTCAATTACATCATTCTGAGTTGACTCCACAATCTGAGGTGCTATTGTCTCTGCATAATGTATCGTACCGTACTTACCTGTGGATACGACCTCACTTATCCCTCCGCTAGGGGGCCTTACTACTGATCTTACTGGTTGGGCCGTGCCCACCTGAGTGTTCTGTATGGTGGCTGCTAAAGAGAGTGCCGATTATCGTGCTGGGCTCATCTTCTTGCTCGCAGTCCTGAGGAAAGTTTAAAATGGGAGACAACTTGCACGGGTTAGCATTAGTACATTTATCAACTATACTCTTACCAGATACCAATATGCCATTGTCTGTAGCCATTTTCTCCCCTACAATATACGGTGGTGGTGGTGCGGTTGCCATCATTTCTCTAACGTCCTAGTGGATGCTGGGACTCCGTCAGGACCATGGGGAATAGCGGGCTCCGCAGGAGACAGGGCACATCTAAAAAAAAGCTTTTAGGTCACATGGTGCGTACTGGCTCCTCCCCCTATGACCCTCCTCCAAGCCTCAGTTAGGTTTTTGTGCCCGTCCGAGAGGGTGCAATCTAGGTGGCTCTCCTAAAGAGCTGTTTAGAAAAGTTTTTTTTTAGGTTTCAATCTCAGTGATTCCTGCTGGCAACAGGATCACTGCATCGAGGGACTTAGGGGAGAGATTTCCAACTCACCTGCGTGCAGGATGGATTGGAGTCTTAGGCTACTGGACACTTAGCTCCAGAGGGAGTCGGAACACAGGTCAGCCTGGGGTTCGTCCCGGAGCCGCGCCGCCGATCCCCCTTACAGACGCTGAAGAGACGGCAGAACGGAGGTCCGGAAAGCAGGCGGCAGAAGACTCCTCAGTCTTCTTGAAGGTAGCGCACAGCACGGCAGCTGTGCGCCATTGTTGTCACACGGCTCACTGACTCAGTCACGGAGGGTGCAGGGCGCTGCTGGGGGCGCCCTGGGCAGCAATATAATTACCTTTAGTGGCAAAATAAATACATCACATATAGCCATTAAGGCTATATGTATGTATTTTAACCCAGGCCAGTTTCTTAAAAACCGGGGAAAAGCCCGCCGAAAAAGGGGCGGAGCTTATTCTCCTCAGCACTCAGCGCCATTTTCCTGCTCAGCTCCGCTGGTGAGGAAGGCTCCCAGGTCTCTCCCCTGCACTGCACTACAGAAACAGGGTAACAAAGAGAAGGGGGGCATAAATTGGCGATATTTATATATTAAGAGCGCATATATAGTAAACAACACCTTCTAGGGTTGTTTATATACATTTATAGCGCTTTTGGTGTGTGCTGGCAAACTCTCCCTCTGTCTCCCCAAAGGGCTAGGGGGTCCTGTCTTCGATTAGAGCATTCCCTGTGTGGCTGCTGTGTGTCGGTACGTGTGTGTCGACATGTATGAGGACGATGTTGGTGTGGAGGCAGAGCAATTGCCGATGATGGTAATGTCACCCCCTAGGGAGTCGACACCGGAATGGATGGCTTTAGTTATGGAATTACGTGATAATGTCAGCACATTACAAAAGTCAGTTGACGAAGTAAGACGCCCGGCAAACCAGTTAGTACCGGTTCAGGCGTCTCAGACACCGTCAGGGGCTGTAAAACGTCCTTTACCTCAGTCAGTCGACACGGGTACCGACACAGATGAATCTAGTGTCGACGGTGAAGAAACAAACGTATTTTCCAATAGGGCCACACGTTATATGATCACGGCAATGAAGGAGGCTTTGCAGATCTCTGATACTGCTGGTACCTCAAAAAGGGGTATTATGTGGGGGGTGAAAAAACTACCTGTATTTTTTCCAGAATCAGAGGAATTGAATGACGTGTGTGATGAAGCGTGGGTTAACCCCGATAGAAAACTGCTAATTTCCAAGAAGTTATTGGCATTATACCCTTTCCCACCAGAGGTTAGGGCGCGCTGGGAAACACCCCCTAGGGTGGATAAGGCGCTCACACGTTTATCAAAGCAAGTGGCGTTGCCGTCTCCTGATACGGCCGCCCTCAAGGATCCAGCAGATAGGAGGCTGGAAACTACACTGAAGAGTATATACACACATACTGGTGTTATACTGCGACCGGCAATAGCCTCAGCCTGGATGTGCAGTGCTGGGGTAGTGTGGTTGGATTCTCTGACTGAAAATATTGATACCCTGGATAGGGACAGTATTTTATTGACTCTAGAGCAATTAAAGGATGCTTTCCTTTATATGCGAGATGCTCAGAGGGATGTTTGTACTCTAGCATCAAGAGTAAGCGCGATGTCCATATCTGCCAGAAGAAGTTTATGGACGCGACAGTGGTCAGGTGATGCGGATTCCAAGAGGCATATGGAAGTATTGCCATATAAAGGAGAGGAATTGTTTGGGGTCGGTCTTTCGGACCTGGTGGCCACGGCAACTGCCGGCAAATCCACTTTTTTACCTCAGACCCCCTCCCAACAGAAAAAGACACCGTCTTTTCAGCCGCAGTCCTTTCGCTCCTATAAAAAGCGACCAAAAGGACAGTCTTATCTGCCGCGAGGCAGAGGAAAGGGTAAGAAAGGGCAGCAAGCAGCCCCTGCCCAGGAACAGAAGCCCGCCCCGGCTTCTACAAAGCCATCAGCATGACGCTGGGGCTTTACAAGCGGACTCAGGAACGGTGGGGGGTCGACTCAAGATTTTCAGCAATCAATGGGTTCACTCACAAGTGGACCCGTGGGTCCTGCAGATAGTATCTCAGGGTTACATGCTGGAGTTCGAAAGGTCTCCCCCTCGCCGGTTCCTAAAGTCTGCTTTACCAACGTCTCCCTCAGAAAGGACGTCGGTTTTGGAAGCCATTCACAAGCTGTATTCTCAGCAGGTGATAGTCAAGGTACCCCTCCTACAACAGGGAAAGGGGTATTATTCCACACTATTTGTGGTACCGAAACCGGACGGTTCGGTAAGGCCTATTCTAAATCTGAAATCCTTGAACCTGTACATAAAGAAATTCAAGTTCAAGATGGAGTCACTCAGAGCAGTGATAGCGAATCTGGAAGAAGGAGACTTCATGGTGTCCTTGGACATAAAAGATGCTTATCTACATGTCCCGATTTACCCCTCACACAAACGCTGCCGTTTGGGTTGTCCACGGCCCCTCGGGTCTTTACCAAGGTAATGACCGAAATGATGGTTCTTCTACGAAGAAAAGGCGTATTAATTATCCCTTACTTGGACGATCTCCTGATAAGGGCAAAGTCCAGAGAACAGCTGGAAGTCGGTGTAGCGCTAACACAAGTAGTGCTTCAGCAACACGGGTGGATTCTAAATCTTCCAAAATCTCAATTGACCCCGACAACACATCTGCTGTTCCTGGGCATGATTCTGGACACGGTTCAGAAAAAGGTATTTCTCCCGGAAGAGAAAGCAAGGGAGTTATCCGAACTTGTCAAGAACCTCCTAAAACCAGGAACTGTGTCAGTACATCAATGCACAAGAGTCCTGGGAAAGATGGTGGCTTCGTACGAAGCGATTCCATTCGGCAGATTCCATGCACGAACATTTCAGTGGGATCTGCTGGACAAATGGTCCGGATCGCATCTGCACATGCATCAGCGGATAACACTGTCACCGAGAACAAGGTTGTCTCTCCTGTGGTGGTTGCAGACTGCCCATCTGTTAGTGGGCCGCAGATTCGGCATACAGGACTGGGTCCTGGTGACTACGGATGCCAGCCTACGAGGTTGGGGAGCAGTCACAAAGGGAAGAAACTTCCAGGGCGTGTGGTCAAACCTGGAGACGTCTCTTCACATAAATATACTGGAGCTAAGAGCGATCTACAATGCTCTAAGCCTGGCAAAATCGCTGCTTCAGGGTCAGCCGGTGTTGATCCAGTCCGACAACATCACGGCAGTCGCCCACGTGGGCCGACAAGGCGGCACGAGAAGCAGGAGTGCAATGGCAGAAGCTGCAAGGATTCTGCGCTGGGCGGAGAATCATGTCGTAGCACTGTCAGCAGTGTTCATCCCGGGAGTGGACAACTGGGAAGCAGATTTCCTCAGCAGACACGACCTTCACCCGGGAGAGTGGGGACTTCATCCAGAAGTTTTCCACATGATTGTGAACCGTTGGGAAAAACCAAAGGTGGACATGATGGCGTCTCGCCTCAACACAGGTATTGCGCCAGGTCAAGAGACCCTCAGGCAATAGCTGTGGACGCTCTGGTAACACCGTGGGTGTACCAGTCGGTGTATGTGTTCCCTCCTCTGCCTCTCATACCAAAGGTACTGAGAATTATACGGAAAAGAGGAGTAAGAACAATACTGGTAGCTCCGGACTGGCCAAGAAGAACTTGGTATCCGGAACTTCAAGAGATGCTCACGGAGGATCCGTGGCCTCTACCTCTAAGAAGGGATCTGCTTCAGCAGGGACCTTGTATGTTCCAAGTCTTACCGCGGCTGCGTTTGACGGCATGGCGGTTGAACGCCGGATTCTAAAAGAGAAGGGCATTCCTGAGGAAGTTATTCCTACTTTAATTAAAGCCAGGAAAGAAGTGACCGCACAACATTATCACCGCATTTGGAGAAAATATGTTGCGTGGTGTGAGGCCAAGAAGGCTCCAACGGAAGAATTTCAATTGGGTCGATTCTTACATTTCCTGCAAGCAGGATTGTCTATGGGCCTCAAATTGGGGTCCATTAAAGTTCAAATTTCGGCCTTATCAATTTTCTTCCAGAAGGAATTGGCGTCAGTGCCTGAAGTACAAACTTTTGTCAAAGGTGTACTACATATACAACCCCCAATAGTGCCTCCAGTGGCACCGTGGGATTTGAACGTGGTTCTAAATTTTCTCAAATCTCATTGGTTTGAGCCTTTAAAATCGGTAGATTTAAAATACCTTACATGGAAGGTAACCATGCTGTTGGCCCTGGCTTCAGCCAGGAGAGTTTCGGAGTTGGCAGCTTTGTCATACAAAAGCCCATATCTGATATTCCATTCGGACAGGGCAGAATTGAGGACACGTCCTCAATTTCTCCCTAAGGTGGTTTCGGCATTTCACTTGAACCAGCCTATTGTGGTGCCTGCGGCTACTAGCGACTTGGAGGACTCCAAGTTACTGGACGTTGTCAGAGCATTAAAAATATATATTTCAAGGACAGCTGGAGTCAGAAAATCTGACTCGTTGTTTACATTGTATGCACCCAACAAGTTGGGTGCTCCTGCGTCTAAACAGACGATTGCACGTTGGATATGTAGTACAATCCAACTTGCACATTCTGTGGCAGGCCTGCCACAGCCTAAATCTGTAAAGGCCCATTCCACAAGGAAAGTGGGCTCATCCTGGGCGGCTGCCCGAGGAGTCTCGGCATTACAACTTTGCCGAGCAGCTACGTGGTCAGGGGAGAACACGTTTGTAAAATTTTACAAATTTGATACTCTGGCTAAAGAGGACCTGGAGTTCTCTCATTCGGTGCTGCAGAGTCATCCGCACTCTCCCGCCCGTTTGGGAGCTTTGGTATAATCCCCATGGTCCTGACGGAGTCCCAGCATCCACTAGGACGTTAGAATTATCGGTAAGTAAATTCTTATTTTCTCTATTTCTCATAGTCCGTAGTGGATGCTGGGCGCCCATCCCAAGTGCGGATTGTCTGCAATGCTTGTACATAGTTATTGTTACAAAAATCGGGTTATTACTGTTGTTGTGAGCCATCTGTTCAGAGGCTACTTCGTTTGTGTTATTATACTGTTAACTGGGTTCAAATCACAGGTTGTACGGTGTGATTGGTGTGGCTGGTATGAGTCTTACCCGGGATTCAAGATCCTTCCTTATTGTGTACGCTCGTCCGGGCACAGTACCTAACTGAGGCTTGGAGGAGGGTCATAGGGGGAGGAGCCAGTACGCACCATGTGACCTAAAAGCTTTTTTTAGATGTGCCCTGTCTCCTGCGGAGCCCGCTATTCCCCATGGTCCTGACGGAGTCCCAGCATCCACTACGGACTATGAGAAATAGAATTATCGGTAAGTAAATTCTTATTTTCTCTAACGTCCTAGTGGATGCTGGGGACTCCGTCAGGACCATGGGGATAGCGGCTCCGCAGGAGACAGGGCACATCTAAAGAAAGCTTTTAGGATCACATGGTGTGTACTGGCTCCTCCCCCCCATGACCCTCCTCCAAGCCTCAGTTAGGTTTTTGTGCCCGTCCGAGCAGGGTGCAATCTAGGTGGCTCTCCTAAAGAGCTGCTTAGAAAAAGTTTTTTTAGGTTTTAAATCTCAGTGAGTCCTGCTGGCAACAGGCTCACTGCATCGAGGGACTTAGGGGAGAGATTTTCAACTCACCTGCGTGCAGGATGGATTGGAGTCTTAGGCTACTGGACATAGCTTCAGAGGGAGTCGGAACACAGGTCATCCTGGGGTTCGTCCCGGAGCCGCGCCGCCGACCCCCCTTACAGATGCTGAAGATCGGAGGTCCGGAAACAGGCGGCAGAAGACTCTTCAGTCTTCATGAAGGTAGCGCACAGCACGGCAGCTGTGCGCCATTGTTGCTACACACTTCTCACTGACCAGTCACGGAGGGTGCAGGGCGCTGCTGGGGGCGCCCTGGGCAGCAATATTAAATACCTTTAGTGGCAAAGAATACATCACATATAGCCATTAAGGCTATATGTATGTATTTAACCCAGGCCAGATTTCTCAAAACCCGGGAGAAAAGCCCGCCGGAAAAGGGGCGGAGCTTATTCTCCTCAGCACTCAGCGCCATTTTCCTGCTCAGCTCCGCTGTGAGGAAGGCTCCCAGGACTCTCCCCTGCACTGCACTACAGAAACAGGGTAACAAAGAGAAGGGGGGCATAAATTGGCGATATTTATATATTAAAAGCGCTTATAACAAAAACAACACCTTTTAGGGTTGTTTATATACATTTATAGCGCTTTTGGTGTGTGCTGGCAAACTCTCCCTCTGTCTCCCCAAAGGGCTAAGGGGGTCCTGTCTTCGATTAGAGCATTCCCTGTGTGGCTGCTGTGTGTCGGTACGTGTGTGTCGACATGTATGAGGACGATGTTGGTGTGGAGGCAGAGCAATTGCCGGTAATGGTGATGTCACCCCCTAGGGAGTCGACACCGGAATGGATGGCTTTAGTTATGGAATTACGTGATAATGTTAGTACATTACAAAAGTCAGTAGACGAAATGAGACGGCCGGAAAACCAGTCAGTACCGGCTCAGGCGTCTCAGACACCGTCAGGGGCTGTAAAACGTCCCTTACCTCAGTCAGTCGACACGGGTACCGACACAGATGAATCTAGTGTCGACGGTGAAGAAACAAACGTATTTTCCAACAGGGCCACACGTTATATGATCACGGCAATGAAGGAGGCTTTGCAGATCTCTGATACTGCTGGTACCTCAAAAAGGGGTATTATGTGGGGGGTGAAAAAACTACCTGTAGCTTTTCCAGAATCGGAGGAATTGAATGACGTGTGTGATGAAGCGTGGGTTAACCCAGATAGAAAACTGCTAATTTCTAAGAAGTTATTGGCATTATACCCTTTCCCACCAGAGGTTAGGACGCGCTGGGAAACACCCCCTAGGGTGGATAAGGCGCTCACACGTTTATCAAAGCAAGTGGCGTTGCCGTCTCCTGATACGGCCGCCCTCAAGGATCCAGCGGATAGGAGGCTGGAAACTAACCTGAAAAGTATATACACTCATACTGGTGTTATACTGCGACCGGCAATAGCCTCAGCCTGGATGTGCAGTGCTGGGGTAGTGTGGTTGGATTCCCTGACTGAAAATATTGATACCCTGGATAGGGACAGTATTTTATTGACTCTAGAGCAATTAAAGGATGCGTTTCTTTATATGCGAGATGCTCAGAGGGATATTTGTACTCTAGCATCAAGAGTAAGTGCGATGTCCATATCTGCCAGAAGAAGTTTATGGACGCGACAGTGGTCAGGTGATGCGGATTCCAAAAGGCATATGGAAGTGTTGCCATATAAAGGAGAGGAATTATTTGGGGTCGGTCTATCGGATCTGGTGGCCACGGCAACTGCCGGCAAATCCACTTTTTTACCTCAGACCCCCTCCCAACAGAAAAAGACACCGTCTTTTCAGCCGCAGTCCTTTCGCTCCTATAAAAACAAGCGAGCAAAAGGACAGTCTTATCTGCCGCGAGGCAGAGGAAAGGGTAAGAGAGGGCAGCAAGCAGCCCCTGCCCAGGACCAGAAGCCCGCCCCGGGTTCTACAAAGCCATCAGCATGACGCTGGGGCTTTACAAGCGGACTCAGGAGCGGTGGGGGGTCGACTAAAGATTTTCAGCAATCAGTGGGCTCGCTCACAGGTGGACCCGTGGATCCTGCAGATAGTATCTCAGGGTTACATGTTGGAGTTCGAAAGGTCTCCCCCTCGCCGGTTCCTAAAGTCTGCTTTACCAACGTCTCCCTCAGAAAGGACGACGGTATTGGAAGCCATTCACAAGCTGTATTCTCAGCAGGTGATAGTCAAGGTACCCCTCCTACAACAGGGAAAGGGGTATTATTCCACACTATTTGTGGTACCGAAGCCGGACGGTTCGGTAAGACCTATTCTAAATCTGAAATCCTTGAACCTGTACATACAGAAATTCAAGTTCAAGATGGAGTCACTCAGAGCAGTGATAGCGAATCTGGAAGAAGGGGACTTCATGGTGTCCCTGGACATAAAAGATGCTTATCTGCATGTCCCAATTTACCCCTCACACCAAGGGTATCTCAGGTTCGTGATACAAGACTGTCATTATCAGTTTCAAACGCTGCCGTTTGGTTTGTCCACGGCCCCTCGGGTCTTTACCAAGGTAATGACCGAAATGATGGTTCTTCTACGAAGAAAAGGCGTATTAATTATCCCTTACTTGGACGATCTCCTGATAAGGGCAAAGTCCAGAGAACAGCTGGAAGTCGGTGTAGCACTAACCCAAGTAGTGCTTCAGCAACACGGGTGGATTCTGAATCTTCCAAAATCTCAATTGACCCCGACAACACGTCTGCTGTTCCTGGGAATGATTCTGGACACGGTTCAGAAAAAGGTGTTTCTCCCGGAGGAGAAAGCAAGGGAGTTATCCGAACTGGTCAGGAACCTCCTAAAACCAGGAACTGTGTCAGTACATCAATGCACAAGAGTCCTGGGAAAGATGGTGGCTTCTTACGAAGCAATTCCATTCGGCAGATTCCATGCACGAACATTTCAGTGGGATCTGCTGGACAAATGGTCCGGATCGCATCTGCACATGCATCAGCGGATAACACTGTCACCAAGAACAAGGTTGTCTCTCCTGTGGTGGTTGCAGAGTGCCCATCTGTTAGAGGGCCGCAGGTTCGGCATACAGGACTGGGTCCTGGTGACTACGGATGCCAGCCTACGGGGCTGGGGAGCAGTCACACAGGGAAGAAACTTCCAGGGTGTATGGTCAGACCTGGAGACGTCTCTTCACATAAATATACTGGAGCTAAGAGCGATATACAATGCTCTAAGCTTGGCAAAACCGCTGCTTCAGGGTCAGCCGGTGTTGATCCAGTCGGACAACATCACGGCAGTCGCCCACGTAAACAGACAAGGCGGCACGAGAAGCAGAAGAGCAATGACAGAAGCTGCAAGGATTCTTCGCTGGGCGGAAAATCATGTCATAGCACTGTCAGCAGTGTTCATCCCGGGAGTGGACAACTGGGAAGCAGACTTCCTCAGCAGACACGACCTTCACCCGGGAGAGTGGGGACTTCATCCGGAAGTTTTCCACATGATTGTGAACCGTTGGGAAAAACCAAAGGTGGATATGATGGCGTCTCGCCTCAACAAAAAACTGGACAGATATTGCGCCAGGTCAAGAGACCCTCAGGCAATAGCTGTGGACGCTCTGGTAACACCATGGGTGTACCAGTCAGTGTATGTGTTTCCTCCTCTGCCTCTCATACCAAAGGTACTGAGAATTATTCGGAAAAGGGGAGTAAGAACAATACTAGTGGCTCCGGATTGGCCAAGAAGAACTTGGTATCCGGAACTTCAAGAGATGCTCACGGAGGATCCGTGGCCTCTACCTCTAAGAAGGGATCTGCTTCAGCAGGGACCTTGTATGTTCCAAGACTTACCGCGGCTGCGTTTGACGGCATGGCGGTTGAACGCCGGATTCTAAAAGAAAAGGGCATTCCAGAGGAAGTTATTCCTACCTTGATTAAGGCTAGGAAGGAAGTGACCGCACAACATTATCACCGCATTTGGAGAAAATATGTTGCGTGGTGTGAAGCCAAGAAGGCCCCAACGGAAGAATTTCAATTGGGTCGATTCTTACATTTCCTGCAGGCAGGATTGTCTATGGGCCTCAAATTGGGGTCTATTAAAGTTCAAATTTCGGCCTTATCAATCTTCTTCCAGAAGGAATTGGCTTCAGTGCCTGAAGTACAAACTTTTGTCAAGGGTGTACTACATATACAGCCCCCGATTGTGCCCCCAGTGGCACCGTGGGATCTAAACGTAGTTTTGGATTTTCTCAAATCTCATTGGTTTGAGCCTCTCAAATCTGTAGATTTGAAGTATCTTACATGGAAAGTAACCATGCTACTGGCCCTGGCTTCAGCCAGGAGAGTTTCAGAGTTGGCGGCTTTATCGTACAAAAGCCCATATCTGATTTTCCATTCGGACAGGGCAGAACTGCGGACACGTCCTCATTTTCTCCCTAAGGTGGTTTCGGCTTTTCACTTGAACCAGCCTATTGTGGTGCCTGCGGCTACTAGCGACTTGGAGGACTCCAAGTTACTGGACGTTGTCAGAGCATTAAAAATATATATTTCAAGGACAGCTGGAGTCAGAAAATCTGACTCGTTGTTTATATTGTATGCACCCAACAAGATGGGTGCTCCTGCGTCTAAGCAGACGATTGCGCGTTGGATCTGTAGCACAATCCAACTTGCACATTCTGTGGCAGGCCTGCCACAGCCTAAATCTGTAAAGGCCCACTCCACAAGGAAGGTGGGCTCATCTTGGGCGGCTGCCCGAGGGGTCTCGGCATTACAACTTTGCCGAGCAGCTACGTGGTCAGGGGAGAACACGTTTGTAAAATTTTACAAATTTGATACTCTGGCTAAGGAGGACCTGGAGTTCTCTCATTCGGTGCTGCAGAGTCATCCGCACTCTCCCGCCCGTTTGGGAGCTTTGGTATAATCCCCATGGTCCTGACGGAGTCCCCAGCATCCACTAGGACGTTAGAGAAAATAAGAATTTACTTACCGATAATTCTATTTCTCATAGTCCGTAGTGGATGCTGGGCGCCCATCCCAAGTGCGGATTGTCTGCAATACTTGTACATAGTTATTGTTACAAAAATTGGGTTGTTATTATTGTTGTGAGCCATCTTTTCAGAGGCTACTTCGTTTGTTATCATACTGTTAACTGGGTTCAGATCACAAGTTGTACAGTGTGATTGGTGTGGCTGGTATGAGTCTTACCCGGGATTCAAGATCCTTCCTTATTGTGTACGCTCGTCCGGGCACAGTACCTAACTGAGGCTTGGAGGAGGGTCATGGGGGGAGGAGCCAGTACACACCATGTGATCCTAAAAGCTTTCTTTAGATGTGCCCTGTCTCCTGCGGAGCCGCTATCCCCATGGTCCTGACGGAGTCCCCAGCATCCACTACGGACTATGAGAAATAGAATTATCGGTAAGTAAATTCTTATTTTTCCTGCTAGGTTTGGAACCTGCTGTGTGAGCTAGTTCCCTTTGCATATCGCCCTCTTGCTGCCATAAATTTAAACGGTTTGTGTGTCTGACCCTTTGCTTTCGGGATTTTATCAGTCATATCCTAATCCTTAGAAGGAAGGATGTCCAGCGCTCGTATATAAGAGTATCTTAAATTGTCCTCAGGCTGCAACCTCTTTTTTGAAGTACCTCTAACTTCAATCTAGATATGGGAAATTGCAGAGTCAGGTGCGCCAGATGGACAATTTTGGCTGAAAAAATGGGGATATGATTATAATAACACTCAGGCTAGTTGATTTTAAATAACAATTATGTTTTTTATTTAAACTAAAAATTACATCTGTATATACACAAACTGAGATCTTGCACAGTTGTGTCTGGATTGTTGTTAGTAGGTAGGGGAAGGGGATTGTGATATTGGGGGATGAGGACACTTCAGGTTGGTGGCGTCCCACCTCTGTAGTGTCTATGGTTTGTTTGAAATGTTCAGAGCCTATGGTCAGTGCTGGTATGTAAGTCCGTCTGGTAGAGAATGAAAAAACAAAACAAAAAGCAAAAACAAAAGATAGGGGTACCCCCGGAGGGTCGGTGCGGCAAGGGATCTTATTGGTGGCTAATCGTTAGGTAGTGAGGGCTCTGGACATACCGTCCGCCCCTGTGCTCTGACAGTTCACTGTGTCGCTTTTCTAAGCGCACAGTGACTGTCTATGCGAATGGGGAAGCGGTCACCGTCTTGGAGAGGAGAGAAGACAACTGCTTCTAGCCCTGATGGGCTGTCTGCTGTGCCTTCTCCTCTCCTACAGAGTCCCTTACCTTATCTTCGTAGCCCCGTCTTGTATCCTCTTGCCGTCGGCCTGCTCCGTTCTCCTGCAGCGTCGCCGTTCTCCTCTCACTTCCGGGTTTGTTCAGGTCACGTGTTCAGGTCACGTGACCGCGGCGTTCTCCTTCTGTGGGGCGGCTGTTCTTCTTCGTCTGTCCTTGTTCCTCTCTCTCTTTAGGCTCTGTTAAAGTTGAAGTAAATAACTGAAGTATTCTGCAAACAGTCTGGTGGTGTGTTTCCAACGCGTATCGGCCCGTTGCGGCCTTCGTCAGGGAATCAACATTCCCTGACGAAGGCCGCAACGGGCCGATACGCGTTGGAAACACACCACCAGACTGTTTGCAGAATACTTCAGTTATTTACTTCAACTTTAACAGAGCCTAAAGAGAGAGAGGAACAAGGACAGACGAAGAAGAACAGCCGCCCCACAGAAGGAGAACGCCGCGGTCACGTGACCTGAACACGTGACCTGAACAAACCCGGAAGTGAGAGGAGAACGGCGACGCTGCAGGAGAACGGAGCAGGCCGACGGCAAGAGGATACAAGACGGGGCTACGAAGATAAGGTAAGGGACTCTGTAGGAGAGGAGAAGGCACAGCAGACAGCCCATCAGGGCTAGAAGCAGTTGTCTTCTCTCCTCTCCAAGACGGTGACCGCTTCCCCATTCGCATAGACAGTCACTGTGCGCTTAGAAAAGCGACACAGTGAACTGTCAGAGCACAGGGGCGGACGGTATGTCCAGAGCCCTCACTACCTAACGATTAGCCACCAATAAGATCCCTTGCCGCACCGACCCTCCGGGGGTACCCCTATCTTTTGTTTTTGCTTTTTGTTTTGTTTTTTCATTCTCTACCAGACGGACTTACATACCAGCACTGACCATAGGCTCTGAACATTTCAAACAAACCATAGACACTACAGAGGTGGGACGCCACCAACCTGAAGTGTCCTCATCCCCCAATATCACAATCCCCTTCCCCTACCTACTAACAACAATCCAGACACAACTGTGCAAGATCTCAGTTTGTGTATATACAGATGTAATTTTTAGTTTAAATAAAAAACATAATTGTTATTTAAAATCAACTAGCCTGAGTGTTATTATAATCATATCCCCATTTTTTCAGCCAAAATTGTCCATCTGGCGCACCTGACTCTGCAATTTCCCATATCCTAATCCTTAAATTCTGCAATACCTCTGGTTCAAAACTGCCTACCTTAGGGAATGGTTCCCTATCTTCCGCAGTCATACGTTCCCATTCATTGCAAAAAACTTGTGTGTGTGTGGTCCATGCTTCTCACACATTATGTACCTCGCCGACCCCCTGGGCCGCGGAATGTCAACCTGAACCCTGGTTGAACGTCCCTTACTTGAGCAACTGGCCCCCATATTTTGCAGGTATTGTCTTTTTGGCTAATCCCACAAAAATAACCAAAATACTCAATATAAGGCAACGGTGAAAGTTCTCCGAGTGCTTTCACCCACTCATGCCACCGTTGGCCAGTACTACCATACACTGTTGATAGCGCAGGCAATGTACCCAACCTAGGGCCCCTATGTAACCTCTATTTACTGGAAGTTTCTTGGAATAACTTACCCTTTCCAGTAAATATTGGTCGTTGGAGATTTCCTGAGAGAGACCAGCGAAAACTCCCTAAACCTTTATTATACACAAATCACGCTTGCGTATGCTATATTCAGCGCTAATGATCCCGTGATTTTACGCAAAGCTCGTAAAGAGTATCAAGTTGCGCTAACTATTGCACCCACGAACGCGCGGTCCAAACGCACAGCGTATAGGTAATTGTTACTTTACCGCCGTACGACCAATGGAATCGGTTTTTCAGGCTGCGAAACCTCAGCCGGAGCGTATCACAAACAAGCCTATATGGGTAAACCTCGCTAACCCCCTGGGCTGCGGTACTCTAAACCTCGCTGACCTCTTGGGCCGCGGTACTCTAAACCTCGCTGACCTTCTGGTCTACGGTACTCTGCTACCTTGCTCCTTTGTACTTCAATCTATATTAACATGAGTCAGCTGTCTCACGCCACCGAGTCTCCACTCACTCGGTGTACCACTTCTACGGGATCCCGAATTCCCTGGGTCCACAAAACCTTTATTATGTTTACTCACTCACGTTCGTTCACTCAAATATACTTTGGTTTTTCTGTACAGAAAATTAACTTTCATTCAGATAAACAGCCTTAGTACCAGAGGTAATACAGTAAAAAAAGTTTTATTTAAACTAAATTTTGGAAACCGAGCAATTTGTGCTATTGTAGCGTGGCTACTGTTCCGCCCCTAAACTAAACAATGCTATTGTGTAATTTGTACTTAGCGGTCGTACCCTTACGCGCGTGCGTATGTCTTTACGTTGCGTACGCAGTCCCGTACTTTGTCCGAGACACGTGTACAAAGACCGTACGTCCGCAATAGTAGAAATGCCACACTTCTTCTATAAATGTAAGCGATATTACCTATAAGCAACACGGAAGCAATAAAGATAAAGAGCAGCAAAGACCCAATACAGATGTACCTGTCAAAGTCGAAAAATATTGTAGTACACACATCACGTACTAACACACACATGCCCGCTGCACGTGCACTTGTTCCGCCGTGCGTGCACATATCCGCAATTTGCGTATGGTCGCTCCCGCGGTCCTGCGCGTGGTATGGGTATTTACGGCGGAGTTTGTGAACGCATGGAGGGTTATCAAAACATTACATATTTAATCCAAATAGTGCACATTGTACACATAGCCCCCCCTGCACCACATCAGCAAGTATCAACAGTTCAGTATGATTCCAGTACTAAGGGATTCACCTTTGCATGATAGGAAGGGACAGACTAACGTGCCTAAAAGCATTGGGGGTTTTATCGCACAAAGCGACTAAACCCATGTAAAGCAGTGGTTGCATATGTTTCTTCTCGCACCTCAGGAGGCTGTGAGGAGAAATGTCTCCCGCAGCTATTGGGTGCCCGAACAGAGCAACCGTTGATTAGCTCCATTGGCTGCCCATTAGTTCAGATGCCCACCTGGGGGCACCGCAAACAATTAAAATGCCCCCATTCTGTCGACTCATGTTTTAGTCTTCCCATAATATCTCTTTCATCTAGGACATCTAGTTACACAGGATCTGTGACTGATTAAAAAGAGGTGAAATGTTGGGTTGAGTTTAGCCAGCTATGAAACCTGCATAAATCATAGGTGTGCTGGATAAAAGGAATGTAAATGACAAGCCTACCTAGAGATGGTGAGCTCACCACGAGCAGGGTCTTTCTGTCTTTCCTTCTCTACATACCGTAATTATGCTGACAGCTCAATGTAATTATGTATCCGCTCTCATTTATATACTGTTGTTCAGACAAATTGGTTGAATCCGTGATTTAATAAATTTGACTGAACGACAGGTTTTGCCCATTTTCCATTGTTTAGGAGCAAATGATCAATTGTCATTTGCTCTCACCCATTACCAGATTTTCATTCCAACCAGCCAGATCTGTAAATGATTTTATAGTATATGACTACTTGACCACTATGATTGCCACTGCTCTAAAAAATGTTGATTAAAAACATTACCGTGCACAGCATTTCCAACGATGGTTTTATAACTGAGAAACTTTGCATTTCACCATTGAGTCCCAATGTGTCCAAAGCCAGAACATAGTACAGGTTAAGTCTCCCTTATCCAAAATTGCAAAATATCTATGGGCCTAATTAAGCATGGATCTCAAAAGCAAAATCTTTCTCTAATGGGCAAAACCATGTGCACTTCAGGTGGGGCAGATATATCATTTTCAGAGAGAGTTAGATCTCGGTGGGTTATTTTGTTTCTGTGCTGGGTAAATACTGGCTGCTTTATTATACTGCAATTTTAGATTTCAGTTTGAGCACACCCCACCCAAATCTAAATCTCTGCACATGTTATATCTGCCCCCCCCTGCAGTGCACATGGTTTTGCCAAAAGAGAAAGATTTTGCTCTTGTGATCCATCCTTAATTAGGCACTTTGAGTGTGAATGAGATAGTGAAACGTTTGCTTTCTGATGGCTCAATGTACACGAACTTTGCATAATGCAAATAATTATTAAAAATATTTTATAAAATTACCTTCTGTTTGTAGAACGTGTATATGAAGCAAATTAATTTTACACATTTTGTTTCTTAAAGAATATTTTTAACAATTGTGTAAGTTCTGTGTTTAGGCTTGGGTTCCATCTCCAAGATACAGATGCGTCCTCCATACGCCATGCAGTGCAAGATTCTTGGCGTGAGTGAGCCGCTTGGCAACTTTACTAACATTGGGTGTCTTGTTTATTTTTAATTTTTTTAAAATGCATCTTAGTCGCAATGCAGTGCGACTAGGACACATGAGGAGTCTGGCACTCTAATGATCCAGGTTTAAGTATATCTTTGCTTGGCCACAGGTGACTTTAATTAGTAGCTCAGTCAGTTTGATTTAACCATCTGTACTGATCTTAAGCTGTACATTTTTTTTTTTTTAAATCTGGACTGTTTATGGTGCCTTCAGAACCGCATTTGGAAACCTGTAGTCTATCTATCATTCACCACTGACAGATGAAGTGAATATCTAGTTACAATGGCAACTGTCAAGGGGTGAGATATATTAAGCAACAGGTGAACAGTCACATCTGACTGACTGTGACAAGGGCCAGATTTTGATGGCTAGACTGGGTCAGAGCATCTCCAAAACGCAGGTTGGGCATTCCTTGTATACAGCATTTAGTGCCTATCAAAATTGGTCCAAGGATGGACAACTATTAAACCCGCGACCTGGGCGCCAATTGTTCATTGAGGCATGTGGGGTGCAAAGGCTAGGCCATCTGGTCCTATCTCAAAGATGCCAGCTGGCATAGGCATTGTGATGCTCTGGACAACGTTCTGCGGGGAAATCATGGCTGCTGGTATTCATGGGGATGTTGGTTTGACACATGCTACCTACCTAAACATTGCTGTATACCAATTTCAACTGTATTCCCTGATGGCAGTTGCCTATTTCAGCAAGATAATGTGCCCTGCCACACTGCAAAAATTGTTAAGCAATGGTTTGAGAAGCATAACTGAGTTGAAGGTGTGGGCTTGGCCTCCAAAATTCCCCAGTATTCTGACCGCCAGCATCCTGTCCATTGGCATTCTAATCCCAGACCCAGTTGTGCTTAGAATTGTTATCTTTTTGCATGATAAAACCCTTTCAAAGATTTTGAGTTCCACCTGGTACAGCATGCTGTACTAAAATACTGTGGTATCGTTTCTTATCCATAGTTGATGTTACCTGAACTAAATCTCCAACTTTTCCTCCACCAAAACCATCCCAAATCATGACATGACCACCACCATGTTTAACTGTATTACTTCTACAGTTATCTAACACACGTACTTGCATATACTAGGAATTTGTCTTCAGTTTGCTATACAACAGCCAAGTAGGTAACAACAGATAAGCAGGTGTGTGTGGGGGGCAAGTAGTCATACAGATAGGTATACCGTAGGGACACAAGTGAGTTACATGTACGCCTAGTCAGTCGATTCAATTCGGCAATTTAAGAATATCGCCGGGAATTAGCTCCCGACGCTATTCAATTCAGCTGCTAGTTACCCGCAATTGTCGGGAATTCTTCTCTCATCCCCGGGGGGTGAGAGAAGAAAACCGACAAAAGTGCTGCCGCGCGGCCGGCGCGAGGCTGATTCTGTCGGGAATCAGCATCGCCGTGGGTAGTTAAGTCGGAGAATGCCCGTTCTCCCGACAATTCTACCTGTTAAGTTGGCGAGAACGGGCTTTCGCCGACTTAACTTTAGCTGAATTGAATAGCGTCGGGAGCTAATTCCCGGCGCTATTCTTAAGTTGCCGAATTGAATCGACCCCATTGTTCAGGAGTTCAGCAGGCGGACCGCTTGGGGTAAGAAACTTTTTAGGCTTCTGGTGGACCCGGCGGGAACGGCCCTGTAACGCCTGCCTTGAAGGAAGCAAGTTAAACATGCTGTGGCCGGGGTGTAACTGGTTCTTTACTATTTTCGTTGCCCGCTTTTTAGCTCTGGATAGGTACAGGTCCTGGACTGAGGGAAGGTTGGCCCTGATGATCTCAGCGGTTCTGACCACCTTTCGGAGCCTTCATCTGTCTCTCTCGCTGGCGGAGCCGTACCATACTAGTATCGAGGAGCACAGTACTGACCACACAATCGCGGAGCAGAAGTTTCTGTGGGATGTTGAACTTCCTTAGTTGCCTGAGGAAGAACAACCTCTGCTGTGCTTTCCCGACAATGGCGTTCGCATTGGACCCCCATTTAAGGTCCCAGAGATTGTGGTCCCTAGTAACTTGAAGTAGTCCACTAGCGATACCACACTGACGGCAATCATTAGCGGAAGTGCACTAGCTGACTTCTTCCTGAAGTCCACTATCCTCTCGACAGTTTTGAGGGGGTTGAGCTCAAAGTTGTTGTGGCAGCACCACTGGACAACCGGTCTACTTCCTGTCTATAGGCCAATTCGTCCCCATCCTTTGAGGCCGATGACGGTGGTGTCGTTGGCAAATTTTGATGTTTTCCGATTGCACTTTTGAAGTGCAGTCATTTGTGAACAGGGAGAAGAGCAGGGGTGAGAGGACACAGCCCTGAGGGACCCCTGTACTAATGGACCGAGCTTGAGAGGTGAATTCCCCCCGCTTTCACCACCTTTGTCGTAGCTGTCAGGAAGTCTACTATCCAGGGACACGTAGCTTCTGGGACCCCTAAGCGAAGTAATTTGGGGTGGAGGATGCTGGGGACGATTGTATTGAAGGCCGAGCTGAAATCGACCAATAGGACCCTCGCGTAGGTACCGGGAATGTCTAAGTGCTGTACAACGTTGGTTGACTGCATCTTCGACACACCGATTCGATCCATAGACGCACTGTAGGGTATCCAGTTAGGGACCAGTCAGTTTTCAGGTGATTCAAAACCAGACGCTCAAAAGTTTTCATGACCACAGACGTCAGTGCTATCGGCCTGTAGTCATTCGGGTTCGTGATAGAGGGTTTCTTGGGGACCAGGACGATAGTGGACCTTTTGAGGCAGGAAGGGACTTTCTGTAGCTCCAGCGATTTGTTGAAGATCTTTGTGAATATGGGGGCAAAAAGTAAGACACTAGCTAAAAAGTTGTTGATTACAAAAGTACTGTAAAACCTGAGTATAACATACTAGTAGTTGTTGCTTTTACAAGCACTGAAGATACTCATTTGAGCAACGTCACTAATTTGTATAGAGCATTTGTGTTTTAGAAGGTTGCTCACATAATATATGTATTTTTCTTTTTGTACTGTCCCATCATAATGAAATGTCCTCTTCAGCAGATGTTTTTTTTACCTTGTCCTTCATCCAGTAGATTTAATTACTGCATCACCTTTAATTTGACGGTATTATCCAACTTAGAGGAAGGGTTTAGGAATCGCAGCGGTTTAATGTACCCCCCTCTTTTATTCAAGCTGACTGTTGGCTCAAAAGCTGTTTCATGGACAATTGTGGGCTATTCCTTAGTAATTTCTTTATCATTAAGCAAGCAGATGGGCTGGCATTGACTCCAATTGTGAAATCTGCATTTGGAAACTGTTGCTGTGCACCAAAAAATCAGCTTCAAAGGATTCTCCACTAAGGTGAGCTGAAGTGTTCTCACACCCACCAGTACATTCAATAAAATATATGCGCTCCAGAACTGGCATGGCAACATATGAATGAGACTGTAATGTGCTTTTGCTTAAAATGTTTAATGTTAGATTTTAGACCACAGTGGTGGAAGAGCATCATTAAATATTTGTCCTATTTTAATGTACTTCTACTGAGTTCATTAATGTTTTGGAAAGTACAAGAAGGTGAATGAGCTCTGTAAAGACCCGTACACACTAGGCGATATAGTTTGCAATATCTCCTGAGCAATATCACTTACTACTGTATATCTCCCAGTGTGTGGCCGATGTGTGGCCCCGAGGGACGTTACTGACCATGCACACAGCTCAATTCGGACTCCTCGTCCAAAGCTGCATGCACGGCCCAGCCACGGCATGATGTCACTGTGCGATATCACTAGCTATATTGCCTGGGCCAGGAGGGAGACGCACACCAAGCGATGTCACACATCGCCTAGTCTGTACCCACCTTAAGCGATCAAGGTGATTTTAATGTTACGTTGTAAATGATCATTGTTTATTCCAATAGGAAAATACTCAAATTCCAAGAATAAATAGGGCGTAAGTAATATATCCCCTTTATATGCTAGAGCCGTAAGCAACTATATTGCCCATAGCGGTAATACAACATGAGAAATGGGTCAAGGTAATTGAATGTTCTGGAGATGGGGGTCAAGCATTAATTTATTTCTCTATCGTCCTAAGTGGATGCTGGGGTTCCTGAAAGGACCATGGGGAATAGCGGCTCCGCAGGAGACAGGGCACAAAAAAGTAAAGCTTTACTAGGTCAGGTGGTGTGCACTGGCTCCTCCCCCTATGACCCTCCTCCAGACTCCAGTTAGATTTTGTGCCCGAACGAGAAGGGTGCAATCTAGGTGGCTCTCCTAAAGAGCTGCTTAGAGAAAGTTTAGTTTAGGTTTTTTTCTTTACAGTGAGTCCTGCTGGCAACAGGATCACTGCAACGTGGGACTTAGGGGGAAAGTAGTAAACTCACCTGCATGCAGAGTGGATTTGCTGCTTGGCTACTGGACACCATTAGCTCCAGAGGGATCGAACACAGGCCCAGCCGTGGAGTCCGGTCCCGGAGCCGCGCCGCCGACCCCCTTACAGATGCTGAAGCGTGAAGAGGTCCGGAAACCGGCGGCTGAAGACTCATCAGTCTTCATAAGGTAGCGCACAGCACTGCAGCTGTGCGCCATTTTCCTCTCAGCACACTTCACTGGGCAGTCACTGAGGGTGCAGAGCGCTGGGGGGGGGCGCTCTGAGAGGCAAATATAAACCTTATACAAGGCTAAAAATACCTCACATATAGCCCATAGGGGCTATATGGAGATATTTAATCCCTGCTTGACTGGAAAAATAGCGGGAGAAGAACCCGCCGAAAAAGGGGCGGGGCCTATCTCCTCAGCACACGGCGCCATTTTCTGTCACAGCTCCGCTGGTCAGAACGGCTCCCAGGTCTCTCCCCTGCACTGCACTACAGAAACAGGGTAAAACAGAGAGGGGGGGCACATTAATGGCTATATATATATATATTAAAGCAGCTATAAGGGAGCACTTAATATAAGGATATCCCTTGTATATATAGCGCTTTGTGGTGTGTGCTGGCAGACTCTCCCTCTGTCTCCCCAAAAGGGCTAGTGGGTCCTGTCTTCATTAGAGCATTCCCTGTGAGTTTGCGGTGTGTGTCGGTACGTGGTGTCGACATGTATGAGGACGATATTGGTGTGGAGGCGGAGCAATTGCCAAATATGCAGATGTCACCCCCCAGGGGGTCGACACCAGAATGGATGCCTTTATTTGTGGAATTACGTGATGGTTTATCTTCCCTTAAACAGTCAGTTGAGGACATGAGGCGGCCGGACAATCAATTAATGCCTGTCCAGGCGCCTCAAACACCGTCAGGGGCTGTAAAACGCCCTTTGCCTCAGTCGGTCGACACAGACCCAGACACGGGCACTGATTCCAGTGACGACGGTAGAAATTCAAACGTATTTTCCAGTAGGGCCACACGTTATATGATTTTGGCAATGAAGGAGACGTTACATTTAGCTGATACTACAGATACCGTAAAACAGGGTATTATGTATGGTGTGAAAAAACTACAAACAGTTTTTCCTGAATCAGAAGAATTAAATGACGTGTGTGATGAAGCGTGGGTTGCTCCTGATAAAAAGTTGATAATTTCAAAAAAGTTATTGGCATTATACCCTTTCCCGCCAGAGGTTAGGGCGCGCTGGGAAACACCCCCTAAGGTGGACAAGGCGCTCACACGCTTATCCAAACAAGTGGCGTTACCCTCTCCTGAGACGGCCGCACTTAAGGATCCATCAGATAGAAAGATGGAAGTTATTCAAAAGAATATATACACACATGCAGGTGTTATACTACGACCAGCTATAGCAACTGCCTGGATGTGCAGTGCTGGAGTAGTTTGGTCAGAATCCCTGATTGAAAATATTGATACCCTAGATAGGGACAATGTTTTACTGTCGTTAGAACAAATAAAGGATGCATTTATCTATATGCGTGATGCACAGAGGGATATTTGCACACTGGCATCTCGGGTGAGTGCTATGTCCATTTCAGCCAGAAGAGCCTTATGGACACGACAGTGGACAGGCGATGCGGATTCAAAACGTCACATGGAGGTTTTGCCGTATAAAGGGGAGGAGTTATTTGGAGTTGGTCTATCAGACTTGGTGGCCACGGCTACTGCCGGGAAATCCACTTTTTTACCTCAAGTCACTCCCCAACAGAGAAAGGCACCGACCTTTCAACCGCAGCCTTTTCGCTCCTACAAAAATAAGAGAGCAAAGGGCTTGTCGTACCTGCCACGAGGCAGAGGAAGAGGGAAGAGACACCAACAGGCAGCTCCTTCCCAGGAACAGAAGCCCTCCCCGGCTCCTGCAAAAACCTCAGCATGACGCTGGGGCCTCTCAAGCGGACTCGGGGACAGTGGGGGGCCGTCTCAAAAATTACAGCGCGCAGTGGGCTCACTCGCAGGTAGACCCCTGGATCCTGCAGATAATATCTCAGGGGTACAGGTTGGAATTAGAGACGGATCCTCCTCATCGTTTCCTGAAGTCTGCCTTACCAACCGTCTCTTCCGAAAGGGAGAGGGTGTTGGAAGCCATTCACAAGCTGTACGCTCAGCAGGTGATAGTCAAAGTACCCCTATTACAACACCTATTCTAAATCTGAAGTCCTTGAACCTCTACATAAAAAAGTTCAAGTTCAAGATGGAGTCACTCAGAGCAGTGATAGCGAACCTGGAAGAAGGGGACTTTATGGTATCCTTGGACATCAAGGATGCGTATCTACACGTTCCGATTTACCCCGCACACCAGGGGTACCTCAGGTTCATTGTTCAAAACTGTCACTATCAGTTTCAGACGCTGCCGTTCGGATTGTCCACGGCGCCTCGGGTCTTTACCAAGGTAATGGCCGAGATGATGATTCTTCTTCGAAGAAAAGGCGTATTAGTTATCCCATACTTGGACGATCTCCTAATAAGGGCAAGGTCCAGAGAACAGCTGGAGACAGCTTTAGCACTATCTCAAGAGGTGCTAAGACAACACGGGTGGATTCTGAATATTCCAAAATCCCATTTAATCCCGACAACTCGTCTGCTGTTCCTAGGAATGATTCTGGACACGGTTCAGAAAAAGGTTTTCCTTCCAGAGGAAAAAGCCAAGGAGTTATCCGATCTGGTCAGGAACCTCCTAAAACCAGGAAAAGTGTCAGTACATCAATGCACAAGAGTCCTGGGAAAAATGGTGGCTTCTTACGAAGCAATTCCATTCGGCAGATTCCATGCAAGAATATTCCAAAGGGATCTGTTGGACAAATGGTCAGGGTCGCATCTGCAGATGCACCTGCGAATAACCCTGTCACCAAAGACAAGGGTGTCACTTCTGTGGTGGTTGCAGAAGGCTCACCTATTAGAAGGCCGCAGATTCGGCATTCAGGATTGGATCCTGGTGACCACGGACGCCAGCCTGAGAGGCTGGGGAGCAGTCACACAAGGAAGAAACTTCCAGGGAGTATGGACGAGTCTGGAAAAGTCTCTTCACATAAACATTCTGGAACTAAGAGCAATCTACAATGCTCTAAGCCAGGCGGAACTTCTCCTGCAAGGAAAGCCGGTGTTGATTCAGTCGGACAACATCACGGCGGTCGCCCATGTAAACAGGCAGGGCGGCACAAGAAGCAGGAGTGCAATGGCAGAAGCTGCCAAGATTCTTCGCTGGGCGGAGAATCACGTGATAGCACTGTCAGCAGTGTTCATCCCGGGCGTGGACAACTGGGAAGCAGACTTCCTCAGCAGACACGATCTTCATCCGGGAGAGTGGGGTCTACATCCAGAAGTCTTCAACATGTTAATAGACCGTTGGGAAAGACCAATTGTAGACATGATGGCGTCTCGCCTCAACAAGAAACTGGACAAATATTGCGCCAGGTCAAGAGATCCACAGGCAATAGCTGTGGACGCACTGGTAACTCCTTGGGTGTACCAGTCAGTGTATGTGTTTCCTCCTCTGCCGCTCATACCAAAGGTATTGAAGATCATACGGCAAAGAAGAGTAAGAACAATACTAGTGGTTCCGGATTGGCCGAGAAGGACTTGGTATCCGGAACTTCAAGAGATGCTCACGGACGAACCGTGGCCTCTACCTCTGAGAAGGGACCTGCTACAGCAGGGTCCCTGTCTTTTTCAAGACTTACCGCGGCTGCGTTTGACGGCATGGCGGTTGAACGCCAGATCTTAAAAGGGAAAGGCATTCCAGAAGAAGTCATTCCTACCTTGATTAAGGCACGGAAGGAAGTCACCGTGAAACATTATCACCGCATTTGGCGAAAATATGTAGCGTGGTGCGAGGATCGGAGGGTTCCGACGGAGGAATTCCAACTGGGTCGTTTCCTACATTTCCTGCAATCAGGATTATCTATGGGTCTCAAATTGGGATCCATTAAGGTTCAAATTTCGGCCCTGTCAATATTCTTCCAAAAAGAATTGGCCTCTGTCCCTGAGGTCCAGACTTTTGTCAAGGGAGTACTGCATATACAGCCTCCTGTGGTGCCTCCGGTGGCACCGTGGGATCTAAATGTAGTTTTAGATTTCCTCAAATCCCATTGGTTTGAACCATTGAAAAAGGTGGATTTGAAATATCTCACATTGAAAGTGACTATGTTACTAGCCCTGGCCTCTGCCAGGAGAGTATCTGAATTGGCGGCTTTATCTTATAAAAGTCCTTATCTAATCTTCCATTCGGATAGGGCAGAACTGCGGACTCGTCCGCATTTTCTCCCTAAAGTGGTATCAGCATTTCATCTGAACCAACCTATTGTGGTGCCTGCGGCCACTAGCGACTTGGAGGACTCCAAGTTGTTGGACGTTGTCAGAGCCTTAAAAATATACATTGCAAGGACGGCTGGAGTCAGAAAATCTGACTCGCTGTTTATATTGTATGCACCCAACAAGTTGGGCGCACCTGCTTCTAAGCAGTCGATTGCTCGTTGGATTTGTAACACAATTCAACTTGCACATTCTGTGGCAGGCCTGCCACAGCCTAAAACTGTAAAAGCCCACTCCACAAGGAAGGTGGGCTCATCTTGGGCGGCTGCCCGAGGGGTCTCGGCATTACAACTCTGCCGAGCAGCTACGTGGTCGGGGGAGAACACGTTTGTAAAATTTTACAAATTTGATACCCTGGCAAAGGAGGACCTGGAGTTCTCTCATTCGGTGCTGCAGAGTCATCCGCACTCTCCCGCCCGTTTGGGAGCTTTGGTATAATCCCCATGGTCCTTTCAGGAACCCCAGCATCCACTTAGGACGATAGAGAAAATAAGAATTTACTTACCGATAATTCTATTTCTCGGAGTCCGTAGTGGATGCTGGGCGCCCATCCCAAGTGCGGATTATCTGCAATACTTGTACATAGTTATTGTTAACTAATTCGGGTTATTGTTAAGGAGCCATCTTTAAGAGGCCCTTTCTGTTGTCATACTGTTAACTGGGTTTAGATCACAAGTTGTACGGTGTGATTGGTGTGGCTGGTATGAGTCTTACCCGGGATTCAAAATGCCTCCCTTATTGTGTATGCTCGTCCGGGCACAGTACCTAACTGGAGTCTGGAGGAGGGTCATAGGGGGAGGAGCCAGTGCACACCACCTGACCTAGTAAAGCTTTACTTTTTTGTGCCCTGTCTCCTGCGGAGCCGCTATTCCCCATGGTCCTTTCAGGAACCCCAGCATCCACTACGGACTCCGAGAAATAGAATTATCGGTAAGTAAATTCTTATTTTTACTTAATTTGCCCACGAATTGAACATTATTGATGGAGGTACCGGGATATAGCTTCTGGGTCAATTGCCCAGAGCCATTTTGTCGCACTGCAAACCCATGCGAGCACAAATCTGCGCTAATTAGTGTCTCGGGTCTAGTCTCTCTTACCATGTGCGATAACAGCATTGTGTCTGGCACTTAAATCTGGGACATGCAGATTATAGTGACTAAAGGGTCTATTTACCTTGGATGGAGATAAAAATACCAGCCAACCAGCTCCTAACTGTCATTTTTCAAACCCAGCCTGTGAAATGTCAGTTAGGAGCTGATAGGATGGTACTTTATCTCCATTGACTTTATCTCCATCCAAGGCTTAGTAAATAGACCCCTAAGATCATTAGTCACTGTAAGGTGCATCTTCCTGGTTAAGTGCCGGGTGCAGTGCAGTCGGTTGAATATCTTTGTGCACTTAACCTAGGACTACATCCATGTAAAAGAAAACTGAATTCCCTACAAACTGTGGTTTTCTTGCTTATACCCTTTTCACACCGCAACCCCTGAACACAGGTTTTTGGCACATGAACGCGCATCACCCATGTTTATGTGCGGTGTGAAAGATGCCAGGGTTGAAATACCGGGTTAACGGGAGCCGGGTCAATGTGACATGTTTCCCATTCAGTCTCTATGTACGCTTGGAGATCATGTGATCTCCAAGTGCCGTCACCGCTGACATTAGCAACCCGGCAATATGCCGAGCCGCTGACTGCGGTGTGAAAGGTGCCTGAGATGAGTCGCATCCTGGGAGCTCCTGTGTCAGGATCCTGGGTGCGACCCACCTCAGGCCGTGTGAAAGGGGTATGATAGTGCTCATATTTACAAAAAGAGGTTTTGGTTCAGTTTATTGGATGCTTTGTAAAGTTTTGTCAGCTACCGGACCTCTTCTAGAAGCACCAATGTGCTTTCTAAAAAAAAGACCAGCACCTATAAATAATAATAAAAAAAAAAAAATCCACCATGAAGCCCTCCCATCATTATTATTTGCTCAGTAGAGAATATTGGTATTTATATTGACCTAAAGGTGGGTACACACTAGGCGATGGGCTCTATGAGCACCGTCGCCTAGTGTTTACACTCCCGGGCCGGGGTGTTCAGCGGCAGTGCGTACACACTGAGCGACATGCAAACCATATTGCTCAGTGACGTCACACCGGGCCACGGACAACAGTTCAAATTGAGCTGCATGCACGGTCGACAGCGAGGGTCATCGCATCGCTTGGCAGCGGGAACATACACTTAGTGATAAATTAAACGATGTTGCTCAGTAAGGGTCAAAATGAGCGACGTTGTTTTATTTGTCGCTCCTAATGTCAGTATCCACCCAGATCCATTTAATTATACATTGTTCTGTGGTTTGTCTGTGGGTGGTGGTTGATATATTATTATTATTTTCTCTTACGTCCTAGAGGATGCTGGGGACTCCGTAAGGACCATGGAGGTATAGACGGGCTCCGCAGGAGACATGTGCCCTATAAAGAACTTTAGAATGGGTGTGCACTGGCTCCTCCTTCTATGCCCCTCCTCCAGACCTCAGTTAGATCCTGTGCCCAGAGGAGATAGGGTGCACTACAGGGGAGCTCTCCTGAGTTTCTCTGAAAAATAATTTTGTTAGGTTTTTTATTTTCAGGGAGCACTGCTGGCAACAGGCTCCCTGCATCGTGGGACTGAGGAGAGAGAAGCAGACCTACTTAAGTGATAGGCTCTGCTTCTTAGGCTACTGGACACAATTAGCTCCAGAGGGAGTCGGAACGAGGGTCTCCCCCCGCCGTTCGTCCCAGAGCCGCGCCGCCGTCCTCCTCGCAGAGCCGGAAGATAGAAGCCGGGTGAGTATAAGAAGAAAAGAAGACTTCAAGGCGGCAGAAGACTTCGGATCTTCACTGAGGTACTGCGTGCCATTGCTCCTACACACACTAGCGGGCACTGATGGGCGCAGGGGGGTGCCCTGGGCAGCAATAAAACCTCTGTATCTGGCATAGACACTGCGGAGGCAGTAATTCTTTATATCCCCCGTCAGTTTGAAATATTTTGAGCGGGACCGAAGCCCGCCGCCGGAGGGGGCGGAACTTGGTCCCTCTGCACTAACCAGCGCCATTTTCTCCACAGAGATCTGCAGAGAAGCTGGCTTCCCCGGTCTCTCCCCTGCTGAACACGGTGACACAGGGCTGAAAAGAGGAGAGGGGGGGGGGGCACTTGTAAGGCGCAGTGAGTGTATTACACAGTAATCTAATATAAAAGTGCTGTTATCTGGGACATTATTTTCCAGTGTCAGTTGGCGGTTTGTGTGTGCTGGCATACTCTCTCTCTCTCCAAAGGGCATTATTGGGGAACTGTCTCCTTATAACTATATCCCAGTGTGCGTGGAGGTGTCGGTACTAGTGTGTCGGCATGTCTGATGTGGAAGGCTCAGCTAAGGAGGAGGTGGAGCAGATGATTGTGGTGTCGCCGACGGCAACGCCGACTCATGATTGGATGGACATGTGGAATGTTTTAAATGCAAATGTGACCTTATTACATAAGAGATTGGACAAAGCAGAGTCCAGGGAAAGAGCAGGGCGTTAATCCACTGCTTCGGCAGGGTCACCTGGCCCTTCTGGGTCTCAAAAACGTCCCCTATCCCAGATAGCAGACACTGATACCGACACGGACTCCAGTGTCAACTATGATGAAGCGAGGTTGCACCCGAGGGTGGCAAAAAGTATTCATTATATGATTATTGCAATAAAAGAGGTTTTGCATATCACAGATGACCCCTCGGTCCCTGACACGAGGGTGCGCATGTATAAGGAAAAGAAACCTGAGGTAACCTTTCCCCCATCCCTTGAACTTAACGAGTTATTTGAAACCGCTTGGGAAACTCCTGATAAACTGCAGATTCCCAAGAGGATTCTTATGGCATATCCTTTCCCTGCACGGGACAGGGTATGTTGGGAATCCTCACCCAGGGTGGACAAGGCTTTAACACGCCTGTCCAAGAAAGTGGCGCTACCGTCTCTGGACACGGCAGCCCTCAAAGAGGGTGTAGTACGGCTGACCGGCGGTCTCCTGACCGCCGGTCAGCTTACCGACGCCGGGATCCCGGCAGCATACAGACGCCGGGATCCCGGCGGGGAGGGGCGAGTGCAGCAAGCCCCTTGCGGGCTCGGTGGCGACCTGCGGTCGCCACGGGTTCTATTCCCACTCTATGGGTGTCGTGGACACCCACGAGTGGAAATAGTCCCTGTTGGTCGGCATGCCGACCATCGGGACAGTGACCAGTCGGGCTGGTGGAGGAGGTCATGTGACTGTCGGTCAGCTGACCGGCGGTCACATGAATACCACCCCTCAAAGATCCTGCTGATCGCAGGCAGGAAACTACTTTAAAGTCTATTTATGCGCATACAGGTGCTTTGCTCAGGCCGGCAATAGCATCGGCATGGGTGTGTAGTGCAGTTGCAGCTTGGACAGATACCTTGTCAGCTGACCTTGATACCCTAGATAGGGATACCATTTTATTAACCTTAGGCCACATTAAAGACGCAGTCTTATATATGAGGGATTCTCAAAGAGATGTTGGACTGCTGGGGTCAAGAGCCAACGCCATGGCGGTTTCTGCTAGGCGCGCCCTGTGGACTCTGCAATGGACGGGTGATGCCGACTCAAAGAAACATATGGAGGTTTTGCCATACAGAGGGGAAGTTTTATTTGGGGAAGGTCTCGCGGACCTGGTTGCCATAGCTACCGCGGGTAAATCTACCTTTTTGCCTTTTGTTCCCCCACAGCAAAAGAAAACTCCACAGTATCAGATGCAGTCCTTTCGGTCACGTAAGTCCAGAAGAGGTCGGGGCTCATCTTTCCTCGCCAGAGGTAAGGGTAGAGGGAAAAGAATGCCTGCTACGGCTAGTTCCCAGGAGCAGAAGTCCTCCCCGGCTTCTACTAAATCCACCGCATGACGCTGGGGCTCCACTGAGGGAGTCCGCACCGGTGGGGGCACGTCTTCGACTCTTCAGCCAGGGCTGGGTTCTGTCAGACATGGATCCTTGGGCGATGGATATTGTATCCCAAGGCTACAAACTGGAATTCGAAGAGGTGCCCCCTCGCCGATTTTTCAAGTCTGCCTTGCCAGCTTCTCCCCCAGAGAGGAAAGTAGTGTTCGCTGCAATTCAAAAGCTGTATCAACAGCAAGTGATTGTCAAGGTTCCCCTAGTCCAACAGGGTAAAGGGTACTATTCGACAATGTTCGGGGTCCCGAAACCGGATGGTTCGGTCAGACCCATTTTAAATTTAAAGTCCCTAAACCTGTACTTGAGAGAGTTCAAATTCAAGATGGAATCGTTCCGGGCTGTGATCTCCAGTCTGGAAGGGGGGGATTTTATGGTGTCACTCGACATAAAGGATGCATACCTTCATGTCCCCATATATCCCCCTCATCAGGCGTACCTCAGATTCGCTGTACAGGACTGTCATTACCAGTTTCAGACGTTGCCGTTTGGGCTTTCCACGGCCCCGAGGATTTTCACCAAGGTGATGGCGGAGATGATGGTGCTCCTGCGCAGGCAGGGAGTCACAATTATCCCATACTTGGACGATCTCCTGATAAAAGCAAGATCAAGAGATCAATTGCAGAAGAGCGTGTCGCTCTCCCTGAGAGTGCTACAACAACACGGTTGGATTCTCAATCTACCAAAGTCACAATTGATTCCAACGACTCGACTATCATTCCTAGGCATGATTCTGGACACGGAACAGAAGAGGGTTTTTCTCCCGATGGAAAAAGCCCAGGACCTCCAGAACATGGTCAGAGACTTGCTAAAACCAAAAAGAGTGTCTGTTCATCAATGCACTCCAGTTCTGGGGAAAATGGTGGCAACCTACGAGGCCATCCCCTTCAGCAGGTTTCATGCAAGGACGTTTCAGTGGGACCTCCTGGACAAGTGGTCCGGGTCCCATCTACTAATACATCAGAAGATAAGCCTGTCCCCCCGGGCCAGGGTGTCTCTCCTGTGGTGGCTGCAAAGTGCTCACCTTCTAGAGCAGGGGTGGGCAATTATTTCAGCTGGGGGGCCGCTTAACACTTCCAGCAAATATTCGAGGGCCACACACAAAATACTCAAGAGTCCCCTTTTTACACATTACGGCAGACAGCATCCCCCTTTTTACACATTACGGCAGACAGCGTCCCCCTTTTTACACATTACGGCAGACAGCGTCCCCCTTTTACACATTACGACAGACAGCGTCCCCCTTTTTACACATTACGGCAGACAGCGTCCCCCTTTTTACACATTACGGCAGACAGCGTCCCCCTTTTACACATTACGACAGACAGCGTCCCCCTTTTTACACATTACGGCAGACAGCGTCCCCCTTTTTACACATTACGGCAGACAGCGTCCCCCTTTTACACATTACGACAGACAGCGTCCCCCTTTTTACACATTACGGCAGACAGCGTCCCCCTTTTACACATTACGGCAGACAGCGTCCCCCTTTTTACACATTATGGCAGACAGCGTCCCCCTTTTTACACATTACGGCAGACAGCGTCCCCCTTTTTACACATTACGGCAGACAGCGTCCCCCTTTTACACATTACGGCAGACAGCGTCCCCCTTTTTACACATTACGGCAGACAGCATCCCCCTTTTTACACATTACGGCAGACAGCGTCCCCCTTTTTACACATTACGGCAGACAGCGTCCCCCTTTTTACACATTACGGCAGACAGCGTCCCCCTTTTTACACATTATGGCAGACAGCGTCCCCCTTTTACACATTACGACAGACAGCGTCCCCCTTTTTACACATTACGGCAGACAGCGTCCCCCTTTTTACACATTACGGCAGACAGCGTCCCCCTTTTTACACATTACGGCAGACAGCGTCCCCCTTTTTACACATTACGGCAGACAGCGTCCCCCTTTTTACACATTGCGGCAGACAGCGTCCCCCTTTTTTACACATTACGGCAGACAGCGTCCCCCTTTTTTACACATTACAGCAGACAGCGCCCCCGTTTTTACACATTACGGTAGACAGGAAAAAAAGAAAGAGAGAAATCCATCATCCCTCCAGTACATAACAGTGGCCAAAGAGATACCCCCTGTCAGTATAGCTGCAGCCAGAGAGACCCCCCACCCACTGCATTTGACAGCCCCCTCTCCCACTCCACATACAACAGCTAGCATCCGACACTCCCTCCCCCACTCCACACACAGCAGCTGGCATCCAACACCTGCCTCCCGCGCTACACACACAGCAGCCATCCACAAACCCCCTCTTGCCCATCCCACCCCACAGTAGCAGCTGCCGATACATCCATATGTGCCTGCAGCCCGCCCCAAACAAACTCCTGGAGAACAGAGCGTGCCTGCAGCGCACATACTTACCAGCAACACACAGCCGCTGCTAATCAGGCTCCTTGTGATGTCTCCGAAACAAGCTGCCAGCCTGCCTGAGTCCCGCTCCTCCTTGGCCACTCATGCTCCTCACAACTGAAGGGGAGGACTCGGAGAGCTCAGGCTGCAGGGTCGCGAGTGACTAGATCTCCGTCACCAGGGGACTGGCTGTCAGCCTACCAGGTGTCCCCTTCTATTCCGCCTGTCGCCGGGCCTAGCCGCCGCTCCTGCTCACTGCCCGTTCCGCCCAGCGCATAACAGAGGAAATCCCGGTCAGCTGAACCTGTGACGTGACCGGGATTTCCTCAGCGGCGCCGCGTCTGGGAGCAGGGCAGTGCAATGACAAGCGGCTCAGCCTGTCGGGCTGCTTGTCATTGCACTCTGATGGAGCACAGCGGGCCAGGCAGGATCGGTCCGCGGGCCGCATCCGGCCCGCGGGCCGCATGTTGCCCACCACTATTCTAGAGGGTCGCAGGTGAGCCTCAGAGGATGGGGAGCAGTCACACAAGGAAGAAATTTTCAGGGGCTATGGTCAAGCCAGGAGGCTTGTCTACACATCAACGTACTGGAATTGAGGGCCATGTACAACGGCTTACGACAAGCGGAGGAGCTTCTTCGCGACCTACCGGTTCTGATTCAATCCGACAACGTCACAGCCGTGGCTCATGTTAACGCCAAGGCGAGACAAGGAGCAGAATGGTAATGGCGGAAGCCACCAGGATTCTTCGCTGGGCAGAGAATCACGTAAGTGCTCTGTCAGCGGTCTTCATTCCGGGAGTGGACAACTGGGAAGCAGACTTCCTCAGCAGACACGATCTCTATCCAGGAGAGTGGGGACTTCATCAAGAAGTTTTTACAGAGATAACAACAAGTCTTTGGGGAATTCCTCACATAGACATGATGGCGTCACGCCTCAACAAGAAGCTTCGGAGGTATTGTGCCAGGTCAAGAGACCCTCAGGCAGTAGCGATAGACGCCTTGGTGACACCTTGGGTGTTTCAGTCGGTCTATGTGTTCCCTCCTCTTCCTCTCATCTCAAAAATATTGAGAATCATAAGACCAAAAAGGGTGGAAACAGTACTCATTGTTCCAGATTGGCCTCGAAGGGCCTGGTATTCAGAACTTCAAGAGATGCTCACAGAAGATCCATGGCCTCTTCCTCTCAGGAAGGACCTGTTAAAACAGGGGCCCTGCGTGTTCCAAGACTTACCGCGGTTACGTTTGACAGCATGGCGGTTGAACGCCGAATCCTAGCTGCGAAAGGTATTCCGGAGGAAGTCATCCCTACTCTGATAAAGGCTAGGAAGGAGGTGACGGCAAAACATTATCACCGTATCTGGAGGAAGTATGTTTCTTGGTGTGAAGCCAAGAATGCTCCTTCGGAAGATTTCCATCTGGGCCGTTTTTTCCACTTTCTACAGACAGGAGTGGATATGGGCCTAAAATTAGGCTCCATTAAGGTACAGATTTCGGCCCTATCTATTTTCTTTCAGAAGGAATTGGCTTCTCTCCCAGAAGTCCAGACTTTTGTAAAGGGAGTACTGCACATCCAGCCTCCTTTTGTGACCCCAGTGGCACCTTGGGACCTTAATGTGGTGTTACAGTTCCTGAAGTCTCACTGGTTTGAACCTCTTCAAACGGTTGAATTTAAATTTCTCACTTGGAAGGTGGTCATGTTGTTGGCTTTGGCATCTGCAAGGCGGGTGTCCGACTTTGCGGCCTTGTCTCACAAGAGCCCCTATTTGACCTTCCATGTGGATAGAGCAGAGTTGAGGACTCGTCCTCAATTTTTGCCTAAGGTGGTTTCTTCATTTCATATGAACCAACCTATTGTGGTGCCTGTGGCTACGAGTGACTTGGAGGATTCCAAGTCCCTGGAGGTAGTCAGGGCCTTAAAAATCTATGTAGCCAGGACGGCTCGGGTTAGGAAACAGAAGCACTGTTTGTCCTGTATGCAGCCAACAAAGTTGGCGCTCCTGCTTCTATGTAGACTACTGCTCGCTGGATCTGTAACACGATTCAGCAGGCTCATTCTACGGCAGGATTGTCGTTAACAAATTTGGTAAAGGCCCATTCCACTAGGAAGGTGGCCTCTTCTTGGGCGGCTGCCCGAGGCGTCTCGGCTTTACAGCTTTGCCGAGCAGCTACCTGGTCAGGTTCAAACACTTTTGCAAAGTTCTATAAGTTTTATACCCTGGCTGATGAGGACCTTGCGTTTGCTAAGTCGGTGCTGCAGAGTCGTCCACACTCTCCCTCCCGGTCTGGAGCTTTGGTATAAACCCCATGGTCCTTACGGAGTCCCCAGCATCCTCTAGGACGTAAGAGAAAATAAGATTTTAAACCTACCGGTAAATCTTTTTCTCCTAGTCCGTAGAGGATGCTGGGCTCTCGTCCCAGTGCGGACAAAATCTGCAAGGCTTGTATATAGTTGTTGCTTACATAAGGGTTATGTTACAGTTGAGATCAGTCTTTAGCTGGTACTGTTTTGTGTTCATACTGTTAACTGGTTGCGTATATTCCAGTTTATACGGTGTGGGCTGGTGTGAATCTTGCCCTTAGATTAACAAAATCCTTTCGTCGTATTGTCCATCTCCTCTGGGCACAGTTTCTCTAACTGAGGTCTGGAGGAGGGGCATAGAGGGAGGAGCCAGTGCACACCCATTCTAAAGTTCTTTATAGTGCCCATGTCTCCTGCGGAGCCCGTCTATACCCCCATGGTCCTTACGGAGTCCCCAGCATCCTCTACGGACTAGGAGTAAAAGATTTACCGGTAGGTTTAAATTATTATTATTATTATTAATCCTTCCTTTTCAAAGTAAATACATTTTATGAATTAATTTTCACTTAAAGTATGGGTAATAAGAACTGCATTCAATGTGCACAAAAAGAATGTTATTGTTCAGTTGGTCAGTACTGGATATTTCCGGAGAACATTTGTAAAACCTTGGGACTCTGTTTAATTCATCTAGCACAGATACAACTGTGTATTAAATTACTCAGTGAATTTTGGTCTCTGTATGCTGGATGTCCTTTTCAGGATATGTTCCCATTTTCTGTTTTTAAGGAGAAAATCATGTCACCGTGCTTAAAAGCTCATTGCTGTAGAAACACATTGAAATTAATGTTTTTACTTTTATTGATGTAGTGATGCCTTTACCAATACAATCTAATATACTAGAAATGCATTATAACCTGTGAGAAATATCTTAATCTTAATGCTGCTTTTCAATTTTTGGCTGGGTGCACATTACAATGACCTGGATGGCAGTTGACTGGACCACTGATATAAAGTTACATCGGTTGCCCATACACTCAGAAAGATATAGCGCGTGACCACTCGCTATATTGTTCAGTGGCCTCATCCAGGAGCATGCGTCCATCTGCCGGGTCGTCGCATATGATGTGCATAACATCAAATGGGACATTGCTGATAAATCGCTGGAGCGCATAATTGAGGGTACACGCTAGAGCACAGGTTCTCAAACTCGGTCCTCAGGACCCCACACAGTGCATGTTTTGCAGGTCTCCTCACAGAATCACAAGTGAAATAATTATCTCCACCTGTGGACCTTTTAAAATGTGTCGGTGAGTAATTAATACACCTGTGCACCTGCTGGGTTACCTGCAAAACATGCACTGTGTGGGGTTTTGAGGTCGAGTTTGAGAACCACTGCGCTAGAGGATGTGGAAGATATGTCTCTTTGATCCACGGTATTGAACTACTTATTGTCGGTTTACCCACCCTTAGACAGCAAGTGTAGCAATTGCACATTTGACTGTTAACTTTTTTTTATTTATTTGGAGACCAATGGTCTAGCACTTCAGTCAAGTTCAATTTAATAAAACTAGTTTGTAGTAACTGCTGTAGGATTGTAATTTTTTTTTCCCCTTCATTTTCAAGGTTAAGTTGCAAGGCAAAGGATATTGTTTCTGTGGAAACCAAGTTTTCTTCACGTTTATTAAATCACCGCACTAAGTGGGATATCCTATTAGCCACAATATTGCAGTTGTGTGATAAATTTTTGCAAATGCGATAATTTTGTATCCTATTACCGGTGATAAGTTATCGGAGATAAGTTTCCGTAGGGCTTATCGCGTATTTCTCTGACGTCCTAGTGGATGCTGGGAACTCTGTAAGGACCATGGGGAATAGCGGCTCCGCAGGAGACTGGGCACAAAAGTAAAGCTTTAGGACTACCTGGTGTGCACTGGCTCCTCCCCCTATGACCCTCCTCCAAGCCTCAGTTAGATTTTTGTGCCCGGCCGAGAAGGGTGCACACTAGGGGCTCTCCTGAGCTTCTTAGTGAAAGTTTTTAGTTTTAGGTTTTTTATTTTCAGTGAGACCTGCTGGCAACAGGCTCACTGCATCGAGGGACTAAGGGGAGAAGAAGCGAACCTGCCTGCTTGCAGCCAGCTTGGGCTTCTTAGGCTACTGGACACCATTAGCTCCAGAGGGACCGAACACAGGCCCAGCCTCGGAGTCCGGTCCCAGAGCCGCGCCGCCGGCCCCCTTACAGAGCCAGAAGCAAGAAGAGGTCTGGAAAAATCGGCGGCAGAAGACATCAGTCTTCAACAAGGTAGCGCACAGCACTGCAGCTGTGCGCCATTGCTCCTCAGGCACACTTCACACTCCGGTCACTGAGGGTGCAGGGCGCTAGGGGGGGGCGCCCTGAGCAGCAATGTAAAACACCTTGGCTGGCGAAAATACACCACCTATAACCCCCGGGGCTATATGGAAGTTTTTTAACCCCTGCCAGAATTCACCAAAAAGCGGGAGAAAAGGCCGCCGAGAAGGGGGGCGGAGCCTATCTCCTCAGCACACGGGCGCCATTTTCCATCACAGCTCCGCTGGAAGGACGTCTCCCTGACTCTCCCCTGCAGTCCTGCACTACAGAAAAGGGTAAAAAAGAGAGGGGGGGCACTAATTTGGCGCAGTTTTGAGAATAACAGCAGCTATAAAGGGAAAAGCACGTTATATAGTGGTATTCCTGTCTATATATAGCGCTCTGGTGTGTGCTGGCATACTCTCCCTCTGTCTCCCCAAAGGGCTAGTGGGGTCCTGTCCTCTATCAGAGCATTCCCTGTGTGTGTGCGGTGTGTCGGTACGATTGTGTCGACATGTTTGAGGAGGAGGAAAATGAGATGGAGGCGGAGCAATTGCCTATAATAGAGTTGTCACCCCCTAGGGAGTCGACACCTGAGTGGATGAGCTTATGGAAGGAATTGCGTGACAATGTCAGCTCTTTACGAAAGACAGTTGACGATATGAGACAGCCGGCTACTCCGCTTGTGCCTGTCCAGGGGTCTCAAACGCCATCAGGGGCTCTAAAACGCCCGTTACCTCAGATGGCAGACACGGATACTGACTCCAGTGTCGACGATGATGAGACAAATGTGACTTCCAGTAGGGCCACACGTTACATGATTGAGGCAATGAAAAATGTTTTGCATATTTCTGATAATACAAGTACCACTAAAAAGGCTATTATGTTTGGTGAGAAAAAACTGCCTGTAGTTTTTCCTGTATCCGAGGAATTAAATGAAGTGTGTGATGAGGCGTGGGTTTTCCCCGATAAAAATCTGATAATTCCTAAAAGGTTATTGTCATCATACCCTTTCCCGCCAGAGGATAGGGCACGTTGGGAAACACCCCCTAGGGTGGATAAAGCGCTCACACGCTTGTCTAAACAGGTGGCACTACCCTCTCCTGATACGGCCGCCCTAAAGGAACCTGCCGACAAAGCAGGAGAATATCCTAAAATGTATATACACTCACACGGGTGTTATACTGCGACCGGCAATCGCCTCAGCCTGGATGTGCAGTGCTGGGGTGGCGTGGTCGGATTCCCTGACTGAAAATATTGATACCCTAGATAGGGACAGTATATTACTGACTATAGAGCATTTAAAAGATGCATTTTTATATATGCGTGATGCGCAGAGGGATATTTGCCGACTGGCATCAAGAGTTAGCGCGCTGTCCATTTCTGCAAGAAGAGGGTTATGGACGCAGCAGTGGTCAGGTGATGCGGATTCCAAAAGGCACATGGAAGTATTGCCTTATAAGGGGGAGGAGTTATTTGGGGTAGGTCTATCAGACCTGGTAGCCACGGCAACTGCTGGAAAATCCACATTTTTACCCCAGGTAGCCTCTCAACATAAGAAGACGCCGTATTATCAGGCGCAGTCCTTTCGGCCCCATAAGGGCAAGCGGGCAAAAGGTTCCTCATTTCTGCCCCGTGGCAGAGGAAGAGGAAAAAGGCTGCAGCACACAGCCAGTTCCCAGGAACAGAAGCCCTCTCCCGCCTCCGCAAAGTCCTCAGCATGACGCTGGGGCTTTACAAGCGGACTCAGGCACGGTGGGGGCCCGTCTCAAGAAGTTCAGCGCGCAGTGGGCCCACTCGCAAGTGGACCCCTGGATCCTTCAGGTGGTATCGCAGGGGTACAAATTGGAATTCGAGACGTCTCCCCCTCGCCGTTTCCTAAAGTCTGCTTTACCGACGTCTCCCTCAGACAGGGAGGCAGTATTGCAAGCCATTCACAAGCTGTATTCCCAGCAGGTGATAATCAAGGTACCCCTCCTGCAACAGGGAAAGGGGTATTATTCCACACTGTTTGTGGTACCGAAGCCGGACGGCTCGGTGAGACCAATTTACCCTTCTCACCAAGGGTACCTCAGGTTTGTGGTACAGAATTGTCACTATCAGTTTCAGACGTTGCCGTTTGGCTTGTCCACGGCACCCCGGGTCTTTACCAAGGTGATGGCCGAAATGATGATACTCCTTTGAAGGAAGGGAGTTTTAGTTATCCCTTACTTGGACGATCTCCTGATAAGGGCAAGATCCAGGGAACAGTTGGAAGTCGGGGTAGCACTATCTCAGATAGTGTTGCGGCAGCACGGTTGAATTCTCAATATTCCAAAATCGCAGCTGATCCCGACGACACGCCTTCTATTCCTAGGGATGATCCTGGACACAGTCCAGAAAAAGGTTTTTCTCCCGGAGGAGAAAGCCAGGGAGTTATCCGAGCTAGTCAGAAATCTCCTAAAACCAGGCCAAGTCTCAGTGCATCAATGCACAAAGGTCCTGGGAAAAATGGTGGCTTCCTACGAAGCAGTCCCATTCGGCAGATTCCACGCAAGAACCTTCCAGTGGGATCTGCTAGACAAATGGTCCGGGTCGCATCTTCAGATGCATCAGCGGATAATCTTGTCACCAAAGACAAGGGTGTCTCTCCTGTGGTGGTTGCAGAGTGCTCATCTTCTAGAGGGCCGCAGATTCGGCATTCAGGACTGGGTCCTGGTGACCACGGATGCCAGCCTGAGAGGCTGGGGAGCAGTCACACAGGGAAGAAATTTCCAGGGCTTGTGGTCAAGCCTGGAGATATCATTTCACATAAATATCCTGGAGCTAAGGGCCATCTACAATGCTCTAAGCCTAGCAAGACCTCTGCTTCAAGGTCAGCCGGTGCTGATCCAGTCAGACAACATCACGGCAGTCGCCCACGTAAACAGACAGGGCGGCACAAGAAGCAGGAGGGCAATGGCAGAAGCTGCAAGGATTCTTCGCTGGGCGGAAAATCATGTGATAGCACTGTCAGCAGTGTTCATTCCGGGAGTGGACAACTGGGAAGCAGACTTCCTCAGCAGGCACGACCTTCACCCGGGAGAGTGGGGACTTCATCCAAAAGTCTTCCACATGATTGTGAACCGTTGGGAAAAACCAAAGGTGGACATGATGGCGTCCCGCCTCAACAAAAAACTAGACAGGTATTGCGCCAGGTCAAGGGACCCTCAGGCAATAGCTGTGGACGCTCTGGTAACACCATGGGTGTACCAGTCAGTGTATGTGTTCCCTCCTCTGCCTCTCATACCCAAGGTACTGAGAATTATAAGACGGAGAGGAGTAAGAACTATACTTGTGGCTCCGGATTGGCCAAGAAGGACTTGGTACCCGGAACTTCAAGAGATGCTCACAGAGGACCCGTGGCCTCTACCTCTAAGATGGGACCTGCTCCAGCAGGGACCCTGTCTGTTCCAAGACTTACCGCGGCTGCGTTTGACGGCATGGCGGTTGAACGCCGGATCCTGAAGGAAAAAGGCATTCCGGATGAAGTCATCCCTACCCTGATCAAAGCCAGGAAGGATGTAACCGCACAACATTATCACCGTATTTGGCGTAAATATGTTGCGTGGTGCGAGGCCAGGAAGGCCCCTACAGAGGAATTTCAACTGGGTCGTTTCCTGCATTTCCTGCAAACAGGACTGTCTATGGGCCTAAAATTAGGGTCCATTAAGGTTAAAATTTCGGCCCTGTCGATTTTCTTCCAGAAAGAACTGGCTTCAGTTCCTGAAGTTCAGACGTTTGTCAAGGGGGTACTGCATATACAGCCTCCTTTTGTGCCTCCGGTGGCACCTTGGGATCTCAATGTAGTTTTGGGGTTCCTAAAATCACATTGGTTTGAACCACTCACCACTGTGGACTTAAAATATCTCACATGGAAAGTGGTAACGCTGTTGGCCCTGGCTTCGGCCAGGCGTGTGTCAGAATTGGCGGCTTTATCCTATAAAAGCCCTTACCTAATTTTTCATACGGACAGGGCAGAATTGAGGACTCGTCCTCAATTTCTCCCTAAGGTTGTTTCAGCGTTTCACCTGAACCAGCCTATTGTGGTACCTGCGGCTACTAGGGACTTGGAGGACTCCAAGTTGCTGGATGTAGTCAGGGCCCTGAAAATATGTTTCCAGGACGGCTGGAGTCAGAAAATCTGACTCGCTGTTTATCCTGTATGCACCCAACAAGCTGGGTGCTCCTGCTTTTAAGCAGACTATTGCTCGTTGGATTTGTAGTACAATTCAGCTTGCACATTCTGTGGCAGGCCTGCCACAGCCTAAATCTGTAAAAGCCCATTCCACAAGGAAGGTGGGCTCATCTTGGGCGGCTGCCCGAGGGGTCTCGGCTTTACAACTTTGCCGAGCAGCTACTTGGTCAGGGGCAAACACGTTTGCTAAATTCTACAAATTTGATACCCTGGCTGAGGAGGACCTGGAGTTCTCTCATTCGGTGCTGCAGAGTCATCCGCACTCTCCCGCCCGTTTGGGAGCTTTGGTATAATCCCCATGGTCCTTACGGAGTTCCCAGCATCCACTAGGACGTCAGAGAAAATAAGAATTTACTTACCGATAATTCTATTTCTCGTAGTCCGTAGTGGATGCTGGGCGCCCATCCCAAGTGCGGATTGTCTGCAATACTTGTACATAGTTGCTGTTACAAAAATCAGGTTTTTGTTGTTGTGAGCCATCTTTTCAGAGGCTCCGCTGTTATCATGCTGTTAACTGGGTTCAGATCACAGGTTGTACGGTGTGATTGGTGTGGCTGGTATGAGTCTTACCCGGGATTCAAAATCCTTCCTTATTGTGTACGCTCGTCCGGGCACAGTATCCTAACTGAGGCTTGGAGGAGGGTCATAGGGGGAGGAGCCAGTGCACACCAGGTAGTCCTAAAGCTTTACTTTTGTGCCCAGTCTCCTGCGGAGCCGCTATTCCCCATGATCCTTACGGAGTTCCCAGCATCCACTACGGACTACGAGAAATAGAATTATCGGTAAGTAAATTCTTATTTTCTCTTCACCAGCTCAAAGCTGGTGAGAACTTGGTGCAAAATCCCTATTTTGAGCGATAACCTGTTTTTTACGGGAGATAGGTGAGATATCATTAGCCACGATCGTGGATCGCGTTATTGCGGCTACTAGGATCCCCCCCCTTCCCTTACACCTCCCCTCAAGCCTAAACCACTGTGTTTTCATGCGGGAACACAGTGGAGTTTGTTTTAAAAAGTGTTTTTCTACCACTGCGTTGTTTGCAAAAGTGCATTGTTTATGGTGGACTAGAGAGTGGAATCTAAAAATGATCCATCGATTTTTTTTTTTTTTCTTCTTCTTTTTTATAACAATTTTTATTTTTAATTTCTCTAACGTCCTAGTGGATGCTGGGGACTCCGTAAGGACCATGGGGAATAGACGGGCTCCGCAGAAGACAAAGCACTCCAAGAAAGAATTAGGACTACTGGTGTGCACTGGCTCCTCCCTCTATGCCCCTCCTCCAGACCTCAGTTAGAATCTGTGCCCGGGCGGAGCTGGGTGCATTTTAGTGAGCTCTCCTGAGCTTGCTAATAAGAAAGTATTTTAGTTTTTTTTTTATTTTCAGAGAGCTTCTGCTGGCAACAGACTCTCTGCTACGTGGGACTGAGGGGAGAGAAGCAAACCTACTAACTGCGGCTAGGTTGCGCTTCTTAGGCTACTGGACACCATTAGCTCCATAGGTATCGAACACAGGAACTTAACCTTGGTCGTCCGTTCCCGGAGCTGCGCTGCCGTCCCCCTCGCAGAGCCAGAAGACAGAAGCCGGCGGGTGAAGCAAGAAGACGTCAAAACCGGCGGCAGACGACTCCTGTCTTCATATGAGGTAGCGCACAGCACTACACCTGTGCGCCATTGCGCCCACACTAACCCACACACTCCGGTCACTGTAGGGCGCAGGGGGGGGGGGGGCGCGCCCTGGGCAGCAATTGAGTACCTCCTGGCAAAATAGGGCATATATACAGCTGGGCACTGTAATATGCATGAGCACCAGCCATTATTTTTACACAAAATCGCGGGACAGAAGCCCGCCGCTGAGGGGGCGGGGCTTCTTCCTCAGCACTCACCAGCGCCATTTTCTCTCCACAGCTCCGCTGAGAGGAAGCTCCCCAGGCTCTCCCCTGCAGAAGCACGATAAAGAGGGTGAAAAAGAGAGGGGGGGGGGCACATAAATTTGGCGTAAAAACAATATTTACAGCAGCTACTGGGTTAACACGTAAGTTACTGTGTGATTCCTGGGTCATATAGCGCTGGGGTGTGTGCTGGCATACTCTCTCTCTGTCTCTCCAAAGGGCCTTGTGGGGGAACTGTCTTCAAATAGAGCATCCCCTGTGTGTGTGGTGTGTCGGTACGTGTGTGTCGACATGTCTGAGAAAAGGCTCCCCTAAGGAGGAGATGGAGCTAATATGTGTGTGAGAGGGTGTCTCCGTCGACAACGCAGACACCTGTTTGGATATGTGTAATTAAGTGCTAAGGTGAATTTATTGCACAAAAGATTAGAGAACAGACAGGAAATCTACCCATGTCTGTCCCTATGTCGGAGAGACCTTCATAGTCTCACAATGCTCACTATCCAAGATATTAAACACTGATATCGACACAGAGTTTGACTCCAGTGTCGACTACGATAATGCAAAGTTACAGCCAAAATGGCAGAAAAGTATTCAATATATGATTATTGTAATAAAAGATGATTTGCATATCACTGATGACTCATTTGTCCCTGACACAAGGGTACACATGTTTAAGGGGAAGAAGGCTGAGGTAAATTTCCCTCCTCTCATGAGTAAAAAAAGCGGGAATCTCCAGACAAGAGACTGCAGCTTCCCACAAAGAATTCTCAGGCAGTATCCTTTCCCCACTAGGGCCAGGATGTGATGGGAATCTTCCCCTAGGGTGTCACGTTTGCCCAGAAGGTAGCCCTAGCTATTCTCAGGGATCCTGCAGATAGCGTGCACATTCTGGTACACTACTCAGACCGGCGATTGTGTCGGCATGGGTTTATAGCGCTGGGGCGGCGTGGACAGGTACCTTATCAGCAGAAATTGAGACCCTAGTGTGTGTATGTATGTATGTATGTATGTATGTATGTATGTGTGTATATATATATATATATATATATATATGATATATATATATATATATATATATATATATATATATATATATATATATGAGATATATATATATATATATAGAGAGAGAGATATATATAGAGAGAGAGAGATATATATATATATATATATATATATATATATATATATATATATATATATATATATATATATATATATATATATATATATATATATATATATATATAAAAGATGCTGTCTTAAGAGAGATATATAATCAAACATGCCCGAAGAGACATGAGTATACTGGGTCCTAGAGTCAAAGCTATGTCGATTTCTGCTTGACGTGTCCTGTAGAATATGCAATGGACAGATGATGCCAACTTAAGTGGCATATGGAAGGCTGAGGATTGTGTGGAGAAGGGTTCTCGGACCTGGTCTCCACGGCTATAGCTGGTAATTCTGATATTTTGCCTTATATTCCTGCACAGGCTAGGAAAGCACGTCATTATCAAATGCAGCTTTTCGAACAAAGAAACAAGAAAGTCCGAGGTGCGTCCTTTCTTGCCAGAGGAAAGAAGCTGCACAACACAGCTAGTTCCCAGGAACAGAAGTCCTCCCCGGCCTCTCTGAAAATCCACCGCATGTCGCTGGGGCTCCACAGACTGAGCTAGGCCCGGTGGGGGCACGCTTTCGTAAGTTCTGCAACAAGTGGGTTCACTCCCTGTTAGATCCCTGGGCAATAGATATTGTGTCTCAGGGATACAAGCTGGACTTTGAGAAGATGCCTCCTCACTGACGGCCCTGCCGGCTTCCACCCAAGAGAGGGAAACAGGGTTAACTGCAATTCACAAATTGTATCTTCAACAGGTGGTGGTCAAGGTTCCCCTCCTTCAACAAGGAGGGGGTTATTATTCGACCATGTGGTAGTCCCGAAACCAGACGGTTCGGTCAGACCCATATTGAATTTAAAATCCCTGAACATATACCTGAAAAGGTTCAAGTTCAAGATGGAATCGCTAAGAGCGGTCGTTACAAGCCTGAAAGGGGGAGATTTTATTGTGACTCGGGACATAAAGGAGGCATACCTTCATGTCCCCATTTATCCACCTCATCAGGCGTACCTCAGAATTGCGGTACGGGATTGTCATTACCAATTTCAGACGTTGCTGTTTGGTCTCTCCACGGCCCCGAGAATATTCACCAAGGTAATGGCGGAAATGTTGGTGCTCCTGCGGAAGCAAGGTGTCACTATTATCACGTACTTGGACGATCTCCTCATAAAAACGAGATCAAGAGAGCAGTGGCTGAACAGCGTATCACTTTGGAAGTATAACGGCAACACGGCTGGATTCTATATATTCCAAAGTCGCAGTTGGTTCCTACAGCTCATCTGCCTCTCCTAGGCATGATCCTAGACACAGACCAGAAAAGGGTTTATCTCCCGATAGAGAGAGCTCAGGAGCTTGAGACACTGGTCAGGAATCTATTAAAACCAAAACAGGTGTCAGTGCATCACTGCACTCGAGTCCTGGGAAGGATGGTGGCATCATACAAGGCCATTCCTTTCGGCAGGTTCCATGAGAGGACCTTCTAATGGGACTTACTGGACAAGTGGTCCGGATCACATCTTTTAGATGCATCGGTTAATCACCCTATCCCCCGGGGCCAGGGTGTCTCTCCTGTGGTGGCTGCAGAGTACTCACCTTCTCGAGGGCCGCAGGTTCGGCATTCAGGACTGGGTCCTGGTGACCACGGATGCAAGCCTCCGAGGGTGGGGGGCAGTCACTCGGGGAAGAAGTTTCCAAGGGCTGTGGTCAAGTCAGGAGACTTGCCTTCACATCAATATCCTGGAACTAAGGGCCATATACAACGCCCTAAGTCAAGCGGAGACCCTGCTTTGCAACCAATCGGTGCTGATTCAATCAGATAACATCACCGCAGTGGCTCATGTAAACCGCCAAGGCGGCACAAGGAGCAGGGTGGCGATGGCGGAAGCCACCAGAATTCTTCGATGGGCGGAGAATCGCGTACAAGCACTGTCAGCAGTGTTCATTCCGGGAGTGGACAACTGGGAAGCAGACTTCCTCTGTAGGCATGACCTCCACCCGGGAGAGGGGGGACTTCATCAAGAAGTCTTCGCGCAGATTGTAGGTCGGTGGGAACTGCCACAGGTGGACATGATGGCATCCCGCCTCAACAAAAAGCTACAGAGAGGTATTGCGCCAGGTCAAGAGACTCTCAAGCGATAGCTGTGGATGCGCTGGTGACACCGTGGATGTTCCAGTCGGTTTATGTGTTTTCTCCTCTTCCTCTCTTACCCAAGGTGCTGAGAATCATAAGGAAAAGAGGAGTGAGAACAATACTCATTGTTCCGGATTGGCCAAGAAGGACTTGGTATCCAGAGCTGCAAGAAATGCTCACAGAGGACCCATGGCCTCTGCCTCTAGGGCAGGATCTGTTGCAGCAGGGACCTTGTCTGTTCCAAGACTTACTGAAGCTGCGTTTGACGGCATGGCGGTTGAACGCCGGATCCTAGTAGAAAAAAGGGATTCCGGATGAGGTTATTCCTACGCTGATAAAGGCTAGGAAGGACGTGACGGCTAAACATTATCACCGTATACGGCGAAAATATGTTGCTTGGTGTGAGGCCAGGAATGCCTCTACAGAGGAATTCCAGCTGGGCCGTTTCCTTCACTTCCTACAGTCGGGAGTGACTTTGGGCCTAAAAATGGGTGTCCATTAATGTCCAGATTTCGGCCCTATACATTTTCTTTCATAAAAAACTAGCTTCTATACCTGAAGTTCAGACGTTTGTAAAGGGAGTGCTGCATATTCAGCCCCCTTTTTGTGCCACCAGTGGCACCTTGAGATCTTAACGTGGTGTTGAGTTTCCTGAAATCTCACTGGTTAGAACCACTTAAGACCGTGAAGTTAAAATATCTCACGTGGAAAGTGGTCATGCTATTGGCCTTAGCTTCGGCTAGGCGTGTGTCAGAATTGGCGGCTTTGTCATGTAAAAGCCCCTATCTGGTTTTCCGTATGGACAGGGCAGAATTACGGACTCGTCCGCAATTTCTGCCAGAGGTGGTGTCATATTTTCATTTGAACCAACCTATTGTGGTGCCTGCGGCTACTCGTGACTTGGAGGATTCCAAGTTACTAGATGTAGTCAGGGCTTTGAAGATTTATGTAGCCAGAACGGCTGGAGTCAGGAAACTGACTCGCTGTTTATCCTGTATGCATCCAACAAGCTGGGTGCTCCTGCTTCAAAGCAAACTATTGCTCGCTGGATCTGTAACACGATTCAGCAGGCTCATTCTGCGGCTGGATTGTCACCTCCAAAATCAGTAAAAGCCCATTCCACAAGGAAGGTGGGCTCTTCTTGGGCGGCTGCCCGAGGCGTCTCGGCATTACAGCTTTGCCGAGCAGCTACTTGGTCGGGTTCAAACACCTTTACAAAGTGCTACAAGTTTGATACCCTGGCTGAGGAGGACCTTGTGTTTGCTCATTCGGTGCTGCAGAGTCATCCGCACTCTCCCGCCCGTTTGGGAGCTTTGGTATAATCCCCATGGTCCTTACGGAGTCCCCAGCATCCACTAGGACATTAGAGAAAATAAGATTTTACTCACCGGTAAATCTATTTCTCGTAGTCCGTAGTGGATGCTGGGCGCCCGTCCCAAGTGCGGACTTCTTCTGCAATACTTGTATATAGTTAGTGCTTAAATAAGGGTTATGTTATGGTTGCATCAGGTTTGTCTGATGCTCTGTTGTTGTTCATACTGTTGACTGGGTATGTTATCACAAGTTATACGGTGTGATTGGTGTGGCTGGTATGAGTCTTACCCTGGATTCCAAAATCCTTTCCTTGTAATGTCAGCTCTTCCGGGCACAGTTTCCTTAACTGAGGTCTGGAGGAGGGGCATAGAGGGAGGAGCCAGTGCACACCAGTAGTCCTAATTCTTTCTTGGAGTGCCCTGTCTCCTGCGGAGCCCGTCTATTCCCCATGGTCCTTGCGGAGTCCCCAGCATCCACTACGGACTACGAGAAATAGATTTACCGGTGAGTAAAATCTTATTTCTCTAACGTCCTAGTGGATGCTGGGGACTCCGTCAGGACCATGGGGATTAGCGGCTCCGCAGGAGACAGGGCACAAAAATAAAGCTTTAGGATCAGGTGGTGTGCACTGGCTCTTCCCCCTATGACCCTCCTCCAAGCCTCAGTTAGGTTTTTGTGCCCGTCCGAGCAGGGTGCAATCTAGGTGGCTCTCCTAAAGAGCTGCTTAGAAAAAGTTTTTAGGTTTTTTATTTTCAGTGAGTCCTGCTGGCAACAGGCTCACTGCATCGAGGGACTTAGGGGAGAGAAGTCAACTCACCTGCGTGCAGGATGGATTGGCTTCTTAGGCTACTGGACACCATTAGCTCCAGAGGGATCGAACACAGGCCCAGCCATGGAGTCCGGTCCCGGAGCCGCGCCGCCGACCCCCCTTGCAGATGCCGAAGTTGGAAGAGGTCCAGAAGCAGGCGGCAGAAGACTTTTCAGTCTTCCTGAGGTAGCGCACAGCACTGCAGCTGTGCGCCATTGTTGTCAGCACACTTCACACAGCGGTCACGGAGGGTGCAGGGCGCTGGGGGGGCGCCCTGGGCAGCAATGTATAATACCTTTTTATGGCTAAAAATACATCACATATAGCCCTTGAGGCTATATGGATGTATTTAACCCCTGCCAGATCTCACAAACTCCGGAGAAGAGCCCGCCGAAATAGGGGGCGGGGCTTATTCTCCTCAGCACACAGCGCCATTTTCCTGCTCAGCTCCGCTGTGAGGAAGGCTCCCAGGACTCTCCCCTGCACTGCACTACAGAAACAGGGTAAAACAGAGAGGGGGGGCACTTTTTTTGGCGATATTACTATATTTAAGCTGCTATAAGGATACAACACTTATATAGGGTTGTTCCCATATATATTATAGCGCTTGGGTGTGTGCTGGCAAACTCTCCCTCTGTCTCCCCAAAGGGCTAGTGGGGTCCTGTCTTCAATAGAGCATTCCCTGTGTGTCTGCTGTGTGTCGGTACGTGTGTGTCGACATGTATGAGGACGATGTTGGTGTGGAGGCAGAGCAATTGCCGGTAATGGTGATGTCACCCCCCAGGGAGTCGACACCGGAATGGATGGCTTTGTTTATGGAATTACGTGATAATGTCAGCACATTACAAAAATCAGTTGACGACATGAGACGGCCGGCAAACCAGTTAGTACCTGCCCAGGCGTCTCAGACACCGTCAGGGGCTGTAAAACGCCCTTTACCTCAGTCGGTCGACACAGACCCAGACACGGACACTGAATCTAGTGTCGACGGTGAAGAAACAAACGTATTTTCCAGTAGGGCCACACGTTATATGATCACGGCAATGAAGGAGGCTTTGCATATCTCTGATACTACAAGTACCACAAAAAGGGGTATTATGTGGGGGGTGAAAAAACTACCTGTAGTTTTTCCTGAATCAGAGGAATTGAATGATGTATGTGATGAAGCGTGGGTTAACCCAGATAGAAAAGTGCTAATTTCAAAAAAGTTATTGGCATTATACCCTTTCCCGCCAGAGGTTAGGGCGCGCTGGGAAACACCCCCTAAGGTGGATAAGGCGCTCACACGCTTATCAAAACAAGTGGCGTTACCGTCTCCTGATACGGCCGCCCTCAAGGATCCAGCTGATAGGAGGCTGGAAACTACCCTAAAAAGTATATACACACATACTGGTGTTATACTGCGACCAGCCATCGCCTCAGCCTGGATGTGCAGTGCTGGGGTGGTCTGGTCGGATTCCCTGACTGAAAATATTGATACCCTGGATAGGGACAGTATTTTACAGACTTTAGAGCAATTAAAGGATGCTTTTCTTTATATGCGAGATGCTCAGAGGGATATTTGCACTCTGGCATCGAGAGTAAGTGCGATGTCCATATCTGCCAGAAGAAGTTTATGGACACGACAGTGGTCAGGTGATGCGGATTCCAAACGGCATATGGAAGTATTGCCGTATAAAGGGGAGGAATTATTTGGCGTCGGTCTATCGGATTTGGTGGCCACGGCAACTGCCGGGAAATCCACCTTTTTACCTCAGGTCCCCTCCCAACAGAAAAAGACACCGTCTTTTCAGCCGCAGTCCTTTCGGTCCTATAAGAACAAGCGGGCAAAAGGACAGTCATATCTGCCCCGAGGCAGAGGAAAGGGTAAGAGAGGGCAGCAAGCAGCTCCTTCCCAGGAACAGAAGCCCTCCGCGGGTTCTGCAAAGCCCTCAGCATGACGCTGGGGCTTTACAAGCGGACTCAGGAACGGTGGGGGGTCGACTCAAGAATTTCAGCGCGCAGTGGGCTTGCTCACAGGTGGACCCCTGGATCCTGCAGGTAGTATCTCAGGGTTACAGGTTGGAATTCGAGAAGTCTCCCCCTCGCCGGTTCCTAAAGTCTGCTTTGCCAACGTCTCCCTCAGACAGGGCGACGGTATTGGAAGCCATTCACAAGCTGTTTTCTCAGCAGGTGATAGTCAAGGTACCCCTCCTACAACAAGGAAAGGGGTATTTTTCCACGCTATTTGTGGTACCGAAGGCGGACGGCTCGGTAAGACCTATTCTAAATCTGAAATCTTTGAACCTGTACATACAAAAATTCAAGTTCAAGATGGAATCACTCAGAGCAGTGATAGCGAATCTGGAAGAAGGGGACTTTATGGTGTCCCTGGACATAAAAGATGCTTACCTGCATGTCCCAATTTGCCCTTCACATCAAGGGTACCTCAGGTTCGTGGTGCAAAACTGTCATTATCAGTTTCAGACGCTGCCGTTTGGATTGTCCACGGCACCTCGGGTCTTTACCAAGGTAATGGCCGAAATGATGATTCTTCTGCGAAGAAGAGGCGTATTAATTATCCCTTACTTGGACGATCTCCTGATAAGGGCAAGGTCCAGAGAACAGCTGGAGGACGGAGTAGCACTAACCCAAGTAGTGCTGCAACAACACGGGTGGATTCTGAATTTTCCAAAATCTCAGTTGACCCCGACAACACGTCTGCTGTTCCTGGGAATGATTCTGGACACGGTTCAGAAAAAGGTGTTTCTTCCGGAGGAGAAAGCCAAGGAGTTATCCGAACTTGTCAGGAACCTCCTAAAACCAGGAAAAGTGTCTGTGCATCAATGCACAAGAGTCCTGGGAAAGATGGTGGCTTCTTACGAAGCAATCCCATTCGGCAGATTCCACGCACGAACTTTTCAGTGGGATCTGCTGGACAAATGGTCCGGATCGCATCTGCAGATGCATCAGCGGATAACCTTATCGCCACGGACAAGGGTGTCTCTTCTGTGGTGGTTGCAGAGTGCTCATCTGTTAGAAGGCCGCAGATTCGGCATACAGGACTGGGTCCTGGTGACCACGGATGCCAGTCTGAGAGGCTGGGGAGCGGTCACACAGGGAAGAAACTTCCAGGGAGTATGGTCAAGCCTGGAGATGTTTCTTCACATAAATATACTGGAGCTAAGAGCGATTTACAATGCTCTAAGCCTGGCAAAACCCCTGCTTCAGGGTCAGCCGGTGTTGATCCAGTCGGACAACATCACGGCAGTCGCCCACGTAAACAGACAGGGCGGCACAAGAAGCAGGAGAGCAATGGCAGAAGCTGCAAGGATTCTTCGCTGGGCGGAAGATCATGTGATAGCACTGTCAGCAGTGTTCATTCCGGGAGTGGACAACTGGGAAGCAGACTTCCTCAGCAGACACGATCTACACCCGGGAGAGTGGGGACTTCATCCAGAAGTCTTCCACATGATTGAGAACCGTTGGGAAAAACCAAAGGTGGATATGATGGCGTCTCGCCTCAACAAAAAACTGGACAGGTATTGCGCCAGGTCAAGAGACCCTCAGGCAATAGCTGTGGACGCTCTGGTAACACCGTGGGTGTTCCAGTCAGTGTATGTGTTTCCTCCTCTGCCTCTCATACCCAAAGTACTGAGAATTATACGGCAAAGGGGAGTAAGAACGATACTCGTGGCTCCGGATTGGCCAAGAAGAACTTGGTACCCGGAACTTCAGGAGATGCTCACGGAAAATCCGTGGCCTCTACTTCTAAGACGGGACCTGATTCAGCAGGGACCGTGTCTATTCCAAGACTTACCGCGGCTGCGTTTGACGGCGTGGCGGTTGAACGCCGAATTCTAAGGGAAAAAGGCATTCCAGAAGAGGTCATTCCTACACTGGTTAAAGCCAGGAAGGAGGTGACTGCACAACATTATCACCGCATTTGGAGAAAATATGTTGCGTGGTGTGAGGCCAGGAAGGCCCCCACGGAGGAATTTCAATTGGGTCGATTCCTACATTTCCTGCAAACAGGATTGTCTATGGGCCTCAAGTTGGGGTCCATTAAGGTTCAAATTTCGGCCCTGTCGATTTTCTTCCAGAAAGAATTGGCTTCAGTTCCTGAAGTCCAGACTTTTGTAAAAGGAGTACTACATATACAGCCCCCGGTTGTGCCCCCAGTGGCTCCGTGGGACCTTAATGTAGTTTTGGATTTTCTCAAATCCCATTGGTTTGAGCCACTCAAATCGGCGGATTTGAAATATCTTACATGGAAAGTAACCATGCTACTGGCCCTGGCTTCAGCCAGGAGAGTGTCAGAATTGGCGGCTTTATCGTATAAAAGCCCATATCTGATTTTCCATTCGGACAGGGCAGAACTGCGGACGCGTCCTCATTTTCTGCCTAAGGTGGTGTCAGCGTTTCACCTGAACCAGCCTATTGTGGTGCCTGCGGCTACTAGCGATTTGGAGGATTCCAAGTTGCTGGACGTTGTCAGGGCATTGAAAATATATATTTCAAGGACGGCTGGAGTCAGAAAATCTGACTCGCTGTTTATACTGTATGCACCCAACAAGCTGGGTGCTCCTGCTTCTAAGCAGACGATTGCTCGTTGGATTTGTAGCACAATTCAACTTGCACATTCTGTGGCAGGCCTGCCACAGCCTAAATTTGTCAAGGCCCATTCCACAAGGAAGGTGGGCTCATCCTGGGCGGCTGCCCGAGGGGTCTCGGCATTACAACTCTGCCGAGCAGCTACGTGGTCGGGGGAGAACACGTTTGTAAAATTCTACAAATTTGATACCCTGGCTAAAGAGGACCTGGAGTTCTCTCATTCGGTGCTGCAGAGTCATCCGCACTCTCCCGCCCGTTTGGGAGCTTTGGTATAATCCCCATGGTCCTGACGGAGTCCCCAGCATCCACTAGGACGTTAGAGAAAATAAGATTTTACTTACCGATAAATCTATTTCTCGTAGTCCGTAGTGGATGCTGGGCGCCCATCCCAAGTGCGGATTGTCTGCAATACTTGTACATAGTTATTGTTACAAAAAAATCGGGTTGTTCTTGTTGTGAGCCGTCTGTTCAGAGGCTCCTACGTTGTCATACTGTTAACTGGGTTCAGATCACAAGTTGTACGGTGTGATTGGTGTGGCTGGTATGAGTCTTACCCGGGATTCAAAATCCTTCCTTATTGTGTACGCTCGTCCGGGCACAGTATCCTAACTGAGGCTTGGAGGAGGGTCATAGGGGGAGGAGCCAGTGCACACCACCTGATCCTAAAGCTTTATTTTTGTGCCCTGTCTCCTGCGGAGCCGCTAATCCCCATGGTCCTGACGGAGTCCCCAGCATCCACTACGGACTACGAGAAATAGATTTATCGGTAAGTAAAATCTTATTTTTTTTCTGTTTTGTTTCCAGTGGACAGTGTTTACTTTGTTCTGATTGGTTTAGGTGTCTGTCCAGTCCTCCTTTAGCTTAGGAGTGTACGCACTTCTTGCTATGATGTGACATTCCATCACGTCTGAAATGCGACTGACCCACGGAATGGTGATGCGAGAAGTGTACCACCTTGTGGCGGCGGGGTAGACTATACCTTACTGGGGAGATTTATTATAGCAACATAGATCGTGCCACTATAGCTCTACCTGGGGAGGCATTTGATATGCCGGCTGTCGGGATCCCGGTGCTCAGCATTCCAACAACTAGTCTCCCTCTTAGGGTGTCCACGACACCCCTGGAGGGAGGACAAAAAGCGTGCCCGCAGTGTGACGAGCACAGCGAGCCCGCAAGGGGCTCTTTTGCGCTCACCCTGCTGCCGGCATGCTGGTGGTCGGGATCCCAAGTGGCGGCATAACGTAGCAGACCCCTCTTCCTGCTGTACCAATGAGATGTATTAATATCCCCAAAGCTCATTAGCCTAGTGCTGACACGCTATGCCTCGCCTCCCAGCCGGCTCCAGACCTGAGCCCAGCAGCCACCACAGCCAGGGACAGTGCTGTCACTGACCGTTCACATGTGTGCCGGAACACTGGCACATTATCTTGTAGATAGTAGCACCAGTAAAGACAGTGTGCCTCCGGCATTACGACTCCGTCTCATTGATACCGCTTCTTCACCATGTATCAGCAGCACATAACGTGCTGATATCACTAATCTCCATAATGCAGCTTTGTACATCTTCCCTGTGTTCTTTCTCCACTTCTTTTCACTCATAATCAGCATTTATAAGTGATATGACATTTTGCTGGATTATTTTGTTTTTTGTTAGCTTTTCTCAACACTTCTCGGGACGCAGTATAAAAATATAGTAATTTTAAATAAAGCTTTCAACTAACTAGATAAACACAATAATGGCATAATGTATCTCTTAAAACCATTGTTAAATAATGGGTGAGATTCAATTATTCCTTATTCCCAACACACACACATACACACACACACACACACACACACACACACACACACACACACACACACACACACACACACACACACGTTCGTGCCCACCGGCGAACTGAAATGCGCTCAAAATTGCCCACCACTATTCATGTCACGCCCATTATTTTAGTTTTGGTATGGCTGCTTTACGTGACTAAACCCGACTGCTATGGGCGCGATAAAATAGATCAGTTGAACATCGTCACACAATCTCCCGTCGCTTTAGACAGGAGATCGGGCGTGATATAACAATTGAATCTTGCACCATGATTTTTAATTCTGTGAGGGTGATCCAATTATAAAGGGCGCCAGACATAAAATGCAGCAGTTCTGGGCGCCCATTAAATATTGCGTTTGTTGAGTCAATGAATCTTTATCTGACCACGCGGCGGCAGCACTGCACATCCATGCTGACGCAATAGCTGGCCTAAGTATAATGCCTGAGTGTGTGTATACAGACTTCAGGATCGCCTCCTGCTTTCTATCAGCAGGTTCCTTGAGGGCGGCCGTATCCGGAGACGGTAGTGCCACCTTTTTAGACAAACGTGTGAGCGCTTTATCCACCCTAGGAGGTGTTTCCCAACGTGACCTATCCTCTGGCGGGAAAGGGAACGCCATTAGTACCTTCTTAGGAATTACCAATTTTTTATCAGGATAAGCCCACGCTTCTTCACACACCTCATTTAATTCATCGGATGGGGGAAAAACTACGGGTAGTTTTTTCTCCCCAAACATAATACCCTTTTTAGTGGTACATGTATTTATATCAGAAATGTGTAACACCTCTTTCATTGCCTCAATCATGCAGTGAATGGCCTTAGTGGGCATCAGGTTAGACTCATCGTCGTTGACACTGGTGTCAGTATCAGTGTCGACATCTGGGTCTGCGGTCTGAGGTAGCGGGCGTTTCAGAGCCCCTGATGACCTTTGAGACGCCTGGACAGGCACGAGCTGAGAAGTCGGCTGTCCCACATTTGGCATGTCGTCAAATTTCTTATGTAAGGAGTCTATACGTGCACTCCATTTCTTTCCATAAGCTCATCCACTCAGGTGTCTGCCCCGCAGGGGGTAACATCCCTTCTAAAGGCATCTGCTCCGTCTCCACGTCATTATCCTCATCAAACATGTCGACACAGCCGTACCGACACACCGCACACAGGGAATGCTCCAACAGAGGACAGGACCCACAAAAGCCCTTTGGGGGGACAGAGTGAGAGTATGCCAGCACACACCAGAGCGCTATATAATGCAGGGACTAACTGAGTTATGTCCCCTATAGCTGCTTTTTCTATATAAATATATACTGCGCCTAAATTTAGTGCCCCCCCTCTCTTTTTTACCCTTTTCTGTAGTGTAGACTGCAGGGGAGAGCCAGGGAGCTTCCTTCCAGCGGAGCTGTGAGGGAAAAATGGCGCCAGTGTGCTGAAGGAGATAGCTCCGTCCCTTTTCCGCGGACTATTCTCCCGCTTTTTCCTATATTCTGGCAGGGGTATTTTCCACATATATAGCCTCTGGGGCTATATATTGTGGTATTTTTGCTAGCCAAGGTGTTATTATTGCTTCTCAGGGCGCCCCCCCCCAGCGCCCTGCACCCTCAGTGACCGGAGTGTGAAGTGTGTGTGAGAGCAATGGCGCACAGCTGCAGTGCTGTGCGCTACCTTGGTGAAGACTGATGTCTTCTGCCGCCGATTTTCCGGACCTCTTCTTGCTTCTGGCTCTGTAAGGGGGAAGGCGGCGCGGCTCCGGGACCGAACACCAAGGCTGGGCCTGCGGTCGATCCCTCTGGAGCTAATGGTGTCCAGTAGCCTAAGAAGCCCAAGCTGGCTGCAAGCAGGCAGGTTCGCTTCTTCTCCCCTTAGTCCCTCGCTGCAGTGAGCCTGTTGCCAGCAGGTCTCACTGAAAATAAAAAACCTAATTTCTATACTTTCTTTCTAAAGGCTCAGGAGAGCCCCTAGTGTGCATCCAACCTCGGCCGGGCACAACATCTAACTGAGGCTTGGAGGAGGGTCATAGTGGGAGGAGCCAGTGCACACCAGGTAGTCATAAATCTTTCTAGAGTGCCCAGCCTCCTTCGGAGCCCGCTATTCCCCATGGTCCTTACGGAGTTCCCAGCATCCACTACGGACTACGAGAAATAGAATTACCGGTGAGTAAATTCTTATTATCGTGTTTGTTGAGTCAATGAAACCTGGTTTAGCCGCGCATAGCAACTAAACCTGTGTAAACTCCTAGCTAGGGTACCCAAATAGCCGTTAGGGTGGTCAAACCACAGAGTGTTCACACATCCGGAGGCTGTGAGAAAGTGTCCCACTGTGGCACTCGCGCCCCAACAGAGAAACAATTGAAGTGCAGTGTTGGATACCATCTAGTGGCAGCTGCTAGGGAAATAATTTAGTCGCACCCCTGTGAACATTTATTTTAATGTTGATGGCCCTTTTAAATCTCAAAGTAAACCATTTTTAAAATCCACATGACATGATATGTGGTATGATTTGTCAACAATGTATTGTCGATCTGTTTGTCATGTCAATATTATGAATGTTAAAATTCCTGTTTTAGCCAAACTCTAATTTCATGTGTTATGTTCATAATGTCTACCTTTAGTCAATGTAAGAATTTTGAGTACTTCCCTCTCATGAAATTTAGGGTGGAATTCAATTGTTCTCGCCGCCCAATCGCCCGTCTAAAGTGACAGGAGATCGCAGGGGCGAGATTCACTTGATGCCTGCTGTCGCACTGATCGCACTCATTAGTATTTTGTTTAACCATGTAAAGCAACTAATCCAGATTAAACTAATGGGCGGCATCACAAAAAGTAATTTTTCGTACGTTTCCGCTTTCAGTCAGTGCCAGCAGCCGATCATGTTTGAACGAAGCAACAATTGAATTGCTCCGTCCGGTGTCATATAGTGACTGCCGGCAAGTAAAACAATTGAATCTTGCCCATCGTGTTCATTCTAGCACCCTGCACTTGTTGCAACCTGTGAGTTCCTCTTCATGGGGTGTCACGCTCTGCTCTGGTGCTTCTAGCATACGCTGTTTTGTATCTCTGCACTGAGATACATATCATAGAGTTCTAGAGGCACCAGAGCAGAGAGCAACACCGCAGATAGGAAAGAAGAACTGCACAGGTTGTGACTAGGGAAGCCAATCCCGGGCCATTTTTTCAATCCCGGGTATCTGGATTGAAAAATGGCATCCCAGGATTGGCTTTTAACTCTGTGGCTGGCCCCACCCCGCACACATTACTAACAGTATACCGAGGGTGGGCATGTGGGAATCTCTTCCTGCACTCCCTCAGTGCACGGCTGACGGCACAGCGTGACCTCACGCTGCACCAGGGGAGCCGGAAGGAGGAAGCCGGGCAGTGTCTGAGCGTCCTGTGGACGCTCAACACTGATCCCTCAATCCCCGGGATTGGACCCCGGCCGTTTTTGGCCCTAAATCCCGGGATCCCGCCGATCCTGGGATTGGCCACCGTAGTTGTGACAGGTGCAGGGTGCTAGATTGAATCTTTTTGTGAGGATTTCTTTCAAGGGCCACAAACTGTATATACTACTAAATTTTAAATGTTTAAGTGGCCTTTATGAACTAGAGACTTATCTGGACGGTGGCATGTGTAATTCTTGTAATTAATTAAAAGATATAATTACAGGTAGATTGGGGAAAAAACACATTGACCATGGTACTTCTCATAGGAGCCCCTGTAGTGCCGTGAATGAAATCAGATCGTGTGACCCCCTGGGCCAATAAATCAGTTATTACAGCTTCTTACTGGTCAAATTCTGCATTCTGTTTTGGGGAAACTCTTTTTGGTTGGTAAAACAAAGTAGGAATGGTGTTTTAATGCAGCTACTAGTTTTTTTTTTTATGCTCTGCTTGCTGGCCATAAGAGGTAGTACTACTCTGCATAGTTGCCACAATACAAAGAAAATAGATCTAGTTAGTTGAAGGTGATGAATGAGAAGGGTAAAATTGCTGAGGTAGATGGCTCAGGAATTACATTTTGTGTTCTCTATTGAATAGCAACAATCTATTTATGTTTGTTATCAATTAGTGGCTGATAACCTGTGACTTTGACAAGACGATTCAGTTGCCTTAACAACCGCGATAATTATTGGGAACCCGATTGAGCAATTCAGTTGTTTTGGGTGCTCATTAATTTTCTGCGTTTGTCTAGCCCAATTAGACAATGTTTAGCCGCGTATGTATGTGCAGAGATGTAAGTGTCACATATACGTTTATCCGCACGGTCTCCTTGTGCATTCTATACACATCACTTTGCGACTAAGATGCATTTTTGCCGACAAAAGATGCCCAACGCCAGCAGTATCGGTATAGCAAGAGATGCTGTTTGTGCCTACTGCAGCAATGATGTATGTAATGTAAAAATGACTTGACAGTGCATTACCCCAGGGTACCACTCCCAATGAATAAAAATGTATTTCAAAGTTTTTAAATAGAATAATAGGGCTAATAAAGAGGTGTAATTTACTCTAAAAAGCAGAAAATTGGATTCAGTGATATGGGACATGTATGTTGTGATGCTGTACTGATGGGCAATATAGTAAAAACCTTTTATTTGATGAAATATATATGCTGGCTATCCTTTTGCTATAAGAGTTGCAAAAATCAACCATTTGTCATCATTTAACTTCCTCCGATACTTTGTTTATGGCCACTAACAGCCTTCTGCACTGGACCTCCTCCAGTAGAAAACGCTGTGGTTTCAGCCAGTAAAACGTTGATTTCATTTAGTGAAGCCCCAGGGTTTCTCAGAGAAACAATTTGGCTTCCTGAGGAAGTAGTGACAGTGATTTGAATTTTCATATCTCTATTCACATTACTTGGCTTTCACACCAACAGAGCAGCCAGTGAAATCGTTCCTGCATCCCATCAGCTATTTTAATAAGGCATCAGTAGCAGTTTGTGTTAAATCTCCTAGTTGTGGTTGCTGGGTGCCTTGTAAGACTGGTTGGTTGAATGAAGCTAGCAGGCAGTCACTTGGACCATAATGTTTTAGGTCAGCGGTGGCCAACCTGTGGCTCTTGAGCCACATGCGGCTCTTTCTTTCTTCAAATGTGGCTCCTCACACACAAAGTCACATGACCACAACAGATCCGGTAACCTCTGCTCTCCAGAAAAACACGCAGCAGCACTACAGGGACTTGGAACTGAGGGAGCCAGATACTAGAGATGAGCCACCCACCAGCAAACAGAGGACACATAAGGGGCTGCTGCAAAGACATGAATTGGGGAAAGCTGAAGTGACACATGAGGGTGCTGGCTGAAGTGACAGGAGGGTGCTAATTGGAGTGACAAGAGGGTGCTGGTTGGAGTGACAAGAGGGTGCTGGTTGGAGTGACAAGAGGGTGCTGGCTGAAGTGACAAGAGGGTGCTGGTTGGAGTGACACATGGGGGAGCTAAAGTGTATTATGTGAATCTGGCTTTTTCAATGTATTTTATGTTGGATCTGGCTTTTTCAATTTATTTTATACCAGGGGCGTGGCCTAGAAGGCACAAGGCCACACCCCATTTTTGCATGTGCGCCTTCGGCTCGATGTCGGCTTTTTGACGTACCTAACACATTTTTTTGGGCTCTTTGTCTCTGACTGGTTGGCCACCCCTGTTTTAGGTGATTCTCCATTATTTTACACCTAGATACTCATGGCAACGTATGTGCATTTTTTTTTTATTTTATTTGAGGAATGTGAGAAGAGTATGTTTATCCTGAATTGCTTATTTCATTTTGATGTAGAAATGATGATCGCACTGATCATTTAAATCCGACTACAAAATCGGATAATGATAACTAGAAATCTTGTCTAGAACAGTAAGCAGAGATCTTATCTGGGCCATGTCGAATGCATTTTTGTAGCCAAAGATGCATTTTGATGGCGTTCATTCTGTTCCACACCAGTACTCTCCCCACCCCACCCACTTTTTTTTTTTTTTTTTTCTCTATCGTCCTAGTGGATGCTGGGGTTCCTGAAAGGACCATGGGGAATAGCGGCTCCGCAGGAGACAGGGCACAAAAAGTAAAGCTTTTCCAGATCAGGTGGTGTGCACTGGCTCCTCCCCCTATGACCCTCCTCCAGACTCCAGTTAGATTTTTGTGCCCGGCCGAGAAGGGTGCAATCTAGGTGGCTCTCCTAAAGAGCTGCTTAGAGAAAGTTTAGCTTAGGTTTTTTATTTTACAGTGAGTCCTGCTGGCAACAGGATCACTGCAACGAGGGACTGAGGGGAGAAGAAGTGAACTCACCTGCGTGCAGGATGGATTGGCTTCTTGGCTACTGGACATTAGCTCCAGAGGGACGATCACAGGTACAGCCTGGATGGTCACCGGAGCCGCGCCGCCGGCCCCCTTGCAGATGCTGAAGTTAGAAGAGGTCCAGAATCGGCGGCTGAAGACTCTGACAGTCTTCTAAAGGTAGCGCACAGCACTGCAGCTGTGCGCCATTTTCCTCTCAGCACACTTCACACGCTGTCACTGAGGGTGCAGGGCGCTGGGGGGGGGCGCCCTGGGAGGCAAATGTAAACCTATATACTGGCTAAAAATACCTCACATATAGCCCCCAGAGGCTATATGGAGATATTTAACCCCTGCCAAACTTCACTAAAGAGCGGGAGACGAGCCCGCCGTAAAAGGGGCGGGGCCTATCTCCTCAGCACACAGCGCCATTTTTTCTCTCACAGAAAGGCTGGAGAGAAGGCTCCCAGGCTCTCCCCTGCACTGCACTACAGAAACAGGGTTTAAACAGAGAGGGGGGGCAAAAATTGGCGATATAAATATATATATAAAGATGCTATTAGGGAGAAACACTTATATAAGGTTGTCCCTATGTAATTATAGCGTTTTTTGGTGTGTGCTGGCAAACTCTCCCTCTGTCTCTCCAAAGGGCTAGTGGGGTCCTGTCCTCGGTCAGAGCATTCCAGGTGTGTGTGCTGTGTGTCGGTACGTGTGTGTCGACATGTATGAGGACGATGCTGGAGGAGGCGGAGAAATTGCCTGTAATGGTGATGTCACTCTCTAGGGAGTCGACACCGGAATGGATGGCTTATTTAGGGAATTACGTGAGAATGTCAACACGCTGCAAGGTCGGTTGACGACATGAGACGGCCGACAAACAATTAGTAACGGTCCAGGCGTCTCAGAAACACCGTCAAGGGTTTTTTATAAAAAAACGCCCATTTACCTCAGTCGGTCGACACAGACACGGACACTGAATCCAGTGTCGACGGTGAATAAACAAACGTATTCCTCATTAGGGCCACACGTTAAGGGCAATGAAGGAGCTGTTACATATTTCTGATACTACAAGTACCACAAAAAAGGGTATTATGTGGAAGTGAAAAAACTACCTGTAGTTTTTCCTGAATCAGATAAAATAAAATGAAGTGTGTGATGATGCGTGGGTTTACCCCGATAGCAAATATTGGCGTTATACCTTTTCCCGCCAGAAGTTAGGGCGCGTTGGGAAACACCCATTAGGGTGGATAAGGCGCTCACACGCTTATCAAGTGGCGTTACCGTCTCCAAATACGGCCGCCCTCAAGGAGCCAGCTGATAGGCAGCTGGAAAAATATCCTAAAAAGTATATACACACAGATGGTGGTTATACTGCGACCAGCGATCGCCATCAGCCTGGAGATGCAGTGCTGGGTTGGCTTGGTCGAATTCCCTGACTAAAAATATTTTATTGATATAGAGCATTTAATAGGATGCATTCTATATATATGTATGCGAGATGCACAGAGGGATATTTGCACTCTGGCATCAAGATAAGTGCATTGTCCATATCTCCCAGAAGATGTCATGGACACGACAGTGGTCAGGTGATACAGATCCCTTACGGCACATGGAAGTATTGCCGTATAAAGGGAAGGAGTTATTTGGGGTCGGTCCGTCGGACCTGGGGGCCACGGCCACAGCTGGGAAATCCAACCTTTTTACCCCAAGTTACATCTCAGCAGAAAAAGACACTGTCTTTTCAGCCTCAATCCTTCCGTTCCCATGTGGGCAAGCGGGCAAAAGGCCAGTCATATCTGCCCAGACATAGAGGAAAGGGAAGTAGACTGCAGCAGGCAGCCCCTTCCCAGGAAAAGAAGCCCTCCACCAGTGGGGGGGTAGTCTCAAGAGTCTCAGCGCGCAGTGGGATCACTCGCAAGTTGACCCCTAGATCATACAAGTATTATCCCAGGGGTACAGATTGGAGAGTCGAGACATTTTTTCCTCGCAGGTTCCTGACGCCTGCTTTACCAACGGCTCCCTCCGACAAGGAGGCAGTATTGAAAAAAAAAAAAATTCACAAGCTGTATTTCCAGCAGGTGATAATCAAAGTACCCCTCCTACAACAAGGAAAAGGGTATTAGTCCTCCACACTATATTGTGGTACTGAAGCCAGACGGCTTGGTGAGACATAGTCTAAATCTGAAATCTTTGAACACTTACATAAAAAGGTTCAAATCAAGATGGAGTCACTCAGAGCAGTGATAGAGAACCGGAAAAAAGGGGACTATATGGTGTCCCTGGACATCAAGGATTACCTCCATGTCCAAATTTGCCCTTCTCAACAAGGGTACCTCTGGTTCGTGATACAGAACTGTCAATATCAGTTTCAGACGCTGCCGTTGAATTATCCACGGCACCCCGGGCCTTTACCAAGGTAATGGCCGAAAAGATGATTCTTAAAAGAAGAAAGGCATCTAAATTATCCCTTACTTGGACGATATCCTGAAAGGGACAAGTTTCCAGAGAACAGTTGGAGGTCGGAAAAGAACTATCTAAAGTAGTTCTACGACAGCACGAGTGGATTCTAAATATTCCAAAAATCGCAGCTGTTTTCCGATGATACGTCTGCTGTTCCTAGGAATGATTCTGGGCATAGTCCAGAAAGAGGTATTTCTCCTGGAGGGGAAAGCCAGGGAGTTATCCGACCTAGTCAGAAACCTCCTAAATCCAGGCCAAGTATCAGTGCATCAATGCACAGGAGTCCTGGGAAAAATGGTGGCTTCTTACGAAGCGATTCCATTCGGCGGATCTCACGCAAAAACTTTTCAGGGGGATTTGCTGGACGAATGGTCCGGATCGCATCTTCAGATGCATCAGCGGATAACCCTGTCTCCAAGGACAAGGGTGTCTCTTCTGTGGGGGCTGCAGAGTGCTCATCTTCTAGAGGGCAGCACATTCAGCATTCAGGACTGTGTTCTGGTGACCACGGATGCCAGCCTGAGAGGCTGGGGAACAGTCGCACAAGGAAGAAATTTCCAAGGAAGTGTGGTCAAGTCTGGAGATTTTTCTCCACATGAATATACTGGAGCTAAGGGCAATTTACGATGCTCTGAGCCTAGGAAGACCTCTGCTTCAAAGTCAACCGGTGCTGATCCAGTAGGACATCATCATGGCAGTCGCCCACGTAAACAGACGGGGCGGCACAAGAAGCAGGAGGGCAATGACAGCAAGGATTCTTCGCTGGGCGAAAGATCATGTGATAACACTGTCAGCAGTGTTCATTCCGGGAGTGGACAACTAGGAAGATTTCCTCAGCATAAATGAATTCCACCCGGAAAAGTGGGAACTTCATCTGGAAGTTTCCACATGTTTGTAAACCGTTGGGAAAGACCAAAGGTGGTTATGATGGCGTCCCACATGAAGCGCCAGGTCTAGAGACCCTCAGGCAATAGCTGGGACGCTCTGGTAACACCGTGGGTGTACCAGTCGGTGTATGTGTTCCCTCCTCTGCCTTTCATACCCAGTGTATGGAAGGAAGGAGAGGAGTAAGAACTATACTCGTGGTTCCGGTTTGGGCCAAGAAGAACTTGGTACCCGGAACTTCAAGAGATACTAGAAAGGATCTTGATTCAGCAAGAATCATGTCTGTTCCATGACTTACCGCAGCTGCGTTGACGCCAGGGCGGGTGAACGCCGGATCCTAAGGGAAAAAGGCATTCCGGAAGAGGTCATCCCTACCCTGGTCAGAGCCAGGAAGGAGGTGACCGCACAACATTATCACCGCTTAGGTGAAAATATGTTCCATGGTGTGAGGCCAGGAAGGCTCCACGGAAGAATTTCAACTAGGTTAATTCCTACATTTCCTGCAAGCAGGAGTGTATATGGGTCTCAAATTGGGGTCCATTAAGGTTCAAATTTCGACCGGTCGATTTTCTTCCAGAAAGAAATTGGCTTCAGTTCCTGAGGTCCAGAAGTTGTTAAGGGAGTACTGCATATACAACCCCTTTTTGATGTCTCCAGTGGCACTGGGCGATCTCAACGTAGTTTGGGATTCCTAAAATCACATTGTTTTACACAACTCAAATCTGTGGATTTGATATATCTCACATGGAAAGTGACCATGCTGTTGGTCCTGGCCTCGGCCAGGCGAGTGTCAGAATTGGCGGTTTTATCTCACAAAGCCATATCTGATTGTCCATTCGGACAGAGCAAAGCTGTGGACTCGTCCCCAGTTTCTCCCTAAGGTGGTGTCAGCGTTTCACCTGAACCAGCTTATTGTGGTGCCTGCGGCTACTAGGGACTTGGAGGACTCCAAGTTGCTGGATGTTGTCAGGGCCCTGAAAATATAGTTTCCAGGTCGGCTGGAGTCAGGAAATCTGACTTGCTGTTTATCCTGTATGCACCCAACAAGCTGGGTGCTCCTGCTTCTAAGCAGACTATTGCTCGTTGGATTTGTAGTACAATTCAGCTTGCACATTCTGTGGCAGGCTTGCCACAGCAAAAAATATGTAAATGCCCATTCCACAAGGAAGGTGGGCTCATCTTGGGCGGCTGCCCGAGGGGTCTCGGCATTACAACTCTGCCGAGCAGCTACGTGGTCGGGGGAGAACACGTTTGTAAAATTTTACAAATTTGATACCCTGGCAAAAGAGGACCTGGAGTTCTCTCATTCGGTGCTGCAGAGTCATCCGCACTCTCCCGCCCGTTTGGGAGCTTTGGTATAATCCCCATGGTCCTTTCAGGAACCCCAGCATCCACTAGGACGATAGAGAAAATAAGAATTTACTTACCGATAATTCTATTTCTCGGAGTCCGTAGTGGATGCTGGGCGCCCATCCCAAGTGCGGATTATTCTGCAATACTTGTACATAGTTATTGTTACAAAAATCGGGTTATTGTTGTAGGAAGCCGTCTTTCAGAGGCTCCTTTTGTTATCATACTGTTAACTGGGTTTAGATCACAAGTTGTACGGTGTGATTGGTGTGGCTGGTATGAGTCTTACCCGGGATTCAAAATCCTCCCTCCTTATTGTGTACGCTCGTCCGGGCACAGTACCTAACTGGAGTCTGGAGGAGGGTCATAGGGGGAGGAGCCAGTGCACACCACCTGATCTGGAAAAGCTTTACTTTTTGTGCCCTGTCTCCTGCGGAGCCGCTATTCCCCATGGTCCTTTCAGGAACCCCAGCATCCACTACGGACTCCGAGAAATAGAATTATCGGTAAGTAAATTCTTATTTTTTTAATCGGGCTTCATGGAAATTCAATTGTTGATGGGGGAAAACCCCAGGCACAGTTTCTAGGGTACTCACTCCTGTCAAGTCCTTCATTTTCCTGTTCAGTACCTGGACTCGTAAGGGGCAATTCAGTTGTTTTCCCCAGTGGCTACCACTAGGGGGCACAAAATGGAACAAATCAGTTGTTGCTCCGTTTTAGACACCTGTTAGCCGCGGGTAAGACCTTTCTTCTCGCAGCCTCCTGTGGTGCAAGAAGAAATGTGTACAGTCTGTTTAGTTCCGCGCCCTAAACCACTTCTCGAGACTAGTTTAGTCGCTTGCACAGCTAAGCCCAGTGCTTTCAGGTGAGTCAATCCTAACTGATGTCAGAACAGAGAAATAATTGAATTAGTTTCATTAGGTGCCTATACGTATAGAAAGCCCAGCAGGAGGCAAGCAAAACAACTGAATTGCCCCCTGGATCTCGTAGGTCTTTCTTTTCTGTTATGTGACTGGTCTTACCTGCTTGGTTTCTAAACACGTTCTGACAGCAGCCCGCCCACAACACCATGCTCCAGGCACTGCCTGAAGAGTTCAAAAACTGCAGGTTTTTAGGGTTTAATTTTTACTTCTAAGTAGTATATTTATTAAAAACCAAATACAACAAACCTACCTAAGCTTTTCCTTTTTAGCTGCAGTAAAATTTTTATATTAAATCATCAACTGTAGAATCTGTAGATTCTTCGCAATCGGTGTCATACAGAGCCGGGCATAGGCAAACTAGGCAATTGGCCTAGGGCATTTGATATGCCTAGGAGCATCAGCAGCTTCTGCTGATTAAAATGATATGCGGCATGCCTATATTCTGTGTGTTGCATTTCATATGCAGATACAGCCACAGTCTCACACAGTATATAGGCATGCTGCATATCATTTTAATCAGCAGAAGCTGTTTGTGCATCCTAGCCACATAGCAATGCAAATAAGATGCATTTTCATTAAAAAAATGTGCCCGACATTAGCATTGAAGGCAAGATTTATGAGGACACATCTGTATTCAAGCAGAGGTAACAGTGTTAGTGGCAGTTTGAGTGTTGTGTGTATGTGAGTAGGTTGGTTGTGCAGTAGTGTTCGGAGTATGTGTAAGGAGCATTATGTGTGTCTTGTAAAAATGCATTAATAATGTGCAACATATGTGTAAGGGGCACTATTGTGTGTCATTATGTGTATAAGGGGCATTAATAATGTGTGGCATATGTGTAAGGGACAGTATGTGTAAAAGGGCATTAATAAAGGTTGTCATAATGTGTAAGGCGCATTATGTTTATAAGGACATTAATAATGTGTCTCATGTGTAAGGGGGCATTACTGTGGCATTATGTGTATAAGGTGCTCTACTATGTAGCGTTGCGTATAGAAAGGGCACTACTGTGTTGTCTAATGTGAATAAAGAGCAATAGGGTGTGGTGTAATGTGAATAAGGAGCAATTCAGTGTGATGTAATGTGAATAAGAGGCTCTACTGTGAGGAGTAACGTTTATAAGTTAGTGACACTACTGTGGGATGTAATATGAATTATGGATACTATCGCATGATCAAATGTGAATAAAGTTGCAGTACTGTGTGGCGTAATTGGAATTGGGGTTACTATTGTGTGGCCATGCCCCTTGCCAGCAAAAACACACCCCTTTTTGGGTGTGCGCCAAATGTGCGAACTGTTCCTATTCAAAATATAGGGGGTACAAACCCCAAAATAAGGGACTGCTATGGATGAGGGGTGATGGTGCTGGGAAAGAGGTGCAAGGTCAGAGGTGGAACCAGCGGTGGTGCTTGGGGGGCACCAGCCAAAATCTTGCCTAGGGCATCATATTGGCTAGGGCCGCCTCTGGTGTCATATATGTAAAAGGTGCAGGATGTGCGGTGCCCTCACATAACATTACCCAGAGATTTGCACATGCGTAGTGTAAAAATTATCGGGAGCAGAGTCTACTCGCAACTGCACTGCAAGAGAGGAGGAGGCCTATATGGAGACTCCTCTCTTAAACTGCTCCTGTGTGCAGTGGCCATGGAGATGTGAGGGAACGTTGAAAGGCATTGTTTGTAGTATGGGAGGAACAAATTCTACAACTTATGTCAGTGCTGTGAAGAGGAAACCTTAAAGTACTCCCTTCCCCCCCCCCCCCCCCCCCCCCCCCCACCACCACCACCACCAGAATTTAGCTCTAAACCTTTTGCCATCTAATTCACATATGATGATTGACAGCACTTTTTACATGGTGAGAAGTAGATAGCTTTTTTTTTTTCCCCTCTTATGTCCTACAGGATACTGGGGTTCCATTTAGTACCATGGGCTATAGACGGGTCCACCAGGAGCCATGGGCACTCTAAGAATTTGATAGTGTGGGATGGCTCCTCCCTCTATGCCCCTCCTACCAGACTCAGTTTATAAAATGTGCCCTGAGGAGCTGGTCACGCTTATGGAAGCTCTTGAAGAGTTTTCTGCTTTTATTTTATAGGTTTGTTATTTTCATGCAGGGCTGGTTGGCACCAGCCTGCCCTGCTTCGTGGAACTTAAGTGGGTGGGGGCCAACCTCTTGAAGGGTTACTGGTCCCGTCCTCGCTGATAGGACACTGAGCTCCTGAGGGAACTACTCACAAGCCCCACCACGGAGAGCGTACATTCCCGCAGCACGCCGCCAACCCTAACAGAGCCAGAAGAATGTAGAGTGGTGAGTACTAGGCCAGCGTCTCGGCTAGCGGGTCGCCGTTCATTATGGCGGCATGAGGTACAGAGACACACGACTTCTAAACTTCGCGGAAATGCGTCTCCAGACACAGTACACAGCTGCGTCTCAGTACACTGTACACAGTACCCACACTGGCAAAAACAGCCTCAAAACGGTTTTCTCTCCATTTTAAGCACCAGATCACTTCAGCCAGTATTAAAAAAAAAAAAAAAAAAAAAGCAGGAAGACCGCATGCCATTGAAGGGGCGGGGCCTTCACTGAGTGGATCCAGCAGCTCACCAGCGCCATTTTCCCTTTGCAGTAGACACAGACGCTGACTGACAGGGATGCGCAGCTCCTCCGGAGAGACTCCAGATTACCTCAGCGGTACAAGGGGGTCATTGCAGGCGGGGGGAGCGATTTATTAGTGTACTAAGTCCCCTATCAGGGTACTTAGTCTGCGACCTGGCTAAGCTTGGCATTAGCAATAAGGGCGTGGTGGAGGCTGGCTCCAAATAACTCTGTCTCCCTGGAGGGCTCTTTGTGGATTAATTGTGCTTAACCCTTTCGTGTGTGTGTGTGCGCGCCTTTACATTGTCAGACAAAGAGTGTGTTTCTTGTACAGCGGAGTGTTCCTCTTCACCAGGGGGCTCACTACTGGGTACTCAGGGCAGTGCACCTTCCCAGAATAGTGGGGCTGAATTACTTAAGACAGACTGTGGATGAGTTCATGAATAGAGACTCCATCCCCAAACCAGCGTCTCAATCCCCTCCCATTTGTCCGCAAAAAACGATCTCTGGCCCATATCCAGCAGTATGACTCTGACGCTGATGGGTCAGATATGGAGGAGGGTAAGGTGGATTTGGAGGGGGGGGGGGGGATGTATGCTACTTTGTCACAGGGAATAGAGGCTCTTATAGAGGCTATCAGAGAGCTTCTGCAAATTCCTGATAATGTGTTGGTGTGTGAGGAATCTTATTTTAATGTAAAAAAGAAGTCCTCAGTCACTTTTCCTGCGTCAAAGGAATTGAATACCCTGTTTGAAGAACCGTGGGTTAATCCTGATAAGAAATCCCTAAAAGGTTGCTCTCCTCTTTTCCTTTTTCCTCTGGATGATAGGAAAAAAATGGGAAAATCCACTGATAGTGGACGCATCAGTCTCTAGGCTGTAAAAATTGTATTGCCTGTCTCGGGTGCAGCCTCCCTAAAAGATACGACTGATCGTAAAATTGATACTACACTCAAATCATTGTACACAGTTGCTGGGGTGGCCCAGAGACCCACTATTGCATGTCCGTGGATCACAAAAGCCATTGCTAAATGGTCAGGTAACCTAATTGAGGGGTTAGATTCCTTGTCTAGGGGGGGGGGGGGGGGGGGGGGGGGTAGTTTTACTCCTGCAGCATATACAGAACTCTGCGAACTTTATGGTAGAAGCCATAAAAGAGATTGGTTTGCTTAATGCACGCACCACCGCTATGGCAGTGTCCGCACGCAGGGGCTTGTGGCTACGCCAGTGGACTGCTGATGTGGACTCTAGGAAAGGTGTGGAAGGCCTACCATTAACAGTAGAGGCCTTGCTTGGGGATAAACTAGACAAATGGATCTCCAAAGCTACTGCTGGTAAGTCTACGTATCTTCCTTCCGCAGCTCCCCCAGCCAGAAAAGCTTATTCCGCTTCAAATTTACAGTCCTTTCGGACAGCCAAGTTTAAGGGAAAGTCAAGAGGTGCTTCTACGGCCTCCAGAGGTGCAAGAGGTAAACCACGCAAACCAGCAACTGCAGGGGTTCGGGAACAGAGCTCATGCTCTGTTTCCTCAAAGCCTTCAGAATGACGGTGGACCATCGCGCCTGGAGGACTGTCAGGTGGGAGCCCGACTAAAATTCTTCAGTCACATCTGGTCAAGTTCGTGCCAGGATCTCTGGGTCATATATCTTATTTCCCAGGGCTACAGAGTGGAGTTCCAAGAGCTCCTACCTCACAGATTCTTCAAATCAGGCTTACCAGCTTCACAAGAGGCAAGTATAATTTAACAGCAGGCCATCCAAAAACTGAGTCATTGTTCCAGTTCCACCTCATCTGCACAACAAGAGGTACTATTCCAACTTGTTTGTAATACCGAAACAGGACGGGCCCTGTGCCTGGCTTCCCACCGTATGTCGGTGTGAATGATTGTAGCTGTGCTAAATTTAGCACAGCTACGATCAACTTGGAATGACACTCCTTAATCCTGCACCTGAACGATCTTCTGATAAAGGCGCCGTCCAGGGAGAGGTTGCTGGACAGCACTGGTCTCTCAACCAAACTTCTCCAGGATCACGGGTGGATTCTGAACCTTCCAAATCTCACCTAGAGCCAACACGGTGGCTCCCATTCCTGGGAATGATACTGGACACGGAGTCACAGAAAGTGTTCCTTCCATTGAAAAAGGCATTTGTTATCTAGTCGATGGTTCGGGATGTCCTGAAGCCAACCTGGATATCTGTGCATCCTATGCATTCGCCTTATGGGGAAAATGGTGGCCTCTTACGAGGCGCTTCAATACAGAAGGTTTCACGCAAGACCCTTCCAGCTTGATCTGTTGGACAAATGGTCTGGATCGCATCTTCACATGCACCAGAGGATCCGTCTGTTGTCAAAAGCCAGGATCTCCCTTCTGTGGTGGCTACAGATTTCTTGCCTCGTCGAGGGTAGGAGGTTCGGAATTCACCCAGGGGGTGCAGTGTCAAGGAAGATGGTCAAGTCAGGAAGTCATCCTTCCAATCAACATTCTGGAACTCATACAACGCCCTTCTGCAAGCCTCTTATCTTCACGATTGGGCCATTCAGGTCCAGTCGGACAATGTGACGGCAGTGACGTACATAAACCGACAGGGCGGAACGAAAAGCAGAGCAGCAGTGTCAGAGGTGTCGAGAATTCTCCTCTGGGCAGAAAAAAATGCTGTGGCATTGTCAGCGGTCTTCATTCCAGGAGTAGACAATTGGGAAGCAGACTTCCTCAGCAGACACAATCTGCACTCGGGGGAGTAAGGCCTTCACCCAGAAGTGTTCAGGTGCTTGACACGTCAGTGGGGATATCCACAAATCGACATGATGGCCTCTAGTCTCTACACAAAGCTCAAGCGGTATTGTTCCAGGTCGAGAGACCCACAGACAGTGGTGGTAGACGCTCTTGACGACTCCATGGGTCAATCAGATGGTGATTCCTCTGATCCCAAGAATTCTCAAAAGAATAAAAAGGGAAAAGGTTCAAGCAATACTCATTGCTCCGTTCTGGCCAAGAAGGGCCTGGTACGCAGACCTTCTGGAGATGCTCCTTGAAGATCCGTGGCCTCTACCTCTTCGCGAGGATCTTCTGCAACAGGGCCCGTTCGCCTATCAGGACTTACGGCAGCTAAGTGTATAGCCACTAAACCCGTCTTAAGTCCTGCTTTGGGCGTCCAAACCCCATTTTGGACATCCAAAGTGCCGACTTAACGCACATTTCTTCTCGCACCTCAGGAGGCTGTGAGAGAAAATATCATCCCCGCGGCTACTAGCCATCTAAACGGTGTAACAATTGAATTGCACCATTTTGCGCCACCTAGTAGTAGCCGCAGTGTAAAACAATTGCTTCGGTCCTTTTTGTCTAAACACTATAGGCCCCCGTACATCAGTGATGGATTGGGCCAGTGGCACAATCCCCTGACTATTGCGTCGTGAGATCAGGATTTTTAAACATGTAGTCCCATTGATGAATACTTTTGGCATTTCCAGTAGGATCGGGGAATCGCTTCATAGATATTTGTTGTCCTGTAGTCCATTTGAACACTCCTGCACCCCTCAGCATGGCGGCCCCTATACTGAATCTAAAGATATACAGCAGTAAGTCTGATTAAGACAGGTTACACCTGATCACAATGGCCAGATGATCAAAGGACATAATTAGCTTAGTGTTTGAGGCAACATGCACCAATAAACTGATTCACTGAACAATACCCCCACACAGGTAATACCAGTTACAAGCAAGACTACATCAAAAACTTTAAAAACATACGAGTTTGCACAAGGGAGAAGTGTAGGTTGGATTATGTAGCTTGCAAGATGACTTCATTGGGGTCAATTCAATTCGGCAACTTATGAATAGCGCCGGGAATTAGCTCCCGACGCTATTCAATTCAGCTCCAGTTAAGTCGGCGATGTCCCGTTCTCGCCGACTAAACAGGTTGAATTGTCGGGAGAACGGGCATTCTCCGACTTAACTCCCGGCACGAGGCTGATTCCCGACAGAATCAGCCTCGCGCCGGCCGTGAGGCAGCACTTTTGTCGGGTTTCTTCTCTCATCCCCCGGGGATGAGAGAAGAATTCCCGACAATTGCGGGTAACTAGCAGCTGAATTGAATAGCGTCGGGAGCTAATTCCCGGCGCTATTCATAAGTTGCTGAATTGAATTGACCCCAATGTTAAAAAACAGATGATATGCATTACATGGAGGTATGCAGAGTACAATTTGCAGCATAATGCAGACAATCTCCAAAGTGACTCGGATTACACACTACCACCCTACAGTTATTGCAAAGGAATAATTCCTTGCCAACCACCAAATTCTAAAGAAATCTAGCCATCCATAACATGAGAATTTTTTATTTTCCTTTTGCATATCACTGTAAACCCTATATTGCAAACTATACTGCAGAGACCTTTAAAATCCCACCACAAACATTGATAAGCACATGTCCCAATAGCCCCCAAAATAGACATCACAATAATTTAGGTACCGATAAGTGTGGCCATCCCATCTGTAAATGGCACCTAGTGTGCGCATTATTCTCTTTGCTGCTAAGGATGAGCAGGTCTTTTCCTTGGCTGTGCATTGTTTCAAATGATCGGGGAAAGGTGGTGGCGGCTTAAGTCTCTCCTTGTAGTTCCTGTCGCTTGGAGATGCCATGTCAGGACCGTTACAGCGTCATTAAGCCTCCGCCAATTCCATGCATGAAAAATGCATAATTCTTAAGCCAGGAAATAGGGGAGAGGGGACTAGAACGTTTTTCTCTCTCTTATCGTGGAACCCACATACCCCTGTTTTGAAAGAGGAAAGTTACCTCCTTCAATTTTTGTGATCCATGAGAAGTTATACGCTGGTGATCATGTGTAGTCACCAGAGAAAGTCCCTGCACTTAAATTATTACAAAGTCCAGAGATGTAGTAATATTTCTCCCATCATAACCGCAGTTAAATCAGGTGGTACACTTCTTTGAAAGAGGAGAGACCCCTCTTTTAAATGATGTGGTGTCTTGGTGGTTGTCTGAAAATCTGGAGATCACTAGACCATATCAACCTGTACTGGAGAAATACTAGTAGAGCTGGCAGAGGCACAACTCTTGCCCATCTTGGCACTTTACACAGGGACACCCTAGTTTGAAAGAGCAAAGTGCCCCATTAGTAGTTTGTGTATGGTGATCACCAGACCATAACACCCTGCATAAAGCATTAGGAAAGATCTTCCCCATCCTAGCTTCAATAAACACAGTGGTCCTCATATTTGATGCAATATGTTGTCTACTCTTGAAGATAGTATACCATGTTGATCTACTATATTTTATAGTTACACATTTGTTTAATTAAAATGCATTAAAAAATGCATGATCATTCTTGAGTGCAGATTTTATTTTGAAACCTTATGTACAGTACATGTAAAATATGACTCTTTGATGTTTTGGAAAGGTGGATTAAAAGGTGGACACATTCGGTTTTGCTTCACTTTCTTGCAAAATGTCAATATTTATTTTTTTACTGGTAGATTGGTTTTATGGTATGAGGAGAAATAAGATTATTGCTAATTTCAGTAATTTGAAAAGTTTTCTGGTAAAAGAAAATCCAGGTATAATTTGTGCGAGTACTTATTAACTGCTGATGTTGGTCTGTGACCAATCCAAAAAGTGTCAATATATAGTAGGCTCCGCATAGAAGAAGCTAAAGAACTGTTTGATTCGGATATGTGCGGGGGGCAGAGGAAAGGGGAGAATTCCGTTGAATCCTTTAAAAAAATTGTTACCTACCTGCTTAAAACTGATCTTTGGTTTTGCTTTATACTAAATCATGAATTTGCCCTTTCCTTGGAATGTTTGGATGTGTGCGTCTTTCTATTTGCTTTTATGAGGAATTCAATCTTATCTTTTACATAGACTTTGAAAAAAAATGAAATAGCTTTCATAGTACTCCTTACACTACTTTCACTTACCACTATTTTCAGGGTCTTATCAGTTCACCATAACTTTTTTCCACTCCTAAAATAGCAACCTGCCATCCAGCAGTCACAAGGTTAAACACACAACTTTAATATAGCAAGGGTCAACAAAGGTAAAATCGAGGAGCCAGCTATACAGTAGGCCTATATTTATCAAGCCTTGGAGAGTGATAAATTTCACGGTGATAAAGTACCAACCAATCAGCCCCTAATTGTCATTTTTCAAACACAGCCTGTAACATGGCGGTTAGGAGCTGGTTGGGTGGTACTCTCCTAACCATGAAATGTATCACTCTCCAAGGCTTGATAAATCAGGAGCTCTCTGCCAGCAGCACCTTAAGGTGGCAAGCAGCACGTTACATAATTTATACAGTTGGACATTCTTGTCTTACCGACTTTGGACTCCCAACACAGCAGTATTTATTGGGATAACCATTCTCCAACCTTAATAATCGGGACTTTGTGACAAGCCACAAGTGGCTATCAGCCTATTTCAACCACATCAGCTAACAAGGCGTGCATTTATCATATGTCTCAGAGATTGGTTGATATTCCTTTTTTCTCTTGCATCCTAGAGGATGCTGGGGACGCCAAAAGGACCATGGGGTATAGACTGATCTGCAGGAGCCTGGGCACACTATAAAGACTTAAACTGGGTGTGAACTGGCTCCTCCCTCTATGCCTCTCCTCCAGACCTCAGTTAGACTTTGTGCCCAGGAGTGAATGGACACACACTAGGGGAGCTCTACTGAGTTTCTCTGAAAAGACTTTGTTAGGTTTTTTGTTTTCTGGGAGACCTGCTGGCTACAGGCTCCCTGCATCGTGGGACTGAGGGGAGAGAAGTCAGACCTACTTCTTCTTAGTTAAGGGCTCTGCTTCTTAGGCTACTAGACACCATTAGCTCCAGAGGGTTCGATCACTTGGTGCGCCTAGCTGCTTGTTCCCGGAGCCACGCCGTCACCCCCCTCACAGAAGCCAGAAGAAAGAAGCTGGGTGAGTATGAGAAGAACAGAAGACTTCAGTAACGAAGGTACAGCGCAGCGGTAGTGCTGCGCTCCGTGCTCCCACACACCAACGGCACTTACAGGGTGCAGGGCGCTGGGGGGGAGCGCCCTGGACAGCAGTTACTGAGGTCAAGGTTAACTGGCAAGAGAGCATACTACGGGCCCCGGGCGCCGCATACGATACCCCCGCCAGTTCATAGCAGCTATCGCGCTGTGCTCCGTCCTCCCACTCGCCAGCGGTACTCATAGGGTGCAGGGCGCTGGGGGGGGAGCGCCCTGGCAGCAGTTACTGAGCTACGGGCACCGCGTCTGATAACCCGCCAGTTCATAGCGGCGGTCGCGCGGCGGTGCTCCCGCACACCAACGATTTACTTGGGGGCGGGGCGGGGGGGGGGGGGGGCGGCGCCCTGAACAGCATTTTCAGGTATATAGTGTTACACTATATACGATCCCCGGCCTGCATAAGATAACAGGGCTAGAGCGCGCAGAGGGGGGAGGGCCTTAGCACTCACACACACTGGAGTCAGCGCCATTTTCTCTCTATCCCCGCCAAAGGGGGGGGGCACAGTCTTTTAGTGTTGTTTGGACTTATATAACACTAGTTGATTCAGAGATGAGTATGAAATCATGCTTGTGTGTATTTTATGTGTGCTCCCTGTCAGTTATACCCACTTTAGTTCACTTGTGTTGACAGGCGTGAGTGTTCTGTCATAAACACCTATGGGGTTCACTGTCGGCATTGCCAACGTATGTGGATACTTGATCAGGTCGGTAGTGGTATGCTTGTGGAAAGTAAATACTATATGGGAGGCACAGTAGTATGTTGGTGGCCCTGTCGGCACCAACTGTTTTCACCAGGTGTACATGGACATGCTGTAACTGACTTATACCTGTGTATATTCTTTATAGGTATATGTATGGTAAGGTTCCATGGACCTGTAGCTTGAGCACAGACATGGTAGTTTTTTGTGGGGGAGTGATATTTGTATAGGTATACTTCCCTCAGACCCCTTGGGGTCGCAGGAATAAAATTTTGCCTGGTTACTAATCCCTGCTGTCGACGAATACTAGGGTTTTCTGTCGACTATGTTTCCTGGTAGATCCACAACTGAGGCTTTTCAGTACATGGTCATACACGTTCAGAACACATTGTCACTGGGGACCCGAAGGCTCCGGACAATCCGCTTATATGTATTATTTATATATATATATATATATATATATATATATATATATATATATATATAGCAGTCTTAAACGGCGGCACTCAGAACAAATGAGACGAGACACTGCAAGTTGTTGCCAACGTTTCAAAGCAGTTCGCTTTTTCGTCAGGGCATAAAACAATACAGACACAAACTCACCATTTAAGTGCTCACCCTCACCATGCCGCTTCCCGCCGCCGGCCTCCTCCGTTCTGCCGTGCGCGGATTGATGACATCACCGTGCAACCCATCACCATAGAGACAGCTGTAAACAATGTTTCTACAATGTAACAGTGCTTCAGATGTTACAGGTAAACCGTAAAGAAAAATATAATAAATATCCATCAACTTGACATAAGTCCAGTGCTGCTATGAATCTTACAGCGCAGACTACTATATAAAACAAAGTACACAATTTACCATATAACGCACAAAGAGATGGAGATTATAAAAAACTATGCAAACCACTATTTTCATTAAGACCTTTAGGACTAAGTGAATCAAGCAAAAATATCCACCTGGCCTCTCGCTGCCTTAATAATTTAGAACGATTACCCCCTCTGGGTGATGCAGGGATATGATCAATTATTTTATGCTTAAGTGAAGTAGGGGAATGTCCTGCCAATGCAAAATGACGAGCGACAGGTTGTTCGCTTTTTCCAGACAGGACAGCCTCACGGATGGCAAATCTATGTTGTCCCATTCTAACTTTAAATTCACAATCAGTCTTGCCCACATAGTATTTGCCACATGGGCATATCAACACATAGATTACAAATTTAGATGAGCATGACAAATGATGGTGAATTTTAAATGTTTGATTTTTAAAGGGATGTTTGATCACATCTCCAGTCAGCATATATCCACAGGTTACGCAACCAAGACACTTGAAGCAACCGGGCTTTTTATTACCCAAAAAGGTGGTCATATTACGTTTACCAAAACCCGTTATATCTGTGCGGACTACAAGATCACGGATATTTCTGCCACGTGAATGGCAGCACATGATCTTCTTGTTATCTAGCCCAGTAAGCTTTTTATCAGAGGTAATAATTGGCCAATAGGTTTTAACAGCATGTCTAACCCTGTCACTAGCTAGATTAAATCTGCTGGGCCAAATAATCCTATCGGAATTAGTTTTGACTGTTTTAGATTTAAAAGTGTCAGCTCTCGGGATAGCCATTGCTTTTCTTTTGATGTCAAGGAGTGTTTTTCTGTCATAACCCCGTGCCTCAAACTTAGCAATCATCAAGTCAAGTGAGTGTGAAACCTCCTCTTCATCACTACAAATTCGTCTCACTCGTAAAAATTGAGAGAACGGGAGACCTCTACGTGTGGGCATTGGATGATGACTGGTCGCCTGCAATAGTGTATTGCGGTCAGTCGGTTTCACAAATAATGATGTTTTAATTTTGTCACCATGTCTTTGAATTCTGACATCCAAAAAATCAATGCTGTTATTGTCAGATTTACAAACCAATTTAACGGGGCTGTCACTGTCATTATGTGATTTAATCAAAAATTGCAAGGAATCTATATCCCCCAACCACAACAATAGCATATCATCTATATAACGTGAATAATGCAAAATCTTGCTTGAAACATTTTGATCATAGAAGAAAATATCCCTCTCTGCTGCGATCATAAAAGCATTTGCATACGACGGGGCCACCGAGGACCCCATCGCACACCCAGATAGCTGAAGGAAGAATTTACCGTCATAGTAGAAATAATTCCTACTCAATACCAATTCAAGCAAATAGCAGAAAAAATTGACATCAGGTCCCTTATACCAAATGTTATTAGTAATAAGATGTCTAGTTGCTGCAATGCCCTCGGCATGCGGTATACAGGTATATAAGGAACTGACGTCAATGCTGTTAAACACAACATTGGGGGGAAGCCTATCCAACTTCATCAATTGTAATAATAGCGATGTTGTATCCTTCAACACATATGGAGCATTTTGTACACAAGGCTGAAGATATGTGTCTAAATAAATAGACACTGGCTGAAAAATAGAACCCCGGGCTGAGATAATAGGTCTGCCCGGGGGATTCAACCTATCTTTATGAATCTTCGGAATTGTGTACAAAATCGGCTTAATTGGACAATCAGTCATAAGCAGACGAGCTACATCATTGGAGATGATACCACTATCGACTGATTGCAACAAAAACGTATCAAGCTGTTTCTTAAAGTCATCAGTAGGGTCACAAGACAATAACCGATAGGTACTAGTATCAGATAACTGACGAGCAATTTCTTTTTTATAGTCAGTTAGATCCTGGACCACAATAGAGCCGCCTTTATCAGCGGCCCGTATGACAATATCCTGCCTGGATCCTAGACCCTGTAAAGCTTGATATTCTGCCTTGGAAAGGTTGGAATGTCCCCTAAATGACCTTGCCTGGTCAGTGTCCACAGCTGCATCAACCAATCGAGTAAAAGTCTTAATCGAGGCATTGCTTGATATAGGATCAAAGCTAGAAGAAGCTTTTAATTTACGTAATTCAGGTGGGATAACATCTTGTTTGTTGTTAGAGACCATAGTCCCAAAATGTTCCCTTAGTTTAAGTTGACGATTTAATTTGAACATTTCTGTTTTCCAAATAAACGGATCAAATGAAGTGGTTGGTACAAAGTTTAATCCTTTTTTAAGGACAGATTCTTCAACACTGGAGAGTGGTGTACTTGAAAGATTAAAGATTACTTCTTCCTGGGGGCCGATGTTTTTTTGGAATTGCCGCTTCCACTGGCCACCTCTTCTGTTATACCTCCGTCGGCTGCACGGTATTTCGCCCGTGTTCTCATGCCTAAAGGGAGAGATCTATATTTTTTGCCACGTCGGGACCCTTGATCGCTATCACTGGCCGAAGTAGCTGATTCATTCGTGGTATTTGGTGGTTTATTGTGATAGAACCTTCTGCCATTTCTCTGCTGGGTGGACCTATTTTGTGGACCGCCTGTTAACCATCCATACACGTTGTTGGTATCATAATCGGAGTTAACTTTTGCAAATTTTTCTCGTTTATACCGCAATAGGTCAACCTTATAGGACTCAATTTGGGCGGATAATTTATCAAGCCAGTCACAGGTTTTATCATCCTGTAACGTTTTCTTGTGAATTGCCTCATACTCTTCAGTGACTGATAACATTCCTGTTCAGGACATTTATAGAGATCTTTTAAAACTTAAAAAACGTGAAATAGATTTTTATTATCACGGTGCCACTCTTTCTGAGTACTTTACTGCTAAAAAACTGCCACGTGGATTCCGTGTTAAAAATATGCCCACGATTGGGAGACATAATATCACTTTCTGTAAACGCTGGGTGGCTATTTTAAATAAATGCTCCCTGGATTTAATACTTCTAGTTATTGAAGAGGCTACCAGGGAGCATAATGTAACAAAAGTTAAGATCGGAGAGTATGAGGCAATTCACAAGAAAACGTTACAGGATGATAAAACCTGTGACTGGCTTGATAAATTATCCGCCCAAATTGAGTCCTATAAGGTTGACCTATTGCGGTATAAACGAGAAAAATTTGCAAAAGTTAACTCCGATTATGATACCAACAACGTGTATGGATGGTTAACAGGCGGTCCACAAAATAGGTCCACCCAGCAGAGAAATGGCAGAAGGTTCTATCACAATAAACCACCAAATACCACGAATGAATCAGCTACTTCGGCCAGTGATAGCGATCAAGGGTCCCGACGTGGCAAAAAATATAGATCTCTCCCTTTAGGCATGAGAACACGGGCGAAATACCGTGCAGCCGACGGAGGTATAACAGAAGAGGTGGCCAGTGGAAGCGGCAATTCCAAAAAAACATCGGCCCCCAGGAAGAAGTAATCTTTAATCTTTCAAGTACACCACTCTCCAGTGTTGAAGAATCTGTCCTTAAAAAAGGATTAAACTTTGTACCAACCACTTCATTTGATCCGTTTATTTGGAAAACAGAAATGTTCAAATTAAATCGTCAACTTAAACTAAGGGAACATTTTGGGACTATGGTCTCTAACAACAAACAAGATGTTATCCCACCTGAATTACGTAAATTAAAAGCTTCTTCTAGCTTTGATCCTATATCAAGCAATGCCTCGATTAAGACTTTTACTCGATTGGTTGATGCAGCTGTGGACACTGACCAGGCAAGGTCATTTAGGGGACATTCCAACCTTTCCAAGGCAGAATATCAAGCTTTACAGGGTCTAGGATCCAGGCAGGATATTGTCATACGGGCCGCTGATAAAGGCGGCTCTATTGTGGTCCAGGATCTAACTGACTATAAAAAAGAAATTGCTCGTCAGTTATCTGATACTAGTACCTATCGGTTATTGTCTTGTGACCCTACTGATGACTTTAAGAAACAGCTTGATACGTTTTTGTTGCAATCAGTCGATAGTGGTATCATCTCCAATGATGTAGCTCGTCTGCTTATGACTGATTGTCCAATTAAGCCGATTTTGTACACAATTCCGAAGATTCATAAAGATAGGTTGAATCCCCCGGGCAGACCTATTATCTCAGCCCGGGGTTCTATTTTTCAGCCAGTGTCTATTTATTTAGACACATATCTTCAGCCTTGTGTACAAAATGCTCCATATGTGTTGAAGGATACAACATCGCTATTATTACAATTGATGAAGTTGGATAGGCTTCCCCCCAATGTTGTGTTTAACAGCATTGACGTCAGTTCCTTATATACCTGTATACCGCATGCCGAGGGCATTGCAGCAACTAGACATCTTATTACTAATAACATTTGGTATAAGGGACCTGATGTCAATTTTTTCTGCTATTTGCTTGAATTGGTATTGAGTAGGAATTATTTCTACTATGACGGTAAATTCTTCCTTCAGCTATCTGGGTGTGCGATGGGGTCCTCGGTGGCCCCGTCGTATGCAAATGCTTTTATGATCGCAGCAGAGAGGGATATTTTCTTCTATGATCAAAATGTTTCAAGCAAGATTTTGCATTATTCACGTTATATAGATGATATGCTATTGTTGTGGTTGGGGGATATAGATTCCTTGCAATTTTTGATTAAATCACATAATGACAGTGACAGCCCCGTTAAATTGGTTTGTAAATCTGACAATAACAGCATTGATTTTTTGGATGTCAGAATTCAAAGACATGGTGACAAAATTAAAACATCATTATTTGTGAAACCGACTGACCGCAATACACTATTGCAGGCGACCAGTCATCATCCAATGCCCACACGTAGAGGTCTCCCGTTCTCTCAATTTTTACGAGTGAGACGAATTTGTAGTGATGAAGAGGAGGTTTCACACTCACTTGACTTGATGATTGCTAAGTTTGAGGCACGGGGTTATGACAGAAAAACACTCCTTGACATCAAAAGAAAAGCAATGGCTATCCCGAGAGCTGACACTTTTAAATCTAAAACAGTCAAAACTAATTCCGATAGGATTATTTGGCCCAGCAGATTTAATCTAGCTAGTGACAGGGTTAGACATGCTGTTAAAACCTATTGGCCAATTATTACCTCTGATAAAAAGCTTACTGGGCTAGATAACAAGAAGATCATGTGCTGCCATTCACGTGGCAGAAATATCCGTGATCTTGTAGTCCGCACAGATATAACGGGTTTTGGTAAACGTAATATGACCACCTTTTTGGGTAATAAAAAGCCCGGTTGCTTCAAGTGTCTTGGTTGTGTAACCTGTGGATATATGCTGACTGGAGATGTGATCAAACATCCCTTTAAAAATCAAACATTTAAAATTCACCATCATTTGTCATGCTCATCTAAATTTGTAATCTATGTGTTGATATGCCCATGTGGCAAATACTATGTGGGCAAGACTGATTGTGAATTTAAAGTTAGAATGGGACAACATAGATTTGCCATCCGTGAGGCTGTCCTGTCTGGAAAAAGCGAACAACCTGTCGCTCGTCATTTTGCATTGGCAGGACATTCCCCTACTTCACTTAAGCATAAAATAATTGATCATATCCCTGCATCACCCAGAGGGGGTAATCGTTCTAAATTATTAAGGCAGCGAGAGGCCAGGTGGATATTTTTGCTTGATTCACTTAGTCCTAAAGGTCTTAATGAAAATAGTGGTTTGCATAGTTTTTTATAATCTCCATCTCTTTGTGCGTTATATGGTAAATTGTGTACTTTGTTTTATATAGTAGTCTGCGCTGTAAGATTCATAGCAGCACTGGACTTATGTCAAGTTGATGGATATTTATTATATTTTTCTTTACGGTTTACCTGTAACATCTGAAGCACTGTTACATTGTAGAAACATTGTTTACAGCTGTCTCTATGGTGATGGGTTGCACGGTGATGTCATCAATCCGCGCACGGCAGAACGGAGGAGGCCGGCGGCGGGAAGCGGCATGGTGAGGGTGAGCACTTAAATGGTGAGTTTGTGTCTGTATTGTTTTATGCCCTGACGAAAAAGCGAACTGCTTTGAAACGTTGGCAACAACTTGCAGTGTCTCGTCTCATTTGTTCTGAGTGCCGCCGTTTAAGACTGCTACATGTGGGGAGCTGCTATACTCTCCTAATTACGGAAGGCAACAGACGAAGTAACTCCATTTATGCTGAGAGTGCCGGGCCACACGTAATATATATATATATATATATATATATATATATATATATTAATATATATACACACAGCGTAGATTTATGGCGGCACTCAAACAGTCTCATCAATATGAAGAATCAGGTCATTTATTTAGACCATGGAAACCATATATATTTTTATATATATATATATATATATATATATTTAGGATATGTGTGTATTACAATTTGTATATTCATATTATGATTTATAATGAATACTGAAGTAATAGTATTCCTTCTCGTGTGCTAGTCGCTCTGTTGATAAAGCTCTAGGTCGGCCGTGACTCACACCCTCTCCAGACGTCCGAAGGTTTATTCTTTTCCCGCCACGGATAGAATACGGTGATGGTCAACGCTTGGTCGACACGGGGCCCTATCTCAAAGGATCGTATACAGGAAAGCTAAGTGATATTATATTTCTATGCTGTGGCCTTATTTGCATTAAATGCACATGAGGGAGTGTTTGTATTCGATAAGACATCAGATAGATTTACCCTAAAGAGACAGGGGAGGTCCCTTAAGTTGGTTCTTCTCTATAACATTGCGGCGGGCTGCCGTACGTATACAGGAAGTTTGGCCGGAGACAATCTCGGGGGATATTCCTGGTAAGTCTAACTTTGGGAGTTAGTTTCCCTCACAACGGTTGGTGACGCATTCTTTTGTGGGATGCAGTTATTTTAATCGGTTAGATACAGTTCTTTTTTCTTTTTCTGTACAGCCTGTGGAAGGTGAAAAGGTATTAGGTTCGCAGAAGAGGATGTCGTTTCTGTTTCTACCACATACACTGCATGTCGCAGAGTCTATATGGCGGGACCCCGCTCCGGTGAGGACTCAGTTACCACTTTCACTTAGTCTGGGAATAGACTAGAACCGGTGAGTTATTTATGGAATCCAAAGGGGGACATTCTGGAGTAACATATGTTTCACCTCACTGATTTTCTAATGAATATTGCCGTTACCCCTCTGGAAGGGAAGGTAGTACGTGACGCCATACAGAGGTGCGCCAGGTTCAGGGCCTTGTCCTCCTGTCCCGGTTATTAAAAAAAAAAAAAAAAAGTTTACCTGCATTGTTCTACGCGTTCACATTACCTGGAGGGAAAGCCAGGATTGTCTTTGCCTTTTCACTGGAGTGATGGTAGTATAAATGGTTTTCTTTCAATAGTAAGAGCCATTGTTGTTCTGTACTGAGATGTTCGCCTGATTGAGGCGAGGTCAAGAAACAAGTGGTGCAAATCGTTGTTTCTCTCTGACTGTTCTTCAACACAGGGACGCAGATGTTGGAGGTGGTATCGGGGTTGATACGGAACGGTTGAGGTTCTGTGTTTTCCTGTGGGAAGAAGTCTGAGGATCCTGAGTCGGATCAGATTTGCAGTGCCACTCCATCAATATGTTCCGTTGATGAAGAAGTTGGATGCGGCCTAGGAGGCCTTTTTTCGGTGAGCAGGTCGAATGCCAGAGTGATTTTCACGGGACCTGTTGGGAATGTGGTCCGGGTCTCACCGGCACAGGCACCGGAATATTATTCTAATGGCCAGATTATCACTGCAGTGGTGTCTGCTCAGTTCTCACCTCCTGGAGGGACGAAGGTTTGGGATCGATCCAGGATTAGAGATCTGCATACATGGACACCAGGATCTGAGGCTGGGGAGCAGTCCTTACATGGGAAGTGTTTCCAGAAGAAAAGGTGAAGCTGGGAAGCTTGTCTACAATAAGTTTTTTTTTTCTTGAATTAAGAGCTGTTTTCAACGAACATATTCTTCGTGATCTACCCGTGTTAATTCTGTCGGATGTCTTGACAACAGTGGCGTATGTAAGTCGCTAGGACGGAACAAGGAGCAAAGCGGCAATGTCAGAAGCTGAAATAGTTTTCTGCTGGGTGGAAAGACTGGTAAACGTTATATTAGCAGTCTTCGTTCCGGACGTAAATGACGGAGAAATAGATTTCCTCTGCAGACGCGCTCTCCATTCGGGAGAAATACTGTCGTCATCGAGAAGTTTCACAGAAGTGACAAGTCTTTGAGGAATGCCTCACTTGGGCATATTGACATCTCGCCTCAACGAGAGACCTCAGGAATATGGTTCCAGGTTAAGGGACACTCAAGCTATAGCAGTGGACGCCCTTGTGACACCTTGGGTGTTTTTAGTCGGTCTATGTGTTTCCTCCGCTTTCACTCTGCTGAAGGTGATAAACGTAAGAGGGTCAGAGGTTCCGGCAATCCTCATTGTTCCGGTCTAGCCAAGGAGGGCTTGGTATCCAGTTCTTCAAGATTTATTCATAGAAGATCCCGGGCCTCTTCCTCTACGGGAGGAACTCTTACATCGAGATCGGGGCATGTATCAGGACTTACCACGGCTGCGTTTGACGGCATGGCGGTTGAACGCCATATCCTAGTCCGAATGGGTATTCCCAGTGTGGTTATTTCCACACTTCTTTAGGCTAGAAAAGAAGCATCGGCGAAGCCTTACCACCGTATTTGGTGTAAATATGTGGCTTAGTGTGAAGCTAAGAAGGTTCCTGCGGAAGACTTTCAGCTGAGTAGGTCTTTTCCATCCTTTGCAAGCAGGTGTGGATGCAGGCCTAAAGTTTGGCTCCGTTTCAGGGCAGTTTTGGCCTTATAAAATTGTATTGGCCACCTTTCCGGAAGTTCCGACTTTCGTGAAAAGAGTACTACACATCCAACCTCCATTTGTGCCCCCATTGGCACCGTGGGACCTTGACGTGGTGTTGCGTTTTCTGGTGTCTCACTGATTGGAACCTTTACGGAAGGTTGTGTTAACATTTCTCGCTTGGAGAGTGGTCATGCTTTTGCCTTTTGGGTGACCGCAAGGCGGTTGTCGGAAGTAGCGGCTTTGTCTCACAAGAGCCCATGTTTGTTTTTCTAAGTGGATAGAATGAGAACTCGGTTAGTGGTTCTGCAGAAAAGGGTTTTCGGTGTTTATTGAAAACCTGCCTATTTTGATGTCTGTGATAACTTCAGCATTGGTTGTTCTAAGTCGTTCGATGTAGTCAGTGCTTTGAAGATTTATGTCACCAATTGGGGTAACAGAGACTCTGTTTGTCTGGTATGATCCCAGCGTGCTTTGGGCGCCTGCGTCTCTGCACTCTGTTACACGCTGGATCCGTGATACTATTCGGCGTGCTAGTTTACGGCTGGATTGCTGTGACCGAAGTTGGGGGGAGACCTATTCTACTAGGTAGATGGGCTCTTCTTGGGCGGATGGTGTCTCGGCGGGTTACCTTTGCCGAGCGGCTACTTGGTTGGGTTTCAAACACCTTTGCTAAGCTCTACAAGTTTGATATCCTGGCTAATGGGGACCTCATGTTTGCTCATTCGGTGCTGCAGAGTCGTCCGCACTCTCCCGCCCGCTCTGGAGCTTTGGTATAGACCCCATGGTCCTTTTGGAGTCCCCAGCATCCTCTAGGATGTAAGCGAAAATAGGATTTTAGTACCTACCGGTAAATCCTTTTCTCCTAGTCCGTAGAGGATGCTGGGCGCCCGTCCCAGTGCATACTGTGTCTGCAGTTATTGATTTTGGTGGCACTTTGTGGTATTTCTTATCTGTCAGGCTATTGCTGACGTTGTTCATGCCTTGGCATGTGGTTTCTTATTATTGGTTGGGTTGACACACAGGTTGTGTTACATATTCTCTCAGCATATGGCTGTTTTTCATACCGTGGGCTGGTATTCTGTTGAAGGCCATGTCTTGCGGTATGTTTGTGGTGTGAGCTGGTATAGCACTCACTGTGTTTAACTTATAAATTCTTTCCTTGAAATGTCCGTCTCTGCTGGGCACAGTTTTTTAACTGAGGTCTGGAGGAGGGGCATAGAGTGAGAAGCCAGTTCACACCCAGTTTAAGTCTTTATAGTGTGCCCAGGCTCCTGCGGATCCGTCTATACCCCCCCCCCCCTTTTGGAGTCCCCAGCATCCTCTACGGACTAGGAGAAAAGGCTTTACCGGAGGTACTAAAATCCTATTTTTACATCTACACGGCTTTGATTTTGTTATATTTTATTGTGGTTTTTCTATTATGTATTTTGTGATCTATGTCCAGGTGTTTCATTTACCGTATTGTTTAGTATTACAATTCGCTGAACTGAACAGCGCTCACATTATTTTTTGTTGTTGTATACCTATCTAGAGGGCCAGACCCCCCGCCCCCCTTTTAAAAAAAAAAAAAAATTTTTTCCTTTTTTTCTTGGAGAGCAGTTGTTCAGGTTAGCTGAGTACTTTGCAGACCAAGAGCGCTGGTTTCTTTTCTTGTTGACAAATCTGGGCCTCGAAGTTTAGGTGCCAGACCATCATAGCTGACTATGTCTATGACTGACTATGTAGACCAACACATGCGCCCTTTCAGTGCTCCTCCCCACATGCCATCAGACTACCATACAGTCACTCACCAGCTGTGTACAGCACTGCAGAGATCACTCTTATCCTGTCAGCAGTGCTGCAGCTTGGAAGTCACTCTCCTCCGTTTTTTCAGAGTGCAACTCACTGGATGTGACTCTCCTTTCCTTTCCTGGTGGCCACACTCCTCTTCCCTGCCAGCAGTGCTGCAGCCGCAGGGAGAAGGACTGCAGTAGTACTCAAGACACCAATTTTGGCGGCATCTATGATCTTACAGGCAAGTGGGAGTAGCCACAGTGATTGCACACATTCCTAGTGACTACTAGAAACACCTCCAGGGGAGCCCTTGTAAAATCTGGTTGCCAGGACTAAAATCGTATGTGACATGGCAACTATTATTTGTCTATCCCTGTAATATAGATATATTTACAGACTCTGAGGTGTCACTTCAGTTACAGGCGATGTGTGATGCTCATCCAGTTATGGTACCTCTGACATCGTGTACCTGTACATTTCAATGAAATTTGACGGCAGATGAGAACTGCTTGGCCCATCTAGTCTGCCCCCTTTTTTTTTTTTTTTTCATATTTTTTTCTCAAACCTTATTTGATCCTTATTTCTTTGAAATTATATCCTTATGTCTCCCATGCATGTTTAAATTGCTCTACTGGGATACATATGATATCATGCCAGGCAGGATCCTGACCGTCCTTTATGTTAACTGCTTTCTCTATGGTAGGGATGGGGAACCTTTGGCCCTCCAGCTGTTGTTGAACTACACATACCAGCATGCCTTGCTACAGTTTTGCTGTTTGGCCATGCTAAAACTGTAGCAGGGCATACTGGGATGTGTAGTTCAACAGCTGGAGGGCCGAAGGTTCCCCATCCCTGCCATATGGGATGTGCAGAAACCTCTAGCCCAGTGGTTCTCAAACTCGGTCCTCAGGACCCCACACAGTGCATATTTTGCAGGTAACCCAGCAGGTGCACAGGTGTATTAATTACTCACTGACACATTTTAAAAGGCCCACAGGTGGAGCTAATTATTTCACTTGTGATTCTGTGAGGAGACCTGCAAAACATGCACTGTGTGGGGTCCTGAGGACCGAGTTTGAGAACCTGTGCTCTAGCCTATAACCGAATAGCCCAGTTAGCATAAGCTTAGAAAATCATGTTTGATAGACCATAATATGTGTTTATTTTGAGCAGGTAATGTTTCTTTACTTTACCATTTAAGCTGTGTATATTGTATGTTTCCCCTTGTCCTTGCTTACTTGAAGTCGAATCGAACAAATTGTCAGCTTTGCAGACCTATATAGAAAGCTGTCATTGGTGTTAATCACAGGAAAATGCATAGAGGATAATTTCATCTAAATATAGTTTAAGAGAATTAATTACCGTATACATTACAAATGCTTTCTTAAAATGGCATTTTCTCAAATACCAACCTGTATGTCTTGGCGAGCATATTTCACTCTCAGCTGGGACTTACCCCACATCACCTGTTTCATCATTCATGTCCTGTTTCATATCACAGGGGGTATTTCATGATGGATGTGATTTACCGTTTCTGAACTGCAAAAAGGTGTTCATTTAAATCACAGGTTTTGCCTAACACCCCTTAGAGTACAGGAAGCTTGTGATGTTTGGGCTACCGTAATTGGCTGATATATCTGCAGCCAGGCATCGCATCGATAATCCGGTATCGACCCGGTATATTGTGTGATGTGAAAGGGCCCATGGAGAATTCCCGGGTCGCCTAACCCGGCAAATCAACCCGGGTTATAAAAAGGTTTATTTCCGGGTTGAATACCGGTCAGTGGCAGTGTGAACGGGTTTCCGGATCAATGCGACCTGGGACCCGCTCACTACATGGGGAGAGGCACAGCGGAGATGAGCTAATCTCCCAGCGCCACCCCCTGATGCCGGCTCCGCCCCCCACAGCTATTCCAACGAAACCCGGCATATTGCCGGTCGGGAAGCCAGATCTTAAGGTGCATACACACGGAGCGATATAACTGAGCGATTTTGACTATATAGTCAAAATCGCTCAGAAAGTTAGTGCAGATCGCTCCGTGTGTATACAGGCAGCGATAGCGATGCGCGTCCCCGCTAGGTCGCTATCGCTGGGAAAAATAGTCAGTGCAGGCAAGTCAATTTTGGCTATGTCGCTGCTAAAGTTAGTCAAAATCGCTATACTTTAAGAGGCCAGCGATTTTTCCCAGCGATAGCGATTTTGCAGGCGGCGGTGGTGCGGGCGGCGGCGGGTTGTGGCGGCGGTGCGGGCGGCGGCGGGTTGCGGTGGCGGTGTGGGCGACGGCGGGTTGCGGCGGCGGTGCAGGTGGCGTCGGGTTGCGGTGTGGGCGGCAGTGGGTTGCGGTGGTGGTGTGGGCGGCGGTGCGGGCGGCGGCGGGTTGCGGCAGCGGTGCGGGCGGGGGAAATTTACCTTTATCTTTATCTTGCAGAGTTTGGCAGCGGAGCGGTACCAGTTTCAAAAATGGCGCCTCAGCGTCATTTTTGAAATTCAAGATGGCCGCCGCGAGCCAATCACGGCTCGCCGCGTCATCGCCCCGCCCCCTCCCGCTGACTTATATAAGTCAGCGCGAGGCAGCGGCTTTCAGTCCGACGGCGGAGGAGGAGCGGAGAAGAGCTCCTGAATCCTGAAGACGCCGTGGAAGTCCTGGATGGGCGGCGGCTATGCAAAAGAGCTTAGCAGCCGCCGCCCACCAGGTGAAGATGCTGGAAGTCCTGGGAAGGCGGCGGCCATGCAAAAGAGCTTAAAGGCCGCCGCCTCCCAGGTGAAGACGTCGTGGAAGTCCTGGATGGGCGGCGGCTATGCAAAAGAGCTTAGCAGCCGCCGCCCACCAGGTGAAGACGCCGGTGCAAGACCCCAGAAGCCCTGGGGAGGTGGCGCCCCCCCAGGTGAAGACGCCGGAAGCCCTGGGAAGGCGGCGGCCATGCAAAAGAGCTTAAAGGCCGCCGCCCCCAGGTGAAGACCCAGTTTAATAAAGGATTTTTTAAAGAATGTGTTGTGTTTTTTTTTCAATATTTTCTTTACAGGTGGACTACAGGTGCCAGCGGGCCAATTATGTCCGGGCATGCTGGCACTTGTGGTTCTCCAAGTGCCAGCATGCTGGGGCAGGCTTGCTGGGACCTGTAGGCCACCTGTAAAGAACAATATTACTATTGAAAGGCTATCAGCCCCCCCATCCGCAGCCCATTGGATGGGGGGGGACAGCCTCGGGCTTCACCCCTGGCCCTTGGGTGGCTGGGGGGGGGGGGACCTCTTGATTTAAGGGGTCCTCACTCCTCCAGTGTACCCCGGCCAGGGGTGACTAGTTGGGGGGGTAATGGCACGGCCGCAGGGACCAATATAAAAGTGTCCCCCGGCTGTGGCATTATCTCCCTGGCTAGTGGAGCCCGGTGCTGGTTTGAAAAATACGGGGGACCCCTATGTCTTTTGTCCCCCGTATTTTTTAAACCAGGACCGGACGCAGAGCCCGGTGCTGGTTGTCCAAATATGGGGGAACCCTACTCATTTTTTCCTCTGTATTTTAACAACCAGGACTGGCTCAAAGAGCCCGAGGCTGGTTTTACATAGGAGGGGGGACCCCACGCAAATTTTTTTTTTACTTTTAGCTATTTAAATACCAGCCACCCTGTAAAATTGTCCTATATATGACACTCATCCCCTTATTTAAATGAGATAGTCAAAATCTCCCATAGCCAAAATCTCTTGCATAGTTAGACAAAATCTCTGGTAAAGTTAGTCAAAATCTCCTACTGCCAGTTCAAGGGAAAAGTTAGTCAAAATCTCTCATAGTCAAAATCTCTCCGTGTGTATGCACCTTTAGGGTCCAATGCCGGTTCCCACCCATGAAGAATCCATTTCCAATTCCCGGGTGGGATCCGGCATTGGAGATGCGAAAGGGGCTTAATTTACGAGCACAGAATTTCTTTTTATAATCTGAAGCTTCTCAGGAGTTTATTTATCCATGGAAAGTTCTTCATTTTTCTTGAATTACTTTAGTGCAATCTCTCTTATGGCCAGGATTTTATTTAAATACTTTTTCTCTATCGTCCTAAGTGGATGCTGGGGTTCCTGAAAGGACCATGGGGAATAGCGGCTCCGCAGGAGACAGGGCACAAAAGTAAAGCTTTTACAGGTCAGGTGGTGTGTACTGGCTCCTCCCCCTATGACCCTCCTCCAGACTCCAGTTAGATTTTTGTGCCCGGCCGAGAAGGGTGCAATTCTAGGTGGCTCTCATAAAGAGCTGCTTAGAGAGTTTAGCTTAGGTTTTTTATTTTACAGTGATTCCTGCTGGCAACAGGATCACTGCAACGAGGGACAGAGGGGAGAAGAAGTGAACTCACCTGCGTGCAGGATGGATTGGCTTCTTGGCTACTGGACATGAAGCTCCAGAGGGACGATCACAGGTACAGCCTGGATGGTCACCGGAGCCACGCCGCCGGCCCCCTCACAGATGCTGAAGCATGAAGAGGTCCAGAATCGGCGGCTGAAGACTCCTGCAGTCTTCTTAAGGTAGCGCACAGCACTGCAGCTGTGCGCCATTTTCCTCTCAGCACACTTCACACGCAGTCACTGAGGGTGCAGGGCGCTGGGGGGGGGGGCGCCCTGGGAGGCAAATGAAAACCTTTAAAAAGGCTAAAAATACCTCACATATAGCCCCAGAGGCTATATGGAGATATTTACCCCTGCCTAAATGTACTAAATAGCGGGAGACGAGCCCGCCGAAAAAGGGGCGGGGCCTATCTCCTCAGCACACGGCGCCATTTTCTGTCACAGCTCCGCTGGTCAGGAAGGCTCCCAGGTCTCTCCCCTGCACTGCACTACAGAAACAGGGTATAACAGAGAGGGGGGGCAAAATAAATGGCAATATATTAATATAAAAGCAGCTATAAGGGAGCACTTAATCATAAGGCTATCCCTGTCATATATAGCGCTTTTTGGTGTGTGCTGGCAGACTCTCCCTCTGTCTCCCCAAAGGGCTAGTGGGTCCTGTCTTCGTATAGAGCATTCCCTGTGTGTCTGCTGTGTGTCGGTACGTGTGTGTCGACATGTATGAGGACGTTATTGGTGTGGAGGCGGAGCAATTGCCAAATATGAGGATGTCACCTCCTAGGGGGTCGACACCAGAATGGATGCCTTTATTTGTGGAATTACGGGATAGCGTCAACTCGCTTAAGCAGTCGTTTGCCGACATGAGGCGGCCGGACACTCAATTAGTGCCTGTCCAGGCGCCTCAAACACCGTCAGGGGCTGTAAAACGCCCCTTGCCTCAGTCGGTCGACACAGACCCAGACACAGGCACTGATTCCGGTGGTGAAGGTGACGAATTAACCGTATTTTCCAGTAGGGCCACACGTTATATGATTTTGGCAATAAAGGAGATGTTACATTTAGCTGATACTACAGGTACCACTAAACAGGGTATTATGTGGGGTGTGAAAAAACTACCAGTAGTTTTTACCGAATCAGAAGAATTAAATGACGTGTGTGATGAAGCGTGGGGTACCCCGATAAAAAACTGCTAATTTCAAAGAAGTTATTGGCTTTATACCCTTTCCCGCCAGAGGTTAGGGAGCGCTGGGAAACACCTCCTAGGGTGGACAAAGCGCTAACACGCTTATCAAAACAAGTGGCGTTACCCTCTCCTGAGACGGCCGCACTTAAAGATCCATCAGATAGGAGGATGGAAAATATCCAAAAAGGTATATACACACATGCAGGTGTTATACTACGACCAGCTATTGCGACTGCCTGGATGTGCAGTGCTGGGGTAGTTTGGTCAGAGTCCCTGATCGAAAATATTGATACCCTGGACAGGGACAATATTTTACTGTCGTTAGAACAAATAAAGGATGCTTTTCTTTATATGCGTGATGCACAGAGAGATATCTGCACACTGGCATCACGGGTAAGTGCTATGTCCATTTCGGCCAGAAGAGCTTTATGGACACGACAGTGGACAGGCGATGCGTAGAGGAGTTATTTGGGGTCGGTCTATCGGATTTGGTGGCCACGGCTACGGCCGGGAAATCCACCTTTCTACCTCAAGTCACTCCCCAACAGAAAAAGGCACCGACCTTTCAACCGCAGCCCTTTCGTTCCTTTAAAAATAAGAGAGCAAAGGGCTATTCATATCTGCCACGAGGCAGAGGACGAGGGAAGAGACAGCAACAGGCAGCTCCTTCCCAGGAACAGAAGCCCTCCCCGGCTTCTACAAAAGCCTCAGCATGACGCTGGGGCTTCGCAAGCGGACTCGGGGGCGGTAGGCGGTCGTCTCAAGAATTACAGCGCGCAGTGGGCTCACTCGCAGGTAAATCCCTGGATCCTGCAGATAATATCTCAGGGGTACAGGTTGAAATTAGAGACAGAGCCACCTCGCCGTTTCCTGAAGTCTGCTTTACCAACGTCCCCCTCAGAAAGGGAGACGGTTTTGGAAGCCATTCACAAGCTGTATTCTCAGCAGGTGATAGTCAAGGTACCTCTTCTACAACAAGGGAAGGGGTATTATTCCACTCTTTTTGTGGTACCGAAGCCGGATGGCTCGGTAAGGCCGATTCTAAATCTGAAGTCCTTGAACCTGTACATAAAGAAGTTCAAGTTCAAGATGGAGTCACTCAGAGCAGTGATAGCGAACCTGGAAGAAGGGGACTTTATGGTATCCTTGGACATCAAGGATGCGTATCTCCACGTTCCAATTACCCCTCACACCAGGGGTACCTCAGGTTCGTTGTACAAAACTGTCACTATCAGTTTCAGACGCTGCCGTTTGGTTTGTCCACGGCATCTCGGGTCTTTACAAAGGTAATGGCCGAGATAATATTTCTTCTTCGAAGAAAAGGCGTATTAATTATCCCATAATTGGACGATCTCCTAATAAGGGCAAGGTCCAGAGAACAGCTAGAGATGGGTTTAGCACTATCTCAAGAGGTGCTAAAGCAGCACGGATGGATTCTGAATATTCCAAAATCCCAATTAATGCCGACAACTCGTCTGCTGTTCCTGGGGATGATTCTGGACACAGTTCAGAAAAAGGTTTTTCTTCCCGAAGAAAAAGCCAAGGAGTTATCTGACCTGGTCAGGAACCTCCTAAAACCAGGAAAGGTGTATGTACATCAATGCACAAGAGTCCTGGGAAAAAATGGTAGCTTCTTACGAAGCAATCCCTTTCGGCAGATTCCATGCAAAGGGATCTGTTGGACAAATGGTCAGGGTCGCATCTTCAGATGCACCTGCGGATAACCCTGTCGCCGAGGACAAGGGTATCCCTTCTGTGGTGGTTGCAGGAGGCTCATCTATTGGAGGGCCGCAGATTCGGCATGCAGGATTGGATCCTGGTGACCACGGATGCCAGCCTGAGAGGCTGGGGAGCAGTCACACAGGGAAGAAATTTCCAGGGAGTGTGGTCGAGCCTGAAAAAGTCTCTTCACATAAGCATTCTGGAACTAAGAGCAATCTACAATGCTCTAAGCCAGGCGAAACCTCTGCTTCAAGGAAGACCGGTGTTGATCCAGTCGGACAACATCACGGCAGTCGCCCATGTAAACAGACAGGGCGGCACAAGAAGCAGGAGGGCAATGGCAGAAGCTGCCAGGATCCTTCGCTGGGCGGAGAATCACGTGATAGCACTGTCAGCAGTATTCATCCCGGGCGTGGACAACTGGGAAGCAGACTTCCTCAGCAGACACGACCTTCACCCGGGAGAGTGGGGACTTCATCCAGAAGTTTTCCACATGCTATTAAACCGTTGGGTAAAACCAATGGTGGACATGATGGCGTCTCGCCTCAACAAAACACTGGACAGGTATTGCGCCAGGTCAAGAGATCCGCAGGCAATAGCTGTGGACGCGCTGGTAACACATTGGGTGTACCAGTCGGTATAGGTGTTTCCTCCTCTGCCTCTCATACCAAAGGTATTGAGGATTATACGGCAAAGAGGAGTAAGACTAGTGGCTCCGGATTGGCCAAGAAGGACTTGGTACCCGGAACTTCAAGAGATGGTCACGGACGATCCGTGGCCTCTACTTCTGAGAAGGGACCTGCTTCAGCAGGGTCCTTGTCTTTTTCAAGACTTACCGCGGCTGCGTTTGACGGCATGGCGTTTGAATGCCAGATCCTAAAAGGAAAAGGCATTCCAGAAGAAGTCATTCCTACCTTGATAAAGGCAAGAAAGGAAGTCACCGCGAAGCATTATCGCCGTATTTGGCGAAAATATGTTGCGTGGTGCGAGCAGCGGAGTGCTCCGATGGAGGAATTTCAACTGGGTCGTTTTCCTACATTTCCTGCAATCAGGATTGTCTATGGGTCTCAAATTGGGATCTATTAAGGTTCAAATTTCGGCCCTATCAATATTCTTCCAAAAAGAATTGGCCTCAGTCCCTGAGGTCCAGATTTTTATCAAAGGAGTACTGCATATACAGCCTCCTGTGGTGCCTAAGGTGGCACCGTGGGATCTAAATGTAGTTTTAGATTTCCTCAAATCCAATTGGTTTGAACCACTAAAGAATGTGGATTTGAAATATCTCACATGGAAAGTGACTATGTTACTGGCCCTGGCTTCGGCCGGGAGAGTATCTGAACTGGCGGCTTTGTCTTATAAAAGCCCTTATTTAATTTTCCATTCGACATAGGGCAGAGCTGCGGACGCGTCCGCATTTTCTCCCTAAGGTGGTATCAGCGTTTCACCTGAACCAGCCTATTGTAGTGCCTGCGGCTACAGACGACTTGAAGGACTCCAAGTTGTTGGACGTTGTCAGAGCCTTAAAAATATACATTTAAAGGACGGCTGGAGTCAGAAAATCTGACTCGCTGTTTATACTGTATGCACCCAACAAGTTGGGTGCACCTGCTTCTAAGCAGTCGATTGCTCGTTGGATTTGTAACAAAATTCAACTTGTACATTCTGTGGCAGGCCTGCCACAGCCTAAATCTGTTAAGGCCCATTCCGCAAGGAAGGTGGGCTCATCTTGGGCGGCTGCCCTAGGGGTCTCGGCATTACAACTCTGCCGAGCAGCTACGTGGTCAGGGGAGAACACGTTTGTAAATTTTTACAAATTTGATACCCTGGCAAAGGAGGACCTGGAGTTCTCTCATTCGGTGCTGCAGAGTCATCCGCACTCTCCCGCCCGTTTGGGAGCTTTGGTATAATCCCCATGGTCCTTTCAGGAACCCCAGCATCCACTTAGGACGATAGAGAAAATAAGAATTTACTTACCGATAATTCTATTTCTCGGAGTCCGTAGTGGATGCTGGGCGCCCATCCCAAGTGCGGATTATCTGCAATACTTGTACATAGTTATTGTTAACTAATTCGGGTTATTGTTTAGGAAGCCATCTTTCAGAGGCTCCTCTGTTATCATACTGTTAACTGGGTTTAGATCACAAGTTGTACGGTGTGATTGGTGTGGCTGGTATGAGTCTTACCCGGGATTCAAAATCCTCCCTTATTGTGTACGCTCGTCCGGGCACAGTACCTAACTGGAGTCTGGAGGAGGGTCATAGGGGGAGGAGCCAGTACACACCACCTGACCTGTAAAAGCTTTACTTTTGTGCCCTGTCTCCTGCGGAGCCGCTATTCCCCATGGTCCTTTCAGGAACCCCAGCATCCACTACGGACTCCGAGAAATAGAATTATCGGTAAGTAAATTCTTATTTTTTTTTATCATCATAACAAATTGGATAACTCCTGCTTTTACCACTGAACCTTAACGTTTCACTAGCATGTGAACTGGTAGAGAGACCACTGTGACCAGTACTCTGGCATATAGGGGCCAATTCAGTTGTTTTGGGGATCTAAAAATCCCTCTAAATGGAACTTTTTAGATGCCCAAACAACTGTCACAGTTCAATTGTGTATGGGCTCCCTATGCACATTGCGCATGTTGTGCCTACACAGGCAGGGTCTAACCGTCTAAAATGGCTAAACCCGTCTAAACTTCCTGCTTTGGGCGTCCAAACTACCATTGGGATTCCCAAAGTGCCCAGTTTACACACACACTTTTTTTTTTTTTTTTTCCTCCTGCGTCTCAGGAGGCTATTAGAAAAATACATGTTTTCAAACTTTTGAATCTGTCCCATTTAGTGATGTTCCCGCAGTGGCAGTCTTTCTTAAACATGTTGCCTTCATTAATGTTCCATTAAAACTTCTGATGATACTATTTGATTTGAATTTGCAAAAAAATAAAATAAAATGTAAAAATACAGGTGTAATTACTAGGTCAAGTGGATCAAATTATCTCGAAGCATTGTACATATACATTTCCAAAGCTGCTACAAAACCTTCATTTTCATTAACCAATCAAGCTCCCCGATTATAGTATGTAGGACATATACTGTAATACATTTTGGTTAAGAGCTGCTGTGCACGGTACATAAAATTGTTTGGCCCTTTAAGATGCAGCAGGTCATAGGGGTATATGCAATTGCGGTCGAATTCTCGAAATTGTCGAAAAACAGGACTTTTTCGCCAAAAAAAAAAAAATCGACAATGCAATTCAGTACTTTCCGTCAAAAAAACGGACTTTCAAAATTCGACTTTTTGAAATTCGACATTTGTCAAATTCGACTATTCTGCAATGGTACAAATGCGGCAATTCGACAAAAGTATATTCAATTGAAGTTTTGAAATTCGACAACAGTGCTTTTAGACAGTAAATTCGTAATTTTCAATCCGCCACACTTTGGTGGGTGAATCTAATAAAAAAAATTTAAAACATGTTTTTTTTGGTGTTTTTTTTTATTGGTAATAGCATATCTATTTATATTAGAAGGGATTAGGTACTTGGTTTGTCTTTTTGGGAGGCACAAGTATTATTTATTTATTTTTAAAAATATTATTTTTTTATTTTTTATAAATGGAATGGTAAAATCCCGAGAAAAAAAAATGGCGTGGGGTCCCCCCTCCAAAGCATAACCAGCCTCGGGCTCTTCGAGCCGGTCCTGGTTCTAAAAATCCGGGGGGGGGGGGGGGTGGACAGGGGATCCCCCGTATTTTTAAAACCAGCACCGGGCTCTGCGCCTGGTGCTGGTGCAAAAAATACGGGGGGGGGGGGGGGGGGGGGGGAGAGTAGCGGACCCCCGTATTTTTTACACCAGCATCGGGCTCCACTAGCCGGACAGATAATGCCACAGCCGGGGGTCACTTTTATACAGCGCCCTGCGGCCGTGGCATTAACTATCCAACTAGTTACCCCTGGCCGGGGTACCCTGGGGGAGTGGGGACCCCTTCAATCAGGGGGTCGTCCCCCCCAGCCACCCAAGGGCCAGGGGTGAAGCCCGAGGCTGTCCCCCCCCCACCCCCCATCCAAGGGCTGCGGATGGGGGGCTGATAGCCTTGAGAAAATGACAAGAATATTGTTTTTTTTCTGTAGTACTACAAGTCCCAGCAAGCCTCCCTCGCAAGCTGGTACTTGGAGAACCACAAGTACCAGCATGCGGGAGAAAAACGGGCCCGCTGGTACCTGTAGTACTACTGAAAAAAAAATACCCAAATAAAAACAGGAGAGACACACCTTGAGAGTAAAACTTTATTGCACACCTGCCGACACACACATACTTACCTATGTTGACCCGCCGACTGCCACGTCTCCTGATCCGACGATCCGGGGTACCTGTGAATAAAATTATACTCTCCTCAATCCAGTGTCCAGATATAAATCCTCGTACTTAGCAAAACAAATAAACGAACACCCGTACCAGCGGACTGAAAGGGGTCCCATGTTTTCACATGGGACCCCTTTCCCCGAATGCCGGGACCCCACGTGACTCCTGTCACACAGGTCCCTTCAGCCAATCAGGAAGCGCTACTTCGTTGCACTCACCCGAGGGCCAGGGCTGAAGCCCGAGGCTGTGTGTCCCCCCCCCCCCCCCCCCCCCCCCCCCCCCCAATCCAAGGGCTGCGGATGGGGGGCTGATAGCCTTGAGAAAATGACAAGAATATTGATTTTTCCTGTAGTACTACAAGTCCCAGCAAGCCTCCCCCGCAAGCTGGTACTTGGAGAACCACAAGTACCAGCATGCGGGACCTGTAGTACTACTGGAAAAAAAATACCCAAATAAAAACAGGAGACACACACCTTGAGAGTAAAACTTTATTGCACACCTGCCGACACGCACATACTTACCTATGTTGACCCGCCGACTGCCACGTCTCCTGATCCGACGATCCGGGGTACCTGTGAATAAAATTATACTCACCTCAATCCAGTGTCCAGATATAAATCCTCGTACTTGGCAAAACAAATAAACGAACACCCGTACCAGCGGACTGAAAGGGGTCCCATGTTTACACATGGAACCCCTTTCCCCGAATGCAGAGACCCCCTCCCCCACCCCACCCCCCCGTGACTGCTGTCACAGAAAGGTCTCTTAAGCCAATCAGCGAGCGCAACGTCCTGGCACTCTGCTGATTTGGCTGCACGTCTGAGCTGTCGGACCGCGCATCGCAAAGCCTCTCCATTATACTCAATGGTGGGAACTTTGCGTCAGCGGTGAGGTCACCCGCGGTCAGCGGCTGACCGCGGGTAACCCCACCGCTGACGGCAAAGTTCCCACCATTGAAAGTAATGGAGAGGCTTTGCGATGCGCTGTCTGAGGTCACACGCGCATACAGCCAATCAGGTGAGTGCAACGAAGTAGCGCTTCCTGATTGGCTGAAGGGACCTGTGTGACAGGAGTCACGTGGGGTCCCGGCATTCGGGGAAAGGGGTCCCATGTGAAAACATGGGACCCCTTTCAGTCCGCTGGTACGGGTGTTCGTTTATTTGTTTTGCCAAGTACGAGGATTTATATCTGGACACTGGATTGAGGTGAGTATAATTTTATTCACAGGTACCCCGGATCGTCGGATCAGGAGACGTGGCAGTCGGCGGGTCAACATAGGTAAGTATGTGTGTGTCGGCAGGTGTGCAATAAAGTTTTACTCTCAAGGTGTGTCTCTCCTGTTTTTATTTGGGTATTTTTTTTCCAGTAGTACTACAGGTACCAGCGGGCCCGTTTTTCTCCCGCATGCTGGTACTTGTGGTTCTCCAAGTACCAGCTTGCGGGGGAGGCTTGCTGGGACTTGTAGTACTACAGGAAAAAAACAATATTCTTGTCATTTTCTCAAGGCTATCAGCCCCCCATCCGCAGCCCTTGGTTGGGGGGGGACAGCCTCGGGCTTCACCCCTGGCCCTTGGGTGGCTGGGGGGGGGACGACCCCTTGATTGAAGGGGTCCCCACTCCCCCAGGGTACCACGGCCAGGGGTGACTAGTTGGATATTTAATACCGCAGGGCGCTGTATAAAAGTGACCCCTGGCTGTGGCATTATCTGTCCAGCTAGTGGAGCCCAATGCTGGTGTAAAAAATACGGGGGACCCCTACTCTTTTTGTCCCCCGTATTTTTTGCACCAGCACCAGGCGCAGAGCCCGGTGCTGGTTTTAAAAATACGGGGGATCCCCTGTCCATTTTCTCTGACGTCCTAAGTGGATGCTGGGACTCCGTAAGGACCATGGGGAATAGCGGCTCCGCAGGAGACTGGGCACAACTAAAAAAGCTTTAGACTACTGGTGTGCACTGGCTCCTCCCACTATGACCCTCCTCCAGACTTCAGTTAGAATCTTGTGCCCGGCTGAGCTGGATGCACACTAGGGGCTCTCCTGAGCTCCTAGAAAGAAAGTATATTTTAGGTTTTTTATTTTACAGTGAGATCTGCTGGCAACAGACTCACTGCAGCGAGGGACTAAGGGGAGAAGAAGCGTACCTACCTAACTGGTGGTAGCTTGGGCTTCTTAGGCTACTGGACACCATTAGCTCCAGAGGGATCGACCACAGGACCCGACCTCGCTGTTAGATCCCGGAGCCGCGCCGCCAGCCCCCTTACAGAGCCAGAAGCAAGAAGTGTTCCTGAAAATCGGCGGCAGAAGGCTTCTGTCTTCAACAAGGTAGCGCACAGCACTGCAGCTGTGCGCCATTGCTCCTCATGCACACCTCACACTCCGGTCAATGATGGGGGGGTGGGTGCGCCCTGAGGGCAATATAAGACACCTTGGCTGGCAAATCTACACCATATATAGTCTGGAAGGCTATATAGGTGTAAAAATACCCCTGCCAGAATTCCAGAAAAAGCGGGAGAAGTCAGCCGGAAAAGGGGCGGGGCCATCTCCCTCAGCACACTGGCGCCATTTTTCCCTCACAGCCCTGCTGGAAGGACGCTCCCTGGCTCTCCCCTGCAGTGTCAAACTACATAAGGGTAAAAAAGAGAGGGGGGGGCACTAAATTTAGGCGCAGTATATATAATATAAGCAGCTATAAGGGAAAAACACTCATTTATAGTGGGATCCCTGTGTTATATAGCGCTCTGGTGTGTGCTGGCATACTCTCTCTCTCTGTCTCCCCAAAGGGCTTTGTGGGGTCCTGTCCTCTGTCAGAGCATTCCCTGTGTGTATGCGGTGTGTCGGTACGGCTGTGTCGACATGTTTGATGAGGAGGCTTATGTGGAGGCGGAACAGATGCCGATAAATGTGATGTCACCCCCTGCGGGGTCGACACCTGAGTGGATGGTGCTGTGGAAAGAATTACGCGACAGTGTCGACTCCTTGCATAAAAGGTTTGACGACATACCAAATGTGGGACAGCCGGCTTCTCAGCCTGTGCCTGCCCAGGCGTCTCAAAAGCCATCAGGGGCTCTAAAACGCCCGCTACCTCAGATGGCAGACACAGATGTAGACACGGATACTGACTCCAGTGTCGACGACGATGAGACTAATGTAACTTCCAATAGGGCCACACGTTACATGATTGAGGCAATGAAAAATGTGTTACACATTTCTGATGTTACCCCGGGTACCTCAAAAAAGGGTACTATGTTTGGAGAGAAAAAACTACCAGTGGTTTTTCCTCCATCTGAGGAATTAAATGAAGTGTGTGAAGAAGCGTGGGCTTCCCCTGATAAGAAACTGGTAATTTCTAAGAGGTTACTAATGGCGTACCCTTTCCCGCCAGAGGATAGGTCACGTTGGGAAACATCCCCTAGGGTGGATAAAGCGCTCACACGCTTGTCAAAGAAGGTGGCACTACCGTCTCCGGATACGGCCGCCCTGAAGGAATCTGCTGATAGAAAGCAGGAGGCTATTCTGAAGTCTATATATACACACACAGGTGTTATACTGAGACCTGCTATTGCTTCAGCATGGATGTGCAGTGCTGCAGCTGCGTGGTCAGATTCCCTGTCGGAAAATATTGATACCCTAGACAGGGACACTATATTGCTAACCGTAGAGCATATTAAAGACGCACTCTTCTACATGAGGGATGCACAGAGGGATATTTGCCGGCTGGCATCTAAAATAAGTGCAATGTCCATTTCTGCCAGGAGAGGGTTATGGACTCGGCAGTGGACAGGTGATGCGGATTCTAAAAGGCACATGGAAGTTTTGCCTTATAAGGGTGAGGAGTTGTTCGGGGATGGTCTCTTGGACCTCGTTTCCACCGCAACGGCTGGGAAGTCTACATTTTTACCCCATGTTCCCTCACAGCCAAAGAAAGCACCGTATTATCAGGTACAGTCCTTTCGGCCCAATAAGGGCAAGCGGGTTAGGGGCGCGTCCTTTCTGCCCAGAGGTAGAGGGATAAAGCTGCAGCATACAGCCAGTTCCCAGGAGCAAAAGTCCTCCCCCGCTTCCTCTAAGTCCACAGCATGACGCTGGTGCTCCACAGGCGGAGCCAGGTACGGTGGGGGCCCGTCTCAAAAATTTCAGCAATCAGTGGGCTCGCTCACGGGTGGATCCCTGGATCTTTCAAGTAGTATCTCAGGGGTACAAACTGGAATTCGAGACGTCTTTCCCCCGCCGTTTCCTCAAATCTGCCTTACCAACAACTCCCTCACACAGGGAGGCAGTGTTACAGGCAATTCACAAGCTGTATTCACAACAGGTGATAGTAAAGGTGCCCCTACTTCAACAAGGACGGGGTTACTATTCCACAATGTTTGTGGTACCGAAACCGGATGGTTCGGTGAGACCCATTTTAAATTTGAAATCCTTGAACACGTATATAAAAAAATTCAAGTTCAAGATGGAATCGCTCAGGGCGGTTATTGCAAGCCTGGACGAGGGTGATTACATGGTATCACTGGACATCAAGGATGCTTACCTGCATGTCCCCATTTACCATCCTCACCAGGAGTACCTCAGATTTGTGGTACAGGATTGTCATTACCAATTCCAGACGTTGCCGTTCGGTCTATCCACGGCTCCGAGGGTCTTTACCAAGGTAATGGCCTAAATGATGATACTCCTTCGAAAGAAGGGAGTTTTAATTATCCCGTACTTGGACGATCTCCTGATAAAGGCGAGGTCCAGGGAGCAGTTGTTGGTCGGGGTAGCACTATCTCGGGAGGTGCTACAACAGCACGGCTGGATTCTAAATATTCCAAAGTCACAGCTGATCCCTACGACACGTCTACTGTTCCTGGGGATGGTTCTGGACACAGAACAGAAAAAAAGTGTTTCTCCCGGAGGAGAAGGCCAAGGAGCTGTCATCTCTAGTCAGAGGCCTCCTAAAACCAAAACAGGTGTCGGTGCATCACTGCACGCGGATCCTGGGAAATATGGTAGCTTCCTACGAAGCAATTCCATTCGGCAGGTTCCATGCAAGAACTTTTCAGTGGGACCTGTTGGACAAGTGGTCCGGATCGCATCTTCAGATGCATCGGCTGATAACCCTGTCTCCAAGGACCAGGGTGTCTCTGCTGTGGTGGCTGCAGAGTGCTCATCTTCAAGAGGGCCGCAGATTCGGCATACAGGACTGGGTCCTGGTGACCACGGATGCCAGCCTTCGAGGCTGGGGGGCAGTCACACAGGGAAGAAACTTCCAAGGACTATGGTCAAGTCAGGAGACTTCCCTGCACATAAATATTCTGGAACTGAGGGCCATTTACAATGCCCTAAGTCAGGCAAAACCCCTGCTTCAAAACCAGCCGGTACTGATCCAGTCAGACAACATCACGGCGGTCGCCCATGTAAACCGACAGGGCGGCACGAGAAGCAGGACGGCGATGGCAGAAGCCACAAGGATTCTCCGATGGGCGGAAAATCACGTGTTAGCACTGTCAGCAGTGTTCATTCCGGGAGTGAACAACTGGGAAGCAGACTTCCTCAGCAGGCACGACCTCCACCCGGGAGAGTGGGGACTTCATCCAGAAGTTCAAACTTTTGTTAAGGGAGTGCTGCATATTCAGCCCCCTTTTGTGCCTCCAGTGGCACCTTGGGATCTCAACGTGGTGTTGGATTTCCTAAAGTCACATTGGTTTGAGCCACTTAAAACCGTGGAATTTAAATATCTCACGTGGAAAGTGGTCATGTTGTTGGCCTTGGCTTCGGCCAGGCGTGTATCAGATTTGGCGGCTTTGTCATGTAAAAGCCCTTATCTGATTTTCCATATGGATAGGGCAGAATTGAGGACTCGTCCCCAATTTCTCCCTAAGGTGGTGTCAGCCTTTCATCTGAACCAACCTATCGTGGTGCCTGCGGCTACTAAAGACTTGGAGGCTTCCAAGTCGTTGGATGTAGTCAGGGCCCTGAAAATTTATGTTTCCAGGACAGCTGGAGTCAGAAAGACTGACTCGCTATTTATCCTGTATGCGCCCAACAAGTTGGGTGCACCTGCTTCAAAGCAGACTATTGCTCGCTGGATCTGTAGTACGATTCAGCTTGCACATTCTGCGGCTGGACTGCTGCATCCTAAATCAGTGAAAGCCCATTCCACGAGGAAGGTGGGCTCTTCTTGGGCGGCTGCCCGAGGGGTCTCTGCTCTACAACTTTGCCGAGCAGCTACTTGCTCGGGGTCAAACACATTTGCTAAATTCTACAAGTTTGACACCCTGGCTGAGGAGGACCTAGAGTTTGCCCATTCGGTGCTGCAGAGTCATCCGCGCTCTCCCGCCCGTTTGGGAGCTTTGGTATAATCCCCATGGTCCTTACGGAGTCCCAGCATCCACTTAGGACGTCAGAGAAAATAAGAATTTACTCACCGGTAATTCTATTTCTCGTAGTCCGTAGTGGATGCTGGGCGCCCATCCCAAGTGCGGATTGTCTGCAATACTTGTATATAGTTATTGTTTAACTAAAGGATTATTGTTGAGCCATCTGTTGAGAGGCTCAGTTGTTATCATACTGTTAACTGGGTATTGTATCACGAGTTATACGGTGTGATTGGTGTGGCTGGTATGAGTCTTACCCGGGATTCAAAATCCTTCCTTATTGTGTCAGCTCTTACGGGCACAGTATCCTAACTGAAGTCTGGAGGAGGGTCATAGTGGGAGGAGCCAGTGCACACCAGTAGTCTAAAGCTTTCTTTTAGTTGTGCCCAGTCTCCTGCGGAGCCGCTATTCCCCATAGTCCTTACGGAGTCCCAGCATCCACTACGGACTACGAGAAATAGAATTACCAGTGAGTAAATTCTTATCTTTTCTCAGGATTTTTAGAACCAGGACCAGCTCGAAGAGCCCGAGGCTGGTTATGCTTTGGAGGGGGGACCCCACGCCATTTTTTTCCGTATTTTTACCCGTTTTTAAAAAATCGGAACAAAATCCGTCAAATCGGCCGTTTTTTGTCAGCGGGACTGTCGAATCCGTTTTTTTATTGCATATCGTCAATTTCGGCACCCACTTGCCGAAATTAGACTGTCGAATTGAAAAACGGACGAAAAATTGCCGTGATTCGCCGCTAATTGCATATACCCCATAGTCTGTTATCCTAGCTGCAGTTTGAGCTTCTGTAATGCCAAGCCAATTGCAACTGTTCAGACCTTTCCACTTGCCTACGGTTGTATTCTTGCCAACACAAAGTAAATCCTGAAAAATGCAAACTGAATGCACAGAAGTAGTTCTCTCACTACAAACTAAGTTTGTAGTTAGCCAGCAAAGGGGACAATAACAGTGTTTTAAAATATTTTTATTTCTTAAGGTTCATACACACTTAACGATATAATGAGCGACGTCGCTCATTTTCCCCCTCCTTGAGTGACGTCGCTCATTATATCGTTAAGTGTGTATGCCGCCAGCGACGATCGATGCGCGGCCCCGCGGGTCGGCAACGATCGTCGCTGTCGGTAGGGCATGCATGAAGGATGTGGACTGTCGTCCACGACCTTCATGCAGGGCTGGCGGGGGCGTGACGTCACTGAGCGATATGAGCGGTCATATCGCTCAGTGCGTACAGGCGGCTGCCGACCGGCCGGCCCGGGAGGGGGAGACGTTAGACGTTGTCGCTCACAGAGCGACATCGTCTAATGTGTATGGGCCTTTAGTTTTGTTTTCATATTAAAATTAAAAAATTAAAAAAAACAAAGTGTGTGAGTTTACATAAAAGGCCTGGTTCCCACTGGCAGAAGGGTGTCTGTGAAGCTTTAAGCCTATGGGAAGGGAGTTGTCATTTGTTATGCTGAAGGAACTTCTAAATCTAAATAGCCTTCATCCACTTAAGAGTTCAGGTAATCAGCAGAGAAATACGTAATAGCACAAGTCCATTACATTCTTAACACCATTGTTCTGTTTAAAATGTACATGTTTTTTCTGCCAGCAAAAATATTGCCTATTTTCCAAAATACTGCTCCTTATTGTCGCTAGCAATATTTGTAGGATGCTGAGCAATTAATTATGGTCTGTAATTTAGGCAACGTCCAAACAGCCAGAGTTTATTCATAATTCCTTTGGCTCTCTAGTGAATGTTAGCCTGAAGATGTTGAACTAGTGTTTTGAGTACATATGGTGCATATATGCATAGGCATTTCACGGCTCCAGGTAGCAGTGTTTAAATGAATGGTTAATGTTTAGGCAACTGCACTGCCTTATGCATCACCCATGGCCTTTCTTGTATCTCAGTGTAGGTGAAATAAAGTACCTAGGCGACTAGATGGAAATGCACAACATAAACATTTTAGCAATACTGGTTATAGTACAGGGCTTGACAATTTTGTAAAAAAACATCTAGGAGTCAGGATGAAAGTGTAGGAGCCAGGCCAATGACACCCCGCCTCCCCCTATAAATTTTTTTTTTTTTTTTTTTAAAACCTGAACACCACCCTCCCTAGGCAAACCAACCTCCACAGCCGCACAACTAAGGGGATACCCATAGGCAAACCAGGACTACACAGTCATACTACTGTGCAGCTGACCCGCCCAGCCCCCCCCCCCCTCAGGCAAGCAACCCCAACGGCAACACGACTAAGGGTGCACCCACAGGCAAACCACGCCTCCACAGCCACCCCACAGGCAAACACTAACCCACCCCCGCCACCTTTTCCCTATGGCCACATCACTACACCCTCCAAAGCCACAATCCATATCCACGCATAAACTGCTGTCTTTAAACCCCTGCATAGAGCTTTCCAATAAGAGGGTTTATGCATGGACATGGATTGTGGCTTTGGAGGGGGTAGTGATGTGGCCATGGGGAGGGGGAGGGGGGTGTTTGCCTATGGGGTGGCTGTGGAGGGGTGGTTTGCCTGGGGGGTACACTCTTAGTTGTGTTGACGTGAGTGTTTCTTGCCTGAGGGGGTGGGGTGTCAGCTGCTCAACAGTGTGACTGTGGAGACCTGGTTTGCCTGGGGGTACCCCCTTAGTTGGGTCTGGACGGACAGACACAGCAGTCAGCGCAGGTTGGGACGGACACTCAGCACATGCACTCCTGTGCATGAAATGGCCGCCGCAATACAAGCACACCCATAAATCTCCACTGGGGCTGCTGAGGCTGAAGAGGATCTACTTCCTGCTACCAGCATAATCCAGGGGCCAGGGTGACTTGGCCCTTGGGGTTTGGTAAGCCCTGTTATAGTACCATTCTTTCTTTCACCCAGGAGGTAGGGACAGCATTCCATTTGTTCTCACTTTTGGCAAGTACAGTGTTCTTGCTTTTTATGCAGGTACAGTAGCAAAATCCAGAGACCTCACAATACATTTTATTTATTTATTTATTAGCAGTTTCTTATATAGCGCAGCATATTCTGTTGCACTTTACAATTAGAACAACAGTTCTAGAGCAAAACTGGGCAAAAACAGACCGACATAGAGGTAGGAAGGCCCTGCTCGCAATCTTGCAATCTATAGGGAAGCTGACAATCTTGCGACCGAACCTTCTCTGCCCTGCTGCCAGATCAACCATAGCTTTAACCCATCTGCCTTGCAAGCCCCCACTAGACCACCTCAATCCTAAAGCATGTTTCCCTGTAGTATGCTTGCTGCCTGCTAATGAACATCAGCCAGTTGGCATGTACTCGATTAACTATACAAACGAACAGCATAATTCCATAATAGTAGCAGTGTGTATCAACCTATCTGGTGATATTTAAGAAATACACAATGTATATTAAAATATATCCGTGCAAGCACAATAATACAATACAGTGCAAGTATTGCTAAACTTAGTTTGGATGAGAATGGGTAGCCAGCAGGCTAATCCCCAAATTTCAATGTTCTTATACCCCCATCTCATTCTAAAATGGAAGAAAGAAAAATATTATTTGCATTTTGTTTCAGTGTTGTACAGCTACAGATCTTTTATGATTGAACTCTACATACCTTATGTGTGCCTGAACATGAATAGTTAGTTCAATAGCAATTCTGCAGAAGCTCAGTAAGTTTAGTTAGTGTACATAAATTAAAGAGCAAATAGGAATTGATATTTAAGATTGTATATATCTTGCCGTTAAGACAAAATGCCTTATGCAGTCCTTCAAATTTCTTAAAAATATTTAAAGAATTCTGTACTCCATTGTCCCTATTTGACCCCATTTGAAGCACAAAAGGGTCGGTTACAATGAGTTACTGTTTTCTAGAGAACAGTCTACATTATGTATATACCATCTAGATAACTACTTGAAAGAGGTGTTTGCATCCGTTTGGTTGTCACCAGTCACACACATCCTTAATTATTTGCAGATTTTAAGCAATTTTCAGCCTTTTCAGTTTAGCGTAAAGACGTTTCTTTGACTCAAGTATATCTAAAGCAAAGCTTTAAAGTTTTTATTACAATTTTGTCTTGCACTGACAAGTTATTGCAATTTAAATCTGGTGTGCGGGTGGGTGGGTGGGGGGTGTAATGTGAGGAAACCTGGGCGTGCCCAAAACATGTGGCCCATGGTTGGGACAGTGGGACTGTTGAGAGAGGTAGGCTATAGCTGTGTGGTGTATTGTGAATAGGGGGCACTAAAGTCTAGCACAATATTAAGTGCAAGATTTGACCACCCCACTTACCCCTTCAGTGGTGGCTGTCTGAAGAAATGGGCGTCTATTGGAGCTATTCAGTTGTTCCGGTAGACTCCCTTTTTTTTTTTTTTAATCACGTCCCCCCCAGATTTGCAAGAAAAAATTTGTTAAAGTCCATAGTTTGGGTGCCCAAACCCAGGCTTTGGAAGTCTGTTCAGGCTTTATAGATGAGTATAGCCACTTAGCACAGCTAAACCCGGAGCTCACATGCGCATTAATCAGCAGTGGTCGTCTGTTTGGAGCAACAATTGAAAAGCTCCAATAGATGCTAAAAGACACCCAGCAGGAGGTGCAAAAGACAATTAAATTAACTGCAATTAGTTAGATACCTGCAGGAGAAGTGATTGTTGATCAGTCTGTCCCCAGGAAGATTAGCTTGTCTGTTAATGGCTATGTGCACTGGCTTTCCATCTATCCGCTGTAGCTCTCCAAAGAGCCTGACCATTCCAGATTCTGCTGCTCAAGCCATTTCATCCCCCACAAATATGAGATTGTTTGTATATTAATGGATTCCCCTCAGTGGAGTTTCCCCGAGTCCTGTTTCCTGGATATGGATATGGACAGGGGACTGGGTTTGCCTAGGTGGGCAGAGGCAAACCCAGCATTCCTGTCTTTCTCCAAATACTTCTACATTCAGCATGTTGGACCAGTGCAGCAGGCAGAAAGAGGTGGCATAGCGGGGAGGGAGCAAGTTAACCAGGAGGCGGAGTGCCATGAGCCAGCTCAGGTCAGCAGGTCACATTCACAAGGGATAGGCATATTTTTAGAGTTTACAATCTGGTACCGTGCCCTGCTATGAGTTTATGATGATGATCAACGTAAGATTACCTGCACTCACCTGAGTTAATACAATATTTATAGCAGTAGCTTTCATACTGTAGAGCTGTCTTCAGAAACTTGTTTTTATTAATTTATGTGCGCCCAATCTCCTTTCTTAAGTGACGGAAGATCTCTGGGCACAATTCAATTCTTTTTTTCTTTTTTTTTCTTGCGCCGGTTGCGGGCACTTCTCACGGGAAGGATGAGAGAAAATAATGTTGTGATCTTCTTCAATTGTGCGTAATTATAGTGCTTGTTGCACCCAGGGAGGTCAGGTTTAGTCGTGTGTAGAACAAAAAGTCCTGTTTGAGCACTCAGATGGGTCACTTTTTGCTCATGTCATCTTGCTTGGTAATATGCTGTGGTTTGTGTCCTCTGTCTAGATGAAACCGAAGTCTTGTATTTCATTTTGTTGTAACTGCAAAAACTAGGCTGCAATGTGTTTTTGGATATTTTTTGTTTGGAGGAGGGTCCCTTATTTATTTTATTTATTTATTTTTTCATTCATTCTATGGGTTGGGGATGGCATTTTTTAAATGTATTTTGTTCAAGTCTGCTCGATGTGCTGCTGGACATCATGGCAATATCCTGCTGTGCACATAACCTTCTGTTATGGTAGACCACAAATTTTACTGCACTTTCATGAGCATTGAATCCTTCCGCCCCCAAAAGCTAATATTTACTAAGCTGACCAAGGCATGTGGATCACTGGATGTACATCTAGGATACTTTGGGGATATTCAATTCATTCAGCAGTGATTACCCCACCCATGAATACCTGATGTTGGTCTGGACCAACTGTGCAGTAGAGTCTGTGAGAAAATGCAAAATCGCGGTTTTGTGCAAAGGGAAAAGCCATGGGTCATTCCACATTCTAGTTAAGAGAGGATGTGAAAACAACTGTTTCTGCCAAATATCTCGACTGTCTGACAATTCGTTTATTAAATGTTGATTTTTCAATTTATTAAGTTATTTTCTAACTGCTTCATCTTTATCCAGTTTATTTGAAGTAGCACAGGTGTTTGTTAAGGAAACACCATGAAATTTAGACCCCTAAGGTAACTTTTCCTCCCGAATCAAAAAATCCAAACCAAATCACTTTATCTGCTTTGCGTTTTAAGTTACAATAAAAACGCACGTTTTTCGAAAAGACTTAAAAACGCTAGGTTCAGTCAACATAAATGTGCATATACACCGGGCGTTTTTGTCCAGCGTGTATGCACAACGAAGATGGCTGACATTGCTGGGCTGGAAATCGTTTCTCCCCCCCCCCCCCCCCCCCTGCCCAGCGATGTCAGCGGGGGTGAACGGCTTTCCACAGCAGTACGCTATGGAAAGCCGTTCATCTGCTGGTGATACCAGAAGATTAATGGCGGTTGCCGGTGATGAAGCGGAGGTGTGCATCAGCGCTCATCGTCGGAGCATACACATTGGACGGTTTTGAGCTGAGAGCAGCTCAAAACACCAAAAGTGAGCTGCTTTCAGCTCAAAATCGCCCATTGTGTATGGGCCTTTTAGATATACTAATTTTTTTGTGCTTAACAAAGCTATATATTGCTACCACACAAAAAATCAGCATGGTACTCTGTTTCATAGTGGAGAAAAAATAAATCATGAAGTAGACTTTCAATTACTGTTGTACCGCATACATAATTAAAACAGAAGATCATGACATTTTAAAACTTAAACATACTTGAGTTCCTAAATTATTTAATGTCACAGAATACATAGTAAAACAATTAAGAAAACTTAAAGAAACCCATGGTATACTGACAGAACCTGAAGACTATAGAGGGAAGCCCTTCCTGTACAAATCGTTCATCAGGTACAGCAGTTTTACGAAGATTATGAATATTCTCAGATGTACCCTGGAAAGAAAGTTTTGTTTCTGTAAAAGTTCCAGGAGGAAACTTGAAAGAGCTTTGGGGTATATTCAATTGAGGTCGGATCCATTCCGACATCCATTTGTCGAAATGGATCCGACAAGGGCTATTCAATGCCCATCTCAATTAGACTTTAAAAAAGTCGAATTGAGATGAGGGACTGAAGAGGGGGGTGGGGGGGAGACCAGCGGGGAGACGTGGGATAGCCGCAGGCAGACGGGGGAAAGCAGCGCTGCAGGAGGATGTGGCACAGCCACCAGACCTCACGGCAGTGTCCACTCTGCTCCAGCAAGCGGGACCTCATTTGCTGGAGCCGGGTGGACGCTGCTGTGAGCGGCGTCTGTGCCACATCCTCCTGCTGTGCTGTAGCGTGGCTGTCCCCCGTCTGCCTGTGGCTCTCTCCTCCTCTCAGGTCCCTCATCTCAGTCCGACTTTTTTTTACTGAGATAGTTGGAAACGGGGCCAAAACCTGTTTGATTTGGCCCCGTTTCCCTCAGAAGCACGTGAATCGGCAGCTATACTGCAGATTCACGTGCTATTCCACAAGTCGAATTCCCCGACTTGTCAAATAATAAAGCTGGGGACTGAATAGGTCTGAACCCCTTCCGACCTGAAAAAGTCGAAAACTGCCATCTTTTCGACAAGACGGCAGTTTTGACCTTAATTGAATATACCCCTCTATCTTGCTTTCAAATACAGTTTTCCAGACAATCAGGTTGGATTGTCTAAGGTTTGTTCCTTATGACCTAAATGGTATGTTAGCGTTGCTGCAAGAGGTATGCATTCTGTGTGTGTTTGCGAAACTCACCGAAACGTAAAAAATAATTGGACTTGTATGCTTCAACAATGTGATATAAATGCCCAGGTCTAGAAGCACTTCAGAAAATAGTTGAATAGTTGTATACAGATAGAGCCACGCTCATCTATTCTGTGATGCGAGCGCATGGCATACGCATTGCGGCATAGTGTGAATGCGCTGTGCTGTGACTGATCACAGCTGGCGTTCACTCCATAGGCTTCCATTGGCGTGCATTTGCGGGCATACTTCCCGCAAAACAAAGATTAGCATGGCTACATCTGTTTTTAGGCAAGATGATTGTGTAACACTTTAAACAGTGTGAATATGTGTGTTATAAGTGATACCCGTGACCATGTAGCCATACCTGTGCATGCCTTCATTACGGTAGTTATGAAACACTTAGCGGAACTATTACTAATATTGGAGTATGTTCACTACTTTAGTGATGGTGTTAGTAAACATCTAGCCACCCACACCAGTCTGCAAGCATCTTGACACCTTTGGACCTGTATAGATGAGCTGAAAAGATACACTGCATAAAGTTTTTCTACGCACACACAGTGTCAAAGACTGCAAAACCAAGCTGCATAGCCGTCTAGAAACAGCAAAGACTGTGGTAGGAACACTTGCTCATCACCAATTTCGGCCTATTAGTTATGAACTACACATTCCGATTGTCACCAGACGACATGAAGGCAGCAGGAACCACATTTTGGGGGGTATTCAATTACAGGTGAAAATACATAGGGCAATTTTTCCAGACGTTTCACTCATATTTATTTTATTTTTATTATTATTTTTTTACAGGTTATCCAACATGGTCGCCTGTAAAAAAAATAAATAAAAAAATTCTCTCTCTCCTGCTCACAAAAATAAAGGGAACACTAAAATAACACATCCTAGATCTGAATGAATGAATTATTCTTATTAAATATTTTGTTCTTTACATAGTTGAATGTGCTGACAACAAAATCACAAAAATTATCAATGGAAATCAAATTTATTAACCCATGGAGGTTTGTATTTGGAGTCGCACTCAAAATGAAAGTGGAAAAACACACTACAGGCTGATCTAACTTTGATGTAATGTTCTTAAAACAAGTCAAAATGAGGCTCAGTAGTGTGTGTGGCCTCCACGTGCCTGTTTGACCTCCCTACAACGACTGGGCATGCTCCTGATGAGGTGGCGGATGGTCTACTGAGGGATCTCCTCCCAGACGTGGACTAAAGCATCCGCCAACTCCTGGACAGTCTGTGGTGCAACGTGGCGTTGGTGGATGGAGTGAGACATGGTGTCCCAGATGTGCTCAATTGGATTCAGGTCTGGGGAACGGGCGGGCCAGTCCATAGCATCAATGCCTTTGTCTTGCAGGAACTGCTGACACACTCCAGCCACATGAGGTCTAGCATTGTCTTGCATTAGGAGGAACCCAGGGCACCAGCATATGGTCTCACAAGGGGTCTGAGGATCTCATCTCTGTACCTAATGGCAGTTAGGCTACCTCTGGCGAGCACATGGAGGGCTGTGCGGCCCCCCAAAGAAATGCCACCCCACACCATTACTGACCCACTGCCAAACCGGTCATGCTGGAGGATGTTGCAGGCAGCAGAACGTTCTCCTTGGCGTCTCCAGACTCTGTCACGGGTGCTCAGTGAGAACCTGCTTTCATCTGTGAAGAGCACAGGGCGCCAGTGGCGAATTTGCCAGTCTTGGTGTTCTCTGGCAAATGCCAAACGTCTTGCACGGTGTTGGGCTGTAAGCACAACCCCCACCTGTGGACGTCGGGCCCTCATACCACCCTCATGGAGTCTGTTTCTGATCGTTTGAGTAGACACATTCACATTTGTGGCTTGCTGGAGGTCATTTTGCAGGGCTCTGGCAGTGCTCCTCCTGTTCCTCCTTGCACAAAGGCGGAGGTAGCGGTCCTGATGCTGGGTTGTTGCCCTCCTACGGCCTCCTCCACGTCTCCTGATGTACTGGCCTGTCTCCTGGTAGCGCCTCCATCATGCTCTGGACACTACGCTGACAGACACAGCAAACCTCCTTGCCACAGCTCGCATTGATGTGCCATCCTGGATGAGCTGCACTACCTGAGCCACTTGTGTGGGTTGTAGACTCCGTCTCATGCTACCAGTAGAGTGAAAGCACCGCCAGCTTTCAAAAGTGACCAAAACATCAGCCATAAAGCATAGGAGCTGAGAAGTGGTCTGTGGTCACCACCTGCAGAACAACTCCTTTATTTGAAGTGTCTTGCGAATTGTCTATAATTTCCACCTGTTGTCTTATCCATTTGCACAACAGCATGTGAAATTGACTGTCAATCAGTGTTGCTTCCTAAGTGGACAGTTTGATTTCACAGAAGTGTGATTGACTGGGAGTTACATTGTGTTGTTTAAGTGTTCCCTTTATTTTTTTTTTTAGCTGTGTATATGTATGTGTATATATATATATATATATATATATATATATATATATTTATGTGTATGTATGTATGTATATATATATATATATATATATATATATATATATATAAATAATATGGATCTATTCACGAAGCAGTGAAAAGAGCGGAGAAGTGAGCCTGTGGAGAAGTTGCCCATGGCAACCAATCAGCTGCTCCGTACAACTGTATAATATGCAAATTATAAATATTACTTCAATGCTGATTGGTTGCCATGGACACTTACAAAGTTACAAAAGGTTCCAAACAACGGAAAGATAATGAGATTGTTGGCTCAACCTAAGTTATGGACTCATGTCATGTTTAATTTTTTTTTTTTATTAATTTTTTTTTCATGGTTTCTTGTGTTAATTATGTATGCAATACAACAGTGATTGAAAGTCAACTTCATGTTGTTGGTTTTTTTTTTTGCCACTATGAAACCCAGAGTACCATGCTGATTTTGTGTGTGGTAATAATGTATACCTTTGTTAAGCACCTGAAAAAAATTTGGGATATCTAATGTTGATTGAACCCAGCATTTTTAAGTATTTTCAAAAAACGTGCATTTTTGCCGTAATGCGAAAAGTAAAGCAGAAAAAGTGATTTGGTTTGGATTCAAGAGGAAGAGCTACCTTAGGGGTGCAAATTTTGCAGTGATTCCTTAATAAACACCGGTCATACGTCAAACTGGATAAAAAAGCCGCAATTAGTAAATGATTTAATAAATTAAAAAATCAATATATAATAAACGGATTGTCGGTTGAGCTAGAAATAGTTTTTTTTTTTTTTTTTACATCCTCTCAACTCAAAAATGTTCATAAAAATCTGAGATGGTTGGTGGACACGCATGGCTGAACTGACATGGAATGACACCCATTGATTCCGCAGAACTATTGGGTTTCTGCATTTAAAACCCCAATTTTTAGGCGTGGAAAAAGGGCTGTTTTAACGAATAGCCTTTCTCCACGCTACAGGGATTTAGCCAACAATTAGCCACGATTGAATATCCCCCATATGTCTCTTGTAGCTTCAGTCGACCCTGTCTTTGAATTTGAATACACACACTGCTAGGGAAATTGCTATTTTACTCATGGCCCCTCCATCTTTATATAATCTTTCTTACTTTAGAAAGATATATTCAGACTGGTTTGAAAATCCACTAAGACAATTAAGCCACAGCAACTCCCTTTGTGGATGTATTGCAGATGTCTTTTTGTCCTGGGCATGGGTCAGCACAAACTTGAATTCTCCAGATCAATCTGGCAAGCATTTTGCTTTTTATATAGAGGGGGTGGCAAATAAATGGGTCGGTTCTTTACTGCGTGGATTGAATAGTGCCTGGAATTAGCTCCCAAGCTGTTCAATTCAACACGCTGTTATGTCGCAGGAGGATGGTTCTAGTAGACTAAACAGGGTGTTTTGTTGTGAGAACTAGCATTCTCCGACTTCAGTGCCGCGCGCGATGTTTCTGGCGCGCTGAGGCCAGAGAACAGTATCTCGCCAACAGGGGTGCGAGAAGTAATCCTCTCGTCAGGGGCCACATTGCGCTGAATTGAATAGCTTCGGGAGCTATTTCCCGGAGCTATTCAATTTGTGCAGAGTTGAATTGACCCCAATGAAGCGTACTTATTTAACAGCACCTGAATGAAATTACTTTATTGATATGGAAGTAGCAAATGTACATTTTCGTACATATCTTTCTTCATATTAGCTTGTGTTTTTTTGATGACTAGATAAGATAACATCTGTTCCATATTATTTTTTTACCCTTTTTGTGACTGAATTACGAAGATTAATATATGTGTTTACACTTGAGATTGTAATGTAGATGATAAAGCCTTAATTCCTGCCTCTCTTTCTTTTCTTTTCTTTTTTGTACAGAAAATGCGGTGAGGGCACAGTTCTGAAAGACTGCAAGGGCACTTGAGGTAACTTCTGGAACCAAAATATTGTTGGTGTGAAATGCTCATTTGTTATGTGCTTGGCTTCATTCCCAAACTACTTGTACATCTCAAACTACCCATACAGTTTCAGAGTTGTTTAAGCGATGTCTGTTTTTTGGCAACATTACTTGATTGCAGATTTCCGTTCTAGTGCTTCAACTTCTAATGTTAAGTGTGAGTGAGTATTTATTTGCTGTACATTAAGAAGTCACGTTACTTTAGAAGTCTATAAAGTGTATTCATACTTGATCATTCTTCATTCTGTTTTGTTGTTATTTATACACTTTAATTTTGCTTGTCTGCTTAAATGTATGAATTCTGCACTATGCAGAATAAATAGAGGGCACTTACCAGGTTTCTCTAACGTCCTAGTGGATGCTGGGGACTCCGTAAGGACCATGGGGAATAGACTGGCTCCGCAGGAGACATGGGCACTTTAAGAAAGAATTTATATTCTGGTGTGCTCTGGCTCCTCCCTCTATGTCCCTCCTCCAGACCTCAGTTTGAATCTGTGCCCGGACGAGCTGGGTGCTGTTCAGTGAGCTCTCCTGAGCTTGCTGTAAGAAAGTATTTTGTTAGGTTTTTTATTTTCAGGGAGCTCTGCTGGCAACAGACTCCTTGCATCGTGGGACAGAGGGGAGAGAAGCAGCCCTACTCTCTGAAGATAGGTCCTGCTTCTTAGGCTACTGGACACCATTAGCTCCAGAGGGATCGTACACAGGATCTCACCCTCGTCTTCCGATCCCAGAGCCGCACCGCCGTCCCCCTCGCAGAGCCGGAAGACAGAAGCCGGGTGAGCATGAGAAGCAAGAAGACTTCGAAATCAGCGGCAGAAGACTCCAGTCTTCACTGAGGTAGCGCACAGCACTGCAGCTGTGCGCCATTGCTCCCACACACCTCACATACTCCGGTCACTGTAAGGGTGCAGGGCGCAGGGGGGGGCGCCCTGGGCAGCAATTGGGACCTCTTTGGCAAAAGTTTAGCATATATACAGTTGGGCACTGTATATATGTATGAGCCCCCGCCAAGAATTGTACATTTAAGCGGGACAGAAGCCCGCCGCTGAGGGGGCGGGGCTTCTTCCTCAGCACTCACCAGGGCCATTTTTTCTCCACAGCTCCGCTGAGAGGAAGCTCCCCAGGCTCTCCCCTGCAGATACATGGTAGAAGAGGGTAAAAAGAGAGGGGGGGCGCAAAAATCAAATACAGCGGCTACTGGGTTAACATTAAGTTACTGTGTTATTCCTAGGTTTATAGCGCTGGGGTGTGTGCTGGCATACTCTCTCTCTCTCTCTCCAAAGGGCCTTGTGGGGGAACGGTCTTCAAAAAGAGCATTCCCTGTGTGTGTGGTGTGTCGGTACGCTTGTGTCGACATGTTTGACGAGAAAGGCTATGTGGAAACAGAGCGGGAGCAAATGAATGTGGTGTCTCCGCCGACGGCGCCGACACCTGATTGGATGGATATGTGGAAGGTTTTAAATGATGATGTTAATTCCTTGCATAAAAGGTTGGAAAAAGCTGAAGCCTCAGGACAGTCAGGGTCTCAGCCCGTGCCTGATCCTATGTCGCAGAGGCCGTCAGGGTCTCAGAAGCGCCCACTATCCCAAATTGTTGACACAGATACCGACATGGATTCTGATTCCAGTGTCGATTACGATGATGCAAAGTTACAGCCAAAATTGGCTAAATCCATCTGTTATATGATTATAGCAATTAAGGATGTGTTGCACATCACAGAGGAAACCCCAGTCCCTGACAAGAGGGTTCATATGTATGAGGAAAAAAGGCAGGTGGTGACCTTTCCCCCTTCACACAAGCTAAATGAGTTATGTGAAAAGGCTTGGGAATCTCCAGATAAAAAACTGCAGATTTCCAAACGGATTCTTATGGCATATCCTTTCCCGCCAACGGACAGGTTACGCTGGGAATCCTCCCCTAGGGTGGACAAAGCTTTAACACGCTTATCCAAGAGGGTAGCCCTGCCGTCACAGGATACGGCTACCCTCAAAGATGCTGCAGATAGAAAGCAAGAGGGTACCCTGAAGTCCATTTATACACATTCAGGTACCTTACTGAGGCCAGCGATTGCGTCGGCCTGGGTGTGTAGTGCTGTAGCAGCATGGACGGACACCCTGTCTGAGGAACTTGATACCTTAGACAAGGATACTATATTAATGACCCTGGGGCATATAAAAGACGCTGTCCTATATATGAGAGATGCTCAAAGAGACATTAGTCTACTGGGTTCTAGAATAAATGCTATGTCGATTTCTGCCAGAAGGGTCCTGTGGACTCTGCAATGGACAGGCGATGCCGACTCAAAAAGGCACATGGAGGTTTTACCTTACAAGGGTGAGGAATTGTTTGGGAGGGTCTCTCGGACCTGGTCTCCACAGCTACTGCTGGAAAGTCAAATTTTTTGCCATATGTTTCCTCACAGCCTAAGAAAGCACCGTATTACCAAATGCAGTCCTTTCGATCACAGAAAAGCAAGAAAGTCCGAGGTGCGTCCTTTCTTGGCAGGGGCAGAGGAAAGAAGCTGCACAACACAGCTAGTTCCCGGGAACAGAAGTCCTCCCCGGCTTCCACAAAATCCACCGCATGACGCTGGGGCTCCACAGGCGGAGCTAGGCCCGGTGGGGGCGCGTCTCCGAAATTTCAGCCACAAGTGGGTTCACTCCCAGTTGGATCACTGGGCAATAGATATTGTGTCTCAGGGATACAAGCTGGAATTCGAAGAGATGCCCCCTCACCGATACCTCAAGTCGGCCCTGCCAGCTTCCCCCACGAGAGGGAAATAGTGTTAACTGCAATTCACAAATTGTATCTTCAACAGGTGGTGGTCAAGGTTCCCCTCCTTCAACAAGGAAGGGGTTATTATTCGACCATGTTTGTAGTCCCGAAACCAGACGGTTCGGTCAGACCCATATTGAATTTAAAATCCCTGAACATATACCTGAAAAGGTTCAAGTTCAAGATGGAATCGCTGAGAGCGGTCATCGCAAGCCTGGAAGGGGGGATTTTATGGTGTCTCTGGACATAAGGATGCATACCTTCATGTCCCCATTTATCCACCTCATCAGGCGTACCTCAGATTTGTGGTACAGGATTGTCATTACCAGTTTCAGATGTTGCCATTTGGTCTCTCCATGGCACCGAGAATATTTACCAAGGTAATGGCGGAAATGATGGTACTCCTGCGGAAGCAAGGGGTCACAATTATCCCATACTTGGACGATCTCCTCATAAAAGCAAGGTCAAGAGAGCAGTTGCTGATCAGCGTAGCACGTTCTCTGGAAGTGTAACGGCAACACGGCTGGATTCTAAATATTCCAAAGTCACAGTTGATTCCTACGACTCGTCTGCCTTTCCTGGGCATGATTCTGGACACAGACCAGAAAAGGGTTCATCTCCCGATGGAGAAGGCTCAGGAACTCATGACACTGGTCCGAAACCTATTAAAACCAAAACAGGTCTTGGTGCATCACTGCACTCGAGTCCTGGGAAAGATGGTGGCATCATACGAGGCCATTCCCTTCGGCAGGTTCCATGCAAGGACCTTTCAATGGGACTTACTGGACAAATGGTCCGGATCACATCTTCAGATGCATCGGTTAATCACCCTATCCCCCAGGGCCAGGGTGTCTCTCCTGTGGTGGCTGCAGAGTGCTCACCTTCTCGAGGGCCCCAGATTCGGCATTCAGGACTGGGTCCTGGTGACCACGGATGCAAGCCTCCGAGGGTGGGGGGCAGTCGCACAGGGAAGAAATTTCCAAGGTCTGTGGTCAAGTCAGGAGACTTGCCTTCACATCAACATCCTGGAACTAAGGGCCATATACAACGCCCTACGTCAAGTGGAGACCCTGCTTCGCGACCAACCGGTTCTGATTCAGTCAGACAACATCACCGCTGTGGCTCATGTAAACCGACAAGGCTGCACAAGGAGCAGGGTGGCGATGGTGAAAGCCACCAGAATTCTTCGCTGGGCGGAGAATCACGTAAGCGCACTGTCAGCAGTGTTCATCCCGGGAGTGGACAACTGGGAAGCAGACTTCCTCAGCAGGCACGACCTCCACCCGGGAGAGTGGGGACTTCATCAAGAAGTCTTCACGCAGATTGCAAGTCGGTGGGAACTGCCACAGGTGGACATGATGGCATCCCGCCTCAACAAAAAGCTACAGAGGTATTGCGCCAGGTCAACAGACCCTCAGGCGATAGCTGTGGACGCACTGGTGACGCCGTGGGTGTTCTAGTCGGTCTATGTGTTTCCTCCTCTTCCTCTCATACCCAAGGTGCTGAGAATCATAAGAAAAAGAGGAGTGAGAACAATACTCATTGTTCCGGATTGGCCAAGAAGGAATTGGTATCCAGATCTGCAAGAAATGCTCACAGAGGACCCATGGCTCTGCCTCTAAGACAGAACTTGTTACAACAGGGGCCCTGTCTGTTCCAAGATTTACCGCGGCTGCGTTTGACGGCATGGCGGTTGAACGCCGGATCCTAGCAGAGAAAGGCATTCCGGATGAGGTAATTCCTACGCTGATAAAGGCTAGGAAGGACGTGACGGCTCAACATTATCACCGTATATGGCGAAAATATGTTGCTTGGTGTGAAGCCAGGAATGCCCCTACGGAGGAATTGCAGCTGGGCCGTTTCCTTCACTTCCTACAGTCGGGAGTGACTTTGGGCCTAAAATTGGGTTCCATTAAGGTCCAGATTTCGGCCCTATCCATTTTCTTTCAAAAAGAACTGGCTTCTCTACCTGAAGTTCAGACGTTTGTAAAGGGAGTGCTGCATATTCAGCCCCCTTTTGTGCCTCCAGTGGCACCTTGGGATCTTAACGTGGTGTTGAGTTTCCTGAAATCCCACTGGTTTGAACCACTCAAAACGGTGGAATTGAAATATCTCACGTGGAAGGTGGTCATGCTACTAGCCTTGGCTTCGGCTAGGCGTGTGTCAGAATTGGCGGCTTTGTCACATAAAAGCCCCCATCTGGTTTTCCATGCGGATAGAGCAGAATTGCGGACCCGTCCACAATTTCTGCCGAAAGTGGTTTCATCCTTTCATATAAACCAACCTATTGTGGTGCCTGTGGCTACTACTGACTTGGAGGATTCCGGGTTACTTGATGTGGTCAGGGCTTTGAAGGTTTATGTAGCCAGAACGGCTAGGGTCAGGAAAACAGAATCTTTGTTTATCCTGTATGCTTCCAACAAGCTTGGTGTTCCTGCTTCAAAGCAGACTATTGCTCGCTGGATCTGTAACACGATTCAGCAGGCTCATTCTGCGGCTGGATTGTCGCTGCCAAAATCAGTTAAGGCCCATTCCACTAGGAAGGTGGGTTCTTTTTGGGCGGCTGCCCTAGTGGTCTCGGCATTAGAGCTGTGCCGAGCGGTTACTTGGTCAGGTTCAAACACTTTTGCAAAGTTCTACAAGTTTTATACCCTGGCTGAGGAGGACCTTGTGTTTGCTCATTCGGTGCTGCAGAGTCATCCGCACTCTCCCGCCCGTTTGGGAGCTTTGGTATAATCACCATGGTCCTTACGGAGCCCCCAGCATCCACTAGGACGTTAGAGAAAATAAGATTTTACTTACCGGTAAATCTATTTCTCGTAGTCCGTAGTGGATGCTGGGCGCCCGTCCTAAGTGCGTACTTTTTCTGCAATGCTTGTATATAGTTATTGCTTAACTAAGGGTTATGTTATAGTTGCATCAGGGTTGATCTGATGCTCTGTTGTTGTTCATACTGTTAACTGGGTAAGTTTATCACAAGTTATACGGTGTGATTGGTGTGGCTGGTATGCATCTTGCCCTGGATTATCAAAATCCTTTCCTTGTACTGTCAGCTCTTCCGGGCACAATTTCTCTAACTGAGGACTGGAGGAGGGACATAGAGGGAGGAGCCAGAGCACACCAGAATCTAAATTCTTTCTTAAAGTGCCCTGTCTCCTGCGGAGCCCGTCTATTCCCCATGGTCCTTACGGAGTCCCCAGCATCCACTACGGACTACGAGAAATAGATTTACCGGTAAGTAAAATCTTATTTTTTTTCTCCAGAAAAAAGGATTATTTATTATTCATATCATTTGGAGTTTTGCCCCTAAATGCTTATTGTCAATAGCACCTTCAGCCCAGTAGCGCAGTGAAATCACTGAAACACATAGTGCTGCAGTATCTGGGTTAATCTGAGCTGTAAATCCCACAAGGGTCCTTATACAGGACGTGATGCCAAGTGTTGCTCCTGGCCAAAAAATATATATGAAGCTGTATTAAAATTTTATTAGACCTATCTTCTAATGATGCTTCCAGCAGGATAACATGCCATATCATAAACCACATATCCTCTCACACTGGTTGCGCAATCATGACCGCAATTGATGTTTTTCCGAAAGTCGTCATAATTCCTTAGTGCACTTCCATCAATTTCAGTGGGGCAGAAAATAAAGGCCTGTTGTGATCCATCATATAACTAGAAAAACAAAGACAAGGGAACAAGGATCCTCCACTGCAATTCATTAGAATAACACAGTGAAATAATATTGTGACACAAGTGGAGTGATTGGAAACGGAGTCTTATCTGACACAATTACAGGAAACCTGCCAGCTTTTGTTTGTTTTTATTTAATATTTGTTTGGGAGTACATTGCTACATGAAAGCTCAGCTAATGACCTTACTCATGATTACAGTCTCTTGTCACTGCAGTTCTATTATTATTCTAGAACAAATCTTACAAGATAATTGCTATTGATATATTTTGACATCTGTGGTTATTTTGTGGCCACGAGTGAGGCCACGGGGAACATGTGAGACGGTAGTGGCAAAGCTTTTAGGTATCGTTTTCTCTTGTTTTAAGTTTAATTTTTTCAGCTTGAATTGAACGATTTATGGTAGGACTAATAGATAGGCCTACATAGTTTAAGAAGGCAGTGATGACAACAAAATGAAAACTACAGAGTTAGATTCTTTATGCAACAAAGAGATTTGTGTTGGGTGCGTGGCCCGATAATACAGTTTGGCTGTCCGCCTGTAATTGATTCTCTCTCTCGCTCTCTTTCAAAAAAAATGAGTGTGGATTTATAGCTTGTGCCAGATGGAGTGGTTTAAGTATATCTAAAATTGCTGATCTATCAAAATATTCTTAATGTTTACTGAAAATAGCACAGGGGGGGGGGGAAACAACCTTGCTAATGCGAGAAATCAGAGGAGAATAAGTAAAATGTGAAGGTGACTGTAATGTTGTGGACAATATCTTTTTAGCACACATTGGCCCCTTAATACCAATTGTTTAAATTCCACAGCCTACCTGAGACATTTTGATGAACATGTGCACATCCTTTAATGCCATACTCCTACCCATCTTCTAATGATGCTTCCGTCAGGATAGCATGCCATATCATAAACCACATATCATCTCACATCAACTTGTTCCACAATCATGACTGCAAGCTCCTTGTACTCCAATGGCTGACAGTCACCAGATATTCTAATATAGCACCTTTAGGATGTGGTGAGACAGGAGATTTGCAACATTAAAAAATAAAGGCAAATGGGTGATGCTGTCATGTCAGCATGGACCAGAATTTCTAAGGAATGTTTCTAGCACCTTTGTGAATCCAAAAGAAAATTCAGGTTGTGCTGGGGGAAAAGTACCTTGTACTAGAAATACTAAAACACTCTTCGACCTCCAGGTTCTAGAAGATGCTATCTAAAAAGTCACATTGCTTATTTTAATTACTTTAATAAAGTGTTAATGATGCATATGTATCATGTATTTAATAACTTAAGTGTTTCTTTGCTTGTGAAACTTTATCTCCAGTCTTGCAGTATTTCTCTTACGTCCTAGAGGATGCTGGGGACTCCGTAAGGACCATGGGGAATAGACGGGCTCTGCAGGAGACATGGGCACTAAAAAGAACTTTAGATATGGGTGTACACTGGCACCTCCCTCTATGCCCCTCCTCCAGACCTCAGTTTGATACTGTGCCCAGAGGAGACTGGGTGCATTACAGGGAGCTCTCCTGAGTTTCTCTGAAAGTAAAAGAATTTTGTTAGGTTTTTTCTTTTCAGGGAGCCCTGCTGGCAACAGGCTCCCTGCATCGTGGGACTGAGGAGAGAGAAGCAGACCTACTTAAATGCTAGGCTCTGCTTCTTAGGCTACTGGACACCATTAGCTCCAGAGGGAGTCGGAACGCAGGTCTCCCCTCGCTGTTCGTCCCGGAGCCGCGCCGCCGTCCTCCTCAGAGCCGGAAGATAGAAGCCGGGTGAGTATAAGAAGATAGAACACTTCAGAGGTGGCAGAAGACTTCAGATCTTCTCAGAGGTAACGTGCAGCGCCATTGCTCCCACACACAACACACAGCGGCAGGCACTGATGGGTGCAGTGCGCAGGGGGGGGGGCGCCCTGGGCAGCAATAATAAACCTCTAGGACTGGCCAGTATAGATATTCAGACTCTGCGGGCTGTATATTTCAATCCCCCACCAGTTTTTGAAGAAATCGAGCGGGACCGAAGCCGCCGCTGAGGGGGCGGAGCTTGATCCCTCAGCACTAACCAGCGCCATTTTCTCCACAGCACACCGCTGGGAAGCTGGCTCCCCGGACTCTCCCCTGCTGAACACGGTGACAGGGTTTTAAAGAGGGGGGGGGGGGGGCGGCGGCACATAATTTGGCGCAGTTATTATATAAAGAAAAGCGCGCTATATATATATATATATATATATATATATATATATATATATATGTATATGTATATATATATATGTATATATATATATATATATATATATATATATGTATATGTGTGTATATATATATATATATATATATATAATCTGGTATTTTTCCAGGGTCATTGGCGCTGGGTGTGTGCTGGCATACTCTGTCTCTCCAGAGGGCCTTGTGGGGGAAACTGTCTCCACATTAGACATTTCCCTGAGTGTGTGGGGTGTCGGTACGCGTGTGTCGGCATGTCTGAAGCGGAGGGCTCTTCTGAGGAGGAGATGGAGCAAATGAGTGTGGTCTCTCCGTCGGCAACACCGACACCTGACTGGTTGGATATGTGGAATGTTTTAAATGCAAATGTGAATTTATTACACAAGAGGTTGGACAAAGCGGAGTCCAGGGAATGTACAGGGAGTCAAGCCCTGCCTTTCACTATGACGCAGGGACTTTCTGGGTCTCAAGCACCCACTATCCCAAGTAGTTGACACTGATACCGACACGGATTCTGACTCCAGTGTCGACTATGATGATGCGAGGTTGCAGCCTAAATTTGCTAAAAGTATTCATTACATGATTATTGCAATAAAGAATGTGTTGCATATAACAGATGACCCCTCGGTACCTGACACGAGGGTACACATGTTTAAAGAAAAGAAGCCTGAGGTTACTTTTCCCCCTTCTCATGAGCCAAATGAGTTGTTTGAAAGGGCTTGGGAAACTCCAGACAAGAAACTGCAGATTCCCAAGAGGATTCTTATCGCGTATCCTTTCCTGACTAAGGACAGTATACGGTGGGAATCCTCCCCAAGGGTGGACAAAGCGTTGACACGCTTATCCAAAAAGGTAGCGCTGCCATCTCAAGATACCGCAGCCCTCAAGGATCCTGCTGATCGCAGACAGGAGACTACCTTAAAATAAGATTTTACTTACCGGTAAATCTATTTCTCGTAGTCCGTCGTGGATGCTGGGGACTCCGTAAGGACCATGGGGAATAGACGGGCTCCGCAGGAGACAGGGCACTTTAAGAAAGAATTTGGATACTGGTGTGCTCTCGCTCCTCCCTCTATGTCCCTCCTCCAGACCTCAGTTAGAGAAACTGTGCCCGGAAGAGCTGACAGTACAAGGAAAGGATTTTGGAATCCAGGGCAAGACTCATACCAGTCACACCAATCACACCGTATAACTCGTGATAAACTTACCCAGTTAACAGTATGAACAACAACGGAGCACCAGATCAACCCTGATGCAACCAACATAACCCTTATTTAAGCAATAACTATATACAAGTATTGCAGAAGAAGTCCGCACTTGGGACGTGCGCCCAGCATCCACTACGGACTACGAAAAATAGATTTACCGGTAAGTAAAATCTTATTTTCTCTGTCCTAGTGGATGCTGGGGACTCCGTAAGGACCATGGGGATTATACCAAAGCTCCCAAACGGGCGGGAGAGTGCGGATGACTCTGCAGCACCGAATGAGCAAACACAAGGTCCTCCTCAGCGAGGGTATCAAACTTGTAGAACTTTGCAAAGGTGTTTAAACCTGACCAAGTAGCCGCTCGGCAAAGCTGTAATGTCGAGACCCCTCGGGCAGCCGCCCAAGAAGAGCCCACCTTCCTTGTGGAATGGGCCTTAACCGATCTAGGCAGCGGCAACCCAGCCGCAGAATGAGCCTGCTGAATCGTGTTATAGATCCAGCGAGCAATAGTTTGCTTTGAAGCAGGCGCCCCAAGCTTGTTGGAAGCATACAGGATAAACAAAGATTCTGTTTTCCTGACCCTAGCCGTTCTGGCTACATAAACCTTCAAAGCCCTGACCACATCTAGTAACTCGGAATCCTCCAAGTCACGAGTAGCCACAGGCACCACAATAGGTTGGTTCATATGAAAGGATGACACCACTTTTGGCAGAAATTGTGGACGGGTCCGCAATTCTGCCCTGTCAATATGGAAAACCAGATAGGGGCTTTTATGTGACAAAGCCGCTAATTCTGACACACGCCTAGCTGAAGCCAAGGCTAATAGCATGACCACCTTCCACGTGAGAAATTTTAACTCCACGGTTTTGAGTGGCTCAAACCAGTGTGATTTCAGGAAACTCAACACCACGTTAAGATCCCAAGGTGCCACTGGAGGCACAAAAGGGGGCTGAATATGCAGCACTCCCTTTACAAACGTCTGGACTTCAGGAAGAGAAGCCAGTTCTTTTTGAAAATGGATAGAGCCGAAATCTGGACCTTAATGGAACCCAATTTCAGGCCCAAAGTCACTCCCGACTGTAGGAAGTGAAGGAAACGGCCCAGCTGCAATTCCTCCGTAGGGGCATTCCTGGCCTCACACCAAGCAACATATTTTCACCATATACGGTGATAATGTTTAGCCGTCACGTCCTTCCTAGCCTTTATCAGCGTAGAAAGAACCTCATCCGGAATGCCTTTTTCTGCTAGGATCCGGCGTTCAACCGCCATGCCGTCAAACGCAGCCGCAGTAAGTCTTGGAACAGACAGGGCCCCTGTTGCAACAAGTCCTGTCTTAGAGGCAGAGCCATGGGTCCTCTGTGAGCATTTATTGCAGATCCGGATACCAAGTCCTTCTTGGCCAATCCGGAACAATGACTATTGTTCTCACTCTTCTTTATCTTATGATTCTCAGCACCTTTGGTATGAGAGGAAGAGGAGGAAATACATAAATCGACTTGAACACCCACGGTGTCACTAGTGCGTCTACAGCTATCGCCTGAGGGTCTCTTGACCTGGCGCAATATCTCTGTAGCTTTTTGTTGAGGCGGGATGCCATCATGTCCACCTGTGGCAGTTCCCACCGCCTTGCAATCTGCGTGAAGACTTCTTGATGAAGTCCCCACTCTCCCGGGTGGAGGTCGTGCCTGCTGAGGAAGTCTGCTTCCCAGTTGTCCACTCCCGGAATGAACACTGCTGACAGTGCTCTTTCGTGATTCTCCGCCCAGCGAAGAATTCTGGTGGCTTCTACCATCGCCACCCTGCTCCTTGTGCCGCCTTGGCGGTTTACATGAGCCACAGCGGTGATGTTGTCTGACTGAATCAGAACCGGTTGGTCGCGAAGCAGGGACTCCGCTTGATGTAGGGCGTTGTATATGGCCCTTAGTTCCAGGATGTTGTTGTGAAGGCAAGTCTCCTGACTTGACCACAGACCTTGGAAATTTCTTCCCTATGTGACTGCCCCCCACCCTCGGAGGCTTGCATCCGTGGTCACCAGGACCCAGTCCTGAATGCCGAATCTGCGACCTTCGAGAAGGTGAGCACTCTGCAGCCACCACAGGAGAGACACCCTGGCCCTGGGGGATAGGGTGATTAACCGATGCATCTGAAGATGTGATCCGGACCACTTGTCCCGTAAGTCCTATTGGAAGGTCCTCACATGGAACCTGCTGAAGGGAATTGCCTCGTATGATACCACCATCCTTCCCAGGACTCGAGTGCAGCGATGCACTGACACCTGTTTTGGTTTTAATAGATTCCTGACCAGTGTCACGAGCTCCTGAGTTCTCTCTATCGGGAGATAAACCCTTTTCTGGTCTGTGTCTAGGATCATGCCTAGGAGAGGCAGATGAGCTGTAGGAACCAACTGCGACTTTGGAATATATAGAATCCAGCCGTGTTGCCGTTACACTTCCAGAGAAAGTGATACGCTGTTCAGCCACTGCTCTCTTGACCTCGCTTTTATGAGGAGATCGTCCAAGTACGTGATAATAGTGACACCTTGCTTCCGCAGGAGCACCATCATTTCCGCCATTACCTTGGTGAACATTCTCGGGGCCGTGGAGAGACCAAACGGCAACGTCTGAAATTGGTAATGACAATCCCGTACCGCAATTCTGAGGTACGCCTGATGAGGTGGATAAATGGGGACATGAAGGTATGCATCCTTTATGTCCCGAGTCACCATAAAATCTCCCCCTTTCAGGCTTGCAATGACCGCTCTTAGCGATTCCATCTTGAACTTGAACCTTTCCAGGTATATGTTCAGGGATTTTAAATTCAATATGGGTCTGACCGAACCGTCCGGTTTTGGGACTACCACATGGTCGAATAATAACCCCCTCCTTGTTGAAGGAGGGGAACCTTGACCACCACCTGTTGAAGATACAATTTGTGAATTGCAGTTACCACTGTTTCCCTCTCGTGGGGGGAAGCCGGCAGGGCCGTCGGTGAGGGGGCATCTTATCAAAGTCCAGCTTGTATCCCTGAGACACACTATCTATTGCCCAGGGATCTAACAGGGAGTGAACCCACTTGTGGCTGAACTTACGAAGGCGTGCCCCCACCGGGCCTAGCTCCGCCTGTGGAGCCCCAGCGACATGCAGTGGATTTTTGTAGAGGCCGGGGAGGACTTCTGTTCCTGGGAACTAGCTGTGTTGTGCAGCTTCTTTCCTCTGCCCCCGCCTCTGGCAAGAAAGGACGCACCTCGGACTTTCTTGTTTCTTTGTTCGAAAGGCTGCATTTGATAATGTCGTGCTTTCCTAGGCTGTGCAGGAATATAAGGCAAAATATCAGAATTACCAGCTATAGCTGTGGAGACCAGGTCCGATAACCCTTCTCCACACAATCCTCAGCCTTCCATATGCCTCTTAAGTCGGCATCATCTGTCCATTGCATATTCTACGGGACACGTCAAGCAGAAATCGACATAGCTTTGACTCTAGGACCCAGTATACTCATGTCTCTTTGGGCATGTTTTATATATATATATATATCTCTTAAGACAGCATCTTTAATATATTTATCTCTATATATACATATGTGTGTATATATATATATATATATATATATCTACATACTAGGGTCTCAATCTCTGCTGATAAGGTACCTGTCCACACTGTCACAGCGCTTTAAACCCATGCCGACACAATCGCTGGTCTGAGTAGTGTACCAGAATGTGCACGCTATCTGCAGGATCCCTGAGAATAGCTGTTACGTCAGGGCTACCTTTTGGGCAAACGTGACACCCTAGGGGAAGGTTCCCATCCTATCCTGGCCCTAGTGGGGAAAGGATACTGCCTGAGAATTCTTTGTGGGAAACTGCAGTCTCTTGTCTGGAGATTCCCGCTCTTTTTCATCATGAGGAGGGAAATTTACCTCGGCTTTCTTCCCCTTAAACATGTGTACCCTTGTGTCGGGGACAGATGAGTCATCAGTGATATGCAAATCATCTTTTATTACAATAATCATATATTGAATACTTTTCTGCCATTTTGGCTGTAACTTTGCATTATCGTAGTCGACACTGGAGTCAACCTCCGTGTCGATATCAGTGTTTATTATTTTGGATAGTGAGCAATTGAGAGACTCTGAAGGTCTCTGCGACATAGGGACAGACATGGGTAGATTTCCTGTCTGTTCTCTAATCTTTTGTGCAATAAATTCACCTTAGCACTTAATTACACATATCCAAACAGGTGTCGGCGTTGTCGACGGAGACACCCTCACACACACACACACACATTTGCTCTATCTCCTCCTTAGGGGAGCCTTTTACCTCAGACATGTCGACACACACGTACCGACACACCACACACACAGGGGATGCTCTATTTGAAGACCGTTCCCCCACAAGGCCCTTTGGAGAGACAGAGAGAGAGTATGCCAGCACACACCCCAGCGCTATATGTCCCAGGAATCACACAGTAACTTAGTGTTAACCCAGTAGCTGCTGTATATACTGTTTTTGCGCCAAATTTATGTGCCCCCCCTCTCTTTTTACCCTCTTCTACCGTGATTCTGCAGGGGAGAGCCTGTGGAGCTTCCTCTCAGCGGAGCTGTGCAGAGAAAATGGCGCTGGTGAGTGCCGAGGAAGAAGCCCCGCCCCCTCAGTGGCGGGCTTCTGTCCCGCGTTTTTGTGTAAAAATATGGCGGGGGCCCATGCATATATACAGTGCCCAACTGTATATATGCCCCTTTTGCCAAGAGGTCTCTAATTGCTGCCCAGGGCGCCCCCCCCCAACCCCTGCGCCCTGCACCCTACAGTGACCGGAGTATGTGGGTTTAGTGTGGGAGCAATGGCGCATAGCTGCAGTGCTGTGCGCTACCACATATGAAGACTGGAGTCTTCTGCCGCCGATTTCGAAGTCTTCTTGCTTCTGTCACCGGCTTCTGTCTTCCGGCTCTGCGAGGGGGACGGCAGCGCGGCTCCGGGATTGGACGACCAAGGGTGCGATCCTGTGTACGATCCCTCTGGAGCTAATGGTGTCCAGTAGCCTAAGAAGCAGGACCTATCTTCAATGAGTAGGGCTGCTTCTCTCCCCTCAGTCCCACGTAGCAGAGAGTCTGTTGCCAGCAGATCTCTCTGAAAATAAAAAAAACGAACAAAATACTTTCTTTTTAGCAAGCTCAGGAGAGCTCACTAAGTAGCACCCAGCTCGTCCGGGCACAGATTCAAGCTGAGGTCTGGAGGAGGGACATAGAGGGAGGAGCCAGAGCACACCAGTATCCAAATTCTTTCTTAAAGTGCCCTGTCTCCTGCGGAGCCCGTCTATTCCCCATGGTCCTTACGGAGTCCCCAGCATCCACTAGGACGTTAGAGAAAGTCTATTTACACACATACTGGTACATTACTCAGACCGGCGATAGCGTCGGCTTGGGTTTGTAGCGCTGTAGCAGCATGTACAGATACCTTATCTGCTGATATTGATACGCTGGATAAGGAAACCATAGGGATGCTGTCCTATATATGAGAGATGCTCAGAGAGACGTTGGCCTACTGGGTTCGAGAGCCAACGCGATGGCGATTTCTGCTAGGCGAGCCATATGGATTCGACAATGGACGGGTGATGCCGACTCGAAGAGGCATATGGAGGTTTTGCCTTACAAGGGTGAGGACTTTTTTGGGGAAGGTCTCATGGACCTGGTTTCCACAGCTACTGCAGGTAAATCAACTTTTTTACCTTATGTTTCCTCACAGCCTAAGAGAACGCCACATTATCAGATGCAGTCCTTTCGGTCGCATAAATCCAAGAGAGTACGGGGATCTTCCTTTCTTGCCAGAGGTAAGGGCAAGGGGAAAAAACTGCCAACTACAGCTAGTTCCCAGGAGCAGAAGTCCTTCCCGGCTTCTACAAAATCCACCGCATGACGCTGGGGCTCCGCTGAGGGAGTCTGCTCCAGTGGGGGCACGTCTTCGACTTTTCTGCCACGTCTGGGTTCAATCACAGGTGGATCCCTGGGCAATAGACATTGTTTCCCAGGGTTACAAGCTGGAATTCTAAGAGGTGCCTCCTCGCCGGTTTTTCAAATCGGCCCTACCGGCTTCTTCCCCAGAGAGGGAGGTGGTTTAGCAGCAATTCAAAAATTGTGTCTTCAACAAGTGGTGGTCAAGGTTCCCCTGCTTCAGCAGGGGATGGGGTATTACTCAACCCTGTTTGTGGTCCCGAAACCGGATGGTTCGGTAAAACCCATTCTGAATTTAAAATCCTTAAACCTATACTTAAAAAGGTTCAAGTTCAAGATGGAATCATTCAGAGCGGTCATCGCCAGCCTGGAAGGGGGGGATTATATGGTGTCCCTGGACATAAAGGATGCATACCTTCATGTCCCCATATATCCGCCTCATCAGGCGTTCCTGAGATTTGCTGTACAGGATTATCATTACCAATTTCAGACGTTGCCGTTTGGGCTTTCCACGGCCCCGAGGATTTTCACCAAGATAATGGCGGAAATGATGGTGCTCCTGCGCAAGAAGGGAGTCACAATTATCCCGTACTTGTACGATCTCCTCATAAAAGCGAGATCAAGAGAGCAGTTGCTGAACAGCGTAGCACACTCCCTGAGGGTGTTGCAGCAGCACGGCTGGATTCTCAATCTCCCGAAGTCACAGTTGGTTCCAACGACCCGTTTGCCTTTCTTAGGCATGATTCTGGATACAGACCAGAAAAGGGTTTTTCTCCCGATGGAAAAGGCCCAAGAACTCCTGAACTTGGTCAGGGACCTCTTGAAGCCAAAAAGGGTGTCTGTGCATCACTGCACTCGAGTTCTGGGAAAGATGGTGGCGTCTTACGAGGCCATTCCATTCGGCAGGTTCCATGCAAGGACTTTTCATTGGGACCTTCTGGACAAGTGGTCCGGGTCGCATCTACAGATTCATCAGATGATCAGCCTGTTCCTCAGGGCCAGGGTATCTCTCCTGTGGTGGCTGCAGAGTGCTCACCTTCTAGAGGGTCGCAGGTTTGGCATTCAGGACTGGGTTCTTGTAACCACGGACGCGAGCCTCCGAGGATGGGGAGCAGTCACACGGGGAAGAAACTTCCAAGGTCTATGGTCAAGCCAGGAGGCTTGTCTACACATCAACGTACTGGAATTAAGGGCCATATACAACGGCCTTCGTCAAGCGGAGAATTTGCTTCGCGACCTACCGTTTCTTGTTCAGTCTGACAACATCACTGCAGTGGCTCATGTAAACCGTCAAGGCGGAACAAAGAGCAGAGTGGCAATGGCAGAAGCCGCCAGGATTCTTCGCTGGGCGGAAAATCATGTAAGCGCTCTGACGGCTGTCTTCATTCCGGGTGTGGACAACTGGGAAGCTGACTTCCTCAGCAGACACGATCTACATCCAGGAGAGTGGGGACTTCATCAGGAAGTCTTTGCAGAGATTGCAAGTCAGTGGGGACTGCCTCAAATAGACATGATGGCGTCACGCTTCAACAAAAAACTTCCGAGGTATTGCGCCAGGTCAAGGGACCCTCAGGCGGTAGCAGTTGACGCCCTGGTGACACCGTGGGTGTTTCAGTTGGTCTATGTGTTCCCTCCTCTTCCTCTCATCTCCAAGATATTGAGAATCATAAGACGAAGAGGAGTACAGACAATTCTCATTGTTCCAGATTGGCCTCGAAGGGCCTGGTATCCGTATCTGCAGGAAATGCTCATAGAAGATCCGTGGCCTCTTCCTCTCAGAGAGGACCTGTTGCAACAGGGGCCCTGTCTGTTCCAGGACTTACCGCGGCTGCGTTTGACGGCATGGCGGTTGAACGCCGGATCCTAGCGGAAAAGGGCATTCCGGATGAGGTCATTCCTACTCTGATAAAGGTTAGGAAGGACGTGACAGCTAAACATTTATCACCGTATATGGAGGAAGTATGTGTCTTAGTGTGATTCCAGGAATGCTCCTCCGGAAGAATTCCATCTGGGCCGTTTCCTTCACTTCCTACAGAATGGAGTGAATTTGGGCCTAAAAATTAGGCTCCATTAAGGTTCAGATTTCGGCCCTATACATTTTCTTTCAGAAGGAATTGGCTTCTCTCCCAGAAGTCCAGACTTTTGTGAAGGGAGTGCTGCATATACAGCCTCCTTTTGTGCCTCTGGTGGCACCATGGGACCTTAACGTGGTGTTACGGTTCCTTAAGTCTCACTGGTTTGAGCCTCTTCAAACGGTGGAATTAAAGTATCTCACTTGGAAAGTGGTCATGTTGTTGGCCTTGGCATCGGCAAGGCGAGTGTCTGAGTTGGCGGCTTTATCTCATAAAAGCCTTTATCTGATTTTCCATGTGGATAGAGCGGAGTTGCGGACTCGTCCTCAATTTTTGCCTAACGTGGTTTCCTCTTTTCATATGAACCAACCTATTGTGGTGCCTGTGGCTACGCGGGACTTGGAGAATTCCGAGTCCCTTGATGTGGTCAGGGCATTGAAAATTTATGTAGCCAGAACGGCTCGGGTTAGGAAAACAGAGGCACTGTTTGTCCTGTATGCAGCCAACAAGGTTGGCGCTCTGGCTTCTAAGCAGACTATTGCTCGCTGGATCTGTAACACGATTCAGCAGACTCATTCTACGGATGGATTGCCGTTACCAAATTCAGTAAAGGCCCATTCCACTAGGAAGGTGGGCTCTTCTTGGGCGGCTGCCCGAGGCGTCTCGGCATTACAGCTTTGCCGAGCGGCGACGTGGTCAGGTTCAAACACCTTTGCAAAGTTCTACAAGTTTGATACCCTGGCTGATGAGGACCTCTTGTTTGCTCAGTCGGTGCTGCAGAGTCATCTGCACTCTCCCGCCCGTTTTGGAGCTCTGGTTTAATCCCCAAGGTCCTTACGGAGTCCCCAGCATCCTCTAGGACGTAAGAGAAAATAAGATTTTAAACCTACCGGTAAATCTTTTCTGCTAGTCCGTAGAGGATGCTGGGCGCCGTCCCAGTGCGGACTAAATTCTGCAAGACTTGTATATAGTTTTGGCTTACATAAGGGTTATGTTACAGTTTTGATCAGTCTCGGGCTGATGCTGTTTTGTTTCATACTGTTAACTGGTTCGTATATTCCATGTTATACGGTGTGGATGGTGTGGGCTGGTATGAATCTTGCCCTTGGATTAACAAAAATCCTTTCCTCGTACTGACCGTCTCCTCTGGGCACAGTTTCTCTAACTGAGGTCTGGAGGAGGGGCATAGAGGGAGGAGCCAGTGCACACCCATATCTAAAGTTCTTTTTAGTGCCCATGTCACCTGCGGAGCCCATCTATTCCCCATGGTCCTTACGGAGTCCCCAGCATCCTCTACGGCAGAGGTTCTCAAACTCTGTCCTCGGGGGCACACACAGTGCATGTTTTGCAGGTTTCCCAGCAGGTGCACAGGTGTATTAATTACTCACTGACACATTTTAAAAGGTCCACAGGTGGAGCTAATTATTTCACTTGCGATTCTGTGAGGAGACCTGCAAAACATTCACTGTGTGTGCCCCCGAGGACCGAGTTTGAGAACCTCTGCTCTACGGACTAGGAGAAAAAGATTTACCGGTAGGTTTATAATCTTATTTTTTCTTTTTTTTGTTCCATTTTTATTTAATTTAGCCTTCTCTTTTTACAGAAAATGCTAGCAAAGACAAAATGAGGTCGGGTACCACCAAGGCCTAGAACTGTCCTATTAAGAACAGTTCTGCACAGGCAATATACGAATGGCCCAAGGAAGCTCGCAAGTGGATTTTCAGGTTTTAAATGACCTGCGGCAGAAATTCCCTGAGGTGCCTGAAGTTGTTGTTTCTCGGTGTATGCAACAGGTTAGTGCTTTTGATCAAACTTTTTATTTATATGTATAGCTGTGTGTCTGTATACTTAATGAATGGTGAGGTGTCTATGTATCTTTATTTCTGCAGCAGGGTACACTGGGGTTCCACAGGGAATGATATTGGGGGTGTAGAAGTAGGATCTTGAGCCAAGGCACCAACAGGCTAAAAGCTTTGACTGTTCCTAAGATGCTCAGCGCCGCCTTCTCTATAACCCCGCCTCTGTGCACAGGAGCTCGGTTTGTAAGTTGGTGCCCTGCAGGCAGGACACTTAACAGGCAGAGCTGCTCCAGCAGCCCTGAAAAGAGCTTTTTTAAAAGAAGATAGAAGACTCCAAGGGCTGCAGCAGTGGGACTCTTAGTGCTAGATGTCATTCTGACATCTCCTGCTGCAGCTCCATCACCTACCCCGGCGGCACTGTATACTCTCGCGTCCCTGGTTGCCGGGTACTTACAGCGGAGGCTCCGGTTCTGCACCTAGGACACACACTTGCCGCAGCTCTCCAGGATCGCGTGGCCGCAACAAGGGAGGAGGTAAGAGGGTTCCCCAGATGGGCCCCGCCGAAAATCGCGATCCGGCGTGGCTATTAGGAGGCGAGCCACGCGCGCTGGCGTGAACACTGTGTTGGTACAGGGACCTCACTAGACCACCAAGGCAGGGGCACAGGTCGGTTATATATATAATAGTTTTATTATGGCCCACAGTTCCCGGTGGTGAAGTCCAGCAAGGGGATAAGGATCTGACCTGTAGCCCCTCTCCCAGCCCCTGGGAGCCATTTAGAATAAATGTTCCCGCCTTTGAGCTGCATCTCTCTGTCTCCCTCACTCCCTGTCAACGTTTGGGTGCCATTACACACATGCTACGCTGACTCTGGGACTGGTGGGCAATGCCTTCTCTGTAATACCGTCTGCTTCATCAGTGCTGTGCATTTACAGGGCACTTAAGTATTCTACATGTCGTTTAGACAAGAGCCTACATTCAGGGTTATTTAGTACAAGTACCCTGTGATATACATCCAGTGTTTACTGTACATTGTTAGAGAGATATAGTTACTTAGTATTGCTGGTACAGTGCAGTTTTATTGTTGGTAATAATCTCTGCATTGTATATGTGAGTGTGTGCCAATGGCTGCTGTGTGGTCTCTATTTCGTGTATCTCTCGCATATGGCTATCCCTATATTCTGTACCTTGAGGGGGCTCTGTCCGTCAGGGTTATTCGATAATATAAGTATTTCACAGGATATACATTTTTTGTATTTTTCTGTGTGTTTTTCAGTCACATTTTACCTCAGAAATCCTCTGTCTGTGCTCTGCCTTGCAGTCACACCATACAGGGGATTTTTGTCAGGTAGTTTTGTCTGCTTATATTGTACTGTTACACCCTGGGGTTACGCTTACATATCATGTCTGCTACACAGGGTGGTAAATCCATGGCTGATCCTGCACCATGCAGTGTTGATGCCACGGATTTCTCAGAGGAAAACGTAGCAGCTGAGGGTTCAGGTACTGGGGGTTCTATACCCCATGGTCAGTCTGCAGCAAAGGGGGCAAATCAAGACCCATTAGGCTGTTTTCTCTCATTTTCTGACTACGCTATTAATTAGACTTGCGCCCCCTGTGGGACCTCTTGTGCCATTACAGTCACATATTGTCCCTGCAGTTAATCTGCCGTGGGCAGATACTCTGTTCTCTCGGTTAAAGCAATTACATCAGTCACTAGCTAAGCAAAATCCTGACTCTCGCCTGCCTAAGACCAGGGGGTCCTCTAAACGGGCCATTACTTCCTCACAATCCACACGTTTCGGATACCTCATCTGATGTAGATGGCGCTTTCACTGACCCTTCAGACTCTGATGCAGATGCTTCTGATGGGGGAATTTCTGACACAGGTGGATGTTCCTGACCGCTTGGAGGCTATCAGGCTGATACTTCAAATCGATGATGAAGGGCTTCCAGCTACCTCTGCGAAACCAGATAAGTTTAAACGTCAGAAGGTTACTGAGTTGGTTTTACCTCATTCTGACCACTTGGTTGATATTAGTTAGGAATCCAGGGAAAACCGGGTAAGAAGTTTTCCTTGTCTACGAAGATGCTAGCTCGTTATCCCCTTCCTGCAGAGTTAAGAAACAATTCGGGAACACCGCCACCAGTGGATTCACAAGTTGCGCGTCTGGTGGTCTCCTCTGCTCTGCCTGTCACTACCGTCACCTCCCTGAGGGGACCGACGGATAAGCGTGTGGACGGTTGCTCGAAGTCTATTATCACTCTTGCCTGAGCTATGCATAGGCTTACTATTGCGGCCTCTCGGGCTGCTAAAGCTTTAGAGGCCTGGGTTCAGGAAGTTGAGTCGGAACTACCGTCTAATTTTCCTGATAATGCTAGGCAGTGTCTTTCATATATTGTTACAGCCTCCCATTATATTTAGGAGGCGGCATCTGATGCAGGTATCCTGGCGGCCTAAGCATCTACTACGTCTATTCTGGCTCACCGGATCCTCTGGTTGCAGTCCTGGTCTGTAGATCTGAACTCTAGAAAGGCCGTAGAGGTGATCCCTTTTGAGGAAAACACTTTTTGGGGAAGATCTGAACAAGATCATTGCTGACTTAGCATCTGCTAAAACTGCATGTCTGCCTAGTACTACTTCAGCTCCGAAGGTTAAGAGTACTTCCTTTCCTTCCTTTCAACCTCCAGGTTAAGCAAAGGGTCAGGCGTACCCGATACAGGCTCACACTTCCAAATCCACTAAGCCCAAACCTAAACGTGCCTGGGCTGCCCGTCAGCCTGCTTCCAAAACAGAGTTGAAGACAACTCCAGGCGCCTGGGTACAGAAAGTCGTCACTCATGGATACACCATATCCTTCAAGAAACGTCCCCCTCATCACTTTTGCATGACAGACATCCCTTCGGATCAGGTAAAGGCAAAAACTCTTCGTTCGGTGGTTCAGTCCCTCCTGGACACAGGAGTGGTAGTGCCGGTGCCTCTGGCTCAGAGAGGAGTTACTATTCAACGCTGTTTCTAGTCCCGAAACCAAATGGTTACTCTCGGCCCATTCTCAGCCTCAAGTCTTTGAACAAGTTTGTGAGGGTCTCCAAGTTTTGTAGGGAAATCCTTCGCTCTATTGTCCTGGCTTTGGGGCCAGGGGACTATATGGTATCCCTGGACATACAGGATGCTTACCTATATATACCTATTGCCATGTCGTATCAGCTCTACCTGCTGTTTGCTATTGGTAAACTCCATTATCAATTCTGGGCCTTACCCTTTGGACTGACTTCGGCTCCGCGAATCTTCACCAAGGTAATGGCGGTGATGATGGACCTGCTCTGCCGTCAGGGTATCGGGATCCTACCGTATCTGGACGTCTTGCTGAACCTGGTGAATTGCCCAGACGTTCTCTGTCATTTGTATCTGACAGTCCAGTTTCTGCAAGCCCACGGTTGGCTCGTCAAGAAATCATCCCTGGTCCCTGCTCAGAGCATGGTTCACCTGGGGGCATTGTTGGACACATACAACCAGCAGTTGTTCTTGTCTCAGGAGAAAATCTTGAAACTTCAGGTCAGGATGCGATGCTTCCTCTCTCGCCTGTGAGTGTCGATACACTCGGTGATGCAAGTACTAGGCCTCATGATGACTGGTTTCAACATGGTAGAGTACGCTCAATTTAATTTCCGCCCTCTGCAGAAGCTGATTCTTGCCAAGTAGGACGGCCTGCCTCACTGGATCAGGTCTCTCATGATCTCCTTGTGTCCGGAGGTCCGTCTGTCACTGAGCTGGTGGCTACAGGACCAACAATTGTGCATGGGTCGTCCCTTCTGGATCTCCAACTGGGTCCTCCTAACGACGGATGCCAGTCTGAGGGGTTGGGGCGCGGTGTTGGAGCAGCACTCTGTCTTTAGGGTCGGTGGACCAGGGAGGAGTCTCTCCTCCCGATAAACATTCTGAAATTGCGGGCAGTGTTCCATGCTCTGAGACTGAACCAGCATCTGGTACAGAACAGGCCTGTTCATGTACAGTCATACAACGCCACCACGGTAGCGTACATAAATCATCAAGGCGGCACTCGAAGCCGCATGGCAATGATGGAAGTGTCAAAGGTTCTTCAATGGGCTGAACGTCATCTGCCAGCCATCTCGGCAGTGTTCATTCCGGTGGTCCTCAACTGCAAAGCGGACTTCCTCAGTAGTCAACACGTACACGCCAGAGAGTGGAGCCTCCATCCAGAAGTGTTTCAACTCCTCATGGACAAGTGGGGCCTTCCAGATGTGGACCTGATGGCGTCTCGACACAATCACAAGGTTCCGGTCTTCGGAGCAAGAACAAGGGATACTCAAGCGGAGTTCGTGGACGCACTGGCAATTCCATGGAACTTTCGGCTGCCATACGTGTTCCCTCCGGTGTCACTCCTGCCCAGAGTAATAAGAAAGTTCAAGCAAGAAGGAGGAATCCTACTTCTGATGGCTCAGGCGTGGCACAGACGGCATTGGTTCTCAGACCTACAGGTTCTCCCGCTGGAGCATCCTCTTCTGCTTCCACAATGACCAGACCTCCTCGTTCAGGACACTTGTGTCTACCAGGATCTGGCCCGGCTGCCTTTGACGGCATGTCTCTTGAAGCTTCCGTCTTCAGGGCCAAAGGATTTTCTGAGGCGGTCATTCAAACCATGTTGAAGGTCCGGAAACCGGCTTCTGCTCGGATTTACCATAGGGTCTGGAATTCTTACTTTGCTTGGTGCGCATCTAATAATCATGACGCTTACAAGTTTAGTACGGCCAATCTTTTGGCCTTTCTACAACAAGGCCTGGACTTGGGCCTTCATCTGGCCTCCATCAAGGTTCATATTTCTGTCTTGTTGGTTTGGTTCCAGAGAAAAATTGCGACCTTACCTGATGTGCATGCGTTCACTCAGGGTGTGTTGCGGATTCAACCTCCTTATGTCCCGCCGGTGGTTCTGGAGGCAAGGGTCTCTGTTTGAGCCTCTTGAATCTGCAGACCTTAAGTGGCTTTCTTTTAATGTATTGTTTCTGCTGGCTATTGCCTCTGCTAGACTGGTGTCTGATTTGGGTGCCTTGTCTTGTAGGTCACCATATCTGATTTTTCACCGTGATTGGGCGGTTCTTAGAACACGTCCCGGGTATTTACCTAAGGTGGTGTCTTCTTTCCACCTTAATCAGGAGATTGTGTTTCCGGCCTTTGCCTCTCTTGATTTGTCATCCAAAGAACGGTCTTTATATGTGGTACGGGCTCTACGTATCTACGTGAAGAGAACTGCCTCCATCAGGAAGTCAGATTCTCTTTGTTCTGTTTGATTTTTACAAACATGGCTGGCCTGCTCACAAGCAGACCCTGGCCAGATGGATTAGAATGGTGATTGCACATGCTTATGTGCAGGCTGTCCTTCCAGCTCCTGCTACCATCAAGGCCCATTCTACTCGGTCGGTTGGACCTTCTTGCGCGGCCCACAGTGGTGCGACCCTTGAACAAGGCGGCTACGTGGTCCTCGGTGAACACGTTCATAAGGTTCTATGCCTTTGATACTTCCGCCTCCCAGGATGCTTCCTTTGGACGCCGGGTTCTTGTGTCTGCTACAGTGCATCCCCTCCCATAAGGAACTGCTTTAGGACATCCCCAGTGTCATTCCCTGTGGAGCCCAGTGTACCCCTCAGCAGAAAAAGAGATTTATGGTAAGAACTTACCATTGTTAAATCTCTTTCTGCGGGGTACACTGGGCTTGGTATGGCATTAGCCGCTGACACTTTCTCCTGTCGTGAGTGTGTGGTGTATGTGGCTACTAACAGTTGTCTCTTTTACCTGCTACTGCATTGGACTGGTAACAAAACCTGAGCTCCTGTGCACGCAGGCGGGGTTATAGAGGAGGTGGTGCTAGGCATTCTGGGAACAGTCAAAGCTTTGAGCCTGTTGGTGCCTCGGATCAAGATCCTACTCTACACCCCAATGTCATTCCCTGTGGAGCCCAGTGTACCACGCAGAAAGATCTTACCATAAATCTGAGTTTTTTTTTTTATAAATGTAAGTACATTTCTAACCAGTTTTTGAAAAAGAAAATGAGCAAGTTAATTGGATAAAATGTGGCTTAACACTATAAAATACAAGGGGAAACAACATTGCAGGGCCTGCTCAATGGGAGGTTTTGGTCATCCATCAGCTTGCCTTAAGTAGGACACCTACATTACAGTTTGACAGGTGTACTGCCCCATTCAATCTACCCACCTGCCACTGTCCATAAAAGAGAAGGGGGTTCTGCAATATTATACAGATAGATAGAAATTCTCCATATTCTAACCATATTTTAGCATGTGCTAGTGCTGATCTTGTTTAGAAAGATGCCAATGCATAGACCTCTTGCATGGCGTTAGTTTGCTGTCACTTGCTCAGTTCACACACTGTCCTTCAATAAAGGTTAATAGCTGTCAAGTATAAAGTAAAATGGAAAACATTGCTTGTTATGGGATTTGCTGGACCTGTTAACATTTTAAATATAACATGCCTATATCTTGAATTCTGTTTTCTAGAATAACAACAATCTGGATGCTTGCTGTGCAGTCCTATCCCAAGAAAGTACAAAATACCTGTATGGTGAAGGAGACTTCTCTTTTTCGGAGGAATCTGACATTGGTTTAAGAAATCACATGACGTCCCTTAATTTGGATTTGCAGTCGCAATACCATGATGGCAGGGACGGAAGTAGAATGAATGGAAGCAGTAGAACTTTAACTCACAGCATAAGTGATGGGCACCTTCAGGGAGGGCAGTCCAACGAACTGTATCAACAAGAGCCACAGACTGCACCCGCTAATGTGCCTTCCAATTTTAATGTGTTTGGAATGGCAAATACAATTCATGCTTCAAACCCCGGCCATCAGTTTGGACTTCATTTAGGCAGCAAAAGCTCTTCAGGCTTACAATCACCCAGGTTCAATCCTATCATGGTTACCTTGGGTCCCAATATCCAGTCTAATCGTAATACCCCCACATCTTTGCACATACATGGTGGTCCGCCGCCTGTACTTAACAGTCCACATGGAAATTCTATCTATATTAGACCTTATATTACTTCTCAAAGTGGCACACCACGGCAAACACCCCAACAACCTGGCTGGATGTCTCAGATTCCCACACAAGTTTATCAGCCATCACAGCCAAATCCCTGGACAACTCTGCCTTCTTCATATACTCAGTCACATACCTCAGCCCAATCGAACCAGCAGGGTCACCAGACCTCTCATGTGTATATGCCCATTAGTTCACCCACTACGCCTCAAGCGCCAGTGCTTCATTCATCCGGTGGTAACACCCAACCCTCCACCCTGTACAACATTCAAAATATCTCAACTGGTCCCAGGAAAAACCAAATTGAAATCAAACTTGAACCACCACAAAGAAGTAATTCAATGTTGCGTTCCACAAATTCCCGAAGTTCCACTAACCCATCTTCTTTAAGCAGTCACACAAGGAACCAACCCACTGTTTACTTTGCAAGCCCACCAAACTCCGATGAGATGATCAGCCGCAACCAACCTAAGGTCTACATTTCAGGTCCTGGTGGTGATGACCAGGTTCTTCGGAATCAGCCTACTCTCTTCATTTCAGCCAATTCTGGTCCTGCAGCCACAGCCAGGAATGTTTCTGGGCAAGTAAGCATGGGTCCTGCTTTCATTCACCATCATCCACCCAAAAGCAGAGCACTTGGAAACAACGCAACTTCTCCTCGTGTTGTTGTGACTCAGCCGAACACAAAGTACACATTTAAAATAACAGTGTCCCCAAACAAACCACCTGCAGTTTCACCTGGGGTTGTATCCCCAACCTTTGAGCCTACAAATCTCCTTCCATTTGCAGAGTCGGAAGGTATTGGTTTAACGGACCCTGTTTTAGTACACGATAGAATGAATGACTCAAGGAAACCAAGCATTGGATCAGATGATGCAGCATATACACAAGGTAACATTCTTTCTCTGTTCTTGTACAAAAAAAATTAAAAATTTGTTTAATGTAGAGGGGAAAAAAAAGCTTTTCATATATCTTTTAGAATGACTGACTGCGTCTACAAAGTGATCTTCACTTACCAGTATGCCTAATGTAACTCCTGTATAAAATTGTCTTTTCATTCTCAACTTGTATTTTGTTTAAGGCTTTCTCAGGTTTCAGGTTAACCAGCTAATATCCATCCAGATGGGTCACATGTATGCCACTGTAGAATCAGCACTTAGCATAACATAGATGCAGGTCTTTGTTAGTCTGATTATCTTGAATGTTTAGATTGCACAGAATGAGCGCCTCTGAAGCAAGACGCTTCTGTTTTGCATAGTCTATACATTGCAGCTAAGTCAACATAAGGCTAGGTGTGATATGATTCTTAAACTGCAATGGTAATACATAACATGAACAATGGTTTATCCCCTTGTAAGACTAAAGCACCTTTTAGATCCATATTTAATTCTGAAACTTTTTTTGTGTTAAGGGTCCTACACATTAGGCGATGTGCCGCCGAGGTGCTGGATACGGCTGACGGGTGACCCGGTGGCGGGGGGGAGTGACGGACTCCACCCGGCCCCATAGCAATGCATGCTATAATGGACGACATTGTCCATATTGGTCTGCATGTATAAGCGGCCCGGCACCAACGATGAACGAGCGCGGGGCCGCGCATCGTTGATCATTTGTGCCTACACACTGAAAGATGTGAATTAAATCTCGTTCATTAATGAACAAAATCGTTCATATCTTTCAGTGTTATCGCTTAGTGTGTAGGGCCCGTTACACACTCAAGATATACTCTACCTACAATTCAAGTTGCTGCAATTAAAGAGATACTAGTTTACATGTAAACTGTTTGTATTGTTTGTTTAAATTCCACAAATAGCAGCGCTTTGTTGATGAAATGTCACATAGAAATATTTGATGATAATGAATTTATTTCCATAAAATTGGGCTTCCAAACATTTGCGTAAAGCACAAATAAAAAAATATTTTTAAAAAGACCACACAGATTGGGTATCGGATGCAGCACAGTTCGAAAGTCCGTTCCCTTTATAGCACCTCCCTGTGCGCCACTTTGCAAAGAGTCCCGGTTAGAATATTTCTTATTTCAAATAAATGATACCTGAGTCACTGGAGGATTTAGTGTCCTGGAATAGTTGTAGCCAGAGTCCTCACAAGAGCTGTGACCCTAAACGGTAAAGTTCAAAACACCGGTAGATGACTCCACATAGTTGGCATTCGATTGCAGGAGGTTGGTCAGGAAAGTGCTGAGTGTGGCTCCCAATGTGGGCTATCCACTGACGCGTTTCGCTGCACCTGGCAGCTTTTTCAAAGGCCGTTTTTTTTTACATTGCACTCAGCACTTGATAACCGTAATCGAATAAGTCCCCAGAGAGAGCCCTCAGCACAGCCTAACCAGCGCTGTGGTTATGTGACCAATACAGAGCTCAGCCAATAGCGTTCCATGGCTAGCATGTGTTTTGTCACATAACCACAACTCTATTTGTGCTCTGTCGGAGCTATCTGATGAGGCATGTCTCTTAAAAATGAGGAAGGGATCTCTGATGGGAAGGATATTTGTGGCTGTTCCTCAAATCAGAGTTGCTGATGTCACTCTGACACGTACGGTGGGATGTAATGGAGTCTGAGTTCACCAGGGGTGCAGGATGCGAGCCGATTTCAGTTTTCTTTTTTAAAGGGGCAAACACAAAATCATGCCTTGTAAGCGATTGCCCCTTTAAAAAGATGGCAGAGATCGGCCGACACCCAGCACCTCCTGCGATCTTGGACTCCATTACATCCCGCCGCTAGTCACAGATCTCCCTTACATCATACTTCCCTCCTCCCAACATTAAGATGAAGGGTACGGTTTAGACAGCGGGAAAATTGCAGAGAGGGTAGATGGATGCGTTCATTTGTGTTTCAGCAAGCAGCATTATATATCAGTGGGCTATAACCTAGGCATATTAAAAAAAAAATAAGTATCCAGCTGGGTGTGGCATGATATGTCGATTTCATAAAATAATAGAATGTCGACATTGTCTCTGGTGGTGCACCCGGAGACTTGCCTGCTCCCAATGGCTGCAGCGGCCCCAGTGGTCATATGACTGTTTCGGTAGAGCTGCATTCCGGTGAGTGCACTTGACCTAACACTAATCGGGCCGCTTGGTGCCTAACCCTAATTCTCCCCCTAGTGCCTAACCCTAACTCTCCCGTCTCGCTGCCTGACCCTAATGTCGACATTCTGATAATGTTGTGATGTGTCATGTCGACATTCTGGATGTACAGGTGGACAGCTTTGTAGGTTTTGAAATGGCAGATAGCTGTTTATCCAAGGATGTCTTGGTTGAGTCATTTTTTTTTTCCAGCAACTGAAAATCCATGTTAACATTTCAATAACTGTTAGCATTATGAATGTCAACCTATTAGCTGCTTATTTTGAACAAGGATGTCCAAACATGATGCTGATGTCTTGATTTCAGTATCTCAAAGTAGAGATCCCTTGCCTAAAGCTGGATACACACTTGAAAGACCAGACTATCTAGCACTGATACAATACATCAAGTCTGCATGCACATTGCATGATATGTTGTACGATATATATCGTTTCGGGGGAACTTGACCGTATCATAATATCAGGTGGCATGATAGGAATGGACGTTGTGTGTAAATTACAGATCTGTAGTACACACTACATGATGATGCAGAGTGGTCGCAGGTGCCATGATTGACATATCAGGCCTAAGTCAGAGATGATTTACGTACATCTCCAATGGTGTGCGATCTGCACTGCATATGCAGATCTCGTTCTGATAGATCACACGTAGTTCCCTCTAAGCTGCAGCATTATTGACATGCTGCGCCCGTTTGGGGTTGTGGTCAGGGCAGTGACAGCCATTGTTCTTGAAAATGGATGTTTTTGAGACGTGCCGAGGCTAGTGTCTGCTTCCTACAACGCAGCATCACTGGCCTCTGTAGCGTGAAAACACATGCAACACCTGCCTTTCTGAGTAATCTGAGGGTTACTCAGATGACCAGTGTGCGCGCAGAGGAATCTGATGCTGTGTCTTTCCTAAGCAGCAGCGGATCACAAAAGCATGCAATGGGTGTCTTTCTACACAAGACTCCTGCTTTTTTTACATATTTCAGCACAGCCGCTGCTTACTGCGTCCATCTCTGAATCTGGCCCATTTTGTAGTAATGTCACCATGTAAGCACTGTTAAGTTCTAACTTAACCTGCCCAGTTACTAATAAGCTCAAATTAGCATTTTGCTAATAATGTTACTTTTTTTTTTTTTTAATCGGGGGGGGGGGGGGGGGGGGGGGGGGGACTCTTAATGAGGAATACACAAGAGATACACTTTGCTTTATGACATTGGGACACAGTGAGACAGTGTAGATGCTGCTTCATTTCTCATGATTCTGTTAATGTTTCTGGCCTGAAATAAATTGAGTCCTAAAATATTGATCATCCACAAAAATCATGGAAGAGAAAATATAGAAAATAAAAAAAATTGGCAGCAGTCTCCTACAGTACATACTACGTGTGGTTATATATTGTGTCCGTGTGTGTAAAATATGATTAAAAAGTCAATGTCTGAAAGCAGTATCTGCTACAATGAGTGGTCACTGTACTTTGTATAAAGGATTTTTACATTATTCCTGCATTGCTCAGGGTGCTGCATTCTAACTGATCTAGCGCCTTCTTTTGTTATCCACAGTAACATCTAACATAGGCTGTAATGAGATAAAGGTAATAATATGGGGAGTATAAATTTATCATGTGAACTGGTTTTCCAAATGTTAACTTTTCGTAATCGATTTACTACTAGTTAATGTTGGTGTTAGATATTTGTTCTTGAACTAATTTCAGATGAGATTGTAAGTAGCCTGGCGTCAGCTCTTTGTTTAACTAAAAAGCAAAAAGTTTGCTTTTAAAGCAAATTCTATAGGGGAATTCAATTAAACGTGCTATTGAATATCATGGGGAATGAGTGGCCGGAGTTATTCAAATAGCTGTGGATTTCTACCCGCACCCACCCAAGCCAACAGCATTGCACCTGGCATTTAAGAAGGAGAATGCCTTTTACCACAACTATACAGCATTATTTAGGTGTGATAACCAGCATCTGCTGACTAATTGAAAAGCTCCAGGCATTCGTTCCCTGCACTTTACAGTAGCGTGTTTAATTGAATTCCCTCCCTATAAAAGTTGTCCTTTTAATGCCTAATTTTATAAATATGTATTTTGTAGCTTTACTGGTACATCAGAAGGCGAGAATGGAGCGACTTCATCGAGAACTTGAAGTGCAAAAGAAAAAGCTGAACAAACTTAAAACAGAGGTCAATGAAATGGAAAATAATCTCACTCGGAGACGCCTAAATAGGTCTAATTCTGTTTCCCAAATTCCATCAGTAAGTTTTAATTTTCTTATTTTAAATTCCTGTTAATTTGTAAGATTGAACAATAGTTAACCCCAGTGATGTGGTCAACATTGTTTTTACTTATTGCCAAAATTGAAGTTTGAAACAGATGTTTTATGAAATACTATGCAGGATGGTATTCTGTACTCTGAATACAGGCTGCATTAAACTAAGGAGCGGACTCGATTCGCCACGAACTGGCATCTGCAACTTGCATTGTGAATTTATACCTCCGTAGGCTGCAAGCTGAATCTGCCTTCTGCAGGTTACACATGGAACCGGCAGCTTCTGCGGCTAATTGAATAGATCCCTAAAAGTTTTAGTCCGTTTCTTTCTGCAAGCGGGTACCCTGGTGGAAGGCTCTTAAATCCTAACAACATTCTCTACCCAAATTACCTCATTGTAAAAGTGTTTCTTGCGCAGCTGTGTAATATTTTGAATTTTCTTTTTTAAGCTGGAAGAAATGCAACAGTTAAGGAGTTGTAACAGACAGCTGCAGATTGACATAGACTGTCTCACCAAAGAAATTGATCTTTTTCAGGCAAGAGGTGAGTTACTGTCATTTGGGTAGAGAAGCCTGATGTCTAGGGCTGTTGATATCGTTTTTGCCTGCAGTTCTGTTGTGCATAATTCAGATTGCTCTTAAAACATAAGAGCAAGACAAAGTAACAGTGCTGTATTAAGAGAAACTAGTGTGATGATATATTAATTTGAAACAGCCATAAATCTCCTATATTAAATACTAAATGTTAACATACTCAATAGTTAGTAATACTAAAACTTATCACTAAAAATACCCGACACATTTCTCGTCGGCACTTTATGAAGGGTATGCAATAAGCCTCTGGATGTTCAGGGCATAGATAAAGTAGGCACAATCTGACGGTCTAGTTGTGAACTGTAATCTCTGACTCAAGTCCTTGTGAAATGTCAAGGCACAAAACTGTATATAAGCAGCACTGCACACTACCTCATAATGCCACCCATCTGTAATAAAATGGGGAACAAAAAAAAAAATATATATATATATATATATATATATATATATATATATATATATATATATATATATATATATATATATATATATATATACAGAGAAAGGTACGGCACTCCTAAAGCTCTATTTGTATAATGCCGGTGCCTCCGTAAAACCGAAGTAATATAACAAAGTACAGACGTGGCACTCACGGCAACTCCAAGAAATCACACAGTCAACAGAAGTTGTTGTAACGTTTCAGTGGACACCCCACTGTCGTCAGTGGGGTGTCCACTGAAACGTTACAACAACTTCTGTTGACTGTGTGATTTCTTGGAGTTGCTGTGAGTGCCACGTCTGTACTTTGTTATATATATATATATATATATATATATATATATATATATATATATATATATATATATATATATATATATATATATATATATACACACACGCACTTACCACTCATAGGGTAGCCCATGACCACATCACTCAAATACATACAAACAGAACACTCAGCGCTCATCATAGCAAGCTCACTTATCCTCAACACATCAATAAATAAAAGATGGGGGGTTAGTTAGTGAATTGGCCAATGCACAGAAGCATGCAAACCGAATGCCAAGTTTTCAGTTTGTGTGTGTGTGTGTGTGTGTATATATGTGTATGTGTATATATATATATATATATATGTGTGTGTGTGTGTGTTAATAGGCACTCCGATAAACGTAATAATAACCACGGTGCCCTCCTCAAGTAAATACACACGGAGAGGTCCCCTGGGTAGGAGTATGGGAATTCCCCCAACAGCAAAACAGGTATCAGGTGGCACTCGTTGGATTTGATGAAAAAAGTTATGTAGTCAAATGACAAAAAGCATGTCACCTTGAGAAAAACGCCCTGTGTGGTGTTGAAATGTCTGTTTTACATCATGCTTTTTGTCACTTGAATACATAACTTTTTTCATCAAATCCAACGAGTGCCGCCTGGTACCTGTTTTGCTGTTGGGGGAATTCCCATACTCCTACCCAGGGGACCTCTCTCTCTCTGTGTGTGTGTGTGTGTGTGTGTGTGTGTGTGTGTGTGTGTGTGTGTGTGTGTGTGTGTAGAGAGAGGAGGCTGACTATCGGTTTGTTTCAGTCTGGGCCAATTTTGTGTATTAAGAATTCACATGTTAATATTTTATCAGTACAGAAAGCCAATTCTCTTGTTATACATCGGTAGCGGTAGCTGACTTTACTATGTTCATGATAGCATCCAATTCCCATCACAAAACCAACCCACCCTAAAGGCACCCATATGCCATGATGATGATGATGATGATGATGATGTAGTAGTAGTCTCTACATTTTGCTCCCAATGTAAAATACCAAAGCAATTATGCTCAAATATGTACTATGTGGGTTGGTTCCATTTCATAGTCACTGCATCTTAATGATGTTGAAAGTCTAATGCCCCATTCAGATTGTTGATGATGTTAGGGGGTTTTGTTTTGTTTTTTTGCTGCAGTAACAAAACCTCTAAGAGGTTGAACTTTACTTCACTTAATATTTTATGTTAGTAAGAATATTAAACTGGAAAATGAAGCAGCAATTGCCAGTAGAATAGTTGGAAATCCACCATGTTATTAGTTGGAAATATACCACATTGGAGTTGCTTGTTGTGCTATTATGAAGCCCTGCCAGTAATGCTGGCAGTAACATGGCTGTATTGGCATGGTGTTCATATATAGAGCTTCATTGTGACTGCAATTCTCTTTGATTACAATTTGTAACACTTGTTATATGAACATTAACTGGTCAATAAAACACTTGTTGCTTCACAATTTATATTTAAAATAAAAACCAACCTACATTTTAGCTATCATTCTGCTTGTAAATCTAATTCATGTTACATTTTTGGATTTTTCCACAAGTTTTTCATTATATTGCAGTGATTTATATATGTACAATTATTGGTTTTATGTTTTCTTTTTAGGGCCACACTTTGATCCCAGTGCTATACATAATTTTTATGACAACATTGGATTTCTTGGCCCTGTGCCGCCAAAGCCTAAAGGTACAGCATCTGTTGGTAAGTTCAGTACAATTGTGTATAATGCTCTAGTGCAGGCCTGGCCAACCTGTGGCGCTCCAGCTGTTGTAAAACTACATGTCCCATCATGCTTTGCCACAGTTATTTTTTATTAGGGTATGCTAAAACACTGGCAGGGCATGCTGGGATGTGTAGTTTCACAACATCTGGAGAGGTTGGCCAGGCCTGCTCTAGTGTTTCTCCAGATAACCCCAAGTATGGATGGTAAATTAAGAAACCCTAATTTGAGACTGCAATGATCTGGTCAGACCCAGACATACACTAATTTTTAATGCATCTCCCTCTTGCATATGATGCATGGTATCCGGACTCCAGGTCGACACCAAAAGGTCGATGGGTTTTTCACTTTTTTTCTTTCTTTAGTTTTTTGAACTTTTTCATACTTTACGATCCATGTGGACTACGATTGAGAACGGTAACCTGTGCCAAGCGCATCGAGGCACCTTGCCCGAAGGATGGCGAGCCATGCGTGGGGACACGGTGCACTAATTGGGGCTCCCGGTCACTCTACGAAGAAAACTACGCCAATTTTTTTTTTTTTTTTTAAACTCATGTCGACCTTTTGTCCATGTCGACCGAAGGTGTCAACCTTTTTGGTGTCGACCTGGAGTTTCAGACACATAATGCATTGCGTGCACCTATGGCATACATATTTAGTTCTCAATTATCTGCCCTAAGCAACACAGAAATGGTAGCAGTTGGCTTACCATGTTACAGATGTCCTCATACACTATTGCTGCAGTCACACCAAACATCGCTTCTTGATGCTACAGATCTGTGTAACTCAGTTCTGCGTTAAGCGTCGTTTAAGTCTTTTTGTTTCAAATGTGCGTCTTAAACGCAATGCAATGTGACAAAACTGCTTCACGAGACTTCGCTATTATTTCTGTGGCCACCTGAAACATAGAATTTGACAGCAGATAAGAACTACTTGGCCTATCTAGTCTGCCCTAAACACATGTACATGCACATCACTTTTCTCTAACGTCCTAGTGGATGCTGGGAACTCCGTAAGGACCATGGGGAATAGCGGGCTCCGAAGGAGGCTGGGCACTCTAGAAAGATCTTAGACTACCTGGTGTGCACTGGCTCCTCCCACTATGACCCTCCTCCAAGCCTCAGTTAGATTTCGTGCCCGGCCGAGGTTGGATGCACACTAGGGGCTCTCCTGAGCTCTTAGAAAGTTATAGTCTTAGAATTTGTTCTTTTCAGTGAGACCTGCTGGCAACAGGCTCACTGCAGCGAGGGACTAAGGGGAGAAGAAGCGAACTCGCCTGCTTGCAGCCGGATTGGGCTTCTTAGGCTACTGGACACCATTAGCTCCAGAGGGATCGACCGCAGGCCCAGCCTTGATGTTCGGTCCCGGAGCCGCGCCGCCGTCCCCCTTACAGAGCCAGAAGCAAGAAGATGGTCCGGAAAATCGGCGGCATGAAGACATCAGTCTTCACCAAGGTAGCGCACAGCACTGCAGCTGTGCGCCATTGCTCCTCTCACACACTTCATACTCCGGTCACTGAGGGTGCAGGGCGCTGGGGGGGGGCGCCCTGAGGCAGCAATAAAAACACCTTGGCTGGCAAAAATACCTCAATATATAGCCCCAGGGGCTATATATGAGGTAAATACCCCTGCCAGAAGTCCATAAAAAACGGGAGAATAGGCCGCGAAAAAGGGGCGGAGCCTATCTCCTCAGCACACTGGCGCCATTTTCCCTCACAGCTCCGTTGGAGGGAAGCTCCCTGGCTCTCCCCTGCAGTCTACAAGGGTTAAAAAAAGAGAGAGGGGGCACTAAATTTAGGCGCAGTATACATTATATATATAGATATAAAGCTATAGGGGACATAACTCAGTTAGTCCCTGCAGTATATAGCGCTCTGGTGTGTGCTGGCATACTCTCACTCTGTCCCCCCAAAAGGGCTTTTGTGGGTCCTGTCCTCGTTTAGAGCATTCCCTGTGTGTCTGCGGTGTGTCGGTACGGCTGTGTCGACATGTTGAATGAGGAGGCTTATATGGTGACGGAACAGAGGCCGATATATGTGATGTCGCCCCCTGTGGGGCCGACACCAGAGTGGATAGAGAGGTAAAAGGTATTAACCGACAGTGTCAACTCCTTACATAAAAGGGTGGATGACGTAACAGCTGTGGGACAGCCGGCTTCGCAGCCCGCGCCTGCCCAGGCGTCTCAAAGGCCATCAGGGGCTCAAAAACGCCCGCTCTCTCAGATGGCAGACACAGATGTCGACACGGAGTCTGACTCCAGTGTCGACAAGGTGGAGACATATACACAATCCAATCCGTGACTTGATCCCGGCAATAAAAAATGTGTTATACATTTCTGACTTTAACCTCTATAAATGGGTTTTAGGTTTGGGGAGAAAAAACAGGCAGTGTTTTGTTCCCCCATCAGATGAATAAATGAAGTGTGTGAAAAGCGTGGGTTCCCCCGTTAAGAAACTGGTAATTTATAAAAAGTTACTGATGGCGTACCCTTTCCCGCCAGGAGGATAAGTTACGCTGGGAGATATCCCCTAGGGTGGATAAGGCGCTCACACGTTTGTCAAAAAAGGTGGCACTGCCGTCTTAGGATACGGCCACTTTAATAGGTACCTGTTGATAAAAAAAAACAGAGGCTATCCTGAAGTCTGTATTTACACACTCAGGTACTAGACTGAGACCTGCAGATAGTGCTGCTGCAGCGTGGTTGGTGACCCTGTCAAACAGGGATAATAGTTGGCAAACATAAAAACATATTAAAGACGTTGTCTTATATATGGGAGATGCACAGAGGGATATTTTGCCGGCTGGCATCCAAAATAAATGTAATGTCCATTCTGTCAGGAGGGTATTAGAGACCTGTCACTGGACAGGTGATGCGGACTTAAAAAGCGCATAGAGAGCCTTATAAGAGTGAGGAATTATTTGGGGATGGTCTCTGGGACCTCGTATCCACAGCAACTGCTGGGAAGAAATAATTTTACCTCAGGTTTCCTCACAGAAAAAGGTACAGTCCTTTCGGCTTCAGAAAAGCAAGCGGGTCAAATGGCGCTTCCTTTCTGTACAGAGACAAGGGTAGAGGGAAAAAGCTGCACCAGTCAGCCTGTTCCCAGAATCAAGATTCTTCCCCCGCCTCCTGTGAGTACACACCATGACGCGGGTGCTCCACAGGTGTAGCCAGGTACGGTGGGGGGCCGCCTCAAAAATTTCAGCAATTAGTGGGCTCGCTCACAGGTGGATCCCTGTTTCTTCCAAGTAGTAATTTCAGGGGTACAAGCTGGAATTAGAGAAGTCTCCCCCCAGCCGTTTCCTAAAATATGCCTTGCTGACAACTCCCTCAAGCAGGGAGGCTGTGCTAGAGGCAATTAATAAGCGGTATTCCCAGCAGGTAATACTCAAGGTGCCCCTACTTCAACAAGGACGGGGTTACTATTCCACACGGGTTGGGGTACCGAAACCGCATGGTTCGGTGTGACCCATTTTATATTTAAAATCCTTGAACATAAAAAAATTCAAGTTCAAGATGGAATCGCTCAGGGCGGTTATTGCAAGCCTGGACGAGGGGGATTACATGGTATCCCGGGACATCAAGGATGCTTTCCTGCATGTCCCCATTTACCATCCTCGCCAGGAGTACCTCAGATTTGTGGTACAGGATTACCATTACCAAGTCCAGACACTGCCGTTTGGAATGTACATGGCACCGAGGGTGTTTTATCAAGGTAATGGCCGAAATGATGATACTCCTTCAAAAAAAAGGGAGTTGTAATTATCCCGTAATTGGACAATCTCGTTATAAGGGCGAGGTCCAAGGAGCAGTTGGTAGTCGGGGTAGCACTATTTTGGAAAGTGCTACAACAGCATAGGTGGATTCTAAACAGTCCAAAGTCACAGCTGGTTCCTATGACACGTCTACTGTTCCTGGGGATGGTTCTGGACATAAACCAGAAATAGTGTTTCTCCCGGAGGAGAAAGCCAAGGAGTTGTCATCTCTAGTCAGAGACCTCCTGAAACCAAAATAGGTAGCGGTGCATCATTGCACGCGAGTCCTGGGAAAAATGGTAGCTTCTTACGAAGCAATCCCATTAGGCAGGTTCCATACAAGAACTTTTCAGAGGGACCTGTTGGACAAGTGGTCCGGATCGCATCTTCCGATGCATAGGCTGATAACCCTGTCTCCAAGGACCAGGGTATCTCTACTGTGGTGGCTGCAGAGTGCCCATCTTCAAGAGGGCCGCAGGTTCGGCATACAGGACTAGGTCCTAGTGACCATGGATTCCAGCCTTTGAGGCTGGGGGGCAGTCACATAGGGAAGAAACTTCCAGGGACTTTGGTCAAGTCAGGTTATTTCCCTACACATAAATATTCTGGATCTGAGGGCCATTTACAATGCCCTGAGGCCAGCAAGGCCTCTGCTTCAAAACCAGCCGGTACTGATCCAATCAGACAACATCACGGCAGTCGCCCATGTAATCAACGGGGCGGCACAAGAAGCAGGATGGCGATGGCAGAAGCCACAAGGATTCTCCGATAGGCGGAAAATCATGTGTTAGCACTGTCAGCAGTGTTCATTCCCGGAGTGGACAACTGGGAAGCAGATCTTCTCAACAGACACGACCTCCACCCGGGAAAATGGGGACTTCCTCCAGAAGTCTTCCAATAGGATTGTACACCATTGGGAAAGGCCACAGGTGGACATGATGGCGTCCCGCCTTAACAAAAAGCTATAAAAGATATTGCTCCAGGTCAAGGGACCCTCAGGCGATAGCTATGGACGCTCTGGTAACACCGTGGGTGTACCAGTCGGTTTAGGTGTTCTCCCCTCTGCCTCTCATACCAAAGGTACTGAGAATAATAAGAAGGCGAGGAGTAAGAACGATACTCGTGGATGGCCAAGAAGAGCTTGGTACCCAGAACTTCAAGAATTTATATCAGAGGACCCATGGCCTCTGCCACTCAGTCAGGACCTGCGGCAGCAGGGGCCCTGTCTGTTCCAAGACTTACCGCGGCTGCGTTTGACGGCATGGCGGTTGAACGCCGGATCCTGAAGGAAAAGGATATTCCGGAGGAAGTAATTCCTACGCTTACTAAAGCCAGGAAAGAGGTTACAGCAACTCATTATCACCGCATATGGCGAAAATATGTTGCATGGTGTGAGGCCGAAAGGGCCCCAACAGAGGAATTTCAACTAGGTCGATTTCTGCATTTCCTGCAAGCAGGAGTGACTATGGGCCTTAAATTGGGTTCCATTAAGGTACAGATCTCGGCTCTGTCGATTTTCTTTCAAAAAAGAACTAGCTTCAGTACCTGAAGTTCAGACATTTATAAAAGGAGTGCTGCATAGTCAGCCCCCGTTTGTGCCTCCTGTGGCACCTTGGGATCTCAACGTGGTGTTGAGTTTTCTTAAAATCACTTTGGTTTGAACCACTAAAAACCGTGGATCTGAAATATCTCACATGGAAGGTGGTTATGTTATTGGCCTTGGCTTCTGCCAGGCGAGTATCAGAATTGGCGGCTTTGTCTTGTAAAAGCCCTTATTTGATTTTCCATATGGATAGGGCAGAATTGAGGACTCGTCCCCAGTTTCTCCCTAAGGTGGTGTCAGCGTTTCACCTGAACCAGTCTATTGTGGTGCCTGCGGCTACTAAGGATTTGGAGGACTCCAAGTTGCTAGACGTTGTCAGGGCCCTGAAAATATATGTTTCCAGGACGGCTGGAGTCAGAAAATCTGACTCGCTGTTTATCCTATATGCACCCAACAAGCTGGGTGCTCCTGCTTCTAAGCAGACTATTGCTCGTTGGATTTGTAGTACAATTCAGCTTGCACATACTGTGGCAGGCCTGCCACAGCCAAAATCTGTCAATGCCCATTCCACAAGGAAGGTGGGCTCATCTTGGGCGGCTGCCCGAGGGGTCTCGGCTTTACAACTTTGCCGAGCAGCTACTTGGTCAGGGGCAAACACGTTTGCAAAATTCTACAAATTTGATACCCTGGCTGAGGAGGACCTGGAGTTCTCTCATTCGGTGCTGCAGAGTCATCCGCACTCTCCCGCCCGTTTGGGAGCTTTGGTATAATCCCCATGGTCCTTACGGAGTTCCCAGCATCCACTAGGACGTTAGAGAAAATAAGAATTTACTCACCGGTAATTCTATTTCTCGTAGTCCGTAGTGGATGCTGGGCGCCCATCCCAAGTGCGGTTTATCTGCATTACTTGTACATAGTTATTGTTAACTAAATCGGGTTATTGTTGAGCCATCTGTTGAGAGGCTCTATTGTTTCATACTGTTAACTGTGTTTCATATCACGAGTTGTACGGTGTGATTGGTGTGGCTGGTATGAGTCTTACCCGGGATTCAAAATCCTTCCTTATTGTGTACGCTCGTCCGGGCACAGTACCTAACTGAGGCTTGGAGGAGGGTCATAGTGGGAGGAGCCAGTGCACACCAGGTAGTCTAAGATCTTTCTAGAGTGCCCAGCCTCCTTCGGAGCCCGCTATTCCCCATGGTCCTTACGGAGTTCCCAGCATCCACTACGGACTACGAGAAATAGAATTACCGGTGAGTAAATTCTTATTTTTTTTGTCGGGAGCTAATTATCCTACCAGTATATTTATGGAGTGTGGGAGGAAAACGGATTACCCAGAGGAAACCGATGCAAGCACAGGGGGAACATGCAAACCCCATACATCTACGGCCATGGTGGCAATCGAACTCATGAGCTCAGTGCTTTGAGGACAACAGCTCATAAGTACAGTATATAAATATATTTTTTATTTTCTTTAGAAGATCAAATTAATTGTGTAGCTCTCAGCCTATACTGCATTCTATTAGCACCGATATATGTTGACATTAGTCTGGCAATCAGAAAATGGTTATTTAGCTTACAGTACTGTTGCAAATATTGGTTTCAGTAAGTTTAATGATCGTTGCCTATAAGAGTTGAGTTTTCTGGTTTCCCTGCGTAAGTTCACTTTTACTCTATCTGTTTCTATCCCCACTGACAAAGAAATGTTCACACATTAGTTTTTAGCTCTCTGCAGTTTCCAAAGTCCTAAAACAGAGCGCAGCCCAAACCCAGATACTTGATATACTGTTTTCCATTTAGTGCCTTATGGAAGACTTCTGGCACACACAATTATATGTGGAGCCAACGTGTTTTTTTTTCCTCCTTTTCTCTGTAACTGTAGTTTTATTTTTAGAAAGACACTTCATACACCCATGGAGCTGGTCAATTTTTATATAATCGTTGTTTACATAGTGCCTGGTGTACAAAACAAATGTTTTGTCTTTGCTCTTTTTGGTTTGCATGTAAATGTAGTGATTTTGTAGGTCTGTTGTGCCACACGTATTTACTCCCAGGTGACTGCTTCCTACATCCGCCTACCTGCCTCACAGGTAATCCAAAGGCAGAGGGATTACAGGTAGCAGCCGCGTGTCAATATAGAGCATCATGTGAGGTGGCCTGCAAGTGGAGCTAATATAATTGCATTCTGCAGAGAACATAGAAATATTGTATACTATGCGTTTCATTTTTTTCCATTACAAACACTAAATTCTCAAAACTGACTGCTAAAAGAATAGACACACATGGAAAAGTGTATCTGTACAAATCATAAGTATTCCTCACTTAAAAATGTATTTAAGCAGAAATCTAATATTAAACACAATTAAGGCATGTATCACAATACTGGGAATAGGCCAGCCCTCTATCCTTTCACTTTGTGGTAGATCCAAATAGATAGATACCCACAAAGCGCCATTATGTTCTCAACTCTCAATGTTTTATTCCCTTACAGAACAAAGGTCCACTGTCAAAACACCAAAGAATGTTCCAGACATGGAGGAAGATGAGGGGTCTCAGTGGAACTGCACTGCATGTACTTTTCTAAACCACCCTGCCTTAAACCGTTGTGAACAGTGTGACATGCCCAGGCATTACTGAGCCAGTAGGTCTTTATACCTTTTGTGTCATTGGAAATTCAAGGAAATAAAATTCAACACAACTATTCTAAATGATAGGAGTAATTAAGTCTGAAAGTGTGGCCTCTGGTTGTTTACTTATGGTAAACGTCAGCCACAGAATAATACCTCAGTGTTGTATTGTGTGCAGTTGGGCTTTTGCCTCTCTTAAATTCTCTGATCAATGTAAAACTGAGACACCTGGTTCCCAACTGCCACCTGTACCATGTACAGTATTAACCTTTCTAAGAAGAATTCTCACTGTGCCCAGTGTTTTGGGCTCTTGCTAATCTCTCTGCAAAAGTTACTGGAGTGTTTTGAATATATTCAGTGGAGAAGAGAAGTGTGAGAGTTTGGTCAGCTTTTTATTTCTCCATAAGACAATCTAACGCCAAAAACAGTACATAGAGAGGAAATGCAACTTGCTGTGACCTGTTGCCGCCACATGAACAGAAAAAGGACTTAGTAGTTCATTGGTTATAGTGCCTCTCAAGAACCTCCCTTGGCTTGTGAAACCAGCATCAGTACAATCAAGTGTAACGAAGAAAATGAAAAAAAAAACTGCATGCATTGTCTGTACGATACAGTGAAATTACCCACCGCTTTTTTTTTTTTTTTAGTTTGTTTCCATTTTGTACATAGCTCTAAAGCCTGCTTGATTTTTTTTTTCTTTATTTTTATTGTTCTCGCCTTTATTAATTTTCTGTACTTCTGTATGTATAGTTTAATAGGGTTTTTGTTTCCTTTCTTTTAAATTTTTTGGCACAATCAATGTCCTTTTTTAAAGCTTTTCTCAAAACAATGGTGCCTTAAGTTGGTGGCGGGAGGGAATAAAGCATTGTGCATAGTTTCATATTGTTAGTTATCTCTCCCAACAGAACTTCTTTCTTGTATATGCTGATGTCCTGTGAAAAGGCACAATGTCTTTTAAAAGAGTATATCAATAATTTTCTGTACACATTTGAATTTTACAGTGGGTGTCTCTCTCTCTCGCTCTCAAAAAAAAGTGTATCTCCTGAACCTCACTTAAATGTTTTTTCTTTTGTAAGCAGTATTTGCTAATTGTGCGAAGCGTAGTGCGTTTAATAATCACACAACTTTGACCAAATTAATTATTTGAAGGCAATACACCCCCATGGCGGCTGTCTGTAATTATGCAGGTTTTAGTATGGAGATCTGAATTGCACATTTTTGCAAAGTGCACCTTTAAACATATTTTCAAGTACTGTAACCTCATTATCAACTTAACTATTTTGCTCTGTCTGTTTTGATAAGTTTCATAGGATGGGGGGCCTACTTGTCAGATACACATGGGTCCAGTTAGAATGGTCTGAAATTTATAACATTCCTCTTTAAGAGGATTGCTGACATTTAAACAAAAGGTCCCAATCTACCATACAGCTGGATCAATCTGATTATTGCATCCCCAGGAAAATGCTTAATAATGGTTGAGAAAAGGCACAGGCTGTTTTTTTTTTAATTATTATTATTTTTTGGTTTTGTTTTTTTAAGGATACAGCTCGAGGAATATCACGCATTTCACAAGTAACTCTCACAATTGTTGAAATTACCAATATCTGCTTGGCATCTCAGATAATGTGCATATTTGCTGCTTTATTTAAATATTGAGATAAAAAGGTTATAATCAATGGCTACCATTTCCTATCAAACTTTTTATATTAAAATAGCCATTTGATAACTAAAGTCATCCACTGTAAATTATTCAACATCTTAAATTCATTGTTTTTATGGTTTTGTACCAGTAAACTAAAATGTGATAAGCTTTACTTCTAAGGCTCTTCCTTGTGTTGCAGAATACATTTCTAGGTAATCGTGTTGCAGAGGCTTGTGATGTTTTTAGGCCTTCCAGCACTCTAATGGGGCTAGACAGCAAAAAGAAAGCACTTACAAGCAATACTTTTTGTTAAAAAGACCATTTTACAGCTTCATCTGCAGTTTTCTGTGAAGATTGACAAATCAATTTTTACTTGTTTTATTAATAAAACTTAATTTGGATATCTTGAGTTCATGGTTTTGTGATTTAGCTGGGTAAACAGTCTTTGTAACAGATAAGTTATTTATAAAAATTAAAAAAATATATATTCTAACTAGTTCTGGTTTGTTGATTTTGTTTTTCATTGAACAGCAATTTAATTTTTATTTGTTTATTGTCCTGTTTAAACTACATGTTAAGCAGCTATAACATTATGCTTAATTATAAGCAAGTTGTTAATGCATGACGATACTCTTATTTATACTTACACACCTTGTAAAGGTGACACAGGTAGACAACCTAATTTTGAAATGACGTCTCTACCTTTTTAGTTGAAAGCAAATTTGGTGGAGCCTCTGCTTTCATAGATGATTGGGGGGGGGGGGGGGGGGGGGGGGAGCAAGCACCTCTTTTTGTTGTAAGTGGAGGCTTATATAATAAGTACCTGGAAAGTGGCACATTTTAAGTTATTTGAGAGACTCCCTGATGTGAACCTCTGAACTATTTCATTTGGGAGGTGTTGCTTCTTTGCAAAATAATTTTTATTGAAAGATTTTCATTAATACAAACATTATGAAATGCGACTTGAAGACTATTTTGAATAATACGTTATAATCTTAGAAATAAAGCAATAGCACAGATACCCATGCCTGTATATCATAAACAATATCTTCATTATTATCTGAACATATCAAATAGTAAAAATAAGAATTTACTCACCGGTAATTCTATTTCTCGTAGTCCGTAGTGGATGCTGGGAACTCTGTAAGGACCATGGGGAATAGCGGGCTCCGAAGGAGACTGGGCACTCTAAGAAAGAATTAGGACTACCTGGTGTGCACTGGCTCCTCCCTCTATGCCCCTCCTCCAGACCTCAGTTAGGGAAACTGTGCCCGGAAGAGCTGACACAATAAGGAAGGGATTTGGAATCCCCGGTAAGACTCATACCAGCCACACCAATCACACCGTACAACTCGTGATACTATATCCAGTTGACAGTATGAACAACAACTGAGCCTCACGAGCAGATGGCTCATAACAATAACCCTTTAGTTAGGCAATAACTATATACAAGTATTGCAGACAATCCGCACTTGGGATGGGCGCCCAGCATCCACTACGGACTACGAGAAATAGAATTACCGGTGAGTAAATTCTTATTTTCTCTGACGTCCTAGTGGATGCTGGGAACTCCGTAAGGACCATGGGGATTATACCAAAGCTCCCAAACGGGCGGGAGAGTGCGGATGACTCTGCAGCACCGAATGAGCAACTCAAGGTCCTCCTCGGCCAGGGTATCAAACTTGTAGAATTTTGCAAATGTGTTTGAACCCGACCAAGTAGCAGCTCGGCAAAGTTGTAAAGCCGAGACCCCTCGGGCAGCCGCCCAAGAAGAGCCCACTTTCCTCGTGGAATGGGCTTTTACAGATTTAGGATGCGGCAGTCCAGCCGCAGAATGTGCAAGTTGAATCGTGCTACAGATCCAGCGAGCAATAGTCTGCTTAGAAGCAGGAGCACCCAGCTTGTTGGGTACATACAGGATAAATAGCGACTCAGTTTTCCTGACTCCAGCCGTCCTGGAAACATATATTTTCAGGGCCCTGACTACGTCCAGTAACTTGGAATCCTCCAAATCCCGAGTAGCCGCAGGCACCACAACAGGTTGGTTCACATGAAAAGCTGAAACCACCTTAGGAAGGAATTGGGAACGAGTCCTCAATTCCGCCCTATCCTTATGAAAAATCAGATAAGGGCTTTTACAAGACAAAGCCGCCAATTCTGAGACACGCCTGGCCGACGCCAAGGCCAACAGCATGACAACTTTCCACGTGAGGTATTTTAGCTCCACGGTTTTAAGTGGCTCAAACCAATGCGACTTTAGGAAATCCAACACCACGTTGAGATCCCACGGTGCCACTGGAGGCACAAAAGGGGGCTGAATATGCAGCACTCCTTTAACAAAAGTCTGAACTTCAGGCAGTGAAGCCAGTTCTTTTTGGAAGAAAATCGACAGAGCCGAGATCTGGACCTTAATGGAACCCAATTTTAGGCCCATAGTCACTCCTGACTGTAGGAAGTGCAGAAATCGACCGAGCTGAAATTCCTCCGTTGGGGCCTTCCTGGCCTCACACCAAGCAACATATTTTCGCCATATGCGGTGATATTGTCTTACGGTCACATCTTTCCTAGCTTTAATCAGCGTAGGAATGACTTCCTCCGGAATGCCCTTTTCTTTTAGGATCCGGTGTTCAACCGCCATGCCGTCAAACGCAGCCGCGGTAAGTCTTGGAACAGACAGGGCCCCTGCTGCAGCAGGTCCTGTCTGAGCGGCAGAGGCCATGGGTCCTCTGAGATCATTTCTTGAAGTTCTGGGTACCAAGCTCTTCTTGGCCAATCCGGAACCACAAGTATAGTTCTTACTCCTCTCCGTCTTATTATTCTCAGTACCTTGGGTATGAGAGGCAGAGGAGGGAACACATAAACCGACTGGTACACCCACGGTGTCACTAGAGCGTCCACAGCTATCGCCTGAGGGTCCCTTGACCTGGCGCAATATCTTTTTAGCTTTTTGTTGAGGCGGGACGCCATCATGTCCACCTGTGGCCTTTCCCAACGGTGTACAATCATTTGGAAGACTTCTGGATGAAGTCCCCACTCTCCCGGGTGGAGGTCGTGCCTGCTGAGGAAGTCTGCTTCCCAGTTGTCCACTCCCGGAATGAACACTGCTGACAGTGCTAACACATGATTTTCCGCCCATCGGAGAATCCTTGTGGCTTCTGCCATCGCCATCCTGCTTCTTGTGCCGCCCTGACGGTTTACATGGGCGACCGCCGTGATGTTGTCTGACTGGATCAGCACCGGCTGGTGTTGAAGCAGGGGTCTTGCCTGACTTAGGGCATTGTAAATGGCCCTCAGTTCCAGAATATTTATGTGTAGGGAAGTCTCCTGACTCGTCCATAGTCCTTGGAAGTTTCTTCCCTGTGTGACTGCCCCCCAACCTCGAAGGCTGGCATCCGTGGTCACCAGGACCCAGTCCTGTATGCCGAATGTGCGGCCCTCTAGAAGATGAGCACTCTGCAGCCACCACAACAGCGACACCCTGGTCCTTGGAGACAGGGTTATCAGCCGATGCATCTGAAGATGCGATCCGGACCACTTGTCCAACAGATCCCACTGAAAGATCCTTGCATGGAACCTTCCGAATGGAATTGCTTCGTAAGAAGCTACCATCTTTCCCAGGACTCGCGTGCAGTGGTGCACCGACACCTGTTTTGGTTTTAGGAGGTCTCTGACTAGAGATGACAACTCCTTGGCCTTCTCCTCCGGGAGAAACACCTTTTTCTGTTCTCATTTCGGCCATTACCTTGGTAAATACCCTCGGTGCCGTGGACAGACCAAACGGCAACGTCTGGAATTGGTAATGACCGTCCTGTACCACAAATCTGAGGTACTCCTGGTGAGGAGGGTAAATGGGGACATGCAGGTAAGCATCCTTGATGTCCAGTGATACCATGTAATCCCCTTCGTCCAGGCTTGCAATAACCGCCCTGAGCGATTCCATTTTGAACTTGAACCTTCTTATATAAGTGTTCAAGGATTTCAAATTTAAAATGGGTCTCACCGAACCGTCCGGTTTCGGTACCACAAACATTGTGGAATAGTAACCCCGTCCCTGTTGAAGGAGGGGTACTTTGGTTATCACCTGCTGGGAGTACCGCTTGTGAATCGCCTCCCTGTCTGGGGGAGTAGTTGGCAAGGCTGATTTGAGGAAACTGCGAGGGGGAGACGTCTCGAATTCCAGCTTGTACCCCTGAGATACCACTTGTAGAATCCAGGGATCCACCCGAGAGCGAACCCACTGGTCGCTGAAGTTCCGGAGACGGGCCCCCACTGCACCTGGCTCCACCTGTGGAGCCCCAGCGTCATGCGGTGGACTTAGAGGAAGCGGGAGAGGACTTTTGTTCCTGGGAACTTGCTGTTTGGTGCAGCTTTTTCCCCCTACCTCTGCCTCTGGGCAGAAAGGACGCGCCTTTAACCCGCTTGCCTTTCTGGGGCCGAGAGGACTGTACCTGATAATACGGTGCTTTCTTTGGCTGTGAGGGAACATGGGGTAAAAATGTCGACTTTCCAGCCGTCGCTGTGGAAACGAGGTCCGAGAGACCATCCCCAAACAATTCCTCACCCTTGTAAGGCAAAACCTCCATGTGCCTTTTAGAATCCGCATTACCTGTCCACTGCCGAGTCCATAATACTCTCCTGGCAGAAATGGACATTGCATTTATTCTAAATGCCAGTTGGCAAATATCCCTCTGTGCATCTCTCATGTATAAGACTACGTCTTTAATATGCTCTACAGTAAGCAATATAGTGTCCCTGTCAAGGGTATCAATGTTATCAGACAGGGAATCTGACCACGCAGCTGCAGCACTGCACATCCATGCTGAAGCAATAGCCGGTCTCAGTATAATACCTGAGTGTGTATATACAGACTTCAGGATAGCCTCCTGCTTTCTATCCGCAGGCTCCTTTAGGGCGGCCGTATCCGGAGACGGTAGTGCCACCTTCTTTGACAAGCGTGTAAGCGCTTTATCCACCCTAGGGGATGTCTCCCAACGTATCCTATCCCCTGGCGGGAAAGGGTACGCCCTTAGTAACTTTTTGGAAATTACCAGTGTCTTATCGGGGGAAACCCACGCTTCATCACACACTTCATTTAACTCTTCAGAAGGGGGAAAAAACCACAGGTTGCTTTCTCTATCGTCCTAAGTGGATGCTGGGGTTCCTGAAAGGACCATGGGGAATAGCGGCTCCGCAGGAGACAGGGCACAAAAGTAAAGCTTTTACAGGTCAGGTGGTGTGTACTGGCTCCTCCCCCTATGACCCTCCTCCAGACTCCAGTTAGATTTTTGTGCCCGGCCGAGAAGGGTGCAATTCTAGGTGGCTCTCATAAAGAGCTGCTTAGAGAGTTTAGCTTAGGTTTTTTATTTTACAGTGATTCCTGCTGGCAACAGGATCACTGCAACGAGGGACAGAGGGGAGAAGAAGTGAACTCACCTGCGTGCAGGATGGATTGGCTTCTTGGCTACTGGACATGAAGCTCCAGAGGGACGATCACAGGTACAGCCTGGATGGGTCACCGGAGCCACGCCGCCGGCCCCCTCACAGATGCTGAAGCAAGAAGAGGTCCAGAATCGGCGGCTGAAGACTCCTGCAGTCTTCTTAAGGTAGCGCACAGCACTGCAGCTGTGCGCCATTTTCCTCTCAGCACACTTCACACGGCAGTCACTGAGGGTGCAGGGCGCTGGGGGGGGGCGCCCTGGGAGGCAAATGTAAACCTTTAAAAAGGCTAAAAATACCTCACATATAGCCCCAGAGGCTATATGGAGATATTTACCCCTGCCTAAATGTACTAAATAGCGGGAGACGAGCCCGCCGGAAAAGGGGCGGGGCCTATCTCCTCAGCACACGGCGCCATTTTCTGTCACAGCTCCGCTGGTCAGGAAGGCTCCCAGGTCTCTCCCCTGCACTGCACTACAGAAACAGGGTATAACAGAGAGGGGGGGCAAAATAAATGGCAATATATTAATATAAAAGCAGCTATAAGGGAGCACTTAATCATAAGGCTATCCCTGTCATATATAGCGCTTTTTGGTGTGTGCTGGCAGACTCTCCCTCTGTCTCCCCAAAGGGCTAGTGGGTCCTGTCTTCGTATAGAGCATTCCCTGTGTGTCTGCTGTGTGTCGGTACGTGTGTGTCGACATGTATGAGGACGTTATTGGTGTGGAGGCGGAGCAATTGCCAAATATGAGGATGTCACCATCTAGGGGGTCGACACCAGAATGGATGCCTTTATTTGTGGAATTACGGGATAGCGTCAACTCGCTTAAGCAGTCGTTTGCCGACATGAGGCGGCCGGACACTCACTTAGTGCCTGTCCAGGCGCCTCAAACACCGTCAGGGGCTGTAAAACGCCCCTTGCCTCAGTCGGTCGACACAGACCCAGACACAGGCACTGATTCCGGTAGTGAAGGTGACGAATCAACCGTATTTTCCAAAAGGGCCACACGTTATATGATTTTGGCAATAAAGGAGATGTTACATTTAGCTGATACTACAGGTACCACTAAACAGGGTATTATGTGGGGTGTGAAAAAACTACCAGTAGTTTTTACCGAATCAGAAGAATTAAATGACGTGTGTGATGAAGCGTGGGGTGCCCCGATAAAAAACTGCTAATTTCAAAGAAGTTATTGGCTTTATACTCTTTCCCGCCAGAGGTTAGGGAGCGCTGGGAAACACCTCCTAGGGTGGACAAAGCGCTAACACGCTTATCAAAACAAGTGGCGTTACCCTCTCCTGAGACGGCCGCACTTAAAGATCCATCAGATAGGAGGATGGAAAATATCCAAAAAGGTATATACACACATGCAGGTGTTATACTACGACCAGCTATTGCGACTGCCTGGATGTGCAGTGCTGGGGTAGTTTGGTCAGAGTCCCTGATCGAAAATATTGATACCCTGGACAGGGACAATATTTTACTGTCGTTAGAACAAATAAAGGATGCATTTCTTTATATGCGTGATGCACAGAGAGATATCTGCACACTGGCATCACGGGTAAGTGCTATGTCCATTTCGGCCAGAAGAGCTTTATGGACACGACAGTGGACAGGCGATGCGTAGAGGAGTTATTTGGGGTCGGTCTATCGGATTTGGTGGCCACGGCTACGGCCGGGAAATCCACCTTTCTACCTCAAGTCACTCCCCAACAGAAAAAGGCACCGACCTTTCAACCGCAGCCTTTTCGTTCCTTTAAAAATAAGAGAGCAAAGGGCTATTCATATCTGCCACGAGGCAGAGGACGAGGGAAGAGACAGCAACAGGCAGCTCCTTCCCAGGAACAGAAGCCCTCCCCGGCTTCTACAAAAGCCTCAGCATGACGCTGGGGCTTCGCAAGCGGACTCGGGGGCGGTAGGCGGTCGTCTCAAGAATTACAGCGCGCAGTGGGCTCACTCGCAGGTAAATCCCTGGATCCTGCAGATAATATCTCAGGGGTACAGGTTGAAATTAGAGACAGAGCCACCTCGCCGTTTCCTGAAGTCTGCTTTACCAACGTCCCCCTCAGAAAGGGAGACGGTTTTGGAAGCCATTCACAAGCTGTATTCTCAGCAGGTGATAGTCAAGGTACCTCTTCTACAACAAGGGAAGGGGTATTATTCCACTCTTTTTGTGGTACCGAAGCCGGATGGCTCGGTAAGGCCTATTCTAAATCTGAAGTCCTTGAACCTGTACATAAAGAAGTTCAAGTTCAAGATGGAGTCACTCAGAGCAGTGATAGCGAACCTGGAAGAAGGGGACTTTATGGTATCCTTGGACATCAAGGATGCGTATCTCCACGTTCCAATTACCCCTCACACCAGGGGTACCTCAGGTTCGTTGTACAAAACTGTCACTATCAGTTTCAGACGCTGCCGTTTGGTTTGTCCACGGCACCTCGGGTCTTTACAAAGGTAATGGCCGAGATAATATTTCTTCTTCTAAGAAAAGGCGTATTAATTATCCCATACTTGGACGATCTCCTAATAAGGGCAAGGTCCAGAGAACAGCTAGAGATGGGTTTAGCACTATCTCAAGAGGTGCTAAAGCAGCACGGATGGATTCTGAATATTCCAAAATCCCAATTAATGCCGACAACTCGTCTGCTGTTCCTGGGGATGATTCTGGACACAGTTCAGAAAAGGTTTTTCTTCCCGAAGAAAAAGCCAAGGAGTTATCTGACCTGGTCAGGAACCTCCTAAAACCAGGAAAGGTGTCTGTACATCAATGCACAAGAGTCCTGGGAAAAAATGGTAGCTTCTTACGAAGCAATCCCTTTCGGCAGATTCCATGCAAAGGGATCTGTTGGACAAATGGTCAGGGTCGCATCTTCAGATGCACCTGCGGATAACCCTGTCGCCGAGGACAAGGGTATCCCTTCTGTGGTGGTTGCAGGAGGCTCATCTATTGGAGGGCCGCAGATTCGGCATGCAGGATTGGATCCTGGTGACCACGGGTGCCAGCCAGAGAGGCTGGGGAGCAGTCACACAGGGAAGAAATTTCCAGGGAGTGTGGTCGAGCCTGAAAAAGTCTCTTCACATAAGCATTCTGGAACTAAGAGCAATCTACAATGCTCTAAGCCAGGCGGAACCTCTGCTTCAAGGAAGACCGGTGTTGATCCAGTCGGACAACATCACGGCAGTCGCCCATGTAAACAGACAGGGCGGCACAAGAAGCAGGAGGGCAATGGCAGAAGCTGCCAGGATCCTTCGCTGGGCGGAGAATCACGTGATAGCACTGTCAGCAGTATTCATCCCGGGCGTGGACAACTGGGAAGCAGACTTCCTCAGCAGACACGACCTTCACCCGGGAGAGTGGAGACTTCATCCAGAAGTTTTCCACATGCTATTAAACCGTTGGGTAAAACCAATGGTGGACATGATGGCGTCTCGCCTCAACAAAACACTGGACAGGTATTGCGCCAGGTCAAGAGATCCGCAGGCAATAGCTGTGGACGCGCTGGTAACACCTTGGGTGTACCAGTCGGTATATGTGTTTCCTCCTCTGCCTCTCATACCAAAGGTATTGAGGATTATACGGCAAAGTGGAGTAAGACTAGTGGCTCCGGATTGGCCAAGAAGGACTTGGTACCCGGAACTTCAAGAGATGGTCACGGACGATCCGTGGCCTCTACTTCTGAGAAGGGACCTGCTTCAGCAGGGTACTTGTCTTTTTCAAGACTTACCGCGGCTGCGTTTGACGGCATGGCGTTTGAATGCCAGATCCTAAAAGGAAAAGGCATTCCAGAAGAAGTCATTCCTACCTTGATAAAGGCAAGGAAGGAAGTCACCGCGAAGCATTATCGCCGTATTTGGCGAAAATATGTTGCGTGGTGCGAGCAGCGGAGTGCTCCGATGGAGGAATTTCAACTGGGTCGTTTTCCTACATTTCCTGCAATCAGGATTGTCTATGGGTCTCAAATTGGGATCTATTAAGGTTCAAATTTCGGCCCTATCAATATTCTTCCAAAAAGAATTGGCCTCAGTCCCTGAGGTCCAGATTTTTATCAAAGGAGTACTGCATATACAGCCTCCTGTGGTGCCTAAGGTGGCACCGTGGGATCTAAATGTAGTTTTAGATTTCCTCAAATCAAATTGGTTTGAACCACTAAAGAAGGTGGATTTGAAATATCTCACATGGAAAGTGACTATGTTACTGGCCCTGGCTTCGGCCGGGAGAGTATCTGAACTGGCGGCTTTGTTTTATAAAAGCCCTTATTTAATTTTCCATTCGACATAGGGCAGAGCTGCGGACGCGTCCGCATTTTCTCCCTAAGGTGGTATCAGCGTTTCACCTGAACCAGCCTCTTGTAGTGCCTGCGGCTACAGACGACTTGAAGGACTCCAAGTTGTTGGACGTTGTCAGAGCCTTAAAAATATACATTTAAAGGACGGCTGGAGTCAGAAAATCTGACTCGCTGTTTATACTGTATGCACCCAACAAGTTGGGTGCACCTGCTTCTAAGCAGTCGATTGCTCGTTGGATTTGTAACAAAATTCAACTTGTACATTCTGTGGCAGGCCTGCCACAGCCTAAATCTGTTAAGGCCCATTCCGCAAGGAAGGTGGGCTCATCTTGGGCGGCTGCCCGAGGGGTCTCGGCATTACTACTCTGCCGAGCAGCTACGTGGTCAGGGGAGAACACGTTTGTAAATTTTTACAAATTTGATACCCTGGCAAAGGAGGACCTGGACCTCTTCGCCAAATATTGGTATAATCCCCATGGTCCTTTCAGGAACCCCAGCATCCACTTAGGACGATAGAGAAAATAAGAATTTACTTACCGATAATTCTATTTCTCGGAGTCCGTAGTGGATGCTGGGCGCCCATCCCAAGTGTGGATTATCTGCAATACTTGTACATAGTTATTGTTAACTAATTCGGGTTATTGTTTAGGAAGCCATCTTTCAGAGGCTCCTCTGTTATCATACTGTTAACTGGGTTTAGATCACAAGTTGTACGGTGTGATTGGTGTGGCTGGTATGAGTCTTACCCGGGATTCAAAATCCTCCCTTATTGTGTACGCTCGTCCGGGCACAGTACCTAACTGGAGTCTGGAGGAGGGTCATAGGGGGAGGAGCCAGTACACACCACCTGACCTGTAAAAGCTTTACTTTTGTGCCCTGTCTCCTGCGGAGCCGCTATTCCCCATGGTCCTTTCAGGAACCCCAGCATCCACTACGGACTCCGAGAAATAGAATTATCGGTAAGTAAATTCTTATTTTTTCTCCCCAAACAGAATACCCTTTTTTGTGGTACCAGGGTTTAATGTCAGAAATGTGCAACACATTTTTCATTGCCGTAATCATGTAACGGATGGCCCTATTGGAATGTACACTAGTCTCAACGTCGTCGACACTGGAGTCAGTATCCGTGTCGACATCTGTGTCTGCCATCTGAGGTAGCGGGCGTTTTTGAGCCCCTGATGGCTTTTGAGACGCCTGGGCAGCCACGGACTGAGAAGCCGGCTGTCCCACATCTGCTATGTCATCAAACCTCTTATGTAAGGAGTTGACACTGTCAAGTAATTCCTTCCACATATCCATCCACTCAGGTGTCGACCCCGCAGGGGGTGACATCACATTTATCGGCACCTGCTCCGCCTCCACATAAGCCTCCTCATCAAACATGTCGACACAGCCGTACCGACACTCCGCACACACACAGGGAATGCTCTGACTGAGGACAGGACCCCACAAAGTCCTTTGGGGAGACAGAGAGAGAGTATGCCAGCACACACCACAGCGCTATAAATCACAGGGATGTACACTATGAGTGATTTTACCCTATAGCAGCTATATATATATAGTATTTGCGCCTAAATTTAGTGCCCCCCCTCTCTTTTTTTACCCTATTGAGCCTGGAAACTGCAGGGTAGAGCCTGGGGAGCGTCCTTCCAGCGGAGCTGTGAGAGGAAATGGCGCCAGTGTGCTGAGGGAGATAGCCCCGCCCCCTTCACGGCGGACTTCTCCCGCTTTTTTTATGGATATATGGCAGGGGATTTTACACATATATAGTCTTAATGACTATATTATGTGTATTTTTTGCCAATGTAAGGTAATCTTATTGCAGCCCAGGGCGCCCTGCACCCATCAGTGACCGGAGTGTGAGGTGTGCATGGGGAGCAATGGCGCACAGCTGCAGTGCTGTGCGCTACCTTAATGAAGACCGGAGTCTTCAGCCGCCGATTTCCTGGACGTTCTTCTTGCTTCTGGCTCTGCAAGGGGGACGGCGGCGCGGCTCCGGGACCGGACGACCGAGGCTGGGCCTGTGTTCGATCCCTCTGGAGCTAATGGTGTCCAGTAGCCTAGAAGCCCAAGCTAGCTGCAAGCAGGTAGGTTCGCTTCTCTCCCCTAAGTCCCTCGTAGCAGTGAGTCTGTTGCCAGCAGATCTCACTGAAAATAAAAAACCTAAATATACTTTCTTTTCTAGAAGCTCAGGAGAGCCCCTAGTGTGCATCCAGCTTGAGCCGGGCACAGATTCTAACTGAGGTCTGGAGGAGGGGCATAGAGGGAGGAGCCAGTGCACACCAGGTAGTCCTAATTCTTTCTTAGAGTGCCCAGTCTACTTCGGAGCCCGCTATTCCCCATGGTCCTTATGGCGTTCCCAGCATCCACTAGGACATCAGAAAATCTGTGGCAATTCGAACATCAAAGAGAAAAAACATGGAATAGAAGAAAGAGGAATAGCTAGAAAGGAAAAGAAAAAGGAAGGTCTGTCCTCCCATCCTGCCATGGGCCAGAATGATCACTTAAGTTCGTCCAAAAGGGTTTCTGAGATTCTCATTACCTACTAACAAATACATTTATGATCTGATTCCTTATACACCAACCAGGAATACCAAGTAGCCGTAAAATCTTGATTTTTCTTTGTCAGTGTAGAAATGAGTTCATCCATAGCCATATAGTGATCTAGACAAGCACACCACTCGATCGTGCTGGGAATAACGTCTAACTTCCAGTGTAAAGAGATTGCAGCCTTTGAGGCACTAAGAATGTGGCGAAGCAAAGTTTTCTTAAACTGGGAGCGAGGTGTACGTAGAAGATTCAAAAGCCAAAAACTCGGACAGAGGGGAAAGATCCTCATTAGGAATAATATTAGCTGTTTCTACAACTTTGCGCCAAAAACGTTGAAATGAACACTCCCACCAAATATGTAATGGCGTACCAACCATCGTCTTGCATCTCCAACAAGTATTAGGGACTCCTGGATATATCTTACCTAGCAGACTAGGGCAACGATACCAGCTAAGAAAGTACCTTTTATAATGAGTTTCCAATACTAGTACATTAACAGAGGATGATAATGTATTGCATAATATCTCTAACCAATCATCTTTGCCCACCAACCCCCCAGGTCTAGTTCCCAGTCTTTAATGAATTTGGGTTGGGAAGAGAAACTCTGATCAATTAATAGAACGTAAATTGCAGACGAGGGAATGATGCTGAAAGGTTTGAGAGAGGCACAAGTTTTCAAACTGCGTAGTCTTCCACCTACAATCTACTGGAGAACGTAAACCTTGTGAGGAATTGTTTGATCTGGAGATATCTCCAAATTTCTGCAGCAGGGTACACTGGGTTCCACAGGGAAAACATTGGGGTGTAGAGATGGATCTTGATCCAGAGGCACCAACAGGCTAAAGCTTTAGACTGTCCCAGGATGCATTGTGAGGTCTCCTCTATATATTCCCGCCTCCAGGCACTGTGAGCCCAGTTTCAGAGTTGGTGCCTGCATAAGGGTCACTTAACAGGGAGGGGGGGGAGGTCTGGGGGGTGCTGCGCCAGGCAGCCCTGAAAAGGCTATTTAGAAGACTTCAAGAGCTGCAGCACTTCATATGTCAGTGTGACATACTGTGCTGCGGCTCCATCACCTCCCCAGCGGCATCGCATACTCCCTCTGGCTCTGTTCCCATGGTCCTTGCTGCGGAGGTCTCAGGCTGTGCATTGTTATATATTTATTTACACACACACTAGTCCAGTGCAGTTTTATTGTCTGACTAAAATAATTATCTACATTGTGACTGTGTGTGCTTGTATCTGCTGTGTGAATTTCACTTAGTGTATCACAAGCTATAGCTATCACTATTCTGTACCCTAGGGAACTAGGTGTGTCAGGGTCTATTATATAGTGCTGCGCAGTATTTACAGTTAAGTGTATTTTACTGTGTATTTCAGTCACCTCATGCAGCATTTATTCTCTGCTTGTGTTTTGCATTTTCTGACACATAAATAGGGGATTTATTTGCAGGTATTATATTTGTCTGGCTATATCGTACTGTTACGCTTTAAGGTTACATTCATCATAATGTCTACCACAAAGGGTGGGAAATCTGTGAATACTCATGCATCATGCAGCGCATGCACCAAAGATTTGCCTGAGGGGGAAGTTTTGAAGGATGGTCCGTGTAATATGTGCCATTCATCGCTCAGCCAGCCCGCTGCTCCTGTAACCAATCAGGAGCCACCTTGGGCGGCATTCTCAAATATGCTTAATACGTTTGTGACATGCCTTACGCCCCCTATGGGACCTCCTGTGCCATTGCAGCCACATATTGTCCCTATGGTAAATCCGCCGTGGGTGGATACTCTGTCTACCCAGATACAACAATTGAATCAATCTGTGGTTAGACAAAAACCTACCGCACGTGTCTCTGCGGTCAAGGGATCATCTAAGTGGGCCGCCTCCTCAAAATCCACTAATATCTCAGATGATAGTTATGAGGATGGGGAGTATACTGATTCGTCAGACACGGATACAGTTGCTTCTGACGAGGAAACTAAAACGCAAGTTGATGTCCATGACCTAGTGGAGGCTATTAAGCTGATTCTACAAGATCCCACTACTGCGTCTACGAAGCCTGATAAATTTAAACATCAGAAGGTAACTAAAGTATTCTTACCACATTCTGACCATTTAGTAGACATACGTCAGGAACCCTGGTCTTCTCCAGGAAAGACATTCTCCCTGTCTAAAAAGATACTAGCTTGTTATCCTCTCTCCGCTGAGTTGTGTAAGAAGTGGGAAAATCCGCCGCCGGTCGATTCCCATGTCACTCATCTTGTGGTATCATCTACTCTGCCTGTCACAACTGTCACCTCACTGAAGGAACCGACAGATAAACGTGTAAAAGGATGCCTGGAGTCTATTTACTCCCTTACAGGTGCTGTACATAGACCCACTATTGCTGCCTCCAGGGCCGCAAAAGGAATTGAAGCATGGGTTCAGGCTATAGAGGAAGAGCTGCTTCAGGATATCTGATACTGCCGGACAATATCTGTCTCATATTGCCACCACCTCCCACTACATTCAGGAGGCGTCCTCTGAGGCAGGTGTGATGGCGGGCAAGGCATCGACTACGTCCATCCTGGCTCACCGAATTCTGTGGTTGAGTTCATGGAAGGTGGACCTGGACTCCAAAAAGACCTTGGAGGAGCTCCCTTTTAAGGGAGAAATCCTATTTGGGGAGTATCTGAATAAGCTTGTAACTGACTTAGCAGCTGCTAAGACTGCGTATCTCCCAAATACTAATCCTTCAGCACAGAAGGCAAAGAGTACCACTTTTCTCTAACGTCCTTGAGGATGCTGGGACTCCGTAAGGACCATGGGGAATAGACGGGCTCCGCAGGAGATGGGGCACTTTAAGAAAGCTTTGGACTCTGGGTGTGCACTGGCTCCTCCCTCTATGCCCCTCCTCCAGACCTCAGTTTTACACTGTGCCCAGAGCAAGATGGGTGCACTGCAGAGAGCTCTCCAGAGTTCTCTGCCTAGAAGCATTTTTGTTTGGATTTTTTTCTACCTTTTACTACTTTTTCACAGGGAGCACTGCTGGCAACAGGCTCCCTGCATCGAGGGACTGAGGAGAGAGGAGAAGACCTTCTTGTCAAAGATAGGCTCTGCTTCCTCGGCTACTGGACACCATTAGCTCCAGAGGGGGTAAAAGCAGGTTCTTACTGGGCGTCCACCCACGGAGCCGCGCCACCGTTCTCCTCACAGAGCTAGAAGTACAGAAGACAGAAGTCGTCAGGCGGCAGAAGCCTTCAGCTTCACTGAGGTAACGCACAGCACTGCAGCTGTGCGTCATTGCTCCCATACACCTCACATACTCCGGTCACTGTAAGGGTGCAGGGTGGGGGGGGGGCGCCCTGGGCAGCAATATAAACCTCTGCATGGCAAAAAGACTATATACATGTACAAGTGGGCTCTGTACATGTATATAAAAGAGCCCCCGCCATATTTTACTAAGTTTGAGCGGGACAGAAGCCTGCCGCCGAGGGGGCGGGGCTTCTCCCTCAGCACTCACCAGCGCCATTTTCTCTCCACAGCACTGCTGAGAGGAAGCTCCCGGACTCTCCCCTGATTACACACGGTGAAAGGGTGCTTAAAAGAGAGGGGGGGGCACATAATTGGTGGTTTACATATTATACAGCGCTGCTGGGGAAAAACATTTTGTGTTGGTCTCCAGGGTCATTGCGCTGGGGTGTGTGCTGGCATACTCTCTCTCTGTCTCTCCAAAGGGCCTTGACAGGGATACTGTCTTCAGGAAAGGGGTTCCCTGTGTGTGTGAAGTGTGTCAGTATGCGTGTGTCGACATGTTTGACAAGGAAGGCTCGCTTAATGTGGAGGGGGAGTGCTTGAATGTCAGGTCGCCGTCGGCAACGCCGACACCGGAATGGGTGGATATGCTGAATGTCTTGAATGCAAATGTCAATCTATTGCATAAAAGGTTAGACAAGGCAGAAGCTAGGGATCAGTCAGGTAGCCAGTCCATGCCTGTCCCTGGGGCGCCAGGTCCTTCGGGGTCTCAGAAGCGCACCATATCCCAGATCGATGAAACAGATACGGACTCTAGTGTCGACTATGAAGATACAAAATTACAGCCGAAGGTGGCAAAGGGTATACGGTACATGATTATTGCCATTAAAGAGGTTTTGCATATTACTGAGGAACCCCCTGTCCCTGACACGAGGGTACACATGTATAAAGGGAAAAAGCCTGAAGTCACTTTCCCATCCTCATTTGAATTAAGTGACTTGTGCGAAAAGGCTTGGGAATCTCCGGATAGGAGACCACAAGTTTCCAAAAGGATTCTCATGGCGTATCCTTTTCCACAAACTGATAGGATACGCTGGGAATCTTCGCCAAATGTTGACAAGGCGCTGACACGTTTGTCCAAAAAGGTGGCACTGCCTTCTCAGGATACGGCTTCCCTCAAGGAACCTGCTGATCGCAGGCAGGAAATTACCTTAAAGCACATTTACAATCATTCCGGTACTATTGCTCGACCGGCTATGGCGTCGGCCTGGGTTTGTAGTGCGGTTGTGGCATGGGCAGATTCCTTATCTACGGAAATTGACACCTTAGATAGGGACGCCATTCAAATGACCATAGAGCATATCAGAGATGCTGCCTTGTATATGAGGGATGCTCAGAGAGACATTTGTTTATTAAGCTCCAGAATAAATGCTATGTCTATTTCTGCTAGGCGGCTCTTGTGGACCCGACAGTGGACGGGAGATACCGATTCAAAGCGGCATATGGAGTCCTTGCCTTACAAAGAGGTGGAGTTGTTTGGAGACGGCCTCTCGGATCTCGTCTCTACGGCTACGGCTGGTAAGTCAAATTTCTTACCTTATGTCCCCCCGCAGCATACAAAAAAGGCACCTCATTATCAAATGCAGTCCCTTCGTTCCAATAAAAACAAGAAGGTACGTGGATCATCCTTTGTTGCCAGAGGGAAAGGCAGGGGAAAAAAGCTGCACACAGCTAGTTCCCAAGAGCAGAAGTCCTCCCCTGCGTCTGCAAAGTCCACCGCATGACACTGGGGCTTCCCGAGGGGAGGCAGATCTGGTGGGGGCTCGTCTTCGGTTTTTCAGCCATGTCTGGGTTCACTCGCAGGTGGATCCCTGGGCATTAGAGATTGTTTCTCAGGGATACAGGCTGGAATTCGAAGACTTGCCTCCTCGCCGATTTTTCAAATCGGCTCTGCCGGCTTCCCCGTCAGAGAGGGAGCTAGTGTTGGCAGCAATCCAAAAATTGTATATTCAACAGGTGATTGTCACAGTTCCTCATCTCCAGCAAGGAGAGGGATATTACTCAACCCTGTTTGTGGTCCCGAAACCGGACGGTTCGGTCAGACCCATTTTAAACCTGAAATCTCTGAACCTATACTTGAAGAGGTTCAAGTTCAAAATGGAATCACTCAGGGCGGTCATCGCCAGCCTGGAGTGGGTGGGGGGGGATTGGATGGTGTCCCTGAACATAAAGGATGCTTAACTTCATGTTCCGATATTCCCCTCGCATCAGGCGTTCCTGAGATTTGCAGTGCAGGACTGTCACTACCAATTTCAGACGTTGCCGTTTGGGCTTTCCACGGCCCCGAGAATTTTCACCAAGGTTATGGCGGTAATGATGGTGCTCCTGCGCAGACGGGGTCACAATTATCCCATACTTGGACGATCTCCTCATAAAGGCGAGATCTCGGGAGAGGTTGCTGGACAGCGTGTCTCTGTCCATGAAGACGTTGCAGATACACGGCTGGATTCTCAATATACCGAAGTCCCAGCTAGTCCCTACAACGCGTCTGACCTTTTTGGGGCTGATTCTAGACACAGACCAGAAAAAGGTTTTTCTTCCGATCGAGAAGGTTCGGGAACTCATAGCCATGGTCAGGAACCTATTGAAACCAAAAAAGGTTTCAGTGCATCATTGCACGCGGGTCTTGGGGAAGATGGTGGCTTCCTACGAGGCCATCCCTTTCGGCAGGTTCCATGCGAGGACTTTTCAATGGGACCTCTTGGACAAGTGGTCCGGGTCCCATTTACAAATGCATCAAAGGATCACCCTGTCTCCCAGGACCAGAGTATCTCTCCTGTGGTGGCTGAACAGTGCTCACCTACTAGAAGGTCGCAGGTTCGGCATTCAGGACTGGGTCCTGGTGACCACGGACGCAAACCTCCGAGGCTGGGGAGCAGTGACACTGGGAAGAAATTTCCACGGCCTCTGGTCAAGCCTAGAGTCTTGTCTCTACATCGACGTCCTGGAGTTGAGGGCCATATACAACGCCCTGCGTCAAGCGGAGGAATTGCTTCGGAGAAAACCGGTTCTGATTCAGTCAGACAATGTCACGGCAGTGGCTCATGTAAACCGCCAAGGCGGAACAAGGAGCAGAATGGCCATGGCAGAAGCGACCAGGATTCTACGCTGGGCGGAAGGCCATGTAAGCGCGCTATCAGCGGTGTTCATCCCGGGGGTGGTTAACTGGGAGGCGGACTTCCTCAGCAGGCACGACCTGCATCCGGGAGAGTGGGGACTTCATCAAGAAGTCTTCGCACAGATCACGGATCGTTGGGGACTGCCTCAAATCGACATGATGGCATCCCGTCTCAACAAAAAGCTAAAGCGGAATTGCGCCAGGTCAAGGGACTCTCAGGCGGTAGCGGTGGACGCTCTGGTGACACCTTGGGTGTTCAGATCGGTCTTTGTGTTTCCTCCTCTTCCTCTCATACCCAAGGTGTTGAGAATAATACGAAGAAGCAGGGTCAGAACAATACTCATTGTTCTGGATTGGCCACGGAGGACTTGGTATCCGGAGCTGCAAGAGTTGCTCGCAGGGGATCCATGGCCTCTTCCTCTAAAGCAGGACCTGCTGCGGCAGGGGCCCTGTCTGTTCCGAGACTTACCGCGGCTGCGTTTGACGGCATGGCGGTTGAACGCCGGATCCTAGCGGAAAAAGGGATTCCAGAGGAAGTCATTCCTAACCTGATCAAGGCTAGGAAAGATGTGACGTTAAAACATTATCACCGTATATGGCGGAAATATGTTTCTTGGTGTGAGGCCAGAGCTGCTCCTACGGAGGAGTTCCATTTGGGCCGTCTACTTCACTTCCTTCAAACAGGAGTGACTTTGGGCCTAAAATTAGGGTCCGTATAGGTCCAGATTTCGGCCTTATCCATTTTCTTTCAAAGAGAATTGGCCTCTATTCCTGAAGTACAGACCTTTGTGAAGGGGGTGCTGCATATTCAGCCTCCCTTTGTGCCTCCGGTGGCGCCTTGGGATCTTAACGTGGTGTTACGTTTCCTCAAGTTACCTTGGTTTGAAACCACTCAAAACTGTGGAGTTGAAATACCTTGCGTGGAAAGTGGTCATGTTGTTGGCTTTAGCTTCGGCAAGACGTGTTTCCGAATTGGCGGCTTTATCACATAAAAGCCCATACTTGGTTTTTCACGTGGATAGGGCAGAGTTGAGGACTCGCCCTCACTTTCTGCCAAAAGTGGTCTCATCTTTTCATGTGAACCAACCTATTGTCGTGCCTGTGGCTACACGGGACTTGGAGGATTCAGAGTCCCTTGATGTAGTCAGGGCTTTGAAGATTTATGTGACCAGAACGGCTAGAATCAGGAAGACTGAAGCTTTGTTCGTTCTGTATGCGGCCAACAAGGTTGGCGCTTCTGCTTCAAAGCAGACTATTGCTCGCTGGATCTGTAACACGATTCAGCAGGCGCATTCTACAGCAGGATTGCCGTTACCGAAATCGGTTAAGGCCCACTCCACTAGGAAAGTGGGCTCTTCTTGGGCGGCTGCCCGAGGGGTCTCAGCATTACAGTTGTGCCGAGCAGCTACTTGGTCGGGGACAAACACCTTTGCAAAGTTCTATAAGTTTGATACCCTGGCTGAGGAGGAACTCCTGTTTGCTCAATCGGTGCTGCAGAGTCATCCGCACTCTCCCGCCCGTTTGGGAGCTTTGGTATAATCCCCATGGTCCTTACGGAGTCCCAGCATCCTCAAGGACGTTAGAGAAAATAAGATTTTACTTACCGGTAAATCTATTTCTCGTAGTCTGTAGAGGATTCTGGGCGCCCGTCCCAAGTGCGGACTTCTTCTGCAAGACTTGTATATAGTTTTGCTTACATAAGGGTTATGTTATAGTTTTTCGGTTGAACCGTGGCTATCTTGTTGTTCATACTGTTAACTGGGTAAGTTTATCTTAAGTTATACGGTGTGATTGGTGTGGCTGGTATGGATCTCGCGCTTAGATTTACAAAAATCCTTCCTCGTACTGTCCATCTCCTCTGGGCACAGTTTCCCTAACTGAGGTCTGGAGGAGGGGCATAGAGGGAGGAGCCAGTGCACACCCAAAGTCCAAAGCTTTCTTAAAGTGCCCCATCTCCTGCGGAGCCCGTCTATTCCCCATGGTCCTTACGGAGTCCCAGCATCCTCTACGGACTACGAGAAATAGATTTACCGGTAAGTAAAATCTTATTTTCGTTCCTTTCGACCTCAAGGGAAAGCAAAAGGTCAGGCATACCCAAGACAAGTTTGTGCTCCCAAAACCACTGAGCCCAAAGCAAAACAATCCTGGGCTGCCTGTCAGCTTGCTTCCAAACAAGACAAGCCTGTTGCATGACAGGGTGGGCTTCACCCTGGGGAATCCCAGGTTGGGTGGCAGACTTCTACAATTCACCCAGATCTGGTTAAAGACCACTTCAGACGCATGGGTGTGAGAAGTCGTCTCACGGGTACGCAGTCTTTCAAGAGACGTCCCCCTTGCCAGTTCCGAACGACTGCTATCCCTTCGGACCTGTTGAAGTCACAAGCTTTACACCTGGTTGTGCATTCCCTCCTGGATACAGGAGTGGTAGTGTCGGTACCCCTATCCCAGAGAGGTGGTGGATACTGCTCAACCCTGTTTCTAGTCCCGAAACTCAATGGGTCTTTCCAGCCTATACTCAACCTCAAATCACTGAACAAATTTGTGAGTGTGTCCAAGTTCCATATGGAAACGCTGTGCTCGATTGTACTGCCCGTGGAACCTGGAGGTTATATGGTATACAAGATGTCTAACTGCATATACCTATTGCCATATCGAATCAGCAATATCTGGGGTTTGTTATTGGCAACCTTCATTATCAGTTCCAGGCTCTGCCGTTTGGACTAGCCACGGCCCCTCGGATCTTCAAGGTTATGGCCGTGATGACTGCTCATCTGCGTCGTCAGGGAATCAGGATCCTGCCGTATCTGGACGACTTGCTGATCCTGGCAAACTCCCAAGATGTCCTCCTCAGTCATCTACAACTGATGGTAAACTTCCTACAAGCCCATGGGTGGCTCGACAACTGGAAGAAGTCCTCCCTGGTCCCTGCTCGGAGCATGGTGCACCTGGGGGCACTGCTGGACACACACAGCCAAAGACTGTTTCTGTCTCCAGAGAAAGTCCTGAGACTTCAGGACAGGATCAGATACTTCCTCTCTCGCCCAAGAGTGTCGACACACTCGGCGATGCAAGTACTAGGCCTAATGGTGTCCGCTTTCGACATGGTTGAGTACGCTCCATTTCTTTCATGCCCTCTGCAGACGTTAATCCTTTCCAAGTGGGACGGCCTTCCTCTTCGGATCAGGTCTCAAATGATCTCCTTGACTCTGGAGGTTCGTCTGTCACTGAGCTGGTGGCTACAGGACCAACAATTGAGCAGGGGCCGTCCCTTCTGGATCCCCAACTGGGTCCTATTGACTACGGACGCCAGTCTGCGGGGTTGGGGCGCGGTGCTCGAGGAACACTCTCCAGGGTCAGTGGACCAAGGAGGAATCTCTCCTCCCGATAAACATTCTGGAATTGCGGGCAGTGTTCAATGCTTTGACTCTTGCCCTGCCTCTGATACAGAACAGGCCTGTTCAAGTACAATCAGACAACGCCACCACGGTGGCATACATAAACCATCAAGGCGACACTCGAAGCCGCATGGCAATGAAGGAAGTGTCAAAAATCCTCCAATGGGCAGAACGCCATCTGCGAGCAATATTGGCAGTGTTCATTCCGGGAGTCCTGAACTGGAACGTGGATTTCCCCAGTCGTCAGGACGTGCACGCCGGAGAGTGGAGTCTTCATCAGGAAGTCTTTCAACTCCTAGTGGACAAGTGGGGTCTATCTGATGTAGACCTGTTACCGTCTCGACACATCGCAAAGTTCTGGTCTTCAGATCAAGAACAAGGGATCCTCAAGCAGCGTTCGTTGACGCACTGGCAATTCCATGGAACTTTCGGCTGCCCTACGTGTTCCCTCCAGCGTCACTTCTGCCCAGGGTACTACGGAAGTTCAAGCAAAAAGGAGGAATACTACTTCTAGTAGCTCCAGCGTGGCCCAGACTGCATTGGTTCTTAGACCTGCAGGTCTATCGATAGAACGTCCTCTTCTACTTCCTCAACGCCCAGACCTCATCGTTCAGTGTCTACCCGGACATAGCTCTTGAAGCTTCACTCCTGAGGGCCAACGGATTCTCTGTGGCGGTTATCCAAACTATGCTGAAGGCCCACAAACCGGCTTCTGCACAGATTTATTGTCTGGTCCTGAATTCTTACTTCACCTGGTGTACTGCTAAGAATTATGATGCTTACATGTTTAGTACTTCCAGACTTCTGGCTTTTTTGCAATACAGCCTGTATTTAGGACTTCGTCTGGCCTCCCTCAAGGTTCACATATTTGCCTTGTCAGTGTGTTTTCAGAGAAAACGTGCGTCTATTCCTGATATTCATACATTCACTCAGTGCGTACTGTGGATTCAGCCTCCCTATGTCCCTCCTGTGGCTCCATGGGATCTGTCTGTTATCCTGCATGCCCTGCAAGAGTCCATTAGAACCTCTTGAGTCAGTGGACCTTTAAATGGCTCACTGCCAAGGTCCTTTTCTTATTGGCTATTGCCTCTGGCAGAAGGGTATCGGACTTAGGCGCTTTGTCCTGTTGTATACCCTTTTTGATATTTCATCGTGACCACGCAGTTCTCCGAAGGTGGTGTCATCTTTTCACTTTAATCAAGAAATTGTGGTTCCGGCCTTCATCCCTTCTGACTTATTATTTATTTATTTATTTATTTATTTATTAGCAGTTTCTTATATAGCGCAGCATATTCCGTTGCGCTTTACAATTAGAACAACAGTTATAGAACAAAACAGGGCAAAGATAGACATAGCGGTAGGAAGGCCCTGCTCGCAAGCTTACAATCTATAGGGAAATAGGTATTGATACACAAGGATAGATGCAACCTGTTACATAATGTTTCCCCAGATTGCTAGGTTCTTAGTGGGTTGTATGATATGATCACCCAGCAATGTTGGAAGACAAAATGTGAGGTTATGGGGACTGTGCAGAGGGAATGTAACTGGATAGGGAAGCATTGAAGGTTGTGTGTGTGGGTCAGGAATTTGGTAGGCTTGTCTGAAGAGATGAGTTTTCAGGGAACGTTTAAAGGTTTGGAGACTAGTGGAGAGTCTTATTGTGCGTGGGAGGGCATTCCACAGAGTGGGTGAAGCCCGGGTAAAGTCCTGTAATTTTGAGTGGGAACAGGTAATACATCTAGATGAGAGACGCAGATCTTGTGCAGAGCGGAGGGGTCTGGTAGGGAGATATTTTGAGATGAGTGAGGAGATGTATGATGGTGCAGTTTGGGTAATAGCCTTGTATGTAAGTAAAAGTATTTTATATTTGACACGGTAGAATACCAGTAACCAATGGAGGGACTGACAGAGCGGATCAGCAGACGAAGAACGTCTGGCGAGGAAGATTAGCCTCGCAGCTGCATTTAAAATGGATTGAAGTGGTGAGAGCCTAGGTTTGGGAAGACCAGTAAGGAGACTATTACAATAATCAATGCGGGAGATGATGAGTGCATGGATCAGAGTTTTTGCAGTGTCTTGTGTAAGATAAGGGTGTATTTTGGATATGTTTTTAAGGTGCATGTAACATGATTTAGAGACAGATTGAATGTGTGGAACAAACGACAGTTCAGAGTCAAGGATGACACCTAGGCAGCGAGCTTGTGGGGTAGGGTGGATAGTTGCATTGTCAACAGTTATGGCAATATCAGGTTGGTAACTACCCTTAGCTGGTGGGAAAATAATTAATTCTGTTTTGGAAATGTTGAGTTTGTGATGGCGAGATGACATCCAAGATGAAATGGCAGACAGGCATCCAGTGACACGAGCCAATACAGATGGTGATAAATCTGGGGAGGATAGGTAGATTTGAGTATCATCAGTGTACAAATGATACTGAAATCCGAAGGAGCTGATTAGTTTACCAAGAGGGGAGGTATAGATTGAGAAAAGCAAAGGACCTAAGACTGAGCCTTGCGGTACTCCAACTGATAGAGGTAGAGAAGAGGAGGTAGAATCAGAGAAGCGAACACTGAAAGATCGATTAGGTAGGATGAGAACCAAGTAAGGGCTGTGTCCTGAAGACCTAGGGACTCTAGTGTTTGTATGAGAAGAGAGTGGTCAACAGTGTCAAAAGCAGCAGAGAGATCTAGAAGAATAAGTAGTGTGTAATGTCCTTTTGATCTAGCAGTGACCAGATCATTCACTACTTTGGTCAGTGCCGTCTCCGTGGAGTGTTGGGCACGAAAGCCTGACTGAAGTGGGTCCAGTAAGTTGTGGGAGTTAAGAAAGTGTGTAAGGCGAGTGTAGGCAAGTCTCTCAAGTAGCTTGGAGGGACTGGGTAGCTGAGAAATGGGACGGTAGTTAGAGAGTGTGTTTGGGTCAGAGTTGTGTTTTTTCAGAATGGGAGTAATCACTGCATGTTTAAACAGAGATGGAAAGATGCCAGTAGAGAGAAAGAGATTACAGATTTTAGTTAAGGTTGGGATAAGCACAGGAGACAAACTTTTGCTGACCTGTGAGGGTATAGGATCAAGAGGAGAGGTAGTGGAGTAGGAGGATGAAAAGAGTGTTGATACTTCATCTTCACTTGTGGGATCAAATGAAGAGAAAGTGCCAGAGGGTTCAGATAGGGATTTGAGCAGGTCACTGGCTGAGTTAGAGCATACCATTTCATCTCGGATTTTATCAATCTTATCCTTGAAGTAGGAAGCAAGTTCTTGTGCACTGATAGTAGCTAGTGGGGGAGGTGAGGGAGGGTAAAGAAGTGATTTAAATGTATTAAAAAGTCGTTTGGGGTTGGTGGCATGATAAGAGATGAGAGATTGGAAATATGTTTGTTTGGCAGTGTCCAGGGCCTGACGATAGGAGTGGTAGGTAGTCTTATATGTGAGAAAGTCACTTGGATTCTGAGATTTCCGCCACTGACGTTCTACCTTACGTGACAGTTTTTGTAGGTGCCATGGTTGGCATCTAAGCCTACGTGGAGTGTGATGGGTAGCTGGAGCAACTTCATCAACTCTCTAGGGTCTGGTGCAGGTGGGATACAGCAGTGTCAGGTGTGGTGAATGTAGAGATTGGTGAGAGACGTTGTTGCAGAGAAGTGGAAAGTTGTTGAAAATTTATATTGTTAGTATTTCTGCGTGTTAGAGGAGTCTTGCTTGGTTTTAGTGTCCTAGAATTTAAAGTAATAGAAGAGATTGTGAAGGTGATCAAGTTGGGATCAGAGAGAGGGAAAGGAGTGTTAATGAGTTGGGAAACTGAGCAGAGCCTGGTGAACACAAGATCAAGGCAGTGGCCCTCCTGGTGAGTAGAGGAGTCGGACCATTGGGTTAGGCCAAGAAAGGAGGTTAGAGAGAGGAGTTTGGATGCATGAACAGATTGTGGACTGTCGAGCGCTATATTGAAATCGCCCATAATGATGGTGGAGATGTCAGAGGATAAGAAGTGTGGGAGCCAGGCAGAAAAATCTTCTAGAAATTGTTGTTTAGGTTGCCCAGGAGGGCGATAGATAGCTGCAACACGCAGAGAGAAGGGGTGAAAATCCTGATAGAGTGAACTTCAAATGATGTGAATGCGAGTGATGGAACCTGAGGTAGAACAGTGTATGTGAAAAACTGTGACAGTAAGATTCCAACCCCACCACCTTTACTATTATTAGGCCTAGATGTGTGTGTGAAGTGGAAACCACCGTGTGACAGTGCTGCAGGGGAGGCCGTGTCTGATTGTGTGAGCCATGTTTCTGTTATAGCCAGCAGATTAAAGTTGTGAGATATGAAGAGGTCATGGATGGATGTTAATTTGTTGCAAACAGAGCGTGCATTCAATAAGGCACATTTTAGTGACTTGGAGGGGGATGCGAGACACGTGATATTTATGAGGTTAGATGGATTTCTATGTTGTTTTGAGACAGCCGAGTGTGAGGGAAAGGTGGTTGGGGCCTGGATTTGGTGATATGTCACCAGCTAATAAAAGCAGAAGAGTGAGATAAATATTGGTGGATGTTTGCGAGTGTTTATTCTGGTGGCCAATTGTGGTTGTCAAAGTACTTGCAGAGAAGTATAAAGCTCATGAGTGGTTAGAAGAGGGGAGTGGAGAATAGAAGCTGTAATGTGCACAGAGGGGTGAGTTTCAGAGTGAGTGTAAAATGTGTGAAATTTGGTGAGAATTCCATGAATAGAAATAAGAAACAGTAGTTTGATGAACATGCTGTGGTTGTTTGTGTTTTCTTGGGTTAAAGTGGAGTAGGAGTAAGTTGTAAAAGTAAGTTACCTTTCCTTGATGTTGTTCAATGTTTTTTCAACTGTTTTTTTTAACTGTTCGGATAACACACTTCTTAAATCCACACTCATTAAAAACCACGCAAGCTACCCCCAGCAAGCTGACCCCTTAACTAAATCTAAAGAAATACTGACGCTGATTAAGAATAGGCCTACCTCTGAACTTTTGGTCACCTGATTGAAATGCTAATTGAACAAAGAACAAATTGCACAGGGTGGGTAATCAGACAAAAACTACTCTAGCTATCCACAATAAATTCAATCACATACATAGGAAATGTTAAGAAAAACATCACATACATTTAAACATATGATGTGGATTGCTAGCAGCATGTGTGTCAATCTGAGCCTGGTAGTGTTATAGCAATGATTTCACATACATTTAAACATATGATGTGGATTGCTAGCAGCATGTGTGTCAATCTGAGCGGTCTTTGGATGTGGTAAGGGCTCTGTGTTTATGTGGAGAGGACTGCCTCGATCAGGAGTTCAGATACCCTTTTTGTACTTTTTGGTTTCCACAAACATGGCAGGCCTGCGAATAATCAGACCTTGGCCAGATGGATTAGAATGGTGATTGCACAAGCTTATGCGCAGGCTGGTCTTCCGGCTCCCGCTGCTATTAAGGCCCATTCTACTCGGTCTGTTGGACCTTCTTGGGCGGCCCGCCGTGGCATGTCCGCAGAATAATTGTGCAAGGCGGCTACCTGGTCCTCAGTGAACACGTTCATTAGGTTCTATGCCTTTGATGCCTCCGCCTCCCAGGATGCTTCCTTTGGATGCCGGGTTCTCATACCCGCTAAGGTGCATCTCATCCCTTGAGGAACTGCTTTAGGACATCCCCGATGTTTTCCCCATGGAACACAGTGTACCCTGCTGCAGAAAAGGAGATGTATGGTAGACTTACCATAGATCTTTCTGCGAGGTACACTGGGTTCCACAGGGTGCCCACCCTGACGCACTTAGCTTCTTTGGGTTTGTATGGCATTAGCCGCTGGTCCCTTCTCCTGTCGTGAGAGCGTGGTTTTGTGTGACTTCTCTTTTACCTGCTTCTGCATTTGACTGGTTAATGAAAACTGAGCTCACAGTGCCTGAATGCGGGGTTTTATAGAGGAGGCCCCACAATGCATCCTGGGCCAGTCTAAAGCTTTAGCCTGTTGGTGCCTCTGGATCAAGATCCATCTCTACACCCCAATATTTTCCCTGTGAAACCCAGTGTACCTTGCAGAAAGATTTAACTATGGTTAGTCTACCATTAATCTCCTTTTCTCTATTAGGTAAGTCCCAGTTAGCTTGGACTGTGTGGAAGCACAATATGCCAGATGAGTCAAGCAATTGGTCTGCTCTCAGTATACTTCTATCTTGCCATACTCAAAATGACTAGGACATATTACCTGGTGGGAATTCAGGATTTTCCATTAATTTGGGATTTTTATCTGCTCCCAAACATATCATGATCTGCACCGAAACCAGGTATGTAGATACAGGTGGTATTTGTGATACTTTGAAGACTAAACCTGTGCCCATGCAAATCACCTGATGGGAACTGTAGAGACATCTCTAGTGCGTTCGCACTCTAACAGGTACTCTCAAAAAATCATGTACAACAAGCCCAGTTTAATTGTTGTAAAGAGTAATTTGTTCAGGAGCACATTTTGGTTGAAATGTGTCCGATAAACAGTAATGGAATCAATCAAAAAAGAAACGTAAAACAAGCGTTTGGTTTGAGCTTTGTAGAAATTTGTACAATAGCGAGGGCAGCACATGGCAGTCCAGCTGCTGTGGAACCACACATCCCAGCATCCCTTGGCACCATTTTAGACTTCCATAACTGCAAAACTTTAGTAGTGGATGCTGAGATATATGGTTCCCCAGTAGTTAAAGTGCCAGTCATTGTCTATGCCTGCTGTACAGTCTCTCATCCAAACTTATGAAATCATGTTTTAACATTAATGGTTATGAATTTCAAAAAGCTTAAGACAGGCCGTGAGAGTCTGGTAGAGGGAGACAAGGCAATAGCTGATCATCTAAATTATTTTTGCTCCGTATTCACTACAGAAGGAGAAGGGAAGGGGCCACAAGGACATTCATAAGAACATTTAAAAAGAAGGTCCTAACAACTCTCAAAATAGAAAGTGGATAAATCAATGGTCCCAGATGGGATACATCCAAGGATACAAAAAAAAAAGCTTAAAGGGGTGCTTGTTTCATAATTAATGGAAATATTTAACCAGTTGCAAGCTACAGGAATAATTCCAGAGGACTGGAAAAGAGCAAATGTAATCTCACTGCAAAAATAAAAAAAATAAAAAAAGAGGCAAGTACCTACTGACCAGTCATTAATAGAGAAAATCAGGATCCCAAATAGCATAGATTTTTTTTGTGGGGATATGATGCCAAATAACTTATTGCCTTTTTTTTTTTTTTTTTTTTTTTTTGACTGAGTGACTATAGTAATAGATCAAGTAGGTGCCTTTGCTGTAGCTTATCTACACTTTAGTAATGCTAGCCATACATCAGACCAACTTTTCTCCAACACTCCAAACTTCCAACCATCCAACTTGTCTGTTCAACTAAAACAGTGCCCCACACATCTCACCAACTTTTTACCAGTGCTCCACACATCTAACCAACTTTTCATCAGACCAACCAACCTTCCAACTTCTGTCCAACTTGTGATGTCACCGAAGTAGGCGGACAGTGCCTGCCTACAGTTCTTCAGTTTTGTTTTGTTTTTTAATTTCAAAACATGCAGAAGTGTCTTTTTTTCAGTGAAACTGGGCTTTTCTTTCACCACCATACATTTATTAGATTTACTTATTTTTATACTGAACTATGGATACCAGCATGGTTGGGCTGCCAAGGCAAATATATATATATATATATATATATATATATATATATATATATATATATATATATATATATATATATATATATATATATATAAGATGTAGATATTCGGCACTCCCAATGTAGTAAAATGTACAGCTTGCCTGGTGCCCTCTTTTTTGGAGGCACAAGTATTATTTATATATTTTTAAAAAGATTATTATTATTATATATATATATTTTTTTTTTTTAAATGGAATGGGAAAAACCCGAAAAAAATTTGCGTGGGGTCCCCCCTCCAACGCATAACCAGCCTCGGGCTCTTCGAGCCGGTCCTGGTTCTAAAAATCCGGGGGGAAAACGGACAGGGGATCCCCCGTATTTTTAAAACCAGCACCGGGCTCTGCTGCTGGTGCAAAAAATACGGGGGACAAAAAGAGTAGGGGTCCCCCATATTTTTTACACCAGCATCAGGCTCCACTAGCTGGACAGATAATGCCACAGCCGGGGGTCACTTTTATACAGTGCCCTGCGGCCATGGCATTAAATATCCAACTAGTCACCCCTGGCCGGGGTACCCTGGGGGAGTGGGGACCACTTCAATCAAGGGGTCCCCCCCCCCCAGCCACCCAAGGGCCAGGGGTGAAGCCCGAGGCTGTCCCCCCCCATCCAAAGGCTGCGGATGGAGGGCTGATAGCCTTGAGAAAATTTAAAGAATATTGTTTTTTCCAGTAGTACTACAAGTCCCAGCAAGCCTCCCCCGCAAGCTGGTACTTGGAGAACCACAAGTACCAGCATGCGGGAGAAAAACAGGCCCGCTGGTACCTGCAGTTCTAATGGAAAAAAAATACCCAAATAAAAACAGGAGACACACACCGTGACAGTAAAACTTTATTTCACACATGTCGACACACACATACTTACCTATGTTGACACGAAGCAGTCGGTCCTCTTCTCCAAGTAGAATCCACGGGTACCTGAAAATAAAAGATAATTATACTCATCTGATCCAGCGTCCTTATACGTAATGCCACCCCTGTAGTAGTAGCATCCTTATACGTAATGTTCCCCCAGTAGTAGTACCGCCCTTATACATAATGCCCCCCCAGTAGTAGTAGCATCCTTACATGTAATGCCCTCCCAGTAGTAGTAGCACCGTCCTTATACATAATGCCCCCCAGTAGTAAGAGTCCTTATACATAATGCCCCCCCAGTAGTAGCGTCCTTATATGTAATGCCCCCCCAGTATTAGTAGCCTCCTTATACATAATGCCCCCCCAGTAGTAGTAGCATCGTTATATGTAATGCCCCCCTGTAGTAGTAGCGTTCTTATACATAATGCCCCCCCAGTAGTAGTAGCATCGTTATATGTAATGCCCCCATGTAGTAGTAGCGTTCTTATACATAATGCCCCCCAGTAGTAGTAGCATTGTTATAGGTAATGCCCCCCCAGTAATAGTAGCGTCCTTATACATAATGCCCCCCCAGCAGTAGTATCGTTATATGTAATGCCCCCCCCCAGCAATAGTAGCGTCCTTATACGTAATGCCCCCCCTATAGTAGTAGCGTCCTTATACGTAATGCCCCTCCTATAATAGTAGCGTCCTTGCATGTAATGGCCCCCCTAGCAGTGGCGTCCATAAAGCGCGCACACACAGACATACCTCACACACACACAATTCACACATATATACAGACACACACACACACACACCCCACCTTGCACACACACACACACACTTCACATATATACAAACACACACACACATATATACAAACACACACACACACTCACTTCTCTCTCACCCTCCACTTACCAAGTCTGGCTGGCCGTCACTGCAAAGCTGTCTGGTCCCGTGTAGCTCCGCCCCTCTATTCCGTGTAGCTCCGCCCCCTCGTGCCGCCGTAGCTCCGCCCCCTTTTCAGACCCCGCACTGCACAGCCCGCTGTCACAGGTGATTGGGGGGGGGGAGGGGGGCTTTTCATGCTGCCGGCACAGTAGGCGGACACTAGCAGGCAGTGTCCGCCTACTTATCGTTCAGTTGGGGGGAAAGTTTCCCCTACACCTGAACGATTGGTTGGGAAAATCAAACAGGTTTGATTTTCCCAACTAGTTGGACAGACCGTTTCTGTCCGTTTTTCAGCGTGTGGGAGCAAACGGCTGATAATCGTTTGCTTCCACACACTGCCAGATTATCTTTCCAACTAGCCAACTAGTTGGCTGGTTGGAAAGATATCGTCCTGATGTATGGCCAGCTTAAGGCGTTTGGCATGTCCAACATCAGACCGATAAACTTGAAAGCGTGGGTACAAACTTGGTTGCAAGATTGGAAACAGTCATGGTAAACTGAGTTCATTTACAGGATGGAAAGGTTACCAGTGGAATGTCCTAAGGATTTGTACTTGGACCAGTGCTCTTTAATATGTTTGTTGGTGACAGAGCAAATGGTATTGAAGGAAAAGTATACATTTTTGCAGATGACACAAAGGTATGCAACATGGTAGACACACCAGGAGGGGTGAAACAAATGATTGAGCATCGAGGTAGGCTAGAGGAATGGGCAAGAATTTATCAACTACAGTTTATCGGGGGGGGGGGGGGGGTGGAGAATCATGCACTTCGGTCTCAAAAACCCAAACGGTAAATACAGTATTAACAGCACTTTAATGTAAACTACCACAAAGGAAAGCCACTATTTCAGATGACTTGAAGGGAGGTAAGGATTGTAAAAGCAATGAGAAAGGCAAGACATATTCTTAGTAGCATATGGATGAGGATCAGTAGAAGAGAGAACGAAGTAATAATGCCACTGTATAAGTCATTGGTATGGCCTCATCTAGAATGCTGTATTCAGTTCTGGAGGCCATATGTCCAGAAGGATAGTACAGGTTGAGTATCCCATATCCAAATATTCTGAAATACGGAATATTCCGAAATACGGATTTTTTTGAGTGAGATTGTGAAACCTTTGTTTTTTGATGGCTCAATGTACACATACTTTGTTTAATACACAAAGTTATTAAAAATATTGTATTAAATGACCTTCAGACTGTGTGTACAATGTGTATATGAAACATAAATGAATTGTGTGAATGTAGACACTTTATTTAATACACAAAGTTATAAAAAATATTGGCTAAAATGAGCTTCAGGCTGTGTGTATAAGGTGTATATAAAACATAAATGCATTCTGTGCTTAGATTTAGGTCCCATCACCAGGATATCTCATTATGGGATGCAATTATTCAAAAATACGGAAAAATCCCATATCCAAAATACCTCTGGTCCCAAGCATTTTGGATAAGGGAGACTCAACCTGTAATGCTTTAGTGACTGTACAAAGGTCAACTAAAATGGTGCATGACCTATGTCACAAAACTTACCCAGAAAGAATAAAACCTCTTATTATGTATAGTTTGCAGCAGAGAAGGTAAAGGGGGGATTTGATAGAAACTTTAAAAAATATAGAAGGTTTCAACGATGTACAGGAATGAAACATTCTTCAAAAGATGAGTAGAATTAGAACACGAGGACATGTACTGAAACTGGAGGGAAGTAGGTTCAAAGGAAATTTGAGGAAAAATTCCTTCACAGAAAGGCTACACGATAAGTTTGTGTAGCCTCCCCTCAGAGGTAGTAGAGGCTAAGACATGCTTGGGTTAGGATAAGAATATTCGTACAAAGAGCGAAGTAACACATAGGGTTAAAGTTACAATAAGGGTGAAAGAAGTGGGGCAAGCTAGGAGAGCTTTTATTTTTTGCCACTTCAGAACATACAGACATTTTATTTTCTCCCACCAGGGGAGTGTGCATAGTGGAGAGATGCAGCTAATGAGTATGGGTCTGGGACTCCAGGTCGACACAGCTTAGGTCGACACCAATTGGTCGACACACCTTAGGTTGACATGGGCAAAAGGTCGACAGGAACAAGGTCGACATGAGTTTTTTTATGTTTTTTTTGGTGTCGTTTTCTTCATACAGTGACCGGGAACCCCAATTAGTGCACAGCGTTCGCTCGCCATGCTTCGGGCATGGTGCCTTCGCTCGGCACAGATTACCGTTCCAATCGTAGTCCACGTGGATCGTTAAGTATGAAAAGGTTCCAAAAAAGAAAAAAATTGTGAAAAACTCATGTCGACCTTTTTCCATGTTGACCTTTTGTCCATGTCGACCTAAGGTGTGTCGACCAATTGGCGTTGACCTGAGGTGTGTCGACCTTTTTGTTGTCGACCTGGAGTCCGGATACCAATGATTATAGGGATGAATCTTGTAATTAGGTCCTGTCACTTTGCAGCAGAGTGCTATGAATCGTGAGCTTATGAAAAGCAGGCAAAGCCAAAATGACACAATTTTCATAGACCACCGGCTCACCCTGTCCGTTTCAATATGAAATGGATGGGATACAGGTGGGTCACCTTTTTCTTCCAGTCATCTGTGGAACTCAAAAATTTCTGGACATTTTGGGAGAGTAGGTAAGTATGCATACGACTCATGACTCGCTTTGTTAATGAATGGTTGTTTGAGGATCACTAATTTCTGTTCAACATCCAGTTAAACTCTGTGCAGTGTATAAAACATGCCGCACTTCTATATTCCATAAACCAGAACAAATACGTTTTTTGTTTTTCCTTTTTAGAGCAACCTAACAAAATGCTAAAATGTATCGTTGCAAGGCTCTATATATTCCAGGCATGTAGTAGTTAAGCATTAGCTGTCTTGGTAAATAATTGTAAGCTAATGCTGCATAGGTCCTTGACTGTTTTTTCTAGTTTTACAGCTAAATTGTAATGTACTGAAAGGAGAATTGTCAAATATTTATTTACATTTATATGAACAATAGTATTTGGCTACACCTGTTAATTATTAAATTAAAGTGTTTCAATCAAACCCATTGTGATTAAAAAAAAAAGAGTCGTTCTGAAGAGCTCAGTGTCTTAAAGTGTGGTACTGTGATAGGACGCCACCTTTGCATTAAGATGGTTTGTGAAATTTCATCCCTGCTGTATATTCCATGGTCAACTGTAAGTGATGTTATTAGAAAGTGGAAGCTTTTAGGAACAACAGCAACTCGGCCAAGAAGCAGAAGACCATATAAAATGACAGAGCGGGGTCAATGACTGCTAAGGCGAATGGTGCGCAAAAGTCACCAGCACTCTGTTGATTCCTTAGCTGAAAATTTCTGAACTCCAACTGGCATTAATGTAAAAACAAATTGTGCAGCTGGAGGTTAATGGAATGGGTTTCCATGGTCGAGCAGCTGCATGTACCTCACATCACCAAGGCCAAGCGTCGAATGCAGTGGTGTAAAGCACACCAACACTGGACTGTGGAGCATTGGAAACGTGTTCTGTGGAGTGACAAATCACGCTGCACTGTTTGGTAGTCAGATGGGCAAGTCTGGGGTTTTGCGGATGCCATGGGAACTTTATTGGCCTGACTGCATTATGCCAATTGTGAAGTTTGGTGGCGGAGGGATAATGGTATGGGGCTGTTTTTCAGGGTTTGGGCTAGGCCCCTCATTTCCAGTGAAGTGCATTCTTAATGCTTGGGCATACCAAGACATTTTGGACAATGCTATGCTTCCAACTTTGTGGCAACAGTTTGGGGAAGGCCCTTTTCTATTCCAACATGACCGTGCCCCAGTGCCCAAAGCAATCACTATAAAGACATGGTTTAATGAGCTCGGTGTGGAAGAACTTGACTGGCCTTCACAGAGCCCTGACCACAACACCATCAAGTGCCTTTGGGATGACCTGGAATGGAGATTGTGAGCCATGCTTATTTGTTCAACATCAGTGCCTGACATCCTAAATGCTCTACAGCAGGCATGTCCAAACTGCGGCCCTCCAGCTGTTTAGAAACTCCACATCCCAGAATGCCCTGACACAGCTTTAGCATTCACTCACAGCAAAACTGTGTCAGGGCATGCTGGGATATGTAGTTTCACAACAGCTGGAGGGCTGAAGTTTGGACATGCCTGCTCTACAGAATGAATGGGCATACATTTCCACAGAAACACTCCAAAATCTTGTGGAAAGCCTTCCAAGAATAGTTGAAGCTGTTATAGCTGCAAAAGGGGGACCAACTACATATTAAAGTATGTGTGTGAATACAATTTCATTACAGTCCCTGTTGGTGTAATGGTCAGGTGTTCAAATACTTTTATCCATATAATGTGTTTGCACAACATACATATTTCCCCACTGGCAAAACTGCAGACATGGTGTGAAGTCACCCAGATAGAACTAGGCTGTCTTGGACACGGGCTCCGGAACCGGGATCCAGACCAAAAGCACGTCACCAGCTTACAGACACCAGCTTGTTCTTGGGGTACATACAGGAGAGTTTTTACGCTTGCGTAAACACCATGCCTGCAGTTTTGCCAGTGGGGAGATATATATGTGCAAAATTCATCTTTTTTTTTGTAAGTTTGATGTACTATTAAACCTGTGCTTTTTAAAAGATAACGTGCACTATTGCATTTCCTTTTTTGGTGTACCCTTATATGAGCTATTCTAGCTCTTTCAACTCTATGAAAGGGGGACACCTTTTGTTGTAGGTCCGTTTGAAAAAGGTCTGATGTATCTGGTCCTAGCTGCATATATGTGAAAGACCCAAAAAATGGTACTTAATACATTTTGCCACCTATGGGTGTGTAATGGTGAATTTGTTTTTATATGTGCGCTTGAAATCTATGTATCTTCTTTTCTGATCACGTTTTGTTACATTGGTGCGGTGGGATATGCACTAAGACACAGATTTTTTTGCCTGCACCTTTAATTGTTTGCGCATGTTCTCTTGAAAAAAATGTTCTTATTGTATTATAAAATTACCAAATAATAATTATCAGATAGACGCAACATTCTAAATTTAAATTAATGATAATTAGAGGCAACAGGGCATGAATATACTCAATACATTAATTCTTTTATAATATTTTTTAATATCCATGAAATCAATCATGTAAAACACAAAAAAAAATCACAAAATTGATTTAATTAATATGCGCATATATTAAAAAAACAATATAAAATATAATAAAATGATAATTAATATTAATTGAGCATAAGAGGTGGATCATATATCTAAATTATTATAATTGACCACAGTGGATTAATCCAATATTTGTAAAGGTACTGATGTCCTTATTTTATTGTATTCCTAAACAGGACAGTCCCGTTAGGTGTGCTTAAATATCTCTTGGATTAAATATCATGTAGTATAGTATAGATGTAGTTTTTTACCAATTGATGGAATTATCTATATGTTCATAAAAAGAAAAATTCTTTACTTATGGGAGATATCCTGGAGGATAAATCGAACACCCGGGGCTCGGTGCACCGCAAGCACCTGTTGTATAATACGGCTCCCGTTCTCTGACCATCGCTCGTGGCGTCCTCCGTCTCCCACTGTAATGGGTCCAATAAGCAGTGCACACACCTTGTAGGCTATAGGGAAAGGACAGTCCGGCTCCTGGAGCTCAGCGCACCACCGGTGCCTGTCAGCTGAGTATACTCCCGTCCTCAAGCCGCCGCGTATAGCGTCCTCCTTTCTCCCGACTATCAGCCTCAGAAGCAGCAGCGATGCACATCAACGGGACCACCAGATATTGTCAACTGGGTCACAATTTGGGCACTTTCTCTGACGCGTTTTGCTTCCAATTGAAGCTTCCTCAACCCGGGTAGGATTCTCGGATCACTTGATCTGGGAATCTGCAGGGGGACCCTTTTCCACTAGGGGAAAAACACAAGAAAATGCGCGTCCCCACGCATTTACCCATGTTTAAAAAGCTAGTGGAAAAGGGGTATTAGGCAGTGTGCCATTTGGATTTTCTTTGAGCTTAAACAATTTTTTTATATAATGACATGTAGGTGTAACACATGTTAATAGTGCCTTCTATGAGCTCGGCTGTTATCATCTGCATTGGCTTTTCACAATCAAGATAGTCCAATAGAAGGCGGGGACTTCCACCAGCCAGTGCTGCCTTGAGATCCACAGATATCTTATCCTAAACTTTTCTCTTGATGTCCGATAAGTGCTTTGTGAAAAGTTCCACAGTCTTCTAGAAATGGCCCAAAGTGTACACAGCCTTCATTGCCACGGCCCATAACTGACTCTTCCTCCTCACTGAGGTCTTTGTTGCCTGACTCCAAAAATGCACTTCATATTTTGGAGCACACATATAGGGTTACTATATAAGAAATACACACTTTTAATGTTTGATATAAACCAAAGTATTATTGATGTAGTCAAAACACTTTCATGGATACAGTATGTAGAATATGTCTTAAGTTTCTATAAAACCTATATAAAAAGAAAGTGTCAACTTTTGTAGTAACCCTGTATAGGACAAACTTCAAAAGGACACAAAACAACTTCCAACAATCACAACTCTAGAATTTTCTCCAAACAACTCTCTCCCTCCACCAGCCACCTAACTACACCGCAGAAAGGGGGTCATTCCCGAGTTGTTCGCTAGCTGCCGTTGTTCGCAGCGCAACGATCAGGCTAAAAATCGGCATTTCTGCGCATGCGTATGCACCGCATTGTGCAGGCGCATCGTACGGGTACAATGAGCATCATGGGTTTGCACAGAGTGTAATGAACATTCCAGTTGCACGGCCGAACGCAGGAAGATTGACATGAAGTGGGCGTTTCTGGGTGTCAACTGACCGTTTTCAGGGAGTGCTTAGAAAAACACAGGCGTGGCTGGGCGTTCGGTAGGTGTGTGACGTCAATAGCCGTCCCTCCGTCGTTAGAATCAATGCACACGAAGAATAACTACAGGGCTGGTTTTGCACAAAATGATTTTGCAGGCGCTCTGCTGCACAAGCGTTCGCACTTCTGCAAAGCGAAAATACACTCCCCAGTGGGCGGTGACAATGCGTTTGCACGGCTGCTAAAAACTGCTAGCGAGCGATCAACTCGGAATGACCCCCAATGAGCCTAATTCAGAGTTGATCGCAGCAACAAATTTGTTAGCAGTTGGGCAAAATCATGTGCACTGCGGGGAAGGGGGGGCAGGTATAACGGGGATCATTCTGAGTTGTTTGCTCGTTGCCGATTTTCGCTATGCTGCGATTTGTTGCTAACTGCGCATGCGCATGGTACGCAGAGCGCATGCGCTAAGTTCTTTAGCACAAAACTTAGTAGATTTGCTGGTGTTCGAGCGACGATTTTCAGTCGCACTGCTGATCGTTAAATGATTGACAGGGCGTTTCTGGGTGGTAACTGAGCGTTTTCCGGGAGTCTGCTAAAAAACGCAGGCGTGTCAGGGAAAAACGCGGGAGTGTCTGGAGAAACGGGGGAGTGGCTGGCCGAACACAGGGCGTGTTTGTGGTGTCAAACCAGGAAACTAAACAGATTGAGCTGATCGCAATCTGTGAGTAGGTCTGGAGCTACTCAGAAACTGCAAATAATTATTTAGTAGCAGTTTTGCTAATCTTTCATTCGCAATTCTGCTAAGCTAAGATACACTCCCAGGGGGCGGCGGCCTAGCGTGTGCAATGCTGCTAAAAGCAGCTAGCGAGCGAACAACTCGGAATGAGGGCCAACATGTACAGGGAGAGTTAGATTTGGGTGGAGTGTGTTCAAACTGAAATCTAAATTGCAGTGTAAAAATAAAGCAGCCAGTATTTACCCTGCACAGAAACCATATAACCCACCCAAATCTAACTCTCTCTGCAAATGTTATATCTGCCCCCCCTGCAGTGCACATGGTTTTGCCCAACTGCTAACAAATTTGCTGCTGCGATCAACTCTAAATTATCCCCAATATGTTGGTCAAGGGCCTAATTCAGACCTGATCGCTGCAAAAAAAAAAAAAATGCAAGCGGCGATTTTTAGCTTACTGCGCATGCGCAAAGCAACCATTGCACATGTGCCATAACGTAATGTGTGAAAATTTTGCATACATACGAAAGAAAAAGCCTTACGTGCCAAAGGCGGTGCGGGGGTGTGGCTTTGCAGCCCTGCGAAAAGGGGCATGAAGTTGGGTGTGTAGTGGGTGTGTGTGACCTGGGCTGCAGGTGGAGTTTTTGCACGTCTGCAAATAAATTCCCTGTTACTGCGCACAAACCAATCGCAGGTACTGAGTAAGTATAGGGCTGCGCACAGGATGCCATCAATGTTTCTGCAGATAATAGCAAAATCACAAAATCTCACACACCTGAATCATAGCTAAATACCGGAGACCCTCATTACACCTTCGACCTGTAGTTCTCTGGATATGTGCAGCATTCAATCGTGACTGGTTTGCTTTCAAGTCCTACTGTTGCTCAGATTATACTGTACATATGTGTCTAGTAGCAACATTGTTAACATTATAGTGTTACAACATATTTACCCATTCATACAACCCTGTTTGTGGTTTCACATTTAATTGTACTGTATTTTAAATAGGATTCTGCATTTTAAACACACTTGCTGTATGCAGGTATTGCACCAACATGCCATGTTTTCTAAACTATTCTTTTTATTGCGTAACTCATGTTGCAGCAGTACCTGCATACAGCCAGTGTTTGCATTATGCACACCACTCATGCTACAGCAACAGAAGAAGGAACACTACACATTTAGGAAGATATTGTTTTTTATTTGGGGGGGGGGGGGGGGGCAAAATAACGTATGTAAATGCAGAACACAATAACAGTTTAATTCATACATTTTGACAAAGTACAGAAAAACAGAGGGTGATGCATTAGTTCTGCAATCACACCAACAGTCACCTGGGCGTGCAGAGGAACAGATCACAGTGCTCAATATCCCATCTCAGGCAGAACACTACAAATTTAGCAGGAAGGAGCTTCACATTCTAAACCCTCAAGCAACTCATCAAGTGTGTAAAAAATATAGAACCAGCAAGTTAAGAGCGTATCTGGCGACACATTTTTGCGTTGTGTTCTTTTCTTTACTAGCTGAAGGGGGCTTTGGGTGAATGGGTTCGGCGGCTAGACTGGCGAGTGTCCTGGCCAGAGGTATTTTTTATTCTGGCCTGGGCTGGGGGATGGTGCAGATGAGGTGGTGGCCCAGAGAGTTTGGAGGTATGCAATCTCCTGCATGCCTTGGACAATGGGGCCCCAGAAGGGAGGCTAACTCACGCATGCCTTGCTTGATGGTTGAGGTTAGCTAACGCAGCTCCAGGAGCACCTGGTCTTGAAACTCCTCCGTCCTTTCGCATTGCTGTCTTATAGCTAAGAGTATCTCCTGGTTGGTTGGGGGAGCAGAATTCTCCTCCAGGTGTGGCGGTAACTCAGGCCCATCCTCATCAGACTGCTATTCTGAGCCTCCTTCCCCAGGTTACGTGAGCTGCACCTCCTCGTCTGAAATTTGGGAAAAATAAACCAGAAATTAGCATTGCCATTTTGCATGTTCCTAAAAATTTGTCTCATCTTAAGGTGTGTACAATGCGCCCTATGCCCGACATTGACTGTTTGACGGGGTTGGAAGCCAGCCTTGCCAATATTGTCAATGTTGGGCTGCCTGCAAATCCTATTTTTCCTTGCGATGCCAATCCCGCGGGACCACGCATCGGCATCGCAAGGACTATACACACGGTGCGATATGCAGTATATTTTCTTACGATTTTGACTATAAAATCGCACTGTATGTACACACCTTTACTTTCATAATTACCTTGCTCAGCACACGGAGCCTCAAGGGCAGGCTGTGTCCATCTCAGACAGGCCTGCCACCTCCTCTTCGGCCATGCACTCCAATGCCATCTTCTCTAATGGGGTGTACTCCAAACTCTCAGGTAGTCTGCCAGCAGGCAGCCATCTTCCCCTTCAGCCGCCACTTGAAGTCAGTCCATCTAAAATAAGTTACAATATAGAGGACACATATTCAACGTATGTTTGTAAAGTTTGATTAAAAACACTCTTTACAAGTTTCTGGTACATTCTCTAATGTTTTGTCTATAAATGTAAAACAATAAAAAAAAAAAACAATATATCTACCAATGTTTAAAGTATTTCTAAGCACCAAACAAAAGCAAAACCTCTAGAGTAGATGAGTTATTCCTACTTGCCCTTGTACCCATACACACTGTCCTTGTGAGATGACCAGTATGCACAGACATACAGTTGTTAGCTAATATTCACACACGTTTATTCATACTAATAGTGTACTCAAGGCATGTTACCTGGTTGATACTGTAATAGTGGTTGTAAAAAAAACTTATTTTGTATAAGAATTAAAAAAACAAAAAGATTAATTCAAAACTCTAGACCTACACAATAGGATGCATGGTAAAATTGCATGATGCGGCCGGAAATGGAGTACTTTTATATATGCGAACGCACCCTTAATGAGATCTTGCACGGTGGTTATTTTGGAGCTGCCCTGCATTTGTAAGTGTATGTTTTTTGTTTTATTGTGTGTTGAATCTGATTTAACAGCCATATGCATGTGGACTAATGTTTAAAATATAATTTTATCTTTAGGCTGTTACTGAGTGTGTCCTTGTGATTTTTCTCTTACGTCCTAGAGGATGCTGGGGACACCGTAAGGACAATGGGGTATAGACGGGCTCCGCAGGAGACATGGGCACTCTAAAGACTTTAGAATGGGTGTGCACTGGCTCCTCCCTCTATGCCCCTCCTCCAGACCTCAGTTAGATCCTGTGCCCAGAGGAGACTGACTTTTTGTTAGGTTTTTTAATTTCAGGGTGCGCTGCTGGCAACAGGCTCCCTGCTTCGTGGGACTGAGGGGAGAGAAGCAGACCTACTTAAATGATAGGCTCTGCTTCTTAGGCTACTGGACACCATTAGCTCCAGAGGGTCGGAACGCAGGTCTCACCCTCGCCGTTCGTCCCGGAGCCGCGCCGCCGTCCTCCTCACAGAGCCGGAAGATAAAAGCCGGGTGAGTATTAAGAAGAAAGAAGACTTCAAAGGCGGCAGAAGACTTCAGATCTTCACTGAGGCAACATTGCTCCCACACATACACACACAGCGGGCACTGTAAGGGTGCAGGGCGCAGGGGGGGCGCCCTGGGCAGCAATATTAACCTCAAGGGACACTGGCAGATAGATTAGATACTGCAGAGGCGGTATATTGAAAAAACCCCGCCAGTATAAATAATTTGAGCGGGACCGAAGCCCGCCGTTGAGGGGGCGGAGCTTGATCCTCCAGCACTAACCAGCGCCATTTTCTCTACAGCACACTGCAGAGAAGCTGGCTCCCCGGACTCTCCCCTGCTGAACACGGTTACAGAGGGCAAAAAAGAGGGGGGGGGGGCACATTTAATTGGCGCAGTGAGTGTATTTATATTAGTGATGAGCGGGTTCGGTTTCTCGGAAACCGAACCCCCCCGAACTTCACGCTTTTTACACGGGTCCGAGGCAGACTCAGATCTTCCCGCCTTGCTCGGTTAACCCGAGCGCGCCCGAACGTCATCATCCCGCTGTCGGATTCTCGCGAGGCTCGGATTCTATTGCGAGACTCGGATTCTATATAAGGAGCCGCGCGTTGCCGCCATTTTCACACGTGCATTGAGATTGATAGGGAGAGGACGTGGCTGGCGTCCTCTCCGTTTAGAATAGAAATAGATAGTGAGAGTGAGACACTTGATTTACTGGAGCTTAGGAGTACTCAGAGAGTGCAGAGTTTACTAGTGACTGACCAGTGACCACCAGTGCAGTTTTATTATTATTTAATATAATCCGTTCTCTGCCTGAAAAAAAACGATACACAGTGACACAGTATACCATATCTGTGCTCAGCCTCAGTGTGCTGCATCATCTATGTATATCTGACTGTGCTGAGTGCTCACTGCTCACACAGCTTAATTGTGGGGGAGACTGGGGAGCAGTTATAGCAGGAGTACATATATTTAACAGTGCACACTTTTGCTGCCAGAGTGCCACTGCCAGTGTGACTGACCAGTGACCAGTGACCACCAGTATATTGTGATTGTCTGCCTGAAAAAGTTAAACACTCGTCGTGTGGTGTTTTTATTCTATAAACGCATTCTGCTGACAGTGTCCAGCAGGTTCGTCATTATATAATATATACCTGTCCTGCAGTAGTGATATATATATATTTTTTATATCATTATCATCCAGTCTATACTAGCAGCAGATGCAGTACGGTAGTCCACGGCTGTAGCTACCTCTGTGTCGGCAGTCGCTCGTCCATAATTGTATACCTACCTGTGGTGGGTTTTTTTTTTTTCTATCTTCTTCATACTAGTAGTTAACTTTAGGAGTCTGCAGTGCTGACAGTGTCCAGCAGGTCCGTCATTATATAATATATACCTGTCCGGCTGCAGTAGTGATATATATATATTTTTTATATCATTATCATCCAGTCTATATTAGCAGCAGACGCAGTACGGTAGTCCACGGCTGTAGCTACCTCTGTGTCGGCAGTCGCTCGTCCATCCATAATTGTATACCACCTACCTGTTGTGTTTTTTTTTTTCTATCTTCTTGATACCAGTAGCTTACTTTAGGAGTCTGCAGTGCTGACAGTGTCCAGCAGGTCCGTCATTATATAATATATACCTGTCCGGCTGCAGTAGTGATATATATATATTTTTTATATCATCATCATCCAGTCTATATTAGCAGCAGACGCAGTACGGTAGTCCACGGCTGTAGCTACCTCTGTGTCGGCAGTCGCTCGTCCATCCATAATTGTATACCACCTACCTGTGGTGTTTTTTTTTTTCTATCTTCTTGATACTAGTAGCTTACTTTAGGAGTCTGCAGTGCTGACAGTGTCCAGCAGGTCCGTCATTATATAATATATACCTGTCCGGCTGCAGTAGTGATATATATATATATTTTTTATATCATTATCATCCAGTCTATATTAGCAGCAGACGCAGTACGGTAGTCCACGGCTGTAGCTACCTCTGTGTCGGCAGTCGCTCGTCCATCCATAATTGTATACCACCTACCTGTGGTGGTTTTTTTTTTTCTATCTTCTTGATACTAGTAGCTTACTTTAGGAGTCTGCAGTGCTGACAGTGTCCAGCAGGTCCGTCATTATATAATATATACCTGTCCGGCTGCAGTAGTGATATATATATATTTTTTATATCATTATCATCCAGTCTATATTAGCAGCAGACGCAGTATGGTAGTCCACGGCTGTAGCTACCTATGTGTCGGCAGTCGCTCGTCCATCCATAAGTATACTAGTATCCATCCATCTCCATTGTTTACCTGAGGTGCCTTTTAGTTGTGCCTATTAAAATATGGAGAACAAAAATGTTGAGGGAAAGATCAAGATCGACTTCCACCTCGTGCTGAAGCTGCTGCCACTAGTCATGGCCGAGATGATGAAATGCCAGCAACGTCATCTGCCAAGGCCGATGCCCAATGTCATAGTACAGAGCATGTAAAATCCAAAACACCAAATATCAGTAAAAAAAGGACACAAAAATCTAAAATAAAATTGTCGGAGGAGAAGCGTAAACTTGCCAATATGCCATTTACCACACGGAGTGGCAAGGAACGGCTGAGGCCCTGGCCTATGTTCATGGCTAGTGGTTCAGCTTCACATGAGGATGGAAGCACTCAGCCTCTCGCTAGAAAAATGAAAAGACTCAAGCTGGCAAAAGCACAGCAAAGAACTGTGCGTTCTTCGAAATCACAAATCCACAAGGAGAGTCCAATTGTGTCGTTTGCGATGCCTGACCTTCCCAACACTGGACGTGAAGAGCATGCGCCTTCCACCATTTGCACGCCCCCTGCAAGTGCTGGAAGGAGCACCCGCAGTCCAGTTCCTGATAGTCAGATTGAAGATGTCAGTGTTGAAGTACACCAGGATGAGGAGGATATGGGTGTTGCTGGCGCTGGGGAGGAAATTGACCAGGAGGATTCTGATGGTGAGGTGGTTTGTTTAAGTCAGGCACCCGGGGAGACACCTGTTGTCCGTGGGAGGAATAGGGCCATTGACATGCCTGGTGAAAATACCAAAAAAATCAGCTCTTCGGTGTGGAAGTATTTCAACAGAAATGCGGACAACATTTGTCAAGCCGTGTGTTGCCTTTGTCAAGCTGTAATAAGTAGGGGTAAGGACGTTAACCACCTCGGAACATCCTCCCTTATACGTCACCTGCAGCGCATTCATCATAAGTCAGTGACAAGTTCAAAAACTTTGGGCGACAGCGGAAGCAGTCCACTGACCAGTAAATCCCTTCCTCTTGTAACCAAGCTCACGCAAACCACCCCACCAACTCCCTCAGTGTCAATTTCCTCCTTCCCCAGGAATGCCAATAGTCCTGCAGGCCATGTCACTGGCAATTCTGACGAGTCCTCTCCTGCCTGGGATTCCTCCGATGCATCCTTGCGTGTAACGCCTACTGCTGCTGGCACTGCTGTTGTTGCTGCTGGGAGTCGATGGTCATCCCAGAGGGGAAGTCGTACTCGTAAGACCACTTTTACTACTTCCACCAAGCAATTGACTGTCCAACAGTCCTTTGCGAGCAAGATGAAATATCACAGCAGTCATCCTGTTGCAAAGCGGATAACTGAGGCCTTGGCATCCTGGGCGGTGAGAAACGTGGTTCCGGTATCCATCATTACTGCAGAGCCAACTAGAGACTTGTTGGAGGTACTGTGTCCCCGGTACCAAATACCATCTAGGTTCCATTTCTCTAGGCAGGCGATACCGAAAATGTACACAGACCTCAGAAAAAGACTCACCAGTGTCCTAAAAAATGCAGTTGTACCCAATGTCCACTTAACCATGGACATGTGGAGCAGGGCAGGCTCAGGACTATATGACTGTGACAACCCACTGGGTAGATGTATGGACTCCCGCCGCAAGAACAGCAGCGGCGGCACCAGTAGCAGCATCTCGCAAACGCCAACTCTTTCCTAGGCAGGCTACGCTTTGTATCACCGCTTTCCAGAATACGCAGCTAAAAACCTCTTACGGCAACTGAGGAAGATCATCGCAGAATGGCTTACCCCAATTGGACTCTCCTGTGGATTTGTGGCATCGGACAACGCCAGCAATATTGTGTGTGCATTAAATCTGGGCAAATTCCAGCACGTCCCATGTTTTGCACATACCTTGAATTTGGTGGTGCAGAATTATTTAAAAAACGAGAGGGGCGTGCAAGAGATGCTGTCGGTGGCCAGAAGAATTGCGGGACACTTTCGGCGTACAGGCACCACGTACAGAAGACTGGAGCACCACCAAAAACGCCTGAACCTGCCCTGCCATCATCTGAAGCAAGAAGTGGTAACGAGGTGGAATTCAACCCTCTATATGCTTCAGAGGTTGGAGGAGCAGCAAAAGGCCATTCAAGCCTATACAACTGAGCACGATATAGGAGGTGGAATGCACCTGTCTCAAGCGCAGTGGAGAATGATTTCAACGTTGTGCAAGGTTCTGCAACCTTTTGAACTTGCCACACGTGAAGTCAGTTCAGACACTGCCAGCCTGAGTCAGGTCATTCCCCTCATCAGGCTTTTGCAGAAGAAGCTGGAGACATTGAAGGAGGAGCTAACACAGAGCGATTCCGCTAGGCATGTGGGACTTGTGGATGGAGCCCTTAATTCGCTTAACAAGGATTCACGGGTGGTCAATCTGTTGAAATCAGAGCACTACATTTTGGCCACCGTGCTCGATCCTAGATTTAAAACCTACCTTGGATCTCTTTCCGGCAGACACAAGTCTGCTGGGGTTCAAAGAACTGCTGGTGACAAAATTGTCAAGTCAAGCGGAACGCGACCTGTCAACATCTCCTCCTTCACATTCTCCCGCAACTGGGGGTGCGAGGAAAAGGCTCAGAATTCCGAGCCCACCCGCTGGCGGTGATGCAGGGCAGTCTGGAGCGACTGCTGATGCTGACATCTGGTCCGGACTGAAGGACCTGACAACGATTACGGACATGTCGTCTACTGTCACTGCATATGATTCTCTCCCCATTGAAAGAATGGTGGAGGATTATATGAGTGACCGCATCCAAGTAGGCACGTCAGACAGTCCGTACTTATACTGGCAGGAAAAAGAGGCAATTTGGAGGCCCTTGCACAAACTGGCTTTATTCTACCTAAGTTGCCCTCCCACAAGTGTGTACTCCGAAAGAGTGTTTAGTGCCGCCGCTCACCTTGTCAGCAATCGGCGTACGAGGTTACATCCAGAAAATGTGGAGAAGATGATGTTCATTAAAATGAATTATAATCAATTCCTCCGTGGAGACATTGACCAGCAGCAATTGCCTCCACAAAGTACACAGGGAGCTGAAATTGTGGATTCCAGTGGGGACGAATTGATAATCTGTGAGGAGGGGGATGTACACGGTGATATATCGGAGGATGATGATGAGGTGGACATCTTGCCTCTGTAGAGCCAGTTTGTGCAAGGAGAGATTAATTGCTTCTTTTTCGGTGGGGGTCCAAACCAACCCGTCATTTCAGTCACAGTCGTGTGGCAGACCCTGTCACTGAAATTATGGGTTGGTTAAAGTGTGCATGTCCTGTTTATACAACATAAGGGTGGGTGGGAGGGCCCAAGGACAATTCCATCTTGCACCTCTTTTTTCTTTCATTTTTCTTTGCGTCATGTGCTGTTTGGGGAGTAGTTTTTGGAAGGGCCATCCTGCGTGACACTGCAGTGCCACTCCTAGATGGGCCAGGTGTTTGTGTCGGCCACTTGGGTCGCTTATCTTAGTCACACAGCTACCTCATTGCGCCTCTTTTTTTCTTTGCGTCATGTGCTGTTTGGGGGGTGTTTTTTGGAAGGGCCATCCTGCGTGACACTGCAGTGCCACTCCTAGATGGGCCAGGTGTTTGTGTCGGCCACTTGGGTCGCTTATCTTAGTCACACAGCTACCTCATTGCGCCTCTTTTTTTCTTTGCGTCATGTGCTGTTTGGGGGGTGTTTTTTGGAAGGGCCATCCTGCGTGACACTGCAGTGCCACTCCTAGATGGGCCAGGTGTTTGTGTCGGCCACTTGGGTCGCTTATCTTAGTCACACAGCTACCTCATTGCGCCTCTTTTTTTCTTTGCGTCATGTGCTGTTTGGGGGGTGTTTTTTGGAAGAGCCATCCTGCTTGACACTGCAGTGCCACTCCTAGATGGGCCAGGTGTTTGTGTCGGCCACTTGGGTCGCTGAGCTTAGTCATCCAGCGACCTCGGTGCAAATTTTAGGACTAAAAATAATATTGTGAGGTGTGAGGTGTTCAGAATAGACTGAAAATGAGTGGAAATTATGCTTATTGAGGTTAATAATACTTTGGGATCAAAATTACCCCCAAATTCTATGATTTAAGCTGTTTTTTAGGGGTTTTTTGAAAAAAACACCCGAATCCAAAACACACCCGAATCCGACAAAAAAAATTCGGTGAGGTTTTGCCAAAACGCGTTCGAACCCAAAACACGACCGCGGAACCGAACCCAAAACCAAAACACAAAACCCGAAAAATTTCCGGTGCTCATCACTAATTTATATATTTACATAAAAGCGCTGTACTAACTGGGATTTTATTCCAGTGTCCGGTGGCGCTGGGTGTGTGCTGGCATACTCTCTCTGTCTCTCCAAAGGGCCTTATTGGGGGACTGTCTCCATATAGATATATCCCTGAGTGTGTGGGGGTGTCGGTACGTGTGTGTCGGCATGTCTGAAGCGGAAGGCTCATCTAAGGAGGAGGTGGAGCAGATGATTGTGGTGTCTCCGTCGGCAACGCCGACACCTGATTTGTTGGATATGTGGAATGTTTTAAATGCAAATGTGTCTTTATTACATAAGAGATTGGACAAAGCAGAGTCCAGGGATAAAACAGGGAGTCAATCCATGGCTTTGACTGTGTCACAGGGCCCTTCAGGGTCTCAGAAACGTCCCCTGTCCCAAGTAGCAGACACTGATACCGACACGGATTCTGACTCCAGTGTCGACTACGATGATGCGAGGTTACACCCAAGGGTGGCCAAAAGTATTCATTATATAATTATTGCAATAAAAGATGTTTCTCATGAGCTGAACACGTTAATTGAAAAAGCTTGGGAAACTCCAGACAAGAAACTGCAGATTGTGGCGTATCCTTTCCCTGCACAGGACAGGGTACGGTGGGAATCCTCGCCCAGGGTGGACAAAGCTTTAATGCACTTGTCCAAGAAGGTGGCGCTACCGTCTCCAGACACGGCAGCCCTCACGGATCCTGCTGATCGCAGACAGGAAACTACCTTAAAATCAATTTATACACATACGGGTGCTTTGCTCAGACCGGCAATAGCGTCGGCTTGGGTTTGTAGCGCTGTAGCAGCTTGGACAGATACCTTGTCAGCTGACATTGATACCCTAGATAGGGATACCATTTTATTGACCTTAGGTCACATTAAAGACGCAGTCTTATATATGAGAGACGCTCAGAGATATGTTGGGCTGCTAGGTTCTAGAGCCAACAAGCCCTGTGGACCCGCCAATGGACGGGTGATGTCGACTCAAAGAGGCATATGGAAGTTTTGCCTTACATGGGTGAGGTTTTATTTGGGGAAGGTCTCGCGGACCTGGTTTTCACAGCTACTGCGGGTAAATCTACTTTTTTACCTTATGTTCCCCCACAGCAAAAGAGAACACCACAATATCAGATGCAGTCCTTTCGGCCGCATAAGTCCAGAAGAGGTCGGGGCTCTTCCTGCCTCGCCAGAGGTAAGGGTAGAGGGAAAAGAGTGCCTGCTACGGCTAGTTCCGAGGAGCAGAAGTCCTCCCCGGCTTCTACTAAATCCACCGCATGACGCTGGGGCTCCACTGAGGGAGTCCGCGCTGATGGGGGCACATCTTCGACTCTTCAGCCACGTCTGGGTTCAGTCAGACGTGGATCCTTGGGCAATGGAAATTGTATCCCAAGGATACAAGCTGGAATACGAAGACGTGCCTCCTCGCCGGTTTTTCAAATCGGCGTTACCAGCTTCTTCCCCAGAAAGGGAGATAGTTTTCGCTGCAATTCAAAAACTGTGTCAACAACAAGTGGTTGTCGAGGTTCCCACAGTTCAAATTCAAGATGGAATAGCTCCGGGCAGTTATCTCCAGCCTGGAAGGGGGGGATTTTATGGTGTCACTGGACATAATGGATGCATACCTTCATGTCCCCATATATCCCCCTCATCAGGCGTACCAGAGATTCGCGGTACAGGACTGTCATTACCAGTTTCAGACGTTGCCGTTTGGGCTTTCCACGGCCCCGAGGATTTTCACCAAGGTAATGGCGGAAATGATGGTGCTCCTGCGCAGGCAGGGAGTCACAATTATCCCGTACTTGGACGATCTCCTGATAAAAACGAGATCGAGAGATCAGTTGCTGAAAAGCGTGTCGCTCTCCCTGAGAGTGCTGCAGCAACATGGCTGGATTCTAAATCTACCAAAGTCACAGTTGGTTCCAACGACTCGGATATCTTTCACAGGCATGATTCTGGACACGGAACAAAAGAGGGTTTTTCTCCCAATGGAAAAAGCCCAGGAACTCCAGAACATGGTCAGAGACCTGTTAAAACCGAAAAGAGTGTCAGTCCATCAATGCACTCGAATACTGGGAAAAATGGTGGCGAACTACGAGGCCATCCCCTTCGGCAGGTTTCATGTGAGGACATTTCAGTGGGACCTTCTGGACAAGTGGTCCGGGTCCCATCTTCAAATTCATCAGAAAATAAGCCTGTCACCCAGGGCCAGGGTGTCTCTCCTGTGGTGGCTGCAGAGTGCTCATCTTCTAGAGGGTCGCAGGTTTCGGCATTCAAGACTGGGTTCTGGTGACCAAGGACGCGAGCCTCCGAGGATGGGGAGCAGTCACACAAGGAAGAAACTTTCAGGGACTATGGTCAAGCCAGGAGGCTTGTCTACACATCAACATACTGGAATTAACGGCCATATACAACGGCCTACGACAAGCGGAGAATCTTCTTCGCGACCTACCGGTTCTGATTCAATCAGACAACGTCACAGCCGTGGCTCATGTAAACCGCCAAGGCGGGACAAGGAGCAGAGTGGCAATGGCGGAAGCCACCAGGATTCTTCGCTGGGCGGAAAATCACGTAAGCGCTCTGTCAGCAGTCTTCATTCCGGGAGTGGACAACTGGGAAGCAGACTTCCTCAGCAGACACGATCTCCATCCAGGAGAGTGGGGACTTCATCAAGAAGTTTTTGCAGAGATAACAAGTCTTTGGGGAATTCCTCAAATAGACATGATGGCGTCACGCCTCAACAAGAAGCTTCGGAGGTATTGTGCCAGGTCAAGGGACCCTCAGGCAGTAGCGGTAGACACCCTGGTGACACCATGGGTGTTTCAGTCGGTCTATCTGTTCCCTCCTCTTCCTCTCATCTCAAAAATATTGAGAATCATAAGACGAAAAAGAGTGCAGACAATACTCATTGTTCCAGATTGGCCTCGAAGGGCCTGGTATTCGGATCTTCGGGAGATGCTCACAGAAGAACCATGGCCTCTTCCTCTCAGGGAGGACCTGTTGCAGCAGGGGCCCTGCATGTTCCAAGACTTACCGCGGTTACGTTTGACGGCATGGCGGTTGAACAACGAATCCTAGCTGGGAAAGGTATTCCGGAGTAAGTCATCCCTACTCTGATAAGGGCTAGGAAGGAGGTGACGGCGAAACATTATAACCGTATATGGAGGAAGTATGTATCTTGGTGTGAAGCCAAGAATGCTCCTACGGAAGATTTCCACCTGGGCCGTTTTCTCCACTTTCTACAGACAGGAGTGGATATGGGCCTGACAGGCTCCATTAAGGTACAGATTTCGGCCCTATCTATATTCTTTCAGAAGGAATTGGCTTCTCTCCCAGAAGTCCAGACTTTTGTAAAGGGGGTGCTGCACATACAGCCTCCTTTTGTGCCCCCCAGTGGCACCATGGGACCTTAACGTGGTGTTACGGTTTCTAAAATCTCACTGGTTTGAACCTCTTCAAACGGTTGAATTAAAATTTCTCACTTGGAATGTGGTCATGTTGTTGGCCTTGGCATCTGCAAGGCGGGTGTCCGAATTGGCGGCTTTGTCTCACAAAAGCCCCTACCTGATTTTCCACATGGATAGAGCAGAGTTGAGGACGTCCTCAATTTTTGCTTAAGGTGGTTTCATCGTTTCATATGAACCAACCTATTGTGGTGCCTGTGGCTACGGGAGACTTGAAGGATTCCAAGTCCCTTGATGTAGTCAGGGCCTTAAAAATTTACGTAGCCAGGACGGCTCGGGTTAGGAAAACAGAGGCACTGTTTGTCCTGTATGCAGCCAACAAGGTTGGCGCTCCTGCTTCTAAGCAGACTATTGCTCGCTGGATCTGTAACACGATTCAGCAGGCTCAATCTACGACTGGATTGCCGTTACCAAATTCGGTAAAGGCCCATTTCACTAGGAAGGTGGGCTCTTCTTGGGCGGCTGCCCGAGGCGTCTCGGCTTTACAGCTTTGCCGAGCAGCTACTTGGTCGGGTTCAAACACTTTTGCAAAATTCTACAAGTTTGATACCCTGGCTGATGAGGACCTCATGTTTGCTCAATCGGTGCTGCAGAGTCATCCGCACTCTCCCGCCCGGTCTGGAGCTTTGGTATAATCCCCATGGTCCTTAAGGAGTCCCCAGCATCCTTTAGGACGTAAGAGAAAATAAGATTTTAAACCTACCGGTAAATCTTTTTCTCCTAGTCCATAGAGGATGCTGGATGGACATATTTCTGCAAGGCTTGTATATAGTTGTTGCTTACATAAGGGTTATGTTACAGTTAAGATCAGTCTTTGGCTGATGCTGTTTTGTTCATACTGTTAACTGGTTGCGTATATTCCAGGTTATACGGTGTGGATGGTGTGGGCTGGTATGAATCTTGCCCTTAGATTAACAAAAATCCGTTCCTCGTACTGTCCGTCTCCTCTGGGCACAGTTTCTCTAACTGAGGTCTGGAGGAGGGGCATAGAGGGAGGAGCCAGTGCACACCCATTCTAAAGTCTTTAGAGTGCCCATGTCTCCTCCTCCCATGGTCCTTACGGAGTCCCCAGCATCCTCTATGGACTAGTAGAAAAAGATTTACCGGTAGGTTTTTTTCTTTCGGCTGGTAAGTATGTGATACGTTTGCAGTGGTGTGTTGCGTTTGCACAGTGTTGTGGGTTATTAAAGTAGTAATAATTTGTTTTTAAAGGGTGCATGCTTTTGTTTTTTGTGCCGGAGCTGCCATTATTTAAGTTTATTCCTGTGTCTGGTTTTTGTTCTCCGCTGGTATGTGATAGGTTTGCTGTGGTGTGTTGCGTTCGCACAGTGTGGTGGGTTATTAATGTAGTAATAATTTGTCTTTTTTTAAAAGGTGCGTGCTTTAGTTTTTTAGGCTAGAGCTGCCATTATTTGAGTTTATTCCTGTGTCTGGTTTTTGTTATCTGCTGGTAAGTATGTGTGTGTTTGCAGTGATGTGTTGCGGTCACACAGTGTGGTGGATTATTAATGTAGTGATATTTTGTTTTTAAAGGGTGCGTGCTTTTGATTTTGGGGCCTGAGCTGCCTTTGTTTCTGTTTATCCTGGTGTCTGGGGTTTTTTTCTTCACCGGTAAGTATATGTGGGTTTGCAGTAGTGTGTTGCGGTTGCACAGTGTGTTGTTGTTGTTGTTGTTGTTGTTGTATTTTGCATGTTTGGGTTTTTTTCAATTTTAAAAAAATGTCTACCATAACATTTTGTTTTCCATTCCCTCCCTTTGTGTTAGTTTTTGTCATGGTAAACATAACACCTGTAAGGATTTGTGGTTTCAACCTTATATTGGGCACATTTGGTTTAGTTTTTACTAACTTTTTTTTTTCTTAACACTAAATTCCAGTTTGCTTCAGCGATGTTAAGGTCCATACACATGGAGCAAAATAGCTGAGTGATTTTGACTATATAGTCAAAATCGCTCAGAAAGTTAGCGCATTTCACTCTGTGTGTACACATCCAGCGATAGTGATGCACATCCCCGCCAGGTCGCTATCGCTGCTAAAAATAGACTGTGCTGGCAAGTAAATTTTGGCTAGATCGCTGGAAAAGAAAAAGCATTCCCTTGCTTAAGTGAGTTAGCCAGAATCACTGGTAAAGTTAGTCAAAATTGCTGGAAGTTAGTCAAAATCTCCTACTGCCAGTTCAAGGAAAAGCGCTCAGTCAAAATCTCTCATAGTTAAAATCTCTCCATGTGTATGCAACTTTAGTGTATCAGCTTTACACCCAACCCCAACATGGTCCTCATCCTCTAAGCCAAAGGAGGCATGCAAGGTATAAGATCTTTCAGACCCATGTCACCCTGTTTGGTTTGCCTGATGATGAGATGGTGCACTGCTATAGGCTGGATACTCTCTAACAGAGAGTGATCTAGAGAGTCAAACAAGCAATCCTACAGCAATTCCTCCGCTGACACAGTTTTTGTGTTACCCTATTGCGCCTCGGGATCCTTCCAAGACATTGTTGGGGTCTTGGGGGGTGTCTCCCAGACCTCATTTTATAGGATCCTGAGGTGCGTCATTGCTGCATTTTAAAAAAAAATTAAGCAGTTCATATCAATACCATAGGTTGTGGAGTCCCTAGCTGTGGTCAGGCGGCAATTCCATGCAATTGCTGGATTCCCACATGTTATAGGGGTAGTGGATGACACATTCCATTTGTGGCTCCATCACATAATGAAATAATCTTTAGGAATAGAAAAATGTTCCATTCTTTGAATGTGATGGTGGTTTGTGGCCCATCACTCCAGATCCTTTCCCTGAATACCCGGTACCCAGAAAGTGCCCATGATTCTTGCGTGATTCGGCAATCAAGGATATGGCACAAATTAACAATGATGGAAGGTCGTGATCCATGGCTTTTGGTGAGTTTTTCTGACATCATTTATAAATGTGCCTGTGTACATATAAATCTTGCAAATTTTTTATCTTGGGGTTTTGTTTTTTTTTTCTTATAGGAGATGGCGGATATCCTTGCACCCCCTGGCTCATGACCCCTTATAGCACACGTACACCAGGTCCACAATCTGTATATAATGCCGTGCTTATAGCCACCAGAGAGGTGGTGGAGCGCACCTTTTGTCCTTTGAAAAGGCCGTTTTAGGGTATCCCATCACACTGGTGGCGACCTCATGTATTCGACGGAAATGGTTTGTAAGATAGTGGTCCTGTGGGCCTAATTCAGACCTGATTGCAGCAGCAAATTTGTTAGCTAATGGGCAAAACCATGTGCGCTGCAGGGGGGTCAGATATAACATGTGCATAGAGAGTTAGATTTGGGTGGGTTATATTGTTTCTGTGCAGGGTAAATACTGGCTGCTTTATTTTTAAACTGCAATTTAGATTTCAGTTTGAACACACCCCACGCAAATCTCACACACTCGGCACATGTTACATCTGGCCCCCCTGCAGTGCACATGGTTTTGGCCATTAGCTAACAAAATTGCTGCTGCGATCAGGTCTGAATTAGGCCCCATATTCAATATTGCACAATATTGCTATAAGGAGTCATGTGGCTTTTTCTGGCAGATGATATCTTGCCAACAGAGGATGAGGAGTTAGGGGTTGCCCGTTTCCGTGACCCTGAAACCAGGTGGAGCCATGGAACCAGAGACAGAATAGTGAGATGATTTTTCAAGTATGTTTCTTTATACCTTTTTAGAATTATTTGAAAAATTGGGGTCAACTTACACATAATATAAACTATAAAGGATGTTGGCAATTATGCTGTTTGGGGGTCATTCCGAGTTGATTGCATATAGCAACTTTTTGCTGCTTGTGCGATCAACTAGATGCCACCTATGGGGGAGTGTATTTTAGCATAGCAGCGCTGTGATCGCTTGTGCAGCACTGCTATGCTAAAAAAAGTTTTGTGCAGAACAAGACCAGCCCTGCAGTTACTAACCCTGTAAAATGGATCTAGCGATGAAGGTCCCAGAATTGACGTCGGACAACCGCCCTCCAAACGCCTGGACACGCCTGCGTTCGGATCTCCATGCCCGGAAAATGGTGAGTAGGTGCCCCGGGACGCCTCCCCACTGTCAGTCTTCCTGCGATCACGCTAGCAATCACTTTCTTCTTTCTTCTGGTCGTTGCCCGGCAATGGCTGTCGCTGGGCAATGATGCGCGGGTGCATTGCGGGCGCCGCGCATGTGCATTTCCGACCTGTTCGCACCGCAACGATGAACCGCTGCGAGCGAACGGGTCGGAATGACCCACTTTATTCTAACCAAAAATACTTTTTGTTAGAAAATTGTTGTACTTATTCTACATATACTGCATATTATGATATTGATAATACCATTTTAATACTGCATGCTCCTAATAGTGTTGCCTTATGCCAATACTTCCCAGTCACTGTACATTTTCAATAATGCCTTGCATGTATTAAGGAGCAACAACAGTAGTGATTATGAAGTGGTGTCAAGCACCATTGATGTTTTTGGAAACATCAATGCATTATGGTATGTACAATGTCATTTTGTCATTGAAGTGGGATGAGATGGTTTGTGTACATTGGCCCTCATTCCGAGTTGTTCGCTCGCTAGCTGCTTTTAGCAGCATTGCACACGCAAGGCCACCGCCCTCTGGGAGTGTATCTTAGCTTAGCAGAAGTGCGAACGAAAGATTAGCAGAATTGCGAATAGAAATTTCTTAGCAGTTTCTGAGTAGCTCCAGACTTACTCAGCCATTGTGACCAGCTCAGTCCTTTTCGTTCCTGGTTTGACGTCACAAACACACCCAGCGTTTGCCCAACCACTCCCCCGTTTCTCCAGCCACTCCTGCGTTTTGCAACTCGAACGCCTGCGTTTTTCCGCACACTCCCATAAAACGTCCAGTTTCCGCCCAGAAACACCCACTTCCTGTCAATCACACTACGATCAGCACAGCGATGAAAAAGCTTAGTTATGCCGTGAGTAAAATACCTAACTTTTGTGTAAAATAACTAAGCGCATGCGCTCTGCGAACCTTGCGCATGTGCAGTAAGCGACTAATCGCAGTATAGCGAAAATCGGCAACGAGCGAACAACTCGGAATGATCCCCATTGTTGACACGTTCTTATATATTTTTTTCTCCGGCTGGGTCCACAGGTTATCCACAGGATAACATTGGGATATGCCGGAGCGACAGCGGAAATGGCACCAAATAGTCACGAGCTTTTTGGCCTCCCAGGATGCATCGGGGCTCCTCCATATAATCCCGCCCCTTAGTCAAATCAGTTTTTTGTTTGGTGCGGCAGGAGCCGGACCATGGTCACAGGGCTGCTGTTAAAGCAGTCCTAAGCTTTTATTATTTTATTTTTATAGTCTTACTATGTTTTGAGCAGCATCTTAAACGCATGCTAGAAAGAGTCGCTCCAACAACTCTCCACCGGGTCGCAATAACGCTTACCTTCGGGTATTAGTGCTTTCTCAGCGGGCGTCTGTGACGGATGTTCTAGCAGGTCCAGCAGACGTTACCAGGCTGTGGCCGGAGCATGGGGAGAAGGTAAGGCATCAGTTCCACTTACTAGGGGATTCCGGACACAGCCGCACTGTATTGGAGGAGACTACAAACAGTGGTTGATGCGCCGCCACTCTTAAGTGCTCCAGCGCTATGCTTTAGGGATCATAGGCATCAGGACTAGGTTGAGGCCGCGATCCCTGGAGTTTCTCAGCAGGGGGAGTCAGACGCTCTCCTGGTCGTCCCTCCCCCCAGTTCATGACCAGTTTCCGTGCATCTCCCGTCCATGAACTGACGACCTCACTTCCGTCTCAGACGCTACCACGAGGGTACTCGGTCGCAGCTTAGGCCGCTGCGGTTGTGTACACTAGAGTTGCCGCCGAGACCGGGTCACAGACAGGAGCGTCTGCAAACACTCATCGTTCACTGAGCGTCTGTGTCCGTTATCAGTTACCGGAGCGGCAGTGTACACTAGTAGCGTCTGAATCCACTCAGCGTCTTTCGAGCATATTGATCGATCTTGGAAGTGGGGTGAGTCTCCCTGTATCCCACTCTACTGAGTAAGGGTTATACAGTACTAAGATTCTATCTACTTGTTAGTATGAATAGTTAATTTTGGTACACAATGCACATGAGGCCTGTACAGTACTGTTGTTTTCTGCATATTATGTCTGAAAAACTTGTTGTAATAGCTGTTTAAAAATAGAAATACAGTAATTGTACTCCTACATACTAGAAAAGTATTTTTGTGGTTGATTTATATTCTCATATGACAATTTTTAACATGTGACTGACTGCTAGTGTGATTGCTGACTTTTATTTGTCAGTATTGTTTCTGAACCTCAATTCAGGTGCACGGGTTGTGGTCAGATTGATATCACTTCTATATATAGGTGATTTTCAGTCACAGAGAGTGTAGTATTTGTAAAAAAAAATGGATTATTTACCATGTCTGTGAGTGGCAAAAGTGACGAGGATACGGGGACTCCTACACCCTTAACATGCTTATCTGGTAAAATAAGGACTTTGCATGGAATAGCCCAGTATCTTACTTATGAGGGGCAACGCCCTGCAAGAAGGGGTGTTGTTGCACAGACCTTGTCTAGATTAATTGATAGATTAGCTCCTGCAGTTCCACCCCCGGGAATAGGTTACACTATTAACCCATACATGCAGCTCCCTCCTTATGGTTTAGTAGCCAGGCTATTAAAACCAGGGTAGATACATCCATGTTACAGACTACACAAAATGATACAACAGATGAGGATACAGTATATTCAAATACCCCATATGATGATCAGTCGAAGGGTTTCAGCTCAGAGGATATAGCTGAGCTTATTGATGCCATGAAGGCTATTCTGTCTCGGGAGGAATCAGCCAAAGCAGTGTCAAAATCTAAAGCACCTATATTTAAACGTCCAAAAACAGTTAGGACTGAATTTCCGGAGTCAGAAGATCTGACGGAAATTATGGAAGGACCTTGAGCTACACCCAATAAAAAGTATAAGATTACAAAAAAATGGGATTCCTACTATCCTTTTCCAGCTGTGGACTGTTCAAAGAGAGAAGTTCCTCCTAAAGTAGATGCACATGTCGTGCGACTTGTGCGTAAATCTATTTTACCATTGCTATCTACCTCACTGAATGAGGTCGCAGTTAGAAGAGTAGATGGTTTCTTGAAAAATATTTTTTCTCACTCGGTGGCTGTTGTAAGGCCAGCTATGGCTTCAGCCTGGATGGCGAAAGCAATGGTAGAATGAGTGGAGGAACTAGAGAATGGCCTCTCTGCTTCTACCAGGGAGCAGGAGTCTCCTCTAGGCCGTATAAAACAAGCTGCGCAATATTTTGGAAGAAGCAGCAATTGATATAGGTACGATTGCTTCTAAAGCATCAGCCTTGACGGTAGCCGCTCACAGAGCAATTTGGCTACGTACTTGGAAAGCGGATGCAGAATCCAAGAATGTTTTGTAAGCTCTGCCTTTCGCTGGTGATATTCTGTTTGGAAAACAATTGACAGATATTCTAGAATCGGAAGCTGAACCCAAGAAGGTCAGGTTTCCGGCTAGTTAAAACTAGGGATGAGCGGGTTCGGTTCCTCGGAATCCGAACCCGCCCGAACTTTATGTTTTTTGACACGGGGCCGAGCGACTCGGATCTTCCCGCCTTGCTCGGTTAACCCGAGCGCGCCCGAACGTCATCATCCCGCTGTCGGATTCTCGCGAGGCTCGGATTCTATCGCGAGACTCGGATTCTATATAAGGAGCCGCGCGTCGCCGCCATTTTCACACGTGCATTGAGATTCATAGGGAGAGGACGTGGCTGGCGTCCTCTCCGTTTATAGAGAAGAGAGTGAGACAGTAGAGAGAGACACAGTAGTAATTTTGGGGAGCATTAGGAGGAGTACTAGTTACTTGCTGAAGTGATAGATAGTGTGACTGTATATTATCTGACTTGTGGGGGAGACACTGACAGTGGGGAGCAGTTAGAGTCTGAGAGCAGGACTCAGGAGTACATATAACGTACAGTGCACACTTTTGCTGCCAGAGTGCCACACTGCCATTGTGACCACACTGACCACCAGTATAATATATATTGTGATTGTCTGCTTAGGAGTACTACTTGCAAGTTGCTGATAGTGTGACCAGTGACCTGACCACCAGTCACCACCAGTTTAATATATATATATATATATATATAATTGTATATAATATATATATAATATTGTATACCACCTACCCGTGTTTTTTTTTTCTTTCTTCTTTATACATACTACTATAGTAGCTTACTGTAGCAGTCTGCGGTGCTGCTGAGCTGACTGTGTCCAGCAGGTCCGTCATCAGTCATTACATAATAAATATATATACCTGTCCGGCTGCAGTACTAGTGATATTATATATATATATATTGATTTCATCTCATTATCATCCAGTCTATATTAGCAGCAGACACAGTACGGTAGTCCACGGCTGTAGCTACCTCTGTGTCGGCAGTCGCTCGTCCATCCATAATTGTATACCACCTACCCGTGGTTTTTTTTTTTCTTTCTTCTTTATACATACTACTATAGTAGCTTACTGTAGCAGTCTGCGGTGCTGCTGAGCTGACAGTGTCCAGCAGGTCCGTCATCAGTCATTACATAATAAATATATATACCTGTCCGGCTGCAGTACTAGTGATATTATATATATATATATTGATTTCATCTCATTATCATCCAGTCTATATTAGCAGCAGACACAGTACGGTAGTCCACGGCTGTAGCTACCTCTGTGTCGGCAGTCGCTCGTCCATCCATAATTGTATACCACCTACCCGTGGTTTTTTTTTTTTCTTTCTTCTTTATACATACTACTATAGTAGCTTAGTGTAGCAGTCTGCGGTGCTGCTGAGCTGACAGTGTCCAGCAGGTCCGTCATCAGTCATTACATAATAAATATATATACCTGTCCGGCTGCAGTACTAGTGATATTATATATATATATATATTGATTTCATCTCATTATCATCCAGTCTATATTAGCAGCAGACACAGTACGGTAGTCCACGGCTGTAGCTACCTCTGTGTCGGCAGTCGCTCGTCCATCCATAATTGTATACCACCTACCCGTGGTTTTTTTTTTTTCTTTCTTCTTTATACATACTACTATAGTAGCTTACTGTAGCAGTCTGCGGTGCTGCTGAGCTGACAGTGTCCAGCAGGTCCGTCGTCAGTCATTACATAATAAATATATATACCTGTCCGGCTGCAGTACTAGTGATATTATATATATATATTGATTTCATCTCATTATCATCCAGTCTATATTAGCAGCAGACACAGTACGGTAGTCCACGGCTGTAGCTACCTCTGTGTCGGCAGTCGCTCGTCCATCCATAATTGTATACCACCTACCCGCGGTTTTTTTTTTTTCTTTCTTCTTTATACATACTACTATAGTAGCTTACTGTAGCAGTCTGCGGTGCTGCTGAGCTGACAGTGTCCAGCAGGTCCGTCATCAGTCATTACATAATAAATATATCTACCTGTCCGGCTGCAGTACTAGTGTGATATAATATATATTGATTTCATCTCATTATCATCCAGTCTATATTAGCAGCAGACACAGTACGGTAGTCCACGGCTGTAGCTACCTCTGTGTCGGCAGTCGCTCGTCCATCCATAAGTATACTAGTATCCATCCATCTCCATTGTTTACCTGAGGTGCCTTTTAGTTGTGCCTATTAAAATATGGAGAACAAAAATGTTGAGGTTCCAAAATTAGGGAAAGATCAAGATCCACTTCCACCTCGTGCTGAAGCTGCTGCCACTAGTCATGGCCGAGACAATGAAATGCCAGCAACGTCGTCTGCCAAGGCCGATGCCCAATGTCATAGTACAGAGCATGTAAAATCCAAAACACCAAATATCAGTAAAAAAAGGACTCCAAAATCTAAAATAAAATTGTCGGAGGAGAAGCGTAAACTTGCCAATATGCCATTTACCACACGGAGTGGCAAGGAACGGCTGAGGCCCTGGCCTATGTTCATGGCTAGTGGTTCAGCTTCACATGAGGATGGAAGCACTCAGCCTCTCGCTAGAAAACTGAAAAGACTCAAGCTGGCAAAAGCACCGCAAAGAACTGTGCGTTCTTCGAAATCCCAAATCCACAAGGAGAGTCCAATTGTGTCGGTTGCGATGCCTGACCTTCCCAACACTGGACGTGAAGAGCATGCGCCTTCCACCATTTGCACGCCCCCTGCAAGTGCTGGAAGGAGCACCCGCAGTCCAGTTCCTGATAGTCAGATTGAAGATGTCAGTGTTGAAGTACACCAGGATGAGGAGGATATGGGTGTTGCTGGCGCTGGGGAGGAAATTGACAAGGAGGATTCTGATGGTGAGGTGGTTTGTTTAAGTCAGGCACCCGGGGAGACACCTGTTGTCCGTGGGAGGAATAGGGCCGTTGACATGCCTGGTGAAAATACCAAAAAAATCAGCTCTTCGGTGTGGAAGTATTTCACCAGAAATGCGGACAACATTTGTCAAGCCGTGTGTTGCCTTTGTCAAGCTGTAATAAGTAGGGGTAAGGACGTTAACCACCTCGGAACATCCTCCCTTATACGTCACCTGCAGCGCATTCATAATAAGTCAGTGACAAGTTCAAAAACTTTGGGCGACAGCGGAAGCAGTCCACTGACCAGTAAATCCCTTCCTCTTGTAACCAAGCTCACGCAAACCACCCCACCAACTCCCTCAGTGTCAATTTCCTCCTTCCCCAGGAATGCCAATAGTCCTGCATGCCATGTCACTGGCAATTCTGACGAGTCCTCTCCTGCCTGGGATTCCTCCGATGCATCCTTGCGTGTAACGCCTACTGCTGCTGGTGCTGCTGTTGTTGCTGCTGGGAGTCGATGGTCATCCCAGAGGGGAAGTCGTAAGCCCACTTTTACTACTTCCACCAAGCAATTGACTGTCCAACAGTCCTTTGCGAGGAAGATGAAATATCACAGCAGTCATCCTGTTGCAAAGCGGATAACTGAGGCCTTGACAACTATGTTGGTGTTAGACGTGCGTCCGGTATCCGCCGTTAGTTCACAGGGAACTAGACAATTTCTTGAGGCAGTGTGCCCCCGTTACCAAATACCATCTAGGTTCCACTTCTCTAGGCAGGCGATACCGAGAATGTACACGGACTTCAGAAAAAGACTCACCAGTGTCCTAAAAAATGCAGTTGTACCCAATGTCCACTTAACCACGGACATGTGGACAAGTGGAGCAGGGCAGGGTCAGGACTATATGACTGTGACAGCCCACTGGGTAGATGTATGGACTCCCGCCGCAAGAACAGCAGCGGCGGCACCAGTAGCAGCATCTCGCAAACGCCAACTCTTTCCTAGGCAGGCTACGCTTTGTATCACCGGTTTCCAGAATACGCACACAGCTGAAAACCTCTTACGGCAACTGAGGAAGATCATCGCGGAATGGCTTACCCCAATTGGACTCTCCTGTGGATTTGTGGCATCGGACAACGCCAGCAATATTGTGTGTGCATTAAATATGGGCAAATTCCAGCACGTCCCATGTTTTGCACATACCTTGAATTTGGTGGTGCAGAATTTTTTAAAAAACGACAGGGGCGTGCAAGAGATGCTGTCGGTGGCCAGAAGAATTGCGGGACACTTTCGGCGTACAGGCACCACGTACAGAAGACTGGAGCACCACCAAAAACGCCTGAACCTGCCCTGCCATCATCTGAAGCAAGAAGTGGTAACGAGGTGGAATTCAACCCTCTATATGCTTCAGAGGTTGGAGGAGCAGCAAAAGGCCATTCAAGCCTATACAATTCAGCACGATATAGGAGGTGGAATGTACCTGTCTCAAGCGCAGTGGAGAATGATTTCAACGTTGTGCAAGGTTCTGCAACCTTTTGAACTTGCCACACGTGAAGTCAGTTCAGACACTGCCAGCCTGAGTCAGGTCATTCCCCTCATCAGGCTTTTGCAGAAGAAGCTGGAGGCATTGAAGGAGGAGCTAAAAGGGAGCGATTCCGCTAGGCATGTGGGACTTGTGGATGGAGCCCTTAATTCGCTTAACAAGGATTCACGGGTGATCAATCTGTTGAAATCAGAGCACTACATTTTGGCCACCGTGCTCGATCCTAGATTTAAAACCTACCTTGGATCTCTCTTTCCGGCAGACACAAGTCTGCTGGGGTTCAAAGACCTGCTGGTGACAAAATTGTCAAGTCAAGCGGAACGCGACCTGTCAACATCTCCTCCTTCACATTCTCCCGCAACTGGGGGTGCGAGGAAAAGGCTCAGAATTCCGAGCCCACCCGCTGGCGGTGATGCAGGGCAGTCTGGAGCGACTGCTGATGCTGACATCTGGTCCGGACTGAAGGACCTGCCAACGATTACGGACATGTCGTCTACTGTCACTGCATATGATTCTCTCTCCATTGAAAGAATGGTGGAGGATTATATGAGTGACCGCATCCAAGTAGGCACGTCAGACAGTCCGTACTTATACTGGCAGGAAAAAGAGGCAATTTGGAGGCCCTTGCACAAACTGGCTTTATTCTACCTAAGTTGCCCTCCCACAAGTGTGTACTCCGAAAGAGTGTTTAGTGCCGCCGCTCACCTTGTCAGCAATCTGCGTACGAGGTTACTTCCAGAAAATGTGGAGAAGATGATGTTCATTAAAATGAATTATAATCAATTCCTCCGTGGAGACATTGACCAGCAGCAATTGTCTCCACAAAGTACACAGGGAGCTGAGATGGTGGATTCCAGTGGGGACGAATTGATAATCTGTGAGGAGCGGGATGTACACGGTGATATATCGGAGGATGATGATGAGGTGGACATCTTGCCTCTGTAGAGCCAGTTTGTGCAAGGAGAGATTAATTGCTTCTTTTTCGGTGGGGGTCCAAACCAACCCGTCATTTCAGTCACAGTCGTGTGGCAGACCCTGTCACTGAAATGATGGGTTGGTTAAAGTGTGCATGTCCTGTTTATACAACATAAGGGTGGGTGGGAGGGCCCAAGGACAATTCCATCTTGCACCTCTTTTTTCTTTCATTTTTATTTGCGTCATGTGCTGTTTGGGGAGTGTTTTTTGGAAGGACCATCCTGCGTGACACTGCAGTGCCACTCCTAGATGGGCCAGGTGTTTGTGTCGGCCACTAGGGTCGCTTAGCTTACTCACACAGCTACCTCATTGCGCCTCTTTTTTTCTTCTTTGCGTCATGTGCTGTTTGGGGAGTGTTTTTTGGAAGGGCCATCCTGCGTGACACTGCAGTGCCACTCCTAGATGGGCCAGGTGTTTGTGTCGGCCACTAGGGTCGCTTAGCTTACTCACACAGCTACCTCATTGCGCCTCTTTTTTTCTTCTTTGCGTCATGTGCTGTTTGGGGAGTGTTTTTTGGAAGGGCCATCCTGCGTGACACTGCAGTGCCACTCCTAGATGGGCCAGGTGTTTGTGTCGGCCACTAGGGTCGCTTAGCTTAGTCATCCAGCGACCTCGGTGCAAATTTTAGGACTAAAAATAATATTGTGAGGTGTGAGGTATTCAGAATAGACTGAAAATGAGTGGAAATTATGGTTTTTGAGGTTAATAATACTTTGGGATCAAAATGACCCCCAAATTCTATGATTTAAGCTGTTTTTTAGGGTTTTTTGAAAAAAACACCCGAATCCAAAACACACCCGAATCCGACAAAAAAAATTCGGTGAGGTTTTGCCAAAACGCGGTCGAACCCAAAACACGGCCGCGGAACCGAACCCAAAACCAAAACACAAAACCCGAAAAATTTCAAGTGCACATCCCTAGTTAAAACCCTAAGCCTAGGGGTTCGAAATTTCGGCCATTTCGATGGCAAGGAAGAGCAAAAGGGAAAGAGGAATCTAAGCAACCCCAGTTCAATAAATTAATTAGGGATAGGAAGCAATGGGCCAATAGACGGCCAGTTTCCAAACCTGAACAGAAGCCATCAGTCTGAGGGTGCGGCCTCCGCCTGGAGGACTCCAGGGTTGGGGGCCGACTCCTTCACTTTGCACACATATGGCATCAGTCGATGACAGATGCTTGGGTGCAGAAGGTGGTATCTCTAGGTTATGTTTTCCCTTTCAAGAGGCAGCCTCAAAGGTTTTTTTTGCACCAGCCCGACTCGTATAGAGTCGAGGGCCAACGCCCTGCAAGAAGCAGTTCAGAAATTGCTTCAGTCTGGGGTAATTATCCCAGTTCCCCACACAGATGAGGTGGCTGAGTGGTTAAGATGATGGACTGCTAATCCATTGTGTTCTGCACGCATGGGTATAAATCCCATCCTTGTCGCAACGGGGACAGGGTTTTTACTCCAATCTATTTTTGATTCAGAAGCCAAATGGGTCATTCCGACCAATTCTCAATCTCAAAATGTTAAACAAATACATCTGGGTTCCAAGGATCCACATGGAAACGTTACGTTCCATAGTTTTGGCTATGGAACAAGCAGATTACATGGTATCTTTGGATATACAGGCTGCTTACCTACATGTGCCCATAGCATGATCCCATCAGTGTTACCTCAGGTTTGCCATCCTCCAGCAACATTTTCAGTTCCAGGCTTTGCCCTTTGGGCTAGCGACAGCCCCCAGGGTATTTACCAAAATTATACTGGTTATGGCAGCTTATCTCCGCAAACAGGGGATAAGAATTTTTCCATACCTCGACAATCTTTTAATCCTGGCACAATCCCAGGAATTACTCTTGAGCCATCTCCAACAGACGATAGTCTATCTACAAGGACACAGATGGCTCATAAATTGGGAAAAATCGTCATTTAATCCATCACAACGGATGATTTATTTGGGGGCCATGTTAGATTCAAGTCTACAAAGAATAATTTTACCTTGGAAAAAGATATCCAAGGTGCAAGAATGACTCAGGAGTTGTTGCACAGTCAGACAATATCAGTCCATGCAGCAATGCGACTGATGTGTCTGATGGTGTCAACATTCGACATGGTGGAATATGCACAATTCCACTCCAGACCTCTACAACACCTCATTCTGACCAGATGGAACGGAAGACATCAGACAATAAAAAGACAGATGATAAAGCTTCCAGTAAACGTAAAAAGGTTACTAACCTGGTGACTTCAGACGGACCATCTAGACAAGGGGAGACCCTTTTGGATAACAGATTGGCAAGTCCTGACAACAGATGCCAGTCTTCAGGGCTGGGGAGCGGTGTTCAAAAGTTTCTGGTTCCAGGGAAAAGGGACTATAAGGGAAAGTTGCCTGCCAGTAAATCTGTTGGAAATAAGGGCCATATATATGGCTCTGGTTCAGGCAAAGGACAGTCTGCAAGGAAGACCAGTCCAGACAATGCAACAGCAGTAACGTACCTCAATCATCAGGGAGGAACTCACAGCAAAAGGTTAATGGAGGAGGTAACTCACATACTAAGATGGGCAGAACTCCATCTTCCGGCATTGTCCGCAGTGTTTGTTCCAGGAGTGCTGAACTGGGAAGCGGACTTTCTCAGTCAACACACCATTCAGGAAACCGAATGGGCGTTACACCCGGAGGTGTTTCAGACTCTAGTAAACAGAGGGGGTCTGCCAGAGTTAGATCTCATGGCATCCCATCTGAACAACAAAGTTCCGATATATGGGTCAAAACCAAAGGATCCCGGGGCGATCCTTGTAGACGCACTGTCAGAGAAATGGGAATTTCATCTGGCATATCTGTTTCCTCCAATCTCCCTGTTACCCAGGGTGGTGAAGAAAATAAAGCAAGCAAAGGGGGCTATAATTCTAATAGCTCCAGCTTGGCCCAGAAGGCATTGGTACACAGATCTACTAAGGATGTCCGTGAAAGCTCCAATACTGCTCCCTCAACGTCCAGATCTACTAATGCAGGGTCCTTGTTATCACAGCCATCTGGATCGTCTGGCTTTGACGGCGTGGCTGTTAAAACCTCTATCCTAAAGTCAAGAGGATTTTCACAACAGGTAATTCGAACTATGCTTAGAGCAAGAAAACCTTCAGCTCGTATTTATCATCGAATATGGCAAGTCTATATTCTTTGGTGTAGTGAAAGGAGTATGGATCCAAGATCTTTTAGAGTATCCAGTATTTTGGATTTCCTTCAAGCAGGATTGGATAAGGGGTTAAAAGTAGCTTCCTTGAGAGTTCAAGTATCAGCATTAACTGTATGGTTTCAGGAAAAGATTGCTTACCTACAGGATGTGCAAATTTTCTTTCAGGGAGTGTTGCACATTCAACCTCCGTTTGTTCCTCCTGCAGTTCCCTGGGATTTGAATCTGGTTCTTAAAATCCTTCAGGGAGCTCCGTTTGAACCACTTAACAGAGCAGATCTTAAATGGTTGACGGCTAAAGTTCTCTTTCTACTGACGATGGCGTCAGCTAGAAGAGTGTCAGATTTAGGAGCACTGTCGTGTAAGTCTCCTTTTCTGATCTTTTATCCAAATAAGGCAGTTCTCAGAACTAGATCTGAGTATCTTCCGAATGTGGTCTCAAAGTTTCACCTTAACGAAGAGATTGTAGTCCTGGCTTTGCAGGTATCGGGACTTTCTGCGGGAGAAGCGTCGCTGGACGTGGTCCGTGCGTTAAGAATCTACAAAGATTGTACTAGTGCCATCAGAAAGACAGATTCTCTCTTCATTCTCTATGGATATCACAAAAGAGCATGGCCTGCTAGTAAACAGACGCTGGCAAGATGGCTCCGAATGATAATTTCAGAAGCATATTCTCGTGCTGTTCTCCCTGCTCCGGCTAATGTCTCTGCGCACTCTACACGTAAGGTAGGTCCTTCATGGGCAGCGCAACATGGTGCTTCAGCAGAACAGATTTGTAAGCAGCCATATGGTCTTCCATTAACACATTCATTAGACATTATGCCTTGGATACTTTTGCCTCTCATGAAGCGGAGTTCTCCTGTCTAATCAGGAGCGTCCCCACCACTAAAAATGGCTTTGGGAATCCCAATGTTATCCATTGGATAACCTGTGGACCCAGCCGGAGAAATATATGTTATGGTAAGAACTTACCATTGATAACAGAATTTCTCCTATGTCCACAGGTATCCACAGGGATCCCACCCTGACGCACCTGATTTGATGATCTTTTCAATCACTAAACCTCTTCGCTCTTGTATGGAAGGGTGTGCATGTGTGTTCTTATCGCCTGAATAGGTTTCTACATGAGGCTCCTGCCTAGATTGCTGTGAAAACAACTGATTTGACTGAGTCGGTGGGCGGGATTATATGGAGGAGCCCCGATGCATCCTGGGAGGCTAGAAAGCTCGTGACTATTTGGTGCCATTTCCGCTGTCGCTTTGGCATATCCCAATGTTATCCTGTGGATACCTGTGGACATAGGAGGAATTCCGTTATCAACGGCAAGCTCTTACCATAACGTATATTTATTGGTCTGTTTTGGTCAGCCAATGTGTCACGACACGGGCCTGATTCATTCCTGATCACTGCTGTGTGTTTTCGCACAGCGGGCGATCAGGTCCTAACTGCGTATGCACAGCAATGTGCACGCGCGTCGGATAACATTAGCAACAAAGGGCATCCCCAGTCAGGATGGTGCAAAAAATCATATCGCATGGGCATTCACAAGGTGATTGACAGGAAGAGGCCATTTGTGGGTGGTAACTGAGCGTTTACTGGGAGTGTTCGGAAAAATGCAGGTGTGCCCAAGCATGTTAAGGGAGAATGTCTGGCGTCAGGTCTGGCCCCGATCAGCCTGTTGTGATTGCACTGTAGGAGTAAGTCCTGGGCTGCGCAGAGACTGCATGCAGTGAATTTTTGCAGCTCGGCATACACATGTCTTCACACATTTACACAGCAAATTTACACTCACCCTGGGGGCGGCGACTATCGGAACGCAGGACAGCTAAGTTTGCAGCCCAGAGATCAGGTCTGAATCACCCCCACAGTTCATTATTGCCATCACCAAAAAGGCAGACTCAAATTGTACCATTGCCCACTTAGAGATCTAAAATGCATGGCCATTGTATGTTTTGTTGATGCATGGAAATCCATAACATACTATTCTGACACTGCTATACACTTCCTAAATAGCCAACCAATCTGAATGATGTCCATTTGTATAAGATATTTCTTACTTCTGCATCATGCTGCATGTGTGTAATTTGTTTGACAATGCTAACCGTGATGATTCCATGTGGCCTAAGCGGAAACACAATGGGTATAACCTTATTACAACAATTGTATAATTTTAAAAACTTTTTTATTTTTTTATTTTCTATGAACACCTGGAATGTACAGTTGAAAAGATGAATGTTTAGATATTGGTAAGTTATTGCGAGTTTACGGCTCGTAATTGCAATCCTTTGCATTTGCGACCGCATCCGCATTCTGATCCACCATTTAAATTCCCAAGTACATCAATAAAGTTTCCTGTAATTTTTCGCAGCTCTTGACCAATCAATAGCATGCACACTGTATAGATATTAGCAATAATGTAAGCTCTCACGAGCAGGGCCCTCTTCCCTCATGTGCTTATCCTTTCTTACTTTAATAATCTTCAACTGCATCAACTCCAGCGGTCTTCTGCCACCTGATACTTATTCCAGTGTCATCTGCTGATGTAACTATGTTTATTTACCCTGTACTTGTCCTATACTGTCATCAACTGTAAGTTGCTGTTTTCCTTTTGATTATTCATGTACTCTGTAATTGGGCGCTGCGGAACCCTTGTGGCGCCATATAAATAAAGGATAATAATAAATAATGATTAGTACGCCATTGGAACCATGCGAGCTGCCGCCTTCACAGTGAGGGAGCGAAGGCTGCTTACTGCAGTAATGGAATGCCGTGTAGGCCGCACGGGCCCTTATGTGCCCAATGCTCAGAAGCATGTGGTCCGCAGAAAAATCAGTACTGGACTGCCGTGTAGGCCGCACGGGCCCTTATGTGCCCAATGCTCAGAAGCGGAGGTCCGCAGAAAAATGGGGTTCAAATTGCACACAAGGCTGAGAGTGTGGACCTGCTATTACACCATTTAGGTATGAACTGAGTTTGTTTTTAAAAAACAACTTTTTTCTTGTCCGTTTTTTTATGTATTTGGAATACTGTTTTTTGTTTGTTTTGGATGCATAAGTCTTGCTGCTATAACACCTGATAGACTTTGCACAATTTGTATTTTTACTGTGCTATACCCCAAATGTAAGGGGCGTTTTTTTAATAAAAGAATCTTTTATGGACGTTTTGTGATTCAAATTTTTGTTTGATGCCCTCTTGGGGAAATATATGGAGAAAAATTGATGATAACAACCCACACGGCTGATCATCAAAAGAAACCCAGATGTGTCTGAGAATAATCTTTATTTCCGTGAGTAGGGTACGCCTTAAATTCATCTTCTAAAGTGTAAAAGAAACCTTTATGTGCTTCTACTATACCTCCTTTGTATTAGTGAGGTACGCTTATTCTCCTGGTAAAGAGGGTTCATCACTCAAATTAAAGCTTTCTAACACAGTGGTGGATGAAAGATACCTTTATAGGCTTTTACCTATCGTTTGGAAAGTGAGTTGGGGTACGCCTCTTCAATGGATAAATATTGCTCTTGTCGTGTGAACGTGTACAGCTTTAAGAGAGACTTGCCTATTATTAAATACAGTACTACACAAATATACACCATTTCTCTTTTCATGTCATCATCAACCTGAGGGGAGAGCTTCTCTTCAGAAGAAGGAGGGAGGCCATCCACGTTGTGCTTTGGAGATCCAATACATCTGCACACCTCAGGGATGTGTTTCTGAGTATACATACATACCCATTGTGTTTGTTTATTAAGCGCCTGCTATTTTGAGTCCCACATATTTGTATCTAAACCTTATGTGCCCAATGCTCAGAATCGGAGGTCCGCAGAAAAATGAGGTTCAACTTGCACACAAGGCGGAACATCATCCAACTGGAACACCACTGGTTGGACCTCTACTGCCGCCAGCCACAATGGTTTGCACGCCTATGCCTGCAAATTAGAGAATGTAAATTTTGCATACTATAGTTGTCCTGTGGGTGTGTGTGTTTGTGCATGAGTTTGTTTATGTGGAATGTCGAATGGAGAGTAAAAGTTACAGCCAGTAGCATGCGTATGTTTTGTTGTGTCCAGAGAGTGATAAAGTGCATGCCTCCTAAATAGCATTGTAATTCTATAATTTCTCTTTCATCCATCTGGGGGACGCTGCGCACTTAGTAATGGATTAGAGTGTGTGGGTAAGGAGTTTGGCACAGAATCTATAGAAAATGGACTCCTCCCCCCTCTAACCCCTCCCATCTCCAGCCTGATCAACAAGCACCTCAGTTTTAGTTTTGTGCCTGTGGAGAACAGACAGTTTTTGTCTATAGCTTTTAGTTAGGTGTTTTTGTTATTTTGTTAGTGAATTGCGGTACCTAGTCCCTGTATACAGGTGGCAAGTACAACTAGAGTGGGGTTAGGTCGCGTTTCCCACTCTAATTTGCCCCTGGATTGTCACCATACTCAGGTCACTGGGGCTTTCTATCCGGACAGGATCCGAGGAGGCACTATTAAGGTAGGACAGCCACAATCTGCCTTGGCCTCATTGGACTGTTCCTTCTATTCTGCTGACATTTATATATGTAGTGACTTTTATTTTCAGTGTATCCCGCGCTTCTTTCGATCTGTATGCGGAGGCTTTGTACCTTTTTCCGCAGACTCTAACAGCGGTTTGTGAGCTGAGCAGTGCGGGAGTGAAGGGAGATTAATTTAGCCCCGCTAGCCGCCAGACAGTGCCAGACGCGCCACGGCCCTTTTCCTGAAGGGGAGCGGCAGCTTTCATCGGTACATGGTCCTTCTATTGAAGGGCATTTCTGCAGCGGTAAAGCTGAAGGGGAAGAAGACACTTCCTACCTTGATGGCGCCACACGCACATCCGCTCACTTCCTATATGAGAGGATCTTGAGCTCCGGGCGCCATCTTGTACACGCTGGCGGGGCTCTAGTAGGGGGGATGCTGCGCAGCTGTCACACGCACACAGGCTGGAATCTCACTCTGTTTTTATTACAGACGGGGAACAAGCAACAGCAAGTACTATCTTCTCACTGTGTTTAGATGGCTGTCCTGTTTAGATTTACAAATCCTATACTTTAGTGGTACACGCATTAATCATAGTGGGGTTCACTAATAGTGGCTATTTAAACCTGTTATTACATGGGTGGGATAAACACTATATATATAGATATATATATATGTAATTTTCAGGGCACATTCTTAGATTTTTTATTACTCGTACTGTTTTATGGACACTGGTAAAAATAGTAATGTGGCCAGTAAACCGGACAAGTCTGCAAAAGGGAAAGCAGGCTCGGTTGTTTATTGTGCGTGTTCACAATGTGATTCCAAGCTTTCTAAGGGTAGCACGGATGCGGGTACTCTCTATACCACCTGCTCTGGAACACCGGTAGTGTACCAGCAGGAAGGTTCCACAGATCAGTCTATGCCTTTGTGGGCCAAAAACATGGCCGATGCCATATCTGATTTGCGTCAGGACAGATCAGATACTGATTCCAGTCAGACTCCTGAGGAGCCACTGTGGGCGAAAAATATGGGCAAGTGTCTCTCAGATTTAGCAAGATAGTGACTTCTTCGGGTAATACTACAGCCTCTAAACGCTCCCACCCATTACCCGCTATAACTTTTCCAGGGGAGGAGCTAGATGCGGTAGCCTCTCCCTTAGAGGAGGGTGAAGTGGACCCGGAGTGGGAGGATGCTTCGGCTTGGGAAGAGGAGGAGTTCTCTACAAGTTCAGGTGATAGATTACTGCTAGAAGCCTTTCGGCAGACTCTTAATCTCCAAGATACGGTGGTGGCAGAGACTTCAACAGCCTTTTTCAAAAGGTAGATAAGACAAGTGGCTGTCTTCCCTTTTTATTCACACTTTGCAGATATTTTGAAGGAGCCCTGGCGTAAACCAGATTCTCGTTTCCAGGCCCCTAAGAAATTGAGGTTTTTGTATCCATTTACGGAGGAGGACACAAAATTTTGGTAAAAGCCCCGAAGGTAGATGCCCCTATTACACACTTGGCAAAGGCTACAGTTATTCCCTCCGTGCAATCAGTTACCTTTAAGGATTCTATCAGATAGAAAAATAGAGGCAATTCTTAAATCTATGTTTTTCTTATCAGGTATTTCTCTAAGTCCAATCCTCACTGGCACTTGGGTGCTTAAGGCCGTGGATGACTGGTTAGCACAGGTGGTGTGTGGAATGCAATCTGACGATCCATCGGAAACTATTCAATTAGCAGAACAGATTTCTGAAGATCTAACTTATGTAGGAGAGGCCTTGTTGGACTCTGCTGCACTCCAGTCACGTGTTTCTGCATTAGTTGTAACGGCAAGAAGATCTCTCTGACTTCGGGTTTGGAACGCTGGCTCTGATTCGAAACAGACTTTAACAGTTGTGCCCTTTGAAGGGGAGTTTCTTTTTGGCACGGAACTAACAAACATTATTTCCAATACTACCGGAGGCAAGAGTCCTTTTCTTCCTGTTGCCCCTCAAAAACCGAAACCCACAATGTTTTGGTCCTTTCGTATTCAGGGCAGGGGAAGTTTCCAGTCCTTTCAGGCCTTTTCAAGATTTCCACGTAGAGGAGCATTCAGAGCTAGAGGAACACAGGGAACTTGTAGACCAGCCATCAAGTACCGACAAGCCTGCCACATGATGCTTCGAGGTCTCCGGAGAGATCACTGGTGGTCGGGGCTTAGTTACTACAGTTGAAGGAAGTGTTACTCCTGTCGAAAACAGATCGGTGGGTGATGGGGGTCATCTCCCGAGGTTATATCTTAGACCTCGAGGAACCAGTCCCACATTGATTTTTCTTACGTCCTAGAGGATGCTGGGGACTCTGTAAGGACCATGGGGATAGACGGGCTCCGCAGGAGACATGGGCACTTTAAGAAAGACTTTAGGTCTGGGTGTGCACTGGCTCCTCCCTCTATGCCCCTCCTCCAGACCTCAGTTTGATACTGTGCCCAGTGGAGACTGGGTGCTTTTCAGAGAGCTCTCCTGAGCTTTCTGACAGAAAGTATATTTGTTAGGTTTTTTATTTTCAGGGAGCCTGCTGGCAACAGACTCCCTGCATCGAGGGACTGAGGGGAGAGAAGCAGACCTACTTCTGTGAGTTTCAAGGCTCTGCTTCTTAGGCTACTGGACACCATTAGCTCCAGAGGGAGTCAGAACACAGGTCTCACCCTGGAGTTCGTCCCGGAGCCGCGCCGCCGTCCTCCTCACAGAGCCGGAAGATAGAAGCCGGGTGAGTATGAGAAGAAAAGAAGACTTCAGAGGCAGCAGAAGACTTCATGATCTTCACTGAGGTAACGCACAGCGGTGAAGATGTGCGCCATTGCTCCCATACACCTCACACACGGCAGTCACTGTAAGGGTGCGCCCTGGGCAGCATGTAAACCTCTTTTCTGGCAAAAATAGTATATATACAGCTGGCCACTGTATATATATATAACAGCCCCCGCCAGTTTTCAGCATATTTGAGCGGGACAGAAGCCCGCCGCCGAGGGGGCGGGACTTCTCCCTCAGCACTCACCAGCGCCATTTTCTCCACAACACAGCTGAGAGGAAGCTCCCCGGACTCTCCCCTGCTTATACCACGGTTAAAGAGGGTTTTAAAGAAGAGGGGGGGCACATAATTAGGCGCATATATACATTTATACACAGCGCTACTGGATAAACATATGTTTATTGTGTTTTTTCCTGGGTCATATAGCGCTGGGGTGTGTGCTGGCATACTCTCTCTCTCCAAAGGGCCTTGTGGGGGAACTGACTTCAGATAAGAGGATTCCCTGAGTGTGTGGTGTGTCGGTACGCGTGTGTCCACATGTCTGAGGTAAAAGGCTCTCCTAGGGAGGAGGGGGAACAAATGAATGTGGTGTCTCCGTCGACAACGCCGACACCTGACTGGATGGATATGTCGAATGTTTTAAGTGCTAATGTAAATTTATTGCACAAAAGATGAGAAGGAACAGCCAGGGAGTCAACCCATTTCTGTCCCTATGTCGCAGGGGCCTTCAGGGTCGCAAAAGCGCCCACTATCCCAAATAATAGTCACAGATACCGACACGGATTCTGACTCCAGTGTCGACTACGATGATGCAAAGTTACAGCCACAATTGGCTAAAAGTATTCAATATATGATTATTGTAATAAAAGATGATTTGCATATCAAACCCCCTGTCCCTGACACGAGGGTACACATGTATAGGGTAAAGAAACCTGAGGTAAACTTTCCCCCATCTCATGAACAAGTTATTGAAAAGGCTTGGAAATCTCCAGACAAGAAACTGCAGATTCCCAAAAATGGATTCCTGGGGCGTATCCTTTCTCGACTAAGGACAGGATACGGTAAGAATCTTCCTCAAGAGGGAAAAAAGCTTGGACACGCTTATCCAAAAAAGGTAGCGCTGCCATTATGGCTACCCTCAGGGATCCTGCTGATAGCAGACAGCAGGCTACCTGGAAGTCCATTTACACAATCTAGTATCTTACTCAACCCGGCGTCAGTGTCGGCTGTAGCAGCAAGGATAGGCACCTTATCGATGGAAATTAATACCCTGGATAAGGATACCGGTTTATAGACCCTGGGTCATATTAAAGATGCGGTCTTATATATGGGAAATGCTCAAAGAGACATTGGCGTACTGAGTTCTAGAAATCACCGCTATGTCGATTTCTGCTAGACGAGTCCTATGGACCCGGCAATGGACCGAAGGCATATGGAGGTTTTACCTTACAAGGGTGAGGAATTGGTTGGGGAAGGTCTCTCGGACCTGGTCTCCACAACTACGGCAACTGAATAAAATTTTTGCCATGTATTTCCTCACAGCCTAAGAAAGCACCACATTAACACATGCGGTCCTTTCGGTTATATAAAAACAAGAGAGTACGAAGATAGTCTTTTCTTGCCAGAGGTAAGGTCAGGGGAAACAAGCTGCCAACCACAGCTAGTTCCCAGGAGCAGAAGTCCTCCCCGGCCTCTATAAAATCCACAGCGTGATGCGGGAACTCCGCTGAGGGAGTTCGCCACAGGGGGGGCACGTCTTCGACTGGTCAGCGACATCTGGGTTCACTCACAGGTGGATCCCGGGGCGATAGAAATTATTTCCCAGGGTTACAAGCTTGAGTTCGAACAAGTGTCTCCTCGCCGGTTTCTCAAATCGGCCTTAACAGCTTCTCCCCCAGAAAGGGAGCGACTGTTAAATGCAATTCACAAAGTGTGTCATCAACAGGTGGTGGTCAATGTTCCCCTACTTCTACATGAGAAGGGGTAGTAAATCAACCTTGTTAGTAGTCCCGAAACCGGACGGTTCGATCAGACCCATTTTACATTTAAAATCCTTGAACCCATACTTGAAAAGGTTCAAGTTCAAGGTGCAATCGCTCAGAGCGGTTATCGCCAGCCTAGAAAGGGGGAGATTTTATGGTATCCCTGGACATAAGGGATGCATACCTTCATGTTCCCATATATCCACCTCATCAGGTGTACCTAAGATTTGCGGTACAGGTTATCATTACCAAGGTTTTTCCACCGAGGATTTTCACCAAGGTAATGGCGGAAATGATGGTGCTCCTGCGCAAGCAGGATGTCGCAATTAGTATCACTTTCACTGAAGGTGTTACAGCAACACAGCTGTTTTCTCAATATCCCGAAGTCGCAGTTGATTCCTACAACTGGTCTGACTTTCTTGGGCATGATTCTGGATACCGTCCAGAAAAAGGTTTATCTGCAGATAGAAAAGGCTCAGGAACTCATGACTCTGGTCAGGAACCTATTGAAGCCAAAACAGATGTCAGTACATTACTGAACTCGAGTCCTGGAAAAGATGGTGGCGTCATACAAAGCCTTCCAATGGGACCTACTGCCAAGTGGTCCGAATCACATCTACGGATTCATCAGTTGATCGCCCTGTCCCCCAGGGCCAGGGTATCTCTCCTGTGGGGGTGCTCACCTTTTAGGGGGCCGCAGGTTCGGCATTCAGGACTGGATTCTGGTGACCACGGACGCGAGCCTCCGAGGTTGGGGAGCAGTCACACAGGAGAAAAACTTCCAGGGTCTTGGGTCAAGTCAAGAGACTTGTCTTCACATCAACGTCCTGGAGCTGAGGGCCATATACAACGCCCTTCGTCAAGCGGAGACCTTGCTTCACGACTTACCAGTACTGATCCAATCAGACAACATTACCGCAGTGGCTCATGTAAACTGCCAGGGCGGCACAAGGAGCAGAGTGGCAAGAAGCCACCAGGATTCTTCGCTGGGCGAAAAATCATGTAAGCGCACAGTCAGCAGTGTTCATTCCAGGAGTGGACAACTAAGAAGCAGACTTCCTCAGCAGACACGACCTGCATCCAGGAGTGGGGACTTCATCAGGAAGTCTTCACACAGATTGCAAGTCAGTAGGGACTGTCCCAAATAGACATGAGGACGTCCCGCCTCAACAAAAAGCTGAAAAGATATTGCACCAGGTCAATAGACCCTCAGACGGTAGATGTGGACGCCCTAGTGACACCGTGGGTGTTCCAGTCGGTCTATGTGTTTCCTCCTCTTCCTCTCATCCCAAAGGTGTTGAGAATAATAAGAAACAGAGGAGTGCAGACAATTCTCATTGTTCCAGATTGGCCACGAAGGGCCTGATATCCGGATCTGCAGGAGAATGCTCACAGAAGATCAGTGGCATCTTCCTCTAAGACAGGACCTGTTGCAACAGGGGCCCGGCCTGTTCCAAGACTTACCGCGGCTGCGTTTGACGGCATGGCGGTTGAATGTCGGATCCTAGCGGAAAAGGGCATTCCGGATGAGGTCATTCCTACGCTGATAAAGGCTAGGAAAGACGTGACAACTAACCATTATCACCGTATATGGCGAAAATATGTTTCTTGGTGTGAGGCCAGGAATACTCCTATGGAAGAATTCCATCTGGGCCGTTTTCCTTCACTTCCTATAAACTGGAGTGAATTTGGGCCTAGAATTAGGCTCCATTAAGGTTCAGATTTCGGCCTTATCCAATTTGTTTCAAAAAGAATTGGCTTCTCTCCCAGAAGTACAGACTTTTGTGAAGGGAGTGCTGCATATTCAGCCTCCTTTTGTACCTCCGGTGGCGCCTTGGGACCTTAATGTGGTGTTGAGTTTCCTTAAGGCGCACTGTTTTGAACCACTTAAAATGGTGGAGCGAAAATATCTCACTTGAAAGGTGGTCATGTAGTTAGCCTTGGCTTCGGCTAGGCGAGTGTCGGAATGGCGGCTTTGTCTCATAAAAGCCTCTATCTGTTTTTTTTCCATATGGATAGAGCGGAATTGCGGAACCGTCCTCAATTCTTGCCTAAGGTGGTGTCATCTTTTCATATGAACCAACCTGTTGTGGTGCCTGTGGCTACGCGTGACTTGGAGGATTCCGAGTCCCTTGATGTAGTCAGGGTTTTGAAAACTTACGTAGACAGAATGGCTAGAGTCAGAAAAAACAGAAGCACTGTTTTTCCTGTATGCAGCCAACGAGGTTGGCGCTCCTGCTTCAAAGCAGACTATTGCTGACTGCATCTGTAACATGATTCAGCGAGCGTGAAATGGCTGGATTGCCGTTACCTAAATTAGTCAAGGCCCATTCCACTAGGAAGGTGGGCTCTTCTTGGTCGGCTGCCCAAGGGGTCTCGGCTCTACAGCTGGGCTGAGTGGTTTCTTGGTCGAGTTCAAACACCTTGCGAGGTTTTATAAGTTTGATACCCTGGCTGAGGAGGACCTCCTGTTTGCTCAATCGGTGCTGCAGAGTCATCCGCAATCTCCCGCCCGTTTTTGGAGCTTTGGTATAATCCCCATGGTCCTTACGAAGTCCCCAGCATCCTCTAGGACAGGCCTGGCCAACCTGTGGCTCTCCAGCTGTTGTAAAACTACAAGTCCCATCATGCTTTGCCACAGATTTGTTATTAGAGAATGCTAAAACTGTGGCAAGGCATGCTGGGATGTGTAGTTTCACAACATCTGGAGAGCCACAGGTTGGCCAGGCCTGCTCTAGGACGTAAGAGAAAATAAGGTTTTGGACCTACCGGTAAATCTTTTTCTCGTAGTCCGTAGAGGATGCTGGGCGCCCGTCCCAAGTGCGGACTACTCCTGCAAGACTTGTATATAGTTTTGCTTATATAAGGGTTATGTTATAATTTTCATCGGTCTTGGACTGATGCTATATTGTTTTCATACTGTTAACTGGGTAGTATATCACAAGTTATATGGTGTGATTGGTGTGGCTGGTATGAATCTTGCCCTTGGATTAACAAAAATCCTTTCCTCGTACTGTCCGTCTCCTTTGGGCACAGTTTCTCTAACTGAGGTCTGGAGGAGGGGCATAGAGGGAGGAGCCAGTGCACACCCAGACCTAAAGTCTTTCTTAAAGTGCCCATGTCTCCTGCAGAGCCCGTCTATCCCCATGGTCCTTACGGAGTCCCCAGCATCCTCTACGGACTACGAGAAAAAGATTTACCGGTAGGTCCAAAATCTTATTTTTTCGTCAGTCCTCTCCAAAGCGATCCCTCTAGACTGCAAGCTCTCATTCAAGCGACGGCCATGCTTTTACACCACGGAGTAATTCCTCCAGTTCCCAACCAACAAAAAGGTCAGGGCTTTTACTCGAATCTTTTTCTTGTAAACAAACCGGACAGTTCATTTTGGCCCATTTTAAATCTCAAATGCCTAAATCCGTATCTCTCTGTCCAGAAATTCAAAATGGAATCCATTCGTTCAATTATCACCTCCATGGAACCGGAGGAATATTTGGCTTCCATAGATATTGTACAGAGGGAAAAAGTAGCAGGTGCACTATCTCACACTAGCTCAACCTGTAATAACCAGAGGCATTTAGCATATTCCCGGCCAGGGCTATGAGCTTACCCACCGCACCAAGGTAGCCTCTCATTGTGAAGAGTGAAAGAAATTGGTGTGAAAGTGTTACATATATATATATATATATATAAAACAAACTGTAAGTGCCATAGGGTATTGAAATAAATGTTAGATTGCGGTGGCCCGGGGGTGCCTAGCCACGGCAGGTCCAGGGAACCCCACGCCGCATTTACTATGGCAGTAAATATTGGGGGGATTCTCTGGTAGCTGCTCCTACCCACTTAACTCTTTGTATCACTCCTGCGATGCCCTGGGGTTGTCTGGCTGGGTGGCTTTGGGGTGTCCTGCCCCCCGGACCTGAACCCCTGTAGTTAGTGTTAGGGACTTATCCAATGAGAGGCTACCTTGGTGCAGTGGATAAGCTCATAGCCCTGGCCAGGAATATGCTAAATGCCTCTGGTTATTACTGGTTGAGTTAGTGTGAGATAGTGCACCTGCTACTTTTCCCTCTGTACACTGTATTAAGTCTCAAGCAGAGTAGTACCTCATTACCTAATTATGGTGTGCAAATTAGGGCCCCCTTCCCTTTGTAACTGATTCTATGGGGTAAATTTACTAAGCTCCCGATTTTGACCGAGATGCCGTTTTTTCATCAAAGTGTCATCTCGGTAATTTACTAAGCACTAATCACGGCAGTGATGAGGGCATTCGTAATTTTTTGCAAGTTCAGGTAAAAAATTACGAATGAATACACCATCGGTCAAAACGCGGCTGTTTAAGTATGAATCTCGGTCATTTACTAAGAAGTGCAAAGCAAAAAAAGAACAAACACTGCCGTGAAAAATTACAACTCGTAAAAAAGTGCTAAAAAAAAACAGACCTGCTTTTTTTATTCGTGATTGGATAGGCATGCACGGATCCATGAGATCCGTGCATGTATATCAGTGGGAAGGGGTGGGAAAGTGATTATTTTTTCAAAAAAAATTGCGTGGGGTCCCCCCTCCTAAGCATAACCAGCCTCGGGCTCTTTGAGCCGATCCTGGTTGCAGAAATATGGGGAAAAAAATGACAGGGGTTCCCCCATATTTAAGCAACCAGCATCGGGCTCTGCGCCTGGTCCTGGTTCCAAAAATACGGGGGACAAAAAGAGTAGGGGTCCCCCGTATTTTTAAAACCAGCACCGGGCTCCACTAGCTGGACAGATAATGCCACAGCCGGGGGTCACTTTTATATAGTGCCCTGCGGCCGTGGCATCAAAAATCCAACTAGTCACCCCTGGCCGGGGTACCCTGGGGGAGTGGGGACCCCTTCAATCAAGGGGTCCCCCCCCCAGCCACCCAAGGGCCAGGGGTGAAGCCCGAGGCTGTCCCCCCCCCATCCAATGGGCTGCGGATGGGGAGGCTGATAGCCTTTGTTGTAAAAGAAAAGATATTGTTTTTAGTAGCAGTACTACAAGGCCCAGCAAGCCTCCCCCGCATGCTGGTACTTGGAGAACCACAAGTACCAGCATGCGACGGAAAAACGGGCCCGCTGGTACCTGTAGTACTACTACTAAAAAAATACCCAAAAAAAGACAAGACACACACACCGTGAAAGTATAATTTTATTACATACATACACACATACATACATACTTACCTTAAGTTCCCACGCAGGTCGGTCCTCTTCTCCAGTAGAATCCAAGGGGTACCTGTTGAAGAAATTATACTCACGAGATCCAGGGGTCCAGGCTCCTCGGGAAATCCAGGGGTAATCCACGTACTTGACAAAAAAAACAAAACGGTGTCCCGACCACGAACTGAAAGGGGACCCATGTTTGCACATGGGTCACCTTTCCACGAATGCCAGAAAGCCACTTTGACTTCTGTCTAAGTGGGTTTCTTCAGCCAATCAGGGAGTGCCACGTTGTAGCACTCTCCTGATCAGCTGTGTGGTCCTGTCCTCACTGACAGGCAGCACACGGCAGTGTTACAATGTAGCGCCTATGCGCTACATTGTAACCAATGATGGGAACTTTCAGCTCAGCGGTGACGTCACTTTAGGTCAACCGCAGGGCAGAAAGTTCCCATCATTGGTTACAATGTAGCGCATAGGCGCTACATTGTAACACTGCCGTGTGCTGCCTGTCAGTGAGGACAGGAGCACACAGCTGATCAGGAGAGTGCTACAACGTGGCACTCCCTGATTGGCTGAAGAAACCCACTTAGACAGAAGTCAAAGTGGCTTTCTGGCATTCGTGGAAAGGTGACCCATGTGCAAACATGGGGCCCCTTTCAGTGCGTGGCTCGGCTTTCCGTTTTCTTATTTTATGCAAGTACGTGGATTACCCCTGGATTTCCCGAGGAGCCTGGACCCCTGGATCTCGTGAGTATAATTTCTTCAACAGGTACCCCTTGGATTCTACTGGAGAAGAGGACCGACCTGCGTGGGAACTTAAGGTAAGTATGTATGTATGTGTGTATGTATGTAATAAAATTATACTTTCACGGTGTGTGTGTCTTGTCTTTTTTTGGGTATTTTTTTAGTAGTAGTACTACAGGTACCAGCGGGACCGTTTTTCCGTCGCATGCTGGTACTTGTGGTTCTCCAAGTACCAGCATGCGGGGGAGGCTTGCTGGGCCTTGCAGTACTGCTACTAAAAACAATATCTTTTCTTTTACAACAAAGGCTATCAGCCTCCCCATCCGCAGCCCATTGGATGGGGGGGGACAGCCTCGGGCTTCACCCCTGGCCCTTGGGTGGCTGGGGGGGGGGGACCCACTCCCCCAGGGTACCCCGGCCAGGAGTGACTAGTTGGATTTTTGATGCCACGGCCGCAGGGCACTATATAAAAGTGACCCCCGGCTGTGGCATTATCTGTCCAGCTAGTGGAGCCCGGTGCTGGTTTTAAAAATACGGGGGACCCCTACTCTTTTTGTCCCCCGTATTTTTGGGACCAGGACCAGGCGCAGAGCCCGATGCTGGTTGCTTAAATATGGGGGAACCCCTGTCATTTTTTTCCCCATATTTCTGCAACCAGGATCGGCTCAAAGAGCCCGAGGCTAGTTATGCTTAGGAGGGGGGACCCCACGCAATTTTTTTGGGGATTTTACATTGTTTAATTAAAAAAAAAAAAAATAAGAACCCCAGCACGGATCACACAGATCCGGCCGAGATTGATTGTAAAAAAAAAACGGCAGTGTTTTGCTAATCACTGCCGTAAAAATAGGTAAAAAAAAACGAATGACATCGACATCGGAAGAAAAGAAAAACCCGAATACGACAGCTTAGTAAATCCATCGTAATCAATTCAAAAAGTTGCAGTTTTACACTGTCGATGTCATTCGTGATTGAACTTTGACCTTTTTTCGGAAATTACGAATCTTAGTAAATTTACCCCTATGTATTTATAAATATTTCTGAAGGTAGGAGACACCATCAGCCTAATTTAGCACCCTGCCCCACCCACCCCTCACTGATTTTAAATAGAAAAGTCCAGCACCCTGGCCTGCATATGTGGAGTGAGCACACTGAGGTAAGACTCCTACATTTTATTTACTATGGCATTCAATATTGGGGGGATTCTCTGGGGCGCGGGGTTCCCTGGACATGCCGAGGCTGGGCACCCCCGGGGCACCGCAATCTAACATTTATTTCAATACACTATGGCACTTATAGTTTGTTTTATATATATGTAACACTTTCACATCAATTTCTTTCACTCTTCACATTACTTACACATGCTGCTCCTACCCACTTAACTCTTTGTTTGTATCACTCTTGCGGTGCCCTGGGGTTGTCTGGCTGGGTGGCTTTGGGGTGTTCTGCCCCCCGGACCTGAACCCCTATAGTTAGTGTTAGGGACTTACCCATCGCACCAAGGTAGCCTCTCATTGGGTAAGCTCATAGCCCTAGCCAGGAATATGCTAAATGCCTCTGGTTATTACAGGTTGAGCTAGTGTGAGATATTGCACCTGCTACTTTTCCCTCTGTACACTGTATCAAGTCTCAAGCAGAGTAGCACCTCATTACCTAATTATGGTGAGCAAATTAGGGCCCCCTTCCCTTTGTAACTGCTTGCATAGACATAAAGGATGCATACCTACATGTTCCCATTTGGACAGGTCACCAATATCTTCTGAGATTTGCAGTCGGCCCTTGGCACTTTTAGTTTTTGGCTCGGTCTCTCCACGGCCCCTCGGGTGTTTACAAAAATCATGGGCCATATTGTGGCAGTACTGAGATGTCAGGGAGTCAACATAACTCCCTACTTGGACGATCTGTTGATCAAGGCTCCATCAGAGATGGTTCTTCACCAACACTTGCAGCTCATAATAGACACCTTACAGTCATTCGGGTGGATAATACATTTTCCAAAATCGTCCCTGCTTCCTTCCCAGAAGATGGTGTTTCTAGGACTCTTATTCGACACCAAGAGCCAGAAAATGTTTCTTCCTCAGGACAAGATACAGGACTTATAGTCCAGAATTTGAACACTGGTGCAATTGCCGATAGTCTCAGTTCTCAGATGCATGCAGGTGTTAGGCAAGATGGTGGCAACCTTCGAAGCAGTGCCATATGCCATATTTCATGCACGACCTCTTCAGGCTCAAATTCTCAGCTGTTGGACTCGGACGGGACCTCGTCTGGACTCGCAATTGTTCCGTTTGTCGGTACAGACTTGTCAATCTCTCCACTGGTGGCTTCACAACCACACTCTGACCAAGGGAGCTCCGTTCACTATTTGGTCTTGGATGTTGGTCACCATCATTTTCAGGGAGTCTGGACCCATCAAGAATTGACATTACAGATCAACATTTTGGAATTGAGAGCGATTCGCTATGCTCTCATTCAAATACAGACCATGGTCCAGGGTCATCCAGTGCGTATTCAGTCCGACAACGCCACGGCAGCGGCTTACATAAACAAATAGGGCAGAACTCGAAGTTGGCACGCCATGAAAGAAGTCTCTCATATTCTCTGGTGGGCGGAGCATTGGGTTCTGGCCATCTCCGCAATTCACATTCCGGGAGTCGCAAATTGGGAAGCAGATTTCTTAAGCCGTCACACTGTTCACTCGGGAGAGTGGAAGCTTCACCAGGAGGTATTTCTTGCTCTAGTGTCTCTGTGGGGAATGCCCGACATAGATCTGATGGCGTCTCGTCTCAACAAGAAGCTCCCTTAATACGGGTCACATGCTCAGGACCCTCAGGCAACACCAATCGATGCCTTGACAGCTCCATGGCAGTTTCAACTGGGATATGCGTTTCCACCGATTACCCTAATTCCACTAATACTTCAACGAATTCGGCGAGAAGGCCTGCCAGTCATTCTTGTAGCTCCAAATTGTCCGCTTCGGCAGTGGTACATGCTTCTACACAGCATGGTAGTCGGGGAGCCTTTCAGTCTATCTCTGCGACCAGATCTTCTTCTTCAAGCACCGTGTCACCACCCAGATTTAAATCAACTGGCTTTGATGGCACGGCTCTTGAAGCCAGCATTTTAAGAGCAAAAGGATTATCTCAGGCCAGTTGTGAAAATGATGCTTCAGGCTAGAAAGCCAGTAATTTCTGGAATTTATCACAGGGTGTAACGTATTTACATTGCTTGCTGTGAGAAATCCGGATTGACATTGTACTTATTTAGGGTACCTCACCTGTTGTCTTTCCTTTAGGATGGTCTCACAAAAGGACTACGACTTTCCTCCCTTAAAGGACTGGTTTCCGCCTTATCAGTGCTTTTTCAGAGAAGGTTGGCTCTCATTCCAGAGGTCCAGACATTTCTTCAGGGAATGCTTAGGATTCAACCGCATTTTCATTCCCCCAGTTCCTCCCTGGGACTTAAATTTAGTTCTTACGGCTCTTCAGAGATCTCCGTTTGAACCATTGGACTCTGTGGAATTAAGGTTCCTCACACTCAAGGTGGTTTTCCTGTTGGCCATTGCTTCGGCCAGACATGTCTCGGAGTTTGCAGCTATTTCTTGCAGACCGCCTTTGTTGGTTTTTCATGATGACCGAGTGGTTTTGCGTATGAAACTTTCTTTTCTTCCAAAGGTTGTGTCAGTTTTCCACTTAAATCAGGACATTGTACTACCAGCGTTTACGCCTTCTTCCTCTGGAGAGGATAATTGTTTGGCCTTATTGGATGTTGTTAGGGCCTTATGCATTTATTTGTCTCGTACCAAATCTATTTGTCGTACAGATACGTTGTTGATTTTGATTGATGCACCCAAACGGGGTTGGCCAGCTTCCAAAAACACGGTGGCTTGTTTGTTTCTTCCAATGTTACGGTTCCTGACCCACTACAGGCTCATTCGACTAGAGCTGTTGGAGCCTCTTGGGCTGTTCATGGGGGTGTATCTGTCGAGCAGTTGTGTAGAGCAGCGACCTGGACATCCGTGCATACCTTCACAAAGTTCTACCGGTTTCATACTTTTGGTTTGGAGACTGCCTCTGTTGGGCATCAAATTTTACAGACAGCTATGGCATCTGAGTCTCTCTCCTCTAATTAGCTTGCTTTGGGAAATCCCATTAGTAAGTGCGCAGCATCCCCCAGATGGATGAAAGAAAAATAGGGATTTTTGTTTACTTACCGTAAAATCACTTTCTCTGATTCCATCTGGGGGACGCTGCGATCCCTCCCGTATATTTGTCTGGTTTATTGGTTACATTCTGTTTTGTCTCCCTAGGTTTGGCTAAACGTTAACTGAGGTACTTGTTGGTCAGGCTGGAGATGGGAGGGGTTGAGGGGGGAGGAGTCAGTTTTCTGTAGGTTCTGTGCCAAACTCCTTACCCACACACTCTAACCCATTAGTAAGTGCACAGCGACCCCCAGATGGAATCAGAGAAAGAGATTTTACAGTAAGTAAACAAAAATCCATATTTTTCTGTTCTATTAGTGTTTTTTTATTATTAAGGATAATATTTTTCACAATATTTTGTCATGAAATATTATTATTAATAATATTTATCTTCAGAATAGTGGTATTTATAATATTAATTTTATTTGTATTTTATTTTGAAAATTCATTTAACCACACTAAGTATGTTTATGCTACATTATTATTGTTCCCATTTACAATGAGTGATGTAGTAATAATGAAGGATCACACATTTATACATTTAAAGTTCTTAACAATTTTTTTGCTTAAGGTAAAGTATGTCATAAATGTTTAATACAGGCTAAATTAAACTTTGTTCCTTTCTCCTTAGGGCGAACACAATTGAATGTCAGGTGCCAAACTGCAGGCCGGAATCCACGTCCCCCAAGAGCCCCCCATCTAAGCCCCTTAGATACATGTAATATGATTTGTTGCTTGAACATGTCGCTCAAATAACAGTTCACAGTCAAGAATGACACATAGACAGTGAGCTTGTGAAATGTGTTTTTTACATTCCTTCAGTATTGAATTATGATGGAAAGTAATGTTTTATTTTTCCAACATTCATTACAGACACTGAGGTTGGAGATCGAAATGCAGGGATCCGGCTGGTCCTGGCCAGAATGGAGGCCCACACAAGAGACCTCCTGGAAGACATAATTGTCTTAAGAATTATATATATATATATATATATATACACACACACACACACACACACACACACACACACACATACACACACACACACACACATACATATAGCATAGTAGTAGAGATGCAGCTTTGCTGGTTGCCTTCACAGATTAGTAGATTAGTAATATAGATCACGGTAGGTGCGGCACTCCAGACTATATCACTGACATAACACTATATATGTATATATATATATATATATATATATACATAGATACACAGTATGTATATATATATATATATATATATATATGTATTTATATATATATAGATATGAGGTCAATTCCCCAAAGAGAGGGGAAAGAGAAGAGAAATCAGCTACTAATACGGTGCACACAGCCCAATACACATTTAATTTTAAAATAAATTCTTTATTGTAAGTTCATTAAAAACCCCTGTCAAATTCTAAAATGTAGGCAGAATGCCACAATAGATGTTTATTTATCTTATATATAATTAAATTGATTTACTGGACTTGTATTGTCCTTTATTCAAAGTAAAGCGAAGTATTAAAAAATAGTAAAGAAAGTGAACAAGAATGAAAATAAAGTGAATAAAGATTAAAAACAAGGCTAATGTGTCATATTCATTATGTGTAATTGTTATTAAATAGTCCTGATATGTATGAACCGTTTGGCTCTCTCTATGATATGCGAAAGCTAAATGTAAGCTAAGTTAGATCTAAGGGTAGTCACATCAAAATGAGACTCTCAAGAGAATGTAGTCCAAAAATACAGCATGATAGATTGATAAATATAGTAATAGGTATAACATTTAATATTTTATATCATCTTTCAGATAGCTTTAAAAGATGATAGTTGCTGTATACCGAAATGTTATCTGGTATCTCAGGTAATCCTACCCATAGGATGTTAAGTACTATGCCTGCATTATTATAATGCTTGAAGTACAGATGTAGCCACCTTTATCTTGACTGTGTCTCCGCCGAGACGGGCGTTTAGTCACGCTAAGGCGATAGCTGAGTTTAATCACAGGTAGGCGCGTTGAGGCGATCTAGATACTCGTCATGCATTACACATCTCCACCACTGTGTGGCTAATGCTCCACTAATCCAGTACTTTCGATCGTACAGTATAGCGGCGGATTGATCTACAGCTCTGGCAATACTGTAGGCGTAACGGGAGGCGGTGGAAAAAGTATGGAGTACTGTATGTGTATGGAGACGCAACTACAGTAATTGTGTAAAAGGAAGAATGTACAGGACAATGTATAAACACCGTGCTTTTAAAATACATGAGCGTCTGGGAATGGAGGGCTACAGTAGCTAGCAGGAGGCGGTGGAAAATACCGTGCTTTACAAATGCGAGCGTCCGAGTCCTCTAAGGCATAAACCAACACCAATGGGGTGGGGGCCGGGCGCTGTTTGCAGTACTTTCACACATGAAATTGGGAGTCTCTCATGAGGCGTCGTGGGCTAGGGGTGAAGGCTCCCACCTCCCACGCTGGGGGTCCAGGGTTCGAGACGTGATGTGCCTTCTTTTTTTTTTTTTATTGTAATAATACACTGTATTATTTTATCTACATTGTAAGACAGTCAATGGAAAGGTGCACACAAGTTACATATAAATCAGAGTACATCTGCAGGAGCGATTCTTTACGCTAAATGCAACTAAACAGCGGGAATGAAATGAGGGTATTCTGACGCTACTAACTGAGCAAAACAGTACTGTAGATCTTCAGCATTTGTGTATTGCACATGACCTGAATTCCCTCCCTGTGCAGGCTCCCAGGGGGGAAGGGCGATGGGGGTAGGGGGAGACGATGGGAAATACTGTACTGTGCCTTTGAAATGCAATTACATGAGCGTCCGAGTCCACTACGGCATACTGTAAACCAACACCAATGGGAAGGAAATGCCAACCATTTTTTTTATGTGTTCCCGTGACATTCATTTAAAAAAAAAAAAATTTCTCTCTAATACAGCCAATGGAAGGATGCACACAGGTTTCACATAAATCAAAGTACATCTGCAGGAGCGATTCTGTACGCTAAATGCAACTGCACAACGGCAATGAGTAGAAATGAGTGTATTCTGACACTACTAAGTGAGCAAAACAGTACTATACAGTAGATATTCGGCGTTTGTGTATTGCACATGACCTGAATTCCCTCCCTGTCTACTGCATGATCTGTGCAGGCTCCCAGGGGGGAAGGGCAATAGGCTAGCAGGAGGCGGTGGAAAATACCGTGCTTTACAAATGCGAGCGTCCGAGTCCTCTAAGGCATAAACCAACACCAATGGGGTGGGGGCCGGGCGCTGTTTGCAGTACTTTCACACATGAAATTGGGAGTCTCTCATGAGGCGTCGTGGGCTAGGGGTGAAGGCTCCCACCTCCCACGCTGGGGGTCCAGGGTTCGAGACGTGATGTGCCTTCTTTTTTTTTTTTTTATTGTAATAATACACTGTATTATTTTATCTACATTGTAAGACAGTCAATGGAAAGGTGCACACAAGTTACATATAAATCAGAGTACATCTGCAGGAGCGATTCTTTACGCTAAATGCAACTAAACAGCGGGAATGAAATGAGGGTATTCTGACGCTACTAACTGAGCAAAACAGTACTGTAGATCTTCAGCATTTGTGTATTGCACATGACCTGAATTCCCTCCCTGTGCAGGCTCCCAGGGGGGAAGGGCGATACTGTGCCTTTGAAATGCAATTACATGAGCGTCCGAGTCCACTACGGCATACTGTAAACCAACACCAATGGGAAGGAAATGCCAACCATTTTTTTTATGTGTTCCCGTGACATTCATTTAAAAAAAAAAAATTTCTCTCTAATACATCCAATGGAAGGATGCACACAGGTTTCACATAAATCAAAGTACATCTGCAGGAGCGATTCTTTACGCTAAATGCAACTGCACAACGGCAATGAGTAGAAATGAGTGTATTCTGACGCTACTAAGTGAGCAAAACAGTACTATACAGTAGATATTCGGCGTTTGTGTATTGCACATGACCTGAATTCCCTCCCTGTCTACTGCATGATCTGTGCAGGCTCCCAGGGGGGAAGGGCAATAGGCTAGCAGGAGGCTACTGGGGACTCAGACTCATACAGTACTTGCATTTCAAAAGCACAGTATTTTCCACCGCCTCCCGCTTGCCCATCGCCCTTCCCCCCTGGGATCCTGCACAGGTCATGCAGTAGACAGGGAGGGAGTTATTCACGTAAACTAGGGCAAAGCTGCAGGAGCAGTTGTACTGTTTAGGGTCTATGCACCATATGGTATACATACAATTCTATAGCAGGGCAGACTCAATTGAAATGGCTACCGCCTGTGTCTCCTCGCCCAATGGAGGCCCTCGGCTATGGAGCAAGTAACAGCACAGATTTGGTAGGTCACGGGGCAATGCTGAAGGAGCGTCAGAATCCCCTAGCTAAAATACACAGGGGTGATAGGGATAAGTGAGGTCTTTGCGCATAACGATACTAGAGATGAGCGGGTTCGGTTCCTCTGAATCCGAACCCGCCCGAACTTCAGGTTTTTTTACACGGGTCCGAGCAGGCTCGGATCTTCGCGCCTTGCTCGGCTAACCCGAGCGCGCCCGAACGTCATCATCACGCTGTCGGATTCTCGCGAGGCTCGGATTCTATCGCGAGACTCGGATTCTATATAAGGAGCCGCGCGTCGCCGCCATTTTCACACGTGCATTGAGAGTCATAGGGAGAGGACGTGGCTGGCGTCCTCTCCGTTTAGAGAAGAGAGAGACAGTATTTTGGGGAGCATTACTAGGAGGAGTACTACTATACTGTATACTACTATACTACTTGCTGAAGTGATATTTATAGATTAGATAGTGTGACTGTAAGTGTATTATCTGACTTGTGGGGGAGACACTGACAGTGGGGAGCAGTTAGAGTCTGAGAGCAGGACTCAGGAGTACATATAACGTACAGTGCACACTTTTGCTGCCAGAGTCAGTGCCACACTGCCATTGTTGTGACCACACTGACCACCAGTATAATAATATATTTTGTGATTGTCTGCTTAGGCCTCGGAGTACTAGTTGCAAGTTGCAACGTGACCTGAAGTGACCACCAGTTTAATAATCAATCACCACCAGTTTAATATATATATATATATATATATATATATATATATAATTGTATATAATATATATATATAATATTGTATACCACCTACCCGTGGTTTTTTTTTTTCCATTCTTCTTTATACATACTACTATAGTAGCTTACTGTAGCAGTCTGCGGTGCTGTGCTGACCTGACAGTGTCCAGCAGGTCCGTCATCAGTCATTACATAATAAATATATATAGTACCTGTCCGGCTGCAGTACTAGTGATATTATATTGATTTCATCTCATTATCAATAATTTATCATCCAGTCTAGACTCTATATTAGCAGCAGACACAGTACGTTAGTCCACGGCTGTAGCTACCTCTGTGTCGGCACTCGGCAGTCCATCCATAATTGTATACCACCTACCCGTGGTTTTTTTTTTCTTTCTTCTTTGTACATACTACTATAGTATAGTAGCTTACTGTAGCAGTCTGCGGTGCTGCTGAGCTGACAGTGTCCAGCAGGTCCGTCATCAGTCATCATTACCTAATAAATATATTATCTACCTGTCCGGCTGCAGTACTAGTGATATTATATATACATACATATATATATTGATTTCATCTCATTATCAATCATCCAGTCTATATTAGCAGCAGACACAGTACGTTAGTCCACGGCTGTAGCTACCTCTGTGTCGGCACTCGGCAGTCCATCCATAATTGTATACCACCTACCCGTGGTTTTTTCTTTTTCTTTCTTCTTTGTACATACTACTATAGTATAGTAGCTTACTGTAGCAGTCTGCGGTGCTGCTGAGCTGACAGTGTCCAGCAGGTCCGTCATCAGTCATCATTACCTAATAAATATATTATCTACCTGTCCGGCTGCAGTACTAGTGATATTATATATACATACATATATGTATTGATTTCATCTCATTATCAATCATCCAGTCTATATTAGCAGCAGACACAGTACGTTAGTCCACGGCTGTAGCTACCTCTGTGTCGGCACTCGGCAGTCCATCCATAATTGTATACCACCTACCCGTGGTTTTTTCTTTTCTTTCTTCTTTGTACATACTACTATAGTATAGTAGCTTACTGTAGCAGTCTGCGGTGCTGCTGAGCTGACAGTGTCCAGCAGGTCCGTCATCAGTCATCATTACCTAATAAATATATTATCTACCTGTCCGGCTGCAGTACTAGTGATATTATATATACATACATATATATATATTGATTTCATCTCATTATCATCCAGTCTATATTAGCAGCAGACACAGTACGGTAGTCCACGGCTGTAGCTACCTCTGTGTCGGCACTCGGCAGTCCATCCATAATTGTATACCACCTACCCGTGTTTTTTTTTTCTTCTTCTTTGTACATACTACTATAGTATAGTAGCTTACTGTAGCAGTCTGCGGTGCTGCTGAGCTGACAGTGTCCAGCAGGTCCGTCATCAGTCATCATTACCTAATAAATATATTATCTACCTGTCCGGCTGCAGTACTAGTGATATTATATATACATACATATATATATTGATTTCATCTCATTATCAATCATCCAGTCTATATTAGCAGCAGACACAGTACGTTAGTCCACAGCTGTAGCTACCTCTGTGTCGGCACTCGGCAGTCCATCCATAATTGTATACCACCTACCCGTGGTTTTTTTTTTTCCTTTCTTCTTTGTACATACTACTATAGTATAGTAGCTTACTGTAGCAGTCTGCGGTGCTGCTGAGCTGACAGTGTCCAGCAGGTCCGTCATCAGTCATCATTACCTAATAAATATATTATCTACCTGTCCGGCTGCAGTACTAGTGATATTATATATACATACATATATATATATTGATTTCATCTCATTATCATCCAGTCTATATTAGCAGCAGACACAGTACGGTAGTCCACGGCTGTAGCTACCTCTGTGTCGGCACTCGGCAGTCCATCCATAATTGTATACCACCTACCCGTGTTTTTTTTTTCTTCTTCTTTGTACATACTACTATAGTATAGTAGCTTACTGTAGCAGTCTGCGGTGCTGCTGAGCTGACAGTGTCCAGCAGGTCCGTCATCAGTCATCATTACCTAATAAATATATTATCTACCTGTCCGGCTGCAGTACTAGTGATATTATATATACATACATATATATATTGATTTCATCTCATTATCAATCATCCAGTCTATATTAGCAGCAGACACAGTACGTTAGTCCACAGCTGTAGCTACCTCTGTGTCGGCACTCGGCAGTCCATCCATAATTGTATACCACCTACCCGTGGTTTTTTTTTTTCCTTTCTTCTTTGTACATACTACTATAGTATAGTAGCTTACTGTAGCAGTCTGCGGTGCTGCTGAGCTGACAGTGTCCAGCAGGTCCGTCATCAGTCATCATTACCTAATAAATATATTATCTACCTGTCCGGCTGCAGTACTAGTGATATTATATATACATACATATATATATATTGATTTCATCTCATTATCATCCAGTCTATATTAGCAGCAGACACAGTACGGTAGTCCACGGCTGTAGCTACCTCTGTGTCGGCACTCGGCAGTCCATCCATAATTGTATACCACCTACCCGTGGTTTTTTTTTTTCTTTCTTCTTTGTACATACTACTATAGAGTATAGTAGCTTACTGTAGCAGTCTGCGGTGCTGCTGAGCTGACAGTGTCCAGCAGGTCCGTCATCAGTCATCATTACCTAATAAATATATTATCTACCTGTCCGGCTGCAGTACTAGTGATATTATATATACATACATATATATATTGATTTCATCTCATTATCAATCATCCAGTCTATATTAGCAGCAGACACAGTACGTTAGTCCACGGCTGTAGCTACCTCTGTGTCGGCACTCGGCAGTCCATCCATAATTGTATACCACCTACCCGTGGTTTTTTTTTTTCTTTCTTCTTTGTACATACTACTATAGTATAGTAGCTTACTGTAGCAGTCTGCGGTGCTGCTGAGCTGACAGTGTCCAGCAGGTCCGTCATCAGTCATCATTACCTAATAAATATATTATCTACCTGTCCGGCTGCAGTACTAGTGATATTATATATACATACATATATATATATTGATTTCATCTCATTATCATCCAGTCTATATTAGCAGCAGACACAGTACGGTAGTCCACGGCTGTAGCTACCTCTGTGTCGGCACTCGGCAGTCCATCCATAATTGTATACCACCTACCCGTGGTTTTTTTTTTTCTTTCTTCTTTGTACATACTACTATAGTATAGTAGCTTACTGTAGCAGTCTGCGGTGCTGCTGAGCTGACAGTGTCCAGCAGGTCCGTCATCAGTCATCATTACCTAATAAATATATTATCTACCTGTCCGGCTGCAGTACTAGTGATATTATATATACATGCATATATATATATTGATTTCATCTCATTATCATCCAGTCTATATTAGCAGCAGACACAGTACGGTAGTCCACGGCTGTAGCTACCTCTGTGTCGGCACTCGGCAGTCCATCCATAAGTATACTAGTATCCATCCATCTCCATTGTTTACCTGAGGTGCCTTTTAGTTGTGCCTATTAAAATATGGAGAACAAAAATGTTGAGGTTCCAAAATTAGGGAAAGATCAAGATCCACTTCCACCTCGTGCTGAAGCTGCTGCCACTAGTCATGGCCGAGACGATGAAATGCCAGCAACGTCGTCTGCCAAGGCCGATGCCCAATGTCATAGTACAGAGCATGTCAAATCCAAAACACCAAATATCAGTAAAAAAAGGACTCCAAAACCTAAAATAAAATTGTCGGAGGAGAAGCGTAAACTTGCCAATATGCCATTTACCACACGGAGTGGCAAGGAACGGCTGAGGCCCTGGCCTATGTTCATGGCTAGTGGTTCAGCTTCACATGAGGATGGAAGCACTCAGCCTCTCGCTAGAAAACTGAAAAGACTCAAGCTGGCAAAAGCACCGCAAAGAACTGTGCGTTCTTCGAAATCCCAAATCCACAAGGAGAGTCCAATTGTGTCGGTTGCGATGCCTGACCTTCCCAACACTGGACGTGAAGAGCATGCGCCTTCCACCATTTGCACACCCCCTGCAAGTGCTGGAAGGAGCACCCGCAGTCCAGTTCCTGATAGTCAGATTGAAGATGTCAGTGTTGAAGTACACCAGGATGAGGAGGATATGGGTGTTGCTGGCGCTGGGGAGGAAATTGACCAGGAGGATTCTGATGGTGAGGTGGTTTGTTTAAGTCAGGCACCCGGGGAGACACCTGTTGTCCGTGGGAGGAATATGGCCGTTGACATGCCTGGTGAAAATACCAAAAAAATCAGCTCTTCAGTGTGGAGGTATTTCAACAGAAAAGCGGACAACAGGTGTCAAGCCGTGTGTTGCCTTTGTCAAGCTGTAATAAGTAGGGGTAAGGACGTTAACCACCTCGGAACATCCTCCCTTATACGTCACCTGCAGCGCATTCATAATAAGTCAGTGACAAGTTCAAAAACTTTGGGTGACAGCGGAAGCAGTCCACTGACCAGTAAATCCCTTCCTCTTGTAACCAAGCTCACGCAAACCACCCCACCAACTCCCTCAGTGTCAATTTCCTCCTTCCCCAGGAATGCCAATAGTCCTGCAGGCCATGTCACTGGCAATTCTGACGATTCCTCTCCTGCCTGGGATTCCTCCGATGCATCCTTGCGTGTAACGCCTACTGCTGCTGGCGCTGCTGTTGTTGCTGCTGGGAGTCGATGGTCATCCCAGAGGGGAAGTCGGAAGACCACTTGTACTACTTCCAGTAAGCAATTGACTGTCCAACAGTCCTTTGCGAGGAAGATGAAATATCACAGCAGTCATCCTGCTGCAAAGCGGATAACTGAGGCCTTGACAACTATGTTGGTGTTAGACGTGCGTCCGGTATCCGCCGTTAGTTCACAGGGAACTACACAATTTCTTGAGGTAGTGTGCCCCCGTTACCAAATACCATCTAGGTTCCACTTCTCTAGGCAGGCGATACCGAAAATGTACACAGACCTCAGAAAAAGACTCACCAGTGTCCTAAAAAATGCAGCTGTACCCAATGTCCACTTAACCACGGACATGTGGACAAGTGGAGCAGGGCAGGGTCAGGACTATATGACTGTGACAGCCCACTGGGTAGATGTATGGACTCCCGCCGCAAGAACAGCAGCGGTGGCACCAGTAGCAGCATCTCGCAAACGCCAACTCTTTCCTAGGCAGGCTACGCTTTGTATCACCGCTTTCCAGAATACGCACACAGCTGAAAACCTCTTACGGCAACTGAGGAAGATCATCGCGGAATGGCTTACCCCAATTGGACTCTCCTGTGGATTTGTGGCATCGGACAATGCCAGCAATATTGTGTGTGCATTAAATATGGGCAAATTCCAGCACGTCCCATGTTTTGCACATACCTTGAATTTGGTGGTGCAGAATTTTTTAAAAAACGACAGGGGCGTGCAAGAGATGCTGTCGGTGGCCAGAAGAATTGCGGGACACTTTCGGCGTACAGGCACCACGTACAGAAGACTGGAGCACCACCAAAAACTACTGAACCTGCCCTGCCATCATCTGAAGCAAGAAGTGGTAACGAGGTGGAATTCAACCCTCTATATGCTTCAGAGGTTGGAGGAGCAGCAAAAGGCCATTCAAGCCTATACAATTCAGCACGATATAGGAGGTGGAATGCACCTGTCTCAAGCGCAGTGGAGAATTATTTCAACGTTGTGCAAGGTTCTGATGCCCTTTGAACTTGCCACACGTGAAGTCAGTTCAGACACTGCCAGCCTGAGTCGGGTCATTTCCCTCATCAGGCTTTTGCAGAAGAAGCTGGAGACATTGAAGGAGGAGCTAACACGGAGCGATTCCGCTAGGCATGTGGGACTTGTGGATGGAGCCCTTAATTCGCTTAACAAGGATTCACGGGTGGTCAATCTGTTGAAATCAGAGCACTACATTTTGGCCACCGTGCTCGATCCTAGATTTAAAGCCTACCTTGGATCTCTCTTTCCGGCAGACACAAGTCTGCTGGGGTTGAAAGACCTGCTGGTGAGAAAATTGTCAAGTCAAGCGGAACGCGACCTGTCAACATCTCCTCCTTCACATTCTCCCGCAACTGGGGGTGCGAGGAAAAGGCTCAGAATTCCGAGCCCACCCGCTGGCGGTGATGCAGGGCAGTCTGGAGCGACTGCTGATGCTGACATCTGGTCCGGACTGAAGGACCTGACAACGATTACGGACATGTCGTCTACTGTCACTGCATATGATTCTCTCACCATTGAAAGAATGGTGGAGGATTATATGAGTGACCGCATCCAAGTAGGCACGTCACACAGTCCGTACTTATACTGGCAGGAAAAAGAGGCAATTTGGAGGCCCTTGCACAAACTGGCTTTATTCTACCTAAGTTGCCCTCCCACAAGTGTGTACTCCGAAAGAGTGTTTAGTGCCGCCGCTCACCTTGTCAGCAATCGGCGTACGAGGTTACATCCAGAAAATGTGGAGAAGATGATGTTCATTAAAATGAATTATAATCAATTCCTCCGTGGATACATTGACCAGCAGCAATTGCCTCCACAAAGTACACAGGGAGCTGAGATGGAGGATTCCAGTGGGGACGAATTGATAATCTGTGAGGAGGGGGATGTACACGGTGATATATCGGAGGATGATGATGAGGTGGACATCTTGCCTCTGTAGAGCCAGTTTGTGCAAGGAGAGATTAATTGCTTCTTTTTTGGTGGGGGTCCAAACCAACCCGTCATTTCAGTCACAGTCGTGTGGCAGACCCTGTCACTGAAATGATGGGTTGGTTAAAGTGTGCATGTCCTGTTTATACAACATAAGGGTGGGTGGGAGGGCCCAAGGACAATTCCATCTTGCACCTCTTTTTTCTTTAATTTTTCTTTGCGTCATGTGCTGTTTGTGGAATGTTTTTTGGAAGGGCCATCCTGCGTGACACTGCAGTGCCACTCCTAGATGGGCCCGGTGTTTGTGTCGGCCACTAGGGTCGCTTATCTTACTCACACAGCTACCTCATTGCGCCTCTTTTTTTCTTTGCGTCATGTGCTGTTTGGGGAGGGTTTTTTGGAAGGGCCATCCTGCGTGACACTGCAGTGCCACTCCTAGATGGGCCCGGTGTTTGTGTCGGCCACTAGGGTCGCTTATCTTACTCACACAGCTACCTCATTGCGCCTCTTTTTTTCTTTGCGTCATGTGCTGTTTGGGGAGGGTTTTTTGGAAGGGCCATCCTGCGTGACACTGCAGTGCCACTCCAAGATGGGCACGGTGTTTGTGTCGGCCACTAGGGTCGCTTATCTTACTCACACAGCTACCTCATTGCGCCTCTTTTTTTCTTTGCGTCATGTGCTGTTTGGGGAGGGTTTTTTGGAAGGGCCATCCTGCGTGACACTGCAGTGCCACTCCTAGATGGGCACGGTGTTTGTGTCGGCCACTAGGGTCGCTTATCTTACTCACACAGCTACCTCATTGCGCCTCTTTTTTTCTTTGCGTCATGTGCTGTTTGGGGAGGGTTTTTTGGAAGGGCCATCCTGCGTGACACTGCAGTGCCACTCCTAGATGGGCCCGGTGTTTGTGTCGGCCACTAGGGTCGCTTATCTTACTCACACAGCTACCTCATTGCGCCTCTTTTTTTGTTTGCGTCATGTGCTGTTTGGGGAGGGTTTTTTGGAAGGGCCATCCTGCGTGACACTGCAGTGCCACTCCTAGATGGGCACGGTGTTTGTGTCGGCCACTAGGGTCGCTTATCTTACTCACACAGCTACCTCATTGCGCCTCTTTTTTTCTTTGCGTCATGTGCTGTTTGGGGAGTGTTTTTTGGGAGGGCCATCCTGCGTGACACTGCAGTGCCACTCCTAGATGGGCACGGTGTTTGTGTCGGCCACTAGGGTCGCTTATCTTACTCACACAGCTACCTCATTGCGCCTCTTTTTTTCTTTGCGTCATGTGCTGTTTGGGGAGGGTTTTTTGGAAGGGCCATCCTGCGTGACACTGCAGTGACACTCCTAGATGGGCCCGGTGTTTGTGTCGGCCACTAGGGTCGCTTATCTTACTCACACAGCTACCTCATTGCGCCTCTTTTTTTGTTTGCGTCATGTGCTGTTTGGGGAGGGTTTTTTGGAAGGGCCATCCTGCGTGACACTGCAGTGCCACTCCTAGATGGGCCCGGTGTTTGTGTCAGCCACTAGGGTCGCTTATCTTACTCACACAGCTACCTCATTGCACCTCTTTTTTTCTTTGCGTCATATGCTGTTTGGGGAGGGTTTTTTGGAAGGGACATCCTGCGTGACACTGCAGTGCCACTCCTAGATGGGCACGGTGTTTGTGTCGGCCACTAGGGTCGCTTATCTTACTCACACAGCTACCTCATTGCGCCTCTTTTTTTCTTTGCGTCATGTGCTGTTTGGGGAGGGTTTTTTGGAAGGGCCATCCTGCGTGACACTGCAGTGCCACTCCTAGATGGGCCCGGTGTTTGTGTCGGCCACTAGGGTCGCTTATCTTACTCACACAGCTACCTCATTGCGCCTCTTTTTTTCTTTGCGTCATGTGCTGTTTGGGGAGGGTTTTTTGGAAGGGCCATCCTGCGTGACACTGCAGTGCCACTCCTAGATGGGCCCGGTGTTTGTGTCGGCCACTAGGGTCGCTTATCTTACTCACACAGCTACCTCATTGCACCTCTTTTTTTCTTTGCGTCATGTGCTGTTTGGGGAGTGTTTTTTGGAAGGGCCATCCTGCGTGACACTGCAGTGCCACTCCTAGATGGGCACGGTGTTTGTGTCGGCCACTAGGGTCGCTTAGCTTAGTCATCCAGCGACCTAGGTGCAAATTTTAGGACTAAAAATAATATTGTGAGGTGTGAGGTATTCAGAATAGACTGAAAATGAGTGGAAATTATGGTTTTTGAGGTTAATAATACTTTGGGATCAAAATGACCCCCAAATTCTATGATTTAAGCTGTTTTTTAGTGTTTTTAAAAAAAAACACCCGAATCCAAAACACACCCGAATCCGACAAAAAAAATTCGGTGAGGTTTTGCCAAAACGCGGTCGAACCCAAAACACGGCCGCGGAACCGAACCCAAAACCAAAACACAAAACCCGAAAAATTTCAAGTGCACATCTCTAAACGATACACCGCAAAGTTCCCCATGGTTTTGATTATGCCTTTTCTTTGAACACGGTATTTTCCACTGCCTCACCCTACCCCCATCCCACTTTCCCCTTCCCCCCCTGGGAGCCTGCAAAGTACATGCAGTAGACAGGGAGGGAGTTCCGATCAGGTTACAAGACATGTGCAACAGTATACTACTGTATGTAGGAAAATCCACCGCCCACTCTGATTTATGTGAAACCTGTGTGCACCCTTCCATTGAATGTATAACAAAGAAAAATAATAATAATAAAGTGAATGTTACAGGAACACATTAAAAAAAGGTTGGCACTTCCTTCCCATTGGTGTTGGTTTATGCCTTAGGGGACTCGGACGTTAATACTTGTATTTCAAAAGCACAGTGTTTTCCACCGCCTCTCCCTACCCCCATCGCCCTTCCCCCCTGGGAGCCTGCACAGGTCATGCAGTGGACAGGGAGGGAGTTCAGGTCAGGTACAATACACAAATGCTGACGATCTACAGTACTGTGTTGCTCAGTTAGTTGCGTTGGAATACACTAATTTATACTCATTACCGCTGTGTATTTGTATATAGCGGAATGAATCGCTGCTGCAGATTTACTTTGATTTATGTGAAACCTGTGTGCACCCTTTCATTGAATGTACAACAAAGAAAAAAAATAATAAAGTGAATGTCACGGGAACATAGAAAAAAAAAGGTTGGCACTTTGTGACTCTCAGCATGGGAGGTGGGAGCCTTCATCACTAGGTTGGTATGGAAGGGGAGACAATTAGCTACCGGAGGGTACCAACCCCAAATTTCTGTGACCCCCACAAGGCTCATGGCAAGCGTCGGAACCTATGGTGGGTCTGAATTAACGGTCCCATTATAGTCTATGGGAAAATGGGTCCACTTTGCGTACTGATATCTCTGGTTCTGGGTGTCCCAGAGACTCAGGACTGGTACCATACAAAAGAGGAGACTCTTGGCTTTCGGGGTAGACCGACCACTAGTTTATGTGACACTGGAAAAGGAAACGGGAAGCAACCGTGTTTCGGGTCCCCTCCAGTTGTCCGCCTAGCTTGCACAGGATACAGGGTTTCTGGCTAGATAGGAAATACTGTACAGAAATGCTAAGCATGGTAATTTGACATCCAGGAACATAGGGAGGAGTTTTTATCTCACTCCATTATACTTACACTTGCCACTGTACGTTACAAGCTGTTCGTGCTAATTAGTACACTAGTAGAACATACTGTACAGAGATACTAAGGACAGTGATTTGGCATCCACGAACTTAGGGAGGAGCTTTTATCTCTCTCCATTGTAATCTTTCTAAGTATAATGGAGAGAGATAAAAGCTCCTCCCTAAATTCCTGGGTGCCAAATAACCGTCTTTAGTATCTCTGTATAGTATTTTCAATTAGGGTACTAATTAGCACGGACAGCTTGTAAAGTACAGCGGCAAGTTTAATCTTTCTATGTAAAATGGAGAGAGATAAAAGCTCCTCAGTAAGTTCCTTGATGCCACATCACTATACTTAGTATCTCTGTACAGTATTTTCTATTAGGGTACTAATTAGCTGTTCGTGCTAATTAGTACCCTAATAGAAAATACTTTACAGAGATACTAAGGATGGTGATTTGGCAACCAGGAATTTAGAGAGGAGCTTTTATCTCTCTATATTATACATAGAAAGATTAAAATTGCCACTGTACATTACAAGCTGTTCGTGCTAATTAGTACACTAGTAGTACATACTGTACAGAGATACTAAGTACAGTGATTTGGCATCCACGAACTTAGGGAGGAGCTTTATTCTCTCTCCATTGTAATCTTTCTAAGCATAATGGAGAGAGATAAAAGCTCCTCCCTAAGGTTCCTGGATGCCAAATCACTGTATGTAGTATCTCTGTACAGTATGTTCTACTAGTGTACTAATTAGCACGAACAGCTAATTAGTACCCTAATAGAAAATACTGTACAGAGATACTAAGTATAGTGATGTGGCATCCAGGAACTTACTGAGGAGCTTTTATCTCTCTCCATTTTACATAGAAAGATTAAACTTGCCGCTGTACTTTACAAGCTGTCCGTGCTAATTAGTACCCTAATTGAAAATACTATACAGAGATACTAAAGACGGTTATTTGGCACCCAGGAATTTAGGGAGGAGCTTTTATCTCTCTCCATTATACTTAGAAAGATTACAATGGAGAGAGATTAAAGCTCCTCCCTAAGTTTGTGGATGCCAAATCACTGTACTTAGTATCTCTGTACAGTATGTTCTACTATTGTACTAATTAGCACGAACAGCTTGTAACGTACAGTGGCAAGTGTAATTTTTCTAAGTATAATGGAGAGAGATAAACTCCTCCCTATGTTCCTGGATGTCAAATTACCATGCTTAGCATTTCTGTACAGTATTTCCTATCTAGCCAGAAACCCTGCATCCTGTGCAAGCTAGGCGGACAACTGGAGGGGACCCGATACACGGTTGCTTACTGTTTCCCTTTCCAGTGTCACATAAACTAGTCGTTGGTCTGCCCTGAAAGCCAAGAGTCTCCTCTTTTAAATGGTACCAGTCCCGAATCTCTGGGACACCCAGAACCAGAGATATCAGTACGCAAAATGGACTCATTTTCCCATAGACTATAATGGGCCCGTTAATTCAGACCCACCATGGGTTCCGACGCTTGCCATGAGCCTTGTGGGGGTCACAGAAACTTGGAGTTGGTACCCTCTGGTAGCTAATTGTCTCCTCTTCCATACCAACCTAGCGATGAAGGCTCTTACATCCCACACTGAGAGTCCCAGCTTTGAGTCCCAAAGTGCCAACCTTTTTTTTTTTATATGTTCCCGTGACATTCACTTTATTATTGTTTTTCTTTGTTATACATTCAATGAAAGGGTGCACACAGGTTTCACATAAATCAAAGTAAATCTGCAGCAGCGATTCATTCCGCTATATACAAATACACAGCGGTAATGAGTATAAACTAGTGTATTCCGACGCAACTAACTGAGCAACACAGTACTGTAGATTGTCGGCATTTGTGTATTGTACCTGACCTGAACTCCCTCCCTGTCCACTGCATGACCTGTGCAGGCTCCCAGGGGGGAAGGGCAATGGGGGTAGGGAGAGGCAGTGGAAAATACGTGCTTTTCAAATACAAGTATTTGCGTCCGAGTCCCCTAAGGCATAAACCAACACCAATGGGAAGGAAGTGCCAACCTTTTTTTAATGTGTTCCTGTAACATTCACTTTATTATTATTTTTTTTCTTTGTTATACATTCAATGGAAGGGTGCACACAGTTTTCACATAAATCAGAGTGGGCGGGGGATTTTCCTACATACAGTAGTATACTGTTGCACGTCTTGTAACCTGATCGGAACTCCCTCCCTGTCTACTGCATGTACATTGCAGGCTCCCAGGGGGGAAGGGGAAAGTGGGATGGGTGTAGGGCGAGGCAGTCGAAAATACTGTGTTCAAAGAAAAGGCATAATTAAAACCATGGGGAACTTTGCAGTGTATCGTTATGTGCATATACCTCGCTTAGTCCTATCGCCCCTGTGTATTTTAGCTAGGGGATTGTGACGCTCCTTCAGCATTGCCCCATAGCCTGCAAAATCTGGACTGTTACTTGCTCCGTAGCCTAGGGCCTCCGTGGAGCAAGGAGTCATAGGTGGTAGCCATTTAAATTGTGTCTGCCCTGCTACAGAATTGTATGTGTACTGTACGGTGCATAGAACCTTAACAGAACCGCTCCTGCAGCTTTGCCCTGGTTTATGTGAATAAAAAAATAATAAAGTGTCTGGAAAAAACTAACATGCATTCGTACTTTAGAAATCGAACTCGGGACTCTGAGTATAGGAAGCGGAACACTTCACTACTTCGCCGCAGACAGATGAATAAATCCATTGGTTTTGATTATGCTGTAATGGCTATGGGATTAGGACGCTAACATACTGTACAAAATTCCTAATCTCAAGAGGCAATAGCGAACTTCTAACACGTCCATTTGCGACAGTGTACACTACTGGTTTTATGTTGTTTTGTCTGCGGGACTTGGACGCTCACATATTCATAAAGTACTGTAGATGGATCATATACTGTATGCTGTACTATTTGCGTCTGTACCGTATATACTGTATTAAATAATGCAGCAGAATGAGTATTTACTGTATTAAATAATGCAGCGTAATGAGTATTTACTGTATGCAGCGTAATGAGACGCTTAGTAAAGTAGTCCTTATATATTTCAGCATTGTATTTTACGGGAGACCACACGCATGCGCAGTGGTGATTGTAAAAGGCGACATCTGGTGGATGATCGCAGGTATTACACGTAAAGGTAACGCCAAACGCTCTGTCTGCCTCCGTGCGATTAGGTACGCCTCTCTGTGACTAGGCGCGCCTCCCTACGCCCTGGTACGCTGCGTATGCTCGATCGGGACAAACGCCTCAGCCAGTCAAGATAAAGGTGGCTACATCTGTAAACACTAGAGATGTGCACTTGAAATTTTTCGGGTTTTGTGTTTTGGTTTTGGGTTCGGTTCCGCGGCCGTGTTTTGGGTTCGACCGCGTTTTGGCAAAACCTCACCGAATTTTTTTTGTCGGATTCGGGTGTGTTTTGGATTCGGGTGTTTTTTTTCAAAAAACACTAAAAAACAGCTTAAATCATAGAATTTGGGGGTCATTTTGATCCCAAAGTATTATTAACCTCAAAAACCATAATTTCCACTCATTTTCAGTCTATTCTGAGAACCTCACACCTCACAATATTATTTTTAGTCCTAAAATTTGCACCGAGGTCGCTGGATGACTAAGCTTAGTGACCCTAGTGGCCGACACAAACACCTGGCCCATCTAGGAGTGGCACTGCAGTGTCACGCAGGATGTCCCTTCCAAAAAACCCTCCCCAAACAGCACATGACGCAAAGAAAAAAAGAGGCGCAATGAGGTAGCTGTGTGAGTAAGATAAGCGACCCTAGTGGCCGACACAAACACCTGGCCCATCTAGGAGTGGCACTGCAGTGTCACGCAGGATGGCCCTTCCAAAAAACCCTCCCCAAACAGCACATGACGCAAAGAAAAAAAGAGGCGCAATGAGGTAGCTGTGTGAGTAAGATAAGCGACCCTAGTGGCCGACACAAACACCGGGCCCATCTAGGAGTGGCACTGCAGTGTCACGCAGGATGTCCCTTCCAAAAAACCCTCCCCAAACAGCACATGACGCAAAGAAAAAAAGAGGCGCAATGAGGTAGCTGTGTGAGTAAGATAAGCGACCCTAGTGGCCGACACAAACACCGGGCCCATCTAGGAGTGGCACTGCAGTGTCACGCAGGATGTCCCTTCCAAAAAACCCTCCCCAAACAGCACATGACGCAAAGAAAAAAAGAGGCGCAATGAGGTAGCTGTGTGAGTAAGATAAGCGACCCTAGTGGCCGACACAAACACTGGGCCCATCTAGGAGTGGCACTGCAGTGTCACGCAGGATGGCCCTTCCAAAAAACCCTCCCCAAACAGCACATGACGCAAAGAAAAAAAGAGGCGCAATGAGGTAGCTGTGTGAGTAAGATAAGCGACCCTAGTGGCCGACACAAACACCGGGCCCATCTAGGAGTGGCACTGCAGTGTCACGCAGGATGTCCCTTCCAAAAAACCCTCCCCAAACAGCACACGACGCAAAGAAAAAAAGAGGCGCAATGAGGTAGCTGTGTGAGTAAGATAAGCGACCCTAGTGGCCGACACAAACACTGGGCCCATCTAGGAGTGGCACTGCAGTGTCACGCAGGATGGCCCTTCCAAAAAACCCTCCCCAAACAGCACATGACGCAAAGAAAAAAAGAGGCGCAATGAGGTAGCTGTGTGAGTAAGATAAGCGACCCTAGTGGCCGACACAAACACCTGGCCCATCTAGGAGTGGCACTGCAGTGTCACGCAGGATGGCCCTTCCAAAAAACCCTCCCCAAACAGCACATGACGCAAAGAAAAAAAGAGGCGCAATGAGGTAGCTGTGTGAGTAAGATAAGCGACCCTAGTGGCCGACACAAACACCGGGCCCATCTAGGAGTGGCACTGCAGTGTCACGCAGGATGTCCCTTCCAAAATACCCTCCTCAAACAGCACATGACGCAAAGAAAAAAAGAGGCGCAATGAGGTAGCTGTGTGAGTAAGATAAGCGACCCTAGTGGCCGACACAAACACCGGGCCCATCTAGGAGTGGCACTGCAGTGTCACGCAGGATGTCCCTTCCAAAAAACCCTCCCCAAACAGCACATGACGCAAAGAAAAAAAGAGGCGCAATGAGGTAGCTGTGTGAGTAAGATAAGCGACCCTAGTGGCCGACACAAACACTGGGCCCATCTAGGAGTGGCACTGCAGTGTCACGCAGGATGGCCCTTCCAAAAAACCCTCCCCAAACAGCACATGACGTAAAGAAAAAAAGAGGCGCAATGAGGTAGCTGTGTGAGTAAGATAAGCGACCCTAGTGGCCGACACAAACACCGGGCCCATCTAGGAGTGGCACTGCAGTGTCACGCAGGATGTCCCTTCCAAAAAACCCTCCCCAAACAGCACATGACGCAAAGAAAAAAAGAGGCGCAATGAGGTAGCTGTGTGAGTAAGATAAGCGACCCTAGTGGCCGACACAAACACCGGGCCCATCTAGGAGTGGCACTGCAGTGTCACGCAGGATGTCCCTTCCAAAAAACCCTCCCCAAACAGCACATGACGCAAAGAAAAAAAGAGGCGCAATGAGGTAGCTGTGTGAGTAAGATAAGCGACCCTAGTGGCCGACACAAACACTGGGCCCATCTAGGAGTGGCACTGCAGTGTCACGCAGGATGGCCCTTCCAAAAAACCCTCCCCAAACAGCACATGACGCAAAGAAAAAAAGAGGCGCAATGAGGTAGCTGTGTGAGTAAGATAAGCGACCCTAGTGGCCGACACAAACACCGGGCCCATCTAGGAGTGGCACTGCAGTGTCACGCAGGATGTCCCTTCCAAAAAACCCTCCCCAAACAGCACATGACGCAAAGAAAAAAAGAGGCGCAATGAGGTAGCTGTGTGAGTAAGATAAGCGACCCTAGTGGCCGACACAAACACTGGGCCCATCTAGGAGTGGCACTGCAGTGTCACGCAGGATGGCCCTTCCAAAAAACCCTCCCCAAACAGCACATGACGCAAAGAAAAAAAGAGGCGCAATGAGGTAGCTGTGTGAGTAAGATAAGCGACCCTAGTGGCCGACACAAACACCGGGCCCATCTAGGAGTGGCACTGCAGTGTCACGCAGGATGTCCCTTCCAAAAAACCCTCCCCAAACAGCACATGACGCAAAGAAAAAAAGAGGCGCAATGAGGTAGCTGTGTGAGTAAGATAAGCGACCCTAGTGGCCGACACAAACACCGGGCCCATCTAGGAGTGGCACTGCAGTGTCACGCAGGATGTCCCTTCCAAAAAACCCTCCCCAAACAGCACATGACGCAAAGAAAAAAAGAGGCGCAATGAGGTAGCTGTGTGAGTAAGATAAGCGACCCTAGTGGCCGACACAAACACTGGGCCCATCTAGGAGTGGCACTGCAGTGTCACGCAGGATGGCCCTTCCAAAAAACCCTCCCCAAACAGCACATGACGCAAAGAAAAAAAGAGGCGCAATGAGGTAGCTGTGTGAGTAAGATAAGCGACCCTAGTGGCCGACACAAACACCGGGCCCATCTAGGAGTGGCACTGCAGTGTCACGCAGGATGTCCCTTCCAAAAAACCCTCCCCAAACAGCACATGACGCAAAGAAAAAAAGAGGCGCAATGAGGTAGCTGTGTGAGTAAGATAAGCGACCCTAGTGGCCGACACAAACACTGGGCCCATCTAGGAGTGGCACTGCAGTGTCACGCAGGATGGCCCTTCCAAAAAACACTCCCCAAACAGCACATGACGCAAAGAAAAAAAGAGGCGCAATGAGGTAGCTGTGTGAGTAAGATAAGCGACCCTAGTGGCCGACACAAACACCTGGCCCATCTAGGAGTGGCACTGCAGTGTCACGCAGGATGGCCCTTCCAAAAAACCCTCCCCAAACAGCACATGACGCAAAGAAAAAAAGAGGCGCAATGAGGTAGCTGTGTGAGTAAGATAAGCGACCCTAGTGGCCGACACAAACACCGGGCCCATCTAGGAGTGGCACTGCAGTGTCACGCAGGATGTCCCTTCCAAAAAACCCTCCCCAAACAGCACATGACGCAAAGAAAAAAAGAGGCGCAATGAGGTAGCTGTGTGAGTAAGATAAGCGACCCTAGTGGCCGACACAAACACTGGGCCCATCTAGGAGTGGCACTGCAGTGTCACGCAGGATGGCCCTTCCAAAAAACCCTTCCCAAACAGCACATGACGTAAAGAAAAAAAGAGGCGCAATGAGGTAGCTGTGTGAGTAAGATAAGCGACCCTAGTGGCCGACACAAACACCGGGCCCATCTAGGAGTGGCACTGCAGTGTCACGCAGGATGTCCCTTCCAAAAAACCCTCCCCAAACAGCACATGACGCAAAGAAAAAAAGAGGCGCAATGAGGTAGCTGTGTGAGTAAGATAAGCGACCCTAGTGGCCGACACAAACACTGGGCCCATCTAGGAGTGGCACTGCAGTGTCACGCAGGATGGCCCTTCCAAAAAACCCTCCCCAAACAGCACATGATGCAAAGAAAAAAAGAGGCGCAATGAGGTAGCTGTGTGAGTAAGATAAGCGACCCTAGTGGCCGACACAAACACCGGGCCCATCTAGGAGTGGCACTGCAGTGTCACGCAGGATGGCCCTTCCAAAAAAATACTCCCCAAACAGCACATGACGCAAAGAAAAATTAAAGAAAAAAGAGGTGCAAGATGGAATTGTCCTTGGGCCCTCCCACCCACCCTTATGTTGTATAAACAGGACATGCACACTTTAACCAACCCATCATTTCAGTGACAGGGTCTGCCACACGACTGTGACTGAAATGACGGGTTGGTTTGGACCCCCACCAAAAAAGAAGCAATTAATCTCTCCTTGCACAAACTGGCTCTACAGAGGCAAGATGTCCACCTCATCATCATCCTCCGATATATCACCGTGTACATCCCCCTCCTCACAGATTATCAATTCGTCCCCACTGGAATCCTCCATCTCAGCTCCCTGTGTACTTTGTGGAGGCAATTGCTGCTGGTCAATGTCTCCACGGAGGAATTGATTATAATTCATTTTAATGAACATCATCTTCTCCACATTTTCTGGATGTAACCTCGTACGCCGATTGCTGACAAGGTGAGCGGCGGCACTAAACACTCTTTCGGAGTACACACTTGTGGGAGGGCAACTTAGGTAGAATAAAGCCAGTTTGTGCAAGGGCCTCCAAATTGCCTCTTTTTCCTGCCAGTATAAGTACGGACTGTGTGACGTGCCTACTTGGATGCGGTCACTCATATAATCCTCCACCATTCTTTCAATGGTGAGAGAATCATATGCAGTGACAGTAGACGACATGTCCGTAATCGTTGTCAGGTCCTTCAGTCCGGACCAGATGTCAGCATCAGCAGTCGCTCCAGACTGCCCTGCATCACCGCCAGCGGGTGGGCTCGGAATTCTGAGCCTTTTCCTCGCACCCCCAGTTGCGGGAGAATGTGAAGGAGGAGATGTTGACAGGTCACGTTCCGCTTGACTTGACAATTTTCTCACCAGCAGGTCTTTGAACCCCAGCAGACTTGTGTCTGCCGGAAAGAGAGATCCAAGGTAGGCTTTAAATCTAGGATCGAGCATGGTGGCCAAAATGTAGTGCTCTGATTTCAACAGATTGACCACCCGTGAATCCTTGTTAAGCGAATTAAGGGCTCCATCCACAAGTCCCACATGCCTAGCGGAATCGCTCTGTGTTAGCTCCTCCTTCAATGTCTCCAGCTTCTTCTGCAAAAGCCTGATGAGGGGAATGACCTGACTCAGGCTGGCAGTGTCTGAACTGACTTCACGTGTGGCAAGTTCAAAGGGCATCAGAACCTTGCACAATGTTGAAATCATTCTCCACTGCGCTTGAGACAGGTGCATTCCACCTCCTATATCGTGCTGAATTGTATAGGCTTGAATGGCCTTTTGCTGCTCCTCCAACCTCTGAAGCATATAGAGGGTTGAATTCCACCTCGTTACCACTTCTTGCTTCAGATGATGGCAGGGCAGGTTCAGGCGTTTTTGGTGGTGCTCCAGTCTTCTGTACGTGGTGCCTGTACGCCGAAAGTGTCCCGCAATTCTTCTGGCCACCGACAGCATCTCTTGCACACCCCTGTCGTTTTTTTAAAAATTCTGCACCACCAAATTCAAGGTATGTGCAAAACATGCGACGTGCTGGAATTTGCCCATATTTAATGCACACACAATATTGCTGGCGTTGTCCGATGCCACAAATCCACAGGAGAGTCCAATTGGGGTAAGCCATTCCGCGATGATCTTCCTCAGTTGCCGTAAGAGGTTTTCAGCTGTGTGCGTATTCTGGAAAGCGGTGATACAAAGCGTAGCCTGCCTAGGAAAGAGTTGGCGTTTGCGAGATGCTGCTACTGGTGCCGCCGCTGCTGTTCTTGCGGCGGGAGTCCATACATCTACCCAGTGGGCTGTCACAGTCATATAGTCTTGACCCTGCCCTGCTCCACTTGTCCACATGTCCGTGGTTAAGTGGACATTGGGTACAACTGCATTTTTTAGGACACTGGTGAGTCTTTTTCTGACGTCCGTGTACATTCTCGGTATCGCCTGCCTAGAGAAGTGGAACCTAGATGGTATTTGGTAACGGGGGCACACTACCTCAAGAAATTGTCTAGTTCCCTGTGAACTAACGGCGGATACCGGACGCACGTCTAACACCAACATAGTTGTCAAGGCCTCAGTTATCCGCTTTGCAGCAGGATGACTGCTTTGATATTTCATCTTCCTTGCAAAGGACTGTTGGACAGTCAATTGCTTACTGGAAGTAGTACAAGTGGGCTTACGACTTCCCCTCTGGGATGACGATCGACTCCCAGCAGCAACAACAGCAGCGCCAGCAGCAGTAGGCATTACACTCAAGGATGCATCGGAGGAATCCCAGGCAGGAGAGGACTCGTCAGAATTGCCAGTGACATGGCCTGCAGGACTATTGGCATTCCTGGGTAAGGAGGAAATTGACACTGAGGGAGTTGGTGGGGTGGTTTGCGTGAGCTTGGTTACAAGAGGAAAGGATTTACTGGTCAGTGGACTGCTTCCGCTGTCACCCAAAGTTTTTGAACTTGTCACTGACTTATTATGAATGCGCTGCAGGTGACGTATAAGGGAGGATGTTCCGAGGTGGTTAACGTCCTTACCCCTACTTATTACAGCTTGACAAAGGCAACACACGGCTTGACACCTGTTGTCCGCATTTCTGTTGAAATACTTCCACACCGAAGAGATGATTTTTTTGGTATTTTCACCAGGCATGTCAATGGCCATATTCCTCCCATGGACAACAGGTGTCTCCCCGGGTGCCTGACTTAAACAAACCACCTCACCATCAGAATCCTCCTGGTCAATTTCCTCCCCAGCGCCAGCAACACCCATATCCTCCTCATCCTGGTGTACTTCAACACTGACATCTTCAATCTGACTATCAGGAACTGGACTGCGGGTGCTCCTTCCAGCACTTGCAGGGGGTGTGCAAATGGTGGAAGGCGCATGCTCTTCACGTCCAGTGTTGGGAAGGTCAGGCATCGCAACCGACACAATTGGACTCTCCTTGTGGATTTGGGATTTCGAAGAACGCACAGTTCTTTGCGGTGCTTTTGCCAGCTTGAGTCTTTTCATTTTTCTAGCGAGAGGCTGAGTGCTTCCATCCTCATGTGAAGCTGAACCACTAGCCATGAACATAGGCCAGGGCCTCAGCCGTTCCTTGCCACTCCGTGTGGTAAATGGCATATTGGCAAGTTTACGCTTCTCCTCCGACAATTTTATTTTAGGTTTTGGAGTCCTTTTTTTACTGATATTTGGTGTTTTGGATTTTACATGCTCTGTACTATGACATTGGGCATCGGCCTTGGCAGACGACGTTGCTGGCATTTCATCGTCTCGGCCATGACTAGTGGCAGCAGCTTCAGCACGAGGTGGAAGTGGATCTTGATCTTTCCCTAATTTTGGAACCTCAACATTTTTGTTCTCCATATTTTAATAGGCACAACTAAAAGGCACCTCAGGTAAACAATGGAGATGGATGGATACTAGTATACTTATGGATGGACTGCCGAGTGCCGACACAGAGGTAGCTACAGCCGTGGACTAACGTACTGTGTCTGCTGATAATATAGACTGGATGATAATGAGATGAAATCAATATATATGTATATATAATATCACTAGTACTGCAGCCGGACAGGTATATATTATATATTTATTATGTAATGACTGATGACGGACCTGCTGGACACTGTCAGCTCAGCAGCACCGCAGACTGCTACAGTAAGCTACTATAGTAGTATGTAAATAGAAGAAAGAAAAAAAAAACAACCACGGGTAGGTGGTATACAATTATGGATGGACTGCCGAGTGCCGACACAGAGGTAGCTACAGCCGTGGACTACCGTACTGTGTCTGCTGCTAATATAGACTGGATGATAATGAGATGAAATCAATATATATGTATATATAATATCACTAGTACTGCAGCCGGACAGGTATATATTATATATTTATTATGTAATGACTGATGACGGACCTGCTGGACACTGTCAGCTCAGCAGCACCGCAGACTGCTACAGTAAGCTACTATAGTAGTATGTATAAAGAAGGAAGAAAAAAAAAACAACCACGGGTAGGTGGTATACAATTATGGATGGACTGCCGAGTGCCGACACAGAGGTAGCTACAGCCGTGGACTAACGTACTGTGTCTGCTGCTAATATAGACTGGATGATAATGAGATGAAATCAATATATATGTATATATAATATTACTAGTACTGCAGCCGGACAGGTATATATTATATATTTATTATGTAATGACTGATGACGGACCTGCTGGACACTGTCAGCTCAGCAGCACCGCAGACTGCTACAGTAAGCTACTATAGTAGTATGTATAAAGAAGAAAGAAAAAAAAAACAACCACGGGTAGGTGGTATACAATTATGGATGGACTGCCGAGTGCCGACACAGAGGTAGCTACTGCCGTGGACTAACGTACTGTGTCTGCTGATAATATAGACTGGATGATAATGAGATGAAATCAATATATATGTATATATAATATCACTAGTACTGCAGCCGGACAGGTATATATTATATATTTATTATGTAATGACTGATGACGGACCTGCTGGACACTGTCAGCTCAGCAGCACCGCAGACTGCTACAGTAAGCTACTATAGTAGTATGTATAAAGAAAAAAAAAAAAAAAACACGGGTAGGTGCTAGGTGGTATACAATATTATATATATATTATATACAATTATATATATATATATATTAAACTCATAAACTGGTGGTGATTATTAAACTGGTGGTCAGGTCACTGGTCACACTATCAGCAACTTGCAAGTAGTACTCCTGAGTCCTAAGCAGACAATCACAATATATATTATACTGGTGGTCAGTGTGGTCACAAACAATGGCAGTGTGGCTGGCACTCTGGCAGCAAAAGTGTGCACTGTACGTTATATGCACTCCTGAGTCCTGAGTCCTGCTCTCAGACTCTAACTGCTCCCCACTGTCAGTGTCTCCCCCACAAGTCAGATAATACAGTCACACTATCTCTCTCTATCACTTCAGCAAGTACTAGTAGTAGTAGTACTCCTCCTAATGCTCCCCAAATTACTACTGTGTCTCTCTCTGTCTCACTCTCTTCTCGAATCTCTATAAACGGAGAGGACGCCAGCCACGTCCTCTCCCTATGAATCTCAATGCACGTGTGAAAAATGGCGGCGACGCGCGGCTCCTTATATAGAATCCGAGTCTCGCGATAGAATCCGAGCCTCGCGAGAATCCGACAGCGTGATGATGACGTTCAGGCGCGCTCGGGTTAACCGAGCAAGGCGGGAAGATCCGAGTCGCTCGGACCCGTGTAAAAAAAACTGAAGTTCGGGCGGGTTCGGATTCCGAGGAACCGAACCCGCTCATCTCTAGTAAACACGTGTTGTGCTACTATAAATTAATCACATATGATGTGAGCAAAAGAACACTAGACATGTGTCAACTAGAACTTATATATTTGGTCACTCGCAATTACAGTGAATATAAACTGTCGTCTCTTGCCTGTAATGCCAATTATGCAGTCTCGTATTAATAATAGCTTTGTAAGAGACTGCCCATTCACAGTATTATATAGACACGGCTGCCGTAGCTATCCTGCTATGGCAGATATAGGGGTTATACTATCACTGTGTGACTGCGGGCGGTTCACGCCGTCTGACCGCTAATATAATGAGATAATTCTAGTGTCATATCAGATATGGTATAGCCAGGAATACCATGTTATATAAGTAAGTGGGCCAACAAATACTACCGAGGTCTTTTCGGCTTCTTGTTCCAACAAATGGGGTGCACATTTAGTTGATGATACATGAAGGGGGAAACATATGTGAGTGTTAGTATATGTGGATATCACCTGTCGACTATGTGTGCCATTAACTGAAGGTTGCAGAGATGAAGATAAGGCACATATATAAAAATTAATTTACATAAACATTTTGGATAATGCTGATGTCTTTTTCCGGATGGATGTATCTGGGCAGAGGGGGAGACAAAAGAAAAACAGGTGAAAGAAACAGGACATGAAATTCATTTGCAATCCTTATCATATCAATGTCTCTATGGATGGGTCGTAAATTAAATCTGCTGCTGTAACAGTACCCTTGCTCCTTAGACTCATCAATTTTGTGCCGTGCTTGCGCCGCGTCAGAATTCGAACACACCTAAATATCAAACCAATAATTATGACGACTCCCAGGATACAATGGAGAAACTTCCCTACACTCATGATGACATTTTGAGCCCACTCTCCTAAACCTGAGAACCAATTGCGTGGGTTCAACCATGAGACCCAGCCGGTCAGTTCATTACTCACAATCGCTAAGGTAAGGTTGTGTTTCCTCCTGAACTCCCACTTCAACTGCAAGATATCATCCATCTTTTGATCGATGATCTCCGTGGGGTCGTCAGTGCTGTTCGTGATATATGTACAGCACTTCACACCATAATGAGTTGCCAGAGTAACACAGTACCCACCTGTCACGGCTGTGACATAATTAAGGACCATCCTGTGCTGGATCAGTTCCTTCTTGTAGGCTTGTAACTCCCTTCCCGTATACCTGAAGGTGTCGTCATACATCTCAGTGATATAATGAGATGAGCGAGGTTCGGTTTTACTCGGTTTTACTCGGTTCTCAAAACGGCATCTTATTGGCTATCCAAAACACGTGACATCCGTGAGCCAATAAGATGCCGTTTTGAGAACCGAGTAAAACCGAGTAAAACCGAGTAAAACCGAACCCGCTCATCACTATTATCTATCAAGTTTGCTAGCGCATGGATATACCTATAATTTATAGTTCCTATGGCTGTATGGGTGATGTCTAATGCGAGAAGGAACTGAATCCCGGTGGATTCGTGGATCAAATCAGAGGCTGCGTGCTCGATCCTATCTATGAGGTGTCTCTTGGTTATGTGTTCATAGTGAGTATGAGTATAAGTAGCCTGAGCACTGAGGTAAACGTCTTTCATCTTATCATGGGTTATGGTCATGACCTCTGGCAGTACTCTCCCAATATAACACAATTCCTCTGAGCTCGGGGCAAGCCACTTGTACGCCTTCCTCCCACATATGAAATAGGCATCATCTGGGAGAACATAGGGGACAAAGTATGACATCACCATATTACAAACTTTCCAAGTAAAGAAACCAATCCCTAGTTCTCCCATCTGCTCAGTGCAAGTATCAGGCTGGATGATATGGGCACAATACCCTGGCGATACTTTTCCAACCCACATGGTCTTGCTTCCACGAGTATACCTATACCGATAATACCTCCCACTTTTGGCTATTTGGCGTACAAGTTCAGAGTCGATAGGTATCTTATCAGCTCTGTGTGAAAGGGTCAGTGTCTGGTTGTTCCACGTCACTTCCCAATTTCCTGGTTTTAGGTAATTGGAAATATTAAAGCACAATAAGGACCTGTCAACATGATACTGGTGGAGCTTCAAACTAGGGGGCCTAGAAATATTGAATTTCTTGTCCACTGGTCTCCCACCCCGTAATTCGAGTACCTCATCTATTGCTAAAGGGTATGGTACCGATCCTGACTTGCTCTGACCTTGAGGTACTTGTGAGCACACCCAGCATTCTGTCTGGTTTAAGACCTTACCCACTAGTGAGTGGTAATCACTCAACGGATGACGGTCCATGTCGATATTAAGGTTGGACTGACATCTCTGGATGCACCCATCCTCGACTATATTTTCACAATTCCTGCAGATACAATTTTCCTCAGACAATAACCCCTCACAGTGCCTCCGAGCTCCCTGACTACCAGAGCGCTTACTGATGCTAGCCTTTACTTGAGCGATGTGCCGCTCCTGAGATCCTACAAATTCATACTCGTCATCAGAAACCATTCCAGATCCCTGCTCGACCTCTCTGGGGCACTCACCAAAACAAACTGTCCTGATTAAAACCAGAATTACTAACAGAACCCGAAACGCAGTCTCTTGTGATCGATCCATTTCGTTTGGGGAAAAGAGGAAAGTCAGAAGGAGAAAAGAAAGGAAAATGGAGGGGGAGGTGAAAAAAAAAAATGATACAACAACCGTTCTAGATCTGTGCTCGGATGCCCTTCAACAGTTCTGCCTCTCAACCTTCCCGGAACAGACACTCCAGTGATACGAGGTTCTCTACACTCTGCTCTTTGTTACGAGTTTTCTCCGGGTCAGCGACCTTCTTGCAGTGGGACGAGTGGACCCAAGTCTCTCTCTCGGCGACCTTCAATGCTGTCGTGCTGGTAAGCAAGACTTGGTATGGTCCTTCCCACCTGTCTATGAGGCAACCTGAGCGTAAGAAATTTCGAATCATTACATAATCCCCAGGTTCAATGTCATGACAATTACTGTTCGGTAGGTCAGCAATCACCAGCTTTAAATTTCTTTGTTGATTTCTCAGCTGCTGGCTCATCCCAACCAAATATCTCACATTTCAAATCATCCTGGGGGTCTATCATTACATGAGGTTGTCGACCAAAAAGAATTTCAAAAGGTGATAGGTTAAGGGGAGACCTGGGGGTGGTTCTGATACTGTACAACACTAGTGGCAAAGCTTCTGGCCACAACAATCCAGTTTCAGCCATCACTTTGCTCAGCTTGTTCTTAATAGTGCTGTTCATTCTCTCCACCTTCGCACTCGCCTGTGGTCGGTACGGAGTATGCAGCTTGCTATTAATTCCCATCAGTTTGCACATGACCTGAAAGACTTCACCTGTAAAATGGGTACCCCTATCGCTTTCAACTATTCTAGGGATACCATATCTACACACAAATTCCTGCACAATTTTCTTTGCAGTGAACGTAGCAGTATTTGTGGCAGCAGGGAACGCTTCTACCCAATTGGAAAATACGTCAATACAAACTAACACATATTTTAAATTTCTACAGGGTGGTAACTGCATGAAATCGATTTGTATTACCTGAAAAGGTCCGTCTGTCGGGGGGATATGGGATGGCTCTGTTGGTATTGACTTCCCAATATTCTTCCTCAAGCAAGTAAAACATGTCATTGCTCTTTTACCTGCATGCGAAGAGAATCCTGGCGCACACCAGCAGGCTCTCACCAGCTTACACATACCCTCTTTGCCCAGATGAGTCAGACCGTGTGACGCCTCAGCTAGACTTGGAAGATATGCTCTGGGGGCCACTGGCTTACCGTGTCCACCTGTCCAAAGTCCTGAGGACTCCTGGCCATACCCTTTGACCTCCAGACTGCCTTTTCGTGTAGGGAACACAAATTTTGCATTTCGATTAATTGTTGTGTGTTCATGTTAAATGTCATCAGTGATGTGATGTTCGTTTGTATGTGGGTGCTGGCTGCTGATTTAGCAGTTTCGTCTGCCCGGCTGTTACCAATTGAAATTGGGTCTTGGTTGTAAGTATGTGCTTTACAATTGATAACAGCCACTCTGTCTGGTTCCTGTATCACTGTTAGAAGCCTTTTTATGTGGGACGCATGCGCTACAGGTGTGCCAGCTGCCGTCATGAAATTTCTGAGGCGCCACAGGGCCCCGAAATCATGCACCACTCCAAAGACATACCTAGAATCTGTGTATATATTAGCTGACTTACCCTTGGCCAATTCACATGCTCTGGTTAGGGCGACCAACTCAGCAACTTGTGCTGAGTGCGGTGGGCCCAGGGGTTCAGCTTCTATGATACCTCTGTCGTCTACAACTGCATATCCAGTACACAAGTCTCTCGATTCTGTCTGTCTGTGGCAACTACCGTCAGTGTAGAAGGTAAAGTCTACTCCTTTCAGTGGGTTGTCACTGATGTCAGGTCTCGCAGTGAAAGTCTGATTCAGGTATTCCATACAATCATGCGTATCAGTGTCTGCACTAAATCCTCCTTCACCATCATTCTCATCCACCCTTTGTGCCTGTCCAGGCACACTTGGCAAGTAAGTTGCAGGATTTAGTGAGCTGCATCTCTTAATGGTGATGTTTACAGGGGCCATCAGTGATAATTCCCACTTTGTAAACTGAGCGGATGAGACATGTCTGGTTTGGGCGGAGTTTAGTAAGGCTGATACTGCATGAGGTGTATGGATGGTCAGGTTGTGTCCTAACACTACGTCCTCGCTTTTACTTACTAGCAAAGCTATCGCTGCAACACTTCGCAAGCATGTGGGGAGAGACCGCGCTACGGTGTCCAACTGTGCACTGTAGTATGCTACCGGTCTGCTGGCATCACCATGTCTCTGTGTTAAGACACCTGTTGCACACCCAGCACTTTCCGTGCCATACAATTTGAAGGGCTTCTCATAATCTGGCATGCCTAATGCAGGTGCCTGTGATAGGCACTGTTTGAGTCTCTCAAATGCCAGTTCGGACTCATCTGTGTGCGAGATCCGTTCTGGTTTGTTCGAAGAGACCATTTCTTGCAAAGGTAAAGCCAGTATAAAGAACCCTAGGATCCAGTTTCGGCAGTACCCACACATTCCAAGGAAAGTGCGGATCTGTTGCTGAGTTTGTGGCAGAGTCATGTCGCGAATCGCCTGTATTCTATCAGCGGTGAGGTGTCTAAGTCCTTGAGTCAAGCAATGTCCCAAATATTTTACCCTGGTCTGGCACAACTGCAACTTATCCTTTGAAACCTTGTGTCCCGTTTGGGAAAGATGAAGCAGAAGCTGTTTCGTGTCTTTCAAGGACGATTCGAGTGAGTCTGAACACAACAATAAGTCATCGACATACTGTATTAGCACTGATCCACTCTCAGGTTGAAAGGATTGTAAACAGTCATGCAAGGCCTGGGAGAAGATACTCGGGCTGTCAATGAAACCTTGGGGAAGAAGAGTCCAGGTGTACTGTACTCCCCTGTATGTAAAAGCGAAGAGGTATTGGCTGTCAGGGTGCAGAGGGACAGAAAAGAAGGCAGAACAGAGGTCGATGACAGTGAAAATTGTTGCAGTAGAGGGAATTTGCATAAGGATGACAGCTGGATTGGGCACTATGGGGAATTGGCTCTCGACTATCTTGTTTATCCCCCTTAGATCCTGCACTAGCCTGTAACCCCTCCCCCTACTCTTTTTCACAGGGAAGATGGGACTATTGGCAGTGCTGGACGTCCTGACTAGGATGCCCTGTTGTAGCAACCGCTCTATGACGGGGTACACTCCTAATTCTACCTCTGGCTTCAGAGGATACTGAGGGATTTTTGGAGCTATCCTACCATCTTTTACTTGTACTACTACTGGAGCTACATTCGCCATTAATCCAGTGTCTTGTCCATCTTTGGTCCAAAGGGAACCCGGTATTTGTGAGATAATTTCCTCTACCTTTGTTGGACACTTGTCTATAACAGCAGAATGCGACATTAGCCTTTGAGGGGTGTCTAATATATCTTGCACTTCTTGAACGTGGTTCTCAGGTATATCCAAGAAGACACCTTCAGGAGTACAATATATGACACACCGCATTTTACACAATAAATCTCTGCAGAGTAGATTAGTCAGAGCCGATGAAGCCAACAGAAAAGAATGTTTGGTCTGCAAGGGCCCTATCGTAACCTCTGCCGGTCTACTCAAAGGGTATTGTTGCACTCTTCCTGTTACTCCCATTGCCGAAATTGTTTTACCCGTGGTTTTTATACCTACTGTCGAATTTAACACTGACCTGGCCACCCCTGTATCTACAAGAAAAGGTAATGGTACACCAGCTACATCAACCGTGACCTCAGGTTCACTACCAAGGCTAGCAATCAACTTCACTGGCTGCAGACTACAGGTGTGGCCCAACCCCTATTGTGTGGGGAGACCCTCCCGCAGTGCATTGGCAGCTATGATATGTGAGGGGGGTAGCTGTGAGTTTTCGGAGGCCTGCCAGTCCCTCCTTGGTGGGTACCTCCTTGTTTCCCCTGCGTGTGGCTCGTAATTCCTCCTACGTGGTCCCTGATCCCAAGTATGTGCATTGTCGAGAGGTTCATATCCTGGTCTAGGGGGTCGGTATGCATTATGTGTACCTTTATTCCTACATTCCCTCGAGTAATGTCCTACCTTTTGACATTCATAGCATGTTACTACACGTGACTTACCATCAGGGGTCTGGAGTTTCGGCTGATGTGGCTTTGTTGTAAGTGCGTCTATACTTACTGTCATCAGCCTTTCCCCTTGTAACTCCCTGTGCTTAATGATGTTCCTATCATGCTCGACCGCGGACTCTCTCAATGCAGCCAGTTCGGTAGAGAGGTCTGTACCCTTGTTCTCAGTGCCTCCTTCAACCCGTCCATTAATACAGAAACAGCTACCTCCCTGTGATGTACATTGTCCTTAATGTCCTCAATCCCAGTGTATCTAGCCATTTCCTGCAGTGCTCTATGGAAATATTCGGATGCCGTTTCACCTTCCTTTTGTCTTATGGAAAAGATTTTATTCCATTTGACAACAGTAGGGAAATATACTCCTAATTGCAGATTGATTTGCCGTACATTCTCCTGAGTGTATTCATCAGTGAGAGGTACTTCTGCGTCTAGCTAACAATCAGTTATGAATTTTGCGGGGTCAATAATTGAGGGTAAACATACCAGTAGCACTGTTCGCCAATCTTTGTTTGTGGGTTCGTTGGCGTTACCTAACTCTTTAATGAACCTCTGGCATGCGACTAAATCTTTTCTGGGATCGGGAAATTCTGACATAATTGACCTTAACTCTGTCCGGGACCAAGGACAATGCATGGCAATGTTCCTGATGGGAGTTACTCCCTGAGCATCAGTCCTCCCATTGGGGACTGCAATCACCCTGACAGGATTTAATTCAATTACATCATTTTGATTTGATTCTATAATGTAAGGTGCTATTGTCTCTGCATAATGTATGGTACCATACTTACCTGTGGACACAACCTCACTTTTCCCTCCGCTAAGGGGTTTTGCTACTGCTCTTGTTGGTTGAGCCGTGCCCACCTGAGTGTCTTGTATGGTGGCTGCTAGAGAGAGTGCCGATATCGTGCTGGGCTCATCTTCCTGCTCGCAGTCCTGGGGAAAATTTAAAACAGGATACAACTGGCATGGGTTAGCGTTAGTACATTTATCAGTTACTCTCCTATCTTGTACCAATGTGCCATTGTCTGTAGCCACTTTCTCCCCCACAATATACGGTCGTGGTGGTGGTGCGGTCACCATTATTTTCCCGCTAGGTTTGGAACCTGCTGCACGAGCTAATTCCCTTTGTATATCCCCCTCCTGTTGCCATAAATTTAAACAATCTATATGTCTAATCCTTTGTTTTCTGGATTTTATTAGACATATCCTTATCCTTAAGTTCTGCAATACCTCTGGTTCAAAGCTGCCCACTTTAGGGAATGGTACCCTATCTTTATCAGTCATACGTACCCATTCAGACAAAAAGTCTTCCGTGTGTGAACCATATTTTCCACACATAACAAACCTCGCTGACCCCTTGGGCCGCGGCTCTTCAACCTGAACCCTGGTTACAAAATGTCCACCGCTTGTGCAATTGGATCCCATCACGGACTTTTTCCTTTTACGCAATCCCCAAATGCACAATACGAATAGACGGTGAAAGTTCTCAGAGCGCTTTCACCCACTCACGCCCACGTTGGCCAGTACTACCATACACTGTTGATAGTGAAGGCAATGTACCCAACCTAGGGCCCTATCTGACCTATATTTACTGGAAGTTTTTAGGAATAACTTACCCTTTCCAGTAAAGTATCGGTCGTTGGAGATTTTCCTGAGAGAGACCAGCGAAAACTCCCTATGCACTTTATTATACACAAATCACGCTTGCGTATGCTCTATATAGCGCTAATGATACCGCGATTTTACGCAAAAGCTCGTAAAAGGATATCACGTTGCGCTATGTATCACACTCACAAACGCGCGATACAATCGCACAGCGAATAGGTACTGGTTACTTATCTGCCGTACGACCACGGGTCGTTGTACAAACTGGGACCCTCAGTCCGGAGCGTAATACCAAAAAAACCTTTTTACTTCAATACTTTGCAATACAATGCTCTATCACGCTCCTCTACAAATCACCTCACGATTTGCGTATTAAACCTTATACTAACGTGAGTCACCCTTCTCATGCCACCAAGCCTCCACTCACTTGATGTACCAAACGACGGAATCCCGAATTCCAGGGTTCGAATTTCACTCACTCCTACGTTCGCTCACTCAAGTACACTTTGTCTTTTCTGTACAGAAAATTATGATTCATTCAGATAAGCAGCTTTTCCCCCAGAGGCAATACAGTTTGAACAAGAAGTTTTATACTAATCTTGGGAAACCGAGCAGTTTTGTGCTATTGTTGCGTGGCTACTGTCCCACCTTTAAACTAAACGACACTATTGTGTAATTTGTACTTAGCGCACGTATTCTTACGTACTTTGCATAAACACGCGATCGTGCGTGTCTCTTACGCTGCGTATGCAGTTCTGTACTTTGTCCGAGACATGTGTACAAAACCGTACGTCCGCAATAGCACAAATCCCACAACTTTTATAAATGTGAGCAATATTAACTATAATCGCTCACTAAACACAACACAGTTTCTTTCTGTATAAACCTTTACAACTAGGCCAGACTGCGTTTGTGTCTTACACTTACTTCCTTAAACATTTATTTTTAGTTTTAACTATGTATCAACAAATGTATTCGGTTTCACACAGATCTAAATGAATCTAGCAATCTGAGTGTTATGGCAACAATGTGAGAGGGTATACACAGAGTATGGGTGCCTTTGTTATGTACGCTTTTGGTGCCAGAAAAAAATTTCACAGACTTTTAAATAGCTTTTTTCCAGTTTACTTTACGGTTCTACCAGCATCCCTACAAACCATACAGAGCAGACGTCATCTAATCAGCAAACAAGTAGGGTTTTCAGTGCATCCATCGACCAAGAAAAGGTTACGTAGGATACTTTCTGACCGCCCTTTTGCTGCTCGATTAAGTCTGCTGTGACCTGTTAGGCTGTGGGTATGTGGAAAACTGGACGACTCCCCCAATTGATAATGCTGATTTATCAACAGGAATGAAAAGCTATACCTTATACACACTTTAAATACACTTTACCATGGAGCCGCTGCGGCCGCTAAACTTAATACACACTGGCCCTCATTCCGAGTCGTTCGCTCGGTATTTTTAATCGCATCGCAGTGAAATTCCGCTTAGTACGCATGCGCAATATTCGCACTGCGACTGCGCCAAGTAATTTTACAATGAAGATAGTATTTTTACTCACGGCTTTTTCTTCGCTCCGGCGATCGTAGTGTGATTGACAGGAAATGGGTGTTACTGGGCGGAAACAGGCCGTTTTATGGGCGTGCGGGAAAAAACGCTACCGTTTCCGGAAAAAACGCAGGAGTGGCCGGGGAAACGGGGGAGTGTCTGGGCGAACGCTGGGTGTGTTTGTGACGTCAAACCAGGAACGACAAGCACTGAACTGATCGCAGATGCCGAGTAAGTGTGGAGCTACTCTGAAACTGCTAAGTAGTTTGTAATCGCAATATTGCGAATACATCGTTCGCAATTTTAAGATGCTAAGATACACTCCCAGTAGGCGGCGGCTTAGCGTGAGCAACTCTGCTAAAATCGCCTTGCGAATGATCAACTCGGAATGAGGGCCACTCTACGCACCTTTTACGCTGTTAGCGTACAGAGTCCTGTACCATGTACAGACTTTGCGTACAAACGCTGCGCTGATGGTACAAAGTACACACAGCGCGTACACACCCAATGAATACACTTTAAACCTTATACAGCAATGCAATGCGATACTAATACACTTTAAACCTTAGCAGGGAAAGGAAGACACGACACCAGTCTGTAGTTAAACCACTGGGTTCCGACACCGCAGAGTATTATTGCTGAAAGGGGGTTACAATACAAACAATACAATACAACAGAATAATGGCTAAAATCAATGGTACATACGTGAGTGGATTCGCCGCGCTACCCAGATCTGGTCCTCGGTCATCTGATAGATAACTTTGTGAGTCTTGTGTCATTGTGTCAGACCAGGCCTGCAGCAGGCTCTCTTTATACAATTCTTCCAAAACTTAACATAATGGATACTGTAATCTCTTTGTCCATTGGACACAGGTATGGACATTTACAGTACAGGAGAGGTCATAGGTCACTTTGAATAGGTGGGCAATGTCTGTTCCAACTGCTCTTGTGGGTGGTCTCCTCTGGATTCCTGCCGCATACATAATGTACAGTAAATACAGTTTATATCTATATTCTGCTCCTGCACATAACTATCCGCAGGAACATGCGATCTTCCTCAAACCAACACCGGAATATTACCCTTAAAATACCCTACAGCTGGATACCAAACACTACCTTAAAACCTTGTTCTGTCCCCTCCTATCCTCTAAAGGTGAATCCCTTTGTTCTGAAATCATTTAAACTGCTGTAACTTGCTGCTGTGGTGCAGGCAGACTATGTGTAAAATGTGCACTATTTGGATTAAATATGTAATGTGTTTTGATGGCTTTTCCATGCGTTCACAAACTCTACCGTAAATACCCATACCACGCGCTAATGCGCAGGACCGCGGGAGCGACCATACGCAAATTGCGAATATGCACACGCACGGCAGAGCAAGTACGCGCATGGAGTGCGCATCTGTGTGTAGTTTGTACGTAATGTATGTACTGCAATATTTTTCGACTTTGACAGGTGTTACCAGCTGCTTAAAAACAACAGAAGTGGCCGCGCTGTGTATCAGAAGTTTTGTAATAACAGAGAGCACAACGTGTATGAAAGGTTTCAATATTTAATATCATAAAAGACAATCAATTAATAAAATTGAGTGCACACCTATATCTGTCTCAGGTGATGGATCAAGTCCTATTCAATAGTGCAAAGAAGAAAGATGTAAAAACGAATGAGCACAGTTCCAGATAATACGCTCTATCATTCACCGGATAGATAATAATACATGTAATACCTCTCCAGAATGGGCTGGTATTAGCCGAGCGTCCCCGGCTAATGAGTCCTGCGTTGCCCACTGTACTGCACAGATGAGAGGATTTATCGAGTACCCGGTGTTGGGCGCCTGCCGCTGTGGAAGAATGTATGGCAGTCTCGTGTTTCCGTAGTGGCTGCCCAGCGGAGAGTGACGAGCCGCAGCGGTGAGATGAAATGCGGCTACTGGTATTGGTGAGCCGGTGAGCGCTGATAAGGATGCAGCAATGTGAATTGCACAGGGATTGTTCACCTGGACCAGGTGTGCAGAAGACGGAGTGCTGACGCGTTTCGTCACGGTCACGTGACTTTATCAAAAGTTACCAGCTGCTTACCTTAAAAAAAGTGTGCAAATCAGGTTGGGGCTGATATGCCGGTGTTCGGGATGCCAATGGTCAGAATACCGATGGTGGTATCCTGATGGTTAGAATCCCAACAGGGGTTGGCTAAGTATGTTTAACCCTAACCCTCCTTTCTAGCAGCCTAAACCTAACCCCAACCCCTCCTTCCCACAGCCTGATCCTAACCCCGTCCCTACACTGCAGGTTAAACCTAACCCCCCCCCCCCCCCCTCATGCCCACATTCTAAGTGTGTGTCGGGATTACGGAGTTCGGTATTTCCCGGCTGTCGGGTCTGGTGTCGGTCTCCTGAACGTCGGGATCCTGACAGCTGGTCTATTGACTGCATTCCGTGTTATCCATAACAATGAAATATAACATATGGTGTCACTGCTTCATGAGTGTGCCCAGGCTCAGGGCAAGGCATGTACAGCGGCAACAGATATATTTTTAATAAAATTGCAAAAATCTAAAAAAAAACTTTTTTCACATTGTTATTATGGGGTATTGTGTGTATAATTTTGAGGAAAAAATTAATTTATTACATTTTGGAATACGGCTGTAACATAACAAAATGTGGAAAAAGTGAAGCGCTGGGAATACTTTCCGGATGCACTGTATGGGCCCCGGGATGTAATTGAGCAGTGACACCAGGGTGGGGATGGAATGAAGTCCGAGTTCAGAGGCTGTGTGGGATGCCAGCCAAACAGACTTCTTTTTTTTTAAAGGGGCAATAATTTCCAAGGCTAAACTATCCCTTGTAAATGATTTCCTCTTTAAAAAAAAAGTTCAACTTCGGACTGCGTCCTGCACAGCCACTCAACTCGGACTTCATTACATCATGGCCCTTGGGTGTGCCCAGGCTCAGGGCAAGGTGTGTACATCAAGACTCCCTGAGATATAGGCAGCTTGTGAACACAGGCTTACATGACCTGCTACCCAGGACATTGACTTTATGCCCTACCCACCTACCTGGACAAAGGCTACTCAAACAACTATCCACATGGACTACTTGCCAATCCCTTGGGACATAGACCATAGCTACTACTGTTGTCTTCTCCCCACATCTCAGCCGACTCCCAGGGAAGAGGCAGTCTCATTTTGGATACAAGATGGCGGCTGTGAAACTGCCCTATTCAGATACAGCAGTTTTATATCTGCTATCTTGAATTCAGAAATAGGTTGCCTCTTCCCTGGAATCTGGAAATTATGCAGGGTGCAGACATGAGTTGGGGATGCCTAAGGAGAGTGTGGGCCACTGCTAATCATCACTGTGTGACTAAGGTAACTGAATGGGAAGGGGGGGGGGGGTAGCAGGGAGTATAAGTGGGAGCTGGATTGTCAGATTGTAGAGAAGAAATGCAATGCTTTTTTTTTTTTTTAAACCCTTTTTCACAATTTTGAGGTTAATCCCAGGATTCCACAATTGTAAAAAATTATTTCGGGATTGGAATCCTTAATCATGTCAAAATTAATGAACTATTGAAATAATTTAAAATTCACATTGTTTTTTGGTATGAGGTTTTTCTGACTTATGTAGGCATCTTCTCCATGTTACATCATTTGTAGCGAGTCCATGACAGTTATTTTACAAAATTATAATAATTTGTAAAATAATAACAAGCGGTCCAGTATTAGCTACCAGCAGTTTAGACTAGCCCAAGCAATCTCCACTGCCAATCTTTCATCATCAACCTCCTTATTAATGATCGGAGGTAGTCCTTACAAAAAATGGTTTATGAGGCCCAAAAAAGCCAAGCATTTCAGCCACAAAAGTGGGAGTCCCTGTCACTGAAGTGCTTGGTGTCACGATCCGGGTAACTGGACGCCATTTTCTACCAGTTAGGTGTCTCCTGAGATTGGCTCAGCGTGCCAGGGCCGGGTCATAACTATGTTTTGTTTTACATTTCATTCTTGTGTTACCTGCAGCGCTGGCTCAGCGGCCTTCTTAGTGTTTTTTCACTTAACTTAGTATGGCGCTCTCAGCGCCGTCGCGGCCGTCACCGCTGCGCCCGTGATCTCGCCGCATGGAAGTTGAGTGTGGCGTCCTCTGTGTGCCGCGGCCGCCGCCGCCATCCTTGTGGCCGCTGTGCATGTGTGGAAAGCATGGAGTCTTCTGCTGCTGTGGTCTCCACCGCCATTGCTGTTTGGCACATGGTTCTTTCCCCTTCAAACTCTGTCATGGGCGCAGCCATGTTGGATAAGATCACATGTCACTCCTCTCACCAATCCGCAGTGCTGCTGGTGCCTGTGTCTAATTGTCAGCCAATGCCTGTTCCCCAGCAGGTATAAATATCCTGTCCCAGCGCCCAGGAAATTGTCAGTGCTTCAATTGTCTTTCCAGTGATTCCAGTCTTCAGCTTCACTAGAGACTCTCCTGTGATTATACTTTGCGGTGCAGCCCGATTTTCCTGTGGTTACACTCTGCGGTACAGCCTGACTCCCCTGTGATTATACTCTGCAGTGCAGCCAGTCTCTCCTGTGATTATACTCTGCGGTGCAGCCAGACTCTCCTATGATTATACTCTGCGGTGCAGAAGGACTTTCCTGTGATTATACTCTGCGGTACAGCCTGACTCTCCTGTGATTATACTCTGCGGTGCAGCCAGACTCTCCTATGATTATACTCTGCAGTGCAGCCAGTCTCTCCTGTGATTATACTCTGCGGTACAGCCTGACTCTCCTGTGATTATACTCTGCGGTGCAGCCAGACTCTCCTATGATTATACTCTGCGGTGCAGCCTGACTCTCCTGTGATTATACTCTGCGGTGCAGAAGGACTTTCCTGTGATTACACTCTGTGGGTCAGCCTGACTCTCTTGCCATTGCACCCCGCGTTGGCAGAGTATATGCCTCGGTTTCCAGCAGCTCTTCACCAGTAGTACCTTGCTTTCACCGTTCTCAAGGATTTACTATTACAGCTAAGTGCTGTCCCTGCGATCCCTAGCATCACTTTAATACTTACCTGTGATCTCAAGCATCATAAAACACTCTGTCAATCCCTAAATTACTGGTCTCAAACCAGTAGGAATTCAGAGACTCTCTTTGATGATTATTGTTTTTTTGCACCTTCTATGACTTTTATTATTTAATAAAAACCTTAAAGGCATCTCCAGTTGTCATGGTCACGCCTTCGGGCATTGGTGCTGCTGTCCCTGCGCATGTCTAGGAGTTCCATCTCACCTCCTAAGTTCAGGTACCCGTCAGCCCCTACAACTGAGGCTTCCTGCTACCAACACCAGCCTTCAGTTGTGACACTTGGTTTGTTAAACTGTGCTTGTTCTTTTTAATATACAACATAAGGGTGAGAGGGCCCAAGGACAATTCCATCTTTTCTTTTCATAACGGGCTGTATAATGGAGCATGGGGAACTGTCTCTTTTGCATATTCATTTTTATTGGTTATTGCTCTAAAACATTTTGTTTGCAAACCATTTTTAAACAGAAATAAATGCTGTGTTTATGTCACTGTTCTCTTTACCCAGCCAGCCTTGGCCAATATTGGTGAAGAATTGCAAGGTGGTCAAAATTGATTGGAAATTAATGTTATTGAGGTTAATAATATGGTAGGAACAACACCGGCCCAAATTCCATGATTTAAGGCTTTCTTTTAGCATTGTTTAAATAAATAAAAAAAATGGATCCAAAACCAAAGAGTGGTTTTACAAAACCAAAGCCAAACACACGAAAATGAATCCAGATCCAAAACCAAACACAGGGGTTGCACATACCTCTAGTCTTAAGATAATAAAGGTACAATTTAAAAAATGCTTTTTATGTAAGGGAAAATACTTAATGCTAACATCATATGTAGCACGTACAGTCTTGTTTGGTGTCATGTGCTTAAGGCATTAAATAGGTTTGACTGTTATGTCAAAGTAATGGGTTACATATTATCAGCAACATTGGTACAACATTTACACACACTCAGTCATAACTCTGCAGCTGTGCTTTTAACACACACAGTGCATGCTTGCCTACCTGACCCTCTCCATGAGGGAGAAAATGCTCTGTTCCTGGACTTTCCTGGCAATGTATGATTGCCATCACCCGTGGTGAGCTAGTTAATTGATAAGAAAGGTGTTTTACCACAGGTGATGGCAATCATACATTACCAGGAAAGTCCAGGAACAGAGCATTTTCTCCCTCATGGAGAGGGTCAGGTAGGCAAGTGTGACACAGTGTCAGGTGCCGTCTTAACAGTCATTGTAGGCCCTGGGCAAAGCAATGCAATGGGGCCCCTATCCACCCATTCACGGGCAGTCTCTCCACATACTTCCATACTCTGATTGGTGGATAGATCCAGCTATACACCAATCAGCATGCTGAAAGCCATTCACTATATGGCTGCTGGCTGGGTGGCAGAGAATTCTGTCTGGCTGCTGTGATTGTGTGTAATTCACAATTAGAGCATCTAGGCAGCATTCTCTACATGCCTCCCAAGATACTCCAGGGGCACCACTATGCCCCTACTCAAAGGCCACTAGAATCGTGGGCCCCTGGGCAGCATCGCAATGTGCCCATACGTTAATTTAGTGCTGAACATATGGAAAATATTACTGTATAGTTCAGTTCAGGATTACTTGTCCAAGGGTAGTGAAACTACAAGATCCAGAATGCTTTGCAGGGTATTCTGGTACTTTGAGAGTCACCGGTTGTCCAGGCATGTTGCAGTTTAATGGCATGCAGTATTTGCATACATGTGGAGAAAGATAAGAAACAAAGTGGATTTTTTTTATATGTACCGTTTGATATTTTTGCAGTAAGCATGACATCCTTAGTAACAAAAGATTTTTAAAATGTCTGTTACTCTATGCAAAGAATGGTGTAAAACACTAGGGAGAATACAGTAAACATTTTGTATTAATTCAATTCAGATTTTTTTAGGCCTCTTTTTCATAGTTTTTATTAATGGATGGTATGTTATGTTATGTTAGCTCCCTCTAGTGTTTTGCATGCAACTGAAAATAAACTAAAGTGAAGTTTGCTCAGCAGTGTCAGTGCTGCCTACCCAGGGCTATTCCTAATATGTTTGCATTGGCAAAGTTTGTGAATAATTACAAAGGCCGTCATTACATCAATGTTGTCTGTTGTCAAAATCAAATCTGCATAAAAAAAATACATTCTTTTATTGTCATGTAGTGCCACAAGCGAGAAATTGAGTAATATATTAAAAAATAACATAGGCTGGGATGCGGTTAGTATACCGCCTGTCGGGATCCCAGCGTTCAGGATCCCAATGCCGGAATACCGATAGGGGGATAAATGCCAGCGGTTGAAATCCTGACCGCAGCCCCCTATTCCCACCCAGGTGGTAGGTCCATGCCGCCACCCCAGTGGGACTATAACCTGTGGCGAGCAAAGCTCACCACTGGGACCGATGCATGGCAAGCACAGCCGCTGCGCTCGCTGCCGGGATACCACTGTCTGGATACTGACAGCCGGCATCCCGACAGCAGGTATATGTATTCCATTACGCTTTTGGGTGCTTTTGCATATAAATAAACTGCATTCTCTGAAAAAGTGAATAACTACGTACCAATAGTTGACTCAAAATCATATATGGGTTAGATTCCCTAAACTTTCTAAAAATGAAAAGAATCTGATTCTAGCTATCATTTCTCTATTGCATTCAAGGACTGAATCTAATTGATTGCTATAGCAACATCATCACTTGTCTTTTTTTAGACTATTTAATAAATCTACCCCATAGTGTCTAGGGTAGGGATACAAATAGCTGCAAATAGCCTTATTTTCCATCTTAAACAAATATTCTGCCTCCTTTTCAAATGGTTTTCACATTGGATGTGTCACACAATTTTATTAAGTGTTATGCTGCACATACCAAGCATAAAGTAATTGTGAAAAAACATGACAGAATTATTTTTAAGTTACCATATAAAGAAAATAACTCTGATTTGGGTTTAAAAAGACTTTCACCCAGCACATCTAATTTTTGTTTAAAGACAGCTAATTTTTTACGAGCCACTGCTGCGATTCGTCTCCCTGTTGGGTTCTGGTCATTGCTAGGTAACCGGAACATCACAGCACTTCTGCCCAGCGATCCCTGCCATTTATCATGCCAATCAGGATGCTAGGTGGCCAGTACTGCTGTTTCTAAGTAACCAGGATGCTGTGTCTGTACAGAATTAGGAATTAACAGGCACTCCCAGACTGGCTCTCCTCATTAGTCAGTGGTGCTTTTATAAGCCAGTCAGATCAGCTCTCAGTGTTGGTTATAGCTTATGCCTTGTCTGTATAAGTTGCTTGTCCCTGTCTCCAGATCTTGTAGATACTCTGCCAGACCTTGCCTTGTTTATACCAATGTTCTGTCTATAGTGTGTTAACCTGCCTTTCCAGTGTGTGCTCAGCCTGCAAGATAAACCATCTTGAGGTTTAAGTCCAGGTGGCAACCTAAGTATCGGTGTGTGTATTGTACGTTAAGGGAACAGCAGGGAGGCTGTTATTGGCAGAAGACCCACCCGCCGGCACTAAGGGCCTCACAAAAATAGTGCTGGAGTTTCCTAACAAATTTAAGTATAAAAAATACAATATTTTGAGATTTAGGTTCGGTTTCAATTACATGCGAGCTGCTGATGGCATTGGTGTGTTTATCAGCTGTTACGGTAAGCAACTCCTTAGCCAGAAAGTCGCTGAAAGCTGTGCCTGTGGCTAATTGACTCTGCCCCATAGTGTATCAACTAAGCTAGTCACATTGCAGATTAGTGTATATTTATTCTCACAATAAATGTAAATCAGCAAAAATGTATTTGTTATAGTGGCAAAAAGTGTCATTTTTTTATTGCCATAAAAATTGCTTATCACTGCAATATATTTTTAATTCAGCTGAGCAATGGTCAGCTGGGCAGGCAAAAGATATCCCAAACAATAAGGGCAGTAAATGGGAACCTTATGAGTATCACTCCAATTTACAGAAGAGCAGCACATCATCCTTATTCTCAGTAATAAAAACAATGCATTAAAGAGAGATATTAAAGAGAGACAATAACGTGTATTAACATATCAGCAGGAATTGTAATGTAAAACATATAAGTATTACAAGCTCTAACAAACATGAAAGGGGATGGAACAGTCACAACATTCAACCTGTTACTCTTGTTGTCTCAATGGGCCTCATCCTAGAGCATCTTTACAACAACTTTGCCGCACACTAATGTATAACTAGGACAGTTTAGATGTTCCTCACCATTGAATAAGGCAGGAATTATGCATCTCTTTTATAGAGAGAAGACCGGCATGTGGTGGAGCCAGCACAATCTTCTGTCTCTAGTCTTAGATGTGTTGCTGGCACTGCATAACCTTCCTGGACTATGTGGAGGAGAGTTAAGTGCATGGTATTTAGCAGATAAAGTAAATAACTTATGGAAGTAATGCTCCAAATGTAACATTTTATTGAACCCTAAAAACACTGTAACTCTCTTTAGCCTCCATAGGCACACTTTAATCATACAGTCTGTATTCTCTCAAACTTAAATCTTTTACTGGTTCAAAGTCCTGTTTGGCTTCAATTGTAGTTTTCATCATTTTGATCATTATAAGTACTGTACATCCATTTGCTCATGTTTTATTGTTGTTGTGTACTATCCATATATAATTAATTCCTTACATTCAGTCGCGCCGAGAGAGGGGGGGGGGGGGGTGCAAATTACCTTGGCCCAGATCTGATAGAGGGGCCAAATTGGGGACCAGGTTCACACCTCCTGTGATTAGGCCATGCCCCCTGAAAAGTATCTGGACCCAGCCAGGCTCTCTACTGCCCTGGCTGGGAGGCATGCCATGCTCCTGTGAGTGGGTGTGTCTCATGTGCTAGACATGCCCCCAAAAAGGTGTGGCCATGCCCCCAGCATGCTTTTGTCAAACCCCCTCCAGGGGTGGTGAGGGGGCCCAGGAAGTTGTTATACCGGGGCCCAGGATTTCTCTTGCCAGCCCTGCTTACATTCCCCTGGTTTTGCAGTTCATCAAAACACCATTTATTTTTTATATAATGCTTGGTTATAGTTCAGAAGGTCGACAGTAAAAAGTCGATAATGTCTAGGTTGACCACAAAAGGTTGACATCAACAATGTCGACACAATGAAATGGTCAACATAGTCTTTCAAAAAAAAATTGTGTCAAATTCAAGTTTACAGCACATGCTTTTAGCTTCATTCGCCATGCTTCGGCCAAGGTGCCTCGCTCCACTACAGCTGTGCTCTGCACAGGTTACTGTTCCCAATTTTAGTCCACGTGAATGTTAAAGTACAAAAAGTTTTTTTTTTAAATCATGTCGCCCATTGTCATGTCAACCATTTGCACCTGTTGACTATATGCATGTCGACCTATTGACTGTTAACCTACAGTATCATCTGGATACCATAATGCCTTTGTTAGCACTGATTTATTCTATTTACTATATAAAACTGGCCAGGTGTATTGAGGAAAGTGATCTACAGTATATTATTAATTCCCTCATCTTCTACTGTACTTCCAGCATTAATGCTGTATGTTATTATTATTTTTTTGCACCAATCAGCATATTCCTACTTTCCTCATCTACCACCATGAGTTAGAACATTATGGGGTATATGCAATTAGCGGCGAATCGCGGCAATTTTTCGGCCGTTTTTTAATTCGTCACAATTTGACCGTCTAATTTCGGCAAGTGGGTGCCGAAATTCACCATATTCAATAAAAAACGGATTCGACAGTCCCGCTGACGAAAAACGGCCGATTTGACGGATTTTGTTCCGATTTTTTAAAAACGGGAAAAAACCCGAAAAAAAATGGCGTGGGGTCCCCCCTCCAAAGCATAACCAGCCTCGGGCTCTTCGAGCCGGTCCTGGTTCTAAAAATCCGGGGGCGGGGGGGAATTACAGGGGATCCCCCGTATTTTTAAAACCAGCACCGGGCTCTGCGCCTGGTGCTGGTGCAAAAAATACGGGGGACAAAAAGAGTAGGGGCCCCCCGTATTTTTTACACCAGCATCGGGCTCCACTAGCTGGACAGATAATGCCACAGCCGGGGGTCATTTTTATACAGCGCCCTGCGGCCGTGGCATTAAATATCCAACTAGTCACCCCTGGCCGGGGTACCCTGGGGGAGTGGGGACCCCTTCAATCAAGGCCCCCCCCCCCCCAGCCACCCAAGGGCCAGGGGTGAAGCTCGAGGCTGTCCCCCCCATCCAAGGGCTGCGGATGGGGGGCTGATAGCCTTTGGAAGAATGAAAGAATATTGTTTTTTCCAGTAGTACTACAAGTCCCAGCAAGCCTCCCCCACAAGCTGGTACTTGGAGAACCACAAGTACCAGCATGCGGGAGAAAAACGGGCCCGCTGGTACCTGTAGTTCTACTGGGAAAAAAATACCCAAATAAAAACAGGAGACACACACCGTGAAAGTAAAACTTTATTTCATACATACTGACACATACATACTTACCTATGTTGACCCGCCGACTGCCACGCCCCCCTCGTCACTGAAGAATCCGGGGTACCTGTGAAAAAAATTATACTCACCTCAATCCAGTGTCCAGGTTATATCCACGTACTTGGCAAAACAACAAAACGGCAACCCGGACCAAACGGACTGAAAGGGGTCCCATGTTTACACATGGGACCCCTCTCCACGAATGCCGGGACCCCACGTGACTGCTGTCACAGAAGGTCCCTTCAGCCAATCAGGAAGTGCTACTTCGTGGCACTCACCTGATTGGCTGTATGCGCGTCTGCTGTCAGACAGCGCATCGCACAGCTCCCTCCATTAGTTTCAATGGTGGGAACTTTGCGGGTAGCGGTGGGGTTACCCGCGGTCAGCCGCTGACCGCGGGTGACCTCACCGCTGACACAAAGTTCCCACCATTGAATATAATGGAGAGGCTTTGCGATGCGCTGTCTGACAGCAGACGCGCATACAGCCAATCAGCAGAGTGCCAGGACGTTGCGCTCGCTGATTGGCTGAAGAGACCTTTCTGTGACAGCAGTCACGGGGGGGGGGGGTCTCTGCATTCGTGGAAAGGGGTCCCATGTGTAAACATGGGACCCCTTTCAGTCCGTTTGGTCCGGGTTGCCGTTTTGTTGTTTTGCCAAGTACGTGGATTATAACCTGGACACTGGATCAGGTGAGTATAATTTTATTCACAGGTACCCCGGATTCTACTTGGACAAGTGGACCGAACGTCGTGTCAACATAGGTAAGTATGTGTGTGTCGGCAGGTGTGAAATAAAGTTGTACTTTCAAGGTGTGCGTGTCCTGTTTTTATTTGGGTATTTTTTTCCAGTAGAACTACAGGTACCAGCGGGCCCGTTTTTCTCCCGCATGCTGGTACTTGTGGTTCTCCAAGTACCAGCTTGCGGGGGAGGCTTGCTGGGACTTGTAGTACTACTGGAAAAAAACAATATTCTTTCATTTTTCCAAAGGCTATCAGCCCCCTATCCGCAGCCCTTGGATGGGGGGGACAGCCTCGGGCTTCACCTCTGGCCCTTGGGTGGCTGGGGGGGGGACCCCTTGATTGAAGGGGTCCCCACTCCCCCAGGGTACCCCGGCCAGGGGTGACTAGTTGGATATTTAATGCTACGGCTGCAGGGCGCTGTATAAAAGTGACCCCCGGCTGTGGCATTATCTGTCCAGCTAGTGGAGCCCGATGCTGGTGTAAAAAATACGGGGGACCCCTACTCTTTTTGTCCCCCGTATTTTTTGCACCAGCACCAGGCGCAGAGCCCGGTGCTGGTTTTAAAAATACGGGGTATCCCCTGTCATTTTTCCCCCCGGATTTTTAGAATCAGGACAGGCTCGAAGAGCCGAGGCTGGTTATGCTTTGGAGGGGGGACCCCACGCCATTTTTTTCCGGGATTTTACCATTCCATTTAAAATAAATAAATAAATAAAAAAATTAAAAATATATAAATAATACTTGTGCTTCCAAAATAGACAAACCAAGTACCTAATCCCTTCTAATATAAATAGATATGCTATTACCAATAAAAAAAAAAACACCAAAAAAAAATGTTTTTAAATTTTTTTATTAGATTCCCCCACCAAAGTGTGTCGGATTGAAAATGACGAATTTACTGTCTAAAAGCACTGTTGTCGAATTTCCAAACTTCAATTGAATATACTTTTGGCGAATTGCTGCATTTGTACCATTGCAGAAATGTCGAATTTGACAAATGTCGAATTTCAAAAAGTCGAATTTTGAAAGTCCGTTTTTTTGACAGAAAGTACTGAATTGCATTGTCGATTATTTTTTTTTGGCGAAAAAGTCCAGTTTTTCGACAATTTCGGGAATTCGACCGCAATTGCATATACCCCATAATCTCTATGCTGATGGTATTAAAAAATATTCCCAAATCCTGAAATCCCGCTTCTTTTCTCACTTGTGTGTCAAACTGCCTCTGTGATATTTCCTCCTTGATGTCCAGCACTTTCTTAAACTTAATATGGTTAAGACTGAACTGATTGTAAAATCGAGGGAGGACAGTGAACTCAAGAGGGTTGGAAGACAATCAGTCAACAGCCTAATTATCTGTTTTATGCCACAAGTTTGCTGACTTGGAGTTTTCCTTGATCTCACCCACTCTTTCATACTGGGCAGTCAGTTCCTCTCACAGTCATGCTGCATCCACCTTCATAATAACTCCAGTGTCAGACCCTATATCAACCAAGAGTCAACCACTCACTGCTCATCTTTAGACTGGCTACTGTAACCTCCCCTTATCTGGTTCCCCTGCCTCCTGCCTCTTTCCACTCCAATCAATCCTCAGTTCTTCTGCTCAGATCATCTTCCTCTCCAAATGAACTGCTTCTGCCTTCCAAGTCCTATACTAGGGGCATCCAATTCAAACTCATGGGATCCGCCTATGCAGTCTTCTTCCAATCTTACCTCTCCTATCTTTCCGACCTCATCTCCATCAACACTCCCATCTGCCCATTTCTCTTAGCCAATGACTGCCCCCTCTCCTCCAAACTGATTACCTCCAAGTTTTCCACAGTGCTGCTCCACAGATCTAGAACTCTCTGCCTCCCCAATCAGACCACTCACCTCTCTCTATTAAGCTTTAAATAAGCTCTCAAAATTTACTTATTTGGTGAATATGGTAAAAATAAAAAATAAAGTGCCACCATACAGTTTTTCCCTCCATCATTGCATTATATAGCAGATCTATTTTATTGCCCATTCATTTCTGTGTCTATATTTTAGTTACATATCTGGTGACTCAAACTTAGAACACACCTCAGCCGTTAGTAGGTTTTGAATAAGTGCCCAGTGTGGCATGAAACATTGGAGAGAGGCCAACAGCAGATCAGAGATCACAGCACAGAAGAAAGTGACGTTAGTACTGGGCACCTGAAGCTTGCTGGCTGTGACTTGGAGAAAACCACTGATGATCCAGACTGCCGGAATGAAAGTTTGGAAAAGTACAGGGACAGCTCAACTTACTACCACATCATTCATCGGCTCTTGACTCTTGGTCTCCACAATATCATATCCTAAAAAGGAGTCATCTACCAAAAGGTGGATTAACTACACAATTTATTTCCCTCCTTTGTTTTTTTTTTATAGTTTTTTTTGTTGTCAGTATCTATACATATCCTTTAATTTAATAGCGCTCAGTTTTATAAAAAATATTAGTAGGTTTATACTAACCTAATATCCCATAAAATTTCACATGGACTATTGTAAACCATTAATTATTGGCAATCCATCTTATTTTGTGTCAATACACTATACACAATACACTGCTGTGTAATCCCAACCTTTGTCCAGCTTGATCCAGATAAGGACTTCTCTGTCTACTTGGATTTCCAAGGACTAGACTTTCAAACCACTCCTTTTCAGCACAACCAGCAAGATTATGGAAACCCCTTGAAATATCTACACAGACGAGCAATTGTTACCATCTCTCTATGGAACTGTGTGAGAGGTACTATTAAGGGTATTACCAGCTGACTGCATAAATAATTTTCAGGAGGAGGAAATTTGCACCTTAATAAGTCCGGGATCACTAAAATAATGGTTGGGTCCTTATCAGCAATTTGAATCAATTATTACCTCAGAGCCAATTTTTATCTGTATGGTTAAATACTTTTTAATACCTTTATTCTTACATTTTTAATGTGTGTGATAATCATGTTTATTATTAAATATTATAACTGATCCATTGTTATCTGATTTATTGAATAATTGGTGATACAACTCCTAGCGCTGGTATCTTTTTGCATATTGTTTATCATATTGTGGGGTCTGACAAACCCCTCCCAGCCGCTGTGGTATTTCCAGTGGGTAGTATATCTAATCCATCTTATTTAGTGTCAATACTGCTCCAGATCACATCCATAGATCATGTTACTCCACATTTCCTTGTCATCTTCCTATCTTACATCATATTTAGTCAGTGTTCTAAGGGCCTGATTCAGAGAAGTTCGCTAATGCAGCTGCAAGCTTGATTTCCTCCGCAACTGCAGATATCAGCAAGTGAAGCTGCCACCCAAAAATGAAGAGACACCCACGAGGGCTACCGTAACTCATTCGCAATTGCGTACACATATGAAGCCTATGCATAAACAAGGAGCATCAGGTTGAACAGTAGACCTATGGCTACGCAGACTGGACCCGGCAGTAGTCATGCATGCACCATGTTTTTTACGTTAGGGCTCACATCTGATGTCAGATATACACCTGCAGCTTGGTGCATGCACAATGTGAATGCAGTACATGCGCAGTCTACCACTAGATGCGCCCGATGACACAATTCAATCCACACTGAGATGTTGTGCCATTATGTTGTGCCATCATTTTGAAGGGCTGGTAACTAGTAAAAGAAGTAATGTGCAAATGTGAAGATAGATAGATAGATAGATAGATAGATAGATAGATAGATAGATAGAAAGATAGATAGAAAGATAGAAAGAAAGATAGATAGATAGATAGATAGATAGATAGATAGATAGATAGATAGATAGATAGATAGATAGATAGACAGACAGACACATAGGGGGTAATTCCAAGTTGATCGCAGCAGGATATTTTTTAGCAGTTGGGCAAAACCATGTGCACTGCAGGGGGGGGGGGGCAGATATAACATGTGCAGAGAGAGTTAGATTTGGGTGGGTTATTTTGTTTCTGTGCAGGGTAAATACTGGCTGCTTTATTTTTACACTGCAATTTAGATTTCATTTGAACACACCCCACCCAAATCTAACTCTCTCTGCACATTATATCTGCCCCCCTCTGCAGTGCACATGGATTTGCCCAACTGCTAACTTATTTGCTGCTGCGATCAACTCTGAATTAGGCCCACTGTCCTTCCACCCCAGCTGCTCAGGCAAATGACGATAACAGGGGGTTGTGTAGCGAATGACCCCCCTGCAGTGCACATGGGGGGTCATTCCGAGTTGTTCGCTCGTTATTTTCTTCTCGCAACGGAGCGATTAGTCGCTGATGCGCATGCGCAACGTCCGCAGTGCGACTGCGCCAAGTAAATTTGCTATGCAGTTAGGTATTTTACTCACGGCATTACAAGGTTTTTTCTTCGTTCTGGTGATCGGAGTGTGATTGACAGGAAGTGGGTGTTTCTGGGCGGAAACTGGCCGTTTTATGGGTGTGTGCGAAAAAACGCTACCGTTTCTGGGAAAAACGCGGTAGTGGCTGGAGAAACGGAGGAGTGTCTGGGCGAACGCTGGGTGTGTTTGTGACGTCAAACCAGGAACGAAACTGACTGAACTGATCGCAGATGCCGAGTAAGTCTGGAGCTACTCAGAAACTGCTAAGAAGTGTCTATTCGCAATTCTGCTAATCTTTCGTTCGCAATTTTGATAAGCTAAGATTCACTCCCACTAGGCGGCGGCTTAGCGTCTGCAAAGCTGCTAAAAGCAGCTTGCGAGCGAACAACTCGGAATGACCCCCATGGTTTTGCCCAACTGCTAAAAAATTTCCTGCTGCGATGAACTTGGAATTACCCCCATAGATAGATAGATGTGGATAGGTTAATTTGACAATAATTAAGAATATACTGTAGGTTAATACACAAAAACATACTGAATAAACCATACCTCCCAGCTATCCCAATTCCAGTAGGACAATCCCACTATTTGGACACTGGGGGTAATTCAGAGTTGATTGTAGCAGCAAATTTGTTAGCAATTGGGCAAAACCATGTGCACTGCGGGGGGGGGGGGGGCAGATATAACATTTGCAGAAAGAGTTAGATTTGGGTGGGTTATTTTGTTTCTGTGCAGGGTAAATAGTATTTATGAGCGGGTTTGGTTCCTCTGAATCCGAACCCGCCCGAACTTCATGTTTTTTTACACGGGTCCGAGTGACTCGGATCTTCCCGCCTTGCTCGGTTAACCCGAGCGCGCCCGAACGTCATCATGACGCTGTCGGATTCTCGCGAGGCTCGGATTCTATCGCGAGACTCGGATTCTATATAAGGAGCCGCGCGTCGCCGCCATTTTACACGTGCATTGAGATTGATAGTGAGAGGACGTGGCTGGCGTCCTCTCCGTTTAGAGAAGAAATAGATACTTAGGAGAGTGAGAGTGAGACAGTGACACTTCATTTACTGGAGCTTAGGAGGAGTACTCAGACAGAGAGTGCAGAATTTTGCTGATAGTATTAGTTAGTTATACTAGTGACAGAGTGAGACAGTGACACTTCATTTACTGGAGCTTAGGAGGAGTACTCAGACAGAGAGTGCAGAATTTTGCTGATAGTATTAGTTAGTTATACTAGTGACTGACCAGTGACCACCAGTGCAGTTTTATATTATTTAATATAATCCGTTCTCTGCCTGAAAAAACGATACACAGTGACTCAGTCACATACCATATCTGTGCTCAGCCCAGTGTGCTGCTGCATCATCTATGTATAATATCTGACTGTGCTCACACAGCTTAATTGTGGGGGAGACTGGGGAGCAGTTAGGTTATAGCAGGAGCCAGGAGTACATATTAAAATTAAACAGTGCACACTTTTTTTCTGCAGGAGTGCCACTGCCAGTGTGACTGACCAGTGACCTGACCACCAGTATATAGTATACTATATTGTATTGTGAATGTCTGCCTGTAAAAGTTAAACACACGTCGTGTGACTTGTGTGGTGTTTTTTTATTCTATAAAATAAAAAACTCATTCTGCTGACAGACAGTGTCCAGCAGGTCCGTCATTATATAATATATACCTGTCCGGCTGCAGTAGTGATATATATATATTTTTATATCATTATTTATCATCCAGTCGCAGCAGACACAGTACGGTAGTTCACGGCTGTAGCTACCTCTGTGTCGGCACTCGGCAGTCCATCCATAATTGTATACCACCTACCCGTGGTTTTTTTTTTCTTTCTTCTTTATACATACTACATCTCATTATCATCCAGTCTATATTAGCAGCAGACACAGTACAGTACGGTAGTCCACGGCTGTAGCTACCTCTGTGTTGGCACTCGGCAGTCCGTCCATAATTGTATACCACCTACCCGTGGTTTTTTTTTTCTTTCTTCTTTATACATACTACATCTCATTATCAACCAGTCTATATTAGCAGCAGACACAGTACGGTAGTCCACGGCTGTAGCTACCTCTGTGTCGGCACTCGGCAGTCCATCCATAATTGTATACCACCTACCCGTGGTTTTTTTTTCTTTCTTCTTTATACATACTACATCTCATTATCATCCAGTCTATATTAGCAGCAGACACAGTACAGTACGGTAGTCCACGGCTGTAGCTACCTCTGTGTCGGCACTCGGCAGTCCATCCATAATTGTATACCACCTACCCGTGGTTTTTTTTTTCTTTCTTCTTTATACATACTACATCTCATTATCATCCAGTCTATATTAGCAGCAGACAGTACAGTACGGTAGTCCACGGCTGTAGCTACCTCTGTGTCGGCACTCGGCAGTCCGTCCATAATTGTATACTACCTACCCGTGGTTTTTTTTTTCTTTCTTCTTTATACATACTACATCTCATTATCAACCAGTCTATATTAGCAGCAGACACAGTACGGTAGTCCACGGCTGTAGCTACCTCTGTGTCGGCACTCGGCAGTCCATCCATAATTGTATACCACCTACCCGTTGTTTTTTTTTCTTTCTTCTTTATACATACTACATCTCATTATCATCCAGTCTATATTAGCAGCAGACACAGTACAGTACGGTAGTCCACGGCTGTAGCTACCTCTGTGTCGGCACTCGGCAGTCCATCCATAATTGTATACCACCTACCCGTGGTTTTTTTTTCTTTCTTCTTTATACATACATACTACATCTCTTTATCAACCAGTCTATTTTAGCAGCAGACACAGTACGGTAGTCCACGGCTGTAGCTACCTCTGTGTCGGCACTCGGCAGTCCATCCATAATTGTATACCACCTACCCGTGGTTTTTTTTTCTTTCTTCTTTATACATACATACTACATCTCTTTATCAACCAGTCTATATTAGCAGCAGACACAGTACGGTAGTCCACGGCTGTAGCTACCTCTGTGTCGGCACTCGGCAGTCCGTCCATAATTGTATACCACCTACCCGTGGTTTTTTTTTCTTTCTTCTTTATACATACATACTACATCTCTTTATCAACCAGTCTATATTAGCAGCAGACACAGTACGGTAGTCCACGGCTGTAGCTACCTCTGTGTCGGCACTCGGCAGTCCATCCATAATTGTATACCACCTACCCGTGGTTTTTTTTTTCTTTCTTCTTTATACATACTACATCTCATTATCATCCAGTCTATATTAGCAGCAGACACAGTACTGTTATGATTCCCGAACTCCAGACCAGAGGAGATCTTATGGCAGAGGTCTGAGTACAGGGAAGATCTGCTGGTAGTGGGAGCAGGAGAGCCTAGTAACCCCTGGCGCCCTAACTCCGTTGTCTCGCCCGTGTTATCAGAAATCCCCTGCGAGACTATGGTTGCTTGAGCCCATGGCAGCCGCGTTCGAAGGGCGGATTATGTCTGCCCAACCCCGATGCCCCCTCAGGTCTTAATGGGAGACAAAGGGAAATCCGAGACAGGGTGATAACAAGGGGCCCTCTGACTAAGCAACCAGGCCAGGGGTTACAAGCTAACTAACTTAAACCAAAGGTATGTGCGGACTAGCCGCCAGGGAAAAGGACAACCAAGGATCCACCGATCCGTTACTCCTATCCAGCACCGCTGGATACCAGAGTGGATCTGTGGGAGCGGAATCCTCCGCAAAAGCTCCAGAACACAAATATACTAAATAATAAACAGTAAGCGGACAAGCCGCAACACACGGCTGCGCCGCGACTCACGAACACCACAGGATGTTAAAGGTGCTCGGTCAGACTCCAGGAATGATGACAACTTTCCGAGTACAGGACCACTGAGGACAGGAACAACCGGATTGAGCAAGACTGGAACTCTCTGCAACTGACACAGGCAAACAGGAAGCTATCACCGGCGTCTGTGGGAAGTCCAAAGGGTGCTTATAACAGAGAGCTCCCCAATCAGGAGCCAGACTGGGTAATCACAATGAATGCCGTGCAGCTTGCAAGCTGCACGGCCAGCACACCATAAAATAATTAGAACAGACCCAGCAACGGGGAACGCGGCCCGAACGTGGCGTCCCCGTTGCTAGGGTCAGAGCGGCTCCGTGCGCCCGGCGTCTAGCGTTGCCAGGGAGCCGGCGGCTGTACGCGCACGGCGTCCCTGGTTGCTAGGCGCCGGGCCGCACCGACGAGCGGACCCCGGCGCCTAACAGTACCCCCCCCTTGAGGAGGGGTCAAGGAACCCCTAAAGCCAGGTTTCTGAGGAAATTCTCGAAAAAATGCCCTTTTGAGCCTCGGGGCATGAAGATCCTCATCCAGGACCCAAGACCTTTCCTCTGGCCCATAACCTCTCCAATGTACCAAAAAATAAAGCCGACCCCGGGAAAACTTGGAATCGAGAACCTTCTCAACCAGGAACTCCTGCTGACCCTGTACATTTATTGGTGATCTCCCCTGAGATATTTTACGAGGAAATCTACTGGACGAAACATATGGTTTCAGCAATGAGCAATGGAAGGTATTTCCGATCCGTAAAGTTTTTGGTAAACGTAACCAGAAAGCAACTGGATTGACTTTTTTGATAATGTGAAATGGTCCAATAAATTTAGGACCCAATCTGGCTGAGGTTTGTCGAAGTTTAATGTTGCGAGTCGACAACCACACCCTATCTCCTACTTTAAAAGTGCACGGCCGCCGGAGCCTGTCAGAAAATCTTTTTTCCCGGAATGCCGCTTTTCTGAGAGCCAGGTGTACTTTTCTCCAAATGAGTCTAAGATGAGAGGTCAGGGCCAGTGAGGAGACAGAGGAATGTTGAAAAAATGAATTAGCCCTGGGGTGAAAACCAAAAACTGCAAAAAATGGAGACACATTGGTGGAAGAATGACAGGCATTATTATAAGCAAACTCCGCCAATGGAAGAAACTCAGACCAGTCATTTTGGAGTTTGGCCGAGTACAAACGCAAATATTGTTTTAGAGATTGATTAACTCGCTCAGTCTGCCCATTGGATTGGGGATGATAGCCAGACGTTAAAGATAATTTCATCTTTAATGAAGCACAAAAAGACTTCCAAAATTGTGCAATGAATTGTGGACCCCGATCAGAAACAATATCAGTGGGTAAGCCATGGAGTCTGAAAACATGGCGGAGGAACAAGACTGCCAATCCCTGGGCAGATGGCAATCGGGGAAGAGCAATGAAATGGGCCATTTTGCTAAAACGGTCCACTACCACCCATATGACTCGGCATCCGGCTGACAGAGGGAGGTCCACCACAAAATCCATGGAGATATGCGACCATGGCCTAAGAGGAACATTCAAGGGCATAAGTTGACCGATAGGCAAAGAACGAGGAACTTTATGCTGTGCACAGACCTGACACGAAAAAACAAACTCTTTAATGTCTTTGGAAAGACCAGGCCACCATACAGAGCGGGAGACTAATTCCAAAGTCTTAGCGATTCCCGGATGCCCGGCAACTTTGCTATCATGAAACTCCGTCAAAACAGTTGCTCTCAAAAACTCAGGGACAAAAAGACGACCAGCAGGAGTATTTCCAGGAGCTTGATGTTGAAGCAGCTTTAACTGGGTAAATACATCCTGTGTGAGGCCTGCCCGAATGACTGAAGACGGAAGTATGGGAGTAACAGGACTGTTGTCTTGAACTGGAAGAAAACTGCGTGACAGGGCATCTGCCTTAGTATTCTTGGAACCTGGCCTGAAGGTGATAATAAATTTGAAACGAGTAAAAAATAAAGCCCAACGAGCCTGCCGGGCATTCAGTCGTTTAGCTGATTCAATGTATTGAAGATTTTTGTGATCAGTCAAAACTGAAATGGTATGAGTCGCTCCTTCAAGCCAATGCCTCCACTCCTCGAAAGCCCATTTAATAGCCAGCAATTCCCGGTTACCAACATCGTAGTTGGATTCTGCAGATGAGAATTTCCTGGACATAAAGGCACAAGGATGTAATTCGAGGGAATCCGGATCCTTCTGAGATAGGATAGCCCCTACTCCAACCTCCGAGGCATCAACCTCAACAATGAAAGGCAATTCTGGGTTGGGATGTCTGAGGACAGGGGCTGAGACAAAGGCTTGTTTCAAGGCCTGAAAAGATAACTCAGCTTCATGTGACCAATTGGTAGGATCTGCTCCCTTCTTAGTCAGTGCCACAATGGGAGCAACTAGGTCAGAGAAGGAGTGAATAAATCTTCTATAGTAGTTCGCAAACCCTAAAAAGCGCTGAATTGCTTTTAAGTTGGTGGGTTGCGCCCAACTAAGGATGGCTTGGAGCTTCTTTGGTTCCATACAGAATCCCCGAGGGGAAATAATGTACCCTAAAAAGGATACCTCCGTGACATGAAATTCACACTTCTCAAGCTTGGCATATAGGTGATTTTCACGTAATTTTTTTAGAACCTGACGCACCTGGGTAACATGTTGTTCTACAGAGTCAGAATAAATCAAAATATCGTCTAAGTAGACAACAACGAACCTTCCAAGAAACTCACGGAGCACATCGTTAATGAGATCCTGGAAAACTGCCGGAGCGTTAGACAGGCCAAATGGCATAACCAGATACTCATAGTGGCCTGACTGAGTACTGAATGCCGTTTTCCACTCATCCCCTGACTTGATTCTGATGAGGTTATATGCTCCTCTCAGGTCAATCTTAGAAAAAATCACAGCCGAACGTAGCTGATCAAAGAGGACAGAGATCAGCGGCAGAGGGTAAGTATTCTTTACTGAGATTTTATTCAAAGCTCTAAAGTCAATGCAGGGTCTAAGTGAACCATCCTTCTTCTCTACGAAGAAGAAACCTGCACTTAAAGGGGATTTAGATGGCCTGATAAATCCTTTCCCAAGGCTTTCTTTCACATACTCATTCATGGCCACAGTTTCAGGACCAGACAATGCATATAACCTTCCTTTAGGCAACGTGGCACCAGGAATTAGCTCAATGGCACAATCATAAGGCCTATGGGGAGGCAGAATATCCGCATTGCCCTTGGAAAATACATCAACAAAATCCTGGTATTCCACAGGAATGGGTGCGGGAACGGCGGCAGCTACTCGGATAGGAAGCGTAATACATTCTTTATTACAGATGGTACCCCATTGTAAGATCTCCCCCGACTGCCAATCAATGATGGGATTATGAAAGGCCAGCCAAGGGTGACCCAGAACCACAGGAACTGCTGGACAATGGGTAAGGAAAAACTCAATCTTTTCAGAATGCAGAGCTCCTACCGAAAGTAAAACAGGAGGTGTACAGAGAGAAATAACCCCATTGGACAAGGGACTCCCATCTAAACCATGCATGGTGACACACCTACCCAAGGTTAACTGAGGAATACCTAAGGCCTTGGCCCATGTTAAATCCATAAAGTTCCCTGCAGCTCCACTGTCCACAAAAGCAGAGACCGAGGAACAGAGGCTGCCAAAGGAAACTTTAGCAGGAACTAACAGTGAATTATTTGAGGAGATAAGCTGCAGACCAAAGTGAACCCCCTCACAACTCACTTGGTCGGGAAGTTTCCCGACTTGTTCGGACAACTACGGGCAAAATGTCCCTTACCTCCACAGTATAAACAAAGACCAGAATTTTGCCTCCTGGTTCTTTCTTCAGGAGACAATTTGGAGAGACCTATCTGCATAGGCTCCTCCATGTCCACAGGAATGGAAAAAACACAAGGAGTAGATCCGACAGATGCTCCTTTTTCAGCCCTCCGCTCTCTGAGCCGACGATCTATCTTAATAGAGAGCTCCATGAGTTTATCGAGAGTCTCAGGAGCGGGATACTGAAGGAGACTGTCTTTTATAGATTCAGATAAGCCGAGGCGAAACTGACTGCGTAAGGCTGGGTCATTCCATCCACAGTCGTTCGACCAACGGCGAAACTCCGTACAATAAATCTCTGCGGGATTCCTACCCTGTCTGAGAGCACGCAACTGACTCTCAGCGGACGCCTCTCTATCAGGGTCGTCATACAATAGCCCTAAAGATTTTAAAAAGGCGTCTACAGACAATAAGGCCGGATCGTCTGTCTTTAAACCAAAAGCCCAGGTCTGAGGATCCCCCTGAAGCAGAGAAATAATAATTCCAACCCGCTGAGCCTCCGTACCTGAGGAGACTGGTCTTAAACGAAAATAAAGTTTACAAGACTCTTTAAAATTAAAAAACTGTTTTCTATCCCCAGAAAAACGGTCAGGCAGATGCATTTTTGGTTCAGGGATGACCCTCGGGGAAGTCCGTAACAGATCTTCCTGTGACCTCACCCGGAGGGACAGATCCTGAACCATCTGAGTAAGTTCTTGAATCTGACTAACTAGAAGTTGGCCAGGATTTGGCCCAACACTGGTGGGATTCATGAGGCCGACAAAATCTCCCAACTGAATAAGTGAAAAAAAATTAACTCCTTTTAATTTTTTTTTTTTTTTTTTTTTGTCTGGCCGGTGATAATGTTATGATTCCCGAACTCCAGACCAGAGGAGATCTTATGGCAGAGGTCTGAGTACAGGGAAGATCTGCTGGTAGTGGGAGCAGGAGAGCCTAGTAACCCCTGGCGCCCTAACTCCGTTGTCTCGCCCGTGTTATCAGAAATCCCCTGCGAGACTATGGTTGCTTGAGCCCATGGCAGCCGCGTTCGAAGGGCGGATTATGTCTGCCCAACCCCGATGCCCCCTCAGGTCTTAATGGGAGACAAAGGGAAATCCGAGACAGGGTGATAACAAGGGGCCCTCTGACTAAGCAACCAGGCCAGGGGTTACAAGCTAACTAACTTAAACCAAAGGTATGTGCGGACTAGCCGCCAGGGAAAAGGACAACCAAGGATCCACCGATCCGTTACTCCTATCCAGCACCGCTGGATACCAGAGTGGATCTGTGGGAGCGGAATCCTCCGCAAAAGCTCCAGAACACAAATATACTAAATAATAAACAGTAAGCGGACAAGCCGCAACACACGGCTGCGCCGCGACTCACGAACACCACAGGATGTTAAAGGTGCTCGGTCAGACTCCAGGAATGATGACAACTTTCCGAGTACAGGACCACTGAGGACAGGAACAACCGGATTGAGCAAGACTGGAACTCTCTGCAACTGACACAGGCAAACAGGAAGCTATCACCGGCGTCTGTGGGAAGTCCAAAGGGTGCTTATAACAGAGAGCTCCCCAATCAGGAGCCAGACTGGGTAATCACAATGAATGCCGTGCAGCTTGCAAGCTGCACGGCCAGCACACCATAAAATAATTAGAACAGACCCAGCAACGGGGAACGCGGCCCGAACGTGGCGTCCCCGTTGCTAGGGTCAGAGCGGCTCCGTGCGCCCGGCGTCTAGCGTTGCCAGGGAGCCGGCGGCTGTACGCGCACGGCGTCCCTGGTTGCTAGGCGCCGGGCCGCACCGACGAGCGGACCCCGGCGCCTAACAAGTACAGTACGGTAGTCCACGGCTGTAGCTACCTCTGTGTCGGCACTCGGCAGTCCGTCCATAATTGTATACCACCTACCCGTGGTTTTTTTTTTTTCTTCTTTATACATACATACTACATCTCATTATCATCCAGTCTATATTAGCAGCAGACACAGTACAGTACAATAGTCCACGGCTGTAGCTACCTCTGTGTCGGCACTCGGCAGTCCATCCATAATTGTATACTAGTATCCATCCATCTCCATTGTTTACCTGAGGTGCCTTTTAGTTGTGCCTATTAAAATATGGAGAACAAAAATGTTGAGGTTCCAAAATTAGGGAAAGATCAAGATCCACTTCCACCTCGTGCTGAAGCTGCTGCCACTAGTCATGGCCGAGACGATGAAATGCCAGCAACGTCGTCTGCCAAGGCCGATGCCCAATGGCATAGTACAGAGCATGTCAAATCCAAAACACCAAATATCAGTAAAAAAAGGACTCCAAAACCTAAAATAAAATTGTCGGAGGAGAAGCGTAAACTTGCCAATATGCCATTTACCACACGGAGTGGCAAGGAACGGCTGAGGCCCTGGCCTATGTTCATGGCTAGTGGTTCAGCTTCACATGAGGATGGAGGCACTCAGCCTCTCGCTAGAAAAATGAAAAGACTCAAGCTGGCAAAAGCAGTAGCACCGCAAAGAACTGTGCGTTCTTCGAAATCCCAAATCCACAAGGAGAGTCCAATTGTGTCGGTTGCGATGCCTGACCTTCCCAACACTGGACGTGAAGAGCATGCGCCTTCCACCATTTGCACGCCCCCTGCAAGTGCTGGAAGGAGCACCCGCAGTCCAGTTCCTGATAGTCAGATTGAAGATGTCAGTGTTGAAGTACACCAGGATGAGGAGGATATGGGTGTTGCTGGCGCTGGGGAGGAAATTGACCAGGAGGATTCTGATGGTGAGGTGGTTTGTTTAAGTCAGGCACCCGGGGAGACACCTGTTGTCCGTGGGAGGAATATGGCCGTTGACATGCCTGGTGAAAATACCAAAAAAATCAGCTCTTCGGTGGGGAAGTATTTCACCAGAAATGCGGACAACATTTGTCAAGCCGTGTGTTCCCTTTGTCAAGCTGTAATAAGTAGGGGTAAGGACGTTAACCACCTCGGAACATCCTCCCTTATACGTCACCTGCAGCGCATTCATAATAAGTCAGTGACAAGTTCAAAAACTTTGGCCGACAGCGGAAGCAGTCCACTGACCAGTAAATCCCTTCCTCTTGTAACCAAGCTCACGCAAACCACCCCACCAACTCCCTCAGTGTCAATTTCCTCCTTCCCCAGGAATGCCAATAGTCCTGCAGGCCATGTCACTGGCAATTCTGACGAGTCCTCTCCTGCCTGGGATTCCTCCGATGCATCCTTGCGTGTAACGCCTACTGCTGCTGGCGCTGCTGTTGTTGCTGCTGGGAGTCGATGGTCATCCCAGAGGGGAAGTCGTAAGCCCACTTGTACTACTTCCAGTAAGCAATTGACTGTCCAACAGTCCTTTGCGAGGAAGATGAAATATCACAGCAGTCATCCTGCTGCAAAGCGGATAACTGAGGCCTTGACAACTATGTTGGTGTTAGACGTGCGTCCGGTATCCGCCGTTAGTTCACAGGGAACTAGACAATTTATTGAGGCAGTGTGCCCCCGTTACCAAATACCATCTAGGTTCCACTTCTCTAGGCAGGCGATACCGAGAATGTACACGGACGTCAGAAAAAGACTCACCAGTGTCCTAAAAAATGCAGTTGTACCCAATGTCCACTTAACCACGGACATGTGGACAAGTGGAGCAGGGCAGGGTCAGGACTATATGACTGTGACAGCCCACTGGGTAGATGTATGGACTCCCGCCGCAAGAACAGCAGCGGCGGCACCAGTAGCAGCATCTCGCAAACGCCAACTCTTTCCTAGGCAGGCTACGCTTTGTATCACCGCTTTCCAGAATACGCACACAGCTGAAAACCTCTTACGGCAACTGAGGAAGATCATCGCGGAATGGCTTACCCCAATTGGACTCTCCTGTGGATTTGTGGCATCGGACAACGCCAGCAATATTGTGTGTGCATTAAATATGGGCAAATTCCAGCACGTCCCATGTTTTGCACATACCTTGAATTTGGTGGTGCAGAATTTTTTAAAAAACGACAGGGGCGTGCCAGAGATGCTGTCGGTGGCCAGAAGAATTGCGGGACACTTTCGGCGTACAGGCACCACGTACAGAAGACTGGAGCACCACCAAAAACTACTGAACCTGCCCTGCCATCATCTGAAGCAAGAAGTGGTAACGAGGTGGAATTCAACCCTCTATATGCTTCAGAGGTTGGAGGAGCAGCAAAAGGCCATTCAAGCCTATACAATTGAGCACGATATAGGAGGTGGAATGCACCTGTCTCAAGTGCAGTGGAGAATGATTTCAACGTTGTGCAAGGTTCTGATGCCCTGTGAACTTGCCACACGTGAAGTCAGTTCAGACACTGCCAGCCTGAGTCAGGTCATTCCCCTCATCAGGCTTTTGCAGAAGAAGCTGGAGACATTGAAGGAGGAGCTAACACGGAGCGATTCCGCTAGGCATGTGGGACTTGTGGATGGAGCCCTTAATTCGCTTAACAAGGATTCACGGGTAGTCAATCTGTTGAAATCAGAGCACTACATTTTGGCCACCGTGCTCGATCCTAGATTTAAAACCTACCTTGGATCTCTCTTTCCGGCAGACACAAGTCTGCTGGGGTTGAAAGACCTGCTGGTGAGAAAATTGTCAAGTCAAGCGGAACGCGACCTGTCAACATCTCCTCCTTCACATTCTCCCGCAACTGGGGGTGCGAGGAAAAGGCTCAGAATTCGGAGCCCACCCGCTGGCGGTGATGCAGGGCAGTCTGGAACGACTGCTGATGCTGACATCTGGTCCGGACTGAAGGACCTGACAACGATTACGGACATGTCGTCTACTGTCACTGCATATGATTCTCTCAACATTGAAAGAATGGTGGAGGATTATATGAGTGACCGCATCCAAGTAGGCACGTCACACAGTCCGTACTTATACTGGCAGGAAAAAGAGGCAATTTGGAGGCCCTTGCACAAACTGGCTTTATTCTACCTAAGTTGCCCTCCCACAAGTGTGTACTCCGAAAGAGTGTTTAGTGCCGCCGCTCACCTTGTCAGCAATCGGCGTACGAGGTTACATCCAGAAAATGTGGAGAAGATGATGTTCATTAAAATGAATTATAATCAATTCCTCCGCGGAGACATTGACCAGCAGCAATTGCCTCCACAAAGTACACAGGGAGCTGAGATGGTGGATTCCAGTGGGGACGAATTGATAATCTGTGAGGAGGGGGATGTACACGGTGATATATCGGAGGATGATGATGAGGTGGACATCTTGCCTCTGTAGAGCCAGTTTGTGCAAGGAGAGATTAATTGCTTCTTTTTTGGGGGGGGTCCAAACCAACCCGTCATATCAGTCACAGTCGTGTGGCAGACCCTGTCACTGAAATGATGGGTTGGTTAAAGTGTGCATGTCCTGTTTATACAACATAAGGGTGGGTGGGAGGGCCCAAGGACAATTCCATCTTGCACCTCTTTTTTCTTTTATTTTTCTTTGCGTCATGTGCTGTTTGGGGAGGGTTTTTTGGAAGGGCCATCCTGCGTGACACTGCAGTGCCACTCCTAGATGGGCCCGGTGTTTGTGTCGGCCACTAGGGTCGCTTATCTTACTCACACAGTCAGCTACCTCATTGCGCCTCTTTTTTTCTTTGCGTCATGTGCTGTTTGGGGAGGGTTTTTTGGAAGGGACATCCTGCGTGACACTGCAGTGCCACTCCTAGATGGGCCCGGTGTTTGTGTCGGCCACTAGGGTCGCTTATCTTACTCACACAGTCAGCTACCTCATTGCGCCTCTTTTTTTCTTTGCGTCATGTGCTGTTTGGGGAGGGTTTTTTGGAAGGGACATCCTGCGTGACACTGCAGTGCCACTCCTAGATGGGCCCGGTGTTTGTGTCGGCCACTAGGGTCGCTTATCTTACTCACACAGTCAGCTACCTCATTGCGCCTCTTTTTTTCTTTGCGTCATGTGCTGTTTGGGGAGGGTTTTTTGGAAGGGACATCCTGCGTGACACTGCAGTGCCACTCCTAGATGGGCCCGGTGTTTGTGTCGGCCACTAGGGTCGCTTATCTTACTCACACAGCGACCTCGGTGCAAATTTTAGGACTAAAAATAATATTGTGAGGTGTGAGGTATTCAGAATAGACTGAAAATGAGTGTAAATTATGGTTTTTGAGGTTAATAATACTTTGGGATCAAAATGACCCCCAAATTCTATGATTTAAGCTGTTTTTTAGGGTTTTTTGAAAAAAACACCCGAATCCAAAACACACCCGAATCCGACAAAAAAAATTCGGTGAGGTTTTGCCAAAACGCGGTCGAACCCAAAACACGGCCGCGGAACCGAACCCAAAACCAAAACACAAAACCCGAAAAATTTCCGGCGCTCATCTCTAGTAAATACTGGCTGCTTTATTTTTACACTGCAATTTAGATTTCATTTGAACACACCCCACCCAAATCTAACTCTCTCTGCACGTTATATCTGCCCCCCTCTGCAGTGCACATGGATTTGCCCAACTGCTAACTTATTTGCTGCTGCGATCAACTCTGAATTAGGCCCACTGTCCTTCCACCCCAGCTGCTCAGGCAAATGACGATAACAGGGGGTTGTGTAGCGAGACCACGCCTTTTTGTCCAAGGCACCACCCCTTTATCCAAGGCCCCACACCTTTTATGGTATATGCCATGTATAGCTTCTAAAGTTGGGTGGTGTGTATAAACCATCCACAAAAATAAAACTTGATAAAAAAGTATTCTGCTCAAATAGGTGTCAGAAGTGTATATATTCAGCTTCCAAGTGGTTTGTAAGAAGAACTTTCATACATGCATAGGCTAATTTATTTGTTTGCCTAATAAAGTAAGTAAAAAAAAAATAGAAAGCGGGTGGTGCAACTAACTATTATCTGCAGGTGTTCAGCAGCTTACAATGGCAGAAATTTGACACATGGAAACGTTGCTTAACACTTTCATAGTGTTGACACCATCAGTGGGCGTCTACACACTGGACCTGCGCCGGAGCGCAGCGCAGATGGTGGGGATTGCTTATACGGTATGTGGTTACAGTATTTGTATTTGTTGTAACCTGAGGACGAAATGTAATAAAACTTCAAAACGTTGTTGCTGTTACCTGCCTTGTACTGATTGTATTACTGAGTGTCGCCTCCACTGCTGTGTTCACAGGTCTGTATAAATGATAAATAACGACACAGAGGTCTCCTCTCGGGTCAACGTTTCGGTTATTTAAAACCGTTTTCAAGATCAACAAACAAACATTGACATCTTACCTAAATAACCCTCCGTTACTGTGAATGAGGCTACTCTCCCGCCGACTGACGGATCTAACGACGTCACATTACACATCCCCAACCAGCATAAACAAATACAATGGGGTAAATTTACTAAGATGGGAGTTCTATTTCAGATGGGATGTTGCCTATAGCAACCAATCGGATTTTACTTCTTATTTATCTAGCACCTTCTAGAATATAATATCTGGGATCTGATTGGTTGCTATAGGGAACATCCCATCTTAAATAGAACTCCCATCTTAGTAAATTTACCCCCATGTGTGAAAATTAAAACACAACAGAAATACAAACATGCAAAAGCATAACACAGCTAATGGAAAAACCGGGACGTAATGTAAACCCCACTAGAGCGGGTCACCCAGAGAATTAACAAACCTAAACAATGGAGCCCACTCCCTGACTATATTTAGAAGTCCAGGTAGAGAGGGATAAATGAGAATAAAGTCATACATAAAGAGACCTCAGGATTGCTATAAAAATATCTATAAGATTATGTGGAGTAGAGAATCTGGTGGTGGTAACGGGTAAGGCACTCCTACAGCGAGAGGCAAGATGGATTCACCACCTGAATACTGTGTCTCCGGGGGACCTGAACAAAAGTTTTTCCCTTGTTTTCTATAAATGCCGTGGGAGATTGAACCTTCTTTTGCCGTTGTACTCTAGATATTTCTATAACTACCCTGATGTCTCTTTATGTATGACTTTATTTCTCATTTTTCTCTATCATGGCTTAGAGCACCTAGGCGCAGCAGAGAACACTAGATGAGCGAGGCTCCATCTGTATTATACCAGAGTCACATGAGCGGCTAGATACACTGGTGCACCTAAGTAGCGCAGCCATTGGTTTGTGGCGGGGTTTAAGTCTCTATGTTTCCCGCTCTCCTGAGGCAGGTGATACAGCACTGAGTTTCTACCTACCCTTGGTGGTACGAGTAGCAAGTAGGTGCCTGAAGCAAATCAGCGTTATGAACATCTACTGCTGTATTATTCACTGTGCGTCTGAATACGATAAATGTCTGGTTTAAGGTAATGCAGTAATGTTTTTCCTACTTGCTTATAAGTATTGTTAAATAATGTGCTCTTATTGCAAATTTACTGTATATTGATGCAATTTGTTTGTGACCGATTGCTAGTGTGATTGCTGTCTTTAAACTCTGTTTCTGTTAGCTGTTTCTCTTGTCTATTCAGATCCTCAATGCTGGTGCAGGCAGGGCAGGATCTCATTGTATTTCACTTTAAAGTATTAAAGTGTGTACGGTCACATTTATGCGTAGAGTTACACTGATTGTGGTGGTACTTATTGTTGCTATGTCCATGAAAGGCAAAAGTGACAAGGCACTTACATTAACATCATGTTTGTCCTGCAAATCTGGGTTAACAGCCCAGGATCTGGTGCAAGATGACTTGTGTGCAAATTGCTTTAGTTTCCATAAAAACCTTCTGAATAGACCGGCTCCAAGTCAGGGGCCTGTTCAGTCACAGGAACCCCATTGGGCAGCTTTTGCACAGACATTGTTTAATTTAGCAAGCCATATGACACCTGTTACGGTACCAGGTGTGGGGTTCCCACTCAACGCTTACATGCAACATCCAGCTTGGGTTATGCCACATCAAGTGTTTGATTTAGCTCAGTCCTTGGCTGCCTTTCAGTAAACAAGGATATAGAGGAGAAAAGGAACCCCAGTGGTATGCCAATCCCACTCTCCTGGCGCTGTTTAATAAACTATTATAAATAGGAAAAAATTATTAGTATAAATATATATCGTATAGATAAACAGCAGCGTATGTTTTGAGACTTGGTTAGGGTCTCTAGGATAAACAAAATAATACAGATCTAAGAAACATCGCGCTATTAATTAAATAAAATAAAATATATATATATATGGATGAATTTTTATAAATATAAAAATAAGGCTGTGAAGCTGTCAGAAATGAGGTCGGGAGACTGTTTATAAACAATAAAATACTTTTTATTTTAAACCAAATACTCCACAATGTGGAATGTAGAAATAAAATATATTTATAAAATTTCTATGCAAGCATCAAACATTTAATAATTATAAAGCATTCCAAGATATATAAATAAATATGACTGTTGTGACAGCTCAGATGAATATGCTATATTGTATTTAAATAAATACTACGTATCCTTTTTTAGAGACAATATGTATCAATAAATACAATCCTTTGCAAGATCCACACGGGTTTAGCAGATGGCTTTATATGCCGGCGTCCCGGCTATAATGATTGATTCAGAGTAAACTGAAAGTTTAATATTTACCGCCTGTGGCTGTCACAATTGTGACCGAAATCGTCCTTCCTTTCCCGGTGGTGAGGCTGTCACCGCCCCGGGCGTGAAGTATCGTGTGTCCGTAAATAAATAAGAGCCAAAGGACTCACGGATCGTTCCTGCTGAGGTATTGTGCCGTCTTCCCTCTCCCGGTGGTGAGGCCGTCACCGCCCCGGGTGATGTACTCCGAGTATTCGTAGATGCCGCCCACAAGTATCCTGCTGTCGATGTGCTGCAGTGTGATGGTATTCAGCAGACAGGTTAACAAGCAGGTGGAACGGCAATGTAGGAAGGTGCTTACTGATGATGATACGGCTGCAGAATCTCTGTATATACTTTCAAAAAGCCAAATCGGTTTATCCCGGTGGATCAATGCACTGCTGGATGTCCAATGTAGCGTCAATGCTGGACATCCAGCAGTGCATTGATCCACCGGGATAAACCGATTTGGCTTTTTGAAAGTATATACAGAGATTCTGCAGCCGTATCATCATCAGTAAGCACCTTCCTACATTGCCGTTCCACCTGCTTGTTAACCTGTCTGCTGAATACCATCACACTGCAGCACATCGACAGCAGGATGCTTGTGGGCGGCATCTACGAACACTTGGAGTACATCACCCGGGGCGGTGACGGCCTCACCACCGGGAGAGGGAAGACGGCACAATACCTCAGCAGGAACGATCCGTGAGTCCTTTGGCTCTTAATTATTTACGGACACACGATACTTCACCCCCGGGGCGGTGACAGCCTCACCACCGGGAAAGGAAGGACGATTTCGGTCACAATTGTGACAGCCACAGGCGGTAAATATTAAACTTTCAGTTTACTCTGAATCAATCATTATAGCCGGGACGCCGGCATATAAAGCCATCTGCTAAACCCATGTGGATCTTGCAAAGGATTGTATTTATTGATACATATTGTCTCTAAAAAAGGATACGTAGTATTTATTTAAATACAATATAGCATATTCATCTGAGCTGTCACAACAGTCATATTTATTTATATATCTTGGAATGCTTTATAATTATTAAATGTTTGATGCTTGCATAGAAATTTTATAAATATATTTTATTTCTACATTCCACATGGTGGAGTATTTGGTTTAAAATAAAAAGTATTTTTATTGTTTATAAACAGTCTCCCGACCTCATTTCTGACAGCTTCACAGCCTTATTTTTACATTTATAAAAATTCATCCTTATATATATATATTTTATTTTGTTTAATTAATAGCGCAATGTTTCTTAGATCTATATTATGCCTTTCAGTAAAGTTTAGCTGATAGGCCCAAGGAAAGGAAGTCTGATAGACAGGGAACTTCATCTTCACTAGTGCAAATCAGAAAAATAAAATTGGAGATTACTTAACCTGCGCTCCAGTTCCACACAATATCTCTCCGTTTTTACATTTGACCAGTCACAGGGTAAAACAGACAGAGAAGGGATATAACAGTGAAGTACAGTTTAATATAACACATTTAAAACAGTAAAAGACAATTGCCTGCTGGATTGCAGGGTTAAACTGAAAGCAGAGTCTCTATTGCAAGAGGCTAGTCACAAACAGTGGGTAATTACCACAGATGTTGGAACTGCACAACAACAGTTCAAAACAGCATAAGGTATCGCAAAGGGGATCCCAGGACTTCACCACACCATGAGCCTAATTTAGAGTTGATCGCAGCAGAAAATTTGTTAGCAGTTGGGCAAAACCATGTGCACTGCAGGAGGGGCAGATATAACATGTGGAGAGAGAGTTAGATTTGGGTGGGGTGTGTTCAAACTGAAATCTAAAATGCAATGTAAAAATAAAGCATCCAGTATTTACCCTGAACAGAAACAATATAACCCACCCAAATCTAACTCTCTCTGCAAATGTTATATCTGCCACGCCTGCAGTGCACATAGTTTTGCCCAATTGCTAACAAATTTGCTGCTGCGATGAACTCTGAATTACCCCCTATATCCGCTGCTGTTGCGTGGTCACACCGCTGGATCCAACCTGAACACCTCCTCACCAACGCGTTTCTACCCCTAACTGGGGTCTTTGTCAAGGTGCAAATAATGAATGATCCAAGTCTGCCTTCAGCCGCTATTTAAATGAACTTAGTCCAATTCCGATCCGATCCCCGTGCACACCTAGACCCTAATCAGTGTAAAACTACATGTTCCATGGTCCCCCGCCGTGCACGGGCCTCCCGGGATACACTTTCCATGTACGCCGGGGACCATGGCAATCAGGGCTTCCTTCTCACAATGGAGAGCCCCTGCTGTTACGTCACTTCCGCCAGCTGCCGCACTCGGGAATTTTTAGTTTTGTAGCTCGTTTTCTAAATCACTTTTTCTATTACAACTACAATCGGCTCAGTCATGTATTTATCCAGTTTCCTCATAGATCATTAGTCTCATAGATCGATCTCCTCTTTCTCCGCGCTACGTCACTTCCGGTCACGTCCTTAGTAAACAGAGGATCATTAAAAATAATAATAATCACATCTACTTCTCAATGAATCAGACAGAATCCATATACATATGATAAATTATAACAGATGCAGCTATGTAATTTAATCTGGACTTGATAAATAAGTAAAAAAGTAAAAAAAATCTAAAAAGATAATTATAGAAACCATTTCACCTCAAAGTCTGAATTGAGGCCACCTGGCCTTAATGTGCCCAATTCATAGATGGCCTTCATTTCAGCTTTGGCCAATTGGTTGGCCACATCTTTACACCTCCAGTGGCCCTTTATATGTCGAATGCCACAGAAACAGTTTATGCCCGTAGGACAACTGTGGTGACATATTTTGAAATGCTCGGAAAGTGCATGTGTTGTCAATCCCTTTTTAATATTCCTTAGATGCTCACCGATTCTTACTTTTAGGGGCCTTGAAGTGCGGCCTATATACCATAGACCGCAGGTACATTCAATGGCATAAATGACATTGGCACTGTTACACGTTATAAAATCCACTATTTTAAAATTTCTGTTATTTATGCTCACCTTTATAGTTTTATTCACATTTCCTTTTATACCCCTACATCCTAAACATAGACCACACCGAAAGAAACCTTTTGATTTGATGGTACACATTGGCTTCTTTGGTTGGTGGGCACTTTTTACCAAACTTGTTTTTATATTAGGGGCCCTTTTGAAAATACATTTGGGTTTATCTGGTAACAAACTGCCAATAATAGAGTCCTTTTTCAAGATCCCCCAATGTTTATTAAGTGACTTTTCCAGAGTTTTATATTGGCAACTAAAGGATGTCACAAATGCCCAATTAAATTTTCCTGTATCTTCCAAATCACCTCTATTCTTTGGCTGTAATAGGTCATTTCGGTCTAGCTGTCCCACTTCAACTATCGTCTTTTGTATTTTCTCTGGTTGATAACCTGATGCTTCGAATTTCATCCTCATTTCATCGGCCTGTTTTTCGAAAGTTTTTTGTTCTGTACAATTACATTTTAGATGCCTAAATTGGCCATTTGGAATTGAACTTAGTTAATTAGGATGGTGGCAACTGATTGCTTTAAAATATGCCCCTGAGTCTGAAGGTTTTGTATAGTTCTTCAATGTGATTATTTTCAATAAAAACTGTCATCTAAAAAATGTATAAATTCCCTACTGTTTTCAAATGTAAAATAGACATTAAGAGCATTTCTATTTAAATATTTAAACAAATCTTTCAAATTTTCCTGACTTCCATTCCAAATAAAAAAAACATCATCAATGTACCTTTTCCAGGACACCAGGCTCGCTCCAAAGGGACATTGGTTCCATATCGTTGCCTCCTCCCACTGTCCCATAAAGAGATTTGTCTACTTCATCTTCACTGTCTACACAAATTTCAGACTCAGAAGACACTTCAGGTGATGAAGCTGAATCTTCCAATTCTGAATCTGCCTCTAGAGAGGAGGAACATTCCTTGTCAGTGGATATACCTGATTTAATTCATGCTGTTAAATTTATTCTCTCAATTGAGGAGGTAGCTGAGCCTGTGTTAAAAACTAAGGCGCCTGTATTTAAAAGTCCAAAAACAATAAAAACAGAATTTCCTATTTCAGATCAACTGAAGGAAATTATGCAAGATGATTGGGTTACACCCAGTAAGAAGTTTATGAGTCCAAATAAATGGGGTTCTTTCTATCCTTTTCCTGCTGTGGACTGTTTAAAAAGGGAGGTTCCTCCCAAAGTAGATGCACATGTAGTTTGACTCGTGCGAAAATTTACATTACCTCCGCCTTCAACATCCTTAAATGATGTGACTGACAGAAAGATTGATGGGTTTCTTAAGACTGTTTTTTCTTTAGCAGGGGCAGTGACTAGCACAGCTATGGCCATAGCCTGGTGGCTAAGGCAGTAACAGGCTGGGCAGATGCTTTGGAAGATGATCTTTCAACACAAGGAAACAGTTATCCCATATTGCATGTATAAAGCAGGCAGCTGCTTTCATGGAGGAAGCTGCCCTGGATATGGGTACAGTAGCTTCTCAGGCCACAGCCCCATTCAGTAGCAGCTCACAGAGCTATTTTGCAACGTCCGTGAAAAACCAATTCAGAATTGAAGAAGGTTCTGGAGTTGTTATGTTTTGTTGGAAATATTCTGTTTGGCGCAGAATTAAATAATATTCTTGTGTCTGAAGCAGATCCCAAAAAGGTGAAGTTTCCCTCTTCATATAAGGCTTAACCTTTCGGGCCCAAAGTAAGGCAAAACGAAAGGCTTACAGCAAACAGTCTCAGTCAGATAAATCTGGTAAGACTAGGAAGAAGCAGACTTGGTCAACCAGACGCCCAGCTTCTAAACCAGAAGATAAGCCGGCAGTTTGATGGTGCAGGCCTCCACCAGGGGGATCCCAGGGTGGGAGGCCGACTTCTTCTTTTTGCACAGGTATCTGAAAATTCCACCACAGGTACCTGGGTGCAACAAGCGGTGTCTCAGGGTTACGCTTTTTCCTTCAGGAAGATCCTTCCTCAAACATTTGTTGTACCAGCCCGTCTCCAGTGGAGTCGAAGGCCTTGGCTCTAGAGCATGCAGTGAAAAAATGACTGCAATCAGGTTCAATAGTGCCAGCTCCTATTGCACAGAGGGGACGGGGTTTCTATTCCAACCTGTTTTTAGTTCAGAAGTCAAATGGATCCTACCGACCCATTCTCAATCTCAATACTCTGAACAAATATATATGGGTGCCTCAGTTCCATATGGAAACCTTATGGTCCATTATCCTGGTTATGGAGCCGGGGGATTTCATGGTGTTCCTGGATATCCCGGATGCTTACCTACATGTACCTATAGCATCTTACCATCAGTGCTATCTCAGGTTTGCTATCCTCCAACAGCATTTCCAGTTTCAGGCTCTAACTTCTGGACTGGCTACAGCTCCCAGGGTATTTACCACGATTATGGTAGTGATGGCAGCTTACCTTTGTCATCAGGGAATAAAGATTTTTACCATATTTGGATGACTTGCTTATCCTGGCCCAGTCTCAGTAAACTCTGCAACGCCATCTTCAAGTGACAATAGCCTGCCTACGGGCTCACGGCTGGCTCATAAATTAATCAAAGTCCTCCTTGATTACGTCACAACGCATGACGCATCTGGGGGCTGTGTTGGATACCATTCTTCAGAGAAATTTTCTACCTCTGAGCAAAATAACCTCATCACAAATGAGGGTTCAGGAATTGCTTCACAGTCTGAGAATATCCATGCATGCAGCAATGCGAGTTCTGGGATCAATGTTCTCAACATTGGACATGGAATATGCTCAGTTCCATTTGAGACCCCTTCAACATCTGATTCTCTCCAAATGGAATGGACAGCATCAGACAATAAGAACTCAGACAACAATTCTTCTGCAGGAAGTATGTCGGTCTTTAGCCTGGTGGCTACAAACGCCCCATATGGACAAAGGGCGACCCTTTTGGATCACAGATTGGGAGGTTCTGACAACAGATGCAAGTCTTCAGGGCTGGGGAGCTGTGACAGGACAGTACTCATTCCAGGGACACTGGTCCAAGGAAGAAATTTGTCTGCCAATCAACATTCTGGATCTTCGGGCCATATACATGGCAATCGCCCAGGCAAAAAAATACTCCACGGCAAGCCAATTCGGATCCGTTCGGACAATGCCACAGCAGTAGCGTTTCTCAATCACCAAGAAGGCTCTCAAAGTTGAATGGAAAGGAAGGAGGTAAGCCGCTCAATAAAATGGACGGAGCTTCATCATCCAGCTGTGTCAGTAGTGTTCATACCAGGAGTCCTAAATTGGGATGCGGACTTTCTCAGCAGACGCGACATTGATCTAAACGAATGGGCCTTATATCCAGAAGTCTTCCAGATTCTGGTAAACAAGTGGGGTCTGTGGGAAGTGGATCTTATGGCTTTTTGTCAGAACAACAAAGTACCCAGGTACGGGTCAAGAACAATGCATCCAGAAGCGATCTTCGTGGACCCTCTATCTGTGAGATGGAATTTTCATCTGGCTTATGTGTTTCCACCAATTTCTCTAGTACCCAGAGTGATTCGAAAATTCAAACAGGAAAGGGGCGCTGTGATACTAATAGCTCTGGTGGGGCCAAGAAGAAATTGGTACACAGATATGCAGAGGCTGTCCATGGGTACTCCGTTTCTACTGCCTCAACGTCCAGATCTGCTAATTCAGGGTCCCTGTCTCTACAAACATCTGGATCGGCTGTCTTTGATGGCATGGCTCTTGAAACATCTATCTTAAAGGCAAAAGGTTTTTTACAAGAGGTAATTCAGACAATGGCCCTCATTCCGAGTTGATCGGTCGTTCTTTTTTTTCGCATCGCAGTGAAAATCAGCTTAGAGCGCATGCGCAATGTTCGCACTGCGACTGCGCTAAGTAATTCTGCTATGAAGAAAGGATTTTTACTCACGGCTTTTTGTTCGCACCGGCGAACGTAGTGTGATTGACAGGAAATGGGTGTTACTGGGCGGAAACACGGCGTTTTATGGGCGTGTGGCTGAAAACGCTACCGTTTCCGGAAAAAACGCAGGAGTGGCTGGAGAAACGGGGGAGTGTCTGGGCGAACGCTGGGTGTGTTTGTGACGTCAAACCAGGAACGACAAGCACTGAACTGATCGCACAGGCAGAGTAAGTCTGGAGCTACTCTAAAACTGCTAAGTTTTTTTTGTTCGCAATATTGCGTAAACTTCGTTCGCACTTTTAAGATGCTAAGATACACTCCCAGTAGGCGTAGACTAAGCGTGTGTAACTCTGCTAAATTCGCCTTGCGACCGATCAACTCGGAATGAGGGCCAATGCTTTCCTCTGCTCGCATCTATTACCGGATTTGGCATGCATATTTTCAGAGGTGCACTGCCAAAAGTTTGGATCATAATTCCTTCAGAGTTTCTAGAATTCTAGCTTTTCTTCAAGCAGGAATGGACAAGGGGCTCTGATTGGCTTCTTTGAAGGTACAAGTGTCAGCATTATCTGTATGGTTTCAAAAGAGGATTGCAAACCTACAGGATGTTCACACGTTCTTCCAAGGAATGCTTCACATTCAACTTCCTTTTGTTCCTCCAACAGCTCCCTAGGATCTAGAATTAGTTATCAGGGCTCTTCAAGTTGCTCCATTTTAACCACTGAATCATGTGGATCTCAAATGGTTGACAGCCAAAGTGCTCTTTCTTCTGGCAATTGCTTCCACCTAGAAGTGTATCAGATTTAAGGGCACTGATGTCTCGTCTCCCTTTTTTGATATTTCATCCAGATAGAGCAGTTCTTCGAACCAGATCTGGATGTCTTCCTAAGGTGGTCTCTAAGTTCCATCTTAATGAAGAAATAGTAGTTCCAGCTTTTCAGGGACCAAACTTCTCTACGGTAGATGCATCATTGGACGTAGTTTGTGCTTTAAGGATCTACATGGATAGTACCATTGCCATAAGAAGGACAGAGTCTCTTTTTCTCCTCTATGGATTTCATAAAAGAGGATGGCCTGCTAATAAGCAAACTCTGGCAAGATGGCTTCAGGTGACAATCTCAGAAGCCAAGCTGATCTCCCTATTCTGGATAATGTTTCTGTCCACTCTACTCGTAAGGTAGGTCCTTCTTGGGCAGCCCATCGAGGTGCTTCAGCTGAACAGATCTGTAAGGCAGCCACATGGTCATCCAGTGGCGGATTCAGGGGAGAGCACCATGCCACATGCCCCCCCTGTTGTTTACAAGATGTTTTATTATAATGCAACAACCCTCCCGCCCTCCCTGTTGCGCCGCCGCAGCAACAACATCCACAGCCGCTGTGCTGAGACTTAACATTGTCCTGTCAGTCTCACCCGCAGCTGCCAGCTCCTCCCAGCCAACGCCACTGCCTGATCCTCAGCTTGCCTCTGCCTTTAAGCCTGTGCTTCTCTCCAGCCGCATGCCTGTTTCACTCTCCAGCGGCTAGAGAGTAGCACAGTGTCCAGCCACCCCTACATTCAGGATCTCCAGCCATCTAAAGAGACCCTGTAACTGACACTGTCTCCTGGGCTCCAGCTGGTGCGTGAAGGTATTTTTTTTTTTGGGGGGGGGGGGGGGGGGGTGCCAGCCATAGTACCACTCAGCCTACACATGTCACAGTGGAATCTCATTTGGACAATGCAAATATAAATTCTTCCAGCCAGGAACACCTAGTTTGTCACATGAACTTACGTAGTACATATGGTAACAAACTTTTTTTTTACTATTTGTACAGTAACTTGGAAAATTTGTCCTGGAGATGTCGGACTTTTTTTTTTTATTGCAAACACACACGCTCCTACAATTGCCTTGTCTTGATTTATTTCTTAACAAATACATTAAAAACTAAAATTTGCTGTTTGCATAAATATCTAGGCACCCACTGCCTATCACCCTCTTCCTGGTGTCACCCCTTCCTCTCTCCATTACCCACTACCTTTAACCATCTACCTGGCATCACTTATTTCCTCTCACTCACTACCTGTCACCCTCTCCCTCTCATGTGTCAGGGCATGCTGGGATATGTAGTTTCACAACAACTGGAGGGCCACAGTTTGGATATGCCTGCTCTACCTGGACTTCTAAAGGTGCATACACACAGTGAGATGTAACCTTATGATTTTGACTATATAGTCAAAATGGTAAGGAAAGTTAGTGCAAATCGGACAGTGTGTACACAGCAACGATACCGATGCACACTCCCATGGGGACAGAATCGCAAGAAAAGATAGACTGTGCAGGCAAATCAATCTTGACTATGGGGGTGATTCAGACCTGATCGTTGTCGAAGTCAAAAATATTACATACACACAACATACAAACTCCAAACAGATGGATCTCTGTTCGTGCGTTTTGCGCATATATGGTAGCATACACATTTGCACAGAGAAGCCACAAAGACATATACAACATATTCATACAACACATAGATAAAACATGTTTAGCACCATTTTGTATTAACTTATATAATAGAGTGTAACATCAGATATATATGTATTATTGGAACGGAACAAGTTAATTATATCATGCTTAGTGTCGAAATGATTAGGAGAATGTGTGGAGTAATTTGATAGCTATGGGTAGATTGTAGCACATTGCAATGATTAGTTATGATTAAATGTATGAATATGAAGCCACATTCTAAAGTGAACAAAAAAACTTCCTGAAAGACAGCATGTGTGAAGCAAAAACCAGTGGCTAACCCCTAGAATTGCATCTTCAAACTGGACATTGCTTGCATATGAACTGACCAATAACACATCATGAATGAGAGACCTTCCTCCCCTGGACAAATAGTAGAAGACTCAGCCCCAGACACGTACCTCCCCCAATACACAGTATATAGGTATTTCCCCTCACCCAGGAAGTTCTGTTGGTGGAGGTCCAAAAATGGAGATGACTGTTCACTGAGCATGGGACAGGGTGAAGTATGCTGGCTGTAACTGATTCATATGTAACTATAACTGCATCTTGTGTAATTATAACTCTGTAACCATACGTATACATGTTATACCTAATGATATACTGTACATATGTTATTTTGTATGCATACCCCTTTTAATATCAAATATATATATCTCTGAACGTTGGACCTCAGCTTACAATGTGTGCCACTGCTTGATTTCTCTTAAGGGATATAGTGTTGCGACGTTCAGTGCACTTTTGTCGTATATGGTTATAAGATGCGCCTTGCGTCTGCAGTATATATTAACGCTGGCTCATTGAAATGTTTATTTAGAAATAATTTAAAATTCACATCGTAGATGTGCTAAATTTAGCACAACTATGATCAGTTTGTCTGACATGAGGGGGGACACCCAGCACGGGGCTAATTCGCCCCGCATGTCATGCCCTACCTCCCCCCTCCCAGATGGGCGTGAAAGCATTGCACGGCGGCGATGCTTGCGCACCTGCCAAGTAGCCTCCTAGCCTGTTCTGGGTCGCAGTGACTGCGTGTGACATCACACAGCTGCCGTAGCTTGCCCCTGCAATGGCCCGGACACGCCTGCATTGTCCGGACCACGCCCCACCAATGGCATCCTAACGCTGTTGGCGCACCCCTTCCCATCCCGCAACCGCCTCTGCATGATTTTCGCATCTCACTGGGTGCGCACGCTCAGTACGCCTGCTGCGTGAGCGCACTAGACAAAGGGCTTCAGACTGCGATCGCTGATGTTGCAGCTATCAGGTCTGAATTATACCCTATATTGTGTACAATCTAGTACATAGTATAGTCAAAACTGGCACTTAGTCAAAATCTCAAGTAAAGATAGTTAATATCGGTGGTTCAGGGTTCTGGGGAGTTCAGGGGAAATCGTAAAGTTAAAATTGGAGATAGTCAGTATCTCACCGTGTGTATGCACCGTAAGTATAGTCAGGCAGTGGGCTCTATTCTTTATGTTTGTTCTCTGGGTGACCCACTCTAGCGGGGTTTACATTACGTCCTGGTTTTTCCATTAGCTGTGGTATGTTTTTGCATGTTTATATTTCTGTGTTTTAATTTTCACACATTGTTTTTGTTTATGCTGGTTGCCAGGACACCGCAGGACTGCCGGGGGACACAAGGGTGCGCACGTCGCAATGATGTGACATTACTAGACCTGTCAGTCGGCGGGAGAGCGGCCACGTTCATGGTGACAGAGGATTATTTAGGTAAGATGTCTGTGTTTGTTTGTTGATCTTGAAAATGGTTTTAAATAACCGAAACGTAGACCAGAGAGTAAACCTCTGTGTCATGATTGATCAATTTTACAGACCTGTGAGTGCCAATGTCTTGCGTGAGAGTTATATATGGTGTGAGTACACACAGGAGGGCACTCAGGCAGTTGCACTTTAGAAGTTTTTGAGTGCCGGTGATATTGCAAAAGAGATAGATAGATAGATAGATAGATAGATAGATAGATAGACCTCATATTTATATATATATATATATATATATATATATATATATAAAACCAAGGATTAATACTGCGCCATGTGTGATAAAAGACAGATATGTTGTATAAAAAATGGCAATCCAATGTGACACTCCCCTGTGCTGCTAATGGGGTGTCAGCTGGGTCCCTCAATACATACAGGGGTGGTAATACCCTGAAAAGAATGTAGGAAAAAGGGAGGGATATGTAGCAACCACGGTGTCAACTAATAAAGTATAAAATTGCCAATTACAATAAAAACTATTTACTACCATAAAAGTTATACATAAGAGAAGCACATATAAAAAATGGGACAATATACACACAGTTGAACTAAAAGCACTTAAATGAACGTATAAAAACGACAGTAAGATCAAGTAAAACAGATTTTCCTTATCTTAAATGAGGTAGGTACAGGTCTCCCAACACGTTTCATCTCAAAAGACTTCTTCATTTAAGTGCTTAAGTGCTTTTAGTTCAGCTGTGTGTATATTGTTGTCCCATTTTTTATATGTGCTTCTTTTATGTATAACTTTTATGGTAATAAATAGTTTTTAGTGTAATTGGCAATTTTATACTTTATTAGTTGACACCGTGGTCGCTACATATCCCTCATTCCCCCCCCCCCTTTTTCCCATATATATATATATATATATATATATATACACACACACACTCACACACACACACTTCCTCTGGTATGAACTCTCGACCACGTCCGCAGAGGCGATGGAGAGGTAGATTTCAGAAAACCAGTCTGTCATCCAGTGAGGCATATTCTTCCTCGGGTGAGGATGTTTCTTTGGCACAATGTGCAGCTGGCAAGAAACCCCTTTTAGTGACACGTTCCCGCGCAGGGCGAGGAAAAGACCAACAAGGAGAGGCGGACAATGTCGCAGGAACATCCAGAAGGGGTCGGAACAAGAAATTAATCTTGTCTTTAATTTATCATCAAGGACACTGACTGACACTGAGACTAGGGTGCTCAATAAAGGTGTGGGATTTGTGCCAACTGTCCCATTTAATGATTTACACTGGAAAATTGACCAGACATTTTTGCACCGTCAGCTTAAGTTGAAAGAATTTTTTGGAGATGCTAATGAATTACAGGGTGATGCTCAGACAGTGAAGAAATTTAAGAGAAAATCGACATTTGATCCGGTTTCACGGACTATATCTATTACGGCATTTATGAGAGCGCTTGATAGTCAAGTTTTTGATTCTTCTAAGAGACATACACCTGGCAGGCTGAATTTGACTCCCCCTGAGCACAAAGCACTGAGGGATCTGGGGAATTACAAGGAGGTATTTCGTCCCGCTGATAAAGGCGGAGGTATAGTGGTGCAGGATGTAACTGATTACTGCAACGAGATTGAGAGGCAGTTGTCAGATGTTTGTACATATCGGAAATTGACTTATGATCCTACTAGTGAATATGAGTTGGCACGTGACACTTTACTTAATGATGCTATGTAGAATGCTATTATTGATGAGGAAACTTGTCTATTTTTGAAGGTTGACTGTCCTAGGGTACCGTTATTATACAATCTACCCAAGATTCATAAGAATTTGGACAAGCCGCCTGGCCGTCCTATAATTTCAGCAAGGAAACCTTTGTGTAGCAAAATTTCAGAATTTCTGGATTATTTCATTCAGCCAAGTGTTCAGTCACAGAGCACTTATCTCAAAGATACCACGTCCCTGTTATTGAAGCTTAAAGATCTTGGAGTCATTCCTGACAATACGTGGATGTGTACACTAGACATCACTAGCCTTTACACGAACATCCCTCATGCTGATGGTATTTTAGCTGTTAAGAAATTGCTTAGGGATGATTGAACTATAGTGGTCCAGATCTCAACTTTTTGATTTCTCTCTTGGATTTTGTGTTGCATAAGAATTATTTTTATCATAATGGTGGTTATTACCTTCAATTAACCGGTTGCGCGATGGGATCGCATGTCGCACCGGTTTATGCGAATGCATACATGTTTGAGATAGAGAGAAAGTGTTTTTTTAATAGAGACACGAGGGATAAGATATTATTCTACTCCAGGTATATTGATGACATCATACTCTTTTGGAGAGGTGGTTATGAGGGATTTGTTGAGTTGTTAGAATCTATCAATAGACTTGACTGCCCTATTAAGTATACCTATACCTGTAGTTTGGAAAATATCTCCTACTTGGATGTGAGTATTTCATTGGTGGAGAATAGAATTGCTACTTCTCTTTTTTTGAAACCAACAGATAGGAATACATTGTTGTCATACAGTAGTCATCATCCGATGGCTATGAAGAGGAGTTTGCCTTATTCACAGTTATTACGTGTAAAGAGAATTACGAGTAATGAGCAGATACTGATTCAGGATCTTGATGCTATGTCAAATAAGTTTAATGCCAGAGCTTATTCACAATCTATTTTGTCTGAAGCTAGAAAGAAAGTGGATGGAACATCCAGAGATTCTCTATTGAGACAATCTGATAGAGATCGGGTCTCTAATAGGTTGCATTGGGTGAGGAGGTATAATACCTCGCATGATATTGTTGAAAAACAGGACACTATGGCCGATTGTTCAGGGAGACAGAGATTCGAGAGTATTTAGACCTTTACAGGTGATGTCATGTCTTAAGAGAGGAAAGAACATACGGGATTGGGTTGTGCACCCTGATATTACAGATCATATGCAGTATGAGCCTCGAGTACAAGCTAAGAGTGGTGGTTGCTATAAATGTTCTGGGTGCACAACTTGTCGATTTATGATTGCCAGTAAATATTTTTTCCATCCGCATAGTGGCTAGAGATATAAAATTAGGTCGTTAGTTACATGTTCAATGAGTTATGTGGTTTATATGATCAAGTGTCCGTGTGGGTCTTGCTATATAGGTAAGACCATACGGACCTTTAAAGAGCGCATGACCCTACATAGGTCTTCTATTAGGGCGGCCCTAATGAGTAAAGCTTCTGAGCAGCCTGTGGCTAGTCACTTTTTTGAAAATAATCATTCGTTGTCTAGTCTCAGATACATCATTATAGATCATGTGCCCGACAGTCCTAGAGGTGGTGACCGACATAAGAGGCTTTTACAAATTGAGGCAAAGTGGATCCAATTATTGGATACAGTTAAACCAAGAGACCTCAATGATCATCTTACTTTTAGTATGTATTGGTAATCAGATGTTTTTTTCATGTTTTCCGATTGACATAATGGTTTTTATATATATATGTATGGTGATAATAACATTAATTCTATGTTCATATGTATACAGTATGTAGTTGCAGGGATGCTATCGATTAATATGTCATTGGAAGTATAGAGTTTGCACATGTTTGTATTTATTAATATATATGTATTTTTTTTAATTTTTTGTGTTGTTTTTTGGTATTAGGGGTATGGCTGCCAAACGGGTTGCCATAGTTACCGGACGCTGCTTCCGGTGTTTTGTTGATGTAAGAGGGTTGCTATGGCAACGTGTGCAGCGGCTGGCGTGCTCCATGTCAGGAGAGCGTCACTATTGACTGCCCGGAGGAGTGGTCGGGTTGCCTAGCATCCCGGCGCTGCACTTGTGATCTGTATTCTCTGGAAATTCTGACTTTTGAATTGTATGCAGCTATGTGATTTTGGCGCACCCATTTATCAGCAATACGGGGTATATAAGGTATGTGTTTGTCACTGTTTAATTGTTATGTGTATCCTGATGACGGGTTGAAATAAACCCGAAACGTTGATAGAAAAAAAAAAAAGATAGAGGACCGTGTCCATTCATTACAAGTCCAGCGAGTGCCGTCTATCTATCGATCGATCTATCTATCGATCGATCTATCTATCTATCTATCTATCTATCTATACACACACACACACACACACACACACACACACACACACACACACACACACACACGCACACACACCTTTTTTATATATATAAAAAAAAAAATCCACAGAAAATTGCAACTTAATTGTTGTCATCTTTCCATATCTATAATGTAGTTTTATATTATTTAATATGCAGTTTCATAATATAGTGTATGATCTATAGAAGAATCATCTAGTGACACATACTGTACATACAGCATCTATTTATTTATTTATTTAATTGTCGGTTTTCTGAAATATAGTTGAGTTGATTTATTAACATAATCTGTGTTTTTCCAAGGTCATTTTGACCCATGATGAGCACAGAATTAGCAGAAACATTTCTGTGGCATTTCCTACACAGCTGGACAATTGAAATGTTACAGTTTAAATACCATTCCATTGACCTTTGGGAGTACAGCAATGATGTGGGAAAAATGATAACATGAACTCACTCCTACTGTGTAAACAAAACACTAAGGGGACTATTCATTAATCAATTCTGCCCTTGAAATATACGGAAACTGCTGTTTCTCCATATTTAAGGGCATAATTACGTATCCCTTAGCTGTACCACAGAGGAAAGAAGAATATATCAGAGATAATTTCTGTCAGTCCACCAGCTCCCACAGCAGCCATCCTGAAAGTTTTCTATGGGGTCAGTATTTAACAATACCGTATCTGTAAAACAAAGCTTTGCAGATCTTGCCTGCATGGGTAAAGGCCATTACCTGTAGTTGGGCTGCGGGGATGGCTTTCCTGTGGACTGCAGGATGCCTTAAAGCGCTTTGCCACATTGTACATGTGCAGCCGCATAGGGAAATCTGCACATGCCGAGAAGCTGCAAGGGGATCCTGCGGTAGAAGTAAAGAGATCACGGATGCAATAATTTTACTTCTTCCTGATTGCCAGTGTGGGTTTATTGGAAAAAAAGAATATTTAATGCTGCAATTTGCAGACATAAGGATTCTAAATTTTCAGGTCAAAACTCATATTTTAATAAATATGCTCCTAAGAGTCCAATGTGACAGCATACATATATACATATATACATATATACAGGCAAGCAAAAAAAATTGAGAATTGTATAATAAACTGGAATAGAAAATATGTAATAACAATGGACAACCAGAAAAATAAACATTAAAGAATGGAATACCAATAATGTAACATGTCCACAGCAATGTCCTGATTTCCAGAAGATGGGAAGCAATGCAATATGTAAATATCCTCCCACTAATATGTTGTTTTTCCAGCTGAGGTTTTGTTCTCAGCATAGGTAATTAGGTTACTGCCATAGCAGGGGGAGGAGCTCTAGACTGCACACCCTAACTGCTTGTAATAAGAGGTGCTACCTTGCTGAGACTTGTAGTACTACACATAGAAAAAAAAGAATGCAGGTGCACTATGCAAACATTACTACTCAAAATTGAAATATATATTACAATTAAATATCATATAAGAGGTTGTTAGCATAAATCTGGCCAAAAAATGGACCTGCCCACCATCATCCAGGTCACCTCATCGGGCAAGTCCCTAATATTCTAAGGGTTCATACCTGGAGTGTAGCGCACAACCAAACCAGTACAACCATCCCCACCCCCCACACCACCACCACCAGCACCACCAGCACCACCACCACCACCAACAACAACAAAGGGCATCTCGTAACTGAAAGATATCAGTGAAGTATTACAGAGTATCAAGTGTGTGAAAGCAGCGACTCAGTGTTAGGAGTGTTACAAGAGTGAAATATGTGTGAAAAAAATACTTGGATAACATACTGTACATGAAGATTACATTGCTATAACAGTGCTTCTTCTTTCATGTAAACCAGTAAAAAGACTTGGTTATGAACTATGGAAATAAATGGTTAAATAGATGCTATCCAATGCACAAGCAATTGCTATTCCATCAGAATGTGAATTAAAGTTGAAGACCTTAAGGATATACTGTATGTACAGTATATACGGTGATAAAGCTGAATAGTCCAGGATTTATAGCTGAGATGCAAGGGAACTGAACAAGGCTGATTGCACACTCAGAGAGAGATTTGTCAGCAGAATATTGCTAATAAAAATTCCCATTAAAATGATTTTATTACCACCTTTTCTACCAACTCATCAACAATTAATAAGGCATAAAAATACTGATCAAAATGCCAAGTACATACACAAAACACAATGCTGTATTTCCCATGTACCATAACACAAAACACAATGCTGTATTTCCCATGTACCATAATCAACTTGCATCATTTCACTTGAAATCTTGATTATTTTGGGCAATGAGGAACTTGCCATGACACATCTATATACTGGAAGGTGCCTGGGATATTACATCTTCTAGATCTATGGCTAGAATATTTTTGATACTCGTAGCACATTAAACACCAGTAGTTAGTCTTGATGCTCTTGCTTAATGCGACCCAATAAAATTGCCAGCGGGAATACAGTAGCAGTATTACAGATACTCAACATAGAACCTTAATCTCCACTTTAAAATATATTATAGGCACCAATCTTACCAATTGTTCAGGATTTAAAGGGATATCCCATGTCTGGGACTGGAACATTCCCCCATTTCTCATACGTCCTAGAGGATGCTGGGGACGCTTCAAGAACCATGGGGTATAGACGGGATCTGCAGGAGACATGGGCACTTTAAGACTTTGAATGGGGGTGAACTGGCTCCTCCCTCTATGCCCCTCCTCCAGACTCCAGTTAGATTCTGTGCCCAGAGAGACTGGTCACACACTGAGGAGCTCTACTGAGTTTCTCTAGAAAAGACTTTATGTTAGGTTTATTATTTTCAGGGAGCACTGCTGGCAACAGGCTCCCTGCATTGTGGGACTGAGGGGAGAGAAGCAGACCTACGTCTGTGAGTTTAAAGGCTCTGCTTCTTAGGCTACTGGACACCATTAGCTCCAGAGGGTCTGATCACTTGGTACGCCTAGCTGCTCGTTCCCGGAGCCGCGCCGTCACCCCCCTCACAGAGCCAGAAGAAAGAAGCCGGGTGAGTAAAAGAAGAACAGAAGACTTCAGTGATGGCAGAAGACTTCAGTGTCTCTGAGGTAACGCGCGGCGGTCGCGCTGCGCGCCATTGCTCCCACACACAAGCGGCACTACAAGGGTGCAAGGCGCAGGGGGGGGCGCCCTGGGCAGCAATATACCTCATATATTAGCCTGGCAAAGTGGTATACAGTGCATAGGCACTGTATACAGACCCCCGCCAGTATAAAAATATAAAAAAGTAGCGGGACTGAAGCGCGCCAATAAGGGGGCATGGCTTAGCCCTCACAGCTCTATCTAGCGCCATTTTCGCCTCACAGAGACACTGGCCCTGCCAAAGCACTGATGAACAGCTCACAGTGAAAAACGGGGGGGGGGGGGGCACAGTAGTTTAGTGCAATATATGTTAAAAATAAAGCACTATATATAATGAGCGTGTGTAAAATAGCTGGTAAACGTTTTCTGTGTTTTCCCTGTCAGAAAGTACTGGGGTCTATCCCTTATAGCCAGTGTAAGGTCGGTGGGTGTTTAGTACACGTGTGTCGGCATGTCTGAGTGCTCTGCCACAAACGGCTATGGGAATCCCTCTGTCGGCACCGCCGACTCCTGATGGTACTTGATTCATGAAAATAAGTGTCAACATGTCAGTAGTTGTATGCTTTTCCAAAAGAGAAAACTATATGGGAGACACAGGCGTGTGTGGGTGACCCTGTCAGCACCAACTAATCTGGGTAAAAATTAACATGATAATGTGATGCATTTCAGAAAGCTACACCTGTATATATATATATATATATATATATATATATATATATATATAGAGCAGGTACGGACCGGCACTCCTCCTGATAGCTGAATCTGACCCTGGTGCCTTCTGATAGAAATTATGCAGAGTCCCAATACAAACGACAGCGGCACTCAAGGCTTTTCAAAAATAGAAAATTGTATTCAAGGTGAACAAAAAAGCCGACGTTTCGGGGCTTACCCGCCCCTTTGTCAAGGTGTGTAACGTTACACACCTTGACAAAGGGGCGGGTAAGCCCCGAAACGTCGGCTTTTTTGTTCACCTTGAATACAATTTTCTATTTTTGAAAAGCCTTGAGTGCCGCTGTCGTTTGTATTGGGACTCATATATATATATATATATATATATATATTTGGTACGGTTGCATTGATCTGTGGCTCGAACACAGACGTAGTAATTTTTGTGGAGGGCGTAATATTAATAATAGATATATTTCCCTCAGACCCCTCGGGGTCGCAAAAATGTTATTTTGCCCAGTTACTACTCCCTGTTATCGACACGAATACTATTTCTTATGTCGACCATAATGTTTCCTGATTAGATCCACAACATCGGCATTCAGTACGTGTTTCATACACATTAAGAACGTATTAACATCACTAGGGACCCTGCTGTTCCTGACAAAATATATATATATATATATATATGAGATATATATATATATATATATATATATGAGATATATATATATATATATATATATATATATATAGATAGATATATGTGTGTACATGTGTATTTAAATGTGTATATTTATACAATTTTTTTTATAATGAATGCTGAAGTAAACTTTTCCTTTTCATGTGCTGGTCGCTCTGTTGAATAACTCTGGGTCAGCCGTGACAAGATGGTTTCAAATCATCACGAGGAGTACGAGTGTTTATTCTTTTCCCACCATGGATAGAATAAAGTGAGAGTCAACCCCTGTTCTGCACGGGGCCCTGTCACAAAGGATCGTTTACAGGAAGCTAAGTGATATTTTAATTATATGCTTTGATTATACTAGCATTGCATGCGCATGGGGGAGTGCTTGTATTCAGAAATGGTCGGTTACTTTGTCATCCGATATAATTACCCTGGGGAGAGATGAGATACTCCTTAAGTTGGGTCATATCTAGAACATTGCAGCATACTGCCGTGCGACTACAAGGGATGGGACTCTTGGGTGCGCGGGCCCCTTCCATGGCGATCTCGGCTAGGAGGGCATTGTGGATTCACCAAAGGGATGCTAATGCTGACTCCGAAAAGAAGTGGAGTCTCTTCCCCATGAAGGTGAAGCCTGGTTTGGTGATGGCCTTGTTAATATGCTCTCGGCAGGTGCCACGGGTAAGTCTACCTTCTTGCCCTTTGTTCCCTCACAACGGTTGGTGACGCATTGTTGTAGGATGCAGTCATTTCGACCGAATAGATAAGGATTCCCCTTTCTTTGCAGGTAAAGGAAGGTAAAAAAGGTAAGAGGTCAGCTGCCTTTTCAAGTTCACAGGAGCAGAAATCATCCGTTGTTTTCTGCCACGTCCACCGCAGGACGTTGGGTCTATCTTGCGGGTGCCCACACCAGTGGGACCACGTCTAAAACTCTTCAGTCAGTCCTGGAAAGGACATGGACCAGTGATATAAGGATAGAGTCCCTAGGGGGACATACGGGAGTTTCCAGACGTTTTCCCTCACCGATTTTTTCAAATTGACCTTACCGATCCTCCTCAAGTCAGGGAGGTAGTATGTGACGCAATACAAGAGTTGTGTCAGAATCAGGTCATTGTCCTGCTGTTCCGATCATAAAGAAAAAAAAAAAGAGAAGAAGCTGTTATTCAAGCTTTTTCGTGCTCCCGAGGCCGGACGGCTCGGTCAGACAAATCCCCAAAATTTCTACTTAAACTCCATGAGGGAATCTCTCATGGCAGGATTCTCCACTCTGAGAGAGGAGAAAGGAGGTCTAATTACGGTTTCTTCCGCATTAGGCTTACATGAGGTTTGCGATTCAGGATTGTTGTTACCATTTCACCAGGGTGATGGCGGTATGATGGGTTTCCTTCGATAGTAAGGAGTCATAATTATTCTGTACTGGATCGCTCTCCGAATTACGGAGAGATCAAGACTGAGAATTCAGAGTCTGGCAGACCTGCAACGGTGTCAATCCATCAATACATTCAGTTGCTGAAAAAGATGGTTGCGGCCTAAGAGGCCATTCAGTGGGCAGGTTGCATGCCAGAGTGTTTAGCGGGACCTGTTGGACAAGTGGTCTGGTTCCCACCTGGGATAATCATGGATTCAAGACCAGTATCTCACTCCTGTGGTAGCGGCGCAATTCTCACCGAGGGCAAGTGTCATGTTAGGATACTTGTCGCCACATTAACGGTCTAGAGTTAAGGGCCGTTTATAACAGTTTTCTACAAACAAAAACCGGAGAAGAAATGGCAGAAGCCAGAAAGATTTTCCGTTGGGCGACGAAAACATTTACGCGCTCTATCAGCAATGTTCGTTCCAAGAGTAGACAACTGGGAAGCAGACTTCCTCGGCGGACACGTTCTCCATCGAGGAGGGTAGAGTCTTCATCAAGCGGTTTTCACAGAAGTGACAAGTCTTTGGAGAATTCCGCAAATAGACAAGATGGCGTCTCGCCTCGACAAGAAACTTCAGAGACTGGTCAAGGAGGGCTGGTATCTGGATCTTCAGCAATAACTCATAGGAGATCCCTGACCTCTTCCTCTGCAAGAGGATCTGTTATAGCAGGGGCCGTGTGTGTTCCAAGACTTACCGCGGTTTCCATTGACGACTTGGAGATTGAACGTCGGATCCCAGCCCGAAAGGGCATTCTCAGTGAAGTCATCCCTACTCTTCTTCAGGCAGAAAAGAAGTAACGTCAAAACATTACCACCATATGTGGAGGAAATTATGTGTCTTGGTGTGAATCCAAGAAAGTTCCTACGGAAGAATTCCAGTTGGATCGTTTTCTCCATTCTTTTCTTACAAGATCGTGTGGATGCGATCTTAAGTTGGGCTCGATTAAGGTTCAGATTTCAGCCTTATCGGTTTTCTTCCAAAAACACTTGGCCTCCTTTCCAGAGTTTCATATTTTCGTAAAAGGAGTCTTACACATCCATCCTCCCTTTGTGCCTCTGTGGCACCATGGGATCTTTACGTGGTGTTGCAGTTCCTGCTATTTCTTTGGTTGAACCTTTCAGTAAGGTTGAGTTGAAATTCCTCAGTTGGAAAGTGGTTATGCGGTTGAACTTGGCATCCGCAAGGCGGGTGTCTGAGTTTGCGGCTTGGTCTCATAAGAGCCCCTATTTAATCTTCCATGAAGATAGAGCAGAGTTGAGAACTCGGCAGCAATTTCTGCCAAAAGTGGTTTCATCGTTTTCACTTGAACCAACCTATTGTGGTGCCGGTGGCTACTGACGCCTGGGCGACATCGAAGTATCTCAATGTGGTCTGAATTTTGAAAATTTATGTTGCCAGATTGGCTCAGATTAGGTAAACGGAGGATCTGTTTATCCTGTATGCTCCCAACAAGATTGGGGTTCCTGCTTCCAAGCAGACTGTTGCACGCTGGATCTGTAATACGATTAAGCTTGCTCTTTTTTTACGGCTGGATTGCCGTTACCGAAATCGGTGAAGGCCCATTCTACCAGGAAGGTGGGCTCATCCTGGGTGGCTGCCCGAGGGGTCTCGGTTTTACAGCCTTGCAGAGCAGCTACTTAGTCGGGTTCAAACATTTTTGCAAATATTCTACAAGTTTGATACCCTGGCTGATGAGGACCTCTGGTTTGGGCAATCGGTGCTGCAGAGTCATCCGCACTCTCCCGCCCGTTCTAGAGCTTTGGTATAAACCCCATGGTTCTTGAAGCATATCCAGCATCCTCTAGGACGTATGAGAAAATAGGATTTCAATACCTACCGGTAAATCCTTTTCTCTTAGTCCGTAGAGGATGCTGGGCGCCCGTCCCAGTGCGTACTGTATCTGCAGTTATTGGTTATAGTTACACTCATGTTGTGTTTCTTTTCAGTCAGCCTGTTGCTGACGTTATTCATGCCATGGCATGCGGTATGCTATTATTGGTTGTGTTTACACACAGGTTGTGTTACATTTTCTGTCAGCATATTGCTGTATATTTTTCATGCCATCGGCTGGTGTTCTATTGAATGCCACGTTCTGCGGCATGTTTGAGGTGTGAGCTGGTATGACGCTCACCGTGTTTAAACAATAAATTCTTTCCTCGAAATGTCCATCTCCCTGGGCACAGTTCTATAACTGGAGTCTGGAGGAGGGGCATAGAGGGAGGAGCCAGTTCACCCCCATTCAAAGTCTTAAAGTGCCCATGTCTCCTGCGGATCCCGTCTATACCCCATGGTTCTTGAAGCGTCCCCAGCATCCTCTACGGACTAAGAGAAAAGGATTTACTGGTAGGTATTAAAATCCTATTTTTTACCCCTCTCTGCTGGTAGCAGATCATGACATCATAATATAGATGTAACCATGCTCATCGTTGCTGTAGTCACTGCATAAAATAGCATGGGTTTGCGTGACAAGGCATGGTAAGTCACAAGAGGATGCATGGCACTGCTGGGTGGTTATTGCTCCACTGTACAATACACCTACAGTGGATGGATACTGCACTGAAGACTATACAATCGCCTATTGTATACAGGGGGTCATTACGACCCGATCGCTCGCTGCAGTTTGTCGCAGCGCAGCGATCGGGTCAGAACTGCGCATGTGCCGGCGCCACAGTGCACTGACGCATGGCAGCTTTCATAACCTAGCGATCGCCTCTGAGACAGGCGGTTGCTAGGCGGGAGGGCCTGAACGCCGGTGTTAAGCCGCCATTTAGGGGGAGTGGTCCGGCCAACGCAGGCGTGGCTGGACCATTGGGGGGGTAGGCCGCGGTGGCTGTGTCCCCTGCGGCCAGCGGGAGCGACAAGCAACTCCCGGCCAGCCGCAGGAGATGCGCTGGCCGGGAATTACTCCTCAAATACAAAGGCATCGCCTCTGTGCAATGCTTTTGTATTTGTGCGGGGGAGGGGGGGGCGGCACTGACATGCGGGGCGGACCCCCGCACGTCTGAGTCAACAATCGTAGCTATGCTAAATTTAGCACAGCTACGATCAACTCGGAATGACCCCCACAGTGTAAACTGTCGCACAACCAGTCTTTTTACTACAGTAATATTGCATGGATGGCTGGAAAATCACTGGAGCAGCAGTGAACTACAAGTCTCAGCACGATAACACCTCATTTTATTAAACACTGCCTGTGCGGCTTTATAGCAACTCGTGCATGCACATTGTATTGTAATCGACTAGTGCCAATTTCGGCAGTGATTTACGACACTCACACAGTGATGACTTTCCTTACAAATGGTGCAGTTGGTGTGATTGAGGGACGCTCTATGAAATCACTACTCTACTAAAAAGGTCTGTTTAGATTAAAGTTACAGAATTTGGGTGGACTGCGCACAGAAATGTACTACGTTACGGGGAGTGCTGCTGGTGTTAACAAGTTGGTCCTACTTGTTAGAATAAATGGTGCAAGAGTAGAGATTTTTACACTGCGCTCACCCCCGGTTTCTAATTGTGCATGTATATGCACTAGTGTAATAAATGGTGAAATGTTTGATTAAGTTTCAAATGATATTTATTTAAATAACTGATAGTCCAGAATTCATATAAATGCGTGAATAAACTCTGTTTGGCTATATTAAGCCTTTTGCTAATTGTGCAGGAGCACGCTTGCTTCTAGATATAATGAGATGAAGTCCATAAGCAGGATGATAAGTGATTTAGGAAAAAATGAAAAAAGGTGAAAAAGTCTATTTGTTGTACTACAGGCCGCGGCGTCCCGCTGGTCTGTATGAAATGAGTGCACTTGTTTAAAATGACATTCCGTCACTGATGTTCAAGCAGCAGCGGAGAGTGCGTGAGAAAGAAAGGGACTCCGGACTGGTCCACCCTCCCCCTGCTTCTGCCGCCGTCACTGTGACTGTGTTCGGTCACAGGTCGGAGGCTAGTCAGCCTGGGTTCGGTGCCTGTCTTGGGGGGGGAGATGCACGCACTGCGACCGCTCTCAGAGTGGTTCGTTGCCGCACTCCCTCCGCCTACAGAGACTCACCTTAGTTCTCCTTCTCCGCTGCTGGATGTGTCAGTGGCAGGCTGTCTCCTCGATGTTTCTCCGTCGTCCGTGACCCGCAGACACTTCCTGGTCTTCAGTCACATGACCGGGTTCAGTCTCTTGTTCCGCTCCTTCTGCTTGATCGTGCCGCTGTTGTTGAAAGGTGTTAGGAAATTGCTCCATCGCGTTTCGGCCCTTGGGGGCCTTCCTCTGGGAGAAAAAGTGTATGGAATTTCTCCTGTGGTGAAGAAATAAATAGCCTGATCTGTGGTTCCTTCGCTCTGATTGGTTGTCGTTCTTCATGTGATGATAGGCAGTTGTTCTTGTCAATCACATTGTGTGCCCAATGAGATTATTATTGCTGTGCTCACATGTGCTCAGTCTTTTATTGTCCTTGATTGGCTTTTAAAACTGTCAGTCATGTTCCTTATCTCGCAATGAGTGGGTTTCTGACTCTGGAATTTTGTTTATAGTTACCTAGAATACTTGTTTGGTAATGATTCTTACCCTGGTTGATAAACTGGTGCACTATACGAAATCAGAAATCAGTAGGTATAAGTGGAAATAATAATAATGAAACAAAAGTAAAAATAAAATACATAAAAATTTATATATTGAATAATAAATGATAAAAAAATTAAAATAAAATAAAATATAAAATAAAATAGAATATGAAATAAATGAAACTAAAATCCTAAAAGTACATTACTTTAATCTGCTGCAGAGTGTGGGTAGTAGGATTCAGATGGAGTGGATTAATGCAACCTCAAGTGAGAATAGATGGATGATTATAAGCTGGAATGTGTTGAGTTATTTCTGGTTTCTACATTGATCACAGAACAAAGATATCAAGTATATCAAGTATGATATCTTTGTTCTGTGATCAATGTAGAAACCAGAAATAACTCAACACATTCCATCTTATAATCATCCATCCTCACTTGAGGTTGCATTAATCCACTCCATCTGAATCCTACTACCCACACTCTGCAGCAGATTAAAGTAATGTACTTTTAGGATTTTAGTTTCATTTATTTCATATTCTATTTTATTTTATATTTTATTTTATTTTTATTTTTTATCATTTATTATTCAATATATAAATTTTTATGTATTTTATTTTTACTTTTGTTTCATTATTATTATTTCCACTTATACCTACTGATTTCTGATTTCGTATAGTGCACCAGTTTATCAACCAGGGTAAGAATCATTACCATAGCAAGTATTCTAGGTAACTATAAACAAAATTCCAGAGTCAGAAACCCACTCATTGCGAGATAAGGAACATGACTGACAGTTTTAAAAGCCAATCAAGGACAATAAAAGACTGAGCACATGTGAGCACAGCAATAATAATCTCATTGGGCACACAATGTGATTGACAAGAACAACTGCCTATCATCACATGAAGAACGACAACCAATCAGAGCGAAGGAACCACAGATCAGGCTATTTATTTCTTCACCACAGGAGAAATTCCATACACTTTTTCTCCCAGAGGAAGGCCCCCAAGGGCCGAAACGTGTTGGAGCAATTTCCTAACACCTTTCAACAACAGCGGCACGATCAAGCAGAAGGAGCGGAACAAGAGACTGAACCCGGTCATGTGACTGAAGACCAGGAAGTGTCTGCGGGTCACGGACGACGGAGAAACATCGAGGAGACAGCCTGCCACTGACACATCCAGCAGCGGAGAAGGAGAACTAAGGTGAGTCTCTGTAGGCGGAGGGAGTGCGGCAACGAACCACTCTGAGAGCGGTCGCAGTGCGTGCATCTCCCCCCCCAAGACAGGCACCGAACCCAGGCTGACTAGCCTCCGACCTGTGACCGAACACAGTCACAGTGACGGCGGCAGAAGCAGGGGGAGGGTGGACCAGTCCGGAGTCCCTTTCTTTCTCACGCACTCTCCGCTGCTGCTTGAACATCAGTGACGGAATGTCATTTTAAACAAGTGCACTCATTTCATACAGACCAGCGGGACGCCGCGGCCTGTAGTACAACAAATAGACTTTTTCACCTTTTTTCATTTTTTCCTAAATCACTTATCATCCTGCTTATGGACTTCATCTCATTATATCTAGAAGCAAGCGTGCTCCTGCACAATTAGCAAAAGGCTTAATATAGCCAAACAGAGTTTATTCACGCATTTATATGAATTCTGGACTATCAGTTATTTAAATAAATATCATTTGAAACTTAATCAAACATTTCACCATTTATTACACTAGTGCATATACATGCACAATTAGAAACCGGGGGTGAGCGCAGTGTAAAAATCTCTACTCTTGCACTGTTTAGATTAAACACTTGCTGCGTGACTTTTGAAGCAAACTTGTGGCAATACTTTTGGCTAAATGCAAACACACAGAGCTGCCCTAAACCCCACCTTTCATTTGTTAGGAATGTCATCACAGTGTGAGTGCCGCATCACTGCTGAAATTGCCACTAGCCACTTACAGAACAATGGGGCAGATTTATTAAACTCGGTGAAGTGATAAAGTGGAAGGTAATAAAGGACCAGCCAATCAGCTCCTTACTACCATGTCACAGGCTGGGTTTGAAAAATGTCAGTTAGGAGCTGACTGGCTGGTCCTTTATCCCTTTCCAATTTATCACTTCACCAAGCTTAATAAATCTGCCCCAATGTGCACGGCATGCGTTGCGATAAAGATGCACGGACAGTGTTTAATAAAATGAGATGTTATCATGCTCAGACTTGTAGTTGACTGCTGTTTGGGTGATTTCCTAGCCAATCCCCAACACCAACCCCACCGTTCATTTCTAAGGGACATCATCACTGCAGAAATTGCCACTAACCCCTTAAGGCCCGTATTCACGGGGCACATGTGGGGGGAGATGTGTGCTGAGCGTGCGGGTAGGGGACGGGACGGGGGGGATGCTCATTTCACGGAGTTTGGGTAGCCTTGCTGTAAGAGATTTACATTTACACCTAAAAATGTAAGTGTCTTAATTGTCACAAATTCACTGCATATGTCAAAAATATGGGGGTCATTCCGAGTTGTTCGCTCGCAAGTGGATTTTAGCAGATTTGCTCATGCTAAGCCGCCGCCTACTGGGAGTGAATCTTAGCATCTTAAAATTGCGAACGATGTATTCGCAATATTGCGATTACACACCTCGTAGCAGTTTCTGAGTAGCTCCAGACTTACTCGGCATCTGCGATCATTTCACTGCTTGTCGTTCCTGGTTTGACGTCACAAACACACCCAGCGTTCGCCCAGACACTCCCCCGTTTCTCCGGCCACTCCTGCGTTTTTTCTGGAAACGGTAGCGTTTTTTCCCACACGCCCATAAAACGGCCTGTTTCCGCCCAGTAACACCCATTTCCTGTCAATCACATTACGATCGCCAGAACGATGGAAATGCCGTGAGTAAAAATCCTAAGTGCATAGCAAATTTACTTGGCGCAGTCGCAGTGCGGACATTGCGCATGCGCATTAAGCGGAAAATCGCTGCGATGCGAAGATTTTTACCGAGCGAACAACTCGGAATGACCCCCTATATACAGCTTAATATAATATTTTACACATACAACCATAAATTGTTTTCAATACGTTATACCTCTGTCCTTAACGGGAATTGAATGCCAGTTGAAGGCTATGTTAAGCATTGACCATACCACTAGCCCAAGGAGCCACCTAGTGAGATGCTGCACACCTGCAGTGACAAAGTGATATCTTTTTTTTTAGTTCCCCACCCCGGAGCTATTCAATTATTTGTCAATTTCCTGGCACAGTGAATGCACGGGCAACATGTAGTAACCCATAGTTTCCATGTCACGTGCTGGAGTCTATGAGTTAAGTCCCAGAGGGTGCTGCTGAGGCGGTAAAGAAACCCTATGGGGCTTACCGTGCTGGGTAGTAAACCTTGGGTAGTAAACCTTAACTGAATCGCTCTTGGCTAACAATTAGTAGTATACTGAAGAAAACAAAAAGGTCTTTGCTCACTGAATAACAGTGGGGCAACCTTCTGTGACCCCTTGCATATCTCGGTCCAATTCTTTGCACAAAAGTAGTGTCAATGGCAGGGCCTGTGCTAGGGTGTTCGGCGCCCCCCTGCAAATGACAAAATTTGCGCCCTCCCATATTTTACAAAGGGACAGCGTGGGTCAAAAGGGGTGTGGTCTCACAAGGAAGGGGCGTGGCCACACAATAGTACCCCCATTTCAAATTACACCACACAGTAGCACAATCTTATTCACATTACCCTGCACATAGTAGTGCTGCACATAATGTCCCCAGTAGTGGCGCCGGTTATACACATAATAGCCAGGGCCGGATTAAGGTCTGTGGGGGCCCTGGACAACAAACTTGTGGGGGCCCTTATCATACAGTATATATATATATATATATATATATATATACACACACATATATCTACATATATATATATATATATATATATATACGGATGTATCAATAAATGACCTTTGACCTTCTTTTATGAAATCTTGGTGAGTGCCCTCTTTTTTCAAAAGACTATTATCAGGAACCCGAAATTCCTTGGAGTTGAGCACCACCGTGTTGTCTTCCACTGATACAGTTTGTGCGGATGTCCATACATTCTATATATATATATATATATATATATATATACACACACATATATCTACATATATATACACACACACACACACACACACACACACACACACACATACAGTATATATATACATACACATATATATATATATACTGTATATATATATATATATATATATATACTGTATATCAGCCATTTTCAACAGGTGTGCCGCGGCACACTAGTGTGCCGCTGGCAGTTGCCAGGTGTGCCGCAGCCACTGCCAGCCAGAGATGCCCGCTGCCTGCTGTCACACAGTCCTGTTGGCGCCCCTCCGCTCACTGACCCGGCGCCGTCCCTCCGCTCACTGACCCTGCATCGCCCCTCCGCTCACTGACCCGGCGCCGTCCCTCCGCTCACTGACCCTGCATCGCCCCTCCGCTCACTGACCCGGCACCGCCGTCCGCACACAGACCCTCCGCTGCCACCAGCCAGATATACCTGTGCTTGCCGGGCAGCACTGCACTTCCGCATCAACCGGCCTGATCTCCCCATCACACGCTCCTCCTCCTCCATGCTGCCTTGTCCTAGTGCTCCTCGCTTCTCCCCACTGAGAGGGAAAGATAGATTTAAGGTTAGAAAAATAAATAAATAAATATATAAATATATATTGCTAGTAGTGGTGGTAAATGGCGCTGAGTCCTTCTTATAACGACCTATCCTTTCCGCAGTGATAAATTTCCAGTGTCTAAAGTACACTCCCCCAATATTCTATTTCGTGGGGTGGCAGCCCTTTTCTCCAGTGGTTAGCTGTTCAAGCCAACCAGTTGTAAGTCTGGAAAATAAAAAGTGAGAATAGGCGCCTCCTAGTGTAGTATTAAATATATGATATGACCATCACCCTTAGTCTCACCCTGTAAAGTGGAACTATACCGTATATGGTGGAATTCCAACCACCTTAAAAATAGCATAGGGTCACAATCTGAGCGACGTCATCAGTGATGTTCTGTTAGTGTTCCTCCTTGTTGTTACTCACATGGTCAGGAAAAAGTAGAAAAAAGGACCGATAGTGTAATACTTTTTACACAACAATATACATTTATTTGGAACTAGTCCGACAGTAAAAACATTGCCCGTACCATATAATAAATTAAAAACAGCTTATCTGTATTTTAAGTCGTCCATACGTGTAAACACTCAACGCGTTTCGTCCTCCGCAATCAGCCTGGACTTCCTCAGGAGTGTGATGATAGTGAATGTGTGGACACATATTTATACCCCTCTTAATTAATTCAATTACACATGGAATTGGTGTTTTTCCTAGTTTACCGGAAGTGACGTCATTTCCGTCCGGAAAATTTGTCTAATAATATTATTCCAAAGTGCATATTGAGCCCAACACATGACTCTCTAGTTCATGTGTTCTACCAAGTTATGTGCTGCCTATTTGGAGCGTTTATTGTGCCCCCGTCCGCCGCGACTGCCGGAAGTCACGGACAAACCGGAGCAGTAATGTCCGCCCTGTCTCAAACTGGCTTCACGGAGCCCAGTGCGCATGCGCCTGCCAGGTCAGTCACAGTGCTGCCCGTTGCCGCCGCGTCTAGGCTCTTTCCGTCAGTGAGATCTGTCTATTATATGGCGCCATCTTATCGAAGACTGTATACTATTGTGATACCTGATACTACTAACAGATAACTAATAATATAAAACAGGGATTATAGATATGTGTCCCGTGCTATTGGTTAGTAATGGGGAAGGATTAAAGAGCATTGTAAATGGAAAATCTTTACCTTTTCATGTGAACGGAATACCGCAATTTATATAAGTGCAATATTCAAAGTGCTTGTGCAAGATGCATATACTTTTTTTTATAAAAATATAGTGCACAGTTTTATAATATTCAAAGTGCTTGTGCAGTAAAATTTGTGCATACTTAGATTAATTGTCCAATGTGCATATATTAGAGACATAGTGAACATATTATTTGTGAATTTAAAGTGACAGTGCAAATTAAAATGAACAATCTTTAAAAATATTAAAACAATGGATTTAGAGAAAAGGTGCTATTTCATAATTGTCATTAAGACCTCTTGGGGCCAAGGTTTTTAATTCATATATCCAGTGCATTTCCCGCTGTGAGAGTTTCTTCTCTCGATCGCCTCCTCTTCGTCCCATATGGACTATTTCAAGGGTTCTGATTGTGAGACCTTTTGGATCAGATCCATGACATAATTTAAAATGCTTGGGTACCGAATGATGCTCCTGTTTGTTCTTTATGCTTCTGATATGCTCTTGGATACGTAATTTTAATTGTCTCTTGGTTTTCCCTATGTACCTGAGTTTACAAGGGCATTCGAGCATGTATATTACCCAAGATGTATTGCATGTTGCTCGATCCTTTGAAAAGTATGTTTTGGAACCATCTGTATTAGAGAAAGATTTTGTATAAGGGTTCACAAATTGACAGATATTACAGTGCTGACATTTGACAAGTCCCTTTATATCCAAAAAGTTATTTCTATCCTTTTCATGTTGGATAGGAAGCAGCATGCTTGGTGCAAGATGGTCTTTTAAATTCTTTGCTTTTCTAAAAACCACCTGTGGTTTATCTGGTAAGATTGAGCTTAAAATGGTGTCTGTATGTAGGATCCCCCAATGTTTGTTTAAAATGCTCCGAATTTTCTTGTCCTGACAGTTAAAAGATGTAATAAAATTCAGCCCTTGGTTTTGTTTGTCTTTGACCCTATATTCCAAAAGATCCTGTCGGTCTGTAGCATGAGTCCTGATTTGTGCTTCTTCCACTAGAGTCTTGGGATAACCCCTCTCTAAAAAGCGTTCTCCATATAGAGTAAGTTGTTCCTCCGTATCTTCTAATTTCGTACAGTTTCTTTTTATTCTACAAAATTGTGAATATGGAGTGTTCGTCTTCCATTTAGTTGCATGTCCGCTTTTATAGTGTATATATGAATTGGTGTCTACCTGTTTAATGTAATTCTTTGTTATTACTTCAGTATCTTTACTGCTTAAAATCAAGTCCAAATATTCAATTTCTGTTGCACTCACTTTGTAGGTAAAGGATAAATTGTAATCGTTCCTTTCCAAATGTGTCATAAAATCTATAAAGCATTCCCTAGTTCCATCCCAAACTAGAAGTATGTCGTCTATATAACGTTTGTACACAACAATATGTTTAAAATAAGGATTATTACTGTATACATACTTCTGTTCCCAGCTCCCCATGTGCAAATTGGCGAAGCTGGGTGCGAAAACAGTGCCCATCGCTGTCCCGCGAATTTGTAAATAAAATTTCTCTAAAAATTTAAAATAATTGTGTTTAAGTATAAAATCCATGAAATTACATATAAGTTCTTTGTGTGTACTGTCCAAGGTATCATCTTTATCCAAAAATTATATGCAAGATTCTATCCCTTTTTCCTGTGATATGGATGTATACAGGGATTGGACATCGATTGTTATCCATAGATATTCTTGTTTCCATTTAAAAGTTTCTAAAAATTGTAGCAGTGATGTTGTGTCTTTGACATAGGAGTCTAACTTTGGAACATATTTTTTAAGAAATACCTCAACATATTCAGATAAATTCGCAGTTAATGAACCTATGCCTGCCACAATTGGCCTACCTGGAGGATCAATCAACCGTTTATGTATTTTGGGCAAATAATAAAAAATAGATAAAATGGGATGGTTGGTTATTAAAAATTGATATTCATCTTTCGTTATGGTTTCTTGATGTAAAGCTGTAATCAACATGGACCTGAGTTCTTCCACATAGATCTCCGTGGGGTCTGCGGATAATTCTCTATATGAATCTGTGTCTCCTAGTAGACGATATGCTTCATTCTCATATTGGATACGGTTCATGACTACCAAGCCTCCTCCTTTATCTGCTTGGCGTATCACGATCTGTTGGTTGTTTTTCAGATCTTTCAATGCTTTTTTCTCAAAATTGGATAAATTAGTTTTTGTGTTCGGTTTGAGTAACTCAAAGTCCTTTTTAACTAGTTCGTAAAAAAGGTCAATTTGATTACTCCTCGACTCAAGTGGATAGTATTTTGATTGAGGTCTAAGTCCTGACTTAGATCCAGCTTCAGGATTTCCATTCTGGCTGCTAGCCTTCTTCTGAAAATGTCTCTTTAATGTAAGCTTTCGTACAAATTTATTTAAATCAGTGAACGCTTCAAAGTCATCCATCTGGGATGTGGGAGCAAAAGAAAGTCCTTTTGACAGTAATGTCCTTTCAGCATGGGTTAAGACATAGTCGGACAGGTAAAAATCCCCTTTTCCCCCATCGCTGGGGTGTCTAATGTCTGAGGTTTCTTCTTTTTTTGTAATCGCTTAGAGCCCCCCCTTCTTCCTCTTCGAACCTTCTTTTTAGGGGTGATGCTCTTTGTATTGTTTCTTTGACATAGGGATCCCGCCTCATCCTTTGTTCTGAGGCTGTTGGGGATAAAAAAACCTCCGCATCTGTCTCCGAATGTAGTCTGCTAAGGGCTGAATATCTGTTCTGAGTTTCAAATTTCACCCTTCCTGGTGTTCTAGGTTTATAGAGTCCATTGTCCTTATAATTTCTTTGTTTCTGTGGGATGGTTCGCCAGTGTTCATGTCTTTGATTGGAAAGGTCCCGTTTCCTAAGGTCTTCCGGGTCTCTAAATCCGTTCCATTTCTTTACTCTACCGTTCATATAGTCATTTTTATCCCGTTGATATTTCCTTTCTTTTAGGGTTACAACTTCATCCTCAATTTTTTCCAGTTTCTTCACCAGAACAATCTCGTTGATCTTGTAATCTTCTTTCCCCTTATATGGTTCCATGGCAACTTCCTCCTTCTTTATATCTTCTTCAAGTGTGACTAGTTCTCTCTTTTTCTCTTCAATGATTAAGCTCATGAGTTTAGTTGAACAATCATGTAAAATTGTGTCCCAATTTTTCATAAAAGTATCATTTTGTGTGTTAAAAGTGGGTTGTTTAAATACCCTCAGTCCCCGTGGTACTCTGTTTACTTTAATATACTGCTCTAAAACGGTAATGTCCCACCAGGTTTTTAGTTCCTTGGTGAACAATTTTTCTATGTTCCAGAATTTATCATCCAAACCTTCATTTACTCGTGGTGTAGGTTCGTTATTCTCATTGAAAATCCTTTGGCATATATCTCCTCTCTTTGATCCCCCTAACTGTGATCTGAGGGTATTCATTTTATTTGAGAGGAGAAAGAGAAGGTAGCAGCCTTATACCCAAAAGAACAAAAAAATTCTTGCTAGTAGTGGTGGTAAATGGCGCTGAGTCCTTCTTATAACGACCTATCCTTTCCGCAGTGATAAATTTTCAGTGTCTAAAGTACACTCCCCCAATATTCTATTTCGTGGGGTGGCAGCCCTTTTCTCCAGTGGTTAGCTGTTCAAGCCAACCAGTTGTAAGTCTGGAAAATAAAAAGTGAGAATAGGCGCCTCCTAGTATAGTATTAAATATATGATATGACCATCACCCTTAGTCTCACCCTGTAAAGTGGAACTATACCGTATATGGTGGAATTCCACCCACCTTAAAAATAGCATAGGGTCACAATCTGAGCGACGTCATCAGTGATGTTCTGTTAATGTTCCTCCTTGTTGTTACTCACATGGTCAGGAAAAAGTAGAAAAAAGGACCGATAGTGTAATACTTTTTACACAACAATATACATTTATTTGGAACTAGTCCGACAGTAAAAACATTGCCCGTACCATATAATAAATTAAAAACAGCTTATCTGTATTTTAAGTCGTCCATACGTGTAAACACTCAACGCGTTTCGTCCTCCGCAATCAGCCTGGACTTCCTCAGGAGTGTGATGATAGTGAATGTGTGGACACATATTTATACCCCTCTTAATTAATTCAATTACACATGGAATTGGTGTTTTTCCTAGTTTACCGGAAGTGACGTCATTTCCGTCCGGAAAATTTGTATAATAATATTATTCCAAAGTGCATATTGAGCCCAACACATGACTCTCTAGTTCATGTGTTCTACCAAGTTATGTGCTGCCTATTTGGAGCGTTTATTGTGCCCCTGTCCGCCGCGACTGCCGGAAGTCACGGACAAACCGGAGCAGTAATGTCCGCCCTGTCTCAAACTGGCTTCACGGAGCCCAGTGCGCATGCGCCTGCCAGGTCAGTCACAGTGCTGCCCGTTGCCGCCGCGTCTAGGCTCTTTCCGTCAGTGAGATCTGTCTATTATACGGCGCCATCTTATCGAAGACTGCATACTATTGTGATACCTGATACTACTAACAGATAACTAATAATATAAAACAGGGATTATAGATATGTGTCCCGTGCTATTGGTTAGTAATGGGGAAGGATTAAAGAGCATTGTGAATGGAAAATCTTTACCTTTTCATGTGAACGGAATACCGCAATTTATATAAGTGCAATATTCAAAGTGCTTGTGCAAGATGCATATACTTTTTTTTATAAAAATATAGTGCACAGTTTTATAATATTCAAAGTGCTTGTGCAGTAAAATTTGTGCATACTTAGATTAATTGTCCAATGTGCATATATTAGAGACATAGTGAACATATTATTTGTGAATTTAAAGTGACAGTGCAAATTAAAATGAACAATCTTTAAAAATATTAAAACAATGGATTTAGAGAAAAGGTGCTATTTCATAATTGTCATTAAGACCTCTTGGGGCCAAGGTTTTTAATTCATATATCCAGTGCATTTCCCGCTGTGAGAGTTTCTTCTCTCGATCGCCTCCTCTTCGTCCCATATGGACTATTTCAAGGGTTCTGATTGTGAGACCTTTTGGATCAGATCCATAACATAATTTAAAATGCTTGGGTACCGAATGATGCTCCTGTTTGTTCTTTATGCTTCTGATATGCTCTTGGATACGTAATTTTAATTGTCTCTTGGTTTTCCCTATGTACCTGAGTTTACAAGGGCATTCGAGCATGTATATTACCCAAGATGTATTGCATGTTGCTCGATCCTTTGAAAAGTATGTTTTGGAACCATCTGTATTAGAGAAAGATTTTGTATAAGGGTTCACAAATTGACAGATATTACAGTGCTGACATTTGACAAGTCCCTTTATATCCAAAAAGTTATTTCTATCCTTTTCATGTTGGATAGGAAGCAGCATGCTTGGTGCAAGATGGTCTTTTAAATTCTTTGCTTTTCTAAAAACCACCTGTGGTTTATCTGGTAAGATTGAGCTTAAAATGGTGTCTGTATGTAGGATCCCCCAATGTTTGTTTAAAATGCTCCGAATTTTCTTGTCCTGACAGTTAAAAGATGTAATAAAATTCAGCCCTTGGTTTTGTTTGTCTTTGACCCTATATTCCAAAAGATCCTGTCGGTCTGTAGCATGAGTCCTGATTTGTGCTTCTTCCACTAGAGTCTTGGGATAACCCCTCTCTAAAAAGCGTTCTCCATATAGAGTAAGTTGTTCCTCCGTATCTTCTAATTTCGTACAGTTTCTTTTTATTCTACAAAATTGTGAATATGGAGTGTTCGTCTTCCATTTAGTTGCATGTCCGCTTTTATAGTGTATATATGAATTGGTGTCTACCTGTTTAATGTAATTCTTTGTTATTACTTCAGTATCTTTACTGCTTAAAATCAAGTCCAAATATTCAATTTCTGTTGCACTCACTTTGTAGGTAAAGGATAAATTGTAATCGTTCCTTTCCAAATGTGTCATAAAATCTATAAAGCATTCCCTAGTTCCATCCCAAACTAGAAGTATGTCGTCTATATAACGTTTGTACACAACAATATGTTTAAAATAAGGATTATTACTGTATACATACTTCTGTTCCCAGCTCCCCATGTGCAAATTGGCGAAGCTGGGTGCGAAAACAGTGCCCATCGCTGTCCCGCGAATTTGTAAATAAAATTTCTCTAAAAATTTAAAATAATTGTGTTTAAGTATAAAATCCATGAAATTACATATAAGTTCTTTGTGTGTACTGTCCAAGGTATCATCTTTATCCAAAAATTCTTTGCAAGATTCTATCCCTTTTTCCTGTGATATGGATGTATACAGGGATTGGACATCGATTGTTATCCATAGATATTCTTGTTTCCATTTAAAAGTTTCTAAAAATTGTAGCAGTGATGTTGTGTCTTTGACATAGGAGTCTAACTTTGGAACATATTTTTTAAGAAATACCTCAACATATTCAGATAAATTCGCAGTTAATGAACCTATGCCTGCCACAATTGGCCTACCTGGAGGATCAATCAACCGTTTATGTATTTTGGGCAAATAATAAAAAATAGATAAAATGGGATGGTTGGTTATTAAAAATTGATATTCATCTTTCGTTATGGTTTCTTGATGTAAAGCTGTAATCAACATGGACCTGAGTTCTTCCACATAGATCTCCGTGGGGTCTGCGGATAATTCTCTATATGAATCTGTGTCTCCTAGTAGACGATATGCTTCATTCTCATATTGGATACGGTTCATGACTACCAAGCCTCCTCCTTTATCTGCTTGGCGTATCACGATCTGTTGGTTGTTTTTCAGATCTTTCAATGCTTTTTTCTCAAAATTGGATAAATTAGTTTTTGTGTTCGGTTTGAGTAACTCAAAGTCCTTTTTAACTAGTTCGTAAAAAAGGTCAATTTAATTACTCCTCGACTCAAGTGGATAGTATTTTGATTGAGGTCTAAGTCCTGACTTAGATCCAGCTTCAGGATTTCCATTCTGGCTGCTAGCCTTCTTCTGAAAATGTCTCTTTAATGTAAGCTTTCGTACAAATTTATTTAAATCAGTGAACGCTTCAAAGTCATCCATCTGGGATGTGGGAGCAAAAGAAAGTCCTTTTGACAGTAATGTCCTTTCAGCATGGGTTAAGACATAGTCGGACAGGTTAAAAATCCCCTTTTCCCCCATCGCTGGGGTGTCTAATGTCTGAGGTTTCTTCTTTTTTTGTAATCGCTTAGAGCCCCCCCTTCTTCCTCTTCGAACCTTCTTTTTAGGGGTGATGCTCTTTGTATTGTTTCTTTGACATAGGGATCCCGCCTCATCCTTTGTTCTGAGGCTGTTGGGGATAAAAAAACCTCCGCATCTGTCTCCGAATGTAGTCTGCTAAGGGCTGAATATCTGTTCTGAGTTTCAAATTTCACCCTTCCTGGTGTTCTAGGTTTATAGAGTCCATTGTCCTTATAATTTCTTTGTTTCTGTGGGATGGTTCGCCAGTGTTCATGTCTTTGATTGGAAAGGTCCCGTTTCCTAAGGTCTTCCGGGTCTCTAAATCCGTTCCATTTCTTTACTCTACCGTTCATATAGTCATTTTTATCCCGTTGATATTTCCTTTCTTTTAGGGTTACAACTTCATCCTCAATTTTTTCCAGTTTCTTCACCAGAACAATCTCGTTGATCTTGTAATCTTCTTTCCCCTTATATGGTTCCATGGCAACTTCCTCCTTCTTTATATCTTCTTCAAGTGTGACTAGTTCTCTCTTTTTCTCTTCAATGATTAAGCTCATGAGTTTAGTTGAACAATCATGTAAAATTGTGTCCCAATTTTTCATAAAAGTATCATTTTGTGTGTTAAAAGTGGGTTGTTTAAATACCCTCAGTCCCCGTGGTACTCTGTTTACTTTAATATACTGCTCTAAAACGGTAATGTCCCACCAGGTTTTTAGTTCCTTGGTGAACAATTTTTCTATGTTCCAGAATTTATCATCCAAACCTTCATTTACTCGTGGTGTAGGTTCGTTATTCTCATTGAAAATCCTTTGGCATATATCTCCTCTCTTTGATCCCCCTAACTGTGATCTGAGGGTATTCATTTTATTTGAGAGGAGAAAGAGAAGGTAGCAGCCTTATACCCAAAAGAACAAAAAATTTCTTGCTAGTAGTGGTGGTAAATGGCGCTGAGTCCTTCTTATAACGACCTATCCTTTCCGCAGTGATAAATTACCAGTGTCTAAAGTACACTCCCCCAATATTCTATTTCGTGGGGTGGCAGCCCTTTTCTCCAGTGGTTAGCTGTTCAAGCCAACCAGTTGTAAGTCTGGAAAATAAAAAGTGAGAATAGGCGCCTCCTAGTGTAGTATTAAATATATGATATGACCATCACCCTTAGTCTCACCCTGTAAAGTGGAACTATACCGTATATGGTGGAATTCCAACCACCTTAAAAATAGCATAGGGTCACAATCTGAGCGACGTCATCAGTGATGTTCTGTTAGTGTTCCTCCTTGTTGTTACTCACATGGTCAGGAAAAAGTAGAAAAAAGGACCGATAGTGTAATACTTTTTTACACAACAATATACATTTATTTGGAACTAGTCCGACAGTAAAAACATTGCCCGTACCATATAATAAATTAAAAACAGCTTATCTGTATTTTAAGTCGTCCATACGTGTAAACACTCAACGCGTTTCGTCCTCCGCAATCAGCCTGGACTTCCTCAGGAGTGTGATGATAGTGAATGTGTGGACACATATTTATACCCCTCTTAATTAATTCAATTACACATGGAATTGGTGTTTTTCCTAGTTTACCGGAAGTGACGTCACTTCCGTCCGGAAAATTTGTCTAATAATATTATTCCAAAGTGCATATTGAGCCCAACACATGACTCTCTAGTTCATGTGTTCTACCAAGTTATGTGCTGCCTATTTGGAGCGTTTATTGTGCCCCCGTCCGCCGCGACTGCCGGAAGTCACGGACAAACCGGAGCAGTAATGTCCGCCCTGTCTCAAACTGGCTTCACGGAGCCCAGTGCGCATGCGCCTGCCAGGTCAGTCACAGTGCTGCCCGTTGCCGCCGTGTCTAGGCTCTTTCCGTCAGTGAGATCTGTCTATTATACGGCGCCATCTTATCGAAGACTGTATACTATTGTGATACCTGATACTACTAACAGATAACTAATAATATAAAACAGGGATTATAGATATGTGTCCCGTGCTATTGGTTAGTAATGGGGAAGGATTAAAGAGCATTGTGAATGGAAAATCTTTACCTTTTCATGTGAACGGAATACCGCAATTTATATAAGTGCAATATTCAAAGTGCTTGTGCAAGATGCATATACTTTTTTTTTATAAAAATATAGTGCACAGTTTTATAATATTCAAAGTGCTTGTGCAGTAAAATTTGTGCATACTTAGATTAATTGTCCAATTAACCTGTCCGACTATGTCTTAACCCATGCTGAAAGGACATTACTGTCAAAAGGACTTTCTTTTGCTCCCACATCCCAGATGGATGACTTTGAAGCGTTCACTGATTTAAATAAATTTGTACGAAAGCTTACATTAAAGAGACATTTTCAGAAGAAGGCTAGCAGCCAGAATGGAAATCCTGAAGCTGGATCTAAGTCAGGACTTAGACCTCAATCAAAATACTATCCACTTGAGTCGAGGAGTAATCAAATTGACCTTTTTTACGAACTAGTTAAAAAGGACTTTGAGTTACTCAAACCGAACACAAAAACTAATTTATCCAATTTTGAGAAAAAAGCATTGAAAGATCTGAAAAACAACCAACAGATCGTGATACGCCAAGCAGATAAAGGAGGAGGCTTGGTAGTCATGAACCGTATCCAATATGAGAATGAAGCATATCGTCTACTAGGAGACACAGATTCATATAGAGAATTATCCGCAGACCCCACGGAGATCTATGTGGAAGAACTCAGGTCCATGTTGATTACAGCTTTACATCAAGAAACCATAACGAAAGATGAATATCAATTTTTAATAACCAACCATCCCATTTTATCTATTTTTTATTATTTGCCCAAAATACATAAACGGTTGATTGATCCTCCAGGTAGGCCAATTGTGGCAGGCATAGGTTCATTAACTGCGAATTTATCTGAATATGTTGAGGTATTTCTTAAAAAATATGTTCCAAAGTTAGACTCCTATGTCAAAGACACAACATCACTGCTACAATTTTTAGAAACTTTTAAATGGAAACAAGAATATCTATGGATAACAATCGATGTCCAATCCCTGTATACATCCATATCACAGGAAAAAGGGATAGAATCTTGCAAAGAATTTTTGGATAAAGATGATACCTTGGACAGTACACACAAAGAACTTATATGTAATTTCATGGATTTTATACTTAAACACAATTATTTTAAATTTTTAGAGAAATTTTATTTACAAATTCGCGGGACAGCGATGGGCACTGTTTTCGCACCCAGCTTCGCCAATTTGCACATGGGGAGCTGGGAACAGAAGTATGTATACAGTAATAATCCTTATTTTAAACATATTGTTGTGTACAAACGTTATATAGACGACATACTTCTAGTTTGGGATGGAACTAGGGAATGCTTTATAGATTTTATGACACATTTGGAAAGGAACGATTACAATTTATCCTTTACCTACAAAGTGAGTGCAACAGAAATTGAATATTTGGACTTGATTTTAAGCAGTAAAGATACTGAAGTAATAACAAAGAATTACATTAAACAGGTAGACACCAATTCATATATACACTATAAAAGCGGACATGCAACTAAATGGAAGACGAACACTCCATATTCACAATTTTGTAGAATAAAAAGAAACTGTACGAAATTAGAAGATACGGAGGAACAACTTACTCTATATGGAGAACGCTTTTTAGAGAGGGGTTATCCCAAGACTCTAGTGGAAGAAGCACAAATCAGGACTCATGCTACAGACCGACAGGATCTTTTGGAATATAGGGTCAAAGACAAACAAAACCAAGGGCTGAATTTTATTACATCTTTTAACTGTCAGGACAAGAAAATTCGGAGCATTTTAAACAAACATTGGGGCATCCTACATACAGACACCATTTTAAGCTCAATCTTACCAGATAAACCACAGGTGGTTTTTAGAAAAGCAAAGAATTTAAAAGACCATCTTGCACCAAGCATGCTGCTTCCTATCCAACATGAAAAGGATAGAAATAACTTTTTGGATATAAAGGGACTTGTCAAATGTCAGCACTGTAATATCTGTCAATTTGTGAACCCTTATACAAAATCTTTCTCTAATACAGATGGTTCCAAAACATACTTTTCAAAGGATCGAGCAACATGCAATACATCTTGGGTAATATACATGCTCGAATGCCCTTGTAAACTCAGGTACATAGGGAAAACCAAGAGACAATTAAAATTACGTATCCAAGAGCATATCAGAAGCATAAAGAACAAACAGGAGCATCATTCGGTACCCAAGCATTTTAAATTATGTCATGGATCTGATCCAAAAGGTCTCACAATCAGAACCCTTGAAATAGTCCATATGGGACGAAGAGGAGGCGATCGAGAGAAGAAACTCTCACAGCGGGAAATGCACTGGATATATGAATTAAAAACCTTGGCCCCAAGAGGTCTTAATGACAATTATGAAATAGCACCTTTTCTCTAAATCCATTGTTTTAATATTTTTAAAGATTGTTCATTTTAATTTGCACTGTCACTTTAAATTCACAAATAATATGTTCACTATGTCTCTAATATATGCACATTGGACAATTAATCTAAGTATGCACAAATTTTACTGCACAAGCACTTTGAATATTATAAAACTGTGCACTATATTTTTATAAAAAAAAGTATATGCATCTTGCACAAGCACTTTGAATATTGCACTTATATAAATTGCGGTATTCCGTTCACATGAAAAGGTAAAGATTTTCCATTCACAATGCTCTTTAATCCTTCCCCATTACTAACCAATAGCACGGGACACATATCTATAATCCCTGTTTTATATTATTAGTTATCTGTTAGTAGTATCAGGTATCACAATAGTATACAGTCTTCGATAAGATGGCGCCGTATAATAGACAGATCTCACTGACGGAAAGAGCCTAGACGTGGCGGCAACGGGCAGCACTGTGACTGACCTGGCAGGCGCATGCGCACTGGGCTCCGTGAAGCCAGTTTGAGACAGGGCGGACATTACTGCTCCGGTTTGTCCGTGACTTCCGGCAGTCGCGGCGGACGGGGGCACAATAAACGCTCCAAATAGGCAGCACATAACTTGGTAGAACACATGAACTAGAGAGTCATGTGTTGGGCTCAATATGCACTTTGGAATAATATTATTAGACAAATTTTCCGGACGGAAATGACGTCACTTCCGGTAAACTAGGAAAAACACCAATTCCATGTGTAATTGAATTAATTAAGAGGGGTATAAATATGTGTCCACACATTCACTATCATCACACTCCTGAGGAAGTCCAGGCTGATTGCGGAGGACGAAACGCGTTGAGTGTTTACACGTATGGACGACTTAAAATACAGATAAGCTGTTTTTAATTTATTATATGGTACGGGCAATGTTTTTACTGTCGGACTAGTTCCAAATAAATGTATATTGTTGTGTAAAAAGTATTACACTATCGGTCCTTTTTTCTACTTTTTCCTGACCATGTGAGTAACAACAAGGAGGAACACTAACAGAACATCACTGATGACGTCGCTCAGATTGTGACCCTATGCTATTTTTAAGGTGGTTGGAATTCCACCATATACGGTATAGTTCCACTTTACAGGGTGAGACTAAGGGTGATGGTCATATCATATATTTAATACTACACTAGGAGGCGCCTATTCTCACTTTTTATTTTCCATATAAATATATATATATATATATATATATAATATGTGTGTGTAAGGAATTACTATGGTGTGGGGGGGACTGGTTTGTGGAGTTACTGTATGGGGGTTAGGTGTGTATGATTACTATGTGCGGGCAGGGCATGTGTAATGATAATGGGGGGCTGGTATGTATATTTACTATGGGTGGGACAGGTGTAAGGAATTACAATGGGGGCATGTGTGTGGCTTGACTATGGGTGGGGGTAGGTGTGTATAATTACTATGGGGGGGCAGGTTTGTGGCATTACTGGGGGAGGGGGAATAAGTGGAATTACTCTTGGGTAGGTGTGTGGCATTAATATAAATCTGTTTTATTACAGTGGTAGCCAATGTGTTTTATTACTGCGGGGCCAAAAAAATTGATGGTGTGCCTTGGCAATTTCAAATTTTTTTTTAGTGTGCCACAAATTTAAAAAGGTTGAAAATCACTGCTGTATATATATATGTAATATATACTATATAGTATACAAACACACCACTGCCTCTGACTGCTGTGTGCTGCAGCCAGTCACAGTGCGTTTGTATACTATATAGTATATATAATATTAATAACTTGGAAGTGACAATAAATAACACTCAAGTGCAGCCCTGGCAACTTAATGCTGCTGCACCACAGGGGGAAGTGGTGGGGGGTCCGGAGCCACACAAAACAACTCCAGTCCCAGCCACTCAAACACAGCCCTGGCGCAGCTGAGGAAGGCTCCGCCTCACTCTCAGCTCCTGGACATCATAGAACTCCCATCGGCAGCGGCGGTGAGCTAAATCCCGTGAGTCTCTGATGTCACAGAAGGAGCTCGGCGGGCGGAGCTGGCCGGCGGCCACGGCCACGTACTACAGGGAAAATAGGAGACACAGCTGAATCATGCTGTGCTCTGATTTCACTGGCAGCGGCGGGCGCAATGCAGGGGGAGCATATTATCTTAAAACATATGATTGGCAAACAAATTTATGCTTATATAAATTTTCTGTTATTTTATCTTCAAATTATAGGGCCGGATGTAATGGAGCGCGAGACGGCCGGAGCTCCGAGATTTCGCCCAAACTCGTATTTTTTTTTAAAGCAACAAACATTTACAAGGCAAAACCAACCTGGTCGCGGCCGATTGGGATTCAGGGCATCAGTATTTTGAACCCGGGATCCCAAGCACAATCACGATGCCCGCCGTGGACAAACTGGCTCAGCGCTATTGTCCCGCAGTGCTCACTGTCATCTAAGGCTTTGTGTGGACTATAAATGACATTTCTGAGGTGTTTTACACTTGTGGGCAGTATAATCTTGTCAGGGACTGCGCGCCATTGCAAGGGGCTGGGGTTCCTGGAGCGGGAACAGCGGCGGGAAGGCACCATTTTTCTGCTGCTGCTGCGGTTCACCAAGGCTGCATGCACGCTGCTCCTCCAGGAACCACGCTGTTACAGACTGTCTGAACTGGTACCAGGGCGTCATAGACAGGGGGGAGCACGTCAGCGGTAACACCGCTGCACTGATTTTACATACACTTATTTTCACACATTGTGCTGCTGTGTTCTGTGTGCTGGGTCCGCTCCTCAGTGTCACTCCAAAGGGCTCTCTAGGGTCTGTGTGGGGTGTTGGGCAATGGGCTGCGCTGTTGTTTCCTGTATAATGTCTGAAGACTTGGTTATGTGTGCTGCTTGTAATTCTACCACGACTTCAGCAGGGTCTCTCATGTGTGAGCAATGTTCCTTGTCTCCTGAAGGGCCCAGCTCACAGGCACCTGGTTGGACAGCCTTAAGAGCATCATTCACAATGTCAATTCTGAACTAGCTGTAGCTAAAAGAGAGAGACAGGTGTTAAAACACTCAATTGATTGTGTAGCTAAGGCAGCAGATTCCAGGAAGGCTTCGCAGCCCCTCTAGTGGCTTCACAGAAACGCTCACTGCCACAGGGTTTACAGTCCGATTCTGATCAGCCAGATGTGGATGATGATGACATGGACGGGGACAGCTCCCTGTCCCCTGGGGTGGAGGCCCTCATTTTTGCCATAAGAGAAGTCCTTCACATACTGGACCCACAGGCGAAACCAGATGAGGAGTTATACTTTAATCTAAGACCCAAGAGTTCAGCTACCTTTCCGGTGTCTAAGGAGTTAAAAACTCCCTGGACAATTTTTAAATTCCTAAGAGGTTTTTATCTACCTTTCCCCTTCCAGCTGAGGATAGGTAGGCCTGGGAATACCCCCGTCGGTCGATACATCTGTATCCAGACTGTCAAAAAAATTGGTACTGCCTGTTCCTGGGGCTGTATCCCTGAAGGAGCCTGCTGACCGTAAAATTGAGACAACGCTCAAGGCCATTTATACGGCAGCAGGTGCAGCACAGCGCCCCACAATAGTTTGTGGGTGGATCTCCAGGGCTGTGGTAAAGTGGCCTGATAATGATATTGATGGTTTAGACACTCTGCCCCGGGATGAGGTTGTTACCCTGCTGCAACATATACAGGATGCTGCAAATTTTATGAGAGAGGCTATAAAGGGGTTGTGTGAGATTAATGGCCGCACTACTGCTATGGCGGTCTCAGCGCGCAGAGCTCTGTGGTTAAGTCAATGGGCGGCGGACGCAGATTCCAAAAAGGGTGTAGAAAATCTTCCCTTTACAGGTGATGCCTTGTTTGGAGACAAATTGAATAAGTGGATCTCCCAAGCAACGGCGGGTAAGTCTACCTATCTGCCGTCGACTGCGCCATCTGCTAGACGTTCTTACACCTTACACCTGCTGTCTCCCTGGACCAGACCACCGGATCCCCTGCCGATAAAACCTCCGCATGACGGTTGGCCCCAGCGACAAGGTGACTTTCAGGTAGGTGCTCGCCTTCAACACTTCGCCCATGTGTAGGCAGAGTCCTGCCGGGATCCTTGGGTGAGGGACCTCATTTCCCACGGATACCGGCTGGAATTCCAAACACTACCTCCTCACAGGTTTTTCAAGTCAGGCTTACCAGCCTTACCCGCAGGCCTGGCACTACCCGCTCAGCGAAAGGGATGCAGTGCAGGGAGGCGCTGGGACAGAGAGGCACTGTCCCTGCTCTGCATCCCTTCCCTGCTGCTGCACCGTCCTGTCCCCCCTACTGCTGCTGCCAGCTGCTGTGCCTGTCACTGTATGACAGGCAGCGGCGCTGGCAGCATGAAAAGCCTCCTCCCCTCCCATCACCTGTGTGACAGCGCTGTGTACGGATCAGAGGAGGGGGCGTAGCTACACGGGACAGAAGGGGGCAGGGCTATACAGGACGAAATGGGGCGGAGCTACACGGACCAGGATGCTGTACAGAGCGAGACTGGAGAGTAATTACAGTGGCAACAAGCCAGACTTAGGTAAGTGGAGGGTGAGAGAGAAATGTATGTATGTATGTGTGTGCATGATGGGAGTGGTGGGTGTGTGTGTGTGTATGGTGGGGGTGTGTATGTGTGTCTGTGTGCGCGTGCATTATGGACGTTACTACTGGGGGGGCATTACATGTAATGACGCTACTACTGGCGGGGGCATTACGTATAACGACGCTACTACTGGGGGGGCATTACATTTACGGATGCTGCTACTACTGGGGGGGGGGCATTACGTATAATGACGCTACTACTTGGGGGGCATTACATTTACGGACGCTACTACTACTGGGGGGGGGCATTATGTATAACGCCGTTACTACTGGGGTGGGCATTACATTTACGGACGCTACTACTAGGGGGGCATTATGTATAACGACACTACTACTGGGGGAGCATTACTTATAAGGAAACTACTACTACTTGGGGGCATTACGTACAAGGACACTACTATTACTGGGGGGAATTACGTATAAGGACGCTACTACTACTGGGGGCATTATGTATAAGGATGCTACTACTACTGGGGGGGCATTACAGATAAGGATGCTACTACTACTGGGGGGCATTATGTATAAGGACAGTACTACTATTGGGGGCGCATTACTTATAAGGAAGCTACTACTACTTGGGGGCATTACGTACAAGGACGCTACTATTACTGGGGGCGCATTACTTATAAGGAAGCTAATACTACTTGGGGGCATTACGTATAAGGACGCTACTACTACTGGGGGGGCATTACGTATAAGGACACTACTACTACTACTAGGGTGGCATTATGTATAAGGACGCTACTACTACTGGGGGGCACAACGTATATGGACGCTACTACTACTGGGCGGACATTATGTATAAGGACGCTTCTACTACTAGGGGGCAGAGCCAGCCCTAACCAATATGATGCCCTAGGCAAGATTTTGTCTGGTGCCCCCTAGCACCGCCGCTAGTTCTGCAGGAGATGCCTGGCATGAGTCAGCTGGCAGCTCTGCTAACGTCGGGTGCCTTTTGTTTATGATAATGCATCAATATTATTTGCATTGCTATGTGGCTAGGATGCACAAGCAGCTTCTGCCGATTAAAATTATATGCAGCATGCCTATATTCTGTGTGCGACTGTGGCTGTATCTGCATACGAAATGCTACGTTACAGTGATTTCCAGGAATACACTGCAACGTAGCATTTCGTATGCAGATACAGCCGCAGTCACACGTAGAATATAGGCATGCTGCATATCATTTTAATCAGCAGAAGCTGCTGGTGCTCCTAAGCATACCAAATGCCCTAGGCATTTGCCTAGTTTGCCTATGCCTACGGCCGGCTCTGCTGGAGGGTACACTACATATAAGGACGCTACTACTACTGTGGGTGCATTATGTGTAAGGATGCTACTACTACTGGGGGGGCATTATGCATAAGGATGCTACTGCTACTGGGGGGGCGTTATGTATAAGGATGCAACTACTACTACTGGGGTGCATTACATCTAAGGACGCTACTACTACGGGTGGGGCATTACGTATCAGTTGAATAAGATTGTGCTACTGTGTGGCGTAATTTTAAATGGGGGTACTATTGTGTGGCCATGCCCCTACCCGGCGCGCGCCAAAGGCATGCACTGACCCTTTGTGGGATATGGGAGGGCGCAAATTTATAGTTTGCAGGGGGGCACCGAACACCCTAGCACTGGCCCTCTTTACCCGAAGCAAAAGTTACCTTGCAAGAGGCTATTCAAAAGCTTTTGCAGACGGGGATGGTAGTTCTGTGCCTCCTCCGTTATGCAACATGGGTTTTTACTCCAGTCTTTTTGTCGTTCCCAAACCAGACGGTTCAGTGCGCACCATCTTGAACCTGAAGTCCCTCAACCCGTATCTGCGGGTGTTCAAATTCAAGATGGAGTCCCTGAGGTCAGTGGTGTCCGCTCTGGAGGAGGGGGGGTTCCTGGTGTCTCTGGATGTCAGGGATGCTTACCTTCACATTCCCATGTGGCCTCCTCCTCATCAGGCTTACCTCAGGTTCGCCATATTGGATGACCATTTCCAGTTTCAGGCCTTACCCTTCGGATTATCCTCAGCTCCGAGGGTCTTCACCAAGGTCATGGCAGAGATGATGCTGCAACTGCGCATGATGGGAGTAAACATAGTTCCCTACTTGGACGATCTCCTAATAAAGGCTGTGTTTAGGGAATGTCTGCTACATAGCATCAATCTGAATACTCGCCTACTCACGGATGGGATGTGGTCAACATCCCGCTGGACGGGATCTCGGCGGTCGAAATACCAACGCCGGAATCCCGACCGCCACAATCCCGACATATTCTCCCTCCGTGGGTGTCCACGACACCCACAGATGGAGAATATAATAGTGTGCCGAGCGTAGCGAGGCACCGTGCCCGCAGCGCGGCGAGCGAAGCGAGCCCGCAAGGGGCTGCGTTCCGCTCGCCACCCCTGTCGGGATTGTGTGGTCGGGATTCCGGCGTCGGTATTTCGACCGCCGGGATCCCGTCCAGCGGGATTACGTACTGATCCCTCACGGATCATGGGTGGATCCTAAATTTGCAGAAATCTCACCTGGAACCGACCCAGCGTCTTCAGTTCCTGAGAATGATACTGGATACAGTATCTCAAAGGGTGTTTCTTCCGATGGAGAAGGCCTTGGCTATGCAGGCTATGGTACGCTCGGTCCTCAGTCCTCGCAAGGTGTCCTTACATCTTTGCATCCACTTACTGGGCAAGATGTTGGCTGCTTACGAGGCAATCCAATACGACAGATTCCAGGCCCGGCCATTTTAACTAGATATACTGGACAAATGGTCGGGTTCTCACCTTCACATGCATCGGGAAGTGACCTTGTCTCTGAAAGCCCAGATTTCTCTATTATGGTGGCTACAAGTACCTCACCTAGTAGAGGGCAGGAGTTTCAATATCCACTTGTGGATTCTACTGACAATAGATGCCAGCCTCTGGGGTTGGGGGGCTGTGACCTAAGCGGTCCAGTTCCAGGGGATATGTCGAGACAGGAATTGGCTCTGCCGATAAACATCTTGGAACTCAGGACAATTTACAATGCCCTTCTGCAGGCTTCTCATCTCCTGATGGATCGGGCGATCCAGGTCCAGTCGGACAACGCCACGGCAGTGGCGTACATAAACCGACAAGGGGGAACAAAAAGCAGAGAGGTGATGTGAGAGGTGTCAAGAATCCTCCTCTTGGTGGAAGCCAACGCAATGGCCATTTCCGCCATGTTCATTCCAGGCATGGACAACTGAGAAGCGGACCTCCTCAGCAGACACAACCTCCATCTGGGGGAATGGGGCCTACATCCCCAGGTGTTTCAACAGATGATTCACAGGTGGGGCTGTCCACAGATAGATCTGATGGCTTCTCGTCTCAACAAGAAGCTATGCCATTACTGTTCCAGAATGAGGGATCCGCAGACTGTAGCAGCGGACGCGCTGACGACACCATGGATGTACCAGTTTGTATACCTGTTCCCTCCTCTGCCGCTGATCCCAAGGGTGCTAAAAAGACAAAGAAGGGAAAGCGTTCAGGCAATTCTAATTGCCCCGGATTGGCCTTGATGGGCGTGGTACTCGTACCTCCTGACCATGTCTCTAGAGGATCCCTGGCCTCTGACAATCCAGGACAATCTTCTTCAGCAAGGCCCGTTCGTCTATCCAGGCTTACAGCGGCTATGTTTGACGGCAGTGTAGAGGGAGATTCTAGGGTTATTTCCACCATGGTCCAGGCCAGGAAGATGGTGACGTCAAAGCATTATCATCATATCTGGAAAAAGTATGTTTCCTGCTGTGAAAGTAGAAAAGTTTCTCTCGTAGAATTTAGAATTGGTTGTTTCCTACTTTTCCTGCAAGTGGGGGTGGATATGGGCCTACGTTTAGGCTCCATCAAAGTCCAGATTTCGTCGCTCTCTATTTTCTTCCAAAAAGCTGCCTGAAGTACAAACTTTCCTAAAGGAAGTTCTTCATATACAACCGCCCTTTGTACCTCCCACGGCTCCGTGGGACCTCAATGTGGTTCTGTCCTTTCTCCTGGTTTGAACCCTTACATAGGGTGGAGTTGAAATTTCTCACCTGGAAGATGGTGATGTTATTGGCTTTGGCGTCTGCCAGGCGGGTCTCAGAATTTGGTGCCTTATCCTGTAAGAGTCCTTATTTGATTTTTCATGAAGACAGGGCGGAACTGAGGACCAGTCCTCAATTTTTGCCTAAGGTGGTGTTGGCTTTTCATGTGAATGAGTCTATTGTGGTTTCGGTGTTGTCTGACACTTCCGTTGGCCCTGAGACCTTGGATGTGATCAAGGGCTCTGAAGATTTATGTCAAAAGGACGGCCCGTCATTCGAAATCTTACTCGCTGTTTGTCCTTTACGATGAAGATTGGTCAGCCTGCTTCTAAGCAATCTATAGCTCGTTGGCTCAGGTTTACCATTCAACAGGCCTTTACGTTGGCGGCTCTGCCCTTGCCGACGTCTATTCAGGTCCACTCGATAAGGTCGGTGGGGTCCTCCTGGGTGGATGCCCGGGGTGTGTCGGCCCTACAGTTGTGCCGAGCTGCTACTTTGTCTGGTTCAAACACTTTTGTGAAATTCTATAGGTACGACACTTTGGCCAAGGATGACCTTCAGTTTGGTCAGGCGGTTTTACAGGGGTGGTCTCAGCACTCACCCACCCATTTGGGAGCTTTGGGACTTCCCCATGGTACTAAAGTACAAGACCCAGGTATCCACTAGGACATAACAGAAAATAGGAAATTAATATCTACCAGTAATTCCTTTTCTCCTAGTCCATAGTGGATACTGGGCGCCCGCTTCAGTGCTTCGTTCCTGCTTACCTGTGTAAGTATTTGGATGGACTGACATTGCGGTCCCATTATGCTGTTGGGATAGCCGTGCTATCCAGGTTAGGGTGGGGTTGCTATCCTCTGGTTAGCGCCCTCCTTTCGTTTATGGTTGTGTGTTGGCTTATTGCCTCACTGCTGTTGTATTGTTCTTCTCTTATATAATGTCCATCTCCTCGGGCAGTTTTCCTAGGCTGAGTCTGGTAGGAGGGTCATAGAGGGGAGGAGCCAGCACACACATACACACACTAAAAGTTTTAAAGTGCCAGGCTCCAGTGGACCCGATCTATACCCCATAGTACTCAAGTACAAGACCCAGTATCCACTACGGACTAGGAGACAAGGAATTACCGGTAGGTATTAAATTTCTATTTTATTACACATGGGGGTATCCAATTACAGGTGAAGATTTTGCAATTTTTCCCAATCTTTTTTACAGGCTATCCAATTTGGTCGCCTGTAAAAAAATACATGGTCTCCCAAAAACACACAGGTTCAGTAAAACCTGTGTGTTTTCGATAGAAAGAGACCCGTTTTCAGGGATTTGGTTTCACCTACCTGAGGCAGGTGAAACAAAATCCCTGATAAGCAGTGGCCCACGCCGGCTTATCAGGGTTTACTGGATAGCCCCAGCCAGACAATTAACATTACCACGGCTAATTGGATACCCCCACAGTCTGAAATTTCCCAGTAACACACAAATATTTATACTGTACTGTAGCCACCTTAAGTGGACTGTAGATGGGTGGATGTAGTTTACCAAATTAGGTCTTATAATTTAACAATGGAAATAATACAATTGGGGCACACAGCCTAAAAGCCAGCGATCTCATAGTATAATAAAGGCAAGTGCAATATGTCACTTTATTTTACTGCATGTCAAAACTTTTACAGTAAATGTTCAGACATTTCAACTTTTCACAGCTTTGCACTTTCTATGGAAACATTACAGCACAGTATGTATAGTTACGAGAGGAACTTCAGAGCATTTGCAATGTTTTGATTTGCACTGATGTCTAATGCTGGAGATGTTTGATATTTCTTTTATTTTTTAGATACAGACATGATTACATTGGCCAAAATGGACTACTTCTAAGAAGTGAACAGTCAAGCTGAAGAGTAATTATGGTGTGATGCAGTCATTTCACCAGAAATCATTTTCAAGTAACAAGATAAAAGATATGCACGGTATTACTGAAGGTGTTCGTTTAATCATATTCATACAACACAGGAATCCAGGACCATGGGAACACTGATGGAACAGAATAAGGTCTGAATGAAAACACCATGTTTCTTGCATCTTTACAGTTACAATAAATACATTCAAATTTGTTTAAAATGTATTTTTATATATATTTTTTAAATTATATTGAAATATAATATATATATCAAGATAAAGAACTCTGAAGGTCAACAAGTTAAAGGACGCATATGTGCCTCACAACAATAAGTACCGTGAAGATGGCAAAAACTGTTAATATGTAGATAAACACAGTATTTCTGTACAAACTCATCATTTACATACCATTAATGAACAGTGTCTGAAAATGCAGGCGAGTGAAAACTTGTACTCCTCAAACAACAAGCAGTATTAGGGCACATCTACATAGTCAATTACATTCAAATAAAGATCATCTCCATGTACACTGACTCATTCTTCATTTACCTGCAAGTATATGAGCTGCTACAAGCTGTGCTTATTTTAGTGGAAACAAAGTTCTCATACTATCTTACATTTGGCAATTACAAAAAATCTAAATCTACAACATTATGATCTGTACTGGTATTCCCCGATCCCAGCATGTACCTTGTGAATAAAAAATGTCCAGCAGTCTTGGGGACCAAAACGGTCTTTCACCTTGCATTGCAAAGGCTTGTGGGAGTTCTGACTGACAAACATTGTAAATAAAATACTCCATTTCAGTACACTCATGGGGAGAAATGTACTAAGCTCCATGTTTGCCCGAGTTGGGAGTGTTTGTTCAGATAGAAGTACAAAACACCGGTGGATATGGACATACGATCAAATATACTATCGGCCAAAACTCGGATGTAATTTTCATAGGCATCAATGAAACATAGGAATTTACTTAGAATCACACCCGTGAATTGTTAAAACTCGAATCAAAATACACTTTTCAAATAGATGTCCACCTTAGCATCGTGTTTAGAGATGCCGGCACAGTACAGTGAGATCTGTGCAGCGCTTCTCTGTTGAACCAGTCCTAGTTCTAAAAATACAGAGGGAAAATGCATGAGGTCCCCCTGTATTTCAAGAACCAGCACTGGGCTCTTGGACCAGTTCTTGTTTGAAAAATACAGGGCAAAAAAGGCATAGGGGTCTCCTGTATGTTTTTATACCAGCACCGGGCTCCAGTAGCCAGGGATGTAAAACACTTATATTGGCACCTGGTCATAACATTAACCCCCCTAACTAGCCAGCCCTGGCCAGGAATCCCTGGGGGAGTGGAAAACCCCTAAATAAATGAATCCCCCCTTCCTCCAGGCACCAAGCCATCCCTGGACCGTGGGTGCCAAGTTGATTGTCCGTAAGTTTAGTTCTGGTTGGAAAAAAATATTGTCTTTTACAGGAGGGTCTACAGGTCCGCATGCTGGTACTTGGAGAACCACTGCAACTTATAGTCCCCATGTAAAAGAAATATTTATAAAAAGATAGAACATGGATACCTTGAAAGTACAACTTTTGTGCAAAAACATTTGCACAATAACACTCGCACATACTTACCTACAATCCCTGTAGCCGTTTGGTCCTTTTCTACAGTAGCATCCATGAAACCTGTAAAAAAAAAATTCTATGCTCATCTATAGCCACTGTAGATCAGGTCCTCTTCATTCCAAGTAGGCATCCGAGGAGTTAAAAAACATTTCTAACCACAAGGTTAATAAAGGTAAACCTTGTGATTTTCATAAGATTTAATGTAGTAGTTCTCAACATAGGCTTCAATGAAGCTTTCCCACCTTTGAAATCTATGGGGATGGGCTTGACTGACAGCTCAGAGACCTCTGATTGGCTGGTGGGTGTTTTAATGGCAGAAGTCACCCGGTTCCCGCTCATTCTCTTAGTGTATGGACTATCAACTTGGCACCCACTGCCCAGGGGACAACCAGGGGACCAATATAAACGTGGCCCCTGGCTGTGGCATTGCCTCCCTGGCTAGTGAAGCAGGATTGTTTAAAAAATATGGGGGACCCCTACGTCTCCCCCCCCCCCCATTATTTTTGGAATCCGGACCGGTCCAAGAGCCTGGTGCTGGTTCTTGAAATACAGGGGGACCTCACATATTTTTTTCCCCATGTGTATTTAGAACCATCTGAAAGAGCCCAGGGCTGGTTATGCCTATCAAGGAGGACCCCACACTTTTTTTTCCCTCTATTTTTTTTTCACACTTTTTATGCACAGAGATGCCTGCACGGATCTACTGATCTGTGTAGACTTCATGTACGGGAGTGTTTGGCTGACACCACGGACAAATACACCATTGGAAAACACGATTAACTAAAACACGGGAACATAGTAAATTGCTGTGTTTTAGTTAAGAAAAAGCTCCTGTGTCTGGTCAAAATCACCCGTGTCTGTTCTCAGGCAAACACAGGTGAAACAGAGATCTTAGTAAATTTACCCCCTAGAATCAGTTTCTAGATATTCAAAAGTTATATATATTTTAATACAGTTATTACCACATGGTGTCAGTGACATTTTGCAATACAGGAAAACCCTGAACAGTAAATTGGGACATTGTCTGTGTAGTCATGCTAAATTTTAGAGAATACATGAAGGAAACTTTTTTTTTCTTAGATTTTGCTTCTCTATAAACATTGTATATTTTTCTGTTTATTAATTAAATGTGGTGAACATACTGATTTAATGTACAGTAAGGTTTATAGTTGAAAGGAATACCTCATTAACCTGTTTGCCTGTAATATATTGTATAGTAAGGACAGCCATTCCAGTGGGTGTGAGTACCATTCATAGCTTTCTGCATTTGTTCTGATACTCTCATAGATTGTATGCAGTGTGTAAAGCTCCTAATTCAGCATGGATCGCTATATAGAGAATTTGCAAATTGGGTGATTATCGAACGACTGCGCATATGTAGCGTTCGCATTGCGCACATGCAAGGGGTAATAGTGACAGAACTTGCATACACATTGTAATCACAATGAAGGCGCTGTTTGACTGATAGGAAGCCGGCATTTCTGGGTGTGTCAGTAAAAACACAGGCGTACCTAGGCGTTTTTAGGGGAGGGTCTCTGACGTCGGCGCAGACCACTTCCAGGCCCTCTCAGTCGCAGATTAGTGGCAGCCTCAGACCTACTCACATTTGCTCAGATGGCAAAAGATTCTTTGATGTTCTGGGAATTGCATGTGCATCTGTGAGTGGATAGCAGTCTGCAATGCATTTGCAATTTGTGTTTTTTCTTCCTGTCGGGGCAGCGCCTTAGTTTCTACTCGCAGACAACTGCAATTTCTCTGAATAGTGATCCATGCTGAATTAGGCCCAAAGTGCTTTGTTTCAACTCATGCAGTAGGGACAGAAGTAAAGGGCCCCATACACTACCGCGATATGACCGTCTGACTTGTTGTGGGCGATCACCCCTGGCAGCCTCCCGAGGGGCAGGATCGCCCAAGATACATGATATGCTGTCCTTTTGCATACGATGTATCTTGGGCGATACTGGCCGATCCCAGCCATGCCAGCGGGGTCGGAGCAGATTGAATGTGCAGCACATTCAATCTGAAGGATCCGATGCTCACAGGAACGCGCATCGGATTGGAACGGAGACGCCTCCAAAATGCTCGATTTCATCCACTATATTGGGCCAAATGCCCAAAATCGGGCATTATCGTCCTAGTGTATGGGGTCCTTAAGAGACTAACCTATAGAAATGTGACTACAACATTTCCATATGTTGTATTAGCACAAGACTTCAGGGTCATACACACTAGAGGATATTTTCCACAGATGTGAACGATAACGACGATTGTGAACGATATATTGCTCACATCGTCTAGTGTGTATGGCCCTACCAATCAACGATGTGCACACCCACTCGTTTATTGGAGGTCGGCGGTTGGCTATGCAGCATGCTCAATGTGAGCAATGTCACTTGTGACATCGCTCATCACGGCATGTGTGTACGGAGCCATGATGAGCGATGTTCACGATGTGACACTACTCCTCCTCTCCGGCATCGGCTCCATTCTAGCTGAGCCGCTGATGGGAGCCGCACGCCGCTCAGTCACCGCTCAGCGTTTCCCACTGTCCCAACAATTAATTTTCTTCCACTGTCCCACCAATGAAGTTTTATTTCACCCACTGCTCCAACAGTTTCCACTGTGCCACCAACTTAATAAAAAATTAATTACAATGGGTTCATAAATACTATATATATATATATATATATATATATATATATATATAGTTAGTATTTATGAACCCATTATAATTAATTTTTTATTAAGTTGGTGGCACAGTGGAAATTGGTGGGGCAGTGGGTGACAAAAAAACTTAATTGGTTCCACCTTCTACAGCCCTGCCCACACACCCAGAAATGCCACCCCAATATTAAAATATGTAAATAAGGTGCCAATTCCAAAGATATTTTTTGTCTTTCAAATTGTTTGAAAAAGTGCTTAGTGTGTACACTCAATTTCGTTTTTCAGGGCTCTGGGAAGTTAAAGGGAAATTGCTCATCTTCCACATTGTTCATCTTTCACATTGTTTCATTGTTCATGTAGGGCCATTTACACCATCTAAGATGACAGACACATCAGAGTAAATTTACTAAGATGGGAGTTCTATTTAAGATGGCATGTTGCCCATAGCAACCAATAACATTTCAAGTATTCTCTTCTAGAAGGTGCTATATAAATGAGAAGTAGACTCTGATTGGTTGCTATGGGCAACATCCCATCTTACTGTAAATAGAACTCCCATCTTAGTAAATGTATCACATCATGTGCAAATATAGATGAAATAAGCATGTCATGCTGTATAAACACTGAAATCACAGATGAACTGTACAAATAACTAGCTATAATCATATCTTCATACATACAAGTTTTGAAGAGATCACAACTGTTATCAGAGATGCCAAATTGTAAGTATGTACCACATGTATAGCAAAAGCCGCACCATACACAGGGACTTGCATGAAGAACAGCCACAGTAAATTCATACATACAGTATACTGCACAACGGAAATGCACAGATCCAGGCCTATTTCAGTCCACATATACACATTACAGGTCTGTGCTGCATGGTATTGTCTTCCATTACAAAATGGAACTAGACAGGAAAAAGTTATTTTAACACTTTGAGTCCGATGTAATTAGTCGAAAGGTCCTAGTAGCACAAGTTATATTGTGGGCGGGATTAAAATATTTTATTGCCCCCGATCTCCTGTCTAAAGTGACGGGAGATTGCGGGGTGATATTCTATGGTCCCCCGTTATCGCGCTGATCGCACCCATAAGAGACGGGTTTAGCCGCGTAAGGCAGCTAAACCAGACTAAAGACATGGGCGCGATCGTGAAAAGTCCCGTTTGGGCGTCCAAACGGGTCACTTTTCGCGCATTTCAGCTCACCACCCCTGAGGATTAGAATCCCGCCCTGTGTGTAATGTTTTGGTTATAAAAACTTCACTCACTTGTCTTGCCTCACATGGATGTCCTCCTGCACTGAATTTCCATATGTCAATACACACGTGAGCAAGAAGTCCTAGCATCCACCAAATCCAGGATTCACCCGTCAGACTGCCAGATGGTGGAGCGAGAATTGTCACTCCACAGTGTGCAATGCCACTGCTCCAGAAACCAATGTGGCGTGCTGACGTTTGGCATTGCACATGATGATCTCTGACCGTTGTATGGCCATGAATGCTCTGACACACATTTCTTGTGCCCAGATTGCTTCAAGAGACAGTTTGTAACTCAGCAGTGAGCGTTGCAACGGTGGGCAGACAATTTTTATGCACAACGCGCTTCAGCATTCAGTGGTCTAGATATCTGAGATTGTGTGGTCTACAGGGGTATACACACGGAAAGACGTTCACTTAAAGCAATGTGACTATATTGCTTAGGAACACATCGCTCCGTGTGTAGGGGTGCCGGCGACAGCAATGCGCGGTCCCGCGTGTCGCTATTGCCGGTGCTAGAATGGCCTGCATGCAGGCACAATGTTGCAGGTCGCTCATTTTACTGCTGGGTTCGTTCAGCACACATCTCCCGGTCAGTACGGCCCTTACCACCTTGTGATTTAGCTGTTGTTGCTCCTAGGTGTTTCCACTTCACAATAATAAGCTTTTCTGCTGAAGATCATATCAGGTACAAACTATAAGATTAGCGTGTTTAATTTATGGACTGTTTTTTAGAATTATTTTTAAGGGAAGAGAGTAGGCAAATAATTCTTTCAATTTGTTCTGCTCTATGTCTGGGGTATATATGGAATAAACAGAGAATCCATATTCTCCAAAATATTAAACGTTTAAATATAGAAGAATTGTAGGTAATTACTTTAGAAGTGTTTCTCCCTATAGCACATCCACCATGGGTGCAGACAAGCCCATGAGTCGAGGTGTTTGGTCTTATCGGCCCAGGCTTATCAGTGCAGGCGGAAAAGAAATGCAGATGCACATTACTAGCACTAAGAACACTGATAGTAAGAATAAATTAGATAAACCCTCACAATTAGCAGAGTATAAGTGAAGTTCTTAGCACACATTTGCGCAAATATGTGGGCCCATGCACCGCAACCAGGTGATTTCATTACACATGGGTCCCTAACATCTCTAATACTACAGGTTGAGTCTCCCTTATCCAAAATGCTTGGGACCAGAGGTACTTTGGATATGGGATTTTTTCCGTATTTTGGAATAATTGCATACCATAATGAGATATCATGGTGATGGGACCTAAATCTAAGCACAGAATGCATTTATGTTACATATACACCTTATACACACAGCCTGAAGGTCATTTTAGCCAATATTTTTTATAACTTTGTGCATTAAACAAAGTGTGTCTACATTCACACAATTCATTTATGTTTCATATACACCTTATACACACAGCCTGAAGGTCATTTAATACAATATTTTTAATAACTTTGTGTATTAAACAAAGTTTGTGTACATTGAGACATCAAAAAACAAAGGTTTCACTATTTCACTCTCACTCAAAAAAGTCCGTATTTCGGAATATTCCGTATTTCGGAATATATGGATATGGGATACTTAACCTGTATCACATTCTATAAATTTATCTAGGTCTTACCTTCAAATAGAGCCCTTATCAATGTGTGATCTGAAATGTAAGATCCTCTGCTAATTAAAACACCTGAGGGTAAATGGGAAGGGTGCCAATACCAGAATGGAGGAGCCTCAACTTCAAGTATAGAATATATACACGCATATACAGGAAGAAGGGGGAGCTGGATTGCACACCCTGCTACTAACAAGTAATAACTAGTAATATAAGTAGTAACTTAGTATTAGGGTGTGCAGTCCAGCTGCCCCCTCTTTCCTTTATATGTGTGTATATAGGGCAGTGGGGTGGGGGAATGGGAGCAACCACAGGCTCACTGAATGAATTGTTTTTAGCTCCTCATCTCATGAAGGGGGCTACAGTAACTTCTGACCAGTATTAACTTGTACTTGGGAGCTTGGGCCCTGATGAGCAGCTGGAATGACTGCTTGAGAAATGACAGCTGGATCCTAATTAGACAAGTATTTCCGACATAGAGGCAGGAGCCAGCTGTGATCTATCTCCTTGTCCGAACGGATATTGGAGCATTCAGTATTTAGCTATCCAGCAGTTGTGGTTGTTATTATTATCACCACCAATGGTGATTTTTGAGGTGTCATAGCAAGTAATGAAAACATAGGTTTCATAAAATAGGGATATACTAATGATACATTCAGACATGAAAACAAATAGCTCCTGAATATGAGCTTACATCCTGATGGGAAAAGGGCAGAGCTGAAACAAGACAAATGAGTGTGGTTTAGATTGGGAAGTAGGAGGGTACTGGTGTCAGTAGTGTAGGGGGGTAGGACTAGGGACAAGGAAATAGGTGGGTTTCAGAGAGGGTTTATTCATTTGAAATCTAGGGATAATCAGGCATGGTAGGGAATCTTAGGTGGGTAGCACATATACAATGTGGTAGGCAGGAGTGATAAGCGGTGATCAGAGTGGTGAGAGGTGATGCACAGGTTAGATGCAGATCTGAGAGCACGTGAAGTAGCTCAGGATGAGGTGTGAGATGGTATAAACTAGGTCCCTGCTCTGATTGCTTATAATTTATAGGATCCATATAATTTTTTACTTATATTTAGGGATGAGTTTTTGTTAAGGAAATAGTTCTAACACTACTTAAGTAGCTGAACTCTGAATTAAAACAACCTTTCTAGTATTTTGTAGACTTGACGGCATAAAATCATGAAGCTACTGTATAACAGCTGGTAAATAACTACACATGACTTTGCTGTGAATCACTAAATGCAGCTCAAAAAGTCACAAATGACTTTTCCCTACTCACTTAGAATCCACGCTAAGGTAACACGGCCGCCAGTGCGAGTTACCGTGGCTTTTAATTCGCAGACGATGAATGTGTGAAAAGTTAGGGTAAATAAATTGGAATTTTTAAAGGTACAAATGTCAGGACAATGGGGCTAATTCAGTAAGGATCGTAAAAAGTGCGACCAATCGCAAAACTGCGAAAGCACGCTGAAATGGAAACTCTGCAACACAAAACAATTTTGCGATTAGATTTAAAAATCTGCATTTTTTGCGGAAAAAACGTACACTTTAGTCGCATTTTTTGCGTAAATGTTTCTGATGTCACAATTTAACATCAGCTACACATAACATTGAGCCAACCATGCCTACTGACAGGATGCATCGAACAACAAGACGAGCTACTTCCGCTGGTGAATCCACAAACGCAGGCGGAAAAAGGGAAAAAAATATATATATTTTTTTTTATGTTGAAAGTTTACACACATGACATATTAATGTTTCTTTGTTATTATTAACATTCCTTATTTTATTGTTTAATGTGAAAATATATATTTTTTTAAAAGTGGTGCGTAATTAAAATGTCCACAAAATTACAATTATTGTGGTGATGTTATTGAACATATGTTTCTTTGTCAAGGGGAAAAAAACAAAAAAACTTTACACATGTATGTGGGTATGATTTTTGAAGATAATAATTGTTTGTCGCTTTAAATCATGAAAAAACTCAGCTTTTAAACAAAAAGCCATTAACCAAACAAAGAACAAAAAAAAAAAAAACTTGCTTTTGTAAATGTTATTGTACATGTTTGTAGGAAAACAAGTGTGTTCTTGACAAACCTGCATTGTTATTAACTTAAAGAATTATTAGGTTACTACTAACATATATTTTAGAGTAATACATGTGTTAAAGCTCCCTTACATGTTGTGAAGTTTCAATGCAGCTGAATAAAGTGAATTGTGGTCAGCAGTGTGATCTGCTTCAACTGGGTGTAATGAAGCAATGATTGCAGTATACATCCAACATTCTACAACTGAGGTCAGCTTGTGCAGATTTTAAGGTTGACCTGTAGTAACTCAAACTGCACACCATAAATGTGCGTTCAGTTGCAAAAAAAATACGTATGCTCCGCCTATCTAAAATCTGCATACGCCCACAACACATCCCTGCTCGTAGTTTTTGCGAGTCCAGCCCTTTAGTAAGCCCCCTACATGCCTAGTTTTTGTAGTGCATACGCAGTTTTTGCTGTCTCAGAAGTTGTATTTTTTCTCAGATTTTACGTATTTTCGCAATTCGTGCAGTTTTGCGTTCCTTGTTGAATTAGCCCCAATATATGACAGAAATAACATGCCATAGTTATTCGTAACACAGAGTCACTGTATCTTCTAAATTTGCTTCCTTCCTCATCCTTTACTGGTCTGTTCTTGAATTATAGGAAATAGCTATAATCATATTTCAATTATAATGTATTAGTTTTGAACAAATTTTTGTATAACACTCTTTATGAGATGATACTGATAGTGCAGTCAGCTTATACCCCTCTATAATACCTCTTAACAGACCTCATTTCAGGGGAGCGTCCTGGGAATTTGGAAGGAATGCCCTGGTGGCATAAGGCTGACTTATTCATGTGTTGGTACAATTATTTATACTGTCTATAATAAGCAGCAGTGCCGGCTACCCAGTGCACTCTCCTAAGCCCACCCCCAAAATCTCATTGGCTAGTTTCATAGGAGTCTGGGATGCGGATTTAGGAGAGTAAATCCTAATGCAGAGTCCCCGGGTTTACCACGGCAGCTGTGGTATACAGCACCGCTGACTATACGGATACACTGCCAGCACATATATTACAAACATCATGTATGTTTATATGTGCAAAGCGAACTACCACCCCCCCCCCCCCACCCCACACTAGGTAGTTGGCGCTGCAATCAGCAAGTCAAGGGGGTGTCCAGGGGAAGCCTGCCACCGATGCAGAGTAGTTTGCGCGAAGCTATTGTCAGGAGGTCTGCACATGACCAATGTTCCATTATCATGGCTGTCTAATGTGTCATCTTGCTGTGAGTGTACTTTGGTGTAGGTGTTTTATACTTAATAACTATCACAGTATTCATAATTATTTTTGTTAACTGTCATTTTAATTGTTGTTTTTATATAGAGAGGTGTCCCATGATGTTTGTACTAGTGTAAAAAACCTCTATGAATACATAAAAGAATTCCTCTGTAGCAAAGGAGGAAACAAGTCTGACACAACATGTGACACTAAGTAGAGGTTGCAACTGATGAAAGTCATCAGCTGGAAATTCTAGATGAACTTCCCCAGAATTACGGCTAGGTTTGAATGGAGTTGTAAATAATTTAGAAATCAAACACTTATTCTGACATTCAGGGAAGGCAAGACAGTACATTTCACCAAGCACTGCAGCAAATCATTATATATTGTTCCGGTTTGGTTTTGTTTCAAAATGACATACAGTATGAAATTAAATTGCTTAAACCTCCTAATGGTATATGTTTCATACATATATTTTTCAGTTGATGGTTATAGCAAAAGAGTATCTCCATTAATACTGCCCAAAGTAATCTCTCTGACAGGGTGGGGCAAGTTTTTTACATTATAATCTCATGTCTTCAACAGTTTCAAGGAAAACAGGACTTGAGTCAAATAATGGAATCTCCTTGTGTCCTAAAGTGCTTAGAGATGGACACAGGTAACCAAACTGGACAGTTCAAGCTATTATTTCCCAAAACCTCATGGGGAAATAGAGATAATTGCATATACATGCTGATGGCAGTCATTAACTTGCAGGATGTAAGTCTTGGGCGTTTTTGTGAAAGAAATATAAAGCTTAAGTGCAAAACATAGTATTAAATGGGTAAGAAAGAGCAGACACCAGGCATATCTTGGTAAATACCTCCCATCATGTGGTAAGTCTTCTGATCACTGATTATACTGTACCGGAGGCTTCCTGAAATATGCAAATACTGGCAAAATCTCAAGTCAACGTTCTGTATTTCCTATTTCTAAATTCTCCCATCAATCCCACTGAACATAAAAAAATAAAAGTAAACACAACCCGCAAAATCGGGTACAAGTATTTCCCTAATACCCAACATGTGGGAAAGTGTTAATGCAGTTAAGCATTAACCATGTTCCTTAAGGATTTTTTTGACAATAAAAAAAGCTTAAGAAATGGATGTGGACTCATAGTTGTGATTCTACAAGTGGGGCATCATCTCTTATAAATGTCCTCTAACCACTTCTCATCATTTTGATCGTCCTCATCTTCGATGGGCTCCTCCGTTTCCATAGGGTTGGGAATTGGGGCTGAAAGATCTTGATTGGGAGTAGCTTTCACATGAGATTTCAGCCCAAATTTACGTTTCAGCAAATGGAACTGTTCTTTGACATAATAGTAAAATTCATATTCATATTTCATGCGCTGGTAAAGAACCTGTAGTGCGCTGTGAGTTGGGAAAGTTTTCTTCACGGTAACAGTCAGGTTTCCAAGTTTTCTGTGTTCTGAAGTAAACAATAACAAAAAATAACTCACTAAAACACATTGCAAATATACTACAAATTATACACTTAAGCTAGAAACACAGAATAATGGGTATATTTATCAAAATCCAAATTTTGAATACAGATGTGACAAATATTTTATGCCTAAATTTGAAAAGTGAAAACGGCAATTTTCCCAACTCTTACCTCATAGGTGTATAAAGCCTGGTAACACCTATCCATATATTTTATACAGACAATAACATATTTGTTGGTAAAGAAGAAGAACCTGTATTCTCTGAAATAACATGAAAGTGACGAAAGTAATTGCCATCCTCCATTGTTTATTCCATATCTAGCAGAAATCAGACTTTGCATTTGATTTTTTATTAAACAGAATATATGAAATAATAAAACAAATGAATATGGCAGGGACATAAATGATGGGACCATTAACTTAATGTTTTGTTGCACAACCTTTACAGGCAATCACTGCAATCAAGCGATTTCTGTAGCTCTCAATGAGGCTTCTGTACATGTCAACAGGTAGTCTGGCACACTTGTCCTGAGTGAACTGCTCCAGCTGTCTCAGATTTGGTGGGTGCCTTCTCCAGACTGCATGCTTTAGCTCTTTCCATAGATGTGCGATAGGATTCAGATCAGGGCTCATAGAAGGCCACTTCAGAATCATCAAATGTTTTGTTCTTATCCATTCTCGAGTGCTCTTAGCTGTATGTTGTGGGTCATTATCCCGTGGTTGACCAGAAAGAGTTTCTGACACTGGACAGTATATTTCACTCCAAAATACCTTGATAGTTTTGATATTTCATTGTGCACAGATTCATGGCATCCGGTACATGTTTTACAGTAGGTGTGGTGTTCTGTTCTTTTACAGTTTCATTTTATTGTCTGTGAATATAGAGCTAATGTGACTTGCCAAAAACCTCCAGTTTTGATTCATCTGTCCAATTCTCCCAGAAGCATTGTGTCAAATGCATTTTAGCAAATTCCAGTCTGGCTTTATTATGTTATTTTTTCAAAAGTGAAGTCCTCCTGGGTCTTCTTCCATGGAGTCCACTGTCGCTCAAATAGTGGTGGATATTGCGATCAGACACTGATGTACCTTGACCTTGGAGTTTGGCTTGTATCTCTTTGGAAGTTTCCCTTGGCTTTTTCTCTACCATTCTCACTATACTTCTGTTTAATCTGGGGTCGATTTTCCTGTTGTGGCCACGTCCAGAGAGATTGGCTTCAGTGCCATGGACTTTAAACTTCTTAATAATATTTGCAACTGTAGTCACAGGACCATATAGCTGCTTGGAGATGGTCTTATAGCCTTTACCTTTAACATGTTTGTCTATAATTTTCATTCTGATCTCCTCATGCAACTCTTTGATCCATGTAGTGTGGTGCCCAAGATGATACCAAACAGCAGAGTAACTATTTTTCTTGATTTAAAGAGGCTGAATTGCTGATTAACAGATTGAAGTGTGATGCTAATTCAAGAAATATCCCTATAATCCAATTATTTATCATATTTTATTAACGGTACCAACAAATCTGTCCAGGACATTTTAGAATATCTTTGGAGAATAAGCAATAATTTATTTGCTTTATTCTATTACATCAGTAGGAAAGGCATGCAAATGGGTGTACATAAGATAATAGCTTTTTATGTCATTACTTTTCAAGAGAAATGAAGAATTGTTTCAATGAGCTGTAAGGGAACCAACAAATTTGTCCATATTTGTATATGACTTAATATGAAAAGTAATAAAAACGTTCATATAAATAGTGGGCATACAGCATTTGTTAAGCATATATTCATAATTTTTTTTGTCTCATTTTTGGATTGTACTGTATTATTTAAGAAATGAAAAAATATTTATACACACTACAGGTTGAGTATCCCTTATCCAAAATGCTTGGAACCATAAGTATTTTGGATATCGGATTTTTCAGTATTTTGGAATAATTGCATACCATAATGAGATATCATGGCGATGGGACCCAAGTCTAAGCATAGAATGCATTTTTGTTTCCTATACACCTTATATACACAGCCTGAAGGTCATTTTAGCAAATATTTTTAATAACTTTGTGCATTAAACAAAGTTTGTGTACATATATACAATTCATTTATGTTTCATATACACCTTATACACACAGCCTGAAGGTCATTTACTACAATATTTTTAATAACTTTGTGTATTAAACAAAGTTTGTGTACATTGAGCCATCAGAAAACAAAGGTTTCACTATATCGGCTTCACTCAAAAAATTCTGTATTTCGGAATATTCCGTATTTCGGAATATTTGGATATGGGATACTCAACCTGTACTAATATTGGCCTCCTGTGAATCACTCATGGTTCCTCTCTTCTTAAATTGTATTTTATAAATATTATCCGATTATTAGCACTCTCAAAACCAGTTTGCTTCTAGTATGTACTATTTAATGATAGGCTGTACGGTTTTTACTCTCTTTTGAATGAGCAGCTATTGAGTTTTAACATACTGAATTGTTACAATATTGGTTGATTTATTAAATTGATTAGCGCCAGGCTCCTAAGAAATGTACTGACCCAATACAAGTTGCAGATAATCTGTCCTTTTTTTGGCATCATCATTTGTCACTCTTTCATCAGAATTATGATTCAATCATAAACTTAAATATTACCAAAATGATGAGTGAAGCATGATTTTGATGCTGAAATGAGATAATGTCCAAAAATAGACAAAAAATATGGTCTAAATATGTTGATTGATAATGGATACTTCTAAGTCTGTTGATGTGAAAAATTATGTTCTCAAGACTGGAGGCGGGATGTACTAAAGTAAAAATGTGGCCAAAACTCTGGAAACTACCATTTGTCCGCATTACCCATATGTACAAACTTCTGGAAAGCAAAACTTGGAAGAGCTTGTACCCTGTAGGAAACACCATCGATAGGTGGAGTGGCCAAATAGAAGACAAGGATCTAATCCAATCCCTTTCAGTGTCCCCCATGGCTTGCACATCAGCCAGTGCATTGGCCAGCGCAGGAGGGCTCCCAGGTTATAAACCTGGAAGTACTATCACTGCAAAGGAAGTTCTTTTCAGAAGAGCTGACCTTTGCAATTTTAATCACATTTGTATATGCATACTGGCATTATTAATGCCACTATGGATGTAGTAGGTGGAAAGATGTATCGCATCCAAAATCTGATGTTTGATACATCCTGCCTTGGATCTGATATTTGATTTTGACAAATTAAATTGTCCTAAAAGTTACATTGCATTATTTTGATTGTTTAAACACTGTCATGGAACGGAGCTCTCTGCATGTTGCATCCATCATGCTGGAATGATTAAGCATTAAGATTAGAGGTTACACCTCTCCCACCAACTATATCTGTTTTCCACCTCTAGCAGTGACATTTGCCTTTTAAATGCTGAAAAAACACAAGTTTGTATACAGATTTAAGTACGTAAGATGACACTAAACTGCTGTATATACCTGGATTTTTATAAATGCTCATGACATCCTTGAAGTAGTGAGGTAAAAATCTTTCCAGCAAAAGCAGCACATCTTCCAGCTCTTCCAGAATTCCGACAAGAAGAAAGTTTTCATTCACATTCTGCTTTGCACGTTCCAAGGCCCACTCACCAGGATCCCTGGAGGAAATAGATGTATGGGTAACTCATTACAAGATTACAAGTTCGCAAGCAATTCTCTGGTGCTAGAGTCCTCCTGAATCTAAAACTCATTACATTTCAGAGGGCAGTGTTTCATAACGTAAACAAGTCTCAGGCCTTTGCTTAGGGGACAAGTATTTCCAAGGAATGTTTAAAGCAAGATCTTATTTTAGCCACAGTAGCCCTATGCCAAGAGGTGGCAGCAGCTGAGGGATGGGATGGGTGGGGCCTGAGTAGTCAGAGTCCTGGATATTTGTGGCCTACTCTTTCATATGGAACCTCCAAATAACCTGTAGATACAATAATCATCTATATGAACACATAAGCTCATACAAATAGTTGGTGTGACACCCCCAAAACATGAAATCGCTATGGAATAAAAAAGTGTTACTGCTATTGACGCCACAATGCACTGTAGCATCGGGAAGTGGGGAAAACAGATCATACATTAGAACTGTGGGCCATCACCTTTGCATTTCCTTAAATTACACTTTTTGACATTAACAATACTGAACCTCAAACTATCCAAGTATCGCTCCCTATCCATGCGCAAAGTACTGAAAAGCGTTCTCTTAGCAGAGTTAATCGAAACTTTCTCACATTTAGTGCAATAAATATCATTCATTTTAAACAACATGGGGTATATTTACTAAGGTCCCGATTTTGACCGAGATGATGTTTTTTCTTCAAAGTGTCATCTCGGGAATTTACTAAACTCAAATCACGGCAGTGATGAGGGTATTCGTATTTTTTTGGAAGTCCTAGGAAAAAATTACGAATCAATACACCATCGGTCAAATACACCTGGAATTTGGTAGAAATCGGTCATTTACTAAAAAGTGCAAATCACAAACACTGCCGACAATAGCCAAACACTGCCGTGCTAAAATACAAATCGTGAAAAAGTGCTAAAAAAAAAACAGACCTGCTTTTTTTTACCGTGTTCGGATAGGCATGCACGGATCCATGAGATCCGTGCATGTTTTTCAATGGGAAGGGGTGGGAAATTGTTATTTTTGTTAAAAAAAAATGCGTGGGGTCCCCCCTCCTAAGCCAAACCAGCCTCGGGCTCTTTGAGCCTGCCCTGGTTGAAAAAATATGGGGGGAAAAATGTCAGGGGTTCCCCCATATTTAAACAACCAGCACCGGGCTCTGCGCCTGGTCCTGGTTCCAAAAATACGGGGGACAAAAAGTGTAGGGGTCCCCCGTATTTCTGAAACCAGCACCGGGCTCCACTAGCCAGATACATAATGCCACAGCCGGGGACACTTTTATCTAGGTCCCTGCGGCCCTGGCATTACATAACCAACTAGTCACCCCTGGCCGGGGTACCCTGGAGGAGTGGGGACCCCTTCAATCAAGGGGTTCCCCCCCCTCCAGCCACCCAAGGGCCAGGGGTGAAGCCCAAGGCTGTCCCCCCCATCCAAGGGCTGCGGATGGGGGGCTGATAGCCTTTTTGTCAAAAAATGAATATTGTTTTTAGTAGCAGTACTACAAGTCCCAGCAAGCCTCCCCCGCAAACTGGTGCTTGGAGAACCACAAGTACCAGCATGCGGTGGAAAACCGGGCCCGCTGGTACCTGTAGTAGTACTACTACTAAAAAAATACCCCAATAAAAACAGAAGACACACACCTTGAAAGTAAAAGTTTAATACATATACACCTCCATATACACATACTTACCTATGTTCACACGAGGGTCGGTCCTCTTCTCCATGTAGAATCCATGGTGTACCTGTTGAAAAAATTATACTCACAAAATCCAGTGTAGATGGCTCATCTTTTTCTCAATTTGTAATCCTGGTACTTTGCAAAATAACAAAACGGACACCCGACCTCGCACTGAAAGGGGCCCCATGTTTTCACATGGGACCCCTTTCCACGAATGCCAGGAACCCCCCCTGACTTCTGTCTAAGAGGGTTCCATCAGCCAATCAGGGAGCGCCACGTTGTGGCACCCTCCTGATTGGCTGTGTGCTCCTGTAGTGTATGACAGGCAGCACACGGCAGTGTTACAATGTAGCGCCTATGCGCTCCATTGTAACCAATGGTGGGAACTTTGTGGTCAGCGGTGAGGTTACTTTCGGTCAACCGCTGACCACAAAGTTCCCACCATTGGTTACAATGGAGCGCATAGGCGCTACATTGTAACACTGCAGTGTGCTGCCTGTCATACACTACAGGAGCACACAGCCAATCAGGAGGGTGCCACAACGTGGCGCTCCCTGATTGGCTGATGGAACCCTCTTAGACAGAAGTCAGGGGGGGTTCCTGGCATTCGGGGAAAGGGGTCCCATGTGAAAACATGGGGCCCCTTTCAGTGCGAGGTCGGGTGTCCGTTTTGTTATTTTGCAAAGTACCAGGATTACAAATTGAGAAAAAGAGGAGCCATCTACACTGGATTTTGTGAGTATAATTTTTTCAATAGGTACACCATGGATTCTACATGGAGAAAAGGACCGACCCTCGTGTGAACATAGGTAAGTATGTGTATATGGAGCTGTGGATGTATGTATTAAACTTTTACTTTCAAGGTGTGTGTCTTCTGTTTTTATTGGGGTATTTTTTTAGTAGTAGTACTACAGGTACCAGCGGGCCCGGTTTTCCACCGCATGCTGGTACTTGTGGTTCTCCAAGTACCAGCTTGCGGGGGAGGCTTGCTGGGACTTGTAGTACTGCTACTAAAAACAATATTCATTTTTTGACAAAAAGGCTATCAGCCCCCCATCCGCAGCCCTTGGATGGGGGGGACAGCCTCGGGCTTCACCCCTGGCCCTTGGGTGTCTGGAGGGGGGGGTCCCCTTGATTGAAGGGGTTCCCACTCCTCCAGGGTACCCCGGCCAGGGGTGACTAGTTGGTTATGTAATGCCAGGGCCGCAGGGACCTAGATAAAAGTGTCCCCCGGCTGTGGCATTATGTATCTGGCTAGTGGAGCCCGGTGCTGGTTTCAGAAATACGGGGGACCCCTACGCTTTTTGTCCCCCGTATTTTTGGAACCAGGACCAGGCGCAGAGCCCGGTGCTGGTTGTTTAAATATGGGGGAACCCCTATCCTTTTTCCCCCCATATTTTTTCAACCAGGACCGGCTCAAAGAGCCCGAGGCTGGTTTTGCTTAGGAGGGGGGACCCCACGCATTTTTAAAAAGATTTTAACAATGATTTCTATTTAATAAAGGTGCACAATGAAGCCCAGCACGGATCTCTCAGATCCGCCCGAGATTCATTGTGTTAAAGTCGGCAGTGTTTTACAAGTCACTCACGTAAAACACTGCAAAAAAAAACAAATGACATCGACATCGGAAAATACGAAAATGCAGAATACGACAGCTTAGTAAATTAGTCGTAATAAATTCAAAAAGTTGCAACTTTACACTTTCGATGTCATTCGTGATTGAACTTTAACCTCAGTCGGGAAATTACGAATTTTAGTAAATATACCCCCATGTCTGTAGACCAGAAGGACATTGTTATGTTCAGACATTTCTTATGGCTACAAGAAAGCTGTACTTTAGTAATGTGGTTCCTAAATACAGTAGTGCTCGAAAGTTTGTGAACCCTTCATAACTTTCTATATTTCTACTGAAATTTGGCCTAAAACTACCTCAGATAGTCACACAATTCCTAGAAGTAGATAAAGAGAACCAAATCTAAGAAATGAGACAAAGCAATTGGACTTGCTAATTTTTTTTTTTTATTGAGAAAAATGATCAAATACCACATATCTTTGAGTGTCAAAAGTATGTGACCCTTTGCTTTCAGTATCTGGTATGACCGCCTTGTGCAGCAATAACTGCATGTAAATGTTTCCAGTAATTGTTGATCAGTCCTGAACATCGGCTTGGAGGAATTTTATCCCATTCCTCCATACAAAACAGCTTCAACTCTGTGATGTTAGTGGGTTTCCTCCCATGAACTGCTCGCTTCAGGTCCTTCAACAACATTTCGACTGGATTAAGGTCAGGACTTTGACATGACCATTCGAAAACTTTAAAATGTATTCTTCTTTAACCATTCTTTGGCAGAATGACTTGTGTGCTTTGGGTCATGGTCTTGATGCATGACCCACGTTCTCTTGAGATGCAGCTCATGGACAGATGTCCTGACATTTTCCTTTAGAATATTTTGGCATAATTCAGAATTCATTGTCCCATCAATAATGGCAAGTCGTCCTGGGCCAGCTGCAGCAAAACAGGCCCAAACCATGATACCACCACCACTACCGTGTTTCCCAGCTGGTATGAGGTTTTGCTGGAATGCAGTGTTCTCCTTTCTCCAAACATAACACTTCTCATTTAAACCAAAAAGCTCTATTTTAGGCTCCTCTGTCCACAAAACATTGTTCCAATTGCTTATGGCTTGTCCAGGTGATCGTTAGCAGACTGCAGACTAGTAGCAACCTTCTTTTTGGAGCAGTGGCTTTCTACTTGCAATCATGCCATGCACACCATTGGTGTTCAGTGTCCTGATGGTGGACTCATAAACATTAACATTAGCTAATGTGAGAAAGGCCTTCAGTTGCTTAAGGGTTACCTTGGGTTCCTTTGTGACCTTGCAAACTGTTAGACGTCTTGCTCTTGGCGTGATCTTTGTCGGTCGACCACTCCTCGGGAGAGTAATATTGGTCTGGAATTTCCTGCATTTGTACACAATCTCTCTGACTATTGACTGGTGGAGTCCAAACTCTTTATAGATTATTCTGTAACCTTTTCCAGCTTGATGAGCATCTACAACTCTTCTTCTGAGGTCCTCAGAAATCTCCTTTGTTTGTGGCATGAAACAGATAGAGCCATGCTCATTGAGCGTGGCTGCATAACAGGCAGGGGACGCGCTGCGTACTTAGGCGTACCTGCGCCTCGTCTTGCCGCCGAGCATACAGAGACGCTCCCATTCACTTTGATCCCTATTTTTTTTAAAAGACAGGTTGTCCGCTCACACCTGATTGCCATTCCATAGATTGAAAATACCTGACTCTAATTTCACCTGTAAAATATCTCTCATTGGGGGTCATTCCGAGTTGATCGCTCGTTGCCGATTTTCGCAACAGAGCGATTAATGCAAACATGCGCATGTACATGGTATGCAGTGCGCATGCACTAAGTATTTTAGCACAAAACTTAGTAGATTTACTCACGTCCGAACGAGGAATTTTCATTGTTGAAGTGATCGGAGTCGGACTTTCAGGAAGTGGGTGTTTCTGGGCGGAAACTGGCCGTTTTCAGGGAGTGTGCGGAAAAACGCAGGCGTGTCAGGGAAAAAGCGGGAGTGTCTGGTGAAACGGAGGAGTGTCTGGTGAAACGGATGAGTGGCTGGCTGAACGCAGGGCGTGTGTATGACATCAAACCAGGAACAAAACGGGCTGAGCTGAACGCAATCTGTGAGTAGGTCTGGAGCTACTCAGAAACTGCTAAGAATTTTCTATTCGCAATTCTGCTAATCTTTTGTTCGCTATTCTGCTATGGTAAGATACACTCCCAGAGGGTGGCGGCCTAGCGTGTGCAATGCTGCTAAAATCTGTTAGCGAGCGATCAACTCGGAATCACCCCCATTATCTATTAGGACTTGTGTGACAATCGACACATTTCAGCAGAAATATAAACATTTCTGAAGGGTTCACAAACTTTTAAGCACCATTGTATATAAAAGCAGTCTTGCGCTATTTGTTCATTTCTAGAAAATGACTAGTAATCTAAGTCAATGCTTGCACTTGAAGCACTGCAGAACCAGTACCGTACAGTCGTTAAGCTCCAGAAAAAAATGAAAATTAGGCTACTAGAAGGGAGGGTTAGGGAGTACTAGGGGAGTTTGAGTATACTTCCCTGTCAGGATTCTCTCAATCAGGATGCCGCGGTCGGTCTTCTGACCGCCGGCATCCTGACTACCGGTAAACCATATCACATCTGCTTATATTGGGAGATCCTTTAGGTAGTTATACAGGTGCCAGTGGTGTGTAATGGAGGTCAGTCCACACGATGAATAATTTAACCAGGATGTGGTATATTACCCAGGCAGGATGAGTTACAGGGTTAGAGTCATTGCAATAGGTGCTAAATGTAACAGATTCTATAGTTCAGTTCTAAGAAAACTTAAGAGAGAGTGGCAACACAGGGCATGGCTATCATAGGCACGGGGAGTGCAGATTCTATGGGGCCCATAGCTGAGAAGGCCTCTATGGAACATTACAGTGAAGCATGGAGCCAGGAGAGCTGCATTGAAGAATCAGTTTTCAGAACACTGTTTTACTTTGCATGCAACTGATACCTTGCAGTGAGCACCAGTACAAAGAGCTTAGTGATAGAATCGATGGTTAGAAAAGTATCATTCTAAAATTGATTCCTTACATAGAGGGTTAGTGGCGATAGATTTTTTATTTGGCTGGTAAACCACTTTAATATATTACAGTGCTCAAATAGCTTTAATCTTGCACTCCATAATCTTTACAGTTTATTTAAATTTACTTTAATTTGTAATCTCTCACAAAGTATGTGTCTCGTATTTCATCTGTATATCACTATTTGTACTGTTGATCATTTCTGTAGTGAATAAGGACAATACAGTAAATACAGTAAGCGCAATAATACTTACCTGCATTTTGGATGTTGTCCACAAAAGTATGGTATAATGTAAAATAACCTGGGGTTGGAACACTCTGCATAGTTCTCAAGAATACAGTCATTAATATCCTATAAAAAAAAGACATAAAACAGTTTAATACTTCATAATAATCAGTAGCTCAGAGGCCCTAACGATGCATCATAGTAACAGTAAAGGCTCTCTGCTAGACTAAATGGAAGTGAAAACAAAACTCCAGTGTCCATGGGAGGAACATTGCTGATAAGCCTCGAAATTGTACCTTCCACTGATTCAATGTGACAAAACCAATATTGTATTACTCAATTTAGTCCATAACCAGAAGACTGTTTCTCAGTGTGTCTTAGAGAAGATGAGTGAAAATGTATAAATATTGCAAAGACACAGAGAATTTCAGTGAAAACTATTAAACTGTTTTAGTAAATAGTGGGTAAAACCTCTACCAACATATAAAAATTAAACGTATGTTTGTTATCACGGCCAAAACTTAAAATCTATTAATCTGACAATTAGCATAAGAATAGTTTAGAGGCCAGATTAAAACATAAGCTGTGTATTTTCCCATAGCTCCCACTGGAATACATACGCAAGCCCGGCAGACTGGATGCCTGCTGACCAGAGGCAGAACTCTGGGAGGCAACGGAGTCAGCTGCCGCCGGGCTCCTGCTTTGAAGGGGGGCACCTCCATGTGTTCAGTGACATTAATCAATTAAGTTAATTGACAGCAGCCAGTATTCCTTCCGTAGCCGACTTCCCCACTAGTCACTACACCTTACAAATCACACCCTCTTTATTATAGATACACTGGAAGCAGACAACTTACTGATGAAGCTATTTGCTCCTCTAAAGGAAGCATGAGAATTCTAACTATATGAAGTTATTTCTCTGACAATTACAAGTAACTTCATATAGTTAGATTTCTCATACTTCCTATGCAAGAGCAGATATCTCCATCAGTAAGGTGCATGCTTCCAGTGTAATAGGTTGTGGGGTCTAATCCTGGGTATGACATTTGCAAATTAATTGTCAGAGAAATAATCAGCATTGGGAGTGACTGAGCAGATCTATGTAGTGTGTGGCTGGACCCCTACATAGTTCCGCCTAGTTGCAACGGTTTTGTAGTAGCTTCATATAGTTAGAATCTGTAGACTTGCTATGCAGGAGCAAATGTGTGTATATATATATATATATATATATATATATGGGGGGCACCAATATTTTCCTTGCCTCCGGGCAACTGGGACAAACTTACGCCACTGCAGCTGACAGTATACCGAATCCCCTTGAGGGATCGCTGTGCTTGCCAAACTTTCACCGGCTGTCTGGATTCCTGCATCGGTATCCTGACGCCGGGATCCCGACAGCCGGTATACTAACCACATGCCCTCCCACTCACATTCCAGTTTTATAGGTACTGGTGTACCAGCTCCAACACGCATGTGCATCTCAGAACACGTCATACATAGCACATAATAGGGAGATCTGTAGTGCAATTAGTTTGCATCAGAGAGTTAGTAAGGTCAACTAAAAGTATCCGAGAGATACTATACTCAAATAAAAAATATATACAAAACAAATATGCAGGTTTTGGGCAATGTGCACAGCAGTAAGTAAATTGTTTAGGTAGTAGGTGGTTCCAGGTGCCGGAGGTAATAGCCTTGGAGAAGTAGTTCCAGGTGCCAGTGTACAAGCCTGGGTGTAAGTAAGTGCAGTGGGTGGAGTCAGTACCAGGCGATTACTGACAAAAAAAGGGAATCCCTTATATTCCAAGTCAGTGGGATCAAAAAATCGTCTGGCAGAGCAAGGTCATCCGGTCACACATACAACAAAGAAATATGGCTGCAGATTTTTGCAAACAATGGTCCTGATTTTGTCAAAGTCGAAAAATATTGCAGTACACACATCACGTACAAACTACACACAGATGGCCTCCGCGCGTGTACTTGTTCTGCCATGCGTGCGCATATCCGCAATTTGCGTATGGTCGCTCCCGCGGTCCTGCGCATTAGCGCGTGGTATGAGTATTTACGGTAGAGATTGTGAACGCATGGAAGGCTATCAAAACACATTACATATTTAATCCAAATAGTGCACAATGTACACATATTCTCCCTGCACCACACCAGAAAGTAACAGCAGTTTAAATGGTAACAGAACAAAGGGATTCACCTTTACAGGATAGGAGGGGACAGAACAAGGTTATAAGGTGGTGTTTGGTATCCAGCTGAAGGGTATTTTAAGAGTAACATTCCAGTGTTGGTTTGAGAAAGATCACATGTTCCTGCGGATAGTTATGTGCAGGAGCAGAATATAGATATAAACTGTATTTACTGTACATTATGTATGCGGTGGGAATCCAGAGGAGACCACCCACAAGAGCAGTTGGAACAGACATCGCCTACCTATTCAAACCGACCTATGACCTCTCCTGTACTGTAAATGACCATCCCTGTGTCCAATGGACAAAGAGATTACAGTATCCATTGTGTTATGTTTTGGATGAATTGTATAAAAGAGAGCCTGCAGCAGGCCTGGTCAGACACAAGACTCACAAAGTTATCTATTAGATGACCAAGGACCGGACCGGGTCAATCACGTATGTACCATTGAATGTAGCCATTATTCTGTCGTATTGTATTGTTTATATTGTAACCCCCTTTCAGCAATAATACGCTGTGGTGTCGGAACCCAGTGGTTTAACTACAGACTGGTGTTGTGTCTTTCTTTCCCTGCTAAGGTTTAAAGTGTAATAGCATCGCACTGCATTGCTGCATAAGGTTTAAAGTGTATTCATTGGGTGTGTACGCGCTGTGTGTACTTTGTACTGTCAGTGTGTCGTTTGCACGCAAAGTCCGTACACGGTACGGGACTCTGTACGCTAACAGTGTAAAAGGTGCGTAGAGTGTGTATTAAGTTTAGCGGCCGCAGCGGTTCCATGGTAAAGTGTATTTAAAGTGTGTATAAGGTATAGCTTTTCATTCCTGTATATAAATCAGCATTATCAATTGGGGGCTCCGTCCGGTTTTCCACATACTCACAGCCTAACAGGTCACAGCAGACTTAATCTATCAGCAAAAGGGTGGACAGAAAGTATCCTACGTATCCTTTTCCTGGTCGATGGATACACTGAAAACCCTACTCATTTGCTGATTAGATGGCGTCTGCTCTGTATGGTTTGTAGAGATGCTGGTAGAACCCGTAAGGTAAACAGAAAAAAAGCTATTTAAAAATCTGTGAATTTTTTTTGGCGCCAAAAGCGTACACACCACCCATACTCTTTGTATACCCTCACATTGTTGCCATAACAGTCAGATTGCTAGATTCATTTAGACCTGTGTGAAACCGGAGATATTTGTTGCTATAAAGTTAAAACTAAAATAAATATTTAAGGAAGTAAGCGTAAAGCACAAACGCAGTCTGGCCTAGTTGTAAAGGTTTATACAGAAAGAAACTGTGTTGTGTTTAGTGGGCAATAGTAGTTTTATTGCTCACATTTATAGAGTTGTATGATTTGTGCTATTGCGGACGTACGGTTTTGTACACGTGTCTCGGACATAATACAGAACTGCACACGCGGCGTAAGAGACACGCACGGTCGCGTGTTTATGCAAATTGCGTAAGAGTACGGGCGCTAAGTACAAATTACACAATAGTTTGTTTAGTTTAAAGGTGGGACAGTAGCCACGCTACAATAGCACAAAACTACCCAATTTCTAAAAAAATTTAGTATAAAAACAAAATTTAGTATAAATAATTTTTATTTAAATTGCCTCTGGGGGTAAAGCTGCCAACCTGAATGAATCCAAATTTTCTGTACAGAAAAACAAAGTATATTTGAGTGAGCGAACGCAAGAGTGAACGTATTGAACTCCGGAAATCGGGTCCCGTGGTATATCAAGTAAGTAGAGGCTTGGTGGCGTGAGGCGGCTGACTCGCGTTAATATAGATTGAAATACGCAAATCGTGAGGTGATTTGCAGAGGAGCGTGATAGTGCATAGTAGTGCGAAGTATTGAAATTAAAAGGTTTTTGTATTACGCTGCGGGCTGAGGGTCACAGTTTGTACATCGACCCGTGGTTGTACGGCAGATAGGTAACAAGTACCTATATGCTGTGCGATTGGACCACGCATTTGTGGGTGCGATATATATAGCGCAACTGGATACCCCTTTACGAGCTTTTGCGTAAAATCACGGTACCATTAGCGCTGTATAGAGCATACGCAAGTGTGATTTGTGTATAAGGTTATAGGGAGTTTTCGCTGGTCTCTCTCAGAAAAATCTCCAGCGGTGTATATTTACTGGAATAGGTAAGTCACTCCTAAACACTTCCAGTAAATAGAAATCAGATAGGGCCTAGCTGGGAACGCGATGTTCACTATTGGAGTGAGTCGTGGTACTGAGTGGAGAAGGAGCGAGTGAAAGCGCTAGGTGTCTTTCACCGTTTATCTGCGGTGTGCATTGGGGATTGCGTTTATTGGCAAAAAGTCCGCGATGGGATCCAATTGCACAAGCAGTGGGCGTTCAGTAGCCAAGGTTCAGGCTGAAGAAGTGGGACCGAAAAGGTCAGATTTGCGACCGAGAGGGTCAGCAAGGTTTATTATGTGTGAAAAGTATGGTTCACACACGGAGGCTTTTTGCAATGAATGGGTATGTATGACTAACAAAGATAGGGAACCATTCCCTAGGGTGGGCAGCTTTGAACCAGAGGTATTACAGAACTTAAGGATAAGGATATGTCTGATAAAATCCAAGAAACAAAGGATTAGACATACAGATTGTTTAAATTTATGGCAACAGGAGGGGGATATGCAAAGGGAATTAGCTCGAGCAGCAGGTTCCAAACCTAGCGGGAAAACAATGGCGACCGAACCACCACCACAATATATTGTGGGGGAGAAAGTGGCTACAGACAATGGTACATTGGTACAGGATAGGAGAGTAATTGATAAATGTACTAACGCTAACCCTTGCCAGTTGTATCCCATTTTAAGTTTTCCCCAGGATTGCGAGCAGGTAGATGAGCCCAGCATGATATCGGCACTCTCTCTAGCAGCCACCATACAAGACACTCAGGTGGGCACGGCTCAACCAACAAGAGCAGTAGTCAGGCCCCCTAGCGGAGGGATAAGTGAGGTCGTGTCCACAGGTAAGTACGGTACCGTACATTATGCAGAAACAATAGCACCTCACATTGTAGAATAAAACCAGAATGATGTAATTGAATTAAATCCTGTCAGGGTGATTGCAGTCCCCAATGGGAAGACTGACGCTCAGGGAGTCACTCCCATCAGGAACATTGCCATGCATTGTCCTTGGTCCCGGGCAGAGTTAAGGTCAATTATGTTAGAATTTCACGATCCCAGAAAAGATCTAGTCGCATGCCAGAGGTTCATTAAAGAGTTAGGTAATGCCAACGAACCCACGAACAAAGATTGGCGAATAGTGCTACGGGTATGTTTACCCTCAAATATTGACCCCGCAAAATTCATAACCGATTGTAAGTTAGACGCAGAAGTACCTCTCACTGATGAATACAATCAGGAGAATGTACGGCAAATCAATCTGCAATTAGGAGTATATTTCCCTACTGTTGTCAAATGGAATAAAATCTTTTCCATAAGACAAAAGGAAGGTGAAACGGCATCCAAATATTTCCATCGAGCACTGCAGGAAATGTCTAGATACACTGGGATCGAGGACATAAAAGATAATGTGCATCACAGGGAGGTAGCTGTTACTGTATTAATGGACAGGTTAAAGGAGGCATTAAGAACAAGGGTACAGACCTCTCTACCAAACTGGAGAGGTATCTCGGTGGCTGCATTGAGAGAGTCCGCTGTCGAGCATGATAGGAACATCATTAAGCACAGGGAGTTACAGGGGGAAAGGCTGATGACAGTAAGTATAGAAGCACTTACAAAAAAGCCATATCAGCCGAAACCCCAGACCCCTGATGGTAAGTCACGTGTAGTAACATGCTATACTTGTCACAAGGTAGGACATTTTGCAAGGGACTGTAGGCATAAAGGTACACATAATGTATACCGACCCCCTAGACCAGGATATGAACCACACTACAATGCACATAATTGGGATCAGGGACCACCTAGGAGAAAATTATGAGCCACATACAGGGGAAACAAGGAGGTATCCACCGAAAATTCTCAGCTACCCCCCTCACATATTGTAGCTGCCAATGCGCTGCGGGAGGGTCTCACCACACAATAGGGGTTGGGCCACACCTGTAGTCTGCAGCCAGTGAAGTTGATTGCTAGCCTTGGAAGTGAACCTGAGGTCATGGTTGATGTAGCTGGTGTACCATTACCTTTTCTTGTAGATACAGGGGCGGCCAGGTCAGTGTTAAATTCGACAGTAGGAATAAAAACCACGGGTAAAACAATTTCGGCAATGGGAGTAACAGGAACTGTACAACAATACCCTTTGAGTAGACCTGCAGAGATTATGATAGGGCCCTTGCAAACCAAACATTCTTTCCTGTTGGCTGCATCGGCTCCAACTAATCTACTCGGGAGAGATTTATTGTGTAAAATGCGGTGTGTCATATACTGTACTCCTGAGGGTGTCTTCTTGGATATACCTGGGAACCACGCTCAAGAAGTACAAGATATATTAGACACCCCTCAAAGGCTAATGTCGCATTCTACTTTTATAGACAAGTGTCCATCAAAGGTAGAGGAAATGATCTCACAAATACCGAGTTCCCTTTGGACCAAAGATGGACAAGACACTGGATTGATGGCGAATGTAGCTCCAGTAGTAGTGCAAGTAAAAGATGGTAGGATAGCTCCAAAAATCCCTCAGTATCCTCTGAAGCCAGAGATAGAATTAGGAGTGTACCCCGTCATAGAGCGGTTGCTACAACAGGGCATCCTAGTCAGGACGTCCAGCACTGCCAATAGTCCCATCTTCCCTGTGAAAAAGAGTGGGGGGGAGGGGTTACAGGCTAGTGCAGGATCTAAGGGGGATAAACAAGATAGTTGAGAGCCAATTCCCCGTAGTGCCTAATCCAGCTGTCATCCTCATGCAAATTCCCTCTACTGCAAAATTCTTCACTGTCATCGACCTCTGTTCTGCCTTCTTTTCTGTCCCTCTGCACCCTGACAGCCAGTATCTTTTTGCTTTTACATACAGGGGAGTACAGTACACCTGGACTCGTCTTCCCCAAGGTTTCATTGACAGCCCGAGTATTTTCTCCCAGGCGTTGCATGACTGTTTACAATCCATTCAACCTGAGAGTGGATCAGTGCTAATACAGTATGTCGATGACTTATTGTTGTGTTCTGACTCACTCGAATCGTCCTTGAAAGACACGAAACAGCTTCTGTTTAATCTTTCCCAAACGGGACACAAGGTTTCAAAGGATAAATTGCAGTTGTGCCAGACCAGGGTAAAATATTTGGGACATTGCTTGACTCAAGGATTTAGACACCTCACCGCTGATAGAATACAGGCGATTTGCGACATGACTCTGCCACAGACGCAGCAACAGATCCGCACTTTCCTTGGAATGTGTGGGTACTGTCGAAACTGGATTCCAGGGTTCTCTATACTGGCTTTACCTTTGCAAGAAATGGTCTCTTCGAACAAACCAGAACGGGTCTCACACACAGATGAGTCCGAACTGGCATTTGAGAGACTCAAACAGTGCCTATCACAGGCACCTGCATTAGGTATGCCAGATTATGAGAAGCCCTTTGAATTATACGGTACAGAAAGTGCAGGCTGCGCGGCATGGTGATGCCAGCAGGCCGGTAGCTTACTACAGTGCACAGTTGGACACCGTAGCGCGGTCTCTCCCCACATGCTTGCGAAGTGTTGCAGTGATAGCTTCGCTAGTACGTAAAAGCGAGGACGTAGTGTTAGGACACAACCTGACCATCCATACACCTCATGCAGTATCAGCCTTACTGAACTCCGCCCAAACCAGACATGTCTCATCTGCTCGGTTTACAAAGTGGGAATTATCACTGATGGCCCCTGTAAACATCACCATTAAGAGATGCAGCTCACTAAATCCTGCAACTTACTTGCCAAGTGTGCCTGGACAGGCACAAAGGGTGGAGGATGAGAATGATGGTGAAGGAGGATTTAGTGTAGACACTGATAAGCATGATTGTATGGAATACCTGAATCAGACTTTCACTGCGAGGCCTGACATCAGTGACAACCCACTGGAAGGAGTAGACTTTACCTTCTACACTGACGGTAGTTGCCACAGACAGACGGACTCAGGAGACCTGTGTACTGGATATGCAGTTGTAGATGACAGAGGTATCATAGAAGCTGAACCCCTGGGCCCACCGCACTCAGCACAAGTTGCTGAGTTGGTCGCCCTAACCAGAGCGTGTGAATTGGCCAAGGGTAAGTCAGCTAATATATACACAGATTCTAGGTATGCCTTTGGAGTGGTGCATAATTTTGGGGCCCTATGGCGCCTCAGAAATTTCATGACGGCAGCTGGCACACCTGTAGCGCATGCGTCCCACATAAAAAGGCTTCTAACAGCGATACAGGAACCAGACAGAGTGGCTGTTATCAAGTGCAAAGCACATACTTACAACCAAGACCCAATTTCACTTGGTAACAGCCGGGCAGACGAAGCTGCTAAATCAGCAGCCAGCACCCCCATACAAACGAACATCACACCACTGATGACATTTAACACGATCAACACACATCAACTGAAATGCAAGATTTGTGTTCTTTACAGGAAAAGGCAGTCTGGAGGTCAAAGGGATATGGCCAGGAATCCTCAGGACTGTGGACAGGTGGACAAGGTAAGCCATTGGCCCCCAGAGCATATCTTCCAAGCCTAGCTGAGGCGGCACACGGTCTGACTCATCTGGGTAAAGAGGGTATGTGTAAGCTGGTGAGAGCCTACTGGTGTGCGCCAGGATTCTCTTCTCATGCAGGTAAGAGAGCAATTACATGTTTTACCTGCTTGAGGAAGAATATTGGAAAGTCAATACCAACAGAACCATCCCATATCCTTCCGACAGACGGACCTTTTCAGGTAATACAAATCGATTTCATACAGTTACCACCCTGTAGGAATTTAAAATATGTGTTAGTTTGTATTGATGTATTTTCCAACTGGGTAGAAGCGTTCCATGCTGCCACAAATACTGCTACGTTCACTGCAAAGAAAATTGTGCAGGAATTTGTTTGTAGATATGGTATCCCTAGAATAATTGAAAGTGATAGGGGTACCCATTTTACAGGTGAAGTCTTTCAGGTCATGTGCAAGCTGATGGGAATTAATAGTAAGCTGCATACTCCGTACCATCCACAAGCGAGTGCAAAGGTGGAGAGAGTGAATAGCACTATTAAGAACAAGCTGAGCAAATTAATGGCTGAAACTGGATTGTCGTGGCCAGAAGCTTTGCCACTAGTGTTGTACAGCATCAGAACCACTCCCAGGTCTCCCCTTAACCTATCACCCTTTGAAATTCTTTTTGGTCGACAACCTCATGTAATGATAGACCCCCAGGATGATTTGAAATGTAATAATGAAGTGACTGTGAAATATTTGGTTGGGATGAGCCAGCAGCTGAGAAATCAACAAAGAAATTTAAAGCTGGTGATTCCTGACCTACCGAACAGTAATTGTCATGACATTGAACCTGGGGATTATGTGATGATTCGAAATTTCTTATGCTCAGGTTGCCTCATAGACAGGTGGGAAGGACCATATCAAGTCTTGTTAACCAGCACAACAGCATTGAAGGTCGCCGAAAGAGAGACTTGGATCCACTCGTTCCACTGCAAGAACGTCGCTGACCCGGAGAGAACTCGTGACAAAGAGCAGAGTGTAGAGGATCTCGTATCACTGGAGTGTCTGTTCCGGGAAAGTTGAGAGGCAGGACTGTTGAAAGGCATCTGAGCACAGAGAGTAACAATAGCTATAACGGTTGTCGCACCATTTTCTTTTTTCACCTCCCCCTGCATTTTTCCTTTCTTTTCTCCTTCTTATTTTCCTCCTTTCCCCTAACGAAATGGATCGATCACAAGAGACTGCGTTTCGGGTTCTGTTAGTAATTCTGGTTTTGATAAGGACAGTTTGTTTTGGTGAGGGTCCCAGAGAGGTCGAGCAGGGATCTGAAATGGGTTCTGATGGCAAGTATGAATTTGTAGGATCTCAGGATCAGCGCATCACTTTAGTAAAGGCTGGCATCAGTAAGCGCTCTGGTAGTCAGGGAGCTCGGAGGCACTGTGAGGGGTTATTGTCTGATGAATATTGTATTTGTAGGAATTGTGAGAATATAGTTGAGGATGGGTGCATCCAGAGATGTCAGTCCAACCTTAATATCGACATGGACCGTCATCCGTTGAGTGATTACCACTCACTAGTGGGTAAGGTCTTAAACCAGACAGAATGCTGGGTGTGCTCACAGGTACCTCAAGGTCAGAGCAAGTCAGGATTAGTACCGTACCCTTTAGCAATAGATGAGGTACTCGAATTACAGGGTGGGAGACCGGTGGACAAGAAATTCAATATTTCTAGGTCCCCTAGTTTGAAGCTCCAACAGTATCATGTAGAAAGGTCCTTATTGTGTTTTAATATTTCCAATTACCGAAAACCGGGAAATTGGGAAGTGACGTGGAATAACCAGACAATTACCTTTTCACACAGAGCTGATAGGATACCCATAGACTCTGAACTTGTACGCCAAATAGCCAACAGTGGGAGGTATTTTCGGTATAGGTATACTCGTGGAAGCAAGACCATGTGGGTTGGAAAAGTATTGCCAGGGTATTGTGCTCATATCATCCAGCCCGATACTTGTACTGAGCAGATGGGAGAACTAGGGATTGGTTTCTTCACTTGTTAAGTTTGTAATATGGTGATGTTATATTTTGTCCCCTATGTTCTCCCAGATGATGCATATTTCATATGTGGGAGGAAGGCGTATAAGTGGCTTGCCCCGAGCTCAGAGGGATTGTGTTATATTGGGAGAGTACTGCCAGAGGTCATGACCATAACCCATGATAAGATGAAAGACGTTCACCGCAGTGCTCAGGCTCCCTTATACTCATACTCACTATGAACACATCATCAAGAGACACCTCATAGATAGGACAGAGCACGCAGCCTCTGATTTGATCAACGAATCCACCGGGATTCAATTTCTTCTCGCATTAGACATCACCCGTACTGCCAGAGGAATGATAAATTATAGGTATATCCATGCGCTAGCGAACTTGATAGATAATATCACTGAGATGTATGACGACGCCTTCAGGTATACGGGAAGGGAGTTACAAGCTTACAAGAAGGAACTGATTTAGCACAGGATGGCCCTTAATTATATCACAGCCGTGACAGGTGGGTACTGTGTTACTCTGGCAACCTAATATGGGGTGAAGTGCTGTATGTATATTACAAACAGCACTGACGACCCCACGGAGATCATCGATCAAAAGATGGACAATATCTTGCAGTTGAAGTGGGAGTTCAGGAGGAAGCACAACCTTACCTTAGCGACTGTGAGTAATGAACTGACCGGCTGGGTCTCATGGTTGAACCCACGAAATTGGTTCTCAGGTTTAGGAGAATGGGCTCAAAATGTTATTATGAGGGTAGGGAAGCTTCTCCTTTGTATCCTGGGAGTCGTCATAATTATTGGTTCGATATTTAGGTGTGTTCGAATTCTGACGCGGCGCAAGCACGGCACAAAGTTGATGAGTCTAAGGAGCGAGGGCGCTGTTATAGCAGCAGATTTAATTTATGACCCATCCATAGAGACAGTGTTATGATAAGGATTGCAAATGCATTTCATGGCCTGTTTCTTTCACCCGTTTTTCTGCCCAGATACATCCATCCGGAAAAGACATCAGCCCTACCCAAAATGTTTATGTGAATGTATTTTAGATATGTGTCTTATCTTCATCTCTGCAACCTCCAGATAACCGCACACATAGGGGTATATTTACAAAGATTCGTGTTTTGGCCGTTTTGAAGGGTGTTTGAACTCGAATGGTATCGGGTGCATTTTACTGCAACTTTTTGAATCCTGATACGATCATTCACTAAGCTGCCGAGTTTTGCACAATCGTTTTTTCCGATGTCGATGTGATTCGTAATATCAGGCAGTGTTTTACGGGAGTGATGAGTAAAACACTGCCTGACAAAACACAAGGAATCCCGGCCGGATCTGTGAGATCCCTGCAGGGCTTCATTGTGTACCTTAAAAAGTTGATTAAAGTCTTAAAAAATCTGAAAAAATTGCGTGGGGTCCCCCCTTCTAAGCACAACCAGCCTCGGGCTCTTTGAGCCGGTCCTGGTTGAAAAAATATGGGGGAAAAAATGACAGGGGTTCCCCCATATTTAATCAACCAGCACCGGGCTCTGCGCCTGGTCCTGGTTCCAAAAATACGGGGGACAAAAAGCGTAGGGGTCCCCCGTATTTTAGGAACCAGCACCGGGCTCCACTAGCCAGGTACGTAATGCCACAGCCGGGGGACACTTTTATACTGGTCCCTGCGGCTCTGGCATTACATACCCAACTAGTCACCCCTGGCCGGGGTACCCTGGAGGAGTGGGAACCCCTTAAATCAAGGTGTCCCCCCCTCCAGCCACCCAAGGGCCAGGGGTGAAGCCGAGGCTGTCCCCCCCATCCAAGGGCGGCGGATGGGGGGCTGATAGCCTTTTGAAAAAATGTGAATATTGTTTTTAGTAGCAGTACTACAAGTCCCAGCAAGCCTCCCCCGCAAGCTGGTACTTGGAGAACCACAAGTACCAGCATGCGGTGGAAAACCGGGCCCGCTGGTACCTGTAGTACTACTACTAAAAAAATACCCCCCAAAAAAAGGACAAACACACCGTGAAAGTATAAGTTTATTACATACATGCACACCTCCATACACACATACTTACCTATGTTCCCACGAGGCTCGGTCCTCTTCTCCATGTAGAATCCTTGGGGTACCTGTGAAAAAAATTATACTCACATAATCCAGTGTAGAATCAGACCTTTGTATAATCCACGTACTTGGCAAAATAATAAAACGGAAACCCAACCACGCACTGAAAGGGGTCCCATGTTTACACATGGGACCCCTTTCCCCGACTGCCAGGACCCCCCCTGACTCCTGTCAAAGAGGGTCCCTTCAGCCAATCAGGAAGCGCCACGTCGTGGCACTCTCCTGATTGGCTGTGTGCTCCTGTAGTGTCTGTCAGGCAGCACACGGCACAGATACAATGTAGCGCCTATGCGCTCCATTGTAGCCAATGGTGGGAACTTTGCGGTCAGCGGTGAGGTTACTTTCGGTCAACCGCTGACCGCAAAGTTCCCACCATTGGCTACAATGGAGCGCATAGGCGCTACATTGTATCTGTGCCGTGTGCTGCCTGACAGACACTACAGGAGCACACAGCCAATCAAGAGAGTGCCACGACGTGGCACTCCCTGATTGGCTGAAGGAACCCTCATTGACAGGAGTCAGGGGGGGTCCTGGCAGTCGGGGAAAGGGGTCCCATGTGTAAACATGGGACCCCTTTCAGTGCGTGGTCGGGTTTCCGTTTTATTATTTTGCCAAGTACATTGATTATACAAAGGTCTGATTCTACACTGGATTATGTGAGTATAATTTTTTTCACAGGTACCCCAAGGATTCTACATGGAGAAGAGGACCGAGCCTCGTGGGAACATAGGTAAGTATGTGTGTATGGAGGTGTGCATGTATGTAATAAACTTTTACTTTCATGGTGTGCGTGTCCTGTTTTTTTGGGGGTATTTTTTTAGTAGTAGTACTACAGGTACCAGCGGGCCCGGTTTTCCACCGCATGCTGGCACTTGTGGTTCTCCAAGTACCAGCTTGCGGGGGAGGCTTGCTGGGACTTGTAGTACTGCTACTAAAAACAATATTCACATTTTTTCAAAAGGCTATCAGCCCCCAATCCACCGCCCTTGGATGGGGGGGACAGCCTCGGGCTTCACCCCTGGCCCTTGGGTGGCTGGAGGGGGGGGACCCCTTGATTTAAGGGGTTCCCACTCCTCCAGGGTACCCCGGCCAGGGGTGACTAGTTGGGTATGTAATGCCAGGGCCACAGGGACCAGTATAAAAGTGTCCCCTGGCTGTGGCATTATGTACCTGGCTAGTGGAGCCCGGTGCTGGTTTCAAAAATATGGGGGACCCCTACGCTTTTTGTCCCCCGTATTTTTGGAACCAGGACCAGGCGCAGAGCCCGGTGCTGGTTGATTAAATATGGGGGAACCCCTGTCATTTTTCCCCCCATATTTTTTCAACCAGGACCGGCTCAAAGAGCCCAAGGCTGGTTATGCTTAGGAGGGGGGACCCCACGCTATTTTTTTTTCCAGTTTTTACACTAAACAGACCCTTTCCCATAGATATCCATGCACAGATCTCACTGATCCGTGCATGGTTATCCAAAGTCGACTGGAAAAAGCAGGTCTATTTTTTTGCTGCTTTTTTTAACGAATCGAAAAAAAAACAGACCCGCACTTGAGCACTCAGAAACTAACACCCAAATACGAATGAATAGTGAATGCCCGTATTGTATGAAATAACAGCCGTGTTTGACCGATGGTCTATTCATTCGTATTACGTAACTTTGCAAATCAAACCATTACGAATAGTCCAAACACTGCCGAGATTGGTGCTTAGTGAATTCCCGGATTGGGACTTTGAAAAAAAACCACAAATCAGACAAACTCGAATTCTTAGTAAAAATTGGCCATAGTCGACAGGTGAGTAGTGGAATATCTTAAATCAAACAACTTACAGGATCCAAAACAGCATGGATTTACTGGTGGGAGATCATGCCAAACAAATCTTGTTGACTTTTTTGACTCTGTGATGAAAATAATAGATCAAGGGGGAGCTGTAGATGTAGCATATCTAGACTTTAGTAAGGCATTTGACACTGTCCAACATCGCAGACTGCTAAATAAACTTGAAAGCCTGGGGGTGGATTATAAATCAGTTAAATGGATAAGAACCTGGTTGCAGGATAGGAAACAGACAGTCGTAGTTAATGGAGTGCAATCTATGGAGGGAAATGTTACCAGTGGAGTACCCCAGGTGTCACAACTGAGGGTCTGAGCTGACGGGAGGCAGCCTCAGTTGTAGGGGCTGAGATGTAACGGAACCTGGGCGGTTGTATCAGACCCCTAGACATGTAAGTAACATGTAGAATAACTGCCCGAAGGCGTGACCACGACAACCAGGATAAAAGTCAATGATGTTTATTATGACAAACTCCGTAACACAGCAGCAGTAAAAGGAAACATAAAAGTCAACAGAGGATAAATACAATTCCTGGGTACTACAGGGTGGCAAGGGCCACAGGCACTGGTAGTGTGAGACAGTTCTTATAATCTTCTAGTTGGAAAGTCCTTACCAGGCCTGACTGTAGCAATGGAGAGAACCCAGGATCGTACCAGCTGATGTTCCAGGAAAGGCTGGGCTGCTGAAGGTAAAACGGCTGCTGTGGATACTGGCTGGAACCAGACTGTTGTTGGTACGGAGTGGATACTGGCTGGAACCAGTTAAATAATAAACGAACTTGAGAGCGATGAAATAATAATGAAGTTTGGAGTTTGAGAGCGGTGAAATAATAATACCGGTGGAGAGTGGTAAACTGCAGAAAAGGACACCGGCCCTTTAAGAGAAGCTGTACACTGCTGGAAGCTGGGCTGGAAGCAGGTGATTGTTTGAGAGCGGTGAAATAATAATACCGGTGGAGAGTGGTAAACTGCAGAAAGGACACCGGCCCTTTAAGAGAAGCTATACACTGCTGGAAGCTGGGCTGGAAGCAGGTGATTGTTGTAGCTGGAAACAGGTGAGTCCAGAATGGATCGGAGAGTCAGGCTACACCGCAGATGGAATGCTGGTGCGGGTCTCTATAGCAGAAGTCTGGAGACAGGAGCTGGAACCTGGAAGACAACCACAGGAGAGAGACAAACTGGAACTAGGTTAGACAACCAAAGCACTGACGCCTTCCTTGCTCAGGCACAGCTTACTTATACCTGCAGCAAGGAAGGGGTTGACTAGGCAATTATGCAAATCAACAATACAGACAGCAGATTGGTGGAAATGCTCAGATGACAAAATCCAAGATGGCTGCGCCCATGCAGACACTTGGAGGGAAGTTTGGTTTGTAATCCATGTGAGAATTGAAACAGTAATGGCAACGCCGGCCACAGGAGACAGGAGACGCCAGACTGACAAGCGCACATTTAACCACGCGGGCACAGCGGAGGCCGCGGCTGATGAAATCACCACTCTGACATTCTGCATGTGGAAACTCAGGAACAGCGGGATCCGGTCCTGGAACGCTGAGCCAGCCTTAGGAGGCATCTGAAGGGTAAGTAATGGCGTCCAGATACCCGGATCGTGACAGCACCCCCCCCCTTTAGGAGTGGCCCCAGGACACTTCTTAGGCTTTAAAGGAAACTTTGCGTGGAAATTTCGGACCAAGGCAGGAGCATGGACGTCTGAGGCATTGGTCCAAGAGCGTTCTTCAGGACCATAGCCCTTCCAGTCAATGAAGTATTGTAACTGACCGTAACGGAAACGTGAGTCCAAAATCTTGGCCACCTCGTACTCGACTCCCCGTTGAGTCTGAACTTTGGGAGCTGGAGGAAGTGCGGAATGAAACCGATTCAGGATCAGCGGTTTCAACAAAGAAACATGAAATGTCCTGGGTATTTTCAAGAAGGATGGTAACTGTAACCTGTAGGCAACAGGATTGATGACTTGTTCAATCTTGAAGGGTCCGATGTAGCGAGGTGCAAATTTCATGCTGGGAACTCTCAACCTCAAATTCTTCCTGGACAGCCACACACGATCACCCACCTTGAGGGCAGGAACCGCTCTACGCTTTCTATCGGCAAACTTCTTATACCTGAATGAGGCTTTAAGCAGGGCTGCGCGGACGTTCCTCCAGTTATTTGAAAACTGACGCAAGGTGACATCCACTGCTGGAACAGAAGTTGCGGGAAGCGGTTGGAATTCTGGGACTTTAGGGTGGAATCCATAATTAATGAAGAATGGTGTAGAAGAAGATGAGGAATGGTATTGATTGTTGTGGCTGAACTCGGCCCAAGGAAGGAGTTGAACCCAGTCATCTTGAGAGGAAGACACATATATACGGAGGAAGGCCTCCAAGTCCTGATTCACCATCTCGGTTTGACCATTGGTCTGAGGATGGTAAGCCGTGGAAAACTTTAACTTGACTTGGAGGGCTTGACACAAACTTCGCCAAAATTTGGCTACAAATTGTACTCCACGATCCGAGATGATCTCTTCAGGAAGACCGTGAAGTCGGAAGATCTCTTGTATAAACACTTGAGCCAACTTGGAAGCTGACGGAAGACCGGTGAGAGGGATGAAATGTGCCATCTTGGTGAACCGGTCAACTACCACCCAGATGGTATTAAACTTGTTGCAGATAGGTAGATCGGAAACAAAGTCCATCGACAAATGGGTCCAAGGTCGACGGGGAACAGATAATGGAACCAGTTGCCCCGCAGGCGACTGGCGGGAGACTTTGTGTTGGGCACACTTTGGGCAGGAGGCAATAAATTCCATAACGTCCTTCTTCAGAGTTGGCCACCAGTAGGACCTAGAAATAAATTCAAGGGTTTTCTGAATGCCTGTATGTCCAGCAAAACGGGAAGCATGGGCCCAATGCATGAGCTTCTTCCTTAGAACTGGCTTAACAAAACTTTTCCCTGATGGAGGCGTAGAGTCCATCCCTACCGTGGAGAATGCCAACGGATTAATAATAGGATGCTTGTCTGCAGACTCGGACTCATTTTCTTGCTCCCATGAGCGGGAAAGGGCATCGGCCTTACGATTCTGAGAACCCGGACAGAACTGGAGTTTAAAGTCAAACCTAGAGAAGAAAAGTGCCCATCTGGCCTGACGAGGATTCAGACATTGTGCGCCTTTGAGATATAAAAGATTTTTGTGGTCGGTAAGAATGGTGATTGAGTGGGAAGCTCCCTCCAACAGGTATCTCCACTCCTCCAGAGCGAGCTTGATGGCTAGCAACTCCTGATCGCCAATGGCATAGTTGCGCTCAGCTGGGGAGAACTTCCGGGAGAAGAAACTGCAAGGATGTAGATGTCCATCTTTGGCCCTCTGGGATAACACTGCTCCTACTCCAACGGAGGAGGCATCTACCTCTAAGATAAAAGGAGAGTCGGTGTCGGGCTGTTTCAGAACTGGTGCAGAGATGAACCGTTGCTTCAGAAGGTGAAAGGCCTGTGTAGCTTCCTCGGACCACTTGGACGGATTAGCACCTTTCTTGGTTAATGCAGTGATAGGCGCCACAATGGTGGAAAAGTCTCGTATAAATTTTCTATAATAATTGGCGAACCCTAAGAACCTCTGGACCCCTTTGAGGCTTAAGGGTATAGGCCAATTCTGGATTGCTTGGAGTTTCTCAGGATCCATCTCTAGTCCGGAACCGGACACAATGTAACCTAGAAACGGAATGGTTTTAACTTCAAACACACACTTCTCCAATTTACAATAGAGGTGATTGACACGGAGACGGGAAAGAACCTCTTTTACCCAGAAACGATGATCTTCGAGATTATTAGCAAAGATGAGGATGTCGTCTAGATAAACCACGACATGGCGGTACAAGATGTCCCTGAAAATCTCATTCACGAAGTGCTGGAAGACTGCTGGAGCATTGCTCAATCCGAAGGGCATGACGAGGTACTCATAATGTCCGTCACGGGTGTTAAAGGCGGTCTTCCACTCGTCACCCTCACGGATTCGGATGAGATTGTAGGCACCCCTCAAGTCCAGCTTTGTGAAAATAGTTGCACCACTAACTCTATCAAAGAGCTCGGTAATCAGGGGTAAAGGGTATCGGTTCTTGACGGTAATGTCGTTCAGACCTCTGTAGTCGATGCACGGACGCAGACCACCGTCTTTCTTCTTAACGAAGAAGAAGCCTGCGCCGGCTGGAGAAGAAGATGGTCGGATGAAACCCTTCGCCAGGTTCTCTTTGATGTACTCTTCCATGGAGTGTGTCTCAGGCAGAGACAACGGATAAGTTCGGCCTCGCGGTGGAACCTTCCCTGGAATGAGGTCGATTGGGCAGTCCCATTCTCTATGAGTAGGAAGGATATCAGCAGAGGCTTTACTGAACACGTCCGTGAAGTCTTGATATGGAGGAGGCGGAACATCAGATGACCTGGGGAAGGAAGAACAAACAGGAAGAACTTTGGCTAAACAAGTCTCAGCACAGGAGGGACCCCATGCCAGTATTTGCATAGTCGTCCAGTCAATTGATGGGTTGTGGAGACGGAGCCATGGAAGGCCTAAAACCACTGGATGTGTGGCTCTTGGAATCACTAAAAAAGAAATATACTCAGAATGAAGAACTCCCACTCTCAGACGAACTGGAAGAGTCCTTAAGGAAATGACTGCGTCAAAAATCTTGCTGCCATCCATGGCAGTCAAAGAGATGGACGAGGACAGTCTCTCGGTGGGTAGGGACCACCGTTTAACATAAGCTTCGGTTATGAAATTCCCAGCTGCTCCGGAATCAAGGAGGGCAATGACGTTCCTGTAACGTTGAGCAATTTGGAGCGACACTGGGAGGTTACAGTCATGAGGAGATGGAGAGGAGATCATTACTCCTAGCCGGCCCTCTCCTTGGCGAGCTAGGATCTGGAGTTTCCCGGACGTTTGGGACAGGCATTGATAGTGTGCGACGGAGCTGCACAGTAGAGACAGAGAGACTCAGAGAGACGTCTTCGGCGCTCAGCGGGAGATAGACGGGAACGACTAATTTGCATAGGCTCATCCTTGGATGGAGATGGTTGACGAGGAGGAGGAGCAGAAGATTTAGGAGTAGATGATCTTCCTCGCTCGGTTGCTCTCTCTCTGAAACGTAGATCAACCTTCGTGCAAAGAGAAATTAGCTCATCCAACTTAGAGGGCAAGTCTCTGGTAGCTAACTCATCCTTGATGCGTTCTGATAAGCCATGCCAGAATGCAGCATACAGGGCCTCGTCGTTCCATGCCAGTTCGGATGCCAGGATTTTAAACTGTATAAGATACTGTCCCACAGTACGTGTTCCCTGGCGTAAACGGAGAATCTCAGATGAAGCAGATGTTATCCGGCCTGGCTCGTCGAAGATGCGCCTGAATGTAGCTACAAAGTCAGTATAGGAGGATAGCAGGGGATCAGACTTCTCCCATAAAGGTGATGCCCAGTCAAGGGCTGAGCCACTGAGAAGGGAGATGATATAGGCAATTTTGGTACGGTCACTGAAGAAATTGCCAGGTAGAAGCTCAAAGTGGATTTCACATTGATTGAGAAATCCCCTGCAGAACCTTGGAGATCCATCAAATTTTGCTGGCGTTGGAAGATGAAGATGTGGACTGGAAATGGGTAAGGTGGGTGGGGTTACAGCTGGTGTCACTGTAGTGGACGCACCGGACGTGCCAGGTCCACGGAGGGTCGTTTGAATCCCATCCAGCCGTGTAGAGAGATCCTGGAGACAGCGGATGATGTGGCCCTGTGCAGCCTCCTGATGTTCAAGTCGGGCTGCCAGTTCTTGCATCGGCCTGGCCGCTTGATCCTGGTCTCCGGCTGGATTCATTAGGTCAGTGCTTACTGTCACAACTGAGGGTCTGAGCTGACGGGAGGCAGCCTCAGTTGTAGGGGCTGAGATGTAACGGAACCTGGGCGGTTGTATCAGACCCCTAGACATGTAAGTAACATGTAGAATAACTGCCCGAAGGCGTGACCACGACAACCAGGATAAAAGTCAATGATGTTTATTATGACAAACTCCGTAACACAGCAGCAGTAAAAGGAAACATAAAAGTCAACAGAGGATAAATACAATTCCTGGGTACTACAGGGTGGCAAGGGCCACAGGCACTGGTAGTGTGAGACAGTTCTTATAATCTTCTAGTTGGAAAGTCCTTACCAGGCCTGACTGTAGCAATGGAGAGAACCCAGGATCGTACCAGCTGATGTTCCAGGAAAGGCTGGGCTGCTGAAGGTAAAACGGCTGCTGTGGATACTGGCTGGAACCAGACTGTTGTTGGTACGGAGTGGATACTGGCTGGAACCAGTTAAATAATAAACGAACTTGAGAGCGATGAAATAATAATGAAGTTTGGAGTTTGAGAGCGGTGAAATAATAATACCGGTGGAGAGTGGTAAACTGCAGAAAAGGACACCGGCCCTTTAAGAGAAGCTGTACACTGCTGGAAGCTGGGCTGGAAGCAGGTGATTGTTTGAGAGCGGTGAAATAATAATACCGGTGGAGAGTGGTAAACTGCAGAAAGGACACCGGCCCTTTAAGAGAAGCTATACACTGCTGGAAGCTGGGCTGGAAGCAGGTGATTGTTGTAGCTGGAAACAGGTGAGTCCAGAATGGATCGGAGAGTCAGGCTACACCGCAGATGGAATGCTGGTGCGGGTCTCTATAGCAAAAGTCTGGAGACAGGAGCTGGAACCTGGAAGACAACCACAGGAGAGAGACAAACTGGAACTAGGTTAGACAACCAAAGCACTGACGCCTTCCTTGCTCAGGCACAGCTTACTTATACCTGCAGCAAGGAAGGGGTTGGCTAGGCAATTATGCAAATCAACAATACAGACAGCAGATTGGTGGAAATGCTCAGATGACAAAATCCAAGATGGCTGCGCCCATGCAGACACTTGGAGGGAAGTTTGGTTTGTAATCCATGTCAGAATTGAAACAGTAATGGCGACGCCGGCCACAGGAGACAGGAGACGCCAGACTGACAAGCGCACATTTAACCACGCGGGCACAGCGGAGGCCGCTGCTGATGAAATCACCACTCTGACATTCTGCATGTGGAAACTCAGGAACAGCGGGATCCGGTCCTGGAACGCTGAGCCAGCCTTAGGAGGCATCTGAAGGGTAAGTAATGGCGTCCAGATACCCGGATCGTGACACCAGGGATCTGTACTTGGTCCAGTTCTCTTTAATATCTTTGTTGGTGACATTGCAGATGGTATTGAAGGGAAGATATGCCTGTTTGCAGATGATACAAAGATATGCAACAGGGTAGACACACCGGGAGGGGTCAAACAAATGATTAATGACCTAGGTAGGCTTGAGAAATGGTCAAGAACGTGGCAACTACAGTTTAATGCTAAAAAATGCAAAATCATGCACTTGGGTCTCAAAAACCCAAAGGCTAAGTATAGTATCAAGGGTACTATAATGGAAACTACTGAGGAGGAAAGAGATTTAGGAGTCACTATTTCAAGTGACTTGAAGGCAGGAAAGCAATGCAACAAAGCAATGAGAAAGGCAAGTCAGATGCTTGGTTGCATAGGGAGAGGAATCAGTAGCAGGAAAAAAGAAGTGATAATGCCACTGTATAGGTCATTGGTACGGCCCCATCTGGAATACTGTGTCCAGTTCTGGAGACCCTATCTCCAGAAGGATATAAATACATTAGAGAGTGTACAAAGAAGGGCAACTAAAATGGTGCATGGCCTACATCACAAAACTTACCCGGAAAGGCTAAAAGATCTTAACATGTATAGTTTGGAGGAGAGAAGGGAAAGGGGGGACATGATAGAAACTTTCAAATATATCAAGGGTCTTAACAAAGTTCAGCAGGGAAACATTCTTCAAAGGAAAAGAAGTATTAGAACTCGAGGGCATACATTGAGACTGGATTGTGGGAGGTTCAGGGGAAATTTAAGGAAAAATTACTTCACAGAAAGGGTAGTGGATAAGTGGAATAGCCTCCCATCAGAGGTGGTAGAGGCTAAGACTGTAGGGCAATTTAAACATGCTTGGGACAGGCATATGAATATCCTTACAAAGAATTAAGGTTAAAAAAGGGTTGAGATTGCCTAAAGGATAAAATAAAAAAGGGGCAGAGTAGATGGGCCAAGTGGTTCTTATCTGCCGTCAAATTCTATGTTTCTATGTTTCTATATCCACATATACTAGCACTCACTTATGTTTCCCCCTCCATGTATCATCAATTAAATGTGCACCCCATTTGTTTTAACAAGAAGCCGAAAAAGAGCTCGGTAGTGTTTGTTGGCCCATTTACAGACCCTTAATACGGGATGAGAAGGATTTAATGTATACTTCGCAAAACCTCGAAGCTTATTTAGAACATATACGGCACGATGATACATGCCCCTCAGACATGGATTCATACATACATGCTTTCTACTATCCCACTAGGTCATACATTTCCCACCTACAACTCTCCCCGACCATCCAAAACTTCTGTAGATATTGTATAGATATTTTTCTGTTTAGTGATTAGATAGTGGCAGTTATTGGTGACTGCCAAAGGGTGGACTGTCAAAGTCGAAAATATTGCAGTACACACATCACGTACAAACTACACACAGATGGCGTCCGCGCGTGTACTTGTTCTGCCGTGCGTGCGCATATCCGCAATTTGCGTATGGTCACTCCCGCGGTCCTGCGCATTAGCGCGTGGTATGAGTATTTACAGTAGAGTTTGTGAATGCATGGAAGGCTATCAAAACACATTACATATTTAATCCAAATAGTGCACAATGTACACATAGTCTCCCTGCACCACATCATAAAGTAACAGCAGTTTAAATGGTAACAGAGCAAAGGGATTCACCTTTACAGGATAGGAGGGGACAGAACAAGGTTATACGGTGGTGTTTGGTATCCAGCTGAAGGGTATTTTAAGGGTAACATTCCGGTGTTGGTTTGAGAAAGATTGCATGTTCCTGCGGATAGTTATGTGCAGGAGCAGAATATAGATATAAACTGTATTTACTGTACATTATGTATGCGGCGGGAATCCAGAGGAGACCACCCACAAGAGCAGTTGGAACAGACATCGCCTACCTATTCAAACCGACCTATGACCTCTCCTGTACTGTAAATGACCATCCCTGTGTCCAATGGACAAAGAGATTACTGTATCCATTGTGTTATGTTTTGGATGAATTGTATAAAGAGAGCCTGCAGCAGGCCTGGTCAGACACAAGACTCACAAAGTTATCAGATGACCGAGGACCGGACCGGGTAGCGCGGCGAATCCAATCACGTATGTACCATTGAATGTAGCAATTATTCTGTTGTATTGTATTGTTTATATTGTAACCCCCTTTCAGCAATAATACACTGTGGTGTCTGAACCCAGTGGTTTAACTACAGACTGGTGTCATGTCTTTCTTTCCCTGCTAAGGTTTAAAGTGTAATAGCATCGCACTGCATTGCTGCATAAGGTTTAAAGTGTATTCATTGGGTGTGTACGCGCTGTGTGTACTTTGTACCGTCAGCGCGGCGTTTGTACGCAAAGTCCATACACGGTAAGGGACTCTGTACGCTAACAGCGTAAAAGGTGCGTAGAGTGTGCATTAAGTTTAGCGGCCGCAGCGGCTTCATGGTAATGTGTATTTAAAGTGTGTATAAGGTATAGCTTTTCATTCCTGTATATAAATCAGCATTATTAATTTAGGTGGTCATTCCGAGTTGATCGCAGCCAGCAACTTTTTGCTGCTGCTGCGATCAACTAGTCCACGCCTATGGGGGAGTGTAATTTAGCTTAGCAGGGCTGCGATCGCTTGTGCAGCCCTGCTAAGCTAAAATTTTTTCAAGCAGAACAAGACTAGCCCTGGACATATTTACCCTGTGCGACGATCTCAGCGATGCTGGGGCCGGCTTTGACGTCAGACATCCGCCCTCCGTTCTCCTGGACATACCTGCGTTTTCTTCACTACTCCTCGAAAATGGCTCCAAACGGTCTGGTGACGCCCAGGAACGCCTTCTTTCTGTCAATCTTCTTGCGGTCAGCTCTGCGACTGCTTTCTTCATTGGCCGCGATGTAACCCGGCGACCCCTGTTGCCGGGCAATGACGCGCGTCTGCAGTGGGGCCGCCGCGCATGCGCTTTCCAGATCCGTTCGCACCGCAGCGACAAACCGCTGCGTGTGAATGGGTCGGAATGAACCCCTTAGAGTTATACGCAAACAACTCCGATGGTGGATGGTCTGCACAAGCACAGAATGGGTCCTACATAATCACAGTTGATCGCAGAGCCCCCTAAGCAGCAGCTTTGACTGAAGTACTAATTAAGTCACCTGTGGCCAAGCATTGATATACTTAAAAACTGGACCACTAAGGTGCATTGAGGACTGCTTTTGGGTACCGCTGTGTATATATTATACACAAAATGCTATAATAGGCACTCAATGTAGGAACAAGGACCGTGGTGTCCTGCTCCAATTCAATATACAGACCAGGGTTCCTCTAAGTCTAAGGTGACTGGTGTGTCCGCAAACGATGTAAAGACACGAACCAGGCTGCACTCATGATAAAGCGTGTATTAAATCTTTATAGTTCAGGCATAATATCATAATATCAGAGCATTGAAATGTTGTTGATATTATGGCCGCACTAACACGGGCTAAGATTTATTTTTAGGTTTTGTTTTTGCACTGCACAATAAAACTAGTAATGACTAGACTGCACTAAAAACTCTGAACTGGTGTGCTGTTTTCCTGGCTGCTGTGTGTTTGAAGGTGCCTATCTACCCCAGGAGAGGGCACCCCTATCCTGATCACCTCACAGTTGGTGGAAGCGAATATGAGCAACGCAGTGAAAATTGCATCAATAGGAAAAGTTTACATTTAAAGTGACAGACATTAATCTGTTGTTTTGGACATCAAGTCATAGATTGTGCAATCTATGGTGGTGACATCGGCAGATGCTTAGGGAAGCCAGATTCTGCTTCAAACCTACACCCAAAGATAACACAGAGGACATTGTTAAGGCCTTGCCTCAGGCAATGTCAGCTTAGCAGGAAACCAACAAGATTCAGCAAGAAGCCATTAGGGCATGGTGCAGCGAGTGGCCATAGAGGACAACCGCCATGCCATAAGCGGTACAGCAGCTAGCAGTCCGGTCTGGAGATGCTTCCATCGATGTTCCAATGGATACTGGCTCTATACAGGACAGTCACTTTCTGCAAAAGAAGACCCAGAGTGATGATGTTGAAGCTTATCTAACCACATTTGAAAGAATGAATCAGCAAGACAGATGCCCAAAAGATCAGTGGGCAAGCCTGGTGGCACACATTCTCACATTCTGTCTGGAAAGCCTCAAAGAGACTATTTTGACTTGTGCGTGACTGATACCAAAGACTATGATAAATTAGAATAAGAAATCTTAAGTCGATTGGGAGTCACAATATTTGTTCGGGCCAACTAGTCCACTGCTGGGAATACCAAACAAAAAAGCCTTGCCGCTCTGAAATGCATAATATCATCCATCTTGCCACAATGTAGTAGCTACAGCCAGAGTTTCTAATAGGACCACAGATCGTGGAAAGGATTGTTGTTAAGGATCGATAGCTACAGTCTCTACCTACAACTTTGCGCAAGTGGGTGAGCCACGCGGACCATAAAACAGCAGACCAATTGGTTGAAATGGTAGAGTGGAATGTGGTGGCTGAGGAACTATATTAAGTGTACCTCACCGGGCCCTAGTCCCGTAACAGCAATCTCCAGTGACCACTGGTAAGTGTTCCAGGAGAAAAGGGTTCTGGACGGTGGAATGAATCTAAGACTGTGGGTTTGGAACCCAGAAGTAGGCCAGCAGTGATAGGAAGGTTCCTACCACGTTAAAAACTTGATAATAGGGCCTAATTCAGATCTGATCATAGATGTGCTAAATTTAGCACATCTACGATAATTTTCTCAGATATACGGGGGTACGCCCAGCACAGGGCTAGACCAGCCCGCATGTCTGGCTCTGCCCCCCGCCCCCAAAAGCATCGCAAGGCGGTGATGCTTTTGCACCCTTCGAGTAGCTCCTGCGTTCTGGCAGACCACTACCCGCCGAGTCCCGGGTCGCAGTGGCTGCATGTGACGTCACGCAGCTGCGGCCCGCACCCCCAAAGGTCCAAACACGCCTGCATTGTCCGGACCACGCCCCCCACCAACGGTGTCCTAACACCGTTTGCATGCCACCTCCTGCCCCACGATCGCCTCTGCCTGAGCATCTCACTGGCAAAAAAAATCAGACTGCGATCGCTGCCACTGCCGCGATCCAGGGGGAAATTCAGACCTGATCGTAGCAGCAAATTTGTTAGCAGTTGGGGAAAACCATGGGGGTCATTCCGAGTTGATCGTAGCTGATCACACGGCTGCAAAAAACTGCTACCGTGCGATCAACTCGGAATGAGGGCCATGATTTTGCCCAACTGCTAACAAATTTGATGCTACGATCAGGTCTGAATTACCCCTTCCCCCCCAGTCTGAATTACCCCCGTAATATGAGCCAATGTTTTTGATTTTGGTGTAGTGGTTTGGACCATATTGCTGCTAATTGTTTGCTTATCTCTGAACCTACAGTATGCAGTGTTTGTTCAGCTAGCCTGCACTGCACACCAACAGGCTGAGTCAGATAAGCAAATGTAAATAGTCACTATAAAAGGCAACTGCGGCTCTGTTAGATTCTGGTAGCCCAGTTTCTCTTATGAAAACTGAATTGGTGAACCCCTTAAACCGGAAGGGGAAAACTGTTGGTGTGACTTTCATACAGGGTGATACTCGGTATTATGTTACTGCGGAAGAGAACATAGAAACACAATGTGGTTATGCTAAAGTCTCTGTGGGTTTGTTTCCTGCATTGATGTATGATGCGATAGTGGGAAGAGATTTTACCCACTTACTGAAATGATTGTAAGTCAATTTGTTACCAAATTAAATAACTCAGACCCATTTGAGAAGGTTACTGATACAGTTATAGTGGGAGTGTCTTCTGAGTCTGACAAGTTCCCTTTTTCAAGCATGTTTGTGAGAGTATCAGTGGTTCACAGAATGTTGGAACCTCCTAATGAAATCGGAAATGTTGTTGAACCAGTTGAAGTCATAAAAGAGATCTATGCCTTAGAGCAATTAAATCTGGTAAAAACTAGAGACAATGTAAAAGGAATTGACCGTAAACCCGTAGTTATCATGTCCTCACTGGACAGTATGCAAGAATTGGTTGTATACTATCAAGTGACTAAGAAAGGGGAAGATATTGTGGAACAATTGGTAGTTCCAAAGGCATATAGAAGAACAGTTTTAGACCTAGCTCATGGTCACATAACTGTAGGTCACCTAGGGGTAGAAAAAAAACACTGAGAGATTTTACAGAGGTTTTTCTGGCCCAGGGTCCTTAAAGAGGTATATTAATACTGTGCATCAGGTCCTGTCAGTATCAAGATCTAAGGCCAAGTCCAATTGTCCCATTGCCCATAATTGAGGTTCCATTTGAGAGAATAGCTATGGATTTGGCTGGACCTCTAATAAAATCTGCCTGCGGCCATAAATATATTTTGGTGATAATGGATTACACTACCAGATATCCAGAAGTGATACCATTGTGCAATACCTCAAGAAATACCATTGCTAGAGAATTAGTATTTGTCTTCAGCAGGTTGGAAATACCTAAGGAAATTCTGACTGATCAGGGTACCCCATTTATGTACAAAAATCATGAAAGAATTATGCCGTCTGTTTAAAATTTACTTAGTTAAGAACTTCTGTGTATCACTCCCAGACGGTTGGGTTAGTGGAGAGGTTTAACAAAAAAATACTAAAGAAAGTGGGTGATTATTTACTACCTTAGTTATTGCTGCCCACAAGAGAGGGTCCCCAATCCTCCACAGGGTTTTCACCTGTAGATTTGTTGCACGGGAGACAACCAAGGGGATTACTGCACATTGCCAAAGACATGGCAACCCAGCCCACATGAAACTGTTATTGAGCATGTTTCTTCGATGCAAGACAGGACTGATGCAGTGTAGTGAGAGAGCACTTGGAACAGGCCCAATAGGCACAACAGTGTGTATACAATTGCATTGCCCAGTTACAGTATATTTGCTCCTGGTGACAGAGTGGTTAGTTCCCTAAAGTAACAACAGCTAAAACCCTCTCAACTATTCAACAGCAGGAGGCTAAAAAATGTTTAAATAAGAAATAGATTATTATTTTCAGACATACCAGGCAAAACAAGTCATTAAACATGATATAATCACGGGCCCAGGGGTTAAGGTTAACCTAAAGCCCTATAGAATACTAGAAGCCCAGGGGAATCAGTGTCTAAAGATAGTGAGTGGTCAAGTCTCATTGTGCTTATTCCGTAGCCAGATGGGAGTTTGCACTTCTGCAATGATTTCCGTAACTTGAATAATGTGCCAAAGTTCAATACCTACCTAATGCAGTGGATGAACGTATTGAAAAATTAGGAACAGCAAGATACTTGACCACTCTAGACTTAACCAAAGGGTATTGGCAAGTACCGTTAACTGAGAATGACAAAGAAAAGACAACTTTTCTGCACCAGAAGGTTTTTTTTCAATAAAAGATGTTGCCATTTGGGGTACAGTATTGTCAGCAGTACCTCTGTGAAACTTCCAGCAGCAACTCTCCCATGGACAACTCTGCTTGTGCACTGCCCAATAAGCTGACATTCTCTGCCTGGCTTCTCTGATTGGGAGCCCAGACAGCACTGCCTTTGGGGGTGTGGATGTCTCCTCATTCAATCCTCTCCTTACAGGAAGGAAACACAATGGAATCTGCTACCATGACCAGATGCTGCTGCTGCTCCTTGCACTCAGCACCTGACACCCGCTCCCTCACTGACCGGGAATACTGCAGCTATGCACTTCACAACTGTCCATATCGGCACTGCTATCTAAAAGACAGCAGGCCGATAAGCGGGCAATTTATGATGCTGACCGTTCCGACACCTGCAGCTGTAAATTTCAACAGCTGCAGGTGGCGATGCCCATAGACCACAGCAGGGACAGAGCTGTCCCTGCCTGTGGTGGGTGCCAGCTCTGGACTGCACTGGGGATCTAGCGTGAGTAGCGAGATCCCATGCATGCGCAGAGGAGCTGGCCGGGAAGGGGACACAGCTTGTCAGCTCTGAGCTGATGCGCTGTGTGATGTTAATACATCTTGTCGATGTCCCTTCCTGCTTCTCTTCGGTAATGAGGCAAAGCAGGGAGTGTTATAGAGGCACAATGCGTGCCGCTATAATACATTTACCTAATAGTCCTTAACTCTACACATCTCTACTTTCAAAAATAAAAAAAACGGGACACAATTATGCGGATCCCACCAGTGCAGCAATCCACACGACACCATATTACATAACCCCCATAATATGGGAATTATATTGTTGTGAAGGAAAAAAACAGGCTGCGCATAGAGGCAGGGATGTAACTGGATGCAAGTCTGTGAACTGAGAGAGTTTTCCCATAAACTCGTATATTTTTAGATCTTACACATTTTTCCTCAATTCCACAAATCGCACAGTCCAAACTGGCATGCAGATGTTTTTCCAGTGTGCCCATACAACTCGGTTGTTTCAAACTCACACCCTAAAACATGACTAAAAACTCTCCAAAAAACAAACATGGATTTAGCAGGTCAGATGTATGTGAGTACCAAAACGACTTGCTGGCAGCGCCTAAATAAATAGACTACCAAATTGCAATCACACCTGAGCGCTGCCGATGATTGGCACTGTGCATGTGCCTATGGATGCAATAATGAAAAAAAAGAAAGAAAATCGGCTGCGCTTGGGGTTTTACAAATGGGTATGAATCATGGAGAGTTGACAATCTTCTATATAAAATTATTTATTATAATGTAAAATACATCAACAACAAAATAAATTAACCATATATAAAGAAATAAATAACTATACTCTAAAACACCGTTGTATAAACACACAGTATCAATCAAGGTTTGTATATAGTATTCCCCTGATTCAGGGTATGGGATTGATACTTTTTAAAATTGTAACAATAGGTAACTAAATGGTTACAATTTTACTCTCTGCAGTGTATTGTGGCTAAAAATATGTAGAAACAGCAGAACTTTTTCTCCAGTAATCGGGGACAGAAAAGGGGCCCAGCGGTCAAATATACAATAAACAGTATACAATATTACCTCTCCTATGGGCTGGTATTACCGAGCGTCCTCGGTAAAGTCCTGTATAAAGCCCACAGTGTGATGCTAAGGAGAGAAATTAAATGAAGGAATATTTATCCAAACTTGCTCCTAAATCTGTAAGTCCCGGATGCAAGATAATTGCCTGTGTATTTCCTTGGGCTGGTAGAAATCCTTTTTAATGCCCTAAGCGTAGGTAATACCACATCTGCCAAGACGTCAGAGGAGCACACGCTGTGGCCGCTAATTGCGGTGGAGATTCACAGGTGTAACATTAGCCGGAGCCGTTACTGGCACTGATTAATATGAGACTAAAGCGCTGTCCCACGGCCGGATAGCCGTTTAGATGATACGAGCTGGCGTTGTCTCACAGCCAGGTATTACCGTAAGATGATGATACGGGCTGTCGTTGTCCCACTGCCAGACACAGCCGTCAGATGATATGGGCTGGCGATGTCCCGCGGCCAATTGCAGCCGTCAGGCAGTGTAGGCTAGTGCCGTTCAAAGACCGCAATGGAGCCACCGTGCAGACAGACAAACTCTCCACTGTGAGCAAAGATCCTTGAAGCTGTAATGCTGGTGGATCAGAGTCAAAGGGGAGGAGCCTAACGCGTTTCGTCACGATTAACGTGACTTTTTCAAAGGATGTATGTGACACTTTGGGGAAAAAACACTGCTGAAGCATATTTGCATTAAAAGAACATTACCAAAACATATCTACCATTAAAAATGCAGAAACATTTTAACGCAAAAGATAAAATATAAACACAAAACCCATTACACCAAACCATTACCTATAATTTTCCCACAAATTTGTGTACCTAGAAGTGTACAACAAGCCCTTAACAGTAATCTACCCCCTAAATGGTGTGCCTACATATTCAGTACATTTACAAATACACAAGCTAACATTTTTTAAAACAATTTTAAATAAAAACCTTAACTAACATTACAAAGAAACACAAGACAAAATTTTCTTCCAATCAGTTTACCAATAAAATAAAAAAAATCAGAAAACAACATGAAATAACAAAACAGGAAAAAATAAAAATATTACTGTGATGCGGAACTCCTCCTCTTTAGGTCCCTGTCCCCCCACCGTGAGGCCATTTGTGGGCTTAGCTTTGGGAGCTTGTGGAAGTTGTGGCCACTTCCCTAAGGAACATTTGGCCTGCTAAAAAGCTTGTGGAAGTAGTGGCCACTTCCCTAAGGAATATTTGGGCCGCCAGTTCTCTCTGTATTTGCTCCTGTATGGCAGCAGTTTCGTCTCTGGTGGCCTGTGTTAGGGTCACCAGATGCATACTAATATGTTACTTGACCTACTAGTGCAGGTCGCCTGGGTGACTGAAGTGGCCAGGTTCAGCTTCCAGATCTGATGGGTGATGGCATCCAATTTAAAATTCTGGGTATCCATGAACTCAATCTGATGGCTCCAGAAACTTTCCAGTGAAAGAGCAAGCTCATCCATACTGGGGGTTTGGGGGTGAGATAATCCCTGTGTGGGAACCTGCTTCTGGGCAGCTGGGATGGGGCATGGTGGATCTATGGGAGTCAGTATCATGGTCTGCTTACTCTCCTCCTCCCCGTCCTCCTAGGAATAGGCCACCAGCCCGTAATGTGTGACTGAAGCCTGTGGCTGAGGTGTCAAGGGTGGTGGTGGACGTAGCCGAACACGAGAAGGACCTTAAAGGAAAAGAGAAAAGAAAAGAAAAACAATTTACTTGAGACAACAAACTTTGATTAGAAATTTTGAACACCTAATAATACTTGTTATTTAAAAATGTATGCTTGCTGACAGGAGCATTGATTAGTCATACAATGAAATAAAGGTAAACACCACAATGACAGCATGTTTTATAATGAAGAAGGGGGAAGTCCGAAGACAACAGTGGGCGCTGATTACAAATGTATTTACCTTAAAAATTGAGTAAATACTATTATATCAATTCTTTGTATATACAAAATAATAATTTCTTTATGTAATATATATATATATCTCACCCTTCTAGCTGCCCACAAAGGTGGACCTGGGTGTCCACCGTATGAAACAGAAACAGAAAGGGGGAAATGTGGGCGCTCAGAGGGGATCGTAAATCAACAGCTGCTGGTTTTGTAAATAAAAAACTTTGTTTAATGGTAATAAAATTCACAAATAGACATTAGATGGCTGTAATGCCATTAGCAATAATGCACATTTAAAAAAAAAAATTCATATAATCACAAAACAGATTATTACATTAATTAAAAATAATGACTGTGTCCAGGGCCTCAGGACTATAAAAATTTGGATACCACCCTGTTATAAGTTAGTTCTCTTGCATGCAAAAGCGTGTTGTTAGTTGCAATCAGGGTTAGTGCATATTATGTTCAAATTGCACTTTGCGGAAAAAAGGCTATGCAATATTGGATAAAGCTGTTAATACTTCACCAAATGAGGCTGGTGGAATTGATATTCAATAGTGTGGCTGAATGTTAGATATGCCAATCCCGCAACTGTCTCCTGTAGATAGAACTTGTTTGGTTCACTCACTGTGTAAATGGCTGTCCGCACTGCGGCGGTTCTCCTAAGCAATGCTTGCTGTAGTGTGCTGTCTTGTAGCACTGAGCCTGGACAGGAGCGGAGACAGGGATTCGTGCATGCGGGTCCTGGATGGCAGGGGACGCTGTAATGCCGCGATACGCGGCTTCCGGGTTCGGGGCTTCCGGCTTCCGGTTGCGGTCCACCTGCGTTCCACAGTTGTAACAGGTCACCTGACGCGTTTCTCCGCCTCCAAAGTGGGCGGTTTCATCAGAGGTATGCCTGATGGAGATTGCAGTCTCTATTTATACCTGCTTCTGACTCTTCATTGGTTACCAAAGTAAACGGATTAAAGTTAACCCTTTTCACATGTGTCTGTTCTGAACAAAACCAACAATGTAGCGACATGCATTGATCCTATTGCTACTATATATTTTTATTATTTGATTAGTCCATTGGAAGACAAATTAAAACACATACATGCATGCCTATTTAGACCACAGTGAGATGTTGATTAAAAATACAAATTTCCATACCTGTAAGATATTGATTGATAGTACAAAATTCTATACCTATTCTAGATGTATGATTTAATTGAATATAATATAATCCATTGCATGTTTTATAATGTAATCTTTTAGTGGTTTTATTGTTTTAAATCACCACTTAACATATCAGTGTGTTTTGAGTATGCCTAATAATTGAACACTGATTTGTTTGCACCATAAGTACATTCTTGCAGGCCTTAATGTCACAATGATAACAGAGTTAATGTAATGTGGCATTAGACTTAGAGCCTAATTCACTAATGATTGCAATTTCAAAGCTGTTTGCAGCAGCTTTTGCAATCCTTAGCAAAGCAAATGCAGGAGGAGGTGCATACCATTGGCCGCGATGTTCATCTTCAACGGCAAGCTGAGTACGCCTAAGCTTTCTCAAACTTGCCGTTGCAGGGCGACTTGCAAGGCTAAGGTAACGGAGTCTTGCGATGCACTACTTGGCCTTGCCACTCCCGGAAAACAGGGGCAACAGGACCCCATTTTCCTGCCTACGCCCCTCCCTGAGAACACCTCTGTCAATAAGGTAGTGGCGTTCACATTTCTGCGCTGACATTGCAGGACCCATTCTGCACATGCTCAGAACGGGTCCTGCAAATGGTAAGTGGTTAAAATACCGCTAGTCGGAATCCCAGCGGTCACAGTGCCGACGCCGGAATACCAAATAGCTGTGAAATCCCGCTGCCGGAATACCGGCGCCACAGGCTATTATCCCTCTGTGGGTGTCCACAACACCCATAGAGGGAGAATATAACCTGTGGCAAGTGCAGCGAACCACTGTGCCCGCAGCATGGCAAACTCAGCAATCCCGCAAGGGGGTTTCTAGCGCTCGCCCCGCTGCCGGCATACTAGTGGCCAGGATGCTGCTTTGGGTATACTGACGGATGGCATCCTGGCCACTGGTAATTCATACTGAACCTCTGCACACGACCATTGGGGTAAATGCAGCCTTACTGAATCACCCCCTTAGTTAACGGAGGCCTGCTGACCCATCTAGATGTATTTACTGTTGTGTGTGTTTTTTTTGCAAATTCTGATACTTACAAGCCTCCTGCTCAGCCAGATGTGGATGCTTTCTTTTTGGGAGAGCGGATCTCCTTGGTGCAGCAGCTGAGAAAAATCCCCCCAAAAATATCAATGCTGTTTAATGGTTAATGATTCATGTACCTACTGCTGAACAAGCATCTTAAACGGGTGTGGTATGGATGACCAGCGGTCAGGAGACCACCGGTCAGCATACCGACGCCGGGATCCCGCCAGCACAAAGGGATCCCGGCGAGAAGGGGCAAGTGCGCCAAGCCCCTTGCGGGATCGAGGCGCTGCGGGGTCGGTGGCGACCTGCCACGGGTTTCATTCCCACTCTATGGGTGTCGTGGACAGCCACGAGTGGAAATAGTCCCTGTTGGTCGGCATGCCGACCGTCGGGATAGTGAGTGGGATGTTGGTGGAGGTCATGTGACTGTCGGTCTCCCGACCGCCGGCCACATGAATACCACCCATCTTAAACAATACTAAACATCATAATTATGTGGTAATGGACTTGTTCAGGGACACACATTGCACACATTAGCAAATGTCCTTACTCTGCTAGGGAACGTCCCACACACCAAATATAAGGAATCACATTTAGATGATTTACATTCTTAAGCTTTGAACCTTTTCAGGGAAATATGTGGATGTTGTATGTTTAAAACATACATTTAGTTTACATTGAATGGCTTATTTGTTTAAGTGTTACAGTATCATTATGCTTTAAATGGTTTGTTTTATCATTTTTAAAAAGTATTTATAGCCAACCCTGTAAACAAAACATATATACAAAAGTATTATATGGCAGATACAGTCATTTGTTCCTAAAATACTTAAAGACTTTGAAGGGGACTTTTCATTGTTTACTCACCAGGATGGCTGGGCGATGGTGGCCAGTCAGTGTCATAAATATGCAGTCCTGGCAATATCACTGGGGTGATCACCTGCTGAAGTTCCTATTCGAAGCTGGTGTAGTGAACAGGTATCCTGCATCCTCCACCCATCTTCAATGACTTGCGCTGTTCCTCTGTCATTTTACTCTTCAGCACCCACTTCACGTCACTGAACCGCTTCTTTACGTTTATGACATCACGGCGGCAGGTGCTGACCACATTCATAGCATCGGTTACAGTTTGCAATATCCCCCTCTTGCGTGTAGCAGACGTCTGGTGGGCATTTTCACCAAGGAGCTGCAGAAAGACACCCACCATGGTGTGCACAAGTGTCCAATTCTCATCATACGAGAAGCGCACATGTAACTCGCACCCCATTACATCTCGCCCAGAACTTGGTCAGGTTTGGGTATTTGAAGCACATATAAAGTGCACAATTTATCCTGACAATATGCATTTTCATTAAACAAAATATGTCATCTGAACAAATAAAGAAATATTTTTAAAAACTCACACCTACACATTGAGCATAACGCAGTCTCATTATTACTGTATTCTCTTTACATTTCTCATTCACTTGCCTGGCATGGTCGCAAACAAACCCCCCAAGCCCCCCCTCACCCTATATACCTGGTGGCTGTCCGGCTCTAAAAGGTAAAATTGCGATGGTCGCGATGTTGCCGATGTTACGATGGCCGCAATGTTCCCGAACAATGTTTCGATGTTTGAAAAAAATATTTTAAAAAATATATATATATTTTTTTTTTTAACTAAAATCATTTTGCATAGGGTTAAAGTCATGTTCTTCACCTAATTCACTCATAACCCCCCCCCCCCCCCCCATCAATTTCTGAGTGGTTTTTTGGGGAAAAAAATTTGTCAGTTAAGTATTTAATTAATAAAAGGAAAATCATTACACAATTTACCAATTAACTGACATTTCCTCTTTTGTGGTTGCTTTCTTGAATAATTATAAATTAGAACTATGAGCTTAAACGCAAAACAGGATTTAATATAAATGATGGGAGACAGTCTTTTGAAACAAAAAGCCCAAGACCAAAAATACAAAATAAAGGTATAGTATGGTAAGCCTTGTTACTGTACATCAGATCCAGGAGAGCAGACTACCGCCAAATCCCATCCACTTCAGTGTCACTATATTATGTCATCTAGTGTTCTCGCTAGGCTGTTTTAATAGGTCATTATGAACATAAGTAGGGCTAACAGGGTGCAAAATTGAAGGGGGGTAAAATAAAATGTTAGATTTATTTTTTTACAGTTGAGGGCAAGCATCAGGTTTTCTTCTTGCACTAGATCAGCGGTTCCCAACCCGTCGTACACGTACTCCCGGAGGTACGCGGCGGACTGGTTGGGGGTACTTTAAAACAATGTCGGTAATGGCGGAAGAAGCCTCTCATCTGCGTTCCCCCGGCACATGCGCTGTTGCGCTTTGAGGACGCCAGGTCACGGAGCCACGTCTGGAGGAAGGAGTCCCCGGCGCATGCGCTGTCGCACTTGGAGGACGCCGGGTCATGGAGCAGCGGCTGGAGGAAGGAGCCCCCGGTGTCCCCACTAAAACATGTTCACTCATAGATAGAAAACAAATTGCTGGGTGCCTATGTAAGTGCGCACGGATATTATAGGTCTGTGTTTTACCCGCTGCGGCTAGATTATTTATTTTTGCTTTTGCACTACCATCTATATATGCAACAACAATGAGGTTTTGCGGATCCAGAAAGGATCCTTATGATAACAATAGTTACTTCCAGTGGGCCGGACCGTTGGGGGGGCGCGGTAACTGCGTGATGTCTCACGCAGCCACTGAGCCAGTGGCAGCAACAATTAACCCCTGGCCAGCCGCAGGAGCTGCGCTGGCCAGGAATTACTCCACAAATACAAAGGCCTCGCCGCTGTGCAATGCTTTTGTATGTGTGTGTGTGGGGGGGGGGGGGGCGGACTGATATGCCTTGTGCTGGGCGTTCCCCCGCTTGTCAGGGAAGATGATCGTAGCTGTGCTAAATTTAGCACAGCAACGATCAACTCGGAATGGCCCCCATAGTGCAGGTGTGCTATAATTGATTGCTATGAAGCTTTAGCCACTAGGAAGTTTCTGTTTGAGGCATACTTGGCTACCTGACCCTCTCCATGAGGGAGAAAATGCTCTGTTCCTGGACTTTCCTGGTAATGTATGATTGCCATCACCTGTGGTGAAACACCTTTCTTATCAATTAACTAGCTCACCACAGGTGATGGCAATCATATATTACCAGGAAAGTCCAGGAACAGAGCATTTTCTCCCTCATGGAGAGGGTCAGGTAGGCAAGTATGGTTTGAGGACGTCTTACATGTTATCTGAATTACATGATCTCTTTGATTACAGATACATATGATAAATGATGGCTTGGCAGGCTATGGTTATTGGTTATTAATGTATATTTACTGGGGAGTATTTGTCAATATTTCTGTGGTTACTTTTGATATTAACAACTGTTTCATAGAAAGGTGTGGATTTATGAGACGAGGGGGTACTCATAAATGAAAAGCCTAATCAAGGGGTACAGGAGAGAAAAAAGGTTGGGAACCGCTCCACTAGATCATAGATTCTCAAAATCGATCACGTTTTCCAGGTCTCCTCACAGAATTGCAAGTGAAATAATTAGCTCCACCTGTGAATCTTTTAAAATATATCAGTGAAATATATCAGTGAGTAATGAATACACCTGTGCACCTGCTGGGTGATCTGGAAAGTGAATATGTGGGGTTCTGAGGGCCGAGTTTGAGAACCACTGCCCTAAATGCTACTATTTTGCCAACGATCCATATACACTTGTATACACCTTCAAATACTTTTGTAAGTGAATGATGATTATAAAACACAGCTAAGTACAGACATCTATGTATACAAAATGAACCATTAGGGAGGCCCACAAGAGTTTTTTTGCAATATCATAAGTTTTATTTGTGAACAGTGTGGTGATGACTATTATATGACAAGCTGAAAAGTTCAGTAAAACGGGCCTACTGCAGAGTCAACAATTGTTTTTGTAATAATGGGCCCTATTCAGGTTGGATTGCTGTAACTGTTTCTATCGCATGCTGGGCGCTGCGCAGTATGCTCCCACCGTCCAGTGGCTGCGACTGCAATTTGCACGGTGGTCACAGCAATTGTGGATAACCCCCTGCCTTGGCAGCCTGACTGCGAAGGCAGGCGCACTGCGGCCATGTTTTAATCAGAACGGTTGCGTGTGACATCACGCAGATGCCCCCCAAAAACGGTCCAGCCATGCCTGCAATGGCTGCCGCTGTCAGTCATGGTGTAATCGCATCCCTCAGGGATGCGATTACACTGTGAATGCAAATGCATGCACTGTGCGGCTGTGCATGCACTGTGTATCAAAAATCACTTGATTACACTGCGATCCAAGCTGAATAACCTCCAATGTACAGAGATGCATGTATAACCACATTCTTCACCTCTACAGATGGAGCAAGGCAATACCACACTCTATGTTCATGAAGCACAAAAATGAGACTTTGCTTTTAGGGGACAAGTATATTAGAGATGGAGACTGCACAATTTTTGTAATCCCGTATGCAGCTCCGTAATGGAAGTAAATTGCTTACTTCTAGGTGGAAGGAAATGCATACTTGCCTACCCTACAGGAATAGCCAAGAAACTCCTGAATTTTGGGGAGGTCTCACCCTCCCAACTCCCGGCCACTTTCCTGATGAAGTGATAGGGGCCTTAATAATGTTACGCAGTGAGGGGCAGAGCCATGTTGGTCCAAATCACATTGTCATGCCCCTCACACTAGATTATTTCAATTACTCGGATATGTAACATTACAGATAAATAGTCGAATTTCAGTAACAAATGAATTCTTATGAGCTACCACAAGAGGTCAGTAGGTTGCCATTCACAAATATTGACGTTGTTTTGTTATTTCTTTACTGGCCTACCTACTGTACAGTTGGTGCATCCAGCTTACAGTATGTGCGATACTGACTCTGCAGACCTAGGAGCACTACAATGCTTGCTGATATTGATGATTGTGCACTCGTTTTGCATCAGAAATACTGTTTTTCAATAAAGATTGTCTTCCAATGCATAGAGAGCAGGAGTATATGGTAATATTGTGTGTAACATGGAGAATAGGAATATATTTTATTAAGCACCTGTTCAATCATGAAGTATAAGTGCATTTTCTAACAATGAACCTGACCTGGCTCACTCATGCATTTACAGCAGAGAACTGACCATACGATAAAAAAAACTTTGGCTTCAGAATGCATTTAATTTTATTTCAAATGTACTGAAAGATTTATACATGTGACAGATAATGGGTTTTTCCTGTTTCAATAAAACAGGCACTTCCCAAAGAATTCTCTTTTCATTTGATACTTGAGGCAACATGAAGCATTTAAATTAGCAGTAGCAGATGACATCTTCATTTTACAGATAAAAAGGCACATGTACTGCACTAAGGGGGTCTTTCTGAGTTGATCGCTCGCTAGCTACTTTTTGCAGCCGTGCAAACGCATAGTCGCTGTACACTGGAGTGTATTTTAGTTTTGCAAGTGTGCGAACGCCTGTGCTACTGAGCAGTATAAAAACAGTTTGTGCAGTTTCTGAGTAGGTCTGAACTTACTCAGCTGCTGCGATCACTTCAGCCTGTTCGGTCCCGGAATTGACATCAGACACCCGCCCTGCAAATGCTTGGACACTTCTGCGTTTTTCCAACCACTCCCTGAAAACGGTCAGACGACACCCACAAACGCCTTCTTCCTGTCAATCTTCTTGCGATCGGCTGTACGAATGGATTCTTCGTTAAATCCATTGCCCAGCAACGATCCGCTTTGTAACCGTAAGACGCGCCTGCGCATTGCGGTGCATACGTATGCGCAGTAGTGACCTGTTAGCTGCGAAAACGGCAGCGTGCAATCAGGTCGGAGTGACCCCCAAAGATAGAGGATAGTTTGTATTTACTTAGATGTACAAAGCAAGGAGTTCTGACTATACAGGGGAGTAAAGTAGCGGTTAGTGACTTCTATTTAGTGTAAAAACGTGTTTTTGTTTACTACGATAAAAGCCAAGGGCTGCATAAAAAAGCAGCAAGAAAGGGCAGTCTAGATGGGCCAAGATATGCAGTCAAATTCTATATTTCTGTGTAAGAATAAGCTTAATCTTACATAGAAACATATCATTTGAAGGTAGTTTAACAAAAATATACTCTTATTTTTAAGTAATGAAATCATAATTTTATTTTATAATTGTGTGATGTTAATTTAATTAATTAACACAGGTTACTGTTATAGAATATATCTTAATATAGACATTTAAATATTTAAATCCTTTAAAACAACTATGTTAAATACCTTAATTTCAAAATCAGAGACATTATTTAATGGACGTTTAAATGCTATAGAGGCATATTCATCATCCTTAAAATGATACAATTTCTACCCTCTCCATGGGATGTAGAAATTGTGACATTCATCAAACTCCGAAAATTATTGATTGCATATACCCCAAAGTGTTCAAATCTTGGATTATGACTGAGAATACCTGTAGCAAGAAATGGGGGCAGTGGACACAAATCAAGAGACGCTAAGCGGAAAAGACAGTTACCAGGATAACTGCTATATATACAGAGACGCTAAGGAGAAACTCCGGCTATTGGGAGGTGTGGTAATTCTGTTACAATCCAATAACCTGGGGGAATACCCTTCTGGCCAGATATAGCTATGTTATCATCCAGATGTCCACAACTATGAGAGTAAGCAGGCCAAGAGATGGCACACAAACAATCTAAGTTTGCTCATAGCACAAAATGTCCCTGTCCTGTGCATCACTGCTGTATATTGTCATTAGTATTACTGTCACTCAAGCAAAGTATAATAGAGTGAAACTTCGATACTTTTACAGTTTCTGCACAACCTGATCCTGTCACTGCAACAGGAATAAACGTTGATTATGCCACTCCACATTAGATGGCTGTGTAGGCCCTGGGAATACACGGAATATAGAAACAGTCATACCAGAAGGAAATGCCAACATAATGGACTGTTATTGCAAAGAAAATGTTGCCAGCCTATGCCCTGTAGAGTGTGGTAAATTATTTTGACAAAATATAAGCAATCATAATATAGAGCCCATAATGCTGACAGGAATATTATGTAGACAAAATCAAAATGCTGACACGGATATATGTTGACAATCAATATATAGACAGGATAAAGGTGGTCATTCCGAGTTGATCGCACGTAGCAACTTTTTGCTGCTCATGCGATCAACTAGACGCTGCCTATGGGGGAGTGTATTTTAGCATAGCAGGGCTGCGATCGCTTGTGAAGCCCTGCTATGCTATAAACGTTTTGTGTAAAACAAGACTAGCCCTGCAGTTACATACCCTGTGCAATGGATCCAGCGATGAAGGTCCCGGATTTGACGTCAGACATCCGCCCTCCAAACGCCTAGACACGCCTGCGTTTGGGTCTCCATGCCCGGAAAACGTTGAGTTGACGCCCCGGAACGCCTTCCCCTTGTCAATCTTCTTGCGGTCGCCACTGCGACCGCTTTCTTTGTACGTGGCGTCGCTGCCTGGCGACGGCCATCGCTGGGCAACGGCGCACCTGCGCAATGTGGCCGCTACGCATGTGCAGTTCCGACTCGTTCGCACCGCTGCGATGAACCGCAGCGTGCGAATGGGTCGGAATGACCCCCAAAGTGCAGATGGGGACAAATGTACAAGATAGTGTCCCTGTGAGAGGAGTGCACTGTGCATGCGTAGTCATCATGTCATATCAGCCGTACAGTCCTTTCTCTTAAATATTCACATTGATAAAGATTAAATAACAAATGATTTTTCTTAAAAAAACTAAATATATATATTTTTATATACTGTATAATACAGATATACACTGCTCAAAAAAATAAAGGGAACACTAAAATAACACATCCTAGATCTGAATGAATGAAATATTCTTATTAAATACTTTGTTCTTTACATAGTTGAATGTGCTGACAACAAAATCACACAAAAATTATCAATGGAAATCAAACTTATTAACCCATGGAGGTCTGGATTTGGAGTCACACTCAAAATTAAAGTGGAAAAACACACTACAGGCTCATCCAACTTTTATGTAATGTTCTTAAAACAAGTCAAAATAAGGCTCAGTAGTGTGTGTTGCCTCCTCGTGCCTGTATGACCTCCCTACAATGCCTGGGCATGCTCCTGATGAGGTGGCAGATAGTCTCCTGAGGGATCTCCTCCCAGACCTGGACTAAAGCATCCGACAACTCCTGGACAGTCTGTGGTGCAATGTGGCGTTGGTGGATGGAGCGAGACATGATGTCCCAGATGTGCTCAATTGGATTCAGGTCTGGGGAACGGGTGGGCCAGTCCATAGCATCAATGCCTTCGTCTTGCAGGAACTGCTGACACACTCCAGCCACATGAGGTCTAGCATTGTCTTGCATTAGGAGGAACCCAGGGCCAACCGCACCAGCATACGGTCTCACAAGGGGTCTGAGGATCTCATCTCGGTACCTAATGGCAGTCAGGCTACCTTTGGCGAGCACATGGAGAGCTGTGCGGCCCCCAAAGAAATGCCACCCCACACCATTAATGACCCACTGCCAAACCGGTCATGCTGGAGGATGTTGCAGGCAGCAGAACGTTCTCCTTGGTGTCTCCAGACTCTGTCACGTCTGTCACATGTGCTCAGTGAGAACCTGCTTTCATTTGTGAAGAGCACAGGCGCCAGTGGCGAATTTGCCAATCTTGGTGTTCTCTGGCAAATGCCAAACGTCCTGCACGGTGTTGGGCTGTAAGCACAACCCCCACCTGTGGACGTCGGGCCCTCATACCACCCTCATGGAGTCTTTTTCTGATCGTTTGAGTAGACACATGCACATTTGTGGCTTGCTGGAGGTCATTTTGCAGGGCTCTGGCAGTGCTCCTCCTGTTGCTCCTTGCACAAAGGCGGAGGTAGCGGTCCTGCTGCTGGGTTGTTGCCCTCCTACGGCCTCCTCCACGTCTCCTGATGTACTGGCCTGTCTCCTGGTAGCGCCTCCATGCTCTGGACACTATGCTGACAGACACAGCAAACCTTCTTGCCACAGCTCGCATTGATGTGCCATCCTGGATGAGCTGCACTACCTGAGCCACTTGTGTGGGTTGTAGACTCCGTCTCATGCTACCACTAGAGTGAAAGCACCGCCAGCTTTCAAAAGTGACCAAAACATCAGCCAGAAAGCATAGGAGCTGAGAAGTGGTCTGTGGTCACCACCTGCAGAACAATTCCTTTATTGGGGGTGTCTTGCTAATTGCCTATAATTTCCACCTGTTGTCTATTCCATTTGCACAACAGCGTGTGAAATTGATTGTCAATCAGTGTTGCTTCCTAAGTGGACAGTTTGATTTCACAGAAGTGTGATTGACTTGGAGTTACATTGTGTTGTTTAAGTGTTCCCTTTATTTTTTTGAGCAGTGTGTGTATATATATATATATATATATATATATAAAAACAGAAAGTTCAGCACTCACCATAGCAATGCTATGGTAAGTGCTGAAGTTTCTGTTTGTATATATTAGGGTTGGTGGCCATGGGCTGCATGCACCCCACCCTATGAGTGGTGAGTGCAGATATTGCACCCCGCTTCTGGGGTGGCGAGTGCTGTGGTTTTCTAGATTTGTTTGTATATTACGGGGTTAATTTTTGGTTAACTCTTATTAACCGTGGTCACAGGCCTTTTCATGCACCCCTGTGTAATCTCACTTGTTCCAAACCTGTGTCAGCTGCTCCTTAGTAATTTATCAGCCAGTGTCAGGTGACTAGTGTACCTTTAAAAGCCATAAGATGCATGGCAGATACACATTAAACCTAGTGGGCATGTGTGCAGTATATTATGTGTGATACAGTTGCCAGGTTTTAATTTTTGAGACTTTGTGATAGTGTAGGACCTGCATGAAGGTGGGGTACCTTGGCGAGCGGTATGCAGGCTTCCGTGCAATGGCCAATTCACTAACTAAACCCCCATCATTTATTTATTGATGTTGTGAGGATAAGTGAGCTTGCTATGGTGAGTGCTGAACTTTCTGTTTGTATATATTTGGGTTGGTGGCCATGGGCTGCATGCACCCCACCCTATGAGTGGTGAGTGCAGATATTGTGCCCCGCTTCTGGGCTGGCGAGTGCTGTGGTTTTCTAGATTTGTTTGTATATATATATATATATATATATATATATATACACACTGTGACAAGAACACTGGGATAGTGTTTGAGGGCAGGTATATTTGTCCCAGGTTCTTGTCTTACATGTTTTAGAAAATGTTAACTTCTAGGAAAAATGCTTTTTGTTTTGTCTGAACCTTTTCAGTTTGCTGTAAAAGCTGGGTAAAGGCTCTGAGAGAGAGATAAGGCGAGTTCTAGACATTGGGCCCAGTTCGGGTCTTTGGCCTCACAGAGGGCTAATCAGGGTTTCAGCTGTGTAAGAGTGATATAGTGCTTCTAACCTGACTAGTATGGGCAGACTGCCTGGGAAGGCTGCAGGATCTGTGTGTGAGAGACACGCTTTCTGATGCAAGTAAGCTATACAGTATGTACTGAAGAACTCTGTGTTTTGTTTAGTGACAGTTAGGAACATCTTATGTTTAGTTAGTGCCGGACAGGCAAGGTATTTTTATTTTGGGGTTTGTTTTATTTTCTGTTTCAATAAAACTGGCCGGGGTCAGTTGTACCAGAAACTGGACTTGTGTTGTTCCTCAGCTGCTGCGTCCTGCCATATTCCCCAGGAAAAGGCACCTTGCACCCCTACAGTGTTACAACTTGGTGGAGAATGCGAGCAGGCCGTTCTGCGCATAAGTGAAAGCAGCAGCTTTGTGAGGCCTGCAGAAAACGGTGGTTTATGCAGATACAGCCCAGTGTGAAGTTACTGAGACTCACCCCTGAGGGTTTGATATATGTCCTGGGTGAAAGCAGCTGCAAAGCCGCCTGAAAAATCTGTTGACATGGAGGATCTGCTTAAAGCCTTGCTGCAAGCTACAGCGGCTCAGCAGGAGGCCAACCGACAGCAGCAGGTGGCAATGGAGGAAAATTGGAGACTACAGCAGGAGGCCAACAGACAGCAGCAGGTGGCAATGGAGGAAAATAAGAGACAACAGCAGGCAGTTGTTGATGAACTTTACAGGCAACAGCGTCAGGATAGAGAGGCCTTAGCTGAAGTGGTGCAGAGACTTGCAGCTCGGGTTGGAGATGTGGCCGTCAGTGCTCCAACCAGCTCTAGTTCTATACGAGCCAGTCACTTCCTGCAGAAAATGACAGAGGCTGATGATGTGGAGGCCTATCTGACCACGTTTGAAAGGACTGCCGAGCGTGAGAACTGGCCGAAAGCACAGTGGGCCAGTCTGCTGGCACCTTTCCTGTCAGGTGAGCCCCAAAAAGCTTACTTTGATTTAAGCCCTGCTGAGGCTCGGGACTATGATAAACTAAAGACTGAGATCCTGACCCGCCTGGGAGTCACGCTGTCAGTACGAGCACAACGGGTGCACCGTTGGCTGTATGCCATGGAGAAGCCTCCGCGCTCCCAGATGCACGACCTTATTCAGCTAACAAAAAAATGGCTACAGCCAGAGACATTAACTGGTCCCCAGATGGTGGAAAGAGTCGTCATGGACCGCTACTTGAGATCTTTGCCCATGGTCCTGCGCAAGTGGGTGAGCCATGGAAACCCGGGTACTGCTGACCAATTAGTGGACATGGTAGAGAGGTATTTGGCAGCAGAGGAACTACTGATGACCACCCAGCAACCCATAGATCCTCGACAGCGCCCTTCAGTAAAGACTGGTAAGACTGTTCCGTGGGAAAACGTTGCTGGGCGGTTAAGAGAACGCAAGGCTGGAGAGACTGTAAACACTGGCCCTGGAAACAGGCCAATGGGGCTAGAACGGTCTATGCTGCCCAAATGGGTTGATAATCGTGTGGTTAAATGTTTTAGGTGTGGTATGCCAGGTCATGTTATTGCCAATTGCCCAGTCACGCAAGAACCCATGCAATGTGATGCTGCCTTTGAATGTCGCAGAATATCTTTCTTTGCTAGGTTAGCCTGTACTGTGGTACCTTCACCTGAGCTGGAAAAACAAATGTGTGATGTGTTCTTAGAAGGTAACCGGGTAGAGGCCTTGCTAGATTCAGGAAGTTTAGTTACCCTCGTGAAAGCTGGGTTAGTGAACCCCTTAAAGGTCCAGCAAATACCTATTGGGGTAACTTGCATACATGGGGATACCCAACATTATGCCACTGCTGAGGTGAATATAGAAACTTGTTGTGGGTCAGCAATGGTTAAAGTGGGACTGGTCCCTACCTTGGTGCATGAGGCCATAATAGGGAGGGATTTTCCTCATTTTTGGAAACTGTGGGAATCACGGTTATCAACAGATGTGAGAAGTAAAAAGCCAGTTGATAATACCGGTGATTTTATGGATGTACGTGGGTCTTCGGAACTTTCTGGCCCTTTGCCTTTTGCTAGTTTGGCTGGGGAAGTGACAGATGGGGAGTCCAGTGAGGACCCTCTTGCCGGGAACAGAGACATAGTAGTTAGAACTGAAAGCGTGCCTGACCTGGAGGTAAAGAAGGATCTGTTTGCGTCTGAACAGTTAAAGGATCCTACCTTAATAAAGGCTAGAGAGAATGTTAAGATTGTTAATGGGGAACCTGTGGTACCAGGTGACAGGGTTACGTATCCCCACATGGCCATCTGTAATGAGCTCTTGTACCACATTGTCAAAAGGGGTGAGGATGTGGTGGAACAGCTGGTAGTTCCCCAGCCTTATCGGAGAACGGTACTAGATTTAGCTCATAGTCACGTTACCGCAGGACATTTAGGGGCAGAAAAAAACACTGAAAGAGTTTTACAAAGGTTCTTTTGGCCAGGGGTTTATAAAGAAGTGTCTGAATATTGTTCTTCCTGTCCTGAATGCCAGTATCATGCCCCTAGACCCCATTTCAGGAGCCCACTAGTTCCCATGCCTATTATAGAGGTCCCGTTTGACAGAATAGCAATGGATCTCGTGGGGCCCTTGTTAAAGTCTGCTCGGGGCCATCAGTATATCCTGGTAATTATGGACTATGCCACTCGATATCCTGAGGCTGTCCCTTTGCGCACTATCACAACCAAGGCGATAGCTAGGGAGCTGGTGCAGGTATTTAGTAGAGTGGGAATACCAAAAGAAATTTTGACTGACCAAGGTACTCCATTTATGTCAAGGATCATGAAAGAATTGTGCAAGTTATTTAAGGTCACTCACCTCAGGACGTCCATCTACCATCCCCAAACTGACGGGTTGGTGGAAAGGTTTAATAAAACATTAAAAAGTATGTTAAAAAAGGTTGTTGAGAGAGATGGGAAAAACTGGGATTGTTTGTTGCCCTACTTGTTAATGGCCATCAGAGAAGTTCCTCAGTCCTCTACGGGGTTTTCTCCATTTGATTTGTTGTATGGTAGACACCCCAGAGGGCTGTTGGATGTTGCCAAAGAGACGTGGGAAGGACAGCCCACTCCTTATAGAAGCGTTATTGAGCATGTAACACAAATGCAGGATAGGATTGCAGCCGTGGTACCTGTTGTCAGAGAGCACATGGAACAGGCCCAAAGTGCTCAACAGAGGGTCTATAACCGGAGTGCCAAGATACGGGAATTTGCTCCTGGAGATAGAGTTCTTGTTTTGGTACCCACTGTGGAAAGCAAATTCCTAGCTAAATGGCAGGGTCCATTTGAGATTAGGGAAAAAGTGAATGAGGTTAATTACAAAGTATACCAGCCGGGAAAGAGAAAACCCGAACAGATCTACCATGTTAACTTAATCAAACCCTGGAAAGATAGGTTGTCTCTGTCAGCGGAGCCTTGCCCTTCGGTGTCTTCACCC